>NW_026848302.1:0-1200000 GCF_030435595.1 Desarmillaria tabescens
ATATCAGCTTGTACGATATCCCAAACAACATATACCCTCGTCCCAAATCCAAGTCACGCTCCATACCTCAGGCGCTCATCATACTCACAAACTCTTTACTCGACAACGATTCACGGGCTCAAGCCCAGTCAAAAGTCTGGAGACGTCAGGCGATGGGTAGAGACGTGTGTCGACTTTTTATCTACCTATATATGTCCGTCGATGTTCATCGACAATGTACCATAAATAGAACGAGAAAGAAGCATACATACGTGAACCAACTCGCAGTAATCGTAACTCTGGTCTGTTTTCGATGTTCCTGGATATTTGGTTATGCAAGTTCACTACAGCTATGTCACAGCAGTCTGCATGGTGTTGCTGTTGGTAGCCGGGAGCGAAGTTTCCCAAGTCCAAGTCAGGATTCCCACGCCTCCTATCTTCCCTCTTGCCATCACTGCCGCTGCCGCTGTAGGCGTCGTATTGCCTCTTACTGTCTCTGTGCCCTCGTTTCACCTTCCATGTCAAGCGGTACTTGAGCATATGTGCGGTTTCTGCTATCATAGGCCAGCAAAAGCGCGCTGCCTTCATCACTGGGAATGGACGGAATGGTATGTCGCCCAATGCCCATTCTGTTTCTGTCGGTATTGTCCATCTTACCATCCATCTTAGAACGATTATCTACGTACTGAATTGTAGTTTAGGTCGCCACTTTCTCAGTTTGGGCGCATATATGGAGGGATATGAAGCAAGTAGCACACGAAACACTGCTGGTGCGTCCTAGGTGAGTCGCTGTCGTTCAATTCATGTATAAGCTGCCACATTTTCGCATTTTTTGCAGTACAGACGTGTTCCATTCCAAATGTCCCTCCCTTGGACTTGCCGCCGTCGCTACACGACTCAAACACGACTTTGGTACCCGCTCCTTGCGCCCGGCGGCTCCCTGCCTTAGCTTCAATGCTCCAGGTACGATATCGGCCGCTTCAGTGTCCCATATCATGATACTGATCTCTTTCTTTCATTTTTGAGGACGCACACAGTTGCGCTCATCACGAGCTGCATAAACCCTTTCCTACTCGCATTCTAAGCATGGTATGCCTCTGTTCAGTCTCTTTTTCTCATATTGACTATCTTCATTATCAGAACGACTCCTCAGTTCGAGGCCTTCGATCTATGTTCCGTTGAGCGTCGACGAATCACGCACACGAGTGGTGGATGGAACACTGCAGCGGCAATGTGGGGACAGGTGGTCGGGCAGGAAGTGTTGTATGCATGATGTATCACATGTATCGTAGTGCATGAAATGTATATATACGTATGTGGATGTCTGGAGAGGTACACAGATGAGCATCAGTACGGGTCCATGAACAACAATACACATCAATGCAAAGGCTACGAAAAGGCCCATTTTTGGACGTCTGTTGACGTCCATGGGTAAATCATTGGATACCAATGGCTGTCCACCCACGTCTATAGACTTTTGGCTGGGGCTCAAGCTCAAGCGCGGAAATTAAGTAAACGAGAACGTGGATACGTGGATGTGTGGATAGTGCGTGAGTTTACATCGATGTTCTGACCTCGAGCACTATATCAAGTTTCTCGGTGAGATGAACAGAGGAGGGTACATTTCAGTTCGACTGGAGACGTACCCTCCGCCAATTCAGAGTCTCTCCAACGCAGGTCTGGGAACGAGAGCCGTACCTCAAGCGCTATATATGATACTAACAAGCATGGAAGAATGTTTGTTTTCGAGGAGGATGAGGTGCTTTTGGAGGAGATTAATTCTTGCATACTCATGCTCATTATCTGACTTCATATACTAGATGACCGGGCTCAGACATGTACACCGTACCCTCCGCCGATAGGAACTGCATCTCGAGTTCCAGAACTAGTGTGCTCGTCACCGTGCCAAACACCGAACTCGCTACCTGTGGAGGGACGTCCAACTTCCTCAAGCGCAATATGGTCAACCGTCACATTAAACTGGATTTTCTTGCCTAGGGAGCCCACCAGCCCGTACAGATTCACATCCGTGTTCTGACCCTCATACACCACAAGACATTGTATAGGCTCTCGCGCCAAATCCACGTGCGTTTCCCGTACTCGCAAACCGGGGGGGGGGGGGGGGGTTCTCTTTCCTTGACTTGCTCCGGGGGGGAAGGGGGAGGGAGTGAGCACTGTATCAAATCCCGCAGGCGTTCTAGATCGAATGCAACCTCCAAGCTGGTTAGGGCGAAGGAAAGACCTTGCTCAAATCGGAAACCCCCACCGTGGACGTGGAGGACGAATTGCTTTCGGAGTCGGAGCTCAGGCGCGTTGTTTCCTGGCTTCAGACATGTACATACCATCCAAATTCCACACTCTGTACAACGTGAACTAGTGTGTCCCACACACTGAGCGATATCTAAGCGCGTACACATCAAATAGGATCTCGAGTACCTAGGCCCTACACGCTCATATACGCGTTCTCCATAGAGTGTAAAACTCCCCAGATACCACGATCATCGGATACTCTCGAGACTTTTTCCCGTACTCAACCGGGGGAATTCTTTCTTTGTTACAGAGATCTGAATGCTGGCTCACAAAACTCCGGGGGGTAGGCCGCTCAGAGTTTAGAGTTTTGAAAACCAGGGTTCTGTGCCGCCACGAAACGCATAGCAGCACCGTGCCGTTGTGATATTCACCAGTTGCGAGCTGGGAACGTCTCACGGGTTTGATACTGCCACAGGGAAGGGAAGAGTGTAAGGTTCAGAAAGTGCATTAGTCTACATTCCGTGTTTTGTGCTCGGAGGAAGGAAGGAAGACGCTGCTTCCTGGCTCAATCATCAGAGGAATGATCTATCGCAGTCCATTTCAAATCAAATCGGAAGGTGGGGAATTCGAATGTCTTGCTTTCACCGGGATGTAGGTAAGCGACTGTTTCAAACAGAACAAAATCCTGGAAAAATGGGTGAACAAGAGATCAAAAGGGCTGGCAAAATGACTCGGGATTCCCTTTAATGGTAAAGCCGACGCATTTTGTTGGGGTCACTAAAAGCTTGCAATTGGGTCGAAATGCTATCTGTGTTTCATTCGTTTCCCCAGCCGCCTGCCAGGAGTGAATTTGTATGCGACATTCAACTCTACCCGCGTGCAAGTATACGCATATGTATGTCCTCGGTGATCCTTGGAGGCCCAGTACGGAAGTGATCTTTCTTATTAAATCACTCTCTTCAAATTCCCATGTCACGGCCCCATCAGTATTTCAATTCCAGATCTGCCACTAATATGTGGTACCTCGCCCCATCAAATCCGGGGAAGTGATGCGATTTGACTTTTCCCCCATGTGGGTCCCACGCAATTATCTATCCCTTCCCATCCTCGGGTCCGGAATCAGCTTCCTTCAACTTGCAATACACCGCACTCCAACGGATTAGGCTCGCGTGGGTTTTTTTCGCGATTGGCGCGCACTTTCCTTCTTGCTTAGTGTCTTCTTCTCAACATCTGCGCAAACCTGCAAGCTCATTAAATTTCGGATCCCAGCTCATCTCGTCGAACGTCTTCTCACTCGCTTTTTTTCTTCTTCCAAAGTCTATCACGGCCATCCTTTCCTTCTTCTCAACTATTACACCACAAACCTGCAGGCTCGCATCACCTTTTTTTGTTCAACACCTCGCCGACCTTTCGGATCCCCAAATTATTCGTATACAAATTCCTCTCAACCGAATTCTTACTTGCTGGGGCAGTACCATACTAACGCAAACCCGCACCCTCTCGCCGACCTTTCGGATCCCCAAGCATTTTCGCTATACAAATATCTCTTAACCCAATCATTCTTACTGCATTATCCTAACGCGAACCCGCATCCTCACATTAATAACATCTCGCCGACCTTTCGGATCGCACGTATTCAAATTTCTTTTCCCTAATCATTCTTGCCCGCTGGCTACTAGCACCGACCTTTCGGATCGCGCGTATACAAATTCCTCTTCCCAAATCTTATCCGCTTTGCGATTAGCGCGCATTTTTCTCTGTCTCTCACCTCAAGCCACAAGCCACGATTTGGTTCCCATCAAACGATCCACGATGGTACTCTCGGCTCCCAACACGTGGTTCCACACCGTAAATCTCTTCTCCGTACGATATTCGGTCCCCGCGGTATACTTATGGCCCTCTGATGTTGGTAGACAGACTCACCCACCGACTTGTACTCGCCCAGCGACGATCTTTACTCTTTCGCCATAACAACGCTGTCAGTCTATTTCCCTGATGCCGTGGATTCATCTTCGAGGTTTAAGTGGAAGAATGTACGAAGCCACGTTCAGGCAAATGCAGCTTTTCTGATCCCCCCAGCTTCATTCCTCCCTTCCCCCTTCTCGCGAACCGTTGTTCATTCCCTCTTGCAACGCTCCACCGTGACAATAATCTTCTACTCGTTCTCGTCTGGGTTACCTAGTATTCCCAAATCGTCTCTTCTTCTACCCACCGGGTCGCGTGCGCTGTAACGCTCTGCTTGGAGGTATCCGGGCTGTTTAACCTAGACTGGGAGTTGCGACCCCGTAAGCTTTTTCATCCACGAGTTCTAAAGGCTTCGAGGATCTACCTTAGACGCCACGGCTTCTATGATGCACGCGTGTGGCTATTGATGATGAGTTCTTTCCTTTGTCGTTTCAGTTCCAAGTGAGTAATTCTTCCTCCATCCTATGGTTTCGAGGCGAATTCATTTGGGTAGGGGGGAAAGGGGGGTTCATTAACGCTGACACATGGACTAGACTGACTAGCCCACCTCTTTAATTGTAACCAGCAACGCCAACGATCACCTAGAGGCGCTCACTTTCGTCCAGTATGCGCCCGCGACGATTCATCAATTTCTCTTTTATTGTGGCGTTCCGGTTATCAATGATCATCTGAGTTTCATCACCGCTCCATGTCCCCCTTCCGACGAAGTGCATTTCCGTCGAAGAATATTGATAGGTAAGTAAAGC
This sequence comes from Desarmillaria tabescens, assembly GCF_030435595.1. Lineage (NCBI taxonomy): Eukaryota > Fungi > Basidiomycota > Agaricomycetes > Agaricales > Physalacriaceae > Desarmillaria > Desarmillaria tabescens. The sequence goes on from NW_026848302.1 coordinate 4,941, forward strand.
TGTACGACCTAGAGTCGAGGAAACATGAAATGTTCATTTCAAGAGTTTAGGATAAGAGTTTATATGGCTCGGGCGAAGCAGTCACGCCGGTTATATCAGATGATGTGTGTTTCCATCGAAGAATATCGATAGGTAAGTAGGGCTATACGACCTCCGAGTCGAGGAATCATGATAGGCGCCCTCTCATTCGTCAGATATTTACCTTCAAGCGCTACCCCAACACAGATCAGGCGCTTTATTGTGTTCTGTTCATCCTCTCTCCTCGCGGCATCGACCAGTGCGTTTTAGCTCATAGAAAACGAACCCCCAAAATGTTTTGTATTAACCAAATCTTTCGCGGTACTGAAGGGCCGTCAATAAAACGGTATGAACAACGGTTAACAAGGTACCCTTTTGTTTCACAAACCTTAAAACAAAGGCGTAAAGGCCGAAGCTAAAAACGGACTTAGGGTTATTGAAACCACACTAGCTCTCCTCATTTTGGGGCGCCGAATATGAATCCAACGCAGACGAGTATTCACCGTTGCCGGGCCGCCTCCCCACTATTCGCTCATTCCCCCTCCTCGCAGCGTCGGTCAGGGCGTTTTAATTCGTTGAAAGTGAAACCCCAAAAAGTTTTGTATTGACCAGTCTTTTCACGGTCCTGAAAAGACCGTCAATAAATAGGTATGAAAGGCTTTTCTTCCTATGGAATGATTATGATAAGGTACCTTTTTGTTTCACAGGGCTCGAAACGGGGGCGTAAAAACTGAGGCCAAAAACGCCCTCATTTAAGGTTATTGAAACCACACTAAGTCTCTGTAGTGCCTCTCATTCTGTGGCGTCAAATATGAATCCAGCGCACTGGTCGAATATTCACTGTCACCGGGACGCTTCCCGACTATTCATTGCTAGGCTTGCTAGCCCCCTCCGAAATGTGCGGCATTCATCTCTTCTTCATATTTTCCTATCCCTAGAATCTCAGCGGGTGTCGTTTCCCGCTCTGGGAATCAAAACGGTCATTCATTTCCTCCTACCCCCTCATTTTTTATTTGTTGGTGTCTGGACGCGACGCCTGTCCGAATGAAGCGGCCTATTACCTGCTCTCGTCCCAGCATGTTTACCCCACTAAGTATGCTTCCCAGCATTCTCGTACGGGACTCTCATCTCCGTGTCGTTAGGTTCGAGACGGGACGCGGCCCGACGTCATTTCACTTAATAGGTATTTCCTCGAAGTACGCGAATTTTCACAGCTGACACCTGAGACCTGCCTTTTACAGTAGCCCGGTTTCTCCAACCTTATGATGCCAAGCACACTTCAAGTTTCTGAAGTCTACGCGAGTACTCGTTGCAATTAACGTTATGCCTCGTCCGGTCCGTACTAGCCATTAATCTCTGGGTGCTTCATGTTCGCCAAGTCTGGGGTATTACTTACGCCGTCTTGAATTGCCGCTAAGTCGTCGGCAAGACGCTTTACTCGACTACCACACGGTGCCATCTCAACAGGCTGCGGACCATCATGACGTACCTCTCGTACCCATCCCTCTGAGCTAATAACCCTACACCCCAGCTCAACTGCGACCCTTATGAAGATAACGATTAACCCCGACTTCGTGGACTCTTTACTGCGATCTCCTCATAGTGACGTACCCATTACTTGCTCTCATCTCCGGCACAAGGAAATTATGGCCTAGACTTTCTCTTACTACCTCACTCGCTTTCTTTTCAGACACGTGAAAGTTTAGCCCCTGGATGCGTGCTGAATGGTTCTGCCTCCACTCTCACGATGTAAGGAATTGTTTGCGATCAGTTCTCGGAATCTTTCAAGTTGACAGCATCTACACTTTTCGGATCCCACATTGCAATCGAATGTTTTTTTGATGTTTTCCGTACCTTTCCTACTTCAACTCCCAAGGTCCCAGCTCAGGACCTACTTACATTTCCTCCTTAACAATATCGCGCCGACCATGTGCATGGGTTCGCATCAGGCTATCTGAATCAACTTGGAGAGCATGTAACAATTTATTATCTCCAAGTTCCCCACGCCCCAACAACGGACGTAAATCAGGAGTATGTCAACGAGCCGTTTCATCCCTATCTGTGGCGCATTCATTGCACGTTCGATTACCCTCCTGCGAGGATCGCCGCCCACTCGCATGACGTACGATTACCTGATCTCAAGTAAGAGATACCCCCAACTTCTTTTAAGTTCATTTGACGCTTTACCTACTACCTGACTCGATCATAACTTCAACCACATGGTACATACAACCCTTCCCTCTCGGGGTTGAAGCTTCTTGCAGTTCTCCCCGCTCATCTTACTGCGAACCCCCACTACCTTGCGCTACACTCGATCTTGGCAAACTCCGATTTTTCACATGAAGGTTCCTACCCACGTATTTCCCAGGACAGTTTCAAGTTTGGCTTTTCGCCCCGTGGCTGTGATGGTCGAAGGATTACCTTCGATCAGCACCTGCGACCCTACACGCAAAAACCGCCTGTCTCTTAAATTGCGTCATCTTCGTGTGATTTCTCGCTGTTCATTTGGTCGATACGATATGAACTTGGGCTATTACCTGGAGGTCGAGACTTGCTAGTCTCATTTCACAACTATAACAGCAATCTAAGGAAAATACCGTCTCGTTTCCCAAGCTCATGACTCAATCATGACACGGAGTCTCCCTATCCTGAAGCCCCAGGTTGTCTCGTTTCCCCTTGGCAATAGTTATATGAATATCATATTCCCTCAAGAACCGCGTCGCCCCCTCTGCTTTCATGCGACTAGACCTTTTCGTTTATAGCCGCGATCTGTGGAAGGCACTTATTTAGAGTCGATCTCCTGGAACGCGCATGACCGTCACCTTTAAAGTTTAATCATTCAACTATTGACACCTCTCTTGTCAGGCTTCAACAGACGGACTTTCATTTTTTGTCGAATACTCATTCCGGTCATTCTGTCCCAACTACATTGTAGCGGCAGGATCGAAAGATTATAGTTTCGATCTCCCGAGTCATGGGTACGCTTCATTATGTCGGACTGCCACATCTGTCCGACGTTGTTCCCAAGCCACCAAGGGTGCAAGGCTCGTATCAGGGGTACATTAAGCAGCTGCGATCTAGGTACTGAGATGCAACCTCGATCCACTTCAGTAGTCGTGGCGCCCGACATTCATAACCGACTCTTCTTCATTATACGCAATCCAATCTGCACGCGCGCGATTACTTCTGCCATCGCCAGCTACGTAGTGACGGTTTTCCTGCGATGATCGCAGATCATTTCCCCCCCCAAGAAGCAACTCCCCAGAGTAGTACGACTTTCCTCTCACGCGCTTTTGTTCCGACGCTGAGGATAAACATAAGTCGCACGGAAGAAAGAAGAGCGTACTTCCCTTCCCTTCGAATTCTTGTGGCGCCGAACATTCGTCGACACCGTGACAAGGATTCTCCCTCCCCACAGATGGGTACACGTAAAGGAGGATTGGTGGCGCTGCAGCACTTCCACCGATATGTTTATATATACTGCTTGGGCTTGTCATTCAAGGAGAAAATTCGGAGGAACCGGTAACGTTTACAGTCCGGGGACACATGGATTTTACTGTCATTGTCAAAGTTCTGAGTCATGGCTTCGGCACCTATGGACGGTGAAGTCGCACGGCGTACGAGGAATGTACGCTTGATGACCTTTACATGCCGGGGGCAGAATACTATAATATTATTACTGTCAAATGAAAGAGATTGAGTCTAAGTATATCAGATTTCGGGCGGGCTGATTCGGATGCGAGGGCACCAGACAAGATGGGAAAATACCCGGGAAAACTTATTTAAGAGTGCAGTACCGGTGCGGGGCGCTTCTAACCTTAGCTGCGGTTTCAGGAAATCAAAGGCGGGATTTCAATGTCAAGTACCTCCAACCTCCCGCCCTTCAATACAGGCGGACACAGCAATCCTGCGGAATCGGTCTTTAGCCTACCGGAAATACTCATTCCCGACCCCGCCCCTGTACCGGATTAGGGGAGAGATCGATAATCGATCAAGCTCGGATACACCCGCAGCTAGTATAAAACCCTCTGCACCACACTTTGCTCCTTGAATTTTTTTTTTACCTTCCACCAAATCTGATCCATTATCTCCCGGACTGTCCCCTTCCTACATCGACCCGCCAACATATGTTTTCCGAAAGGTTGATTGATTAACGATTTTTGGCCGTCCTTACCCTCCTTTGGCGCTGACCTACTCTCTTTGGTTGGTGGGATCGATTGAGGCGGAGCTCAAGTTATCGATGGGCCCATCGATGATCGTATTTCTGGTTGTTGGAGTGTGGTAGTGTTTCCGATTTGTGGTGGCTCTCCCCCCCCTCGGGTGAGTTAACTACACGCTCGTAAAGAGATTGATGACTGATTCCCCCTTGCGTTATCGAGATGAGCGGCTGGCACGGATGGTGCCGTATTCATATATGGGATTCGATGAAATTTCATGGCACGACTCTGGCGATTGCGTAAAAGCTGAGCGGTGGAGGGGGGCGGCTCCCTTATCCTCCAAACTGTCGGGTTTCTCGGACGACATGACCCGCCGCCGACATGTGCTTGATAACGGCCCGTCGCTCCTTTTCTTTCCTATGTCCGATGAATTTCAATCTTTGGCTTTATCCATATGCTCATGCTCTCCCCCGTGTTCATATCCGTATCCGCACTACGCACGCCACTGACGGACCTCTCTCTATAACACGTAACTGGGTATTTTTCTTGGATCAGCATCCTGGGCCGGTTGTTCTTCGTTGAGTCTCGGTATCGGTTGTACTTGAATGGGGGTTCGGTATCGGTGGGGTGGTAGGAGCTTACGTGGCTCAAAGCACCCGATTTGCTCGGGGCATGTCTTGAAGGACAATGGAATTCCTGGCACATGTTCACCTTTCGCTGGAAATAGACTCCTAGTAATGATATAGGAATGAGCTTTGTTTTCCAAATCAGTTCTGCCGGGGCGGATAAAGTTCCTTGGACATGAGCAAAGGGGAGTCATTTCGGTGCCGCCACTGCAATCGATCCATGTACGCCTATACTTGCCCAGGGCTCATGATAGACGCCTCCGATATGAGGGTCTGGCTACCGCCCTAACTCCGGGATAATCTTGCCGTACCCTTGATTCTGAATCACAGGGACTACGCTGATCTACGATTCATATACTACCATTCGTGGTTAATTTGTGTAGGCTACAGCAGATTATGCCTTGCCTCGCCCTCCACTTGCAAACATTCATATCCGGCGCGGGTAAGTAATGGTAAGCAAGCGCATGCTGTAACCGGAAAGGAGTAAAAAAGCCGCCACAGAGGCCCCTACTAGTCCCGAAAACCGAACGCTCGGATACTGATCGTAGGTCGAGTAAGAAGCCAGAATCAATCTTGCGGCGTGATTGGAACACGAGAGGATTGGGTTAATTGTCTGACCGGCAATCGCAATAATTAGCGCTTGGGCTGCGACATACACTCACATCTCTGAAATTCAGCGAAAGATTCGACAAAGAAAGACTATTTTCACATACGCTTAGAGGCCTGGCGATTGAAAATTGGCTGAGCCTGCAAGTATATCATACACGTGTAAAAGGATACATAATTGGATCGGCCGACAATTTACGCAGGCAATGTCGTGTTGTTTTCATGTCACTGCGGCAAAGAGTGTAAGTATCATTCAAAAAAAGTCACTGCATGGCGTGAGTCATTGTTACCTGCCATTCGCAGCCGCCCAAATTGCCGCCGCGGGGCTGTACCTCCCGAGAGCGAAAAATGAGCCTCGTTCAGTACTACTATTGCTGCTACTACTAAGTAATAATATCTCTTGAGCATGCCATCCAATTTGCGTGCCATTGGACGTAAAAGAAAAGGGGAATAAAAAGGCGAAAAAGGGCGCAGTCGGGGATTAGATTGGAATCTTACCCAGAAAGGCACTGCATCGACCCTGTTTTCTAACACGAGGCACCTCACCACAGCCCATATAAGACCGACGCGTCCCACTTCCATTTGTTTCCCCTCCATCCCCCTTCTTTTCACTGCCAATGGATGCCATAAAAAGCATTCTGTCGCCTTTGGGCATGAACACTGGCGCCATCCAGGACACACTTGTGCGTTCTAGTCTCTTCATACCTGCTTAGGGTCGTCGTCGCTGACCGCGCCACCAACAACAGAAACTTGTCGTCATCGGGGGAACCGTCGAGACAGCACGGAGAGCGTCGGTATCGGCTTGGAATGGCTTTGTGGATTGTATGTGACGGCCTCGGACCCTATATACTTGCTTTACTTATTTGAGTCCTCTACAGCTTTCTTCCTTACAGCGCACTTTAGCCAGGAAGATTACCCGTATGATTGGTATGACAACTTCTATTGAGCTATTAGCGAGTCTATTCTTACCTTGGTCGTTCCTAGGCTGATGCACTGGTTATCCAAGGTACGTTGCCGTCGGAAGGGAGGGGAAGGGGGAGTTGGGGTTGGGGCTAAGCGCTGACTCCTCTTTTTTACAGCAACCCGCTTGGGGCCGGAGCCGAGAGTTTGAAATCACGACACGTTCCTCGGGTCGGAATGGCCTCACGCAGTCTACGACTGGTGACCTTGACGAAGAAGATGAGGAAGAGGATGACGCGCTTGTTCATGGTCGACGGAAACGCAAGGTGGCTTTCATGCCAAGTATTGGTATGTATTCTTTTCGGCCCTTCCTTTCCTTGACTGATGTCGCCACGTACTCGACCCTAGACACGACACATACCATTTATTACCGTGGTCACTGGCTGAGGGTACGTTGTCCCTTAACTAATTTACGCGGCGGCTAATTTTCTACCCTACGGCTCAGATAACTAGAACCAAGCGCTATCCCGATTACGGCCACGGATCATCCCTCAAGATCAGGTAAATATTACTTGGTCTTGTCTCCGATCTTGTCGTTCCATCAAACTCAAACACTTCCTCCAACAGTGTCGTAGCACGAAATAACGACATTCTCAAGAAGCTAGTCCTCGAGGCAAAGCGGGAGTATGAAAAGGATGCCGAACACCGTGTCCATATATTCCTTGCTGATACGTAAGTCTATGTTTCCTCCCTCTTGGAGGTGACATTTCTGATGTCTGACTTCAATAACAGATCCTATCCTTGTTGGCGTTGGAACGGCGCTCGACAAAAGCGTCCAATGAGTTCCATCGTTCTCCAACCAGGTGTCAAAGATATGCTTCTCGCTGATTGCAAAGACTTTCTGTGTTCGGAAGAATGGTGTGTTCTCATATACCCCCAATGAATTCTACAGGTCTGAATACTTTTCTTTTCCCAGGTACGCCGAGAGAGGTAATATCAATTTGATGATGGGAGAAGGAATTCGATGACGCTAAACTTAGAATAGGAATCCCTTTTCGACGTGGGTACCTTCTTCATGGTGTACCGGGAAGGTGCGTTGCTTTCATATGCTACTGGTATTAATTAATGAATTCATCTTACAGCGGCAAAACCTCCCTTATCCACTCTCTCGCTGGAGAACTAGGGCTAGACATCTACGTCGTTTCGCTGTCATCAAAGGGGTACGTACCCTACATCCCGCCCTTTACAATGTGCCGTGTCATCATATATCATTTCTAACCCGTGCTTCTTAGAATGAGCGACAACACTTTAACGACACTGATGGGACACGTGCCATCAAGGTTTGTCGGTCTCCGAAAACATACCCCATTCCCATCTCTCTTCTGACATCAACCCCGATTGTATAGATGCATACTCCTCTTGGAAGATCTCGACGCGGCGTTCACCCGCTCCGTGAGCCGAGACTCAAATTCCACCGGAGCACCCACAACAACGACGACCACTTCCGGAACCTCCGACAGCAACAACACTAACAACGATGGGTCGACTCTCAGTCTTAGTGGGCTCTTGAACAGTCTCGACGGTGTCGCCGCCGCCGAGGGTCGGTGAGCTTGTACTTTTGCATCCCTAGATCCGGCTGTCCCGCTTATACAGTCCCTTTTTACCCTAACAGTCTATTGTTTGCAACGACAAACCACATCGAACGCCTCGACCCTGCCCTGAGCCGACCGGGCCGGATGGATGTGTGGGTCAACTTCACGCACGCCACTAAATGGCAGGCGGAGGGTATCTTCAAGTGTTTCTTCCCTTTCAAGCCTTCATCTGTCAACTCGTCCACGCCCCCGGCTGCAGCGACTACCGCGTCCGACTCTTCGCAGAAGAACCTTCCGGGTTCGAAGCGCAAGTTTACGCATCAGATCCCTCTGCTAAGCGAGGACGAGATTTCAGAGTTGGCTAAGCGGTTTGCCGAGGCTATTCCGGAGGATGAGATGAGTGTAAGTCTTCTTGTGTATCTGTACCGGACACTTGTGTTAACGTTTCCAAAGGTCGCGGCCCTACAAGGGTACTTGCTGAAGAACAAGACGCGTCCTCGCGAGTGTGTCGAAGAAGTCGCAGAATGGGTCATTCAAGAACGCGAGACACGTGAAAAGCTGAAGAAGGAGAAAGCCGAGGTTTTTTTCATTTCCCCTAGATCGAGTCATGGGATTTGGATTATTGACGTGGATTTTCATTATAGCGTGAGGCCAAGGAAAAGAAGGAGGCCGAAGAAAAGGCACAGAAAGAGGTACGCCTTTTTCGGACGTTCATCCCCGTTCAATGCTGATGAATGCATTTTTGTGTAATTTAGAAGGAGGAAAAGGAAGCAAAGGAGGTCGGTGTACATTTTCTTTGCTCTTGGTTTGATTCTTATAAAGATTCGTTATTCAGAAGGAAGAGAAGGAAACTAAAGAGGTGTGTTTTCTTCTATTTGCATCCGCTTCGTTCCATATGCTTACAACGCCCTTCTACTAGAAACTCGAAAGGAAAGAAGCGCGAGCAAAGGCCAAGAAAGCCCTGCGAGCAGAGGTAGTCGTGAAGAGTGAACCTACTGCAAGCACTGAGTCTACCGCGACCACTACCGAGTCCACCAGTGATTCCTCCTCATCATCGTCCGAGTCTGAGAACACTACAGGTGTGGACGCGGATACTGAAGAAAGTGTGACGTCTGAAGAGGAGGATGCATCCACGGAGAACGAGAAGAAGAAGGAAAAGTGGGTCGCGGTGAAGGGTCAGTCGACCACTGAGACTACTGATGTCGCCGCAGAGCCGGCAGCATCAACGTGATGCGGCCCATCTCATCTCACTTTATTTACAGCCTCCGTCTGATTGTCACTCTCTTGTCTTTGTTCCGGCCCGAAAGGTCTCCCTGCTCCAGCTCATGTCACTCACTGCTCACTGCTACGATCTCATTTCATTCCATATACACCTTAGTGGTCTCACGTTTGCTACCCTGTCCTCATGTTTTTGGCTTGCAATTAGAATTCATTCAAGAGGCGTCTTAAAAGCGTCTATTGGACTATTATGTCGGTTATTCACGGAAGGGACGAATATGGCGTTATGAGCCATCAACGCATCAACAGCATGAGACGTATGTATTATTTTATGCATAGCAGGACTATGTATAGTGTGTATGAATGGGACAACAAAGCACGATGTAACGTTAATAAGACCAAGTCATGTAGATTCATATCGATTTCATGTTAACATCCGAAAGTGTCTTAAACGCCTCCTTGTATGCATCCAACAGAGCCTTCACCCTCGTCCGCTCAGCAACGAGACTCTCGTCTTCATTAAGCATATCCGCAAACAGCTCCGGTTTGTACAGTGACGCAACGAGCCGGTTTTGCACCTGCTGCGATGTGTGATTCACAAGGAAATGCATGATTGCCTTAGGCACCAAGTCAAGGATGCTCTGTCTGACAATCTCAAAGTACGAGGTGATGAGAGACCGGATAAGCGAAGTTTCCATCTCTTCTCGTGCAGAAAGATGATTCGGTTCCGAAGAGATCTAGACATGTAAGGCGTTACCAACGGAAAAGGGCAGCACCTTGTTTCACTCACGGCTTCTATATGTTTCCCGAGACTCTTCATGTCGTACGCGGCATTGTTCCCATCCAGATTACGACGTCCAGCCATCAAACCAGATGAGATGGCAGGATCCGCACCCGATGTATCCCGTCCGACAGGGACAATGGTATTACTGCCTGGCCGTTCCTGTGGCCCCACTCCAGACACAGGCCCAGGTCCGTTTTGGCCAAAGAAATAATTGAGGAAGGTTTCCCTGGCTGAGGATGATGAGCCTGAGCCAGAGACGGAGTGCGGCCGATGAGGCTGGTTGCGCAAAATAGATGGGGTCTTTTTGTTGAGAGTGGGTGTGGAAGAGTTGGCAGTGGCGGTAGGTAATGTGGGAGTAGTTCGTGAGCGGTCATGGATGGTGTTTGACACGGAGCGACCATCACTGCGAGCACCATGGGTTCCACTAGTGGTGCTGTTTGTATCTTCAGATGAGGTCTCGTCTTCATCGTCTGCCGAAGAAGCGACACCATTTATAGGCTCGGCGGACGAGGGCTAATAGAGAACCTACATCAGAACGACGCGGCATGGCATCATTGTAATTGTACTTGCCCGTGGAGGAATTGATGGTCTCGGGTATTGTGTGGGTTGTGGGTTTGCGTATATCGTCCCATTAACGAATGCCGGGTGGTTCGTATTGATGTAGGCTGCTTGGATAGCAATGAGGCTTTGTGTATATTCTGATGTCGGACTCAGACGCTCTCTTAGCAGCTCCGATACCACCTCTATCAACTGCGCATGAAGACGCGGGAATCGTTGCAACTCCTGCGAGGGTAACGATAAGACCATGAATGATAAAACACGACTGATTGCATACCACGCTAGTACAATTATGACATATCTTCACCAGCTCCTCGTATACCAGCTCCACACACCGAAGACTAGGAGCTTCTAGTAGTTTGATTTGAGGTTTCACGAGAAGATCAAAAGCAACTTCGGGAACGAAGAGACTTGGCCGTGGACCAGTGGAGTTGCGGATAGCTGTTCGAATGTCTTGATCATCCAGGTTCTGTGTAGGTTCAATTGAGCTCAACGCATGGCCAAAGATGTCGTTGAAGATGTAATATATGCGTGCACCGCCGGATAATTCCTTTGTGGAGATGTCAATATTGGTGCCGTCAATCGATGAGACGAAGTCTCTCGCAAACTGGGTCATGAGTCGCAATATCAACGATCCTTGCTATGAACACAGGTGACGTTAATACTAATAATGAGCAGAGGGCGCAGTCAACGCACCTGATTCTTGTCCCCAAAAACGGCGGCATCGCCAAACGAGTTGAGTTCCTGCTGAGCTTGTCCCATGAGTGTGTTGAGCCTCGCCTTCATGTCAGGAAGCTTCTCCCTGATATGGTTCAACAGGACCTGTCTAGCCTTCAGCCTCGTTCCTTCCCACGTGTATAAAAAGCACGCACCTGATTCAGTGTTTTGGCTAGGTATTTGGTACCATTCTTGTGAGCAATATTGCGGTAGGCAGGATGGTTACGGAAATACTCTGTTTCGCTATCCAAAGCGTCCTTCATGGATTTCTCAGCGTTGATATCTTGCTGACTCCGATTCACAACACCGATGAAGCCAAGTTTGAGGGGATACACGCGGCCAGTGAGGATGTCGAGCGCGTTTGTTCCCGCATCCATGAGGTCGAGTTTCGTTAGAATGCCGATGGTGCGACGGCCTTGTGGGTCGACTGTCCGTGCAAGTTTGAGAGATTCTGAGTTAGCCAGATCGACATTGGCTGCTGACACCGACAGTATAACACTACCGGACGATGAGATGAAGCAATTTAAGTAGCATAAGCGATTACATACCTGTTCGGATTAGAGATATAATCCACAACGAGGTTACGGATTTGACGTTCAATATCGCTGGGCTGGTCCCCGACCGGAATCTGGGCATCCATTGAGACAGAGGAAGTAGAATGAAGTTCTCTTCACGCACCTTTGTCAACCCAGGCAAATCCACCAATGTCAAGTCGAGAACATCCGGACTGTAAATCCTCAGCGAGATGGGTAGTTTACTGACACCCTTGTTCTGACCAGCAACACGAAAGGTTTCCTGCTCAATCTCTTTTCGTATTTCGTTAAAGTCGGTGAATCGCTTATCGACGTGAAGGAATTGGGCCCATTCGGTATACGGCGGGTTGTTGGGTGACGGCTCGGACGGTATCGGGGTATGTATAAGTTGAAGGACGAGCGGTCGTCTTGTTACGATTCCCTGACCACGGGGAAGGAAATCACGACCGACAATGCTAAAAGAACCATGAGTTGGACAGTTGTAAAGAAACTGAGAACTTCGTACGTCTCCAGAACACTGGATTTGCCTGCCGACTGACTACCCACCTTTAAAAATATTTTCAGGAAAGCGAAAAGGAACAATGAAAATATATACGCACTACAACGAGCTGCGGCATATCCAGTTCCCCTCCTAAGGATCATTTCAATTTTTGAAGATCTCCAGAATGTGAAAGAACTGACCAAGATTACTGAAGGTATCCTGGAGCTTGTTAACCAACTTTATGAGGTCGGAATCCATGATGGGATGGCGCGGATGGACGGAGACAGAGAGTCAGTGTGGGAGGAAAGGCAAGATTTTTTGCGCGCGTCGCGTCGCTACGGCTGCATCCTTTGCGCATGTTTGATTCAAATCATCGATTACGTAATCATACTATTTTTAGGTGCCTTCTCAACACGCGTCCTCGGCGTATTTATTCTTTCTCTTAGCGGCAGATGGATGCATTTGTTTCCAAGTATGTCTTACGCACATGAATAGACAATGATAAGCCTGAAAGAGAGCAAATGTTACGCTTTCCTCTGGGTGGGTAAAATTTGATTATCCAGCACCGAGAGGAATGGATGAAACATCGACCATCTGTACCTCCCCAGTTGCAGCATCAGAGGGTGTTCGAGAGGTACATGTTACAGGGGAAAACCTGCTCTCCCTCTTTCATGTTAGGGAAGGGGGATTGACATAGACCAAGAAGGAGAACACCAACGATTTCAACGCCACAATTTTTCCTTGCTGCAGTGCTGGATGCACTGGTCTTGCGGCCATTCAGAAGTACTGCTCAAATATTTACCTGCGCCTCCTTCATACCTTAATTAGAATTGAGTTAAATAACCTCCCATGAACGGTAGCTCTATAGTATCCTCATGATGCTAAGCGTCGGCAGATTTTTTTCGGCGCGGAAATGACAAATAATGGATAGGAAGAGTTCAGCCCATTTACGCGTTACTTCCAGATGTTTGGATGGAGATATCGTCAGGATCAGGTGGCAATGGGGCGAGATATAGAGAAATAGCTGTCCATCGGTTCTTGGTTTGCCTCCTAGTCCCTGTCTTTGGATATGCGGGCCTGAAACAGCAACCAGAGTGAGCATTTTTGATAATGAACGAGACCGGGCTCATGGCTCAAATCCTGATCTTTCAACTGGCAAAATTCTAATTTTCAGGTATTTCGTATATATTTGGAAACCAAGACTGGAGAGCGGAACGACCCTTCACTGCCTTGCACTCGATTAGCGGGAACTCCCTGTCAACCTGGACACCCCGTAAAAGGACATTCGAAATGCGAAGACCCAACGCGAGACGGTTGCCCTTAGGGCGTATAACCTCAAGACGGGCATGAGCATAGACTTACACGGTAAAAAAGAATCAATATAATATCATTATATCATAACAAGAATACTGACCTTGTTGTCCAGGCTTGACAAGTTCCTGAAATTCGACCATAGGTTTGAAGAAGAAAGCCACCTTTTGAGCTTGGTGATCTTCGGATAATAGATGCAGGTGTAACGAGTCTTGGGGAAGGCTTATGGGAAATGATTCTTCCGGAGACCGCAGAAGTGTCGAATCCTTCTTCAAGCGTAGCTCCACAAACACACGTATATATTCCGAGCTGATTAAACTTTGGTCAACGAGCTTGTCTTTTAAAAGCAGTCGCAGCATGTTCCCTTTCCACACTACTAATTGGTGTAGGGGAATCGACCATGGCATACCGTTGGGCAGGAGTAGGTCTTTCCCCGCACTAAATAAGGACGGATCGCCCTCGGGAATGATACGGAAGCGAATACTGCCAAGAGCAACAGGAAGATCGGGATGTGTCCAATAGTAGAGAAACCCTTTACAGGATTTAGGAAAGGGAAGATTAGTTGCGCCAACCCGCAAATACCTGAGCTGTCTTGGAGAAGAGAGCTCTTCCGGGGTGCTGACTGAAATCATATTTGAGAAATCGCAAAGGTCATTCCGTGACAAATTAGCGGCGTTCAGTGTCGAGATATCTGGGCATGTTCGAAAGTCACGTCTGAGCGAAAGGGGGGTGGCGAATGTACGACGGAATGTCACTGGGTATCCAGGACTGAGGCTAGTTCTCAACGACAAAGAAGATATCCGTAAAATCATTCCGTACGCTGAAATGGAACTGCACAGTCAGTATCATGGGCACTTCAAAACGCGACCGAAAACGAACAGATGATCCTCCAACCAACACGATTTGTGGTTCTCTTGCAAAGGTTACAATCCAGCAACACGTAGTTTGGGGTCTGCTATAAGAATGTTTCTTTGGCGCCTGAAGCAAACGAGCCAAAAGAGAGCACTCTGGTTCACCGTGGTTGATGCTGGCGTTGGTACCGTGGTCGAGAGAAAAAGAAATGCACGATGCTGACTAAGCTGAGAAATGCTTCCGTTGATAGGGGCTCTACTTTCCCTTTGGCTAGTGTATGACAGCATATGACTGCGAAGCTGAATGCAGCGTCCGAGCTTTTATTCACTGAATGGGCTCTCTGACGGTCAGAGAATCACTCTGAAAGCTGTCATCTCGTCTTTATCTTCCGGTCTCAGTCCTCGTTAGCAACTGTAGGGCCTGGTTTCTGGACATATCCTGCTTCATGCATGGCAAACGCTTGAACCTATCGGGAGTCTTTTTCTATGTGAAATTGTACGAGATGACAACTCACATGTGAAGAATTTCTGACATACTACTCTATCGATCGTCTATACAAAGTCAAACTGTTGGACGATGATAATTCACGATGCGTTTATCTGCTAGTATTCCGAGCGAGCAGTTTTCTCTGGCATTTTCTTCACATCACGGCCGGTGCCTAGCCATCTATTTTCACATGTCAACGCTCTCTACTGCACACGGCGTGTCAAACGTCTGCTTATCTCGACCCTTAGGCTTCTAACGAATAACGTTCATTCAAAACTATGGTTCGAAAAATCTTTTCTCGGCGCTTTCTTGATCATTTGGTAACCATGTGCTATTGTAGGTGGGCTTGACGCTCACGTGTTCTCATCATATCTTTCATATTGATTGATAGTATATTCGCATCAAAATCTCCTCAATCTTGCCGAAGAACATTCGCGCGCCCGAGCTTCCATCGACAATGCCGATGCCCTATCCGTTAACGAAACGCTGCGAACCGCCCATTAATGCCATACACTTTCTTGTACAGCAGAAGAGAACAAGATATGCTCCGTTACAGAATGAATATCAATGATAGGTCAAAAGGGGAAGGACAACGGACGTGGGGTAATGCCATAACTGCGAACTCATCATAATTATGTCCGGATCCAAACGAGAAGAATAACTACCATAGTTATCCAGAGCTCCTTCACGTTAAATCTCGATACCCGTTGTATCCCAAGTAGGGCAGCACTCACGAGGAGATTGGAATGTCAGTGGCGTGGAATACATGAATTGAGAAACCGGAGAAATGCATCGATCCGGAACAAAGAATGCATGGAGAAGAGATCAGGTTCGCGTGCGAACCAGCACACCGTCGGCTGCGGGGTATGTTGTGGGGGTGGCGAAACACGAAGAATCTAGTCCGTGGGATGACGAGAGATGAGATGGGAGATCCGGTTAGACCGGGAAAGCGCCGGTGTCGGGAAATGTGCAGAAACAGAGGCCGACACGTAAGTATTCACTATAAGCGGACGCTTCTATGAGGTAGATTCACGACATTCGGAGATGACCACTTGACAACGATGGAATGAAACGGTGAGAGTTTCGATGGCCGTTTTATAGGCCACATAAAGAAGTTCATCTCGACAAGAAGATGCAGCAAAAAGGGGGAAATCAGCTCTAAAGAATGCGAGAGCATCGCTGATGCACGTCCAGCACTCATGTCCGGACTTATCCATGCGAACTGAGATCCGGAGCATCACAAGAAAGGGAAGAGCAGGCCAGTTTCTCACTTCTACAGATGGCATACTCCGGTGGTATTGATGGTGTTCCTAAAACATTAGGCGAAATTCGTGGAACACGGCATTGCTTGTTCTCGAAGCATGAGCGAATGAAGTCCAAAAGGGTTTTGTTAGGTAGGCGGCTGTTGTTAGTATATACTTCCGGGTCCAATGTCACGGTATTGGAGGGACTAGCCGCGGATCAGATTAGCATATGCAACTATTTGGCTATAGACAGAGTCTCATAAACCTACACCATGCCATAACCTTGTTGTTTTCATTGTGCATCTGTGTCTTCTGCCGTTGTCAATGGCTCTGCTACATTTTTCAATCTCCGGCTGAGGACGATATCACAGCCACGGTCACCCAAAGCGCTAGAATCGTATCAGAACAAATCTACCGCGGCATGAAGATTGGGTCCACCTTCGACTCCCATCCCCACTATAAATTTTGCGTACGGCAACTCAAATACATCTTCCTGAGTGTACTCCATATAAATGCAACGGATACCGGGAGCAGACGTTTACCAGTAGCTTCCCGTGACCATGGCCAATCCCCGTACTGTCGGTATGGATGTAGGTAGAGTGCGGTACCCACCTCCACTCATACAGTTTTTTAAAACGACTGTATGGAGGTAACCAAGTTCCGTAGTTCCAGATAGGCACTGTTACAGGCCCGCTTCCCAATGATTGCAAAAGCCGGGGGCTGGGGGCTCATAGTCTTTGCCTCGTGTGGCAGGAGCTCACAATTTGAGAGCCGAAGCCGATAACGTAGAGAGAATTGATAGGACGGGAAGTGACCGATAGATTGGTCAGTGGTAATTCCCATATGGACAGCGCTCACGCAATGACCAAAATCCTTCCTGGAGATAATGAATTGAGGGCAAGGGGGCTTATCCCGTGGACAGGGTTGGTGGCAATGGTGCGGAGGGAGTGTCGTAGAAGCTGAAGGTGGCGATTGTTGGGCATCAATGAGTGGATTCAAGGACATACGATGATGTAGATTCTATGGGGCCATATGAGGGAAGGCAGCAGTAACTGTCGACCAACGAAGAGCGTTTGAGTGTTCACGTTGAGCACTATTCATGGCTGTATCCTTCCTGAGGATAGCAATTGGGGTTTGGCTCATTTTCATGGCGATAAAAGGACGCACTGAAACGGCTCCCCAAACACCAGCACACAACTAGCACATAGGCCACCGCCGACAAAGGCTACGTCGACAGAAAAGTGAACAGCACTCTGCCCACATATCCCTCTCGAGCCTTCGCTTTCTTATTGCCGCTAGATCGAAATATTCTCCAGTTGAGTGAAGGAAACCTCAAGCTGTGGGAAGACGGTATGCAACACCGGGGTCTAGCGGCCATCTCGCTGGCAGAAATACAAATGCCGAAGAAATATCTTCAGAAGAAACGGTCAGTTTCACGGTATCACGTCCTACTAACTTGATGCCCAAAAACCAAACAACTGTTTTGCAGTTCTTCCGCTTCCCAAGACCAGAGAGACTGGTCTGGGTGATAGATATGGATGATGAATAGTAATACTAGTTAAATATCAAAAGAAGGAATAGATGAGGACTAATACCGTAGAAAACGGGAGGAGGTCACGGCCATGATGATAGTAGGAAAGAGCCAACAGTCTGCGGGTGATCGGGCCGAGGTGACTCTCTTCAACCGCACACAACTTTTCATATCACATTATAATAGTCTACTGGTCCCCTGGTCTGGTCGACAATAATGATTTTTTATCAGCTGAGATGGCTTGGACATCATGTCTTTCGCACCACATCTCCTGAATAACACTCGTGAGAAAGAGGCGTCAACCACAGACTCGCCAGAATCGGGTATCTCTGGCAAGACAATTGGCCATATCGATAAATACAGCGTCCGATTGACACAAATTCATACTATGACCCAGAACGAGTCATGTCTCCCGGCTCCTCACGGTGCTAGACTCGTCTGTGACTACTCAACTATAAGAGTCTTCCAGAACCTTACTGAATAGGTTGGGTTCCCCCGTGTACAAAAAATTTGGTGTGCAAGGCACCGCTACGAAAGTAACACTCCACTATACTCTTCCCCTTTCTCATGATGTCTCTACTGGCGCCTTCATCTCGGAGTCAGCAGCCATCGTCCGGTATCTCAACAGAACCTGCTCCGAAACACCCACTGTCATCCTGGCTGGCACCGATGCGCCACACTCCCACTTCGATGTTCCATAGCAGTTTGCCCTCATCAAGAGCAACTTAATTTTGGATCCGGTCAGCAAGGACTCACCTCGCGATCGTCAAGTCCGTAGCAGATAACAGGCCCCATGCTAGCTCTTATCAGCTATGGCTCTGAGGTCAATGAAGATAATTCCACATCGTAAGTGGACTACTATCGGCAAATTCGGTCGAATGAGTGAAGAAATCATGTATGAACTCAGGGAGCAGAAGCGTCTAGGTTTCCGTCAGGTATCGAGAACACGAAACGTACTTTGCGCTGTAATAACGATCCATCCCGTTATGAAAATCTGGTATTCCTGCACTCACAAGTGGTACGGGTTTCCAGATGGTCCGCGGCTCCGAAAGTGTATTAACGGCAGCCGGATATTCACGCCAAATAATTATGTATGTAGAAGTTATGTGAGGCGTAAACTATGCAGTGTACGATGGGATATAGGCGTGGAACACTGAACATCGTATGGTGGTTCAGTATGATGGTGTGGATACTCAATGCGGTCCTTTCTGACCGGTGAGCTGATATAAGTAACATTAAACTGTAGAATTTTGATCGTTCGCTAAAGTCCTCGATTGAAGATGCGTTGGGTAGTGATGGCTAGTTTCACTAGGCTAACAAAATCAAGTCAGATTCAATCATAAACAAAAGGGTTGTGCCATACCGTTAACTGTGTATTGCTCGTCTCAGTACCTGACGTATTCGTAAGCACTACAACAGTCAATTCCATCAGTCCCTCCCTGAAAACCACATAGCGATAGACTCACAAATCGAATCCAGGACTGCAGGTCCATTGATACCGGTGTTCCCGTCTATCCACATTGTGCACGGATCATTACGATGCATACCTTTCAACACAATGAGATGTAACAAAACACTGAGGCTGTAAATGCGTCCGAGTGTAACGAGGAGGGAATAGTGTGCTATTTCATGACAATTAACAATGAAGACTAAGCGGTGAAGCATACGCACCATCCAAGACAGTGAGAAGAAGAAAGATAGTCAGGAGTGTTGTTGAAATGGCCGTTGTGAAGCCGCAAGCCAAGGCTTGTACCATGACACGACGTAATATTCTATAACCATTACTTTCAAAAACAGACTCTTCGGGACTCAAAACGCCCACTTTCTTGTAGTTGCGTACGGTGACTCTATGTGCCAACATATCCAAACTAAGGAGCCCGTGATAATCATGTCTGTTGCTGCACGTGTTGCGGAGCTTGTATTGTGTTAGTTTTTGGCAGGAATGAACCAAGAGTGTACAAACTTGCATCGTCAACGGTAATGCCAGCGTCAGTTCCTTCGGATAGAGGGAAATATAGATTTCAAAAAACAAAGTGAAAAGCATCTACATCCACTGTTTGCAAAGCATATGTCGTGTAAGCTAAGAGAAGGACTCACGTTTATTGTAATGATAGACATGATGCATCCAACAATCCATTTATTCCTGGAGCTAGGCGAACCTAAGAATGAGATGAAAGAGACCCGGGAGGGACGCACATTGTCCAACACCGATAACAGAAAAATGCTTGTGTAATTGAGGCGGAGGCGTATGTGAGCAAGACTATAATCGGTATAGTCCATGCGGCTACGTCGTCTATACCTGGATATCCGATATTGATCGAGCGGTGGGTGTGTGAAAGCGAAGGTATTACAAGGACGAACCAGCAGTGTTAACCAGATACTGGAAATTATATTAGAATTTAGCGCGGGATATATCAAGGGCATGAGAGGATGCACTTCGTAGGTGTGGACGAGAACCGCAATCGAACAAGCTCCGTCAATGGCTAACGATGCCAGTATCCAGTAGCGCAGCCACTTTGTCATCGTGAAGCGACATAAGTAGTAGATACTCAAAGCGACCTGCGATGTGTACATCAACGTGTTCAACCACGAAATGACCAGAAGGACTCTTCATATTCCTGTCAAGCAATCCCAATTCGAGCGCAAAGACCTAAAAGACATACCCCGAAGACAAGTTAAAATGCAGCAACTCCGATCTCATAGCTTTAAGGAAGAGGCTGGTCGTAGTGTTTCTTGAGTCGTAGATGGAAAACCGGATTTATATATCGGATCCGGAAAAATACCTCGGGTCGGACATTACGTGTGTGTCTTTGAAACTCGAAAGCCTTGTCGATGTTCCCAGGAAGAGCATAGCCAAACAAGAAAAGAATTCTAAGGTTGCGGTGATCAGGAGGGGAAGCCGTATCGAGGGAACCACTGTCCCGGCGCGTCACATGTGATGGCTAGTTACGACTTGACCCAGACACATGCTGTTAGTCGTCATATCGCATGGTCAGAATGTTAGCCGGTACCACCAAGTGTAGAAGGGGAAAGACTTCAAAAAGCAGGCTTGCATAACCAATGACTAGTAAGTAGTTGACGACGCCTGTAAATCCGGGGTACTCCGCTCGGTGGACAGTCGGGTTGTTCAAGGCAAGAAGCTCCCTTTGCCGGTACGGAGTTCACGTTGAGCATTATTCATGATCGTATCCTTCCTAAGGAAAGCAATCAGGGCTTAGCTCATTTTCATGGCGATAAAAAGACGCACTGAAACGGCTCCCCAAACACCAGCACACAACTAGCACACAGACCACCGCCGACAAAGGCTACATTGAAGAAAATTGAACAGCACCCTGCCCACATATCCCTCTCGAGACTTCGCTTTCGTATTGCCGCTGGATCGAAACATTCTCCAATTGAGCCTGAGCGAAGGGAACCTCAAGCTGTAGGAAGACGGTATTCAATATCGGGAGTCTAGTAGCCACCTCATTGACAGAAATCTAGATGCAAAAGAAATATCTTCGGAAGAAACGGTCAGCTTTACGGTATGAACATCCTACTAAGAACGCGCCTGAATCTGATGCCCAAAAACCAAGCCATTGTTTTGCGCTTCTTCCGCTTCCCAAGAACAGTGACACCGGTCTGGGTGATATGAATAGATGATGAAGAGAAGAGGCGAGGACTAATACCCTAGAAAACGGGAGGAGGTCGCGTCCATGATGATAGTAGGAAATCAGTGGCAGTCCGCCGGTGATCGGGCCGACGTGACTTCTCTTCAACCACCTCAACTCTTCACAACACATCACAATAGTCTACTGGTACCCTGGTCAGGACGATTATGGCGATGGAAACGACGTTCTGGGAGCCGACACGGTTTGGACATCAATGCTATGCGTGCCGCTGTAAAATGCTGTATGGAATGCAGAAATAGCTACCCGTGGAAAGGATATTTTATTACCCTTTTCGGTGCTTGCCTCTCAACACC
Organism: Desarmillaria tabescens; assembly: GCF_030435595.1. Taxonomy (NCBI): domain Eukaryota; kingdom Fungi; phylum Basidiomycota; class Agaricomycetes; order Agaricales; family Physalacriaceae; genus Desarmillaria; species Desarmillaria tabescens. The sequence continues at coordinate 26,519 of NW_026848302.1, forward strand.
GTCGCCCTGTAATACTGCCCACCTACCTGCTATTCTACCCTCCTCCTAAGAAGGTGATCTTCTCTATTGCTTTTGCTTTGAGATCAACTTGATAATGAACGCTCATCTAGCATGACTCGCTCGTCTAGTCTGGAGACTCGGGTTGATATCGCTAAGGTTGCCGCGACCGCCGGGGAAATGGCACCATTTCTGTACATCAAAGGTCTTTGTGGGTGTGTTGTACTCATACTGGAAACTATCCAGGTATGTGGCAAACTCACGCACGGCGTTTCATCGTCTTAAACAAGAATTGCAGAAAGCCGATAAGAATGATAAAGATCTACGAGTTTTAGCAGAGAGTATAGGGAAGACTATAGAGACGGTTCAGAATACCGTTAAGGAACACGGCGAAAGTAGCGCTCTTCGTTTCCATGATGTTTGTGCAGAGCTTCAAGTGTAAGTGCGGAAACGAATCATGAAGCCCCCCCTTGATGAGAAATATTTTAGATACTTGACGAACTTGCTTGTCGATTTGAGCAGCACTCGGCACAAGTCCTGTGGGTTCAAGCGTTTCTTGAAGACAAATAAAGTATCCGACACTGTCAGTGGTTATCAGGAACGCGTGCGCGCGATCAGGGAAGACTTTCTGGTGCGTCTTGGCTTGGACCTTAACTATATATGCTTATCTTAATTGGTTGATAGATTCGAACAGCCATCGACTCGCGTATCGTTATTTCAGATATCAAAGATGGATTAAAGGCCAGTACAGATGCTCTTACTAGTGTCATCGAGATGTCGCAAAGGCATACCATGTCTGATATCGACAAGCACGCAGACAGTATATACGGAGAGATACACACATGGGGTGTTTTACAAAGCAAGAAAACCGACAAGCTTAGTGCTGACGTCCAGATGTTGAAGGAACGGGGCTCGTATAAAGGATTTGTACTTGATTCTTCTTATGTGGGGGATCTATTGATTGATCGTTGCATGATCGCAGATTCGAGATGTCCTTCCAGGGGACATCTATTTGAGAGATCTCCTTATTCCTTCAGGCTGGCACCCATACCTATCCAACAAGATGGTTGCGTTTTCTGATTATAGCGCTGACGTTGATAACAGTAACGTGCCTAAAATTGTCCGTGTATATACATGCACACACAACAACGAACAAGATGTCATGAGAGTGAGTTATGACCGCCCTGTCTGATCTCCTAGCAGTGCTGACACGTCTTCCAGCAATTCCATATAGACTTGGATAGGCTGATAAAACTTAAGTACGCTAGCAATATCTTGTGACGGCGTTCATGCAGTACTGATCTTATGGTCCAGACACCAAAATATTGCCCAGGTCTTTGGTGTATGCAGGTCTCCGGACTTTACTGCGATTATATTTCACGGTAATGATAACCATTAATTTATTCTGAATTTCTAAGCTTATGCCTGTCTGGAGGTACCACACGAAAGTCGATGCGCAACTACGTTGCATCCTTGACTGCGACTCAGTCGTTGTACTTCCATTTTCAATTGGTGCGTTTCTCCGAAATATACTGCTGTAATGCTACTCAAATTAAGTGCCTTTCTATAGTTCAATGACCTGGAGGTGCCGCATTTCTCGACTCTCTACATATCAATCTTGAATAGTTGAATTAGTCGACCTCAGCTTACCTCAGTAAGTTTTACCGCAGTGGTACATCTCCCGTGGGCTGGACCAACGATGTGGTTGTGAGCGATTGCCTTGACAAAATGCATGCACCAACTAACAGCCAATGCTTCAAAGGATACTGACCCTCGCGATATGTATATCAATGAAAGAGGCCGAATCGTGTTGACAGAGCTCTCGTATTCCTATTTTCTTAATGCCTTTAGTGTGAATATAGCTCAACACCTCGAAGCGCAGTCTGCAGTGACATTGCGCCCACGCCAGATAACTCCAGACGCATCACACACTAATTCGATCAGAGATTGGAACTCGCTGATGCGCCGTACAAGTTTGGATAAAAGCTATCTCATAGAGATTTACGATGCTTTTTATCATCTCATAGGCGTTGAGTATACGTTTTCACACCCGCCTGGAATTCGATATCCCTGCAGCCGAGGACTTGTACTACAGGCAGAGTCCGAAATGATCTTTCCCTGTATGGCGGTCGGCAAGATACTAGTTGAGCCGACTGAATGGGCAGTAGCATGGAATGGTCATTCAATGCCCTTCTCTACGTGCAGGTGCGATTGACATGAATATTCATTTGTACTCTCTGTTGACCCCTTCACCCGTCAGTGGATCATTTACCATTCATAACTTGTCTGTCAACCAAAAGCATTCTCTTCACATAACCCCCCGGGACTTCCGGACCCCCGAATATTATACGAAAACACAGCAGATGATGTCCTCATGGCTTGCACAAGCTTCGCGACTGTCATTGTCCTTTTCTCAGAACATAAGGGGCATTGATTGTAGGATGCATGACATAAAATGCGTCGAAGGTTGGTATAGCATAATAGAGAAACTGGGCAATATACTGACCAATGTCCAGTGTGTCTAGCTGTGTACTTTGACCTTCAGATAACGCCATGTTACGATCCCTTCCAGTTACAGGACACGTTTATGGCAGACAGCGAATATACATTTGCTCTCTCGTTAACAATCTGTGAACCCCGTCTTGATTCACAATCCAACGTAATCTCCTGGCCTGTCATTCATTGGTTTTGTCACTCGAGTGTATCTAATGAGATATCGGTCGAGGAGGTGGAAGCTCTTTTCGGAATTCAAGTCAGCTTCGGGGCTAATCCACGTATGTACTCCATACCGGAAAAGGTATTTTCGACAATCGTTGAAATAAACACCATGTGCGGATTCGATCCCGCCCTCGAGGGTGCAGATGTATGTGAATATTTTGATCTTCCTCGTCTGGAGATCTTCGAGGATTCAAATATTGAACACTTTCCTGGTAAGTTGAAGAATTAGCATTCTGAGTTCGCGCTCTGCTAAAAAAGCGCACAGGCTACGAGATTGACGAAACTGAATTGCCAGTTACCGTTCGTGATCGCAAGGATGCTGTGGACGTTACCCCAGTTACTCATATACGAGCGGAGAAAGAGCCGTCGGCCTCTCGCATGAGTCAGAATCGGCTCATTCTAGTACTCATTGCACTTATTATTGTTACTCTGTCCTTGGTCATGCATCTGTTTATGAAAGTATAGAGGAAACATGTTATATACCACAACAGCAGCCAGACGCGACTATATCAGTGAGGCCCGACATTTGTCTGGTACCGTAGCGTAGTGGATGGTGTACTAGGTAGGTAATGCACACGTAGTGCGGGCTATGGTCAGTTTCCTTCTCACCGCACCTCACTTTTAACGATAAGCGCTGCCAGTGAATAGCATGGCTCGAACTCAGAAGCAAATATCATAGTACTATATATATTTGATATCAATTTAGTTCGCCATCTATCCAGTGCTTCAAGGTAGCAGTTTCTTCCCGCCAAAATGTATTCATCTTGATGTCCCGAAAAATTTGATCGTCCTAGCTGGTTACTGGGGCTGTTTCCCTTGATGTGACGGCCGTCATACCCAGTGCTTACCGTAAGCCTTCCGTTATACGCGCATAGCCTTAGCCTTACATTCAAAACATACATAAGGTAGTGGTATTTGCCCTATTATTCTGTATCACTCGCCCACAATGTTCGCCACTGGCAGTCGTTCCCTTCTGTGTGCATTCTCGGTTCTCTTGATGGTTCACGGAGGTGAGTCTCTTCTGAAGTCCCCAAAATGCTATCATCTCAAGTTAAGTCGTATGATGTTTAGGCCTCTCCTCTATTGTACCTCCGATTCGACGTGCCCTTCAGCTTCCACTTGACGGCGAAGACTCATCTGAGTTGACAATATGCCAGGATCAGTGCACGATAGTGGATACACTTGGTGTTCGTACTGTCATGATTCCTCCCTTCTCTCCTTCTGATGGTTGTTGCCAGGCCTGTACTCTTTCCGACGTGAACTGTTTGTGTTCCAACGATAGCGGAAAGGCGTATGCTAAATGCTTGATCTGTCTTGTCGGGGCATCCCAAAAGGATATCAAGGAACCCGCACAAACCGCTGCAGATTGTGAGCACTGGTTTTACGTTCACCTAGCGCCTCTTTGTCTGATCAAGTGAAACGCCTAGTGTATGTAATCTCATGCATGCTGATGGGAGTGTCCGTGGAAAAACAGACGGTCGGTTAGATGGACTCTTCCATCGCTCAGTTGTATGCCCGATCCTTGATAATTTGCGTAGGAAAATTCAAAGAGCTAGTTTGTTGTTTACTTCAGAGTACTTGCTTGAACACAATGTGAATGCAGCGGCTACAATGTATATTTGTTTATCCAATCGATCAAGTAACAATTTTACAACGATACCTTTCTGCTCGACAGATTTTCGTAATCCCCACTAAGAATGACCCGAAATCACCACCGGTTTGTACTCTTCCTCCAAAAACTTGACATCCTCCGCTGTAAGCTCAACGTTCGTCGCGGCTAATAAGATGTTATTACGCTGGTACTCGTTTCAAGAATCATGCAAGCGAATCTCACCAATGAGCTCCTTCAAATTATCAAGCGAAGTCGTCCCAACAATCGGTGCGGTGACACCTGAAAAGGATATGGTCCACGGGGCGCAACAGTGAAAACAGGGAGCGAGCTCACCTTCCTTGCTGAGGATCCACGCGATCGACAGCTGGGCCATGGTCAGTCCTTTCTTCTTTGCGAGCTCTTCGACTCTACGACAATCAATGATTTGAGTATTCTTCCGCCCCGACATTAGCCATACCTATTAATAATGGCTTCAGCAGCCTGGTTTCCTTTGTATCGTGAGAGGAGTCTGCATTCGATGGGTAAGTGAAGGTCCACGATGATAAGAAATAAAGGCTCAACGGATCAGTCTCTCCCCGTACTGTATCGCTTTCCTTGGTGAACGGCCTTCCTAATTTTCCTCGGCCGAGGGGGGACCATGGGATGGCACCCACGCCGAACATCTAAAACGCGTTGGGAGAAAATCAAACGGGATTGGTGAATCAGTACCTTCAAGGTGGGGAACATCTCCCTTTCTTCCTCTCGGTAGATGAGATTGTAGTGGTTCTGCATGGAGATGAAGGGCGTCAGGTTATTTTGGATTGCATAGTCTTCGTCGTGTATTGGTTAGTTGTGAAGCGACACTTGACGATGGTCTTACTTTGCATGGCGTGGACTAGGTCGGAGTTAGTCAACTCTTTAGATAAACGGGAGGAGTGCGTACATTGATAGGCATAGCATGATGACATTCCGATGTAACGAACATAGCCCGCCTGGACGACATCGTGTAAGGCTCTCATCTAAGAAAGTGAATTCACATTCCTATTCACGAATGAGACAAAGAAAGAATATTACCGTCTCAGAGATGGGAGTATTGTAGTCAAATCTATGACCTGCCAACAAAATGAGTGAACGAACATAAAAACCGCGTTGAACATACACTGAAGGACATCGATATAGTCGAGCTGTAGTCTTTTTAGACTATGCTTAACGGAATCGAAGATGTGCTAGCGATACGATAGAGTGAGAAGCAGATCAACGGTGAAGAAAACTGATAACGAACCTTGCGGCTTAGCCCACGCTGGTTAACATAACCTAAAGAGTCGGATATGGGATCCCCAAAGAGATGAGTGGAAGGTTCATTGCCGACGACGCCGAACACCTGAATATAGTGCGATGAATGTCTTATCATGGAGTAGAATCCAGGATGCATACCTTGGTCAAGACGACGATCTTGTCGCGAGGGAAGTTGTATTTCTTGATAGCCTCTCCCAGAATGATTTCAGATAACCCGTTGGAATACACCTGCAGTATTGGTCAGCCGGTTCCAACAGAGGAGAATAAACTCACGTTCGCAGTATCGAAAGCATTGATTCCAGCGTCGTACCTAAGCTATATTAGAGAGGCGCGCCTGGATCGAGAGACGACTTACGCAGCCTTGATATGCGTAATACCTTCCTCCTTTCCCAGAACCCACTTTTGCCATTCAGGACTGCCGTAGGTCATGCATCCTAAGATGATCTTGGACACTTTCAAACCAGACTGTCCGAGGCGCACTAGTCACAAAGTAAGACGTGTGCTGCAGGACAAGGCAAGATGGTGCTTACCGTATTGCATACTAGTAGCAGAAGCCTGAGACATGGCGGTGGTCAACGGTGAGAACTGAGAAGTAGTTGGCTTACACATTCACGCAGAATCCAACTTAAATATTATCCATCCGCCGACGGGCCGATGCTCGGTTGTATTGCGAAAACCGCACCGAGAAGATAGAAGAAACAGACAAGAATAGCGCCTCGTTCTGCTGGTTGATGCTTCGTACATTGCGTTTCGTAGTGCAGTTATGCAGAAGTTTCCTTCCTGTGAAGGATATAGCGCCAAGAGTACAGTATCGCTTTTGATGTAAAACACTCAGGGCCTGGCAAAGGATTGAGATCGAGAGATTGGAGAGATAAGTATCAAGTACGCGTGGCAACCGTGTGACCGGATGCGGCAGGTGACGAGTATTATCCCGGCAACAGGGGCGCGCAATTTAATTTCAAAGCCTCGGAACACGACACGCGTCACGGCAAGGACGAGATAATCTAGATACCGTTGGCGACGGTAATGTCAGGCGCTCTCTTACATCATATTTTCAGTTTCTTTCGATTTTCAGCACTTCAGTTTAATCTGAATACTAAGTATTCTGGATCTACTGGTGTTTGACGTTGATTGGACCGTGTATATGCCACTGTATAAATTATCTAGACGTACTTCTTGAACTAGCGTCCGTATACTTACAACTATGAATGGATAGCGATTATCGGTCTGACAGTGACACAAGGACCCTCTCACTCGCCGGCCTTTATATGTTACTACAGTATTCAAAGGTTGACGTTCATTGCCTAATCAGGATTAGGCACAACCCACCTTCCTACCCTCATCAGAGTCGCACCCAGAAGCTATGCTTGACGACCAAACTCTCTTTCTTACTCTGAGGAGTCATGAAATTTGCTTCGTTTATCTTTATGACTGTTGTTATGGCTAGCGCAAGCCAGAACCTGGATTTCACCAACCCTTCTGAGGGCATTTACGGGCCTCAACAATGGCCTTGCACAGCTGGTTGACCACCTCGAATCTAATCCAGCAATCCACGTCTCTCGACTTTTGATTTCCGATTCTTCTGCACACGAAGTCAAGATAAATCATTACATGGACGTATACTACGACGAGATGATGTATGGCCGGGGTTGTCGTCAAGAAGGCAAAGTGCAGCTAGGTGAAGATGAGGAACTGGAGAAGGAAGATGAAGAGCGTTTGTCAAGGTTGGCTGATGAGGAGCAGAGACACGAAAGGGCGAGAAGAGAAATCAAGCTGGAGCACGCGATTTACCGTCAGCAAGCGTTGCTGGGGCGGATTCTGGGGAGAGTGGCGCCTGACTTAGAGGCATTTTCATATCTGGAATACAAGGAGCCGCCATGGGACGACCTTGACTGGTCCGTGCGCCGCGATGATGTGCGCCTCGACATCGTCCTACAACAAGCCTTCCCCAAACTGAAGGAGCTCACCGTCTATACCCTCCGTGGAATGGCAGAGACGTTTCCTCGAACGCTACCTTTCGATTCATCCAAGTTCCCGTCGGTCACTCATCTGCATCTTCATATGTCATCACCGCCGTCGCTCGATGATTTTTCACGAAGTTTTCCCGATCTCACACATGTCTGGCTCACGGGGTTCAGTAGCATGTCCGGGCTTCCCAGGGAGCTTCAACCCGAATATGTTCCTTAAGGCGTTGTAGATACGCTCAGAGAACGGATGTTTGGCTATGACCCTGAGCGTGCAATCACTCGGTCAATTTCTTTTTTGTATGTAGGGTTCGTTGGCTGATGTTTCAATAGGATGTCTATACCCTCGAATCTTACAATCATCCTCCAACCGTCGTATCCAGTGAGAAGCAGGGGTTTCTGTGCCACACCAAGTGTCGAGTACGACAGTATTTTCCCGGAAATGGAGAGGATTATGCGTCTTCATCCGAATGTCCGTCTCATATGGCCTTCAAAAGCGAACTATGATGCCAGGAAGCCTCTGTTACCGGTTGAGAGAGCAGTCGAAGTGTTTGAAACAAGAAGGGAATGGGATAGCGATGACCGATCTGAGAAGGATATGTGGTGGCGGTAACTCTTCTTTACAATGAGGAATGACACATTCTCATGTTACTTTAGACGTCAAACCAGAAAGCCATCAAATGAAGAGCTTTGACGGAGACGTCGACATTGACACCACCTCAATTCTGCACTAGCTATCTATACATTACTGCAAGCGACTCCTACACGTCCTGATTTTCATGATACACTTCAGAAACTGAAAATTTAGGCAATTACTGCTTTCGAATGTACGATTCTTCGTCATCAATTTCGCCTTTTCCCGTAGTTACCTCTGTCCTTGTATCCGCATCTGATATCTGGTCAACGTCAACAATCATTCCCCAGCGACCGGCAGGAACAACTCACCTGGAGGATCTCCGTACGAGTGGTAACCTGAATCGAATAATTACCCGTACCCGTGACAGTAGGTCTCCGGGCCCGCGAATCCGTCCCGGACATCGAGTCGCCGTAATAGAAGACACGAATTTCCCTCCGGGCGTTAAGGGTCCACATCATACTGATGGCGTACAGCTTGGGCAGAGCCTGATTGAAGGTGTTCGCGACTCTGGGTTTATCCGTCGGAAGGTAGACGCAGATCAATGTGAGAAGGGCACTATTGAATCGGCGTGAGTGGGCCTAGGCGAGGCAACCTTACTCACCATATGACGGCAGGCATTGCTGTTTGAAATGTGAGTCGTACCAAAGCGTTGATCATGCCTACAGTTCTAATGCGTGCATCAGATGTATCAGATGCGACTTCAACAAGAAGACTGACTGTGGCATAACATTTCTCCGGGTTTTCAGGAGAAAAAATGCTGTTGTCGCTGTCAGCAGCACATCTGTGACTACGACAGAGTTGAGTTGGGGCTCAATATAAAAAGAACCACACTCACCGAAAACGGCTGCGAAGTGAGCAGACACTAACAGAAAGAGTGATTAGCTGATACAATGATAATGTGAAGAAGCACCTACTCCAGTAAGGCAAGGTGGTGGGGTCGAAATGAACAATTCTTTCGACCTGAAACAGTGAGAATTGAATCCTCCTGGAATACTCGCGTACTTACGATCAATATGGCAGCGATAATAGCAAATATGGATACCAGGACTATGGGCAGGACGACCCACCACTTCTCTGATACAACCCATAATCTATAGCAAAAATAGCATTGAACGTAAAGGCTGATGAGAGCGACCATCAGCGGGTTTCCTGCTCGTCGGATTATTATTACGAGAAGTAACTGGAGCGGTACACAACCAACCGGCTTCGTACCACGCCCCAGATCTGATATAGGATGGTCAAGCATGAGTAGTATTGTGGGGGCTGGGGCGTACAAATTTCGACTGGCGCCTTGAATATCTGCAAAGTTTTCGATCTGCCCGACCCAGACGATGGCGCTACAAGTCGCGTTCCGGATTAGCCTCTCGCGTAAACCTTGACGACGACACGTACAAGCTCTAGATGTTGATGTCAGGCTAAAGGAAGAAGCTCTCAGAAAGAGGCAGCAGACCTGAATTGACTTGAGCGTCGTTATCAAAGCAAGGAACACAACAGAAGCTCGAACTGTTGCTCTGTCGTTCTTTCCGTACCACGAAAAGTAATTCAACATCTGCTTGGATTGATTAGTCGCAGTAATATGACAATGACACCCGTTCGAACTTGAGCAGACAAGATCCCCTGGAGGTACAACTCGAGGCAAAGACCGACAAGCTGCGGTTCTCAGTGCCAGATGGAGCGATAACAGGTGAAAACCCTTACCCACGGACCGAGAAGAAACCCCGCGTTGAGGTTGTTACCTGGTGGTGCTGGAGGTCCCGAGTCCATGATGGGGGGCTAGGAGAAAGATACAAACTTTCCCATTCTTCCGCAGGTTTCTTATATGTATATGCTGTAAGGCTTGCAGTAAAGTCGCGCAGTTCTCAGCAATAGCAACCGGTTTGACAAGCCAATGATAACACTCGTAATGCCCGATGCTATATTCTCACGAAGCCACGAGACATTCGAGCCTCGCGACGGGTTTTATCCCATGGGTGAAAATTTCGTGTTCAGGTGACAATCGTGGGTGCGGTGGGGTCCGGACGGACAATTCCAGTTCCGAACATCAGCCACGAAAAAATAAGAAGGAATGTAGAAAAGGAAGTCAAAAGCTTTTCGCGGCACCGAAGAAGCCAAGTACATTGTGCGCCAAGACTGTAACTATCGTTTACCGGATTCCCGTCTACTCGAATATCTCACACCAAGTATCATTTTAATACAATAAAACCCAATGATATTTGACCGAAAATCTTCCAATCTCCACATTATTATGCGTTAAATGTTCTATTGTAGAGTTCCGAGTTCTGAAGCTCTGATTTACGTCCAGATTATCTCCTGTTGGACTGAATCACCATAAAACCGGCCCCGTGATTGAGAATGAGTAAAGAATCTTCATGAAAGCGGGCCGATCTCAAGCAGTACATTAACTCGGCTCAGTAAAGGCTGGATGGATGTAGCATCTTCATATAGCAGCCTTGCTTATTTTTTATACACAAATCTAGTTTGGAAGACGAACATTCCATTATCAATATATATCATACAATAAAATATGAAGATATCAATATCTCCTTACGCTCCACCCGGACACGACTTGGATGAATGGACGCAAACCTAATACGATCCACCGGAGATCTAAGACCGACATCAGCATGGTCTTCTTGTAGCACAAGAAGGAAAACACGTACAGTAGCATCATCACTAGAGACAGTTCCAGCTGATCCACCAGCGACCGTCAACTTGGAGAAGTCCCATGTTCTGTCACAAAATGCGTTCAACATCAAGAGCCATGTAGCAATGATAAACCGCTGAATTTACCCTGAGCAGTTGCCGCAGTCAACAGTGAGTCGCTTCGCCTTGTCTCCGACCCTACACGTGTATGAGTACAGCGCCCAGAAGTCAGTGCGAGGCACAACTTACTTGACTGTAGTAGCGCTGCCAGTGAAGCTCACACCACTGTAAAAGGAATGGATCAGGCAATTGGCTCATTTCAGTTACACAAAGGGGACTGACGAGATGGGACCGCCAGTTCCAGGAGTACCAGCATCGTCGGGGTATGACTGTGAGATCAGGACGCCATATTTGGTGATACCGCTAATGGTGTTGCTGTAAGAAATTCGTTAGTAGGCCATCGTAAAAGGGAGATCAAGTAGCATTCACCCAGAGTACGTGATGCCTGACACCTTAGCGCTTGTGGCTTCTGCTTTGACCTTGATTCTGCAAGTCGAACGATGTTAAGACACTCAGCGACGAAACAAGATGCGCAGTCATACCTGAGTCCATACATAGAGTCCGTAACGGTGTTGCCAGAGATAGTCACGTCGGTGACTGTTTTGCCTGTGGAAATCGAACCAACGGAGATACCGTGACCGCCAGAGCACTGGTTGTTTTTGAAACTAGAAAAGGTACTTGAGTGACACCTCTCGCTAACTAGAAGGCCGTTGGAAACACGTACACAATGTTGGAGCCAGAGTTGATGGCGATACAATCGTCCTGGTTCTTGACGACAGAGTTTTGGATCGTGACATAGTCAGCAGAAACGTCGAAACCCTGCAGATCAATTAGTCCTCTTCATTCATTAGATGAAGATTCACACTGACGTCGGTATTGTGACCCAGACTGCTGGTGTCGCCAGCACTGTTGTCGACCTGTGGGAAAGGTGAGCCCAGCAAGACACGATTAGGTCAGGTCGACGTACGGTGATGCTATCAAACGTAAGTCCGTCGCTGTTGCCGATAGAGATTGCCTGTGCGGGACTGTTCAAGACCTAAATATTGCGCGAGATCAGTCTCGTTCAAAAAAGCAAAGGAAAGTAGACAGACCGTAAACGAAGAGTAGGTGCCAGAGCCCTTGAACCTAAGTCAAGTTTTAGAATGTTGTATACCATGTCGTGTAATAGAAGAACCCACTTCAAGAATGGATGAGGCTTATCAACACCACCGTTCGTGCCTTCGCCGTCCCAGTATGAGGCACCGTTTCCCTGTGAAACATTGCAAAGGTGAAGACCCTGAGAAAGTGGTTCGACTTACGTTGAACTTGTATCCAGCGCCCTTGAATGTTATGTTGTCACCGTCAATGGTGAACAATGGACCCGAGCCTGAGAAGGAAAAAAGTCATTGTGATCTCGGCTGGCTTTATTAACATCATGAGTGAAACCCACTGGTTGTCTTAGCGAACGTAATGTCACCAGCCATGGTAACAGTCGCGCCAGATGCGGGCTTTTATCATGTAAAGATACGTGAACCTTGCATGTCTGACGAAAAAAGGTACGAGATCTTACGGAGAGCGTCAATGTGCCTATAAAGCATGCCTGTCAACACTACGAGGACGAGAAGATGCCGTTTGACTTACTTCCACTTGGAACGGTGAACGCCTTGATAGTGACTGACGAGCAGCTGGATATCGAGGAGGCAGCGGAAACGGAGTCAACGGTGCAGCTCGCACGCGCTTCAAGGTCCTCCGTTGGCACGGCAGACACGAGCGCGAGCACAGCGGCAGCGAAGACAGTCTGGTAGAGAGCGTGTTTGAACATTGGGGCAAGAGACCAGGAGCTGAGAGCAAAGGAAACTGTCAATCCAGCCTTCGGCGACCTGCTCTATATACCATGACACTGGATGAACCGCGGAGGATTATGAGCTATTCGGAATACCCCAGACCTACAGAGAACAGTAGGGTAGACTCGGTTGAGCAAGGACAGTGATCCGCAATTAGGTGCCAAGAGATTGCTTGTACCATGTGGGATTGTCGTTCCTGGATACCGATAATTGAAGCCTGAATTATGAGTGGAACACATATGATTCCATTTCAAAGTAAATCATAGCGGCCCGCTCGCTGCCTTTACTTTGAGTATTCACACGTTAATAGATGTACCATTCGACCAAGTACTCGCAGTATCCTTTGGGTCCAGAATGGTCATGCACACCCGCACCTAGGTGGCTGAGATTTTTGATCCAGTATGTTTTCCATGGAAACTTGCGAGCATTGTAAGCGAACCAATTATCAGGTCTGGTGCAAGGGTTCAACGGCGCACATCCTTAGATAGATAAGTTTTAGAGCAAGGATTTAGAGTATCAGACTCACAGACTTCAGGGCTCTAGAATCGCTCCAACGCGTCTGAGATTGCTAATGATACCACGAAAGCGCTCTGCTTTCAGCATGAATGTCATTTACGCGCGGTCCCTGACCTTTCCTCCATCCAGAATCATCGAGATCATTGCTATGACAAAACACCGTGACAAATAACTCCGCTGGAAAACGTTCATTACTATTCACAGGCAGCTTTCACGTCCAAATGAACGGACAGGAAGTTTTGGCTGTTGTTTTTATGTCGAAAAGATACATGATATGAGTGCCACCCGGTTCCCTCTCTCCCGACAAACTGCCGATTGTTAGATACCGGGGGTATGACCCACGTAGATCATCTTGACGTATCATTTTGGTAGTGTGGTCTTCAACCTCCAGCCGCCTCGAAGGAGACGATTGAGAGAGATTAATGACGGGAGAGCGTGGAATCGCTGTCTGAGAATGTTTGGCAATACTTGGAATCCGTTTGAGCATGTTTACAACGGCTGAAACCGAGCCTACTCACGATAAGTGATCTAAGATATTGACTCCATGATAATCACTGGTCTGTTCTCCCTGTGACAATGTCAGTTAGATTCGGCGCCATCAGACGTGGACAGCGCCCGAAAGAACGGTCAGTTGACAAAAAATCAACCCACACTGCACTAGGAACATATATCGCACTCTAGAAATGTCATCGGCAATCTTGCAGCTCATATCGCCGTCTTCTCGCTACGAACAAAGGCCATCGTACTGTCGGAGATTTAGACGGGCGGAGGGTGTTCACAGCCGATGTGGACCGGATAATCTATTCAAGTTTTGTGAATACTTGGTCTGTCCGCGATATTAATGGCCGAAGCAACGCATCTATCCTTTCTGATGAGAGCGATGCCCGAACTGACACTCACCTCAAAATTGCATCATCGTGCTGCACGGTGAATATTACCAGCGACCTCGCCCAGTCTCATTATCCTGGAGATCTTCGTCACCTAATTTCCATCTCAGCTGTCTTCGTCAATGACCGAGGCATCAATTAGTGTCTTGAGCAAAGCAGAACAACACTAAGCTCTCAGATGGTGGCAAGTCGAGTGTCCGTCGGAGCTATCAGTGTAAGAAATTTCCTGTACAAAATGGTCAAGGTAGACCTTGGGCGCTTGAATAGTTCGTTCGATTCGGAGTTGAGATTTCCGACATAAGTGATGTACCCAACGACCTATGGCATCGCTTCGACAGGTCAAGGAAAACCGAGATGCGAAATTATCTAACCTTTGTGAATCAACAAAGATAGCATGATTACTGGTCAAGCACTTACAAGACAAATGGGCTCGGATGGTTAGACAGAAATTCTTATTTCACATCAGCCCATACTGCAGAAGTAATTCTCTATGCCAGTCAAATGCCAGTAAGAGTGTCATCTCATCATAATAAGGAGGCACCTGCTAGTCATCATCTCCAAAACTAGCTGGTATTAAAAAAAATGGCAGTATATATAGATATTGGCCCAAATTTTTCACTTGAACCAATGATAGTGGTCGGAAGGAATTGACAAGATTGTGGAAGTTGAAAGAGCGGGGTTTACACTGGGGAATGTCGTTGTGCCGTCGGCAGGTACCTTGCTTGTCGGAGTTCCAAATTAACTTGCACAGCTACTGAGTCACCGTCGTTCCACCTCTGGCTAGCCTTCCTAGCCTTCCTAGCCTTTGCTGGCTATCGGTCGTTATGGAACCTCTCCGGCTCTTTCCATTGTGGTATCGTTCGGCCTTTAACACTGGGTAGAATCTGGGATAGGGAAACTCTCGAAGGTGCGATAGCTCTACTTGTCAACACCCTTCAACACTCTTACCACCTTGTTCCAGTGGCCAGGTTATTATAGAATTACATATCTCAACTGCATAACATTTTCGCAAGTTATGTCAAGCCCTGACTCGGACATCCTTCGTACACCTTACAATTGAAGAGATTTTGTCACATTTGCGTCTTCTACACATCGTCCCCGGCAAGATTCGACACCTCAAAGGACCGCTGATTGAATACGTGATAACACATTCTCCTTCTGAGGTACTTGATGCATTGTGCCGGGCAGGCGTTGAGAAGGAGCGTAGCAAGATCACTGCTAGTGCGTCTAAGAAGCGTAAAAGGGAAGACACTCGCAATATGCGCAAAGCCGCTCCCCCGCATTGAAGGGAATGGAGACACCCTACATAGCTGACATATCCCAATATCTACGCCTGCCTTCAGACGCAGAGGTCAAGGCTTCCTATCGAGAATTCTACAACGCAACATTCAACAAGATGGTAAAAGCAGAAGTCTCTGGGATCTGCGGAAATATCTCGTGACAGTGTGCTCGAGGTGTCTCCCTGACCTTTGTAAGACCTCGGATAAGCCACCTACCCTTTTCCTAGCCAACAACCTTTGGATTGGGAGAATCCGTGGGGGGTCGATGCACTCAGTGTCGCAGATAGATGTTGGTATCTTTGCGGGTCTACGTGTTCAAACATCTTCCCAAGACGTTCCGGGGTGTGCGAAATGCACCTACGGAATAATATGGATGGCTTTTGGAGGTCAATGCATAGCACATACGAGCTTGACATGCGGGTATCACATCAATGCTTGAAGGTAATTTGATGCCTCGACCTCCAGCTGTAGTATCCAATGACAACTATCTACGGCTTTACAGATTACCGGTCGCAAGGTCAATCACTCATCTGTGTCATAGTTGACATTGCAAAGCCACCTACAGGCAAGATGAACCTTTTCAGCTTTTATGTTGTGCTGTCAAGAAGATCTGGGCGCGAGACTATACGGCTTCCGAGAGGTTTTGACGATGAAATGTTCAGAAAAGGGCATGATCCAGAGTTTCCGGCAGAGGACGACCTACTGGAGGGTTGAGCAGAAAGACAAAGAAATAGTGGCAGCAGATAAGAGGAAAGAAATTGAATTGAGGTCGTGAAATGCGATATGGTACACCCGAGTTCTAGTTTACTGAAATTAACACTGTGTAAGAAATTTAGCCAAAATAACAGAGTAGTTTAAAACGCACCAAAAAGATACATATCCATATATCCAGATCCTCGACCTCCTCCTCCACCTGGCAGTACTGAGAGAAACATGCGACGCGCAGTGAAGATGAGAAGAGAAGATCAGATTGTTTGTTTAGTCGATCGATGACGCCACTTGTCTTCCTCTCGACGCTCCAGATCATTGCCATTAATCTCTCTGCCGTTGCACGCTCGATTATGCCTGTAGACTTTGACTTGAAGCGTTTCGTGATGCCTGCAACATGTCCTATGGCGAGTGGATTGGTTCAGGGCGGCTGCAACGCTACCTCAGCAGCTGTCTCCACAAAGAACAGTACCCGCTTGCTCCTTGCGTTTCGAAGTTTTCATCCCATCGGTACATACATAAATCAGTTCCAGGGATTCCTATGACTGTCTCAGGAAAGCCTTATTGCGACTATGTGTCCGCCATTTTGCGCATACATGAATAAGTTTTCTTCTCGGGCCTCAAGAAGGAGCGGAACTTATCAGTCGATTATATACTGTGATTTAAATCGACCTCCTGGACGTGAATAGCTTTGAGCGCGCTCACATAAGGAGTTAAGGATGTCAAACGAATTGCCGCGGGAGCCTGTAGCACCTGTCTTACTTAAATCCCCTGGAATCGAAGTGCCTGGATGACGTTCGTTGATTTCGTCTCGTAGACCGGCCAATCCTTCATGTAAATAGCAGTTTGCAGTTTAATAAGTACATGTTTGGCTTCCCAGATTATCCAACTTGAACCACCAATTTGTAGAAGATATCGGTGGGGGAAAAAGCCCATTTAGTCGCCCAACCCCAGCCTGCCCGAATGGCCAGATCTCGATACATAGAAAAACTGTACACTCCCCATGCAAACACCCAGGCATATCCCAATAACTGAGTCGTAAAGGAGCGCTTGCGAAAGCCGATTCTATTACAAAGCGCGATAGTGACATCTTCAGCTGTTATTGCTACAGCTTGCATAAGGAAGAAGGGCATTGAGGTACCAGCCCAATGCCACCCCACCATTCCATCCGCGACACTGTGAATGAATCCTGAAAGGAAGAAGGCTACATATAGCTGAGTATACGAGGAGGCTTTAGTCCCTCGATTGAACGCAAGCTTGCGCGCGATAAAGATGCCAAATGCTGCAAAAAGCTAGTCGCAAAAGTTGTCACACCTATGTAGACACCTGAATGAAACAGACGTACTCGCCTCAAATTTTGATGCCAAAATCTCCTTTTCACCTTACTGTCAGATTCCCATTACGACACGAAGGCATGTAGACCTACCCCCAGAAACATCGAAGCGTGTACGCGTCCGCCAACTCTCCAAAGACATTATGCCAATCACCGGGAATCGATGTGTCAAAGGCAACGCTAAAGGCGGCTAGCACAGAGTACTGGACATTCGAGATGCCGTAGGTTACGTACACCCAGGCCACTATAGTTGAGCAATGCAGTGAATACATTGCTAGTGATGACGCCGGGCTTAGAGTAGTTTCCGCGACTGTTATTATATATGTATTGGCCGTATCAACCAAAAAAAAGTTCCATGTTGCAAAAATAAGACGAGAGCGCACGAAAGTCCAACGCATCTCCTGGGGACGAGGAGGACCATACACAACCTGTGCAAGATGGATTTAATATATCGGAATATCACCAACTTGAATGCTGTAAACTGACCTGGTGGCTCCACCCTATCGCACGAACATTATGATCCAAACAAAAGGCCCAATGCAAGCGCTTCAAAAGAGGCATTTCGCGGGGATGGACTGTGTCTCGTTCGTGGCGAACATCATCCAAGGGCACAATTATCCATACAAGCCAAAACGCTAGGAGGAACTGTGAAGATGAAACGAAGCCAATGAAGTAGTCATGGGTCGGGTTGCCAGCAGTATAGGCCAGGGACGAAAAAGTGAGATAAGAAAAGATGCCGAAGCCTAGGAGGCGAAGTATAAGAGGAGGATGTGTAGCGACCAGGCATACTAAGATGATGTCGGGAAATATGATATGACCAATAACTGGCAGACTGCAGTGAAGGTCGAGTATCCATTGAGTGCATAGCTGGCAGGACAAACGAAGCGATAGAATACATGGAATCCTTAGGACTTCCCTCTCTGAACCCTCGGTGAAGCAGAGAATGATAGAATCCACAAGCTCGATTTTCGGTGCTGAAGTGGGGCTCCGTGGTCCTTCACATCACCGAATCTCCCATCACGGACCGACTTCTTTCTGCATGTGTCAAGCCTTGGCTGGGGACCGAAACCATGATGCAGCGCTTGTTGCTAATGTTGAATAGAAACGAAAGCGCGGCGGAGTTTGAAGCAGTCCCGGAGCCGTACCAGTTGACCTGGCCTGAGGACTCCTGCCACCCTTCCATCCACATCAGGTTCGCGTTGGGTTCGCGCTGTTTTGATGATTCATGCACATGTTCGGCTGCTCACTGGACCGTGCATGTGCCTACCGGCTCATAATATAACGAACTACTAGCAACATAATTCCTCCCAGACGATCTTCTGGGCATATCCCAACCGGCCTAAGCTCGAGTGTAGCACTGCAATAGCTTGGAAGATCAGCCGTGCGGTGTTATGGACAAGGGTATGCTCTCGTCGGTCTGCATTGCTTGTGGGACTAGTATACTTCTACTATGTGCTGTTCGCTGGTATAACAACTGTGGTCCAAATGTTGGTATCACCTTCCGATGTCCTGCAAAAGCTGAGGAAATATTCTTCTTGCAGCTCAGTAATATACCTACCGTTGGATATCGCGGGATTCTATAATGGATCACTGCCTTGCAATTCGTCTCAGAGAGCCAACACATAATCGAACGCGGCTATCGCAAGGTAACGAACGTCCTTGGCCGCTTGTCCGAGCGCGATGTTGATTTTTTATTGCAGCACAAAGGCGGCTTGTTCAAACTTCCAATGCTGGATCATTGGTTAGTTGTCGTCACGGACCCTCAGGCTGTTGAAGATATATGAAAAGCTCCGGATGATGTGCTGTCCTTTGACCATGCTCTCTTTCTAGTACGGTTGGCTTTCCTCTTCCTTCCTTTGCTTATTTCATCTACAACAGTTTCTCCAAACTGACTATACTGCGGGTCCCCAAATACGCTCTGATGCTTATCACGCGGCCTTGATACGCACGACCTTGTCACGGTATCATGTCACGCGAACTCCATTTCAGCATAGGAATATCACCAACAAAGCGATACACATGTATCAGTCAGCTTAACTGTACACAAAATTCCCATGAATTGAGCATCGTTTACCGTCAGCTGCCTCCAGCTAGTGCAGAAGCAGAACTGCGGTCCAAACCACGTTACGTTTGTATAGCGAGCTGAGTTTTTGACCTCATTTTCGCTGACGATCATATTGGAAATGATAGAGTTCTCGACGTGACGATCTTATCGCTTGGATATATGCATCCACTAGTCACTGTGGCTTGGAAACTCTGGAGGAAGATGCAATCAAGTGTAATGAAATGTACATAGACAGAGAGGTGCGAACGACACGTAACAGAACAGTAAAATTAGGCCATTATCTTCATTTCTTCCTTCAATCCTCCTTGAGTCTCTCAGCTACCTCATATGAAGGACCTTACAAAAAGATGACCACTCCGGTAACGTATATTTTTATTACTAAATTATACCTAGAAGAATGCTGTAATAGGATATAGAACTGTTGTTTCTGTACCTCACTTGAATCCAAGCTCGGCCTAGTACGATCCACCAGAGATCTGTAATGGATGTCAGGTAATTATTTCCAGATGAACAATGGAAAAAGACATACGGTAGCCGAATTACTAGCGATCGTTCCGGCTGAGCCACCAGTAACTGTAAGCTTGGAGAAATCCCATTTCCTGCGAATCGGCGCGTTTAGCACTATTCCAAATACTTTTGCAGAAAATGGACTTACCCTGAGCAGTTGCCGCAGTCAACGGTGAGTCGCTTCGCCTTGTCTCCAACCCTGCAAGTGCATTAGTATACTGTCAACGAGCAGAGGTTAGTGAGAGGCACGAACTTGACTGTAGTAGCACTGCCAGTGAAGCTCACGCCCCTGTAAAAGATTGGATCAGATGACCGACTCATTGCATGCAAAGCGACTCACGAAATGGGACCACCAGTTCCGGGAGTACCAGCATCGTCGGGATACGACTGCGAGATCAAGACGCCGTATTTGGTGATACCGCTGATAGTGTTACTGCACGAATGGATTAGTATACTGTCTTAGAAAAAGACAGGGTAGTATTCACCCAGAGTACGTGACTCCCGACACTGAGGCGCTTGTGGCATCTGCTTTGACCTTGATCCTGCAAGTCGCGGGACATCAGCACATCAAGCTAAGGGAAAAGGCGTTTTATCATACCTGAGCCCATACATAGAGTTCGTCACAGTGTTTCCAGAGACAGTCACGCCGGTTACCGTTTTGCCTGTGGAAATTGAACCAACGGAAATACCATGACCGCCAGAGCACTGGTTGTTTTGGAAACTAGAAGACTGAGTTGAGTGACATATGCTAACGGTAGGACTGTTGAAAACACATACACGATGTTGGAGCCGGAGTTGATGGCGATACAGTCATCCTGGTTCTTGACGACAGAGTTTTTGATTGTGACATCGTCGGCAGAGACATCAAAGCCCTACACGTCCGACGAACGCTCAGCTTTTCACTCAGTAAACAATGGCTCACACTCACGTCGGTATTGTGGCCCAGGCTGCTGGTATCACCAGCGCTGTTGTCGACCTAAAGTTGGCTCATAAGCCCAAGAAGACATGAATAAGTCTTTCACGTACGGTGATGCTGTCGAAGGTGAGACCGTCGCTGTTACCGATAGAGATGGCTTGCGCAGGGCTGTTCAAGACCTAAATATCGTTCGTGGCCACATTCAAAGTGAGCAAACTCGGATAGACAGACCGTGAACGAAGAGTAGGTACCGGAGCCCTTGAACCTAAATCAAGATTAGAACGTTTGAATATGATATGTAATGAAAGAGCCCACTTCAAGAACGGGTGAGGCTTGGTAACACCGCCGTTCGTTCCTTGACCATCCCAGTATGAGGCGCCGTTTCCCTGTGCAACAAATTATAAAGGAGAAGGTGCGACAAAGTGGCTCGACTTGCGTTAAACTTGTGCCCTGCACCCTTGAACGTGACGTTGTCTCCGTCGATGGTGAACAAAGGACCGGAGCCTATAAAGGAAAGACGCATTGAGCGTTCGACTGACTGCTCATGAACCATACGCACTCGAGGTCTTGGCGAACGTAATATCGCCAGCCATAGTGACAGTCGCGCCGGCCTTGGGCTGTTTAGGATACATGAGCAAGCGCGTCAAACTCCAAAAAAGTACGGGATCTTACGGAGAGCGTCAAGGTGCCTGTAAAGTACATATATCAGCAAGAAGACACTAGGAAGAGAACATGTCCTCCAGCTTACTTCCACTCGGGACCGTGAACGCGTTGATAGTGACCGCCGAACAGCTGGATATCGAGGAAGCAGCAGAGACGGAGTCAACAACACAGCTCGCGCGCGCTTCAAGGTCCTCTGCTGGCAGAGCCGACACGAGAGCGAGCACGGCGGCGGTGAAGATGAACTGGTAGAAAGCGTGTCCGAACATTTGACCGAGATGTGAAGGGAAGCAAGGGATGCTGGTTATGTTGCCACTAGGGTATGGTTTAAATATCACAGTACTGGATGAACTACGGAGGTTTACCAGTACAAAATTGGCAAGCAGGAGGACGGCAGGGTCGTCGAGCCGTTGATTTGTGCCAAGATAATGCGATGGAGAATTTCCGGTTGTTGTCCTCTTGAATTCGCACAAACCAGGTACTTCGGCCACGCTCTATTTAGGTCATGGCGATTCCTTGCCATACTAACGTTCACAGATAAATCAGAAAAACTACCACAGTCTCAGGAGATAATATTACGCTTACCAACAATTCAAGCTCTGTTAAGGACCGGGATCCTCATAGATCTGAATCATGAGCATTGCTTTATTCCCTGCCTAGAATTTGTCACACGTGTTTCCTGGAAGGGTAAACTTTTTTTTGGCGCATTTCACATTGATTCGCGTGCACCACAAGCATCAATTAGGCGTTAACTTCATGTGTCAGGGTCTTCCCTGCAGTTTAACTGTGCCTATCTTCGGAGATGAGATTTCGAACGAATCTCACAGTAATAAGACTGACCCCAGTTGTCCCAAAATCCTAGTATCACTTCGACGTATCTGTACTTGTGACAATGAATGCTGCATAACCTCTCCACGTCAGAAATAGATAGCACCTTATTTCATGGTTCCACCTTTCCTCTTCCAGAATTGTCCAGACCATCCCTATAGCAAAGCGAACGGGAAAGATTGTTCCTCTGGAAAAATTTTGCTACTATTCATAGGCGAGAATTTTCACCTCCGACCAAAATACGGGCAGTCTTGACCGTAATTTTGTCTTCAAAAATGAAGGGATGACGCGCGGCCCGTTCCGCCTACCCGACAAATTGCCGATTGTCAGGGATAAGTGCCCTTTTGATTGACAGTCTTCTTCATCTTACAAACAAGGACGCTTAGAAGAGTCACCAGCAAAATAAATGAAGCTGGTCCCATATGACATCGTGTGTGTACCTCGTTGCTGATAAAGTATTAGGAGCTTTGTATGTGAGAATAAGAAGCCAGTGAGCGTGCTCACCATGTGTTAACGCTCCGGCGCCAGAAATTCATCTAGTATCACGGTTTTCTGGTCATAAGTATACATGGACGGTGCTGGTGTTGGTATTGGCGTTGGCATCGGCATAAGTTCTCGTCTATTCCTGTTGCTTGCCAACCTGGAGCGATGCCGACATCAGCCTCGTCATCGAAATAGGCCTCTGTTTCCGAAGCGATGTCAGAGGCTAGCAAAAGATACGCCGACAGAAAACCAGCTCACACAGACGACACATGCCACACTATTGTCAGTTTTTCCGAGCTGCTATCGCCGCATACTTGCAAGCCAGTAATGGGCAAGAACAGTACTCGAAGGACCGCATGAGCTGCCATGAGATGTTTCCGACCGGGTCGATTTCATTCAAAGCGGCCCGGGCAACCCCACTGCTCCTACTCTCGAGCCACGATCCGTCTGTAAATGGCATTGACAGCGCGGAAACGTCTTTTTTTGCTGAGGCTGAGGACCGCGGTTTTTTCAGCAGGTCAAGATTTAGCAACCCTCGTGCCAGAACCCCATGATACTTGGGGCTAAGCGCTAAGCAATGGCTCTCGCTAGATGTCTCATTGTGCGACTGAAACGTCTGTTATTGCATGCATGCATTCGATGAGCTTTGCCGTCTGGGTCATATACACCAGAAGACCACCCCTCGCGGCATGAATCCACGCGTCTAGATTCTACGACGTGAGTTGATACAGTGGAATATCGATCTGATGGACTTGAAAGGGCTCACCATCACGTCCGAAACAAAAGAAGAAACATTTCTGCCAGTGACTCGGATATAGTCCTTCCAAGCCACTGTTTCTAACTTTCTACAAAAGCTCAGGGTTACCCCAAGAGGAAAGATTTTCAATGGCAGAGTGACAAACCGTGTAGTACTATTTGACTGGAAGACGATAGCTGTGACTTACACGAATGGAAATCTCAGCTAGAGACCGCTCGGAGTACTATCGTAGAGAAATAGGGCAGTCATTATCAGTCAAGTCGTCGGAAGAACTGAATTGAACGACCGCTCACCGCGTTATCGAATAGTACTTAAGTAGCAGAAATGCTGCAATCTTGACTTAGTACCGCCTTTAGATTGAAGGTATGTAACGGGTGGCCATTACATGCAAAATCCCTCAAGCGAGAGGAAACTGAGGTAGGTAAAATCCGAATATCCAAGGAGCGGGCGTTGTAGAATATGGAAGAAACTTGATAACGTACTTTCAGTTCAGGTTGAATAAGTAAAAATTGACGAGCAGGAATAAATTGGCAGATTACGACGCGTCGAGAAGGAACAGCGCTGCGCCACGGGATCAACTCAGCGCGTAAAGTGGACAAGAGCGCACGGCATTTTCCGGGCTTCGGATTATGACCACCAACACTACCACCACCTCGAATGTTATTGCCCTCCTTACCTGCTTGGGCTCCCTTGCTTTATGTAACGGAGACAGCAGCTGAAAGGCAATATGTGGTGCAATCAGCATCCAATCATCACAGCATTCTCATCAGGTTACCTCAATGAACCGCCTGCACAGCCGCGAATGAAGTGAACTAGGACGCTCTCTCACCTTCTGTAATGAAGTTGTCGCAGTCAAAGTCATCTCGCGAAATATATACCCGGCTGCTACTACAGAAGGAACATGGATATCCTCTGTGGATCCCAGAACCCGATGGACGTTTACCGAAGGCGTATCGATGCAAAGGCGTCGGGATTGGCGATGTTGGTATTCTGCGGAACGACTGGAGGCTTTGATTATTTGTTCAATGTCTGCAAACCAGCGGATGACCCCATCAATCAAGGTCGCGTTCCCGACGGATTTGAACCCATTATCTGTGGCGATATACGGGAGATCGAGACGATGCATAAACGGGGCTGTGATATCTGTAGCGCCAGCGTGTCCAAGATAGAGATAAGTATGGGTGGCGCGGCAGAATACCCGTACGTCTCTTTGCCTTGCATCCGACCTCAGAAATTAATCTTTTTCTCCCAGATTCCTTCTTGGTGGCGGTGGAGGATTCGAGTTCAAATGTTCACGAGAAAAAGGCGCCATTCTCGTACTTCCCGACGGTGGAGCAAGCTACGGTGCCCTCGATATATCCCAGTGCCGTAGCTATGCTGCTCAACATGCCCATGCATGGTACCAGTTTGCGAACATCACTTGCGGTAGAGAAGCTCTCAATGGATCACTGTATCTCGTTACGGGCTGTGACAAAGCATGCTCATGGGGGCGGCCTCGTTCTTCAACCCAGCTGGCACATGTTCGTTCTCGCTCAAATTCCTTGTCGGCGGGGTAGCGGAGGGAAACATCAAACTGGGATATTCGTGGAAGAGTACTTCGTCAGCGGACGTCAGGGCATATCCCGATGGTGAATTCGCGTATCTCGTCGACTCACTTCGCCCCAATCAATGCGTTTTTCTGCGCGGATTTGGCATCTCAATCCGTACAAGCGCATTTGCCCGGTGGGTGTTCGGACCTACAGAGGTATCGCAAATCTCCGAGTCATCCAAAGATCAAATGCCATATTTCGATAATGGCATGCCGTACTCCGGTTCGCGTAGAAAAAGAGTGAGTCTCCGCCCATTTATAACAAAGGGTTTTATCTTAGTCCACTTATTCAGACAAGAAGCGGTTCTTTGTCTATGTACTCCGGAATCCCATTCCACAGTTCTCGCAAGCGCTTCAAGAAGGAGGATCTGCTCAGCGAACCTGTGCCGGTGTCACCTCCGCCTATGACACGTGTCCTTCCGCCAAATCATTATGCTAGCAGTCCCCCGATTTTTCCTGGATGGGGTGCAGATTATCATGACGAACCCTCGCTCAAAGTTCTTCGGACCTTGCGGATCTCATGGAGAAAGCTGGATTCTTCCGGCCGCAGGTAGCTTCTCTCTGGGTACTCATCGTTAATGACTGCAGACCGAACTTCTCAACCCGTGCGCAAAGATCAACGAGTTTATCCTAGAGACGGTTCGCATTGACCCTACTTGCACGTAGTACACATCTCGTGCTCACATCTCACCTACAGCATCTGCATGTTAATGTGGCAATTACGCATTCCGGTGAATGGTTGTCGGCCTTGAGCCAGGTGAGTGTCCTGGCCCGAACTCTTCAGAGTAAAAGTTCATTCAAGGCAGGGTGATGACTCCGATGTCATCGTGCGGGTTTTATCTGATTATAAGGTTATCATCCACGATGGTGCGTATCTTGTCTATCTCTGTTGCGATATGGAAAACTGAAGGGAGGGCATCACAGGAGTAGCTATGCTTGAAGCGCAGTAGATAGGCTGACAAGTGATATGCCCGACGTAGACCATCAACACTAGTATCTTTCTCTTATTCCGATATCTATTTGTTATTATTGATTTTGTTCATTCGTTAACTGCTCCCACGGAGTGTCATCAGATGGCTGGAGTATTCATGCATGCTGATGGAAAGATCGCTGCTGTCAAACGGTCTAGGATAGATTGCCGATCGAGCGCCGATACTTGTATGGATGGTGAAGCGCACACGCCGAAGGAATGACAGTTGCTTCAGTTCTGTCAGATACGAACATGTCGGTGCCTGCAGTACGTGCTTAAGCAAGCCCTCGACCATCTCTCTTCACGCGAGTGATATCTGACCCTTATTATAGCTTATAAGTCGCTAACATCAGATCTTGGGAAGCCCTGGAAAAGTATCTCAGCATCACTCAATTAAGTACGCGGTACTTTCCAGAAGTAACCTACTGCAGTGTCTCCTTCGCTGGTTGAATGTCCGATGATCACGTTGGGTATGTAACTTGATGCACTTTCAGAAATCAATCAAAGGCAGCATCTTCCATAAGGTCACCAATCTTCAGCTCTATTCAAAATCAAGCGCTGGACGTAGGAGGGACTCTGCTCAGTCTCTAGATTATCAAAGGTCAGGAAAGGTACGCGTGCAAACCGGGATCCAGAATTAGACTACTATATAGTGCCGAAATCGATGAGTTCCCCTTCCTCTCTCGTAGTCATCATGACTTTACTAGCCATCTTAGCTGCAGTCTCAACTGTTTACTGCGCTGGATTGTTATTCTGGCAGATTCTCAGACATAGCCTACTACGAAAGCAGACATGTGTACTGGACCTCCAACACCTAGGATCATCCAGAAACGGAGACCAGAAGATCCATGGCACAGCGGTCATCTGTGGCGGCAGGTGAGTCTGGCTCTCACCATCACTACCTACGCAATACTGACGAATGGTATGAAAGTCTTGCCGGTCTGTTCACAGCCAGGATATGCCACGATCACTTCGACGAGGTCGTTATCGTAGAACCAGAAGCGTGGGCGGACGATTCAGATGCTAAGCGTCAGGATGCATGGAACCAAGCGAAGCCTCGTTCTCGTGTCATGCAGTACAAGTCCTTACAAGGTTATCTCGGATTTTCTTGAACCGCTTCGAGAGGCTGACCAGCTAGGAGCAGGTCCCATTCAACCATTTGCCTTCATGGCTTTATGTAACCTTTTCCCCGGCCTTGCAAAGGAATGCGAAGTTTCGGATGTAACGTATGTTTGAACGGTTTGGTTTCTTGCTTGATATTGAGCAATCGGTTTGCCAGCGTTGGATCTTCTGATTTCCGGAGTTCGACGTGGGGAAGATGGCAAAAGAAGCCGTGTAACCAGTATACTGGGACGCTCCCCGACACGATGACTGCCGGTCGCCCTGGGTTGGAGACTCTTATGCGTCGTCTGGTCCTCGGGAGTCGTTATAAGAACATTCAACAAATGATTGGTACCGTAGCTGGTATCTCTCGCGATGCTTCCAGCCCTGGGCGTCTCGACCGTGTGACGATCCGAACTGTGGGAGGCACCCAGGAAATCAAAGCGTCAATGGTCGTAGGTAGGTGAACGAAATCGTGCTGTTCCGGGAACCGGAACTAATTACGAAAGCCCAGATTGCACCGGTCCAGCGTCTGCAGGCTTAAAATGGTTGAAGCGTGAAGGATACGGTCGGTCAGATATGTATCCTCGCGGTAAAGTTCCACTAGAAAAAATCAAAGTCGCATACGACCAGAAGATCACCTATTCGACTTCCAGTTTTCATGTCCCACTTGAACTCGGTAATAGGCTCCCTGGCCTTCCTGCATCATACGAAAAATGTGGTGTCATCTATATCTGCGTCACTGATCCAACTTTAGACTGTCGTGGGATGCATATTCAGCGCTCCGAAGGAAATTTTAGAAAGCCTCTTCCCCCGTATGTGACTAACATGCTGACGTCTTCCTTGTAGTACATATCTGCTGTGGCGTTTTTGGCCAGAACGAGCTTCCTCGAACTCTCGAAGAGATCAAAAGGTATGCGCAAACAATGGTCACTTGGGAACCTATACCCCCATCAGTATTCGAGCTGCTCGATATGCTGGAGGAAGTCGAAGACACCATGACTTGTAGTCATCTTCCTTTTTGTACGAGAACTTCTATTAAAATCTTGTTATGTACTGACGGGTCCTTTGAAGCTGGGGCGAGCTATATAAGATATGACAAAGCTGTTAACCTCCCCACAAATTGGATAGCTATCGGAGACAGTGTCATGAAAGTCAATCCACTTTTCGGGTACGTTTTTCCGCCGACCTTATAGAGCCGCGTTTCGACTGTACACCACATTTCAGGCAAGGAGTCGCAAAGGCGCTCTTGGGTGCGATTTGCCTCAATACGCTTCTACAGAAATGTGCCGCGACCGGTGCCATCCCGAAAGACTTTTCAACTAAATTCTTTGAGATGCAGAAGAACAAGATTTCGCATCTCTGGTGAGTTGCTGCTCGTAGAATATCCTTGCCTGTTACGTTGAACCTTGTCATCAGGGATGCAGACAAGAGCTGGGGTATAGAGCGTCCTATTTTCAATTCCGGAATCAAGACTAATTTTGCGAGTCCAGATTATGGGTACCATACCACTGTTCCTATACCCGGGGAGACATTATCTGATGGCTGGCTTTTGCGATGGTATACGAGACAACTTATCATCCTTTCGTTCGATGTAAGCTCATACAAGTCATACTATACCCTGGCCAGAAAATTCTGATTCCTTCTTAGGACTTGCGAGCAGGATCTGCATTGTGGCACATCAATATGATGCTTGCGCCACCAATCGACGCTATGGAACCGGGACTTGTCTTGAAGGTTGTCTGGCATGCCTTCAAGAGGTTCGCAGTAAAGTTCTTATCATAAACATAGTCCAGTATAGAATACAGAGATATCATTGATATACCACGTGGTATCCATCTCAATATTTCTGCAATGAAGCATGTTTGTGGGGTGTAGAGTCATCCGGTACCACTTTTTCTTAGCCTTCAGAGAATCTATTCGTACGGCGCGAAGTTCTCCGGGTACCTTACCCATTTCCCGCTATTCCAGCCAACAAATCATTTTGGATCAATATTCCGAATGGGGATTTCATCATACTTGTTATGGAACGCGAGGAGGACGGATGATGGGTTACATTCAAGGGAAAGATCAAATGCTACAAGAACACCGCTGACAGGTAAATGCCCGATATCTCAAAGCGTCACTCTCCTGCCTTCCTTAGCGCTAAGGGTTATGGCGTCTATCACCCGATGGATTTTCACAGCATCGTCAATCGTCGCATGCGTACCCTCCTTTCCTTTGGCAAACTCAGCCCATCCAGCAGCCAAGTTTCCCATAAGCCCAGTACTTTCCACTTCTACAAGCTCTCCATTCAAAAAGAGTTTCGGATCCCGAATGTGCACGAAAGCGGCGCTCATCTGATCGTCTGTCAGCCGGATAGATCCTTCCTCTCCATCGATCTCCCACAGAAGTTGTTGCCGACCTGGAGTGGCGGCAACGCCTCCACGCCAGCTCTCGCTGACGAGAACACCAGATTTGAACTTCCCAGTGAAAGAGATGTGGTCGGCGGAAGTATTGGTGGTAGTTTCGAGGACGTGGCCTTCGGTATCTACTACCTCTGCTGTAGGATAAAGGATCGCAGTAGTTGCGTCAAGAGAGCTGAGATCACCGAGTATGTAAGTTAAGACGTCAAGATGATGGCCAATAGCGATGTCCAGCATAGATGACCCTGTGGGATGATGAGAGCTGCTGTAGAGCAAGCAGTCTCGAACTTACCAGCCGCGGGGTCAAACGTAGTCGCTGCATTTGCTTTATTAATTCGCGGGCCCCAGTATCCTAGCTCTCTGGGTGCTAGGCCAACCTGATTGACGGTCAGCAGGCACTTGACGGAACCTTGAGCAGGTCTACACACCAGAGACGTAGACAGAACCTTTCCTATTTTTCCTGAATCAATTATTTCTTTGACCTAGGCTCGGAGTAAGCGTTGTACGAATACATGAGCGTCAAATTCAAACCTTTTTCACAACAGCCGAGTGCCGCCCTTGGAGCCCGACCATTGATTGCAGACCCTTCGCGTGAGCTTTCTCTGCAAACTCCAAGGTTTCCTTGGTGTTTCTTCCAGCAGGCCATTCAATGAAGAAATCCTTGCCTGCATCAAGAACCGGGGTGAGCGCGTCGTAATGATTAGGCGACCTGACGGAAACTGCAACGAAATCGACATTGGGATCGGCAGCGATCTCGGCCGTCGAGCCATAGTACGCTGTCACAGGACGGCCCGTCGCCTGGCTCTGCTTCTCCGCCGATGCCTGAGACGACTCTGGAGACGATGTAGACACGGCCGTAAGGCTATACTTTTCATTTTTGAGCAGTGTCGGGGCAAGCAGAATCGACGCCCAGCCTTGCTTGGAAAGACCGACGAATCCAACTTTTATCGGAGCAGTCATTGAAAGAGTTCAATGTAAAAGTGCAGTGATGATGATGCCTTTTAAACTTCAAGGCGTTACTCATCATTGTTTCCCGCGAGTTGCTTATGTCTCGGCTTTTGCGAACCGGCTCCTCTTATAGCCGGTATCGACTGCCGGCGGCAGAAAAATATTTTACCGCCGGCTGCACCTTGCAACTTTGCAGCCAAGTTCCAATTTTTCTCTACGTCAAACTCCTTAACATCCCACAGTACTACAGCGCCTGTGAATTGTTCTCGTGTTTCATCAGAGTCACTGATTACGCTGCCAGGCTGATTTACGCTAGAATCATTATCGCTCCACGATGTCGCATCTGTTGCTCAGAATGGCTTAAATGCTCTTAAAATGCCTAGGCATCTTCAGCTGACTTCCGCCTAAGCTTCTCAAGGCGTAGTGAATGCCGGCATCCCGTCTTCCAACATGGTTACTTGGGTATGACAGGTAAGTGCCTTCCGTAGGACTCACTGTCATCGGTATGCCTTTGCTAAGTTCGCCGTGAAGTTTATCATATTGCGACACCGTGCTGTAACACCATCCGTGGCATAGGGACATTTTCTAGTCGAAGAACCTGAACGCCGCCATTTGTTCTACCAAAATTTGCTCATTGATCTTCTACGTCATCCGGGTAACGAGTCTCTACGGTGTTCTTTGAAGCGGAAAGGATGCAACTTCTCGTAGATCATTTGCCCGAAGTTTCATTATTCCAGTCCACGTGCGCTGAAGAAGACGCTGAAGGAATGAGATGCCATGGAATTGGTATCTTCTAACAGCTATGTATCCAGGGCAATGTGTCGCTGATCTGCGCCTTCTTCAGGGAACCCATGACGATTTGAAGGTGCCTTGGGGATACGGGGACTTAATGTGGTCGTTTCCTCTGGCGATACTAATATTTTCCTCGAGAAGCGTCAAGCTGTTTGGAGGGGTTGGTAGAATTACTATCCTCCGCTGTATTGCCGTCTGATTAATTTACCTTAGATGAGAGCTTCTCTCACCGTTATCAATTTTCCGTGGAAATCTCTTCTTGGCGCGTCGCATTCACTTAACGTGCCCTGGCAGTTCTGCAACGGACCCGTCCAGGTAACTTAGTTCAATCATCTGGTTAACTCTTCGGAACCTATGAATGGCATCTAGGTCATAATCTGCCCACTAGGACCAAGTTGTACAACACGGTTTGTCTTAAGAGTAGACAGTGGTCGCCTGTCTTCCAAGACTGTAGGGGCCCAGAACACTTCCTACTCAGGCACTAAGCGAAGTCAAGTTTTTGATCACCTGGAAGCGGCCGGATGACAATCTCTTAGATCGTTGATCGAAGATTGACCCTTCCTTAATCCTGCTTGCATCGAACCATCCTCGCCACGCATTATTCTCGTACCTCATATATGATAAGGAACTTTAGCCCCGACGGCAATGTTTAACCATCGCCGTGCCACCAGTAGCGTCTCTCGCATTTCGCCTTCAAAGTCGTACCGATCTTTCAACGCTGATGGACTTGCTTTGGGTACCTGCTCTGATTCTAATCATCTATTATGCTTGTCTGCTACTTGGACGCGCTCTTAGACAAAGACTGCTACGGAAACAGACATGTGTCGACGACATACACATTTTGGGATCTTCCCGTGCTTCGGCCGACAAGATCAAGGGTATAGCTGTTGTTTGTGGTGGAAGGTAACTAACCAGTGGTTCTGTATTTCCTCGTGTTCTGATATTCTACGAAGCATATCTGGTCTGCTAACAGCCCGCGTATGCCATGATCACTTTGAAAATGTCCTCATCGTCGAGCCGGAGGGATGGTTAGACAGTGACGATGCGAAGCGCGTCGATTCCTGGAACCAGGAGAATATTCGATCACGCGTTATGCAGTACGACTCCTTGCAAGGTCTGCAAAGTGTGATCTTCGAAATAACATTCTCTGAATTACTGTCCTAGGTGTTCAGGTGTTCGCTTACAGAGGCTTTTGCAAACTGTTCCCCGGATTTGAGAGCGAATGTAAAGCCTCGGATATAAAGTCAGTCAGCTTCATTTAGGACTTTAATTGTAGGTGTACTGACGACCTGTACGTATAGTGTTTGTCCAGGTGATTTTCGCACATCTACGTGGGGGACGTGGACCATGACACCCTACTCGGAATACGACGGATACCTTCCGAAAACGATGTTTGCCAGCCGTCGCGGGCTTGAGACTCTGATTCGCCGTCTTGTACTCGGTAGTCGGTATGAGAATATCCAGCAAATGACCGGAACTGTGACTGGAGTATCCCGCAGCACCTCTAATCCTCAATACCTCGATCAAATTACGATCCGAACAGCCAACGGCATCCGCACTATTCAAGCCTCTATGGTCGCAGGTAAGTAAATCCTAGGCAAAATTCCATGAGCACCTAACTAAGATCGGTCGCAGATTGCACAGGCCCTGCATGTGCTGGTATTAAATGGCTAAGACGGGAAGGATTCGGGATAGCAGCCGAGTACCCCAGAGGAAAGCTTCCCCTCGACGACCTCAAAATCGCATACGACCAGAAGACTCATTATTCAACGCTTCATTTCCACGTTCCGAAGGAAGTCGGGAGTCGCTTCCCGGGACTCCCGACTGATTATGATGACTGTGGACCGATTTACAATTGCACTACGGATTATACTGTCGACCATCGAAGCATATACGCTCAACACGTCGAGGGTAACTTTGGTAAGTATATCCTACTTCTATGACTTGACGATTGACTGACGCTGTGCAGTCCAAGTATGTTGTGGTGCATGGGGCGATGTGGACCTCCCTCAAACTCTTGATGAAGTCAAGCACTATGTACGAACGATGACCACCAAGAACCTATTCCCGATTGGTTCTTCTCCTTTCTCGACATCTTAGAGGAGGTGCAGGATTCTATGACTTGCAGTCGCGTCCGCGTTCGTGAGTCTTGCATCGTTCTTGGGAAACACAATACTAATCTAACTCAAACATACAGCTCCAACAACTTATGTGCGTTTCGAGGACGCGGTCAACTTGCCATCTAATTGGGTTGCCATTGGTGACAGCGTGATGAGGGTGAATCCTGTCTTTGGGTATGTTCCGCATTACCAAGTGCACAGTTTATTCATTTCTCGTCATAGACAAGGTTGTACGAAAGCCCTTATAGGTGCGGTATGTCTGAACACGATACTTGTAGGCGTTCAGACGACTGTCGCGCTTCCTCGAAAATTCTCTCAGATGTTCTTCGAAACGCAAGGCGCTAAAATCGCTACCTCTCTGGTAAGCCTGCCGCGTATTATGCGACCTGAGGTCTTTGAAGTAATATTTTTACCTTGTCAGGACGGGCGTGAAGGCCGGAGACTACGGATACGAGACAACCATTCCTGTTCCTGGAGAACACCTGTCGAAGGGGCGGTTCCTCCGGTGGTATATGAGGAAACTTCATATCCTTGCGTTCACTGTACGACGATTGTTGCTTCTGCTACAAATTGTGATACGAGTGCTTATCTGGCTGTAGGACAAACAGGCTGGTTCGTCCCTGTGGCATGTAAAGATGTTTTTGGCGCCTCCGATCGATAACATGCAGTTAGGACTGGTGTTAAAAATTGCATGGAATTTCATTAGAGATCCTTGGGCTTGACAGAAGCGAAGGACCTGTGATATCGGTCGCGGAGGATTGGGTTAAATAATTTATTGTGTGAAGGGTATCTGATTGAACTTAATACAGCTTCAGAAGCTCGATTTATCGTCTAGATCCAAAATACACCTCGAAAACACCTCTCATGTGAGATAGAGGGGATAATTCTTTACTTTTGTTGACGGGTTGACCATAGCATTCATATAGGGCCAACGAAACTGTTGCAAGAATTCTGCGAGTAACAATTATGTTTCTACTTTGCATTGAAGATTAAGAAGCCGGCACTCACAAAACAGGGACCCGACATGAGTGAACCGCTCCAGCCATCGAGGCTTTTCCTGAAATTCGTACTCCTTCATGATCGCCATGACCCATTTCTTTGTGGGAACCCCCCATCCTTGGTTAGGATCTTTGCTCGCGATCGCCAGTACCCACATGCATTCATAAGCCGGCGAGTTCGTCGACTGGCGCCTCACGGCGATGATCTCGGCCCTGATACCCACCTCTACGAGTGGTTGCACGTAGATGTGCTCCGCGGCAGTGACGAGATCGCATACTTGGCGTACTTCTGTGCGGTACTTCCGTGGCTTGAAAGACTTTTTTACACGTTTGAGGTCGATAGGGAAACCGAGAACGAACTCTTCTTTGCCGAGCGACTTGGGTCTGATAGGACCGGAGGGGGAAGAGAGCCTGAAGTGAAGTGGCATGTGTTAGCATGATGTTTTCGGTGGAGCGAGCAGTACGGTCGTACGTCGTTGACATGATCGATATCGCGGCGAGCGATGATTCTCAGTGGAAAGAGGGTAGAAATCCAGTCACCAACGATGAGATATTTCAAGAGCGTGCAAGCCCAGTCGAGACCCAGCATCTCTCTATTTGTGTAACAATGCAAAGGCGGATCGGTGTCCTTGCACGTGGGGTTCATGTTGCCGAGGGGCGAGTACGTTGTCTATGCCGTGCCCTTGGTGAGCACGAATGAAGGCTCGATCAATGATAACAGATTGACGTATGACAAGGCGATAGTAAAGAGAAAGATAGCAAATCGCAGGTGGTGATTATGTGGCTATCGCGAACGAGTAATGCACTCACTGTCTCGAGCATACTCAATTGTCTCCGCCAAATTTGGTAGAGTAATATTGCGTGTTGCTGCACAAGTCAGAAAGAGTAGAGGTTCTCATGGGCTTCTGTACAACAAAAGGTCGACTTGTTTCATCTGCAGGCTGCAGCAACGACTTGCGCCTCACACCAAGTCAAAAGCCCGGACCATATGCTTGTAACATCTGAGTCTTGCTGAGACGTTGGAATAGGTGGAAACCTGTAGGAGCGAACGAACATCGTCTGATCCGTAGCCTATTATACATAATTAGCATTGAGATATTCTCTCCAATAATCGATCCTGTGACTGGGCCTGAGGAAATGCGCCTTTGCAGCGCACTAGATGATGTAAAAGGCCAGAAACCCAACGTCACTGCCAGAATAAAAGAGAAACAGAGCGAACAGAAGTAAAGGAGAAATCCAGTGAAATGGATCGACAACGAATGGAAAATTTCCCACGGAAAGCTCAGGTAGGGAATTCGGCAAATGCCGTGATGGGGGTATCAATGAACCAAAATTTCCCACGAGTTCTTCAGGACAGCATAATAACCGAGATACCTATATACGTAGGACTCGGAATGTATGTTCAAATAGAAATAGTCGTCATGTACGCTATTTTATCTCTGCCTCCCCCTTGCATTGCTGCCCTCGCCCTCGTCACTCCGACGACATTCGTGCTACTAGGTGGTGACTCCTTTGGTAACCCTGGCTGTGAATGCTATAGCAACCAAGATGTCTATCACTTTTACGGCGGCAGCCCTGCTCCTAGTAACGACAGCAAGAGCCGCATTTCCCGACTGCACCAATGGAGTTTTGAAGAATAATAATGTTTGCAATACATCAGCATGTGAGTATTGCAGGACCTCACCATCCATGACCACTGCTCTAACGCGCTATCAGCACCCCTCGACAGAGCAACCGCGTTAATATCACTCTTCACCATCGCAGAAAAACTCAACAACACCGGCAACAGCAGCCCCGGCGTCCCCCGTATTGGTCTCCCGCCATACCAATGGTGGAGCGAGGCCTTGCACGGTGTTGCCAATTCTCCAGGAGTACAGTTCGCTAGCTCCGGGGACTACAGTTATGCTACTTCGTTTCCGCAGCCCATCACCATGGGTGCGGCGTTCGATGATCAGCTGATCAGAGATGTTGGTACTGTTGTCAGTACGGAAGCTAGGGTGTTTAACAATGCTGGTAGGGCTGGATTGGATTTTTGGACGCCGAATATCAATCCTTTCAAGGACCCACGATGGGGACGGGGACAGGGTGAGTCTTGATATTGTTCCAGCTTGTAGATCTGTGGATGTCTGACGAAGAAGTAGAAACACCGGGTGAAGACCCTTATCGTCTTTCTTCGTACGTGCATGCTTTGATAGACGGCTTGCAAGGGGGCTACGATCCCAAGTACAAACGTGTTGTGGCCACCTGCAAACATTTCGCAGGTCAGCTATATTTTTCACTTTTCAAAGTGTCAGACTGACCGTAATGCAGGCTACGACATCGAAAATTGGAATGGGAACTTCAGATACCAATTCGACGCCCAAATCTCATCCCAAGATCTGGCCGAATACTATATGCCGCCTTTCCAGAGCTGCGCCCGAGACTCCAATGTCGGTTCCTTCATGTGCTCATACAGTCAGTGAACCTTTTGTTATATCACTATCTTGCGCTGACATCCTCAGATGCCGTGAACGGCGTACCAACTTGCGCAGATTCATACTTGCTCCAAACAATTCTTCGGGAGCATTGGGGCTGGACCAACGAGCAGCAATACGTGACCAGCGATTGCGACGCTGTGCAAAACATCTACCAACCACATGAGTATACCGCGACCAGAGAAGAAGCCGTGGCAGCCGCATTAATAGCCGGTACAGATCTGGACTGCGGTACTTATTACCCGAATTACCTCCCAGCGGCATTCGAGCAAGGTCTGTTTAACGAGTCAACGCTTGATCAAGCATTGATACGACAGTACTCCGCACTTGTTCGTCTTGGTTATTTCGATCCTCCAGAGGAGCAACCATATCGACAGCTAAGCTTCAACGATGTTTCAACGCCCGAGGCGCAAAAACTGGCCTACAAAGCGGCAGTTGAAGGCATTGTTTTACTCAAGAACGACGGCCTGCTTCCGCTGTCTCTCCAAAATAACTCTTCCATCGCGCTCATCGGGAGCTGGGCCAACGCAACCCAGCAGATGCAGGGAAACTACTTTGGCCAAGCTCCATACCTTCATAGCCCTCTGTACGCCGCTCAGCAGCTCGGCATAACCATCAGTTACGCCCAGGGCGTTAGCGGTCAAAGAGACCCAACAACCGACAACTGGCTTCCCGTCTGGACCGCCGCCAGCAAGTCCGACATCATAATCTTCGCAGACGGCATCGATGACTCCGTAGAGTCAGAGGGCATGGATCGCGTCTCCATCTCCTGGACAGGCTGCCCAACTCGACATGATCGGACAGCTAGCGAGTTACGGCAAACCAATGATCGTACTGCAGATGGGCGGTGG
This sequence comes from Desarmillaria tabescens, assembly GCF_030435595.1. Taxonomy (NCBI): domain Eukaryota; kingdom Fungi; phylum Basidiomycota; class Agaricomycetes; order Agaricales; family Physalacriaceae; genus Desarmillaria; species Desarmillaria tabescens. The sequence continues at coordinate 64,435 of NW_026848302.1, forward strand.
TCAAATCGACTCGTCGCCGATAAAAAACAACCCAAACATCTCAGCACTCATATGGGGAGGCTACCCCGGCCAGGACTGGTGGTGTCGCTCTCATAGACATCATCACCGGCAAAGCAGCACCAGCAGGCCGGCTCCCAACCACACAATACCCCGCCTCCTACGTCAACGAGGTCCCAATGACCGACATGTCTCTCCACCCAGGGCCGCACAGTCCAGGAAGAACATACAAGTGGTACAACGGCACCCCGATCTACGATTTCGGCACCGGACTCCACTACACCAACTTCAGCGCCTCGATCACCTCCCCCGTGATGCAGAGCTACGAAATCGCGGCTCTGACATCCAACTGCACGGAGAAATACCTCGACCGCTGCTTCCTTCCTCTCCTCGCCCCTCTCCGTCACAGTTAACAATACAGGCACTACAGCTTCCGACTACGTAACCCTCGCCTTCCTAACTGGCTCTTTCGGTCCCGACACCATACCCTAAGAAATCCCTCGTCGCGTACCAGCGTCTGTTCGATATAGCTGGCGGCGCGGCGGATACTGCTCGGTTGAACCTGACGCTTGGGTCTCTGGCACGGTATGATGAGCAGGGGAACAGAGTGTTGTATCCGGGGGATTATGCAGTGGTGATTGATACGGCCCCGCTGGCGATGGTTAACTTTACGTTGACGGGGGAGCAGAGGGTGTTGGAGGAGTGGCCGCAGCCGCCGGGGAGGAGAGGGGGGAGTGGAGTTGAGGGGCTGGAGGGGTATTTTGTTGGGGGGTATGGAAGTGGGCAGGGAGGTGAGGAACAGCCTTTGGAATAGGTGTGGTGTTGAAGGAGGTGGAAGGTTGGTTTGTATTTTGGGGTATGAAATATATGCCTCATTGTAGTGCTTCTTCTATTTCTCATCATTTTAAATTGTTGCCACTAAGGGTGGCCGAGTCGTTTGAAACTGGATGTACTTACCATTGCTTCTATCAACCAGAACTTTCTCAAGTAGGACATGTCGCTACAGCACCACAAACACTTAGTGTGATTGTTCTCAGCCTGATGGCAGAATATGTACGAACGGGCTTGGAGGGGATTGCTCTCGTACAAATGTGTAATAAAATATGCAGCCTTCGAAGATGGTTCTTCATTTAAAACACGCTTCAGCGCATCAGTTGTGAAATAAAAGGAAAGACAGAGTGACTGGGCAGAGCGGCGGAGGAATGAAATTCAATTTGAATTATGATAGCGCTGTTTCGATCACGGGACCGATTTCCGGCACCCGATTCCGAGCCGCGACCGGAGCTTTTCCCCCCGAGTTGATGTTGGGACTTGTCAAAGCTAAGGCATACCGGTGAGAACTTCCCTATGCTATCATGCTATCCAGGCACTTACTTCCGTATGCTCATAGGAGGCCTAAAGAAAGGACGAACACTGAGTAACACCCTCTACGTACTAGACGGTGCTCCGGAAAATGACAGTAACAAAGACACTGGCTCAAGGTGGTCGTAAAGTTTTCGTTGCTTGTTGACCATTTTATATGATTGCATAGTCCTAAACGTAATGCGCTTTCCAAAGAAATTGTTTATTGTCTCGCTAGTGGGTGGCCCGGGTCACCAGCTCAGACGCGTCGGGACAATACAAGCTTTCGCGAGTACGTCCAAAGTGTCGAAACCTTGAATATCGAAGGCCTATCACTCGCAACTCAAAAATATAGGAAAACGCATAGTAATAAGCTGCACAAGTAAAGATGCTGGTAAAATTTAGTTCGGCGGCATCTACATACAAAGCCTCCAGTGAATGCTAGTCCCGGACATTTACGTATACAACAAGGGAAGTAAGTAGGCACTAAATACGCAAGGAAGACGGGACAAAGGCGTGGTGTCACTACACAAGGCAATGTCGAGTTGGATGTAATCACCGCCGTTGATGACCTTCTGACAGAAATTCTTTTACCGCATCGACAGCATCTACAGGCCGGTCTCGACGAGCATGCTATAAGCTGAAACAATATCTATGGCCCAGGTTCAACAAGCTCGGTGAAATTGTCATATTCGCTGACCACCTTTGTTTTGAGAGCGCAATACAGGTGAGTTTTGTAGAGTCATATTTTGCGCAAAGGCACTTATCGCTCTCCTCCAAGATAAAAGATTCAGAGGAAGCTCCGTCTGAGTTCGCACCGGTCCTGTACGTCTGGCTCGTCAATATATAAAGCTGCAAACGCAAAGTCGAGTCCAGAAAGGTAGACCTGGTTCTACCTAATTCGAAACACAAACAGCGTTATTCGTAATTCGGGCGATCAGTGAAGATCATTGCGTAGATCACTCAAGTGTTCTACATAAGACCTAAAGGACCTAGAGTCTTGCCGTTTACTTCCATGGTTCTTCCAGCACAGTCTCCTGAATCGGTATATAAGGTAGGACCTGCAGAGGGTATCAGTCATTCTTCCCAATCTTTCCCTTTGACTGATAATGTTCAACTCTGCTTTCTACCGGTTTTTGTTCACGTCCAGCGTCCTAGCGCTTGTGTCAGCTAGTCCAGACGCAGAGCTTGTAACCCGTGCCGATTGCGTCGTCGACTCTGTCTCTTCTGCGTCGTCGATTTCCAGCTGCTCTGCGGTTACTATCAATGCCTTCACTGTTGCAAACGGAAGTGAGTCTACAACTTTTGCCCGCGATCCCTCGCTAAAGAGTGTTGTCAAGGCACATTGACGCTTTCTGTACGTATCTGTGTAGATTACGAGGCTTGACATTTTTGACTCTGGAGATAGCCCAAGTCGGGTGCGACAATCACCATGGCTGGTGATGTCACGTTTGCCCAAACCTCCAGTGTGTATCATCACTGACGAGGTACATTGTCAGGAGCTTACTGAACACTCACCTTAGGCACTGGACCTCTGTTCACCATTGACGGCGAAAGTATTACATTCAAAGGCGCTGGATTTAAGTTCGACGTGAGTAAGATACTTATATTTTCGTTCTCGGTAGCACGCTTCAGTGTTCAACGGATCATTAGGGAAATGGAGCTAAGTACTGGGACGGTAATGGTACGAACGGCGGTGTTGATAAGCCCCACCCGTTCTTGAAGTAGGTTTATCCGTCGCCTATCACGACAGCGGACTTTCTTAATTTCAGTCTAGGTTCAAGGGCTCCTGGAACTTACTCTCAATTCACGGTAGACCCTACTCTCTTCTCCTTCTGGATAATACTTAATGCGACTCACGAGCGATAGGTCTTGAACAGCCCCTGCCCAAGCTAGTCTCTATTGGTAACAGTAACGGGCTCACCTTTGACAGCATCACTGTACACGGAATCATTTTTGCTCGCACTTTGTGATAGGCTTACTTGTTTCTAGGTCGACAACAGCGCCGGCGATACCAATAGCCTGGGTCACAATACTGACGTAAGGATGAACCCGCATTTTACGATTGAGAGGCTAAAGAGTCATATAGGGTTTTGATGTTTCCGCTGACAACGTGACCATCCAAAATTCGATTGTCAAGAATCAGGATGATTGTATTGCTATCAACTCTGGCTCCACGATTATGTGTGTATTTCAGCCTATCCACTCATCGGCATATAGTATCGCTCATTTCATTTGTTAGCTTCAAGAATAATCAGTGCTCTGGAGGCCACGGTATTTCTATTGGGTCCATCGCCACAGGCAAAACAGTGTCCGGGGTTACTATCTCCGGAAACACTGTTACCAACTCTATGTATGGTCTCAGGTACGGCTGCATGATCTCTTCTCCTTCCCTCTTTGTTTCTGGAATGTGGAACCGCGGTCTACAGAATCAAAGTACAAAAGTCGGCCACGAACGCTAAAGTGTCTGGCATCACATACTCCGGGTAGGTATTTACGCGCCTTTCTCTCTAAAAATAAATGACTGACGCATCATTCTAGCAACACCATCAGCGGCATTACAAAATATGGTGTTTTGATCTCTCAGTCTTATCCTGCCGATGATGGCACTCCTGGAACTGGTGGTCCCATTTCGTAAGTTTCCCCGGTGAATGAATCGACCTCCTGTGTGATACGTTTTGACAGGGACGTTAATTTCACCGGAAATGCGACCACCGTCCAGTAAGTAGCGCACCATACACGATGCATTGTCTCTCTTCCAGTCTCATGTATTCTCAGGGTCGGCACTAAGGCCAAACGAATGACCATTAACTGTGGAGCTTGTTCAGGGTAAGTATTCGATGTTTAATGGTTTCTCGACCGAGTTTGAACTGTGTCCTTACTCATAGAACATGGGACTTTTCCAAGTTGACGATTACTGGTGGATCGGCCGGTAGGACAAACACTACTGACAATGCTACTGTCGGTCTTCTTTCTCCTGTGTTTATAGAGATCACTAATGTCGAGGTTAGATTGTCGGTGGATCGTTTTAGAATGCCGACGAACGCGCTCCGTTTTTAATCAACCGACGCCTGAAGGATCAGTAATGAGCGTCATTTTTCCTTTTGTTTCATCCAAATACATCTGTTCGATCCTGTTTTTCTGGAATTCCTCTTATAATAATCGCCGAATGCTTCAAGAATTTCTTGTCTAGCATCTACCCACTCAAGAGTGAAGTCATTAGCAGTGTTCAAGAATTCAGGGACGACCCCTAAAGGATGCCGGCGTTCATGGCCAAATTAGGATGCTCCTAAAGTTGCCGTGGAGCATCCTAACGGGATACATGTGGCATAAAAATACGGTAATATCAGTAGAAGGGACAACAGAAGAAGTCCTGCCATGTCTCTAATTTTTCATTCGTGTTTCGAATTGTCATCCTTTACTACTACGGCATGAGACCCTTTCGTTTCCCTTCAAGATCGTGGCTATATTTAGTCCCTTTATTACAGAAACACAAGAAGAGGGTCCGTGTATATGTGTGTCGCAAGCAACGAATTATTTGGTACTTTTCAGTATCCATCGAGATGTTATTTTCTGTCATCGTAAAGAAACCGTACTAACTATAGCTAGTCCCCCCACTTGTGTATCTAATAGCCTCTGTATTGTATAATGTAAACCCTTAGTGTAATCGTGATTCGTGAGATGAAAAAGTAATCTATCTACTCTAAAGCGTCGGCAGATAATTTCGTATCCGTATCATAAGTGGCTTGCTCGGCCAAACGAGCCTCCCTCTCCAGTCTACCTTCCAAATTAACTCCAATCTGTCGAATAACAAGCCAAGCAGGGACAAGACTGACGCCCCACAATCCAAAGTTTATGGAGCTCGTCGGCAACGTTGCCAACGACGAGATAGAGTTGAGACCGTAGCTGACACACTGCGAAGCAGATTCGGTAGCGCGCAGGAGCCCGGCAATGCGTGAAGCACCTTCGACATCTTCAGCAACTGAACGCAGGAATGTCAGTCGGTTCGACGTTGAAAAAAGAACGGTAGACTTACTGTGTCCCACGATCCAGAAGAGAAGCATGTAGTTCAGTTGGAAACCTCCGACAAGGAATAGATACAAGGCAAATCCCCTTCCGAATCCAGGGCTTGACCAATCGAGAACCACGCCAGTCCTTTGATATTCGTGCTAGATATTCATGAGTCTAAATAATATGATTTGGTGCAGTCCACAACGCACCTGTATAATCGTCGACCAGATCCACCAACATCCTTGAAGACCCAGAACCACGATAAATGCAGTTCGAGCACGGAATTTCAGGGGCAATGTTGTGCGATCCAGGAAGCGCTTGTAGATAGAAGGTCTGTCAGACGATTGCGGAAACGAGAGTAGATTTTCCTTACACCAAGAATGTTCCCAAAAATGATGGCCACGACTGCGGAAAGGAAAGAACCTAAAGCACGCGCGCGGACGCTGAAATGCACTGATTTTCTCCATCAGGTCTAGCTGACGTGATATAGTAGAATCGAGCCTACGAGTGAGATATGTGCCGTTGAACGCTTCGCTAAATACGGCTTGTGTGATGAGAGGGATGACGAGAAGGAACTAAAAAATCGTGATCAACAACAATACCATGAGGCGAAGCAGAGTCATACATTCTTGGAGAAGAACAGCCGCAAGCTGTCTTTCGCTTCGCGCTTTAAATTGCTGTTTTTGATCAGATGTACTGGTGTTCCGTCTGTCCGTTGGACCTTATCCGGAGGGGAGATTAACAAAGCAGTGAAAGGAGCAAGCGCCTCTGCAGAAAGTCAGTAAAGGGGAAAAAATGATAGTATTGATAACTCACGAAGTGTGATGAAAATGATATATACTTTCGGCGACACTGAACCAGCTTGCGAGCGATTCGCGTTAAGTCCAAGATTGATTGCACCACCAACAATCTGACCACCAACACGGTAGGATAGCCAATACCCGATGAACTTGCCAAGGTTATGGGCCTCAGGATAATTCAGAGCCACAGCACCTTCGGCCTGTCACCGAATCGGTCAACTGACCTGCGGGGACTCTGATGGAAGCTAACGAACGCACCATCCAAAATGTGCCCGCACTAATACCACACAATGCCGCTCCGACCAGGACGAACCATTGAGTTCCGTATACGTTGTTGCAGTAGAGCCCAGCCGCATAGGCTGAAGAGACGTAAATGTCAGAGAGCGAGAATAGATGAAATGAAGGATGGACATACGCGCATAGCCAGCAGCACCGAAGGACAAAGTAGCCCTGATACCGAATCTGTTCACCATCGAGCCTGATTTAGGCCTAGTAAGTATCTCAATCGGAGTATGGAGCGAATATATACGTACTGCCGAGGAATGCCGTTATGACCATGAGGGCAAAGGTCAAAGCATTAGAAGCGCTGGCAGCTGGTCAGCATTCTCCAGTAGACCCAGTATTGACGAGACGTACTTGACGAGATACGGTTCTGTGGTAGAAAAGTTAGCTACAAAGATCACGAAGAAAAGGCATAAGCTCACTTTGTAAACCTCCAGCACCCAAAGAGTTCATAGCACCCCAGATCCCTGCGTAAACTCGGCTAAGCGCTCACGCAGAAGTGTAGAAGAGAATGTACATACCAGGTGCAAGGAAATTGGTAATTCCAAGAACCGTGGCATTGAAAAACGTCGATCGATACCAGTGAGCTTTGACTGGGCTTGTATAGGGCAGCGTTCCAGACATGATGGTATGCTGATCCAAGGTCCCGAAGAAGTGGGCGTCGGCTGATGAAGGGTTTGGAGGGTGAATAAAGCCTTGCCACCGCGCTTCTTATACATAACTGGATACAAAGTACCGGTTATCAAATTGGCGGATAACGACAAGCTTCTGGCATCGACCTGCAGGTTAGCGTCATGGGTATGCGAGAAGAACGCAGATTGCGTCACCAGGGACGTTTTGGCGTGCTAATGGCGCTGAATGAGGCTTGGGTGACTTCGCCGTGCGCGATACTTCAGACTATGAAGTAGAGCGGCTCTAAGAAAGTCCAAGCTGGTGCTGAGAAAAGTCTTCGGCGGGAACGACGGCATGGAGGATTTGCAGGGCGACGTCAAGATATGGTTGGCGGAGAATTCCCACAAGAGTCGGGATCCCGTTGATCTGCTGATATACATATTTGACGACCTCTTATTGGAGGATAAACATTGAATCCTGAGTGAAAAAGCTCCTGATTATTGACTGAAGTTAATAAAACGTTGGCCGTCAGGAGTAAGGCGGACCTCGTAAGTCGCAGCTGCTACAAATTCGAGCCGTCTCCCACGCCAGCGGCTAATGGACTCTCCTACAGAGGATATTCTAATAAGGAGAATATTTCATGTTTTTAGAGCGAGACGAGTCTGGTTCATCATGTGCGCGTGTAGACGTAGTTTTTTGATGGACTAACTCGGTGAATTTGAGAAGCTTTCCGAGCAGACAGAACCTGATAGACAGAAAGTATCTAGACGACTGTTTCAGCAAACAGAAAAAAAAGGAAATCTACGAGTCACTATGCGTCCTGCCTTTGCTTCATTATTGGCGTTGGCGGTGCCAGTTCGAACTAAGTTGCATCGGCAACTCCCGGCCCGGCCTTACCGCGGCACAGCCACTCTTATCATGCCCAAGTTTCCGTACAAAGGAAACATACAGTGGCACTGAAAACGTTTCCATATTCGGTTTCCGTCAAGCCAGGAACAGGATTCTCCCTGCTAAACACTGATTTCCGGCAGACAGAAATCTATCTAAATCTATCTGAGGAAATTTTTTCAGCTTGGCGAACCACTTCGGTCCGATTTCCTGCTTGTGGAAACAATTTGGGGACCATAGTGAGCTCAGCAGACGCGTCAAGTCTAGAGGCCGCAGCTTCAGGAATCATCATTGAAAAACATTCTCTTTCTTGTCTCCGTGCGCGCCTCCGCTCCCTCTGCCTGCCAGTGGGTGCATAGTAATTCAAACCTATCCTACGCAATCCTGGCACCTTGTGAGCAAAGAGCGGCAACCGGAAGAAATCTCTTGCTTCATCGCGGATGTCCAAATATATATTATTTTCATATGGTGCAGGCGATCGTCGGGCAGGAGGGGTTGCGGAAGCAAAGTCAAGGTCAGGGTAATCGCATTGAAACCCAAAGAAGGTGGAGCTGCTGTGAATCGTAATCGTTGGCTCCAGACTTCTCATCTTGAATGGATAAGGGTGGCTATCTCCTCCATTCCGTTACAAAGCTCGAAGATAAAGTGATTACTATATTGTGACTGATTGATAACGAACCCAGAACCAATCATGCTAGGACCAAAACTGGTTCTTCCATTATCTGAACCTAGTTATGGTTAATTATCCCGCCTCTGACTCTAACATAAGTTACCATGCCGAGTCAGTGTTCAGTTAGCCGGTTGGAGCTTCCACAAGAGGTCACCATTGCAATGGCCGTCAGTGCCTGGTTTGTACCCTTTAACTTTTTCAACTTCTCCGCTAGAAAAAATTCTGAAGTAAGTAGCACGAATACTTGCAGGGAGAAACTTATGCCCACTCATTGCTAGTGCCAAGACATACTGGTCGGAGGGTAGATGTTAGCTGCAGAAAATACCACTACAAATAGAGGAAGATTTACAGCCACTGCTATCGTTTGAGCTTCGGAGACTGGGTCGTGTAATCAGGTCAACAATGGAGTATATCAAAAGCGCTGCCGACATACCGCCAGGTGTTGTTGCCATGAGGAAAAACGTTCCAGCAAAACTTGCGAGTAGAGCTTAACACAGGGTTATTGCCACCTAGAACACAAGCCAAATCGACTTGAGTCGACACACACCGTCTACTTGGGAGTTCAGGCTCACCTTGAGGAAGTATTAACCAGCGGCCCGGCCTGGGGATTGGAGATGGAATTGGGCCTGTGGATGAAACTGGCGAAGACTTGATAGTAGACAGATACGTGTTATTACCCATATCGCATGGCTGGATGTTCCACTGGGCCAACGGGGTCTGCTCCGAAAAGTGCACGACACGTACTATTGGGCGTATGGAAATGAACAAATTCCGACAAGAATTCACATCAAGCAGAACTTACCTTCCTCGTAGAGCGGGATATCGACCATCCCTGAGTTCTCCTCGTTGATTGGGATCAGGGCATCTACAAGACGACAATTGATGCGCGGAAGATATTCAGGAACAAAAGAACTTACAGCGACCCGGAACTACCGGTGGATCGCTGGCTGATGCCAAAGCAACGCTGAAGGAGACGATGAGTAAGAGGCTCTTGAATACCATGATCTTGGTGGCTTTCCAGTGGTAGATACACTCCCGGGGGGTTGACCTATATACCCTTCGTGAGCACTGCCGAAATCGTCAATGATTGCTGAAACGTACCAGGTTGCGGGTTAGCGAGAAGGGATACACGACTGCTGACAGCCTAGGTGAGAGAACGACAGCTCGGAAGCAATCATCTGCGCTAAGAAAACTAGTGTGAAGGGCCAGCAGGTGAAATGTAAGAGAATGGACGCAATCTTGGAGCCAGAAGTATGTATGAACTCGAATAGTAGTAGTCCTTGTGGGCCGTTATTGCCTGGAACATTGGTAGACCTCGGTGGAGCGCACGTTTGCCATAGAGCTGATAGTCAAGCAGACGCCTCGACTGGCATTGCTGAATAAGATATAGGCTGGAAAACGGGACGTTCATCTCTCGGTGTATCGAACAGTTGCATCCAAGAGCAACAGGAGACGGTAGCAGACCAGAAGCATAGTAGCTCACATAGTAACTCCCAATTTCGTCGAAATTTGTATCTGTCAATGCATGATCGATCAATGAGAGTGAGATTGGAGGTCGAAAAGTCATCGAGTCACCATAGCTACGGGAAAAACATGTGTATTTGATGAGCAGTGCATACTAGACTGTATTTCGCAAAGCCTACGAGGTTCCAGCACAATAGTCTACTGATAGCCCTACACATCACGCTAACGGGTGTTTGATAAAGTTCCAAATAACCTTGAGCAGAAGGCGCGATTGCAATAAATCGATAGACGGAGCTAGAAGCACTCGAAAGTGCCATATTGCCGAGCCAGCTTGGGCATCCTGTCAAAAGGATTAAACTCTGTACAAAGCATAGAAAGGCGCGAAAATACCGTGAGGGAGAGTGTCATCAACCTCTTCATATACCAGCGAAGCCATGAGCCTTGTGAGAGTGTCTCACCCCGAACGGGGACTGTCGAAGGGAATGCGTAGTCTGCACATAGGACGGATTAGTAGACAACCACTGTTCCATCCAATGGTACGTACCGGCGACTTTCGTCGTATCCCTAAGATTACATCTCGTAAGTAGCAGTCATGTTGAGAGAAAATGACAGGTACATACCAAAGTGGCTCAATCTTAGCCGCGTGCATACGGAAGTACCTTTGAGAGAAATCCTCAGGTATCGACGACTGTACGTCTTGCAGTAACCGATTAAGGCATATAGCACCGTACATAGCTTTCGAGCATCCGTGCCTGCGACACAGAATATCATAAACCCCACGGGAGCAGAAGGAGTTAATCGTACCCATGGAGAGGGTTGACCCTCATGACACTGTCCCCGGCAGCAATCCAATTCGACGGCAGATTGACAGCTTTCTCATATCGAATCCACGTCGAGGGTGCTATGAATGGTCACCTGCTTCAGTGCTTCCCCATGTAGCTTAAAGAAAATTAGGCGTACCAAAACGGACTTGGCTGCCAGTCATACTATCCTCCACCTCCTCTAACATATCCAGCATAGCGAACCATCCCTCGGGAATCGGTACCTCAGTGATCAGACTTCGGCACCATACTTTTCCCTCCTCGAGATTCTTCGGTAGTTCTGCACCTATCTCCACCAGCGATACCGAAACAAATTTGCACTCCAAGTAGGGGATCAGCAACTTAAGCCCCGCAAAGAAAAACCACCTACTAAAGTCCCCGTCGATCCGCTGAGAATACACACCTCGATTCTCCTTTTCAGGGTCCGCAAGTAGGCAGTAAATTACACCGCATTCATCGTAGGGTACAGGGAGTCCGGGGAGCTTCCTGCCTAGCTCGGGAGGGACGCGGAATTGGAGCGTCGAGTAACGAAGCTTTTGGTCATAGGCGATCTTGAGCCCGTCGAGGGGCAGCTGGTTCTTCGCATACGTATCCGCGAACCCGTAGCCTTCCCTTTGGAGCCACTTCAAGCCAGCTGTAGTGGATCCTGTACAATCTAAGGCATCTCCATTTAGAAAGGATAGGTACGGAGAAAGGAGAGGGGTCATACCGATAACGAGTGCAGCTGGAATGTTGACGATATTTCCGTCTACGGTTCGGACTGACACGCGGTCGATAGAGTTGGCATTGGACGCATTTCGCGAAACACCGGTTGCGGTCCCAGTGACCTGCCGGATGTTTTTATAATTGCCACCAAGGACGAGCCGACGGAGCAATGTTTCAAGTCCAATGCGACCAGCGTAGATCGTCTTGGGAAGTGTGCCACCATATTCATCGTAAGGTTTCTTAGGGTCGTGCCCCCACAAGTGCACACGTGTGTCATTAGGACCTGTCCTATGGATAATTTAGTCGCGGAATTTAAAAACTATGGCTGAACATCATAGCTCACCAGTATTGCTGAAGATTCACACTCTTCTACGAAATCTGGGAAGAGCTTCTTCATTGTAGTGTAGCCAATGGTCATTAATGCTAGAGGTCAAAGGGTCACTGATTGCCAGACGAAATCCCTAGGCGACTCAACAGGACCGTGAAACGATTCATATTGCATTATTCGGGAGCGCTTGTTCTGCTGATTCCACGAATGGGGACGTTTTGCATCCGCAGAAGTTCAACCATGCCTCTGGTTCGATAATGACCACATCTTCAAAGTGATCATGGCACACTCGGGCTGCAGTGAGACCTGCAATGCTGAAAATCCGAATCAGAACGAGAACGAGAGCTTCGCGGAGTTGGGGATAAGTATTCACCTTCCCCCACAGATGACAGCGGTGCCCTTGATTTTCTGGCGAGGAGCTCGGTGACCCAAGCTGTCGACATCCAAGACGCACGTCTGGGTCTGAAGAAAGTCGTCTTCGAAGAGCACGCTCTAGGGATAGAAAGACATAGTATACGCTTAACGCTGCTATGAGAGCCCACAAAAAGTTCATGGTAGTTCAGAAAGACTCTGACGTCTATTATGGAGTGATATGCTCCCCGTGGATGTCGATGGATGGGGGTACCGAATTGACTCCGAAGGGGTTTCGGGTTAGACGGAAGCGTTGGCGTTGGCGTTGGTACCAGAAGTGACGAGGTCGAATTCATGAGTTCCCATTCGACCGGCCATATCTAAACGAATGGCTGCCCTGTGCACATTCTCCGTGAGAAACGCTCTTATTAGGAAAGAGGACCGCTCTGATTCAGCTTGCGATTTTCTGGGAAAAAAAAAGGTGTGGACCAGCGTTCCGTGCGGCGTAGTCAAAAAGGACATCGATAACGTACTAGCCTTCGCTTACGTAGCCTCGTATAGTACCTGTGAGTTCCTGAATAGACCTTCCTGATAAAAGATAATGTGTTTTAAAGCAGGCGATTCGAAGTGTAGCGAACGATGTATCCTTACCTAGCTTTCTTTTTGATGTTCATGATAAATCTGAACCAGGGTCTGTGAAAAACGGTTGCAGGGCGGCTGACTCGTAGGGGGTTCGAGTCGTTTAGGGAAGAGAGAAGCTGGCCGCGGATGATGTAACCTGAGTGATTGATGGTAAGTCTCCGTTTCTACTCTTCTGTCAGTCGCAAATCTTTCCCTCGGTTTACGAAAAGAAGGTACACATTTTCTCATATGTAACCAAGGCAATCCCTGCTTAGTTTCTACACAGCGAAAAGGTTGTGTCCACGGACCGGTTCCAGCTGAACTTCCCCTATTATATAGCAGTCCGATACGTTCTTTGTATTATGCCCGCGCAGAAGATTCTTCATCAAGGAAGACTCAGTCCCTAGATATTAGGTACGTGGGTACCTAATCAGGTTTCGTATTACTTTGAACACAAGGGACAGTTGCAAGAGATCGATTGGCGGCGCGAGAAGCACTCGAAAATGCCATAATGCTGAGCCTGCTTGGGCATCCTATCCAATACGTCAATTGCGCTACCATGCTATCGTTTATTCGAACTTACAGTGAAGGAGAGGTCGGTCAGCTTCTTGATATACCAGCGAAGCCAGGTACCTTCAGGGAGTGTCTCTCCTGGGACCGGCACAGTAGTCGCAAACGCGTAATCTAGAATCAAAAGCGGACGTTCAGTTGGATCAACCATGCAGATGCAGAGATGCATACCAATGACTTTTGTCGTACTCCTGAAGGTATCGCCGTGCATGAGTCGCCGAATTTGAACCTTAGGAGAATAACCGGTACCCACCAAAGCGGTTCAATCTTATCCGCGTGCATCCCGAAGTACTTCTTGGAAAAATCCTTGGGTATCGATACTAGGGACGGTTTGCAGTAGCTTATTCAGACAAATAGCACCGTAGATCACTTTGGAGCACCCATGTCTATAAAGTACTGCGTTTATAAGTCTGACCTGAGGAAGAGCCGAAAATACGCACCCAAAAATAGGATTGACCCTCATTACGCTGTCTCCAGCAGCGATCCAATTCGACGGTAGATTTACTCCCTTCTCATACCGAATCCAAGTTGATGGCGCTATCAGGGACGGACTATTTAGGATATTACCCTTGAAAGAAAAGAAGAAACAGGCTTACCAAAACGGACTTGGCTGCATGTCATGGAATCCTGCACCTCCTTCAGCATATCCACCATAGCAAACCACCCCTCGGGAATCGGAACCTCCGTAATGAGGCTTCGAGCCCAGGCTTTTGCTTCTTCCAAAGTCTTTGGTAGCTCGCCACTTTCCGAACTGGAGGCGCCGAAACAAAGTTGTACTTGGGGAGAATTTATTAGCTTAGTCTGTAGTCGCGTAGTGGGAAATGACTTACTAAAATCCCCGTCAATCCTTTGGGAGTATATGCATCGGTTCTCCTTGTTTGGATCTGGAATAAATACGTATATCATCCCGCATTCATCATACGGTACCGGGAGTCCCGGAAGCTTCCTCCCTAGCTCGGGGGGAGCACGGAGTTGGAGGGTAGAGTAATGAAGCTTCTGTTCGTAGGAGATCTTCAGTTTGTCGAGGGGTAACTGATTTTTTTTCATATGTATCACTGACGCCGTAACCTTACCTTCGAAGCCACTTTAGACCGGCGGCGGCAGATCCAGTACAATCTGCAGTAGACTGTATTAGCAAGGAAGTAGATATAAAAACAGAGGGGGGTCATACCAACGACAAGTGCGGCAGATATGTCGGTCATGGCTCCTTTTGGAGTATGGACCGTCACCCGGTCGATAAAATGGGGATCGGATACATCTCGTGAAATACCGACGACTGTTCCAAGGACTTGGCGGACGTTATTATATCTCCCACCGAGGACGAGACGACGAAGAAACGTTTCAAGACCCGTACGGCTAGTGTAGAGTGTTTTGGGTAGAGAACCACCGTATTGTTCGTAGGGTGATATAATCTCGCTTCCCCACATGTGAAGGTGCAGGCCATTAGGTCCTATTCTATATATAAAATTTTATAATGACTTCGGATACGACGAAATTATATAAAGCAAATCTCACCTTATGGACGAGGATTTACATTCTTCTCCAAGGTTAGGGAACAGCCTTGCCAAGGCAATATGCCCGATGGACCATGAACGCTACAGGCAAAGCGTCTCTTCTGGAGCCAAAAGATAGGACAGTAGAGACGGGACTCACAATGAAACGATCCATACCGCATAATTCTAGTGCGCTTGTTTTCCTGATTCCATGCGTCCGCACGTTTAGCATCCAACGAGCCCAACCACGTCTCTGGCTCGACAATGATGACTTCTTCAAAATGATCATGGCACACACGGGCTGTAACCAGACCTGCGATACTAAAAATCCACCCGTGAATGGAGGAATTACGGGATAAGCTGGAAGGACTGCTTACCTTCCGCCACAGATAACGGCTGTGCCTTTGATCTTTTGGCTAGGGAGTCGACGTCCGAGCGTATTGACATCCAAGACACAAGTCTGCTTCAGGAGATGGCGTCGTCGTAAAGCACGTTCGAGAGATACCACAATGTAGTAGATGCCTAGTACGATAGCAGCAGCCTGAACCCATACGACGTTTATGGTCACTCCAGGGAACCAGACCCTGCCTACGATATTTATATAATACCGTGTACCAAAACTGATGCCAGGTGTATCGATCTGGCTTAGGTACTACCAAAATCTTTGGCGTCTATGGAGTGTGTAGTATCGGGATTGTGAACTCTCCGTGTATGCTCCGAGCCGTTGCAAAATTAGGCTTGTTGCGACGTACCACCAGGGACACAAAGATCATCAACCCTGGAGTATTCCGTCTGAGGCGCCAGCTCAGTATATTGTAACGCCCAGGCACCTTCAGCCTACCAGGGTAGTATGGGTAAATCGGTGATCAGTATCTCTGAAACCTGACCGAGAGTGTTTTTTTTTTGCATACTCCCAAGAAGTACCAGTAAGGCAGGACCCCGCAGCTGAGGAATGGCGAAATCGCTGTGCTCATTTTCCGTTTTCCAAATCCTAATCCATCACAGTTAGTCTGATGCTAGTGGAATTACGCCTGTAGGTACTCACTGCATGTCAGACGTCCTTTGAGAAAGTTTGGCTTGCTAGCTCTTTCTCCGAGCCCTCAACATGGCTAGCCTGAGAACAGCAGAACCTGAAGCTCCGAGAGCAATACTTAATTGTCGGTTTCACCGGCCCGATGAGCCACTCACCTCATTTCGATTCTCACCATGGCTTAGACAGCGAAAATTTTTCATGGTCTTGCCACTCTAACGGGCCTGATCTCTAAATTTGCCTCTCCGTATGTTCTGGTCCCATATGTAAACGACCTAATACCTATGTTCCTGTGTTGGCTCTGCGCGTGAAGCCTTGGTGCCAAGTTGGTTTTTCGTCGGGACTAGAGAACTGAGACCAGAGAGGACACTTCTAGATTATTAGAGATGGATTATGTCAGAATATTTTCCGAGTCGAAAGGAGAGAAGAACCGGCGTTTAGCATGGTCAACATAACAAACTGCCCTAAACTGCCTCCTCCGGAATTAGCACCTCAGTAATGGGTCTTCAATCCAAGGAGCTTGCGTCTTATGACGTTGGTAGCATGTTGTACTCTAAACTAGTGACGCGGAAACAACAAATATTAGCCTTGTAGCCGTTTAGAAATGGTATATGAGCTGAGGACGGTCCGCAAGCGGAATCGACGTGCGGAACAGGTCGAGGCCAGAGGAAAGGTCGGGCAAGTGACGAGATTGTGTAGGGACAAGGCGGGACAAGGCGACGGCGAAATCGCTGAGTATATAGACAAAGAGAGACTGTACAGGTCACATTCTACTCGATAAGGGGTGTTTCCTCTTCCAAGGACTTGTCTCGCGCAACCCAGCTAATGTCCAAGCCTTGACGCTTGAAAGATTCAAATCTCTCGACCACAGAGGAACCGAAACCATGCTTATAACCCCCAACGCGCACATGCTTAAGTTTCACCCTCTGTGAAGAGCTCTCCCACCTCAAGGCAATCATGTCCGCGAAAATACTGCCAATCAACTCATGATAAACATCATCCTCTGGATCGAAGGTAACATAAAGGTCGAGACTGCGAAGATGGGGTAAGAAACCACCATACATACAAAGAGTACGAGCAAGAAGCTCGCCAAAGGGGAGTGAACCATGGCCATGATTAGTTTGAGAGATGATGAGCTCTTTCACAGTGGGGACAGCTGCGAGTAGACGAATGATATTAAGGGTTGGCATGATGCCGCGGATAGAGAGTTTGCGGAGCGGCGGCAAACTTGCAGCAAAGAAGTCGGACAGCAGGCGGATAGTGTCTCGATCCTCAATCTCGGAAAAGTCCTCTAACATGAACGAATCGAGATTTGGAAAAATGAATGAGGCAAATAACCAGCCAACCTGGTAGATGCGGTGGGTTTCAATTTCGCGTAAGGAGTTGTGGACAACCGGGGATTGAGTACGTGGTATGCGTTCGTCCTGGATGTAATTTTGAGCACGGGTCGCCACTATTTTAGTCAGATACGGCGCTTCACTGATGATCTCAAAGATCTTTTCGATGGTGGCAAATTGTGTGAGATACACGGAATGAAGATTGCTCGCAGGAAATAGTATGCCGTGCCGAATGTTAGCGATAACGAGATGAGTCAACTGCGGGGCGACAGCGAAACAATTAGATGAAACCGGTGGGGAATCTTCAAGAAAATCTGTAGCGTAGATCATCTCAAGATGCATCTTTTGGAGGATGGGAAAGGGGCCGGGAAAGTCATCGAGGAAGTGGAAAAGGTTAGGGGAGAGCCGAAGGGAGACATCACTCCAGCGTTGCGAGTGAGAAAAGAGGATCTCGAGGATTTTGTACAACGACGGCGAAGCTTTGCCAAACGCCATCATCCGAGGCTGGTGGAAATGCACTGCGTGGGCTGGTACCGGAACAACGTAGGACGGATCATCTTCGATGGTGGCGCGAATAGTGAGCGGGCAGGGGTGCGACCGCTCAAGGATGGCGGCAAGGCCTTTTCCTGATTTTCGTACGGTTACATGATTCCAGAGATGGGGAGATGCCAAGGCCACGGCTCTCCAATAGCTGCAAACGCCAGCAAATCCAGCATTGGAGATGTCCCGGTCGTCGTAAGCAAGGCCAAAAATTTTGGAGAGCAGCTCGAATGGTATCGACGCGGCCGACATCGGGAGAGAGGCGGCTGTCACTGTCACCGCTGAGCGCGTCACAGCGCACTGTGACGACGTCCACGTGATCGGCAGCGGGTCCCGGGCTTCCCAGGGGCGGGATCAGTGAGACCTCGACGAGTTTGTGGCAGACACAGGTATAGTAAAGAGGGACAACAAATATTTGTATAGGACATAGTATTCTGTCTTACATCTATAAAAGGGGAGTTTCTTCTTTGTACGACGTTCTTCGTGCAATCCAACTAATATCCAAGCCTTCGCCCTTGAACGATTCAAATCGTCTGACGACATCGGATCCAAAACCACTCCAGTAACCCCCAACGCGTACATGCTCAAGCTTCACCACCTGCGAGGAGCTCTCCCACCTCGAAGCAACCATGTCTGCAAAGATGTCGCCGGTGCAGCGACAGTGGCCAACGCCATGAGGATATGCGGAGGCGTAAAGGTCGAGACTGCGAAGATGAGGCAAGAAACCATTATTCGCGCAAAGCGTTTTGGCAACAAGCTCACCAAAGCGGAGGTCGGCCCGACGCTCATCCGCAAGCATGGTTTGAGAAATGACGAGCTCTTCGACAGTGGGGACTGCTCCGAGCAGAGGAGTAATGAATTCGTTTGGCATTATGCCACGGATAGACAGTTCGCGGAGTGGTGGCGAACTTGCAGCAAAGAAATGGGACAGTAGGGGGATAGTATTGTGATCCTCGACCTTGGAAAAGTCCTCTAAAGTAAACGACTCGAGATTTGGAAAGATAAATGATGCGAATAGCCAGCCAACACTGTGGATACGGTGAATTTCAATTTCGCGCAAATAGTTGTGGACGATGGAGTGTCCAATATGTGGCATAGAGTCGTGTTTGATGGGGTTTTCGGAGCGACTCGCGACAAGTTTAGTCAGACAGGGCGCGTCTCTGACCACTTCATAGATCATTTGAAGGGAGGCAAATTGTGTGAGATGAACGGAGCGAAGATTACTCGCAGGAAATGATACGCCACATAGGATGTTCACGATAACAAGGTGAGTTAACTGCGGGGCGACTGTGAATGCTTTGAACGACACTATATGAGCCTTTGAAGGAGAACACGATGTATAGATCATCTCAAGATGCAATTTTCGGAGGATGGGCAGGGGGCCTTTGAAGTCGTTGAGAAAGTGGAAAAGGTTAGGCGAGAGTCGAAGAGAAACGTCACTCCAGCGGTGCGAGTGTGAGAAGAGGATCTTGAGTATCTCGTACAAGGACGGCGAAGCTTGCCACACTTGCCCCGGCTTGAGAATCCTGGACGAGGCGGTAGTTGCGATAGGCTGCTTTTCCAGTGGCACGGCATAGGAAGGTTGATCTTTGAGGGTGGCGCGAATGGTGAGTGGGCAAGACTGAGATCGCTTGAGGATGGCGGCTAGACCTTCTCTTGATTTGCGTACAGTTATACAGCTCCAGAGATGGGGAGATGCTAGAGCTACGGCTCTCCAATAGCTGCAGACGTTGACAAAGCCGACGTTGACAATATCGTAGTCTCCATCGTAAGCGAGGTCGAATATTTCGGAAAGCAATTCGAATGGGAGCTCAGACGCGGCAGACATCAAGGGGGAGAGAGAGAGAGAGAAAGATTTAGGCGTTCGTAAGGCTGTTGACTCTGCACGTGATCGATAGACCGGCGCTTGAATTTATAACTTTTTATAACTTTAGGACTCAGGAGCGAACATGCGTGTCAGAAAAGCGAACTTATCGGCTAAACTCATTGCGTTCGTCTTATCAAGTCGTGGAGAATGTCTAATCGCATTCCAGAAACACCTACCGTATATTTGTAGTTGCTAGCTTCTCGGAATATTGTTTCATTGACATGAACGGCATAATTACATTTGTTTATACGTTCTTCACCCTTTGACGAGGCTCCAAGCCACTTTGAGTATAAGCCCAAACTGTAACACATCAATAGGTGGAGCGAGGAGCATTCTGACATGCCACATCGCCGAGCCCGCTTGCTCATCCTGATGGGAGATGTGAGCGCAGGTCGGCCGATCATACCCGACTGACACTTACAGTGAACGATAGAATGGTTAGCTTCTTAGCGTACCACCGGGCCCATGAGCCCTCAGATAAAGTCTCCCCCGGGACTGGAATTGTCGTTTTATAAGCGTAATCTGAAAGTCCATTCAGTCCCATGACTATGTAGAAATGTCATATGGGTACGTACCACCGGCTTTGAGTGACGCCCTGACAACCGGTCGTTTGTAAAATATGCAAAGGAGATTATGAAAATGCCTCACCAAATCGGTTTGATCTTTTCTGCGTGACTGCTAAAGTACTTCTTCGAAAAGTCTTTCGGTATAGACGTCGAGTTACACAGCAGCTTATTTAGACAAAGGGCGCCATAGAAAGCCTTGGAACATCCTTGTCTAGACCAATTGTTAGACCAATTGTTAGCACCCAAGAGCGAAGGCAGTTCGAAAAGCATACCCATAAACCGGGTTCACCCTCATGACACTGTCGCCCAGCGCTACCCAATTAGATGGTAAGTTGACGGCCCTCTCATATCTGATGTGGCTGGAACCAGCTGGTAGAATCCTCAGCTCCTTCTCATCATAACCATCAAAAAGCACGTACGGAACCGAACTCGACTGCAAGTCATAGTATCCTTCACTTCGTCCAGCATGTCCAACATCGCGAAAAACGTCTCAGGAATAGGCTTCTCAGTGACGAGACTTCGCGATGAAAGCCTTGCCTTCCTCAAGAGTCTCCGGGAGGCTGCTGTCACCCAAAGAACTGAAACAAAGTTGTACTGGGGGAACATTAATCCAAAGTTCGTCCAAACGAAATATATACTCACTGATGTCTCCATCCTACACGCTGGGAGTATACATTTCTAAAATCTTGGTCCGGGTCCGTTGAGAGGCAGTAAATCCATCCGCACTCATCCCACGAAGTCGGGAGGCCAGGGAGCCTTCCTCCCTAGTTCAGGCGTGACATGGAATTGGAGCGTGGAATAATGAAGTTTCTGGTCATAAGCAATCTTCAGTTCGTCGAGAGGAAGCTGATTCCTTGTATATTTATCAGCAAATCCATATCCTTCTCGCCGAAGCCATTTCAGACTAGCAGCTGCAGGACCTGTACAATCTGATGATAAAATTTAGTACGCGCATACATACACACTGTTCGCGAGATCGTACCAACGACAAGAGCTGCGCGGATGTTCTGTGTGCCTTCAGAAGTACGGACCGTGACCTCCTCTAGATATCCAGGATTATGAGGACTTCGAGAAACACCAGTAACCGTGCCAATAATCTGACGGATGTTCTTATACTCCCCACCCAGAACCAAACGGCGCATAAGTGTCTCAATACCAGCACGGCCGGCGCACATAGTCTTTGGGAGACTGCCGCCATATTCGGCATACGGAGACCGAGTCACGTTTCCCCACATATGAACATAAAAGTCGGAGGGAATGATCCTGTACTACATGTTAATAGAATGGAAACGGAATGGCTGATAACATAGCTTACTTGATGCCAGACGCATGACTCTTTTCTTCGATATCAGGGAAGAGCTTGGTCAAGATGTTGTATCCCATCGCTAGAGTGCCTACATTAATCATGCGTATTAGGATCCCAGAGCAAGAGGACAAAAGATAAGTACCATGCAGAGATTCGTACTGCATCACTCGCGAGCGCTTGCTCCCTTGATTCCAGGGATCAGTGCGCGCCGCGTCGGGAGTGTTCATCCATGCTTCCGGTTCAACGATAACGACCTCGTTCAAAGTGGTCATGGCACACCCGAGCCGCTAAAAGACCCCCGACACTAAAAGCCAATTAGCCGGCGACGCGTCAAATACAGCTGTAAATGCGCACCTTCCACCACAAATGACCGCTGTTCCCTTAATCTTTTCGTGAGGAAGCCTTCGTCCCAGCGTGTCGAGCTCCAAGGCACATGTGTACTGCGACACATGCTTGCGTCGAATCACACGACCGACATATAAAGCGGCGCAGTATGCGAGGAGAGCTACACCCACTGATGCCCAAAGAAGATTCATGGTTGGATATCAAGAGACAGCGAAAAAGAAATATAAGTACTACGAGGTGGCCCGCGACGGCTCCGTTGACTAAGAGGTGATTTTGCACATATGGACTTCTTCGTTACTCCCAAGTTTTTCCAGGTTGGCCGGCGGCCCGGAGAGCGGCATCTGTACAGACGCGGATAAATATAGAACTTTCCAGTGGTTCACATTTCAGAACTGAGTGTCGTCATAAAAGCCTTGTAGCAGTGGATTGAGGCAGAGGGTTTTCGTCTGGAGAGATGTCAAGAATCAGCCCACCGCCTTTTTCACGAAACTGTGGACTCGCTTATGGATCGGAGTCATTATGATGACGGAGTCGCAGATGGGTGTCCGATTCAACTGACTGACGCGCCTGTCATATCGGATATAACTCGACGGTGCTACTAAGAGGCCGTTTAAGCATTTGCTGCGTTTAAACACAAGAAGAAGACTTACGGAGATGAACTTCATCGCACGTCATAGGATCCAGAACATTCAGCACGCCTCGGGAATCGGGAATCGGCACCTCAGTGACAAATGTCCAGCCTTTGGGGTCTTCGATAGGGCTGGAGGACCCTTGAGCTAAACAACATGTTCTTCAGCACTTGACCAACAAAACCAACAATAATCCACGGCGATCTCACGCTTTTATCTATCAATCCACCCACCGATCCTTCTTCTCGGGGTCTGTAATCGAACCGTAAATCAGCCCACTCTCATCTCACGGTACTGGCCAAGTTCCCGTCTTCCCCAAGCTCGGACGGAGCTCGGAAGTGGAGCGTCGAATAATGAAGCTTCTGGTTAAACTCGTTCTGCTCACCGAGGAGCACCTGATCGTTCGTGGCGAAACCGTATTTCACCGTTCTGGGTTCTCACCTGAAGCAGGTAAAGGGCCTAGTACAATCTTCGAGATCTCTCTCGTAAAGATTCGCAAGATAATGATAATAATAGCAAGGGGTAAGACAACAACAGATAACGAAGGCGGCAGCGAAGCTAGAGGAGGTGCCTTCCTTGCGTGGTTCGGACCCACACGAAATTTGAGGAAGTCGAGGGTTAGATACGTCTCAAGTGGGAGACGCGTCAATAAGTTGTCGGACATTCTTGTATAAGTTCTCGGAGCATAAGTTCCGTACGGTCCATGTACATCGATTTGAGAAGCACATTCCTGTATTCTTCTTTGGCTTGGACTTGGACTTCTTGGGATTGTGGGTATCTCATCCTGCATGAAGAATTAAAATAGGAACATGACCGAAGACCGAACCAACCTTATGGGAAGATACCTCGCATTCTTCTATATATGAGGTTGAACTCGGAGAAAGGGCTTCTCCAGCGCAATATAACCCCCATTGCCAGTAAGGCTGTACGCTTCGTCAAAAAATAAATCATTTCTTGGAACAAACGACGCACATGAAACATAAAAACATTCTGGTTCGCGAATGTCACGGCAAGGGTCCGAAATGAACCATACCTCTAACCACGTACTTGGCCAAGTACACATACGCCAAAGAAGACGTGTGTTCTGAACTTGGGACACAAGGGCACGAAGGGCTTCTTTCGCACCGATACTTCCGAAAGAAAATCCTCGTTTTATCTGGTTCTCAAGCGTCGCAGATCTTCTCCGAGGGGAAGACGCCCAGCACGCCGTTCCGGGAAGACAGAGACCGTTCATATCATGATGGTACGAGGAGGAAAATAACCCAAAGGAGAGCGTGATGTTTTACATAAGAAGGGTCGCGGCACCGACTTGGGTGCTCCTCATCCGCCACAGTCAGGACCACCAGATATGATGGACGTATGAATCTGATCGTTGCGATGCTGTAACTTGAAGGAAGGGCCCGACAAGGCCCATTTTTCAATCGCCATAAGGAAACTCCAACGTGTAATGCCACAATAAACGTATCCGGATCCGAGTCATAATGATACGACGTCACCCTGTTGAAGATATCATTAACAGTACATACATTCCAGGGATAACCTCACCCTGCGGCGTAGTAACTAATTTTCCGGACAGACACTCCATTCACCGGGTCACTGTTCAGCCTACTTACTTACGGGCTGGTGGCAGCCGCCCCACTACATGATCCCCGTACCAATTCGGATACGGATACGATGTACTCGTTTGCGGGGAAACGTGTGGTATCAATGGTCGGATCTTGCTTGCAGTCCACCGTGATACACGATCAGCTGTGGAGAACGGGATTTACACGTTCGAGGCGGTGATATATCTGTCGAAACTTGACAGTGCAGCGACTCGGTAACGATCTATACCCCGTCGTCGACACTTTGGGGCTATTAGAGAGTATGACGATGTATTTGAGGGATGTAGACAGTTTGGGAGACACTGAATGTTATGGAAGGTCGGCTTAGAGAGGAGTAGCGCGGCACTACTCCGATTTCAGCCTCGGTATACCGGCACAAGTAAAAATATACCCAATGCCGAGATGCCTCCTTAAAATCTATGAAGGTAAATTATAGCTGCCGGTTCCGGCACAGTTTCATTCAAACAGCAAATTATATGCCATCTAGATAACTGTAGGTACAGCGTCGTGAAGTAAAGCAGTGAACATAGCGAGAGACATAACTTATTAACTAGACAGTCACCTCCCTCAAAGAAGGAACACATCTGCTCCAAAGGTTACTAAAACCGTCCTCATACCGCCTCCTCCACGGTACCGCATTCCTCGTAACCTCCAAATACCTAACGTCCCAGCCCTCGTACCTCCTCTCATCCATCTCCTGAAAAAACTTGCACACCTGACTCTCTTCCTGTTCCCTATCCTCGTATATCGGCTCCTCCCCATCACGGGGTACAACATCACTAGCAACCAACTCCAATCTCTGTACCGCCACACGCGCAGCTAAATAGTCCATCAGCTGCGGGCTGAGTGTAACAGGTCCCATACGGAGGCGGCGCAATCGAGGTATTCGCAACCCTCGTACCTCCTCCATAGAGAGATGCCGTCCTGTGATCACGAGATTGGCAAGGGTCCGGGGGAACCGGCTTATGCAGAGTTGCGCACTCTCATAGGGTATGCTACCCATCCCTAGCTCGAGCGAACAAAGTGAGGAGAGGTTCACAGCATAGAAGGCACGCTGCATCCATTGAGAGAGAGAATCGTCAACGATTGGGATGGGGGAACTCAAATCGGTTGCACGCAGGGAAAGGTTGCGAAGGGTGCGACTATGCATGTTGAGGAATGCGGCGACACTATCTGGGTTGCCTAAGTGAGGAGCGGTGAGGGGTATGCTTAAGGAGAGGGTATGGAGATTGGTTTGAGGGTATAAGGCAGAGAAGAAGGGCGACATATCGATAGGTTCCCATAGACGAAGGGAGAGCATCTGTAGGGAGAGGCTGTTGATCATCGGTGCTAGCGTACGCGACAAGATCAGGTCGTATCCGGCCACGTCGAGTGCATGGTCCGTGCGCAAAAAGAGATCCAATCCACGTAGGGTGCCAAAAAATGAGGGTTGTGACTTGAGCAAGGTCTGCAGGTTTTCCAGGGTGATTTCGAGGGTAAGCCTCGTTAGCGGCGAAGAACCGAATGGGGTGCATAGAAACGGTGCTGGGGCACTCTGTAGCCCCACCCATGCGATGTGATACTCTGTCAGATTTGGCAGACTGCTCAGAACGTCACCCATGATTGATATCAAATCATCGAGATTCTTGATACGTGGTGGTCGCGACTTGCGTCCAAAAAACTTCCTGAACGAGAAGAGCGAGGAGGCCGGCGTGTCAAAATCTTCGTTGACGAAATGGGGATGTATGTGGAGTATCCGGACGCGTTTGGCGACGGCTGGATCTCTGTCATGTCGTCAGATTCAATGTAAAGGACAAAAATAATGAAGCGGGCGATAGGAGAAAGCGGAAACATGTAATGCCTGTGACACTCCACGCGTCCCACGATGTCGAAATAATCGGGATATATGCGCCAGAAAGGGGGTATTAAAGGTATAGCCGCGGGCGCAAGAGGTCGGCACCGTCACGTAACTCAGCTCCACGGCTGCCAAATGCCTGAGGCAAAAGGGTCAGCTCATGATGCATGATGAGTAACGCGCCGGATACCGCCAAACTGCGCGCCGGGAGGCAAAAGGATGGCGAGGAAGGTGATGATACAGACGAAATACAGCAGAACACTTACTTGAGTCGTTCCAGTAACCTCAACATCTTCCTGCTCAGATACGCAAAACTGATCTGCCTGTATCTCTGCTCCATCGCCAGGTGAAATAACGCGCTGTTGACACTGAAGAGGTCCTCAAGGACGAGCGGTGGGATGAAGTGAGCGATATTCAACCATATCTCGTAGGGAAAGGTTGACTTGGACATGATGAAGGAGGAGACGGGAATTGGGGCGACAGTTGTGCATGGCTCGGGTATAAGAACATGACTAGAACTAGGCAAGCCTGTCAATTACGTGATACGTCATGTTGGTATTGGGCTTCCGGCGGCCATTGCCATTTTAGTTCTTCTCCCTCTTGCATCCGTCCCTCCTTCTGTCAAGGCCTGTTCCTTGTATGCCTGCCCTTCAATCACACCACCATTATCTATATTGAATCCCCTCTTCCGCACTTAGCAAGGTTTGGTGAGCACGTTTACTGCATCCGGCATGTTGCCAGATATCAATTGACATCAGCCTTGTCAAAAAAGTGATCAATAGATTACGATTACAATTAACTCTTAACCGACGTCGACAGCTCCTCCATTTATCACCGTGTGAACCCTGTTCTCATTCCATCTTTCATCAACTCATGGAACCACCACGCAAGGTAGCTGGCCATCCTCCTGTTTCGTATTTGTCGCCGTTTTACTGGTTTCCCAGGCTCAAAGTAAACCCCAAACAAGTACACGGTATAAGGAAAAGTATGCATATGCCTATTAAGCTTAACCATGTCGGCCTGAAATTTCATTGACCCGAGGTTCAATACCCTCCGAGAAACCTACACGCGAGCGACCGCCGTAAGTACTGCCTTCCTTCTCGCTCCCCGCCCAGCTGTATTACAATTTCTTACTCCACTGCTTTCTAGACCCGCGCAAACCACGAGAAAAATCTGCAAAGCGCAGGAGTGATCATGAAGAGGCTGCAGGACGAGATCGAGTTAGTTCTTCTACTTCTTTTCCCTTCCAGCCTTCTCTTGTTGACGCACGGCGAGTAGTATGCTTCTTGAAGCTCTCATGGACGCAGCGGCTCAGGAGGAGATTCAGATGCAGATGCAGATGCCAGTGACACCCCCGCCGGCAATGAATGGCCATGGCCATGGGAATTCGCATTCGGCGCCCCCACCAGCTCGCCATGAAGACGTACGCAGCAGCTGCCAACTTTTCTCTCCAAGTTCTTGGCATCTGACCAAATCTTATCACAGCTCTCATAGCCACGCCTCTCCGCACGCCGTAATCAAATAATGTTGTGCGTTCTCTTCTCGGTGCCTTCATTGCCACCCTTCCCCTTGACAGATTACTCTTACCATCCCATCTCCCTCTCAATGTAGCATATACAGTAATCGTGTACCTTCGGAATACATATAGCATCCTCCAACCCCGAGGCTACAATGCCCCTCCCTGCCAACCATCAACATTAATGGACGTCAGTCGGAGTGGGACATTTGACTTGACAAGTACCGCCATGCACCCGCTTTTAGATCATTCCGTATGGCGAACGTAGGGGAGTTTGATAACCGGATGCTGGGCCGGTGGTGCATCTGGTCGATGTCTGGTTACCAGATCATCACCTGAAATATGTCAGGCAGGATCAATCAACCTGCTGTTCCGCGCCACGCACCTGCGACGAGCGGTACACTCGAGTCCATCCGCGGGTGAGAATAAAGAATAACCAAGTACGACCTAGACACTGCACGTGGATCATCATCTGCGTTCATTCTATACATACTCTTGATTCTCACTCTGATCCTAACATTTTTCCCTCGGAGCGCGGTACAGTTTGACAAGCGTAGAGCCCTTCAAGTTCAATTGTCAATTGTCAACGGCGTTTCGGCTTTAGTATCCGAGAATCACGTGTACAACACGTGTTTGCAGAAATCCACGGGACAGTCAGCTCGAATAGTAACCCGCAAATAGCACGCCACAGCGCGTTCTTGAATCTTATGCGCCTTCCATTACGCTATCCTTCTATCCATCCATCGTTCTGGTAGCGCAACAGATTGCATTCTGCCTTTCTCTCCACGAACGGTGCTTTTTGCGGCTGACTTCGGTTCAACATGGCGAGAATCATCCCGTATCAGACTTCATTGGACCTAATGAGGAGCCGGGGAAATGATGCATCAAGGATAACGGCATCTAAGGCTGCGGCAAAGATGGGAACGGTGCGTTGGGCTTTTCTGCTTGGGAGCTTTTTATCTCAGGCGGTGGTAGCTGCGTTGCAGGGCTTTTTATCGGTGAGGTGTTGCGGCCCGGGTGATGCCATCACACTCAAACGGCGATCCTCCTGGATCAAACTGGCCTCGGTGCCCGCCGGGAATGACGACTATTCTAGCGTTCTGCATGACATATAAACAGGGAGGCCAACGGTGGCGATGCACTAACGCGGAGGGACGTGCATAATCTGCAAGCACTTGAACACTGAGAAAGAGATCTGGACGAAAAGAGTCCGAGATTTTTTAGGGTTCTCTCCGTTCTCACCTGCAAGCGGCTTTTGTTTTCGAGGTGCCAACTCTTGATTAACGTTACTCGTGGCTTTAGGTTCATGCGAACGGTACTATTGCTCGTATTTATATGACTGCTCGTACTTTTTACCATGTACCAGAGGCTACAAAGAGCCCGGACCGCTTTACCGTCCAATACGACATCTCCAATCAAGTTGCTTCCGAACTTCGGTGTCGTTTCGTACAATGGCAGTAGTGCTCCTTTCGACGATTTCATAACGATCTTGTCCATAGAACGTTCTCCCATCACGCGCTAGGTCGTGCAGGCCGGAGGGCCGTAGCCACGAACAAATAAGGTGGAACAACCCAACATCTCTTGGGAAAATCTCTGCAGAAAACGCTTTGTCGCCACCATCCCCGCGCCAAATGCTGCCCGCGACCTTCTGCAGGAACAAGTAAAGCCCCAACCCCGACTGTTTCACCGAGGAATTACTCCGCGTTCGCTTTTTGGGGCGCCGCAGCTGTCGATCTTTTTTTTTTTCTTGCTTTTTTCACGCAACCTGGGACGACGCCACAATCATGCATAAACGGTCATCTTTCATGGCGATGTCGAATGCTAGCCAGGCTACGGCTGTCGATGCACCGTACTCTGACGAGCCTGGCTACTTCATCAAACATCTGAACGATCCGAACTTGGTCTTGGAAGATATCAAGTTGGAGCCTCTGAGGCCCCGGCTCGAGCTCGATAAGCTTGGATACAAGCATTCCACCACCTATACCGCCTCTGAGGTCGATACGGAGTCACATGTAAACACTCCTCAGAGATATTCGGATTTGGATATATCCCCGCATTCGAGCGAAGAGAACTTCAACGAGTGAGTCTTGCGCAGGTCGTACCTTGGTCTATTTTCCTCCTAACATTCTCCTTTTGTTCTATTTAGCCAGTCTTTGTATCCCGAGGTCCGCGCAGCTGTATCAAGCGTCGATGATCCCAATATGCCTGTAAACACATTCAGAATGTGCGTTGTGCTGTGTGTTCTGCGCTGAAATGATCTCACCACAAAATACTATTTTTAGGTGGTTCATCGGTCTTCTTTTTACTTTGATTCTTCCATGCATAAACTCAGCGATGGAATTGCGATGTGTGTTCTCCTTCTGTCTCGAGCGTTGGCATTCTTGTTAATGTACTATATCAGATCCCTCGCTTTACATATCAAGTTTAATCATCCAGCTGATTACCTTGCCTTTTGGTAAGGCACTGGAAAGAATCCTCCCCCAGACAAGATTCAACACATTCGGGTTCGTCTGGTCGTTGAATCCGGGACCGTTCAACATCAAGGAACATGTTTGTATCACGGTGATGACCAGCGTCGCAACTCCGGGGTATGCGACAGACGTCATACTAGCTCAGCGGTTCTTCTATCATCAAACATTATCATTTGGATACCAACTGCTTCTTGTTCTCGGCGTTCAGGCCTATGGGTTCTCATTGGCCGGTATTCTTCGCCAGTATGTCGTCTGGCCGCCTAGCATGATCTGGCCCGGGGCGATCGTTAATTGCGCTCTGTTCAATACTCTCCACAAGACTTATGGACATCACGAGCGAGGAGGGATGACCCGCGAGAGATTCTTCTTGCTCTTCTTCATCGGCAGTCTTGTCTACTATTTCCTCCCCGGCTACCTCTTCACCGCCCTGAGTGTTTTCAACTGGGTATGTTGGATTGTACCGAATAACGTCACGGTGAATTCGTTGTTCGGTGCATATGGGCTAGGCATGAGTGTCTTGACGTTTGATTGGACGATGATATCATATCTGGGCAGCCCGTTGGTAACTCCCGTACGCCATCATCCGGTTTTCTATACTCTATTGTTTACTGATGGCGTTGACAGTGGTGGTCTGAAGCAAATGTTATGGTTTCATTTGTGCTGTTTTTCTGGTTCATAGCCCCCATCATGTATTGTGCGTATGAATGATCTCTGGGCTGTTGCGATACTAACGAAGTATCCACCAGTCAGCAACGCCCTGAATACAGCGTACATGCCGATATCATCATACTACTCGTATGACAATACGGGGTCGACTTACAACGTCAGTCTCGTTATCACCGATGGCATCCTCGATTACGACAAATACCAGTCTTACTCTCCCATTTTCCTTCCTGCGACCCTGTGTCTCGCCTACGGGCTGAGCTTCGCCATGTTCCCTGCTGTCGTCGTCCACACGTTTTGTCAGTTCAGTCCCCATGTTATGGTTACCATGCTGACATTTCTTCTTTCAGTGTGGTTCCGCCAAGATATTGTTCGTCGATTCCGATCATCTCTGAAGGATGAACGTGATGTTCATTCGCGGCTGATGCAGGCGTACCCTGAAGTCCCTCGTTGGTGGTATGCGGTCGTCGGCGTATTCGGCATCGTCTTTCTGTTTGTGGCCATTGAGATATTCCCCACTCAGCTCCCCATATGGGCTGCTCTCATTGCGATCCTGTTTTCAGCGGTGACTGCACTTCCGTTGGCTATGATTCATGCCGTCTCGAATATGTCCATCACATTCAATGTTATGTGCGAGCTCATCGCAGGATACATGCTCCCCGGAAAGGCCATCGCCAATGTTATCTTTAAGTCGGTGGGAGTGATGGGCTCAACCCAGGCTGCTACCTTTTCTGGGGATCTGAAGCTAGGCCATTATATGAAGATCCCTCCGCGGACGATGTTTTCGATTCAGGTGGTTTCAGTGATCATAGCGGCTTTTGTGTCGGTGGGCACCCAGAATTGGTTGTTTGCGAATATCGAAGATCTATGCTCGTCCACGCAGAAAGATGGATTTGTCTGTCCTTCCTCGAATACATTTGCTACGGCGTCTTTCATCTGGGGCGGTATCGGACCTTCTCGGGTCTTTTCGCCTGGCGCATCGTACGTTTTATTGATCAGTTCATCTTATTAAACATACTAAGTCATAATAATATAGATATAATTCGCTCTTATGGTTTTTCCTTCTCGGCGCCCTTCTTCCCATCCCCTGCTACTACCTCGCACGTCGCTTCCCACGTTCAAGTTGGCGATATGTCAACATCCCTGTTTTCTTTGCCGGAGCGTTAGCCATTCCGCCGGCATCAGGGATGAACTACGCTTCGTGGGCGCTCGTTGGATTTATATTCAACTTCTATATTCGCCGCCGGTACTTCCGTTGGTGGATGCGATACA
Organism: Desarmillaria tabescens; assembly: GCF_030435595.1. Taxonomy (NCBI): domain Eukaryota; kingdom Fungi; phylum Basidiomycota; class Agaricomycetes; order Agaricales; family Physalacriaceae; genus Desarmillaria; species Desarmillaria tabescens. The sequence continues at coordinate 96,369 of NW_026848302.1, forward strand.
ACTACGTTCTCTCAGCGGCCCTTGACGCCGGCACTGCCGTCGCTATCGTTCTTTTGTTCCTCTGTTTACAACTCCCGAAGGGTGGGATTGAATTAAAGTGGTGGGGCAATACAGTTTGGCAACATACAGCGGACAATCTGGGTACACCCCTGAAATCTCTAAATCCAGGAGAGACTTTTGGACCATCAACTTAGTTGTAGAGTTTCCTCATTACATACCCGTTTGCTAATGAGATACCATTGATATTAACCATTGTCTTATAGCTAGCATGTATTTTCTAAGCCTGTATGTAGCCATGCCCTTCTGAAATAACGAGATACGAGAAATAACCTGAGACTCCCGCTGAGAGATGGGTCGGAGATGCCGGAAAGGAAGCGAGAAGGGCGTCAACCCCAGGTGATTTTTCAAATTCGCCTTTTTTAGACTTCATCTTCAACCTTGTCTTTTCCTTTCGCGTCTAAAGTCTTGCCGTCTCTGCTGAATTCATGTCGAAAGTCGTACTTTGACATTAGAATGATACGATATGGCTATCTGCCGTAAGGATCTAATTTTCTCATATGCGTCGACAGACTTGGAATTCAATTGAGCCTGGCCCTCTCTGGCGACCCGTCCTGTTGTATATTGTACTTTAAAACCCTGGATTCTATGTCAGCCTACGTCAGTCTGTCAAATACCCGACCCGGAATCAGAGTAAAAAGGCGGACCCGCGTTCATGGCGACCCTACAAATGATTTTGTCGGCCATCCCTCTGGGGTACATTAGCTTTGTATCGTTTTGCATGGATTTCATCTGGATCTCTGCAATAACTCTGTGTGTATACCTTGTCGCTCTGTCTCTTGGACGTGCCCTTCGACGCAAGCATCTACAGAAAGAAACTTGCGTGCTTGATTTAGAAAGACTTGGATTCAGACTTGCCAGCAAGAAAATCAAGGGGACAGCTGTCATTTGTGGTGGAAGGTACTGTCGCTCTATTTGATCACGACGCGCTCATCTCGATTACCTTGTAGTGTGGGGGGCCTCCTCGCAGCTCGTGTATGCCATGATCATTTTGAAGACGTCGTCATCGTTGAGCCAGAGTCGTGGCTGAATTCCGAGGATGCACGGCGTACAGATTCATGGAATCAAGAAAATCGACGTTCCCGTGTCATGCAGAATGACTCGTTCCAAGGTGTGTTTAGCTCTTCTCCCACGTCGTTACCAGGCCCGGGTGACAAACCGCTGCTATAGTAATAATGGTAATGGGCTACTTGATTTTGTCCAAGTTATTCCCCAACTTCGAAGAGGAATGTAAAGTCTCTGGTATCAAGTAGGTCCGGGCTTTTATGGTCGTAGTAACTTTCAATAATCAATGAACAGAATAGGACCCCACGAGACACGTACGTATGTGTCAGGGAACGCACCTAAGAGACCCCACGCAGAGTATGGGGGTTCCCTTCCCTCGACGATTTACGCTAGTCGCATTGGACTGGAAACCTGCCTTCGACGCCTAGTTCTTGGTGGAAGATATAAGAACATTCGTCAAATTATTGGCACTGTCACTGGTGTGTCTCGGAGCACATCTAATTCGAACCTCCTCGACGCAGTTACCGTGCGCACTCCTGAAGGACCTAGTAGTATCGAGACCGCTCTTGTTATAGGTGAGGTCTGTTGTGCGAATGATCATGTGTTTTTTTTCTCAGATAAAGCTGTTTAGACTGCACAGGACCTGCATCTGCGGGACTTAAATGGCTTCGAAGGGAAGGTTTCGGTTTCATGGACTCATACAACCAGGACCAACTACCATTAGATGACCTGAAAGTAGCTTATGACCAGAAGCTTCAGTACACAACACTCCAATTCCATATTACGCCAGAGGTTGCGACAAGACTTCCTGGCCTCCCAGCTCCCTTCGATGAGTGTGGCATAATTTATTGCCTAGCAACGGATCCCGAAAAAGAGAGTCGATGCATGTATACAAATCGCGTTGATAGAAATATCAGTTAGGTGTCGTTGCTTCCATGGCCCCCACTACGCTAATGTCTTTCAGTTCAAATTTGTTTCAGTACGATGGGAGAATGCGAACTTCCAACTAATCTCGATACTGCAAAAGCATGTGCTCGAAGCCTTGTCACCGAGAAACCGATTCCTCAGTCATTCTTTGCACTTCTCGATGCTCTAGACGAAGTCCGGGACAACATGACGTGTAGCAAAGTCCGTTTCAGTAAGCGCTTTATATTTTCATATTGGCGCCACTATGTAACAGGTCGCACAAGTCGGATCAACCCACATTCGGTATGAGAAGGGTGTCAACTTGCCATCGAACTGGGTTGCCCTTGGCGACAGTGTCATGACCGTCAATCCGGTCTATGGGTACGTCCACTTCTATTTGTTTCATAATCAGTCATACAAAGGGTTGTTACGAACGCAGACATGGAATCACAAAAGCCTTCTTCGGCGCTGTTTGTCTCAACGTCTTGCTGCAGAATTTGACCGAAATACATGAGGAGTTTTCTAGTCTTTTCTTCCGCATGCAGGCCGATAAGATCATACCGCTTTGGTGAGTCTTTTTATAATGTGCGAATGTGCTTTTGAATTGAATGTGAGTCGTTAGGAATGGCACGAAAGTAGGAGGCGCGTATAGGAACTAAAAACGTTGCCATAATCACGCTGAGCATTATTTGAACATAGATTACTGGTATCGCACCACAGTCCCGATTCCTGGAGAAACTTTATCTCAGGGCTCCTGGCTTCGGTGGTACATGAAACAATTAACCATTCTGTCCTTTACGGTGAGACTGTCATTATACTCATGGTTCCAAACGTTTTAAATAAGTATAACAATATGATGACAGGACGATCAAGCGGGTTCTGCGTTGTGGCACGTCAGAGCTCTTCTTGCACCGTCGATAGATGCCTTGCAACCGGGGTTGATATTCAAAGTGCTGTGGAATTTCTTCAAGGACTCAGTTTCATACAGGCGATACAAGCTCGATGAGTAATGTGTTTAGACATATGCTTGACACTCAAAATCTGTAATACTACCTCCTACCTAGGACTCTAACACCTGATTTCAAATTGGCGCAAAACAGACATGAAACGAGTCTCTTCAGGGAAGCGACTGCTGGTTGAAGACGAGATATTGATGTACGAACAGTTAGTTACGTATGAAGAAGCGGGTCCGAACTTATCAAAGAAGTCACCGGCACTTTCCATATGCGAGAATATACAATCCTCTTCTTCGGTTGAAGGTTATTCCATAACGACGGCGAACAAGTACGGCGTTCTAAGGCATGGAATCGCTTGTATTTCTGTCATGCTCGAAGAACGGGGGTGGATCGTTATAAATACTTGCTGAAGTCTCATTATTATATTTCGGATGCTTTAGTTGGTGTCAATTGCATGTCAAAAGCTGACCGTGAAGGACCTCTAAATTTTGGAAACTTCAGACATGCTCAAATAATGCTGATATGTGTTCGTCTTTGCCTTCTTTCGGGGTATGGGGTAGAAAGACGGGCATTGCAATAGTTAGATTCTCTCATTTCCATATCATTCGGGCCTTCGAGAGAGTTTACAAGCTCAGCGACTACGTCAGACATTGAAAGTAGGTAATCATAAATATGGTGTTAAAGGAGAGTCAAGGCCAGGGTAGGATAAAGCATAGACTCAGTACACAGTTAGAAATATACAAGGTCCAGAGAGCACCAGCGCAGGCCAAAGGCTACTTCACTTGACGTATCGGCTTTTTCTTTCACCGGCTACCGGAGCCAAGATGATCATGTGACCGCGAATTTACTTTTTCGGCGTATGCCAACATGTTATCGAATTCTAAGGTTATAGCATCGAACCATCAGTATGGGTAATTGCTTAGACATGCTTACGATTAGTGTTTGGACGAGTATTCCTTAGAAAAAAGAGTGCTCGAGGCACAGACACAAAAATTCGTTGATTTATACCAACTGTGTCGTGAAATCTATACTTAGTTCTATTCAGCCGTAAAGAAACCTTTGAAGGTAGCCCAGAGGATCTTCAGGACAATTATTGGGTGCATCGCGTCTATCTGAGGCGTGAGCTGCATATTAGCATGCCATAAAACGGATCCTGCTTGCTCATCCTACGGGAAAAGGGGTGTTAGTTTTCCGCCGACAGTGTTAGGATACAACCTCACATCAAACGAAAGCATGATGAGCTTCCTGGTGTACCACCGTAAGAACCAACTGTCGGCCAACTTCTCTCCAGCAATCGGAACAGTGGTGTGATATCCGTAATCTACAAGCACCCGATTAATTTGCGTGCCCAGCGAAGATGAAATCGTGCATACCCCAAACCTTGTCCGCATCCCTGAGGATGGCGTTCAACTTAACACCCATACAATAGGAGACCGGAGACCTACCAGAAAGGCGAGATCTTGTTCCCCTGCATCTCGAAAAACTCGGCCGAAAACTCCTTCGGGGTTTTAACAGTGGCGTTGCGCTTTTGCAACATCGTGTTGAGGCATATCGCACCCATCAGTGCCTTTACGATTCCTTGACTACGATACAACAAAAGGTTTAGAACTCCGGACTCGTGGAAATTTGAAAAGGAATAGACTTACCCAAAGAGAGGGTTGACTTTCATGACACTGTCGCCGATGGCTATCCAATTTGGTGGTAGATTGACGGCCTTGTCGAACCTTGTGTAACTTGCCCCAGCTAGACGCCGGTGATCCATTAGCTCAGTAATAGATGTCTGGATTTTCCGGAAGATCTTACGGAATGGAACTTGACTGCAAGTCAGGGTATCCTCAACCTCTTCAAGCATATCGAGTATCTGTAAAAACCACTCTGGCATAGGATCACGAAGGACAATCGATCGCGTATACTTTTTGATCTCCTCGAGTGTCCGGGGAAGCTCGCCTGAACCAAAAACGGCACAGCAAATTTGAACTGGAATGATTAACGTTAGCCGCTCCGTATAAATGAAATATTTGAGAGAAAGAACATACCAAAGTTTCCTTCAATACGCTGGAGCGATATACCGCGGCAGTCCAACACAGGGTCGGCTAAGCAAACATAGATAAGCCCACACTTGTCGAATGATGCCGGAAGACCGGGGAGCCTCTTGCCCAGTTCAGGTGGGACATGGAGTTTGAGAGTCGAATAGACGATCTTTTGGTCGTATGTGATTTTCAGCTCGTCCAAAGGGAGTTTTCTACTAGGGTGTGTCTCTGCCTGCCCATACCCTTCGCGTCGTAGCCATTTCATACCCGCAGATGCCGCGCCGGTACAATCTAATCTCTGCGCAATTAGTCATGTGTCCACAAGGGACGAGTTTGTTTGAACAAACCGATAACCAAAGCGGCGTTGATTTCTTGAGCGCCTGCGGTCGTACGAATTGTCACGCGATCTAGATATTCAGGGTTGGATGCGCTGCGAGAGACGCCGGTAACCGTTCCAATTACTTGTCGAATGTTCTTGTGACGGCCCCCGAGGACTAAGCGGCGCAATAGAGTTTCAAGACCACGACGGCTAGCAGTCAATGTGTCAGGGAGGACACCGTTATACTGTCCATAAGGTTTCTTTGACCAGCGTCCCCATGTCGAGACCGGATAATCAGCGGGACCAACGCTAGAAGGCAAGTTGTTGAACTGCAAAAGTCAATACATTAAAGACGTACAGTATATCTGATGCTTCACATTCTTTTCTAAAGTCTGTAAAAAGATTGCACAGCGCCATGAAGGCGAGCCGTTGTATGGGACCTGGTAAGCTATTCAGTAAGTATGCATAAACTGGAATATTTGGAGACAAACCGTGTAGAGATTCGTATTGCATGATGCGGGAACGAGTGTTCTCCTGGTTCCACGCATCCTGGCGCTTCGCATCTGGCCGGTCCGCCCATACTTCCGGTTCGACGATGACGACCTCGTTGAAGTGATCATGGCAAACACGAGCTGCAAAGAGACCTGCAAGACTGAATAATCGTCGTCAATATTGCACCAAGGGTAAAGTATACACCTGGCTCGGCTCACCTTCCACCACAAATGACCGCTGTACCGTGGATCTTCTGATCCGCGCTCCTAGAAAGTCCCAGCTGTTCGAGATCGAGTACGCATGTCTGCTTTCTGAGGAGCCTGTATCTAAGATATCGCCAGAGGAATGACCCAGTCCAGTATACGGCAAAAGCTACAGCGCTGGTAATCAAGAGTGAAGGCATGACAAAGAGGGCTGGATGTCAAAAAAAGACACCAATCTCGCTTCGATCATGCGTGACCCTTTTATGATGTGATTTGATTTAGGAAACTGAAGCAAAATCGTTCCCCGAATGGCAATCATAGACCACAAATAATTAATAAGGTGCGAAGGAACCACACTGCTCCGCGCGTTGAGGTACAAGTCTCTCCAAAGACCCTCAAGAGGGCGAACGCCGCTATGAAGAGTGTAGCCACGTTCAAGATTATTCCTCTTCGTATGGACAAGGTACGTTGACAGAGCTAATGATAGTCCAACTGCCTTCCCAAGCCGGACTGTCTCGCGCGCCGACGCATACTGCGACATACTGTAAAAGGGTGAGAAACCACAAGCGGAAAGAGAACCATCTAGTTACATACTAGACGGAACGGGATTGTACCGATAGTGGATACATGGGTTTGCGAATTCTTCATCGTAAACTTATTCGGTCTTGGTCCAATGGCTCTAAAAAACCAGCGCGGAAATCAATGCGATTCACCAATGACGTTGTAGTTCAGATTAGTTTCGTAAGCGACCGTGCAAGGCGTGTTCGGACAGATATTTTTTGTGTAATGCCGAGGAAAAATTGGACCGAGTCGTAAACTCAATCGTCAAATGGTGGCCATACTTTGCCGTGATACATCTAGGTAGGCCCGATGTCACGAAAGAACGAGAACTAGTCTAAGTCTAAATAGGCAGCCGGCCGATATCGCCGAGGAGACCGTACTTTAAGACGGTAGTGCTTGATTAAACGGTTTGGGTGGCAAGGGAACATACAAAGAAGCGTTAGACTTCCCTCGGCAGGAGCCTGAATTGAGTATGGCTACTCCTAGCTGGATTCTACGTTGGTATCGTCCTTCCTTCTTGATTTCTTCCGACTGACGGGGACTGGTAGGCGACAGCACGCTGCACCTGAACCCGAGATAAAAAGAGCGGCATTTCCCAACAGCGATTTGCCTCTTCCTCTAGCGGTTGAGGTCAAGGCAGCTTTGAAGAGCTGCGAACAAGGCTCAAGGGGCGTTACATGTCTGTAACCAGGTAAAAAAGCGGCTCAACAGATGCATTAATCCACGTACTGGTCCCGCCGTTCCTTAGATATGCCGGCCTTTTTGTTCTTTATGCGCTTGCCCGCTAGCTTGACGACGGTCGAGCCTGACTGGTCGGTTGAGAATTAGGGAAGGCGACGAGCGAGTCGTCGACATATTGATACGGCTAACGAGAATGTCACGCTAGTTTTGCCTCGCCGCTTGTACCACCGGATGTCTGACGACATGCACTTCTCTGTCACCTTCAAGAGCAAATCTGGAATAAAGTCGCATCGTGAGTTGGGTAGTCTAGAAGAAAAGACAACGAGCGTACGCCCATGGGTGCAACCAGCCAAGGCCCTGTCTCCGGTCTCCTAGAAATGAACTCCCCTGCCTCGACCTTCTATCCAATACACCTCCCATCCTTCATCTGGTTAGTGGGCGTCAGGACGCAGTATATGGCGACCTCGTCGTTGCTGAGGTGCACAGTCTGGGAGGAACCAAGAAATCTGCCCTTCTGAAAATGGATAAATATTCCAGGCGCCCAATTGAAAACATTGAATGGCATGATGAGAATCAGATACTCGCAAAATTCGTTTACGAACCTAAGGCGTGATCGTCTAGGAAAACGATGCGTGGGAACTTACGCAGCTGGCCGGGCCGGGACCTTCGCCGCTGTCCACATGGATTGTCGCGACAGGCTTTTCCAAGTCCCACCAACACCAGTACCAAGTGTATCTACCTGGCCTTTCTTTCGCATCCCGTTACCCAAGATGCGAATTTGAAGAGATGCGCTGACATGGTACCTGAAGAGTCGAAGGGTTCTTAAATGCGACTGGGTTCAATGCTTGACGGTATCCGTTCCTACTCCAAGAAATGTTACTCTCCGCCAAAAATCCTCAGTGTTAGAGGCTAGTACTACCCCCAGCCTCTCTGAATTGCGTACAGGGCTAGCTTTTCCTTATTCGTTGGACCGCAGCGCTACAGCCCTGTCTTCTTTCGTCGCCAAAAGCCAGAACCGAGTGCTCTGTGGACATGAAGAACTTCACCGCAGATTATGAACAGCTGAACATCGGAACACGCGTTTCCTTCTAATATAATGTATGTTTGATTCTTCGACTTTTATTGGCCGCCTTGCCTCACGCGTTTTTCGCTAATAAATCTATTCCAAGCACCATTCAAAGGCATGTATATATTGTGATAGACTGTGTACTTTATGCATGGAATTACTTATATTTCTGTCATGCTCGAAGAACGGCTGTGAATCAATATAAGTACTTGCTGAAGCCTCGCTATTATAGCTCGGCTGCTTTGGCTGATGTCAATTACATGTCAAAAGCTGACCACTAACGAGGACTAAATGTTGTATACTTCAATCATGCCCAAATAATGCTGATACGTACGCCTTTGCCTTCTTTCAGGGTGTGGGGCAGAAAGACAAGTATTGTGATAGTTAGACTGTTTTCCTTTGATATAACTCGGGTCTTTGAGAGGGTCTAAAACCTTAATTCCGACAATGAAGGGTAGGTAAGAAGTAATAGATGTGATACTGAACGACAGTCAAGGCCAACGTAGCCTAAAAATAAATTCAGCACACAAATAGAAACTTCGAAAAGCCCAATAGTACACCACCGCAAGCCGAGGGCTATTTTACTTGACGCGCTCGCTTTTTCTTGAGCCAAGATGATCATGTGACCGCGATTTTTTGTGTACATATGTGACATGTCGCCTGCCGGTGTATTCTAGATTCTAAGGTTACGCCTGTATAGCTAGAACGGCACACCGTGATGCGTGCAGTTCAGGTTGCTTGATCACGTCGAGTAATTGATTAAAGCGCAGTTAACCCCTACGACTATAGAGTTTGGACAACGGGAAGCCGGTGCCTGAGGCATAGACACAAAAGTTCCTTAATTCATATCAATCGTGTCGTAGGGTGCGGTCTAGTTCTATTCGGCCGCAAAGAAGCCTTTAAAGGTAGCCCAGAGGATCTTCAAGACGATTCTTGGGTGCATCGCATCGATCGGAGGCGCAAGCTGCATATTAGTGTGCCATAACATAGATCCGGCTTGTTCATCCTACGGGAAAAGGGGTGTTAGCTTTTTCCCCCGACAGCAACAGGACGCGACCTCACATCAAACGAAAGCTTGATCAGCTGCCTAGTGTACCATCGTAAGAACCAACTGTCAGCCAATTTCTCTCCCGCGATCGGGACAGTGGTATGGTATCCATAATCTAGAAGCACCCGATTAAATTTGCGTTCCAGGCAGTTAAAACAATACCTACCCCAAACCTTGTCTGCATCCCTGATGATGACGTTTAAATGAACGAGCATAAAATAGGAGATCAGAGACTTATCAGATAGGCGAGATCTTATTGCCCTGCATTTCGAAAAAATTAGCCGAGAAGTTCTGAGGGATTTCAGCGGTGACGTCGCGCTTTTGCAACAGCGTGTTAAGGCATATCGCGCCCATCAGTGCCTTTAGGATTCCTTGCCTACAATACAACAATACAAAAAAATGTTTGAACTTCCGGTCTGAAAATATGGAAGCAATAGACTTGCCCAAACAAAGGGTTGGTTTTCATGACACTATCGCCGATAGCTATCCAATTTGGTGGTAGATTGACGGCCTTGTCGAACCTTATGTAACTTGCCCCAGCTGAGCGGCGATCCATTAGTTCTTGAAGGATGTCTAGATTGTCGGGAAAGACCTTACGAAATGTAACCTGACTGCAAGTCAGGGTGTCTTTGGCCTCTTCTAGCATATCAAGTATCTGAAAAATCCACCGGGGTATGGGGTCTCGAGTAACGATTGACTGTGCGCATTTCTTGATCTCCTCAAGTGTTTGGGGAAGCTCATCTGCGCTGAAAACGGTACAGGCAACTTGAACTGTGATGGTAAGGTTAACCGTTCGGTGTGATAGAATACATAATTAAAAGAAAACCCATACCAAAGTCGCCTTCAATACGCTGAAGCGCTATAGTACGGCAGTCCAGCATAGGGTCGGTTATGCAAGCATAAATGAGCCCACATTTATCGAATGATGCCGGAAGACCGGGGAGCCTGTTGCCCAGTTCAGGCGGGACATGGAGTTTGAGAGTCGAATAGACGACCTTTTGGTCGTATGTGATTTTCAGGTCGTCCAAAGGGAGCTTTCCACTGGGATACGTTTCTGCCTGCCCATATCCTTCGCGTCGCAGCCATTTCATACCCACAGATGCCGCACCGGTGCAATCTAATCTCTGAGCAATTAATCGTATGTCGACAAGGAACGAAGTTGTTTGACACACCGATAACCAAAGCGGCGTTGATTTCTTGTGCGCCTGCGGTCGTACGAATTGTCACACGATCTAGATATTCAGGGTTGGGTGTGCTGCGAGAGACGCCGGTAACCGTTCCAATTACTTGTCGAATATTCTTGTGACGACCGCCAAGGACCAAGCGGCGCAGTAGGGTTTCAAAACCACGACGGCTAGCAGACATTGTGTCAGGGAGGACACCATTATACTGTTTATAAGGTTTCTTCGACCATCGTCCCCATGTCGAGATCGGATAATCAGCAGGGCCAACGCTAGAAGACAAGTTATTGGACTGCAAGAGTCAATACATTAAAGACGTACAGTATACCTGATGCCTGACAATCTTTTGTTAAGTCTGTAAAAAGTTTGCATAGTGCCATGAAGGTGAACCGTTGCATGGTAGCTGGTAGCTATTCGGTAAGTATGCATATACTGGAATGACCGGAGACGCACCATGAAAGGACTCGTATTGCATAATGCGGGAACGGGTATTTTCCTGATTCCACACATCCTGGCGCTGAGCATCCGGCCGGTTCGCCCATACTTCCGGTTCGACAATGACGACCTCATCGAAGTGATCATGGCAAATACGAGCAGTCAAGAGACCTGCGAGACTGAATAACCATTGTTAATACTGCACCCAGGTGAAATTATGCCTGGCTCACCTTCCACCACAGATGACCGCTGTACCATGGATCTTCTGGTCCGCGCTCCTAGACAATCCCAGTTGTTCGAGATCAAGTATGCAAGTATGCTTTCTAAGGTGCTTGAACCTGAGATATCGCCATAGGAGTGACCCAGCCCAGTATACAACGAATGCTACAGCGCTGGCAATCGAGAGTGAAAGCATGCTGGCAGGCACAAAGAAGAACAAAAATGCTCGATGTCAAAAGAACGATACCGGTCAAACATATACGCATTGCCTGACCCTTTATGGTTTGGTTTGATTTAGGAACGAAGCCGACCGAAGTAGACACGTTCCCGAAATAGCAACCATAAACCGCAAATACAGTATGTAAAAACTGCACTGTTCCGGGCACTGAGGTACATATCTCTCTGACTCTAGGCGGTTCTAGTTCTGGAAAGTCTGCTGAGCACGACCATTGAACGAGCATACTTTAGCAGAGTATCCACGTCCAAGGATGTTGCTCAGACAAGGTGCGTCAACAGAGTGAATTATAACACAACTGCCTTCCCAAGTCCGGACGATGTTGTGTGCCGACGCAAGCTGAGAAACCACAAGCGGAAAGAGAACTGCCGAGTTACGTGCTAGATGGAACAAGATTAATTCGATGTGGGATTCGTGCATTTGAATGTTCTTCATCCTGAACAGATTCGGTCTCGGTCTAAATGCTTTGAAACCCGTCAGGGAATCAATGCAACTCGACAGAGGACAATGAAGTCCAGACTAGGTGCATATATGCGGCAGTCCAAGGCGTGCTCACCAACGCCTAGTCGATAAGTTTGTGTAATGCCGAGGAGCTACTTCATGAAGCCGCGAACCCGAGTTGATATATTCTTATATGACATCCATATTTATGGCGTATCTCGTTATACTTCCAGGTAGACCGGATGGCATGGAAGAACAAGCGATCAAGCCGGACTGGTCAGGTTGGGAATTTAGGGAAGGCGATGAACGGGTCTTCGATATATTGATGCGACCAATGAAGATATCTCATTAGGTGTTGGTCGTGACGTCATCGGTCGTACTAGTATGTCTGCAGCATGGTGCCTCTTGTAAGCGCAAATCTGGAATAAAGTCGTGTCGTGAGCTGCGCGGTCTAGACGAAAAGATAACTGACGCACGCCTCTGGGTATATCCAGTGACCTCAATTCTTCGAATACCCCAGAAACCACCTCTCCTAAAAGCGGTGGAACCTCGACCCTATGGACAACACGCCTCTTATCCTAATAGGCGGTATATAGCGACTCCGCCGTGCAGCGTGATATCGCGTTGAGGGGTGCAATCTGGGAAAAGCCAGCACCACTACTCTGAAATTGAACGTTGCTTCGGCGTTCAATTGAAGGCTTTAGATGGCTTTATGGGATACTCGCGGAACTCGTTTGCAAGGTGTTGGTGTTGGTTGGTACCGGCACGTCTGAGGGAAACTATGCGTGGGAACTCAGGGTGGTCGGGCCGCGAGCACTGCCACATCTTTGCGACGACGGACTTCATCTACGTTAACGAGTACCGCGAATATCTATAAAGCCAGCTCGCCAGGTTACGACGGTTCCCCGCGCTGCTTCAGGCTTTCCAAGTGTATCTTCTTTCGTTGCCAAAAGCCAAAGTTGAGAGTGTTATGTAGACTTAAAGAACTGCCTCGCAAGTTATGAACGGCTGAACATCGAAACACGCGATTCCTTCCTGATATAATGTACGTTACTGCCACTGTCATTAACCGCCTTGCCTCAAGCGTTTCTCTATGGTCTACTCCGAATACCTATCAGAGATATTCATCTATTGTAATAAACTGTGCTTCAAGCGTATTGCGTGGAAGCGGTGATGTACTAAGTACGTAGTTGGCTCCATCGTCTCCGCTCGGGTGACATTACGGAGGTCTGAATAATTCCATGAAACCCCGGAAAATGAATCAGACACCTTAGTAAGAAGTAAGAATTCTCCCATACGTGTTGACGATCTCACCGAGCATATAAATGACCGCGTTTCTGTAGAGTCTACACAACTTGAACAAAATACCTTTGAACCTGTTCACTTTGTACATCCAGGACCATGCAACAGGATGCGTCGTATCAGAATCTGCTGCTATTGCGGCGTATCTGGACGAAAGACACGAAAGACATTCTTCCTATCTACACTCATCCCCGCTGGAACGATGACGCTCCGCAACGTAGTATCAGTCCACTTTTCTGGCTTTCTCCGGTTCATAGTCAAGGGTATCACATCCAATACGAGCGACACGAGGTTAGCGGAACGGGGAACCAATTTTGACGCGGTGTTTGCCAATGAGGATAAGGAAAAGGTGTGGGAGAAGGGGATGGCGGGATCTTCGGAGATTTGATAAGTAGTTTGAGGGGAACGATGGGCCGATTGTTATGAGAAGCGAGCCATGTTTTTCAGATGCAGTTCTCGGCGGATTTTTTGAGGTATGAAGAGAGAAGGTCCCGCTGTGAACGGTAAACGATCCTGGCAAAAACCTGCCTCATAACAGAAAGATTGAGACGTGTTATAGAATAGATACTGAAGTTCTTTGATACTCTGTGCCATTGTGTTAGCTCACACATTAAATCCCTGTACTCTACAAGGCGTCTTTATAATAGGAACCTCGCTACCCACCTCTTCAAGGCATGCCAGACAACCTTCAAAACAATCCCTGGCTCCAAAGTGTCGATTGGAGGCGCAAGCATCATACTGGCATTCCACAATGCAGATCCTACTTGCAAGTCCTGGGAAGAAATCAGACTTCTCCTACGAAAGCATGGAATAAACCCACATCAAATGATAGCATGATAATCTGCCTCGTATACCATCGTGAAAACCATCCATCAGATAACGTTTCCCCAGGTACAGGAACAGTGGACTGATAACTATAATCTATACTCACAAAATCAGTTTGATTTCTGAATGAAAGTGGGACAATTTATACCCCGGTTTTTGTTTGCATTCCTGATGCCAATGACAAGCCTCAGCAAAATGGGCACTGGGAGTATCAAGGAGCAAGCGACTGACCAGAGACGTGAAATCTTGTTCTTCTGCATCTCGAAGAACTCGGTTGAAAAGTCTTTTGGGACGAAACTAGTCATACGATGCTTGTGTAGGAGTGTGTTGAGGCAAATTGCATCCATGAGTGCCTTTACGACTCCTTGCCTGAATGCAGGGTAAAGTCGCAACACAAGTTGACAACCCTACAAGGTTGACGGGAAAACGCACCCGTAAAGAGGATTAAGCTTCATGACACTATCTCCGGTAGCTATCCAATTTGCCGGTAGGTTGACGGCTTTGTCATATCTTATATAACTCGCTCCAGCTTGAAAACAGCCCATAAGAACTCGGATATAGCGAGATTTTAACAAAAAAGTTCTCTTACAAAAAGGAAGATGACTACAAGTCATGGTGTCTTCGACTTCTTCCAGTATATCGAGCAGTTCGAATACTGATGAGGGTATAGGTTCCCAGGTGACCATTGATTGTGCATACATTTTGATCTCCTCGAGAGTTCGAGGATGCTCGATCTGGCCGAAGATAACACAGCAGAGTTGTACTATAAGGGGAACGTGAACAGTCAGCCACATGTAGCGGGGAACAAGCGTACTGTAATTTCCATCGGTGCGCTGGATATGTATGCACCGACAGTCTAGGGTAGGATCAGTGATACAGAGATATATCAGACCGCATTTTTCGTATGGTGCAGGAAGGCCGGGGAGTCTGTTACCGAGTTCAGGCGGGACATAAAATTCAAACGTCGAATAGGTGATCTTCTGGTTGTAAGTGATCCTGAGCTTCTCAAGAGGAAGTTTACCGCAAGGATAAGTGCCTGACTGGCCATATCCCTGGCGCTTCAACCATTTTAAGCCCGCAGATGCAGGACCGGTGCAATCTAGGTTCTTGTAATTAGGTCCTGGCGGCTACACTTTGGTTTACATACCGACGACCAGTGCCGCTTTGATTTCACGGGAGCCTACTGAGGTTCGAATAATCACGCGATCGAGACGCGCAGAGTCGGAAGTGTCGCAAGAGACACCGGTCACGGTACCAACAAGTTGCTGGATATTCTTGTAAAGAGTTCCAAGAACCAAGCGACGTATAAGCGTCTCTAACCCAGGGCGACCGGCAATTATTGTATCAGGAAGTGTCCCATTATACTGATGATACGGTTTCTTTGGCCATCGCCCCCACGTCGAACTCCGGTAATCAGAAGTTCTAACGCTAGAAAACCGATTGCTGAATATCAGAAAAGAGAAGCTAAATCGTTCGGGCATACGTTATATCAGATGCCTCGCATTCTTTCGCAAGGTTAGGGAAAAGGTTATCTAAAGCCATAAAAGCGAATGGTTGAATGGGCCCTGATCGTGGCTAGTCAGTCTCTCGAAACGGGTCAAATAACTCTCGAGACAACCTTGCAAAGACTTGTATTGCATGATACGAGATCGATGCTTTGCTTGTCTCCATGCATCCTGGCGCCTAGAATCTGGATCGTCTGCCCATGCTTCCGGTTCTACGATAACAACCTCGTCGAAGTGATCGTGGCATACCCTGGCTGCGAATAGACCAGCAAGACTTTCACACAATTTGTTAGTATTAAATAGGTAGTGATGGTGAGAGCCAGACTCACCTGCCGCCACAGATGACCGCTGTGCCATGGATCTTCTGGTCCCCGTTTCTGGATGATCCTAGGTGTTGGAGGTCGAGTACACACGTCTGCTTTCGTAGTAGGCTATGCCTGAGAATCTGCCAGAATAACAATCCAGCGCAGTAAAGAGTTAAGACTGCAGCTAAGATGGCCTGTAAAGTCATGATGACTACAAGGAGAAGAAGGGGGACTCATCGATATCCACACTATATAGTAGTGCCTAATTCTGGGTCCCGCCCCGCACGCATGTCTTTCCCGACCTTTCAATAATCTAGAGACCGAGTAAGGTCACTCCCACGCCCAGCGCCTATTTTTGAATAGAGCTGAAGATTAATGGGGCTGTTAACGAGGATTCCCTGATTTCCGGAGACGCATCTTACATACCCAACATAATCATCGGACATACAACTGGCAAAGAAAACACTGCAGCAGGGGACTATTGGAGGTAGGGCTTCAAGATCTGATGTAGTCTATAACAATGGTTAGATGTAGCTGGCGTGAAGAGAGATGGTGAGGGCCCACATGAGTACGTACTACAGGCACTGACACCTTACTATCTAACAGAACCGAATCAACTGACATTTCTTTCTGTGTGCGCTTCACCATGCGTACAATCATCGGCGCTCGATCGGCAATCTATCCTACACCGTTTCGCGGCAGCGATATTTCCATCAGCATGCATGAATACCCCAGCCATCTGATGACATTCCGTGGAAGCAGTTAACGAATGAGAAAAATCAATAATAACAAATGGATATCGGAATAAGAGAAAGCTACTAGTGCGGATAGTCTACGTCCAGACATGTCACCGCCAGCCTATCTACCGCACTTCAAGCATAGCTACTCCTGTAGTACCCTCTCTTCAGTTTTCCATTATCCCAACATAGACAGACAAGATACGCACCATCGTGGACGATAACCTTATAATCAGATAGAACCCGCAAAAGGACATCGGAGTCATCGCCCTGCCTTGAATGAGCTTTTAATCTGAAGAGATTGGGCCAGGACACTCACCTGGCTCAACGCCGACAACCATTCGCAGGAATGCGTGATTGCTACGTTAACATGCGGATGCTGTAGGTGAGATGTGAGCATGAGATGTGTACTACGTGCAAGTAGGGTCAATGCGAACCGTCTCTAGGATAAACTCGTTGATCTTTGCGCACGGGTTGAGAAGTTCGGTCTGCAATCATTAACGATGAGTACCCAGAGAGAAGCTACCTGCAGTTAGGAAGCTACCTGCGGCTGGAAGGATCTAGCTTTTTCCATGAGATCCGCAAGGTCTGAAGAACTTTGAGCGAGGGGGAAGGTGTCATCCTGTCCTTGAATTAGGCCTGATCGTTGATACAGCGATGGCCTCCTGACATTACCAGCATCATCGTTCTCAAGGCCAGAGCGCGGAAGGTCCATTGGACCATCATGGGTGTCAATAGTACTTGCATATAGTGGGGCAGCAGTACCTTTACGCAGACTAGAATCAGAGATGGCTGTCGTATCAAGGGCAAGGAGCTTACAAAACCGTAGGATGATAACGTAGTGTTGTCCCCTGTGAGTTTTGTCAAGTCACCGCTGTATTCTTCCCATTTCAAATCTGGGTCAAATGCGATGTCATTTAGAAGGGGCGATCCCGGAAGTTTAGGTATCATTTCCTGGTCCTCACGAGGTACCACCTATACACATCTTCAATAAAAATGCAATTGCAATGAGTACAAACACCTGCGTTTTTCTGCAGTTTCTTGTCGATGAATACCATTATTTTCATGAACACAAAAGAACCTACCTCGACGTTGGTATCCCGCTTTTGTCCTAACTCAGGAATACGTTGCTGCTAATTGGCATAAAGAAACAAATGAGCTGATGTGAATGGAAGAATAGTGAGAAGGACTCCCTATTTGACTCCATTTCAGACCCATCGTCCTTCCTCTTAACTTCTTCGCTGGCTACAACACGAGAGTAGTGAGATGTACGATCGACAAAAGAGAGATGACAGCATACCGGTTTGATTGGTAAAGGGATTTCATCGTCGAGCGGAGGTGGTGGTGGGAATGAAGAATCCTATGGTCTATGCTTCAGCACGAACAATGAAGTATCAGGATGCTCTTACAAGAAGACTTCCTCCTTGGTTCCAATTCTTAGAACCTTTCGGCCTTGTTGGAGTTACGAGGTCGGCGCTCGGACGTGGTAACGGAAAGTAGGCTCGAGAGAAAGTGAGCAACACTGGATAATGTAACGGAACGTTAATCTCAGCGTGTTGGTAAAAGCTTGTATATTATATACCTGGATAATGTAACGGAACGTTACTGCAAGATGGTAAGTAAACTAATAGTATGGATATACGTAGAGGTACTCACATCTCAGCGTGTTGGTAAAAGCTGAGATGTGAGGCTGTGCATCGCAAAACGAAAAAGGCAAGAAATATCAAATACGTGTCCGTGTGCGTCTTGTACTACTACTACTATGTCTAACACTCCCCCTCGAGACGTACGCGGCTCGTTCACACAACGCCCAGTGCTTCCGTAAACTTTTTGAACTTTGGGCGAGCCAATGGTTTCGTGAGGACGTCGGCAATCATCTCGTCAGTTGGGCAGTACTGCAACTCAATGTGGCCTTGCTCAACGGTTTGCCGGATGAAATGGTAACGGATTCCAATATGCTTTGTACGTTCATGGAATACTGAATCCTTGGCAATAGAGAGGGCATTTTGACTGTCAGAATAGAGAACAGTGGGGTTTGATGGATAGATTGAAGGGTTTGCGATGAAGGTGGAGAGCTCGGAAAGGAGCTTGTGCAGCCAGATCATGTTCTTTGATGCTGGCGTCAGCCCGACGTATTCCGATTCACCAGTGGAGACGGTAACGATTGGCTGTTTCCTTGATGTCCACATGACAGCACCCTGACCCATGAATAGCACGAATCCGGACATAGATTTCCGCCCGGGCTGGTTAGCATATGCTGCATCGTGATAGCCCTTAGGGTTGATATCAGGGCCACCAATTACGAGCCGTTGGTCGCGTGTACCCTTGAGATAGCGAAGGACTCGAAATCCGGCCTTCAGGTGAGTTGAACGCGGTTCCTCCACAAATTGTGAAAGCGCTGAGACCGAATAACTGATTTCAGGACGAGATCCGACTGCGACATACATGAGGGAGCCCAGGAGCTCACGGTAGAGTGCCTTCTCGCGTGGTGTAACTGGTTCCGTGGATATAGAAGGTGAGTTTAGGTTCAAATCGAGATTTGCTTCCATCGGCGTCGCAAATGGGGCCATTTCCTCAACGCCAAATCGTTTCGCAATCTGGTCAATGTATGCAGGTTGCCCAATACTGATGGTGTGTTTCTTCCAGTCCCGAGTGATGTGCATACCCAGCAGCCAGTGAATAGGCCCGAGATCGACTAGTTCAAAATGAGAGCCAATTTCTCGTTTGAATCGGTCTGACTCCTCTTGGGAGTTCGCTATGATGGTAAAGTCATCTGTAGCAACTGCGACGATGGCATATTTGGTCGCTGACTCGATCCGATAGAAGACGGCCTCATCTGCGTTGCTGACTGTGAACCCGAGAGAGATCATTGTTGACTTTAGGGTCTGGTACCAGCCTCGACCTGCTTGTTTCGTGCCATATAGACACTTGAGTAGCTTGGCGCAGACGTTCTGGCCCTTGAGGTGTTCTGGAATTTCGAAGAATTCTTCATATCTGTTCGGGAACTTGATGTAAATTTCCTCTGTGATATTGGCATGCAGGTATGCGTTTTTGATATCCGCTTGATCAATTGTTGCATCGCGAGAGGCAGCCATGGACAGTAGGATGCGGAGAGTAGGGAGGCGGACAACTGGGGCATAAGTGTCAAAGTAGTCGACACCTTGAATTTGAGTGAACCCTTTTGCTACGAAACGCGACTTGGCCTTTTCGGGCTCGCCAATCTCATTCCGTTTGACCCGGTAAACGAACCTCGTGTCCACGATGTTTGCATTCGTGGGAACGTCTTCTCTTTTCATTACCTTCCATGCCTTCTTCTTCTCACACTGCCTCACTTCTGCAAGCATCGACTCACGCCATTCCCCTTCATCAGGACCGCTCAGTGCCTCTTTCATAGTCACTGGTTCGACATCTGCTATCATGGCATAGTCTACCGGCAAGGAGCCCAATGGCTCTTCATCATCATCTGAGTCGGACTCATCTTCGGGCACGATTGCTGCTATTCCAGCAGTGGTGGGGCGTTTGCGTAGGTCTGGGAGTGTGAGCTGGCCTGGTTTTGGAGCTGCAGATCGCTTGGGTCGGCTTGGCTGAGGGGTAGGATCAGACTCTATGTCTGTGAGTGGAGATTCCGGACGTTCTAGGTGAGTTTCTGTGGGATTTTCTGGTTCGTCTGGTTGATTTTCAGTAGGCTGAGGGACTGTAGATGACTTTGGAGCCTGAGGAGAGTCGATATCTTCATCCTCCCCCTCGACGACGAACGGTTCTGGAGTCAGGTCTTCCTTGTTGAAGTAAACATCACGTTCAATGGTGACCCTTCGCTTTTCGGGCCAGTAAATCCTCCAGCCTTTGGCTTCAGTATCAATTCCCACAAAGCGAGCCTCTATAGCATGTTCCCCCAGCTTTTCCGGTGCCTTTACTCGAACCCAGCAACGACATCCCCATGGACGAAGGCCGGAGATGTTGGGCTTTCTGCCGGTTGCCATCTCAAACGGGGTTTTCCCTGATGGTATTGCTTTCGTTGGGGTGCGGTTGTAGACCCATTCAGCATGCCGGTGAGCTTCAGCCCATAGATATTTTTGGTAATCCTGAACTGATTAGGAATGCTCTCGTCGTGTCCATCAGATACCCATTGGAACGTTCGGCAATTCCATTTGACTGCGGGGAATCATGTACAGTAAGGTGACGCTCTGTTCCCTTTGATTTGAGGTGCTGAGTGAACTCTTCGCTTAGGAATTCTCCCCCTCGATCCGTACCCAGAATCTTTATGACTTCGACACCTCGCTGGACCTTGATCCAGATTTCATAGCGCTTGTACGATCCAAAGGTACCCGATTTCTTTGATAGGTACTCGGATTTTGACTCGTGAGTGTGTAGGTCACGGTATGTGCAGGCATAGCGTGCTCCTCCAAGTGATACGACAGACATCGGGCCCATCAAGTCTCCAACGACCTTGTCGCCGGTGTTCTCGACGTACTCATATTGGCCCTGCTTGGGGAATGGTTTGCGTTTCGCTTTGGCCTTCACACAGGTCTCGCAAAATTCCGGTTTGGAGTCCAGATCAAGCTCGATTCCCTCGATATGGCCATCAATATACATGCGGCGGAGGGTGGCATGGCTTCGGTGAGCACAGATATTGTGTAGCTCAGTGATGTTCACCTTGAGCTTACCTGCCGCCATAGCGACATCTGGTTTTGCTCCCGTGGTCTGGCGTGTACCTGGGGTTGAGATGATGTATAAGCCTCCAGCTTCGGGGATCTTGGCTATGATCTTAGCGTTGGGTCGTGGTGTCCGGATATACATGGTACGGTCAGTGGGTTCAATGTGGATGGGAAATCCGGCGCGGCTGACGTGTGATAGGGATATGAGGGTGTATGCCATTTTCGGTGCATGGTACGCATTCCGAAATCTCGCAATGGTGGGCTTCTGACCTTCACCCATAGGTAATGGTAATTGAAGGTCCCCTTTACCTACTGCATAGAAGACTTCTCCATTTGCGGCTTTGATGGGCTTCGGGTCAATGTTGGAGTAATTTTTGAATCTCCAGCGTTCGGGTGAGTATGTTTTCGAAGCTCCGCAATCAGCTATTGCTGTAACTTCTTCTCCCCTCGCTACGTGAGCATCGCCCTCGGCCTTGTAGTCCGATGTGCACATTAAGGCCACATTTAGGTCATCGTTGTCATCAGCTACGACCGCAATAACGTGCTCATCGTCACTTTCGTCAATGGCTGCTGATGCTGACTCCTTCGCCTTCCCTTTTCCTTTAGCCTTGTTCTTTTTCGAAGCTGGGCCCTGACCTTCCTTTCCACCACCCTCGCTCCAACAGTCTGCAATGAGATGGCCGGTTCTTCCACATGCCGGGTTTGTGCATTTAAGGTGGGATCTGTCTGGTTTTTTCTTCGACTTTCCCCCGGAGCCCTGACCTTTCCCCTTGTTCTGTCGTTGTGCAGACATCGCCACATTCTCAGCTGTGGCCTTTGATGCTACTTCTTCATCCCATTCTTCTTGCAGTGCTGCAACAAGGATGTCCGACGTGAGGGGCTTTTGAGTGAATTTGCTGGCAGCGGAGAGGGTGCGGCGGATGTGGTCATATGAAGGTGGGAGTGATTTTTGGATCATTGAGGTGTACTGATTGTCCTCGATTTTCAGGCCCATGCCCTCAATACGTTCACGGAGGATCTTCATCTCGCCAAGGTGTTCTCGCATGTTGCCTTCATCAGGGCAGGACATGTTGCTGAGTCGGGTAAGGAGGTGTTCGCGTACGAGATCGCCCTTGCCAGTCATGACAGCGATGAGCTTTTTCCAGACGAGAGCAGCTGTTGCTTCGCCCTTGATCTCATTGAAGGTAGAGTCGGAGATGGATTCATAAATGATGGTGCGCATCTTTGCCTCTTTCTGCTCATACTCTTCGAGCTTATCCTCCAGCTTCTCCAGGTCATCATCCGAGAGGGGGTGCGAAAATGTGGTGTCAGTTGACCGGTAAAATTTTCCTTTGTGCTCAACTGGGTGAGGGGGTACACGAGCAGTTCCTCGTAGGTGTCGGCCTAGACCCTTGTCCAGAAACTTGTTGGTGAGTTTTTCTTCAAACGCTACCCAGTTTGATCCATCATCTGCGAGCTTTGTTGTGCTGACTAGCTTTATGGCAGTTGTCGTTGACATGCTGGTAGCGGGGCCCATAACCTGTTGGAGTTACGAGGTCGGCGCTCGGACGTGGTAACGGAAAGTAGGCTCGAGAGAAAGTGAGCAACACTGGATAATGTAACGGAACGTTAATCTCAGCGTGTTGGTAAAAGCTTGTATATTATATACCTGGATAATGTAACGGAACGTTACTGCAAGATGGTAAGTAAACTAATAGTATGGATATACGTAGAGGTACTCACATCTCAGCGTGTTGGTAAAAGCTGAGATGTGAGGCTGTGCATCGCAAAACGAAAAAGGCAAGAAATATCAAATACGTGTCCGTGTGCGTCTTGTACTACTACTACTATGTCTAACAGGCCTTCCTCTTCCCCTCTTCATAGGGATTGACTCAGGCTATGATCTATGCTTCAGCGCGAACAATGAAGTATCAAGATGCCCTTACAAGAGACAAACTCTCGTACTGCAGAGAATTATGAGCACTCCCTTCTGTAGTTATATCGTTTTTATTGATAGCGAGAGGTAAAGCCGGGGCCCACGTAGGGACAGTAAATGCATCACTAAATGCGCTATCTTCCCCTCCCCCATATGAGCTTGGTTTGCTCTCAAGAATGGATGATGTTACACTGGCGTCATCCTATAATACGGTTGAGTAAACATGATTAAGGACATAGAAGTGGAACGGGATCATGAGCTATCTTACTTTGAGCTCGCGTTCAAGCTTGGCGAGCACAACCTCAAGGTCTTCATTTTCTGGACCTGCGCTGGGAGCGACTACATGCATGTCTTCGTTTGCCGCCTGCGTGATAGCACTCCCGCTAAGAGGGTTACTGTAATCGGCATACAGGTCTGTTGACGGAAGAGTGGGCGCATTATAAGTATCGTCATTGTTGGGAGGCCAGTGTGCTGAACCTTGAACAGTCGGTGGCTCCTGAGAGGGTGCATTATTACTGGTCCTCATCTTGTCAAGGCGGCGCTGTTCGTCATGATAATCTGCACCCCATCCAGGAAAAATCGGAGGACTGCTAGCATAATGATTCGGCGGAAGGACACGTGGCACAGGTGGAGGTGGTGACACTGTCACTGGCACAGGTTCGCTGAGTGGATCTTCCCTCTTGTGGCGCTTGCGAGGGTTGGGGAGGGAGTTTTCTGAGTACAGGGGCAAGGAATCACTCCATGCCTGAGTAGGTCGATCATGATAAATACTTTATTGGAAATGAGATGAGACTCACTCTACGCTTACGCTCTAAATTCGAACTGAAGTACGGCATGCTACTATCGAAACATGGTATTCGATCTTTGGATGTCCCAGAGATTTGCGATACCGCCGTGGGTCCAAACACCCACCGGGCAAATGCGCTTGTACGGATTGAGATGCCAAATCCGCGCAGAAAAACGCATTGATTGGGGCAAAGTGAGCTAACGAGGCACGTGGGTTTACCATCAGGATATGCCCTGACGTCCGCTGACGAAGTACCCTTCCACGAATAACCCAGTTTAATGTTTCCCTCCGCTACTCCACCAACAAGGAATTTGAGCGAGAACGAACGTGTGTCGGCAGGGTTGAAGAACGAGGCCGCCCCCCATGAGCATGCTTTATCACAGCCCGTAACGAGATACAGTGATCCATTGAGGGCTTCTCTGCCGCAAGTGATGTTCGCAAACTGGTACCATGCATGGGCATGTTGAGCAGCATAGCTGCGGAACTGGGATATATTGAGGGCGTCGTAGCGTCCTCCACCGTCGGGAAGTACAAGAATGGCCCCTTTTTCTCGTGAACATTTGAACTCGAATCCTCCACCGCCACCAAAAAGGAATCTGGAAGAAAACGATTAATTTTTGAGGTCGGATACGAGGCAAAGAGACGCACGGAGATTCTGCCGCACCACCCATACTTATCTCTATCTTGGACACGCTGGCGCTACAGATATCACAGCCCCGTTTATGCATCGTCTCGATCTCCCGTATATCACCACAGATGATGGGCTCAAATCCCTTGGGAACGCGACCTTGATTGATTGGGTCATCCGCAGATTTGCAGACATTAAACAGATAGTCAAAGCCTCCGTCGTTCCGCAGAATACCAACATCACCAACCCCGACGCCTTTGCATCGATACGCCTCCGGTAAACGTCCATCGGGTTCTGGGATCCACAGAGGATATCCGTGTTCTTTCTGCAGTAGCAGCCGAGTATATATTTCGCGAGATGACTTTGACTGCGACGACTTCATTGGAGAAGGTGAGAGAGCGTCCCGGGTTCATTGCTGTGCGGGCGGTTAAGTCGCAGAGGTAACCTGATGGCAATGCTGTGACGATTGGATGCCGATAATACAGTTGCCTTTACTGCTGTTTTCTGCGTCAGATAAGGCAAGGGAGCCCAAGCAGGTAAGGCGAGCAATAAAATTCGAGGTGGTGGTAGTGTTAGTGGTTATAATCCGAAGCCCGGAAAATGCCGTGCGCTCTTCTCCACTTACGCCCGTATGACACTCTACTCCCTGTCTATCTCGACTACTCTTCTCTCTAATTCTGTTACTCTGTACCTACGTGCTACCGTACTGCTCTGCAGTGAAATTGAAAAAGGATCGATTACAGGCTGATACGCTGCCTAATTGCTCGAAGGTTCCATCCTTCGTGATTTATGTTAAAAATTCGACTACAGGCTGATTTCCTGCCTGATTGCCCCTCGAAGGTTCCAACCTTCGTGATATTCCAACTGCGTGTGCTCTGCACCGATTTTGATCACTGTTCCTCAAAATTGCGGAACGTTGACTTGTCAACGAGAGCCTCGGCGGTGGGCAAGGATCCACCATCGACCATCAGATGCATCATCGTTGGCACCAGCCAAGTTTTCTCCAGACTCTCAGCCCCTTCCTCAACTTGGACTCCGTCCTCTCTGTGTCTGCTAAAGTTTGTCTGACGGTCGTTGCGCTTCTCTGCAGTGATTTCTGAAGGGAGAAATCGGCGGGTTGATTCAAATTTCATCGCCTGATTACCGCGTGGCGAGTTTTTGCCTTCGTGATCTTTGCGTGCGTTATGGGCTGATACCTGCTTCCATTGTGACGTGGATGAAATGTCGTGCGATTTTGCGTGACGACCCTTCGTACAAGCGTCGTCCCCGATGTCTGGCCCCTCCCTGGCAATTTTTATTTTTCTGTCGAGTGGTCGGCGCGGAGTCAGCGCAACTGTATAGTTCCACCAGATATTGCCGACAGTGCCTGAACGAACTGACATCGTCATTGCGCGATGAAGCGATGAAGAGTGGTTATCAACGTATCGACCCCATTGAAGGGCTGCATGTTGTGGCAGCCCTTGAGGCCTCTGACTGGACCTTAGGTTCTACCCAGCAACATCAAGTTGACCGCGAGCTCGGCCTGTGGTCCGGTTGGAGGCATCAGTAGATAATTAAGTACATGGTTGTTATACTAGAGTGTTAGTGTACCAATCCTGTATTATCTACGCCCGGCGTCCCTCGGTGGACCGTGCCGTGTAGTACTACCTACCTACGCGCTGAGTTAATCCCGTGCCGCAGCGCCGTTCCTTCTTGTCAACGCGTCATATTCTGCCAATCTATTCTTGCTCGTCAATCTTCACTTATTCAACCTGAACTGAAAGCACGTTATCAAGTTTCTTCCGTATTCTAAGACTACAACGACCGCTCCTCGAATTTTCAGATCTCACATACCTTAATGGCCACCTGTTACGTACCTTCAATCCACAGGAGGTACTAAGTCAAGATGGCAAGCTTTCTGCTACCATTCGATAACGCGATGGTGAGCGGTTGTTCAATCCATCTTCCGACGACGTTACTTGTTTTAAGATTGACAGTGATTGCCCTATTTCTCTACGATAATGCTCTGGGTGGCCTCTAGCTGAGATATACATCCGTATAAGTCATGGCTGTCGTCTTCCAGTCGAATAGCACTACGCGGTTTGCCACGCTGCCATTGGAAATCTTTCCTGTTGTACAGAGGGGTGTAGAAACAGTCGCTTGAAAGGCTTATATCCGAGTCGCTAGCAGGAATGTCTTTTCTATTGGTTTCGGACGTGATGGTGAGCCCTTTCAAGTTCATCGATCGATATTCCATACCAACTCACCTGCTCCGGCTCGCCGTAGGATCTAGACGAATTCATGCCAGGAGGAGTAATCTTCTGATGTATACAATCCAGACCATCATGCTCATCGAATGCATGCACGCAATAACACACGTTTCAGTCGCACAGTGAGATATCTAGCAAGAGCCATTGCTTAGCCCCAAGCTCGGTGCATCATGGGGTCCTGGCACGGGTGCTGGCGGCACCAAATTAGCAGCCGGTATCTCAGCATCTCAGTGATATTTGAGGTAAGTACTCTCACGCATTAAAAATCAACTCAAACTGCTTGATGCGGCATATTTGAGATATCTCATAGGAATTGTAAGCTATGCTATTTTGGAGTCAATCCTCAAGCATTGCTCATACCCAGAAGGGTCAACGGAAATATGATTGTGCGCTCTTCTCCGCTTGCCCCTCGGCCTAAAACTAACGTCGCTTTCGCATTGCGGCTGCCGTCACAAACCCAGGAACCCTACTGCTTCTTGACTGCTTCAGCACCCTATCACGATGGTTCCGAACTCCATTGACATGAAGCCCAGGCTTGGCAGGGACTTCGACTACCAATGGCATTCTTAAAAATTTTGTATAAATTTCGACTGCCTGGCTGTCAAGGGATTCTAGAGTTTGCCGTATAGCGGTTAAGAAAAATCGGAATCTTGGTGTAGTGCTATGCCAGGTGTAAAATAAATTTTGATTTGACCTTTATGTTAGATGTAATCGTGTCTCTCGATGAACGCTGTCGCAGTCCATGGCAGAATTGAGGCCCTTATTAATAATATGCTGGTCAGCAGTTCTCTGAGTCTTCCAAGGGAAAAGCAGTTCTTACCGAGTGCAGGATACGGGTTATTTAATATTACCTTCGGTGAAGGAAGCTACGCAAGTGTTCCCCGTGACACTAGATCTCCTTGCATCTTATCCGCTCTGGGATACCTCAAGAAACTCTTGGTCAGTGCAAATCCACATTCTGACCGGAGTATGTCCTAATTATGAATCACTAACATCGCCGCAGCACCAATGCTTTCGGAACGTTGAACGTAGGCCGGGTATTCCCCCCCCTGCATGCGTGAATGTCGGACAGGAACTCTGGAGTTCTGGAGTTCTATGACTTCATGGACGTAGGCCTCGATTCTCGTCTTCGCTGTTTAACCACGACTTATAATCAGATGCTTCGGATTCTCTTACTTGTACCGTACAACAAAGTCTGCGATTGGAGGTGAACATTCTCAACAACGCCAAACCAAACGAAACAAGCTCATCTTCTCCTCAGCCCTGTCAGAAAGCCTTCATCAAGAGACTTCTTCGTTTGTTCTCCGCAGTATCTGTCTATTTGGTTTCTTCTGCGCGAATTTCCTTCCCTCCAGACATCGTGGGTCAACCATTGCGGAATATCGTGAAAACGCGGCTGCGATGAATTCATTTCTATGAGGTATATTCTAAGAATCTTATTGAACACTTGAAGCGCCGCTGATGTCGAAAACCGCTGTAGAACAAGACCTCAATCAGCCTGGAGATCCAATGACGTGCGAGCTGTGCTTGACCTCGTAAGAGACGAAGGGTAGCCAAAAGCAAGAGTTTCCCCACAGGTCTACTCTTAGGAAGCGATTGCCGGAGAGTTGTTGTAGATGCTAAAAAGCCGTGTCTTCACAAAATCGATAAGCTGAGGTTACGGACAGCACCGATATTGGTTGCCTAGTAGAGCTTAGCGTCGAAATACAATACTTAATTTCCAAAAAGTAACTACCAACGTGTTCCTTCGATGCTAAATGTAACAAGTAGTGGCGACTGTCTGTAGTCGCCGGTGTCTACAGCCACGATGAGGCGGGGGAGCAAAAGCATAGATCGGGCCGAGAGCCGATTCGACAGAACAGGAAGCACAGCCACTTGCCACTTGCTCCTGCAAATCATCGCTGCATCGTGAATCCATCTGCCCCCAGCCATGTTACGTAGAAATCTATCTTGGGACACTCTCTTCTGGCTATATTATCGAATTCATTTCGATCACTCACCTTAACGGCCGCAAACTTAGGCGGGATCTCATTCGGTCTCTACTACTCCCGACTCGGAGACAGTGCCACATTCAGTATATGTCTTGCGCTTCTTCTAGTACGGAGGGAAAAATCTCAGTCAGCAGTCGGCAAGATAAGCGGGTCCAATTACCGAAAAGTGATACTGCAGCCCAACGCCGTCAGGGTGGGCCTTTCAACGGGATAAGTGGTTTCTGTTGAAACTCTTCCACCGTTGTTGCCTTTCTGCTCTGAGTTCTGTTCTCAGCTCGTTTCTTAGACCCTGGAACGTGACTTGTCATGATAGGACCTCAATACATTCCATATCTTGGCCCTTAGACGCTTGCATTCAATGCTTTGTCACTTGTTCTTCAGCTCTACAGCCTCCATTGCATTGATATTCATATAATGGAATCTGGACCGACTTCTATTTTTACTGCTACGATGTCCGTGCTCCCCGTGTTACGCCACGCTTGGCCTAGAGCTCCGTTCCTTGCCGCGTGCCATGAACTGTTCCCCCTTCCGGCTCCACGGTTAAATCAATACCTCCGAATGCCAACTTCTAAACGACTGCCTGCTTTGGGCCCTGTAATCACTGTCCATTTCCTTAGCAACGTCATTTCGAGCGGGAAATCGACGTTGCTTGGATGTTCTTTTGTTCTTTCCTTCTTGGCGCTTTATGTCTAGAGCGTTCTGTACGGTGTGGAGAGACCGCTGTTCGTCGTCAGCTGTCTGCCGACTACAAGGAATGGACTCAGAACTGGGTAGTTCCTTCTGGCACATGCTGTCGTCTTTCGTTTCAATAAATGAAGAAATTGGCACGACCGTCGCGTATAATGTTATTCGGACCATTGTCATATTAAACATCAGTTCCAAGTTTCACTTCGACCGAAGGTCCACCTGTTCTTCAACCGATAATGCATCTTCCAGAGATAGTAGTATAAGTACGATGAGCAAAGCTGAGCATTAAATTGCACAACGCACCGCGGGAGTGTTCCATTTGATGCCAGGGACACCCGGGATAGGGATTTTCGCGAACGTCGTCCTCACGACAATCTCGTACTCCCGTGATACTGACCCGTTTATTCAGCCGACAACGTCCGACTTTTCTTTCAGAGGCGTCGCCTTTCCACATTCCAGCCTCCCTCCCTCGTCAGACTGCATAGACAGGTTCGTGTCATGATATTTGGTTGAATCCGTGTTTATGAAATTGTAAACCGCGGCCGTTACGTACCGAGAAGTTCAGACTTCTTCTGACTTCAGTCTCAAGCCTAGAATTGGCTAAAGTTACTGCGCGAGGCACCCGAGTTATTGGAAAGCAGAGTGGTGAGAAAATAACGTTGGTACCCACAAACCAAAAATGGGGAGCGTGTCAAAGCATATATAACAGCTCCCCACTTCTCCGCGCTTTCCTTAGCATCCACATCATGTCTGCCCAGGGAACCGCCTCCATGTTCGCCTCTCCCGACTTCTCTGCTGGCTGTGGACAGGCTGTCGGCCAATCCAAGGGGGCCGTTTCATCCAACGAAGCTTTTAATTTTCGTTCGGACTCAAACCTTGAGGTTGAAATCGCTATGCAGGCCAAGGCCAACGGTGATATCACCCTGTCGCTCCTGTGTATGAATTTCCATATGCTTGAGCGGTCCCAACCTGGTTGCAGGTCATTCAGTGAGTAAATATTCCGTTGGTGTGGATAATAGTTTGGTAACACAGTTATCGGGTTTAGGTGAGATGGGCCCTCCATGTGTGAGCTGCCATGAATGTTGAGGCGAGCGGCGATACCTATACTGGAGCATTCATCGGGCAGAAATAATGTGTTCATGATTTGCGACGATGGCGATGACCTACCTAAAATTAATCGGGCGACCTGTGTTATACTCTGTTCCTCTTTCCATCCCCAGCATCGTTCTAGCATGTATATCGGCGTCTTTATGCTTTTTTTAATACCAATGTACACATTTTTCGGATTTCATCGACGGATTTTGAGTGAACGTAATTGTCCTTTGCTCCGCCTCGCTCTACGCCAGGTAAGTTTCTACAGTTCATGAGTTTCAATCGGAGGTGGTGTTATGACCAAGAACAGAACCAACGTTCCGATTGCCACACATATGTCCGACTATGGTACACTTGGACCGTAATGACCACTACCATTCATTAGTCGACAGAAGACTACCTGACAAAGGTGTCTAGGCCTGCGACACGACTTCGGAAAGCCGCTTGGCATGACATACCATGGGGAGGTAGGTAGGATGACACGGCGATGCGACCCGGAGTCACATAAGACTGAACGTTTCCATTGACATTATTGGGGTTTGGCTAATGGCAGCGGATCTTTGAGGCGACTTCGTTCGGAGGGTAGCTGCCGTGGAATGACTGCGAGTGCCCTAGAATTACAGCCACGACAACGATCATCGTACACTAGCGGCGAACGTGGGCTGAGGCGGTCTGATGTCCTGATTCTGATAGTCAAATAACACAGCCGAAGTACGGAAGAGGCGCTTATTTGTCCTATTCTTGTTAATTCCAGCGACAATAACCCCGAAAGGTCGTAGTACTAGTAGTTAGTGCTGTGATGGTCTAAAACTGGAAATGATCGCCCTCTCAACGATCAGTGGTGTGGCCTGGCCCATGCAAATTAATTGTAGGCAAGGATCTTCTCAGCAGCTTTCTCTGCGACAACCATGATGGTAGCCTGAGTGATATCACTTAGCATGTGAGTTACTGGTTACATATAGCAGCGATATCGCACCTGGATGTTGCCAATAGGAAGGTCGGGATGAATGGAAGCATCAGCAATGAACTGTTAGAACTAGTCATACAGTGCACCAATCGAAGATGAGAAACTACGCACCAGATTATCTGTCCCCCATACCTTAGTATCGGTATCTACCACGGAACTTCCATCGTTGCTTTCTCCCATAGCACAACTGGCAGCCCAGTGAGACCCAGTGGTGTACGTCTCAGTCAAACCTTCAGCTGTGACGCTGTCCGCAGAAATGGACAACACAGTTTGATTATCAAAGTACCCAATGAACGTCTCCATGAAGCTTGTGATAGAAGTCTTGTCATCTTCCGTTGTAAGCCAAGGTGAATCCAAGAGCGTTGTCGTTCCATTGGACAAAATACCGAGCCTTCCAGACGATGTGAGGCCGTGCGTCAGATAAATCTTCCAGTTCAGAGTACTATCGGATCTGTAGATGCCAATGAGACGAAAAGTCACGATAGATAGGAGAGTAAATACTTTGGCCCGACGGTTCCTTGAATGTAACGCGTAGCTCCATTGACGTCGAGGGTGGTCCAGAAGGCAAGGCGCTGGGCTGGCAAGGATGGTGAAAACATAAATACGTGGAATGAGCTACCGGTAATAGACACTCACCAGATTGAGCAAGGATACCGGACCCTTGTTCGTTGTAGAGAGCAGCGTCAGTCGCATTAACTTCCATTGAGTTGATGGGCGTATAGTTGTAAACAGTAAACTCAGTGGCTGAGTCAACCGTCACTGAGAATATGATGTGGTCCTCAATTCCCTCCCCGACGGGAAGATCGATCCATTCACTCTCGTCGGGTAGCGTGATATTCGTAGATCCTGCTTGGACCACATAGATCTGATCAAAGGGTCCGATACCAGAGTTGAAAAGTATGCGAGGGGTCGACAGCTAGAAAAAGTCATCATAAGAAAAAAACTGGTGTGTTGCATTGTCAAAGAGCCACGTACCGCTCCTGCAGTAAGGATCACCTTGCCACCATCGTTGACGTTAATGATTTCCCGTCCATTGTCGGTTTCGACCTCGACACCGGTAATGGTGGATCCGGAACGGACGATGCGTGTCACCAAGGTAGAGAGTTTAAGTTTAAAGTTGTCTAGAGCCTTTGCCAGTGGGAGATAGGTCATAACAGGACCTGCACGTTGCGAATCTTTGATGTTCCAAGGCGGGTGGGAGTATATGTTGGTCTTGTCATCGGGCCAGTGGGCAACAGCATCACTCTGTATCCATTCGTTGTTCGAGAGGAGGGTCGAAGCTAGGTCCCAGACGGCGGTGTCGTAGTACAGCCCGTCGGCGCTAGGACACGTAGTGCCGGGATTGCGTTCGTAGAGTTTGTCAGCGGATGCAGAGACGTCCTCCCAGTTCCACCCTGAACAGACGCGAATCAATGAAACGTGAAGTCCACAACAGGCGTATAACTCACCAGCGGGGAAATTTTCGAAATCGACCGAATTGGGAGGCACCCACATCATGGCGTTGACCATCCCGCCGCCACCAAGGATGCACCCAGCTGTGGATGCAGTATCAGTGCAGAAGAAGCTAGTGTCATCTAACTTGGACAGCTGATAGCCATTCCCAGGTAGATCGAAGACAGTGATGGTGTCGTTCCACGGTTCGA
This sequence comes from Desarmillaria tabescens, assembly GCF_030435595.1. NCBI lineage: Eukaryota > Fungi > Basidiomycota > Agaricomycetes > Agaricales > Physalacriaceae > Desarmillaria > Desarmillaria tabescens. The sequence goes on from NW_026848302.1 coordinate 129,492, forward strand.
TACGGTCACCACCGGACGTATACAAGGATGTACCGCCGCGCTCGATCAGCAAGACGCTCTCTCCAGCTTCAGCCAGACGCTCAGCAACTGGCAAGACCTTAGTTAACAATTGCGCGATGGAACATGAGCAGTCATACCGATAATACCAGCTGGTCCGGCGCCAACAACAATGGCATCTGTATGTATCGTCATGAGCTAAAGCACCAGCAGGAGCAATCATGGTCCACACCGTATGTCGTGTCGGCTACGACCGTGCCCAGCAGCACGGCGATGGAAACCAAGACAGCACGCCAAAGTGACATGGCGAACACGAAAAAAGAGGAGTAGACACTGGATGAAGGCGGAGTCAAATGACTGGCGCATTTCTGTCTCATTCACGAGTTTTATACCAGTCAGCCTCCGCTGCCTCCCGATATAACCACGAGGAAATGGTTGCCACGCATACCAAGGCGCTTTCAGCGGAAACACAAGCGGCTACGCAAATTATGGGTGGTGCGATCGTGAGACGAAGTTGATGAATTTAGACCGAAGAGGCGGATCAGCAAAAAATCCTTGTCACACTAAGCAGGTCTCGGGTAAGCATCATCCTTTTCACCGCCAGTCTGAATACGAAATCAGTTGTATGTGGGATAGAAATAAAGAAATGGCACACAGTGTTTACGACGGTATTGTAGGATAGCGCCGCGTAATGGGACTCTAGTGTAGGATTACGGGATTGGTTCTTATTGTGCTGAATGTGACAGATGAGTGAGCCATCTTGATAAGATAAAGAGTCTGGCTTCCAGGGTAAATCGAATATTATCTGATAATCGCTATATCGTCGGGGCATCGGCGCGAGGCGTTCCTGGGCGTGGTTGATGTTGGTCGGCAAGTCACAAACGGTAACATGGCGTGCATGGCATATGTGCCTCAGTTGCGATAGGCCGGGATTGCAATGATTGAAGCTATACCGTTTGTGATGAGGGCCAGAAGAATCTTCGTACGAAACGACATGCACCTGCAGAAAATCTGGCTTCATAATTACTGAATCTCTTGTAATCATGAAACCAGTGCGTCCAGGGAGGTACGACGGTGAATAGGCAATTTCTCGACGAGGATTCCCCGGGTAGCAGTAAGAGCGATTTTAAAATCTTTGGTTTGTGCGGTCATTTCCGCGCTCTTGCAAAAAGTCTTACCCACCGTGCCATGCGGATCCAACTCCCAGTTGAGTCATGGTTTGTAGAACCCGGACCCTGGTGACCAGGGACTGCTCTACAAAGCATATTCAAAAGTTAATCCGCTACACTTTGTGAGACCCTGGTTCGAAAGGAACTCCAGTTTCCCGAAGATTAGCCTGCGCAGGAGCTCCAAATTCCAGCAGATTGAACTGAGAAAGTTTGGTATGCCGCTCCTGAGAGACGAAAAGATGCGTGAGGCAGAATAAGCAGTACGAAGAAAGGTTTAATTTAGCCATGGACGCTGTAAATAATTCGAAATTCGAATGATCCTTATTCATGATTCATGAGGGTAGCGGCATGACTTTGATATTTTTGATATTTCTGCATATTGCCCAAGGAAGGTTATTGAAATGAGGAAAGAACTTAATGCGACGCCTAGAACTCATGTGAGCAACCCTCTTACCACGTAAAAGAAAATAGTGTACATACTGATGCAGCGGAAATCGATCCTGATTTAAGCGAAGCTCAGACGGAGATATGTCGTATCCAGCTATAGAAGAGGTACCTTATTAGAAGAAAGGAATGACTTGGATATGAATGAGACAAGTTTCTACTTCCCGCAAGTAGCCCGACTATTCTCTTCCCAGCTTCTGGAACGCTTCATCGAAATTTAAGGCTCGCTATTTTCTCATGAAGACGTTACAGAGGATTGATGCAAGGTATGATACGTTCCTGCCAAAGGTCTTCGGACTGGTCACAATGTCATCCTTTCTATGCTGCTCGATGAAGTATAGAGACCGAAGCCGAGAAAAGTGCTGCTTTAGGCGATGAAGTCATGACGGTGAACATAAAGATACAATCATCGGAAGACAATTTTATGAATCATCGTTGCTACATCGTGACAATGGTAGCAGGTTGCCTATCTCCAGATTACTGAAGCAAGGGCTAAAATCATCCAACAGTTGGAACAAACACTGTAATTCACACTACAGCTTCTATGAGACGGTTACCACCATCGAAAGTGAAACGACTCAAAGGACTAACCTGGCGACAACATTGACCATAACGAACCGCAGCGTTCCCGCGTAATCCCTCCCCGACGGGGTCATCGCATCTCCTGGTAGGCATTTTCTTGCCTTGATGTAATACAGAATCCGTCTGCGCACCCGCATCCTATTCTACCCACCACGATCTCTCGATACCACTGTCGCATTGTTTCATAGACAACCGTGCCGAATATTGTTTCCTGACGTATCCTGAGGCCTGAGCCGATTACTCATAGCAAATTTCTGGACATCGTCATATATTGTCCAAGGCGAGGTGCAGTTGATGAGACAGACGAGAAGAAGTATCCTGAAGTATCGCGACCATGACGGACGGAAGAAAGATGATTGACCACGTGCGCCGGTAACACGCGTTTGCGGCGCGAGAATACCTTGACTTTTCAGTCCATATAGCTCAGAGCAGCTTTTTTTTTAATTCCGCTGCTCACGCTCTTCCCAATAATGCCGTCCAAGGGATGAGCTTTTTTACCAACATCACATCTTTCCATACCCTCTGATACCTCAATGATTCATGGTTCACACTGAAAACCTTGAACAGTGAATCCGTCGATGATTGTCAACTCAAAGCATCATGTCTCAGCTTCATGCCTTTTGGCTCAGTCCCTTGTATGTGCGCGTCATTTGCTTTTCTTTAGAACCTATCTCATCTTTTATTGCATTCCTAATTAGTACGCAGCCGGCAATGTACACCAAGAACAACCCTAGAAGGTGCCCAGCTGCAGCATGCGGTCAGCGAGAACAGCTGGCCCGGGCTCTGTCAGAATTACTTGAAAATAACCTGACGTTACTCTTCTTTAGTATTCATACGGAGGACGTGAATCATTTGTCGATTCTGTGCTTATAAGCAAGGTTGATCTTCGTCAACAGTTCATGCACCCAGAGTTCATTCGAGTCAAGGTCCCCTGGTTCGACAGTTTATAGGAATATTCGAAGTCAGTGCAACCAAGCCCGAGGTTCAGTTAGATGACGGCACAAAGTAACCAATCGATTCCGACCCCAAGGCGAATCACCGGACGTAATCGGTCTAGGCACTATTCTTCGAACAACTTACGAGCACCAGCTGTCCGAAATGCGAGCTCTCCTTGAACGGCAGGATCCTATGCAGGTATTTATCTATATAAAGTTGAGCAATATGCTGATTGCCTTCCTCAGTATAAACTTTCCGGTAACGGTTGTCAAGTGCGAGAGCACATACGATGCAGCGTGGGCCGTCATCCTAGAAGAGGGGGAATTTTTGAACGTTGCTGCGGTCTCTCATGAACGCTCTTATTGGAATCTGTCAGAATGAGAGTGAGTTGCGAGAAGCCGTGGAGAGCCGTAGAATTGTGATTGGATACCAGCGCCGGATTCACAACCTGCTTCGTGGCCTCTGACCACTGCGCGGCCAGTCGTTGGGGAGTGGCGTTACCTGAAAGTGACTCATTCCGAGTGCAGGGTCGCGTTGTGATGGCGCAACCAATGAACGGTCCGTCAACTCAAACCGACTCTTAAATTTGGACACAAGGGTTTTATATGAACGATTGCTTCGCCATGAACAGGCCAGGATGTGATGGCACGAAAATGCAGCAGATGGGTACGTGGGCTCTCGTTATCAAAGCGTGTCGAGTTTGACTGGGATTGGTTAGTGCCACTCTGTCAAGAACAAAGAAAGCAATGCGTCAAATTAAACCCCCTTTGTCTCAGCCGGCATAAAAAGGTCTAACACTGTAACATCGACCTCTTTCTCCACTTCCATGTTACCCCAGGAAATATCCCGTCTCCTCCACCGCGACATTGAAGAACCCCCAATTCCTTGGATTCCCTTTGTATCCCAATTTGATCTGGCGCAACTTGAACTAGAGAGCGCCGATACTTACGCCTATCATATTCTCCTTTCTTCGACCGATCCTCCTCCTGCTCCTGCAGATGTTGAAGATGAAGATGGACAGATACAGATCCAGATACATTGGCTCTTCGAAGACTTAAAGCGAATATTCTCGCAGACGCGTCAAACATTAACAATCACCACTCCTGCTGATGCCGCTGCACTCTACCATGTACTCCAGTACTCCGATCCCAAAATATCGAAGACCGTCCTAGAGTCGTACAACGTACTAGAGCTCGTCGAGCTCAAACGCGTCACCCCATGGAACTTGGAACGTCTCGTGTTTCCCCTCCCATTACACCCCTTCCCCACTCTCCGAATGGTTTCAGTCTCACCCTCTCCACCCTTCATTGGCCCTGACTGCACCCCTACTCCTGCGACCCGCTCCGAGTCATGGGAGAACGTCTATCCTGTCGACCCGCGCATACTCCAAATCGACTCGGTCAAACGCATGAACCTGGACTTGTGGCGGCACGTCCTCGGTCGGTTCTCTGACGTCGAAATCACACGGAGCAAGATCGTACACAAGGTGTTGGCTGCAGATCATTTTTACTGGGTGCATAACTTCACTGTACTTCGCCTAGCGAATTGTTTGATCGAGCAAGAGGTGCTGCTAGGGATCATTGACAATGCATTGGTGCTGGAGGAGTTGCGACTGTCAAATTTACAGGTGGAGAATTCATATAACCAGGACTCGGCTATGCGCCGTAGAGAGGATCTAGATGATCCAGCCTTGAAGACGAAGCTGAGGGTCTTGGAACTGGTGGGAATGGATAGCCATTATGGCATAAGTCCCATTTTGAGGTATCTCAATAGGAGGGAATCGATAATTTCGCCATTCGAATTGGACGTGATGACTATCCGAAGCGATTCGGAGTACGGTGCGCTCGACTCGGCTCTCTCCGTGGAAATTATCCGTAAAAATAATGGTGCGAAAGAGATAACGTTTGGGGAGAAAGAAAGTAAGCACACTGTATTTATCGCGCTTCGAAATCTAATCATCGTCCTAGTTCAAATGATCCTAGACATCAAGGACCTGATGCCACCTCCCAAACCTCTCGCTGCACAGTACCTTACGTTCGAAGTCAGCGCCCTCGATGACGTGGAAGCGTTTTTGCAACCAGAAGGATGGTTACGTTTCCTACCTCATCTCACTACTCTGAAGATTGTCCCTCGCGGCCGCGACACGTATGTTCCTGATTCGATGCTGGATTCTATTTCGGAGATTCTGAGTGAACGGAAAGTTCCGGTACGATTGGAGGTGGTAGTTGAGGATAATATCCAGGGAGGTTACGCGGATGCCACGACTTCATAGTAGGAATACTGGATGAACGTCAAATATTCTTTTCTCTCACATAACCACATGATAATTCATACCGTATATCATATTATCTATATCACAATACTTTAGCTTTGCTTGAGGCTAGTATCTAGCAGATATTGGATACTATATTAGAAGAACAAGATTTCAGGCCTCAGTACATGTCAGCTAAACATAGGTATCACGCGTAAGGTGGTAAAAATTACGAGAAGAATGGTGGACAACGTGTCGAAATGACCAGGTCAACGCCGAAGTAAGGGAACAACGAATACAGCAGCCAAAATTGGGCCAAGGGAGGCCAGAGGGTGCTGCAGAAAGGTCACGTGAAACTGGCCCGCTCGGACAGTGATCGCCGATCGGTACGCCTCCGTCCCCTCTTCCACTGTTTGAAACATTCATTTCTTGCTGAATTTATGTTGTAAAATGAGAATATTGACGTCTGAACAGTGGTGTGCATGTAAAATAGGCAAAAATGACCCCTAAGCGAGTTGAACGCTTGACCTTGTGGAAACCTAAGATCGTATGTTCAACTCATAGAGATCTGGAATCACACGCTCTACCACTGAGCTAAGGGGTCTTACAGAATTATGTCTCTATAGGTAATTATATAATGTCAAAGACCGGAGAATCGGCCCCGGACGTGTGGGTTGATCTTCCTTGATGGCCAATCAATCCAGTTTTCCAGTTTTCATCTTCCTCTTCTGAACAACATCGAAAGCTCAAGCGCTCATCTTGACGATGCATAGTTCGAGTGCCCTCAAGCGCTGCATGAATAGATCACTGAGCAAAAACAGGTACGTAGCACTGCCTCTTGTAATGAGCGCATCCAATAAAATAGGCGCTCTAATAACAGAAATCTCCTTCGTTATCATCACCGCCCATGGAAGCCATAGGATTTGCATCCGCCCTCATTTCCTTGGTCGAAGCAACGGCGACAATCATATCGTATCTGGACGACGTCAAGAATGCGCCAGTGGAACGTGCCCAGCTCTTGAGGGAATTGACGGCACTCAGTATCTTCCTGAGGACACTCGACAGCCTCGTGCAGATGACCACCGAGCCTGACACGTCGATGGCCGAATGGTTGGTTACTGTACGAGCGTTGAACGTTCCCGACGGACCTTTCAAGCAACTGAATAATCTCATTGAAGATTTGGCTCGGAAACTGGCGCCGGAGGGTTCCCGAACATTTACTACAAGGGTTGCGGAAAGGCTCAAGTGGAAGTTCAGCAAAGAAAAAGTGGAAGATACATTGAAAAAGGTGGAAAGGGTAAAGTCGCTAGTGATGGTTGCTGTGCAGCAAGACCATATGTGAGCTCTCACTTCTCCTCAGCAAAGACCGTGCTTAATCTGCTTTATCAGATCCTTAACGCGAGCTATTCATGAAGACGTGACAAGAGTTGGCACTGTAGTCAATCAGATAGCTCAATCGTCTACCAGGGTCGAGCGCGATATTCTTCGACTAGAAGGCGGCATCTCTGGCATAGAGGGATCCATGGAAATATTGCAAGGCAACGTCAAGCAGAGTCATGACCGTACGTTTTGTCCCGTTATTTTACTTATAGCGGACCTGACACCCCCATAGAAGAAATATTTGTTCAAATCATTAGTTGGATCTCGCCGCTGAACTTCAGAGTTGTGCAATCGGAATTATATTTTCGGCACGTGGATGGCACCGGGCGATGGTTTCTCGAGTCAGAAAAGTTTCTTCGCTGGGTCGATGGGACGGAGCGCTGTCTATGGTGTCCAGGCAATCGTATGTCTTCACCCCATTCACCTTAGCCGAGTATGTTCTGACGTATGTATACCTTCAGCCGGTGTAGGGAAGACTGTTCTCGCGTGCGTTCCATAAATCCCAATTAGCAGCGTTCTGCCGCTCATTGTTCCCCAGATCTATCATGACAAACCATCTACAAATGATGGGAGTCCCTGTTTTGGACGTGTTTTGTGACTACCGCAATCAGAATACACAGTCTGTGTCCCAGATCATAGCTGCACTATTCAAACAGTTGGTCCAAGAGTTAGGTTATATCTCTGACTTTGTCAAAACCGTCTACGATGATCACCGTCGATTGGACACCGTACCCTCCCTGGAGCAACTACGAACTTACCTCTCGGGAAATTCAACAATATGAGCACGTGCACATTATCGTCGACGCTCTGGACGAATTAAAAGATGAAGATCGCGATCTTCTCATAAAGATTCTTCGGTCCATTGATGATCGCGTATCCCTACTAGTTACTTCCCGCAACATTGCTTCCATCGTGTCTCTATTCCAGGACTGCATGACGCTATCCATCAGCGCGACCGACGAAGATATCGGAGTTTATATCGCTGATAGGCTCACAAGAGGCCATCTTGCAAATCACATCAATGGTCGTGGTAACCTTCGTGAGGATATCATCAATGGTGTAATTGGAAAAGCGAAGGGCATGTAAGGGCCAAGTTCGTTGTTCTAGTCCAGTTCACTCACTGTAGTATCAGGTTCCTCCTAGCTTGTCTCCACATGGATTCTCTTGCCGAAGCCACCAATCGCAGACATCTGCGCAATGCGCTTGCAGAACTGCCCGGTACTGTTGCAGACGTATACAGTGAGGCATTGCGGCGGATTGATAGTCAAGGGAAACATCGCAAAGAGCTTGCATACCGCGTTCTTTCATGGATCGCATTCGCAAAACGCCGTTTAACAGTCTTAGAGCTCCAGCATGCTTTCGCTGTTGAGCAGGGTGCACAAGACTTGGACGTAGAGAATATTACCGAGAGCGACGTCTTATGTTCAGTTTGCGCTGGGTTCGTGGTCATTGAGCTTGTAAGACCCATTCAATCGGACTATCCAGACGATCCACCGTCACCCACATTTTGCTTCGTCCGTCAGTCTTTTTTATTCCATCACGTTAGGTACTCTATTTCTGATCGTATCATAGATTACACAACGCAGGAGTTTCTTGAAGCAAGACAGCCAGATCTTTTCCCTTGTATTCAACTCGACATCGCGAGATCATGCTTGAGCTATATGCTCTTGCAAGATGTGCATCTTGATACTCCCAGCTTCCCTTTCAGATCTTTTGATATCACACGTCTATCGGCAGATCCCCATCCCGAGCACCAGAGATATCCATTCCTCGCGTATGCATTCTGCTACTGGGGCTCGCACTGTCATGGCCAGGTTGAGGACTCCCTACAAACTGATATTCTTCAGCTCTTGCATGACCAGCAACGAATCAGTGCTCTTTACGGAGGTCCATATATAGTACCTTTTGGACCGGGGATTCAGCCTCTACATCTCACAGCATCTTTCGGTATGCTGGGGACGACCGAGACACTTCTCTCATCTGGAGCAAATCCGGATCTCGTTGATGCAGAGCAACGTACACCACTGATTTACGCTGCCCGTGCGGCAATGGTAGACATTGTTGCGTGTCTCTTGTGCAACGGTGCCAACACGAGTATCGCAGATTTTTGGGGCCGGACACCATTAATGTGGGCTGTAAGTGCGGGGTCCGAGGACGTTGTTAAGCTGCTACTTCAATCACCCAGTATCAGTGAAGATATCAACGCAGTCAGTAAGGAAGTGACTCCAGAGAGTGCACTTTCCTTGGCAGTGCGTGGAGGAAGCTTAGACATGGTCAATCTGCTATTGGGCGTAGACGGGGTATCTGTACATCCTGTCGACAGAAATCGCTCGATAATAGCCGATGTCTCCAGCGTGGACATTGCCCGGGTGTTGCTTGCGCGACCCGATATTCAACCTGATTGGAAAGATGATCGTCTGATGACGCCGCTCTCTCATGCCACGCAGGAAGGATGATCGGACGTTATAGCCTTGCTGATACATCGTGATGACATCGACGTAAACTCGAGGGACTTCTCCGGTATGACGCCATTGGCGCATGCGGTTATCTCCAAAAGAATGGATGCCGTCAAAGTCCTGCTAGTGCACAATCGAGTGGATCCTGACGTCCGTGATAACTTCGGTCGGACAATATTATCTCAGGTTATCGTTGCCAGTGATTACTTCCAGGACCCATATCCGTCGTCTTCTTTAGAAGGGGCTCGTGAGGAGATCTCAGCAGTGTTGCTGAGAAGCGACGTGAATGTCAATGCACAAGATATGTATGGCACAACACCATTGTCATTCGCAGCCCAAAGTGGTCGTCTAGCAATAGCGAAGATGATATTGGATGTCGATGATGCCAGTGTTGATATCAATGATCAGGATGGCAGGGCCCCACTTTCGTATGCAGTTCAATATGGCCACGCTGACATTGTACAGCTTCTGTTAGGCCGGAACGGTACGGATCACGTCGGCCCATTGCTTGTCTACGCTGCACTCAATAAGCACCTGGGTATCATGGAAGTTTTATTACGACAAAACAATGTAGCCATCAATTACCAAAAAGTAGACGACGTTCCGTTTCTTCATTTCGTTGCTCGCCTTTGGCTCGTGGATGTCTATGATTTGATACTAGATGTCTGCGGGGAGAGCGTGGACGTGAACGTCAAGGACAGCGAAGGCAAGACCTTGTTTTCGCATGCAGTCCAATATTGCTACAATCATATGGTGCATCGTTTACTCGACCGGAAGGACATACAGGCCGATATCAAGGATAACAGAGGCTGGACACCTCTATTTTATGCCATGACAAATAAAGACATCACGCATATAAAGGCGTATCGAAACTCTGCGGATATGGAACCCCGGACCGTCCCCGTCGTTGACCCATTTCCTTTTGGCGACCCCTGGCAAACACTGATACCCCCACAGTCTAGCATCGACCTACACCTCGAGATCGTTCGTCTTCTACTCGGCCGAAGTGATGTGTCCCCCAACGTTGTGGATGAGGCTGGCCATACGCCAATATACTACGCCATCCAGCATAATGATATTGATGTTGTGAATGTTTTCTTGGAGCAAGGCATCGTGGACACAAATACCCTAATTTCCATTGCCATTCCGGACTTTATTGGTGGGGACGGAGACGTTAATCTGAAGGACGGCGATGGCAGGACCCTGTTTTCCTATGCAGCGGAGCGAGGAAGTCCCGCTGTGGATCTTCTTCTGCAGTGCGCCGACTTAGATATTAATTCACAGGATAAGAAGGGACGAACACCGCTGTCCTATGCTGCAGAGAACGGGCGTATGCGGATTGTCAAAAGTATTTTGAAAAGGAAGGACGTAGACGTAAATCTCAGTGATTCGAACGGGGTCACACCTTTGGGTTATACTGAAAGGGCTGAAGCATTGGGGGTGTGGATGCATGATATTCCTAGCAGAATTGCCCATATGCTGAGGATGTACGGGTGTGCTGACAGCACAGAAGTGCGTACGCCCGATGACATTCCCTCATCATCATAATATTACCCGACATGGATATCTCCATAATCCCCCTCACTTGAGTATACACAAGCCGAGCCTGAGCGCTGAGCCTCGGTGTGAAGTACATACTTACTACATAGGCTACGATTGTAACGCATTACACCCTCTTTTTATGGTGAACTCGAATTGCTATGGTGTAAGTAATTCTGGGAACGTCGTGGAAAGTTGAGAACTACTACATTCCAACTATGTTTCAGAACAAGCCTCTATAAGGATGCCTTTCCTTACTCATTGATTGCGATGTCCAATTTCCTTTTCATTCAGCATCCACAGGTCGGTAAAAAGTGAAAGAGAAGTGATTTAAAGTCGATAGTACGTCGGGGTGAGGAGAGTTTATTAACTTCGAGCTGGATACCTAATGACAGGATCCCTTTTCACCCATTGATAAGATTCAAGAACATCCTGAGTATCAACAATGTATCAATAGGCGGAGCGAGGAGCGATCTGACAGGCCATAACACTAAACCCGCTTGGTCAATACTACTAAGATGTATGAGTGATTAACGGACGGTTTACGTTGTCCAGGAAGCTTCCAGTGAAAGATGGAATGATCAGCTTCGTCATGTACCATCGAAGCCACGAGCCTTCAGACAATGTCTCCCCAAGCAGTGGAACTGTCTCAGGAACGAATAATATGATGGTTGAATAAGCGTGTCGAAAAAAATTGGGTATATGATAAGAAAAATACCAATGATTTTAAGCGACCTGCCGAATCCATAGATATATTATGCCAACATGACGGTCTGGTCTATATGATATGTATTTTTGATGTGCTGACTCGACTGTAGTCTGTCATAAGCCTCCGATATCTTTAACGGAGAGCTATGGGATCGCAGGGTCATATCTGGTACTGTCCATACGTTTGCTCACCAGATCCATTTGCTAGCTAGAATGCGGAGCTTCGCGCAGAACACATAGAGGAGAGTTTGCGAACGATGTATCTTCCCCGGAACCCCGAACGGCAAAGCACTCCCTCAAATCAATAAGACCAGTTCAGCAGGGTTGTTATTCTGAGGAGTACATTCACGTAGACAAAATGGATTCCTCGATGAGCATAGATGTAGCTGCACAGAACCTCTCAGGTAGGGACAAGTGATAAACGCTTAGAAGTAGCACGCACTCATACCAAGATGGGTCATACAGCGGCGAGTCGCAAGGTGACTAACTGCCAACGAGCTCGGGATCAAGATCATCGCCTATTCTTCCCTCATCTGACAGAGCAGACCCGCCCCCGAGGCGGCCTTGAGGCGACTGCTTGACGAAGTACGTAAGAATTTTCAGGTAGAAGCAAGGTCTGATAGTGTCTAACCGACGACGTTAGTGACAAGATAGCGCGGAATCCGTTTATTAAGAACACGGAGTTCAAAACCGTGAACTGATAGTCTTATTGAAAAGCAGAGCAACCGCTCTCTCAATCTTGGAATTCTCCTGAACGGCGTAACATGGGTGCGCAATATGCAAAAAAGATAGGGAGAACCCACAAACAAATATATTTTAGGGAAACTTCCATCCCTTTCAGGTTTGTTCTAAATATCCCATAGGCCTATCCAGGGATGCATGTCACGCAACTCGGCTGGCTCTACTCCTCGAATAATATCCTGGCACTGAACCAGCCTTAATTCCCTTCCCCGCATTCGTCGTATCCTACGCATGGGTTCTGCATCATCCTTCTCCTCATCCGACGCCTGCCGTTCCTCAGGCGGCAGAGTCTCAGAATACGCGTGGGTAACAGTCAATACTGCATGCGTCTTAGTCAATGCATGGGATGTCGCCGATGACAGCGGTGTTACGCCCTCTGGATGATCGTCCTGTTCTGGCTTGAATTGCCCTAGGAGAAGCGCAGAGAAAAGGTCGCCGACTCCCGAAAAGTACCCAGGAATGAATGGTACACAGCCGGCATGGATGGTGGGTTTTTCCTGGGTGGCTGACCAGGATGAAGACATGCACAGTAGATGGTCAGAATGTTCTTCAGGGGGAGGACGGATGTTAGACGGGAGGAGATCAGCGAGCCATGTTGTGAGTGGGATAGAGCTGATCACGACGTTGGGGACACCGTAGTCCTTGTGCAGAATGGTCAGAGCCTTGCGCAGGGATGCGAGGTCGTGGAGGGTCGTGTTGGTGAGCGTTCTTCGTCAAAGGTCAGATTGAGCGAATGGTAAAGAAGAAAAGGGGAGTTACTCGGCTTCGAACCAGTTTGGGGTGATCACGCTGGCGAGGGAGAGCATGCTCTGATAGACCGGTATCACGTCTGGGGCGACATATAAACGACCCGAGTCCCCCATCACAGCTAGAGATGTGTCATAAGACAGTCAGAATATTGCATGGACAAGTGCTTACGGTCAAGAAGGTATATGAGCTCTGGTCTGCGTTTTTTCAGCTTGGTTGCCAGTTTACCGATTGCAGTGAGGGCCTCTGCGCCGGGTATATAACCTGCACACGACATGGTCAGCTGCGTCAAGCCGTCCCGCAAATGTAACATACCAGTCAACAGCCGCGTCGGGCTCAACAGCTCGTTGGCTTCCATGGACTCAAATATGGAATTAAGCTCTGCAGCATTCGTCTTACTCCCCCCAGAGCGGCGATATCCTGACTAGAGTGTCGTCTCAACGACTTTTGATCTCGCGGAGAAGCAAAGGAATACCTGCGTGATTCGAAAAATTGACAGTGTTTACTACCTTGTTCCTGTTAGTTTTTCATTCAGAGCGGTAATCAGCGAGGACATACATCGACATCGTATCCGAGACACTGCAGCGGAAATACGGCAGCCTTGCCTCCAACGTAACCAAATGCAACGTGGGACTGGATACTGAGGATTCGTTCGACCATGTGGATTAAGTCTAGTCGGGTGTAGATATTATTCTAAGTGGATATCTTTGTCTGCCTGGAAATGAGTGGAATGTATAACAAAGTCGACGAAAAGCGCACATAGAGTTCTTTAAGGCGATACGGTGCAATTTTCTAACCAGCAAGCATGGAATCCAAACGGAGAAGGAAGGGAAGAACAAGTTCGAGTCAAAGCCGCGCTTTCTAAATTTGTAAGGCAAATGTCAGCCGGTGACTGAAAATGATGCCGAGGAAGCCGCTCCCTTTGAAGAAATAATTCACTAGGCTCGCGCTCTCTCGCGTAGAACAGAGTGCATGACGTGCATTCAACGCTACGTCCGTCGTCGTCGTCTCTGGCACCTGTGTCCCTATTCTGGACCACCCTAGTAGTACAGTAAAAGTATAAGTTTGTTCCAATATTGTAGCAGAAATCTGATCTGGAGTCTTGATTCGATAATCCTTTCCGGCCTAAGAAGGGACTGGCCAACCGGCAGCTGTCCGTACTACAGCACTGACTGTAGACATAAATTGACGCCACTCGTGGAATTGCACAACGCAGTACCTAGTGCGGTATAAAGTCTAATGACCAGTAAGCACTTGGGTAGCTTAGAGTACGAAACTTTAGGTTTGATATACAGGTAAATAATCGTAAGCTATTGGTACTTCGCGGCTAAGGAAACTTACTTCAGGTTCCTTCCTTCGATTCTCGACAAGCTTAAATCTCAAAAAATACATGTCGGTAGCTGGAATCGAACCAGCGGCTCTTCGGAGCTGAATTCCACAACGAAGTGATTTAACCCCTAATCGATACCAACCTTATAAGCGTTGAAGACCTTGTAATATTATTGTATTAGTCAATTCTAATCTTTGAATCCCGCAACAGGAATACGTCGGCTCTTGTACTACTGGAACAGTCTGCACTGAAGCCCCACTGACATTGACAACGCCTTGTTTCCCGGGATGCCTCGTTTTCTACCGCTTGGCCACTTTTTGCGACTACACCCCTGGCTTCGCCAGACTGGTACGTAACGTCACCAAATTAAATCTCGTCTGCTGTGGGACAAGAAGCGACTCATTTAATCCTTCCCGTAATTCTCATTGGTTCTCTTCTCCACAATCAACGTTTACATTGGGCATTTGCTAATCGCATTGCAGAGTTCGGAAAGAACTGCCCAGGGTGATCCAAAATAAGTACAGATGCTAACACCTCCGCAGTCTAAGGCGGTCGCGTCGTGCGAAATGTACATCGATGAACTTTGTTTAACGGAATCGAGGCTCTAAAAGTGAGGAAAAGAATATCCATATGGTTATCGCGGACTTACTAACGTGTCGCCGTTTCACACAGTGCGCTCCTTTTCACATGCATTTATACGTCCTATGTACTCAGAACGTTGTGATACACTATAGTCTTTATGAATTTCGTTCATCACAAGACACATTCTCGAGAAAATTATCTTCACAAGTGGCAAGACTAATATTCGTTGTCTCACGGGCCCGCGGAGTCCCGTGAGATGGCCTCAGGCCCGGTCCCTTCTACGACGGGTCGATTGTGATGGACCCCATGCCATGTTCTCTTCATCAAGTTGCTCTGCCTGCGTATCCCTTGTCAGTACTCGAATCCCATCTCTATGAAGGTACTTACGACAACAGGAAGGATTTGCTTATCATCCTTGCTGGTGTTCTGCTGTACCAGAGTGGCCTGTGTGTGCAGTCAGCTTCTCACACTGAGTACACAAGAGATAGAATCGTGACCGTGGATGACGCTGCGGATCCTGATGAAGCGACTTGGCGCTGATGAGTAGATGACATTTCAGTTCGAGAAGAGGACATAAAGAAAAGACAGTACTTCAGGTTTTTTCTTCGAAAGCGACGATAGCAGAGGGCTTTTCATGGCAGCTAATCAAGGAGAATGGAAGTTCAGATTCCTGTGTTCCACTCGGTCAGGTGCCTGAATATTTGCATCCCATCACCCGCAATCGACGTGGCACACAAGCCTGGGACGATGATTACCATTACTAGGTGTTCAATGACAAGTCTCTGTGCTGGCTTCCGAAGGCTAGACATAGAACAATGATGTTCGACTGGAACAGCAGATATTTTACCGTGCATTCCATCCTGTTTTGGGGTGGTTTTCAACTGCAGAGGACGCGACAGCGCCGACATTGACCTTCATTCTTGACACTCCTGCAGCTTCGGGATTACGAATCTAGGGCAGATGATTGTTCGCCGATTGGGTTCTAATCTGTTGGTGACGAACACAACTCACGTGTTTCATTTTGAAGAAAGATGTACCTCACATTGTAGTCTGATTGTACCTCTCGGATCATGATGCATAGCCGCTACACAGATAGGAAGAGATGACGAACGTTTGAGATAGTCCCATTTAGCGTCTTTAGAGTATCCCAGCTGTAGTTTTGAAACGAGAGTAGAAACCAAAACATCAATGCCCGATGAACTGAGGAATAGTACCACGTCAAAAAAATTGGATGGGTGTAACAGTCGAGCGTACTTTGTGTGTCTCATCTTTACTTTGTAACGGCACAAAGAGAGGGCGAAATATGGTCTATTATCAGATTATACCTTGACCAGTCACGACAGTTGCAATAGAATACGGTAACATCATCTCTCTACGATCCACCGAAGCACAAGTTCGATATATCCCAATCTAATAGGACCCGCCAGAGATCTATAGTCGACGTTAGAGGATCGTTTCAGAAGTGAACAAAGAAAAAGACATACAGTGGCCGAATTACTAGAGATCGTTCCGGCTGAGCCACCAGTGACTGTGAGCTTGGAGAAATCCCATTTCCTGCGAATGGGCGCGCTTAGCACTATTCCAAATACTTTCGCAGAAAATGGACTTACCCTGAGCAGTTGCCGCAGTCAACGGTAAGTCGCTTCGCCTTGTCCCCGACCCTGCAAGTGCATCAGTGTACCTTCAAGGAGCAGAGGTTAGTGAGAGGCACGGACTTGACTGTAGTAGCGCTGCCAGTGAAGCTCACGCCCCTGTAAAAGAATGGATTAGATGGCCGACTCATTTCGTGCACGTAAAAGCGGCTCACGAAATGGGGCCGCCAGTTCCGGGAGTACCAGCATCGTCAGGGTACGACTGCGAGATCAAGACGCCGTATTTGGTGATACCGCTGATGGTGTTACTGCACGAATGAATTAGTATGCCATCTTAGAAGAAGAAAGGATAGTATTCACCCAGAGTACGTGATTCCCGAGACCTTAGCGCTTGTAGCATCGGCTTTAACCTTGATTCTGCAAGTCGCGGGACATCAGCACATCAAGCTTAAGGGAAAAGACGTGCTATCATACCTGAGCCCATACATAGAGTTCGTCACAGTGTTTCCAGAGATGGTCACGTCGGTGACCGTCTTGCCTGTGGAAATCGAACCAACGGAAATACCATGGCCGCCAGAGCACTGGTTGTTTTGGAAACTAGGCAGGGTAGTTGAGTGACGTCTACTAACAGTAGGATGGCTGAAAACACATACATGATGTTGGAGCCGGAATTGATGGCGATACAATCATCCTGGTTCTTGACGACAGAATTTTTGATTGTGACATCGTCGGCAGAGACATCAAAGCCCTACACGTCCGACGAACGCTCAGCCTTTTACTCAGTAAACAGTGGTTCACACTCACGTCGGTATTGTGGCCCAGGCTGTTGGTATCACCAGCGCTGTTGTCGACCTAAATTTGGCTCATAAGCCCAAGGAGACACGAATAAGTAAGTTTTCACGTACGGTGATGCTGTCGAAGGTAAGGCCGTCGCTGTTACCGATAGAGATGGCCTGCGCAGGGCTGTTCAAGACCTAAATACTACTCGTGACTACATTCAAAGAGGGCAAACTTGGCTAGACAGACCGTAAACGAAGAGTAGGTGCCGGAGCCCTTGAACCTAGGTCAAGCTTAGAACGTTTGAACATAATATGTAGTGAAAGAGCCTACTTCAATAAGGGATGAGGCTTATCGACACCGCCGTTCGAGCCTTTACCATCCCAGTACGAGGCGCCGTTTCCCTGTACAATATATTATATGGGAGAAGGCGCGACTTAATGGCTCGACTTACATTAAACTTATGTCCTGCACCCTTGAACGTGACATTGTCGCCGTCAATGGTGAACAGAGGACCAGCGGCTGTGGGAGAAAGATTCGTTGAGCATTCGACTGGCTGCTCGTATATCATACGTACTAGAGGTCTTCGCGAAGGTGATGTCGCCAGCCATGGTGACAGTCGCGCCGGCTTTGGGCTGTTGAAGATACATAAACGACGCGCATCTAACCCAAATAAAGTACGGGATCTTACTGAGAGCGTCAAGGTGCCTGTAAAGTACAAATGTCAGCAAGACGCTACTGGGTGGAGAAAATAGCCTCCAGCTTACTTCCACTCGGGACGGTGAACGCGTTGATAGTGACCGCCGAACAGCTGGATATCGAGGAAGCAGCAGAGACGGAGTCAACAACACAGCTCGCACGCGCTTCAAGGTCCTCTGCTGGCAGAGCCGACACGAGAGCAAGCACGGCGGCGGTGAAGATGAATTGGTAGAATGCGTGACCGAACATTTGAGCGAAATGTAAAGAGAAGCAAAGGATGCTGGTTATCCTGCCATCGACGACCTACTTTATATACCACAACACTGGATGAACCGCGGAGGTTTACCAGCTTCAAATTGGTATTCAAAATACAAAAGCGCTTACGAGGTGAGCAGTGAAGTCAGTGATCGGCCGATTCGCACCAAGACAACGGTATGGGGGATTCCCGGTCGCCTGGGACTCGAAATTGCGGCAAACAGGAATTAGGGCCTCGATTTGAGTTGGATCCCGATGTCCTTTCCTCCAGTGATACTCGTAAATGGCAGAATGTTAGTCTTTGGAATTTGAGTCTACCCTCAAATGGCGCACTGTAAGGAGCCAGGTTCGCTCCAGCCTTCGTCCTCTGCATAGAAATTATTGCTTCAGGCGTCTTCTGCACCGGTAAACCTTTAAGTTTTGATTTTCCGGTGTATTTCCAGAACAGTTGTGAGAGCTTTAATTGAATCAGGTAAGGTTTCAGACTTCAGGACCCTAGCGTTCAACAGTGTGTGTGTCTATCTTTGAAAATAAATTTTCGAACGAGCTCGGAAGCTTCAGAATAGTAAGACTGACCCAGCTATTCTGAAACTCCAACACCTCTATCCATGCCTCTGTACCCAGGATAATGCCAAGATAATGAATGCTACGCGATCTCTCCACGTCGGAACAGATAGCACTTACTTTGATCCTTTCAACTCTCTTCCTTCCAGAATGATCCAGACCGTCCCTGCAGCGAAGCGAATTGTTCCTACAGAAAACATTCGCTGCTATTCATAGAGCATCCGACGAGAGTACGGGCAGTCTTAACCGTTATTTTGTCTCCAAAACGTACGCGACAACGAGAGCGGCCACACGAGCCGTTCCCTTCCGTCCGACAAATTGCCGATTGTCACAATATCCGGGATAATAGCTGTAGTCAACCTTCCTCAACTTTCAAGCATTTTCGCTTAGAAGAGAGAGAGATTCATGGGGATAGATGGGGTAGATGATTTGGGCTGTGGATGTTATTATACGTCTCGAATAAACTATTATTATTGGCCTTAGTATAGTGATGAGGATAAGAAGTGAGCGGGCGTACTTACTGGCAAAACACCCAGACACCAGCAATTCACTGATAATGCTGAGATCTTGTGAAAGTCAATAAACGATGGCTTGCTTTTGTTGCTCGCCAAAGCTGCAACGATGACTACATTTGCTTCGGCTATGAATAAAGCCGCGCCAAGGGCTTGCGCAAACGCGAGATCCGTCGACAGAGAACCGGCTCACCCAAACAACACATGCCAAGTTACAGTCAGTTTTTCCGAGCTTATATCGTGGTCTACTTGCCAGCAAGCGATGGGCAAGTCAAAATTTGAAGTACCACATAAGCCAACATGAGATAATCATGATTAGAACGTGCTTGCTCAACGTGGGTCAGTAGTCCAACCATCTGGACTCATTGACAGATCGTCTAATTTTCCGGTCGTCGAGCTGTTCAGTTCGATATCAAGCCCTGGGTATTCTGAAGGCTTCCATGAAGCTGGAACAGCGGCGATAAATTCGTGCCATTCAAAATGATTGGAATTCATCAGCAGCGCAGGCGGTTGCAGGGTATGAAAGCAAGCTCAAGGTTCGCGTCCTACGCGCTTTTAGTCCTAGAATCCAAACGGAAACGAGTGTACAAGAGCAGAGAAATGGTTGGCTGAGAAATAATGCGTCGAAACAACGACACTGCGTTTCAGCGCTCACTGTCGGCATCAGTCATGATCGTCGCAGCTGAAGATGGCGGCATGATGCAAACTGAAACAAACAAACTATCGATCAGTCATCAGCCACCAACGGTCTCTCCTTGTTTCTTCTGCTTCTTCTTGTATTCATTCCGTGTTAAACCAGATATTTGGCTGGTCGTTGCCATCCGAGATTCCCAACGCTGCTGATCCCTCTTTTGCTGAATTTAAGCCTCACCACTCGATGATTCAAATCTGAAACACGATAGTGGGCTGGTATGAAGGCAGAAAGTAATCAAAATAGACACAAGTATAATGAAGAAGTTGAATGATAATATCAGAACAGTACACGAGAATGACATCAAAACATTTTGTCGACGACAACAAAAATATGTAGACGTCAAGTTAGCCTGCACCGGGCAGTTGATCCAAAATTTGCATCACGCTCATAAACTCATGAGAGCATCAATACGACCCCTCAGAGCGACGATGGGATATATCACAGTGAGGACAGCCGCTCCTGCCGAAGTGTTTATTCACTCCCCAGGGATTCCAGGAACCCCAGCTGCCCGTTGGCCACACACCAGCACTTGCGGTTGTTAGTGTCGTTTCTGTAGTTGCCGGTTCACTGACAGTAGTGGACTGGGGGACGTCGGTGGCCGAAAGAGCGCTGCTGGTGGCCTCAGCAGCAGAAGTCTCCGCAACGGTAGCGCTGGACGCTATGTTGACCAAGGTGTCCACAGACGTGGCTGTCTCTGTCGCAGCAGCAGTAGTCGATTCCGAAGCGGTCACGATTGAATTCTAAAGAGACAGCCAATCTTAATTGCCGGTAGAAACACAAAAAGGCAGCCAACACTCACTGACGTTCCGTTAAGGGAAGCACAAGCAAAGGACATTGTGGAAGTTGGGGTGCCGCTATCCTTCGCAGCGCTCAAATCCCAGGTTTGCTTGACATAAGGCCAGCAGAGGCGACCGTCTCCAAGAAGTGCAATGTCGCCAGATACCGTGATACTGTCGTCCACAACGGGAGAGCCAACTAGTTCACCGCTGCTGCTGACAACCTGGAAGCTGTCGGATGATATGCATCAGCACGTACTCAACTCCTCAGACGAATTATATATACCTGGTTCCAGAGAAAGTACCAGTGCAGGAAAGGGGAAGAGGCTCACAAGTCGGATTAGAAAGGGTTTCGTATGTAACGAGTGCGTTAGACCCGTCAAAGGCCTCGACGTGAATATTCTGGTGGTCAGACCCATCGTCTTCTGTCACCCAAGTGATTTGGGTGTCTCCATCGGCTGCACCGACTTCAGAGGTAGCTTGGTCGCCTGAGAGTGTCTCCTTATCAGAAGCGATGGCAATGGCGACATTGTGGTTGAGCCAACGAGGGCTGCAGGCAGTGTATCTATAGATACTTTAGCCGATCTGAGGATTGACGACAAGCAGAAGACGGACCCGTCACCCATCCACTCATTTAGGGTAAGATCGGTTGCACCGCGCGACTGCCAAGCAAAAATGTACAAGTCGGAAGTCGAGAACCTAGCCAAGTTGGAGTAGGAGCCGGACATTCCATACATCGCCTCGCCACCGGAACCTAGGAGTCAACGTGTTAGGAACCTGGGAAAAACCTTTCCTTCAAGGCAAAGTATACCATTAGTGGTGTTTTCGTTTGAGATCTTCTGACCGACGTTGGACATGCCACGATTGTTCGTATTCAACCAGATAGCGCTAAAAGTAATCGGTAAATGGAGAAGGTTAGGAGGGGGTATGCAGCTCACCCTTGGTCCTCAGCACAGACGGAAGCAAAAGGAGCAGCATCAGCGGCTTCGAAGCCGATACCAGTATTGTGTGAGCAGCCCCAGGTATTGGTACCTTCAGTGGAGTCTTGCCGTGTTCCGCTTGCGTCAACGTAGGAAATAGCATCACCATAGTGGCCAGACGCGTCTCCATCGTACGCTTTCAAAGCTCATTAGTCTCCTGCACAGACTGAAAGAAAAGAGAAACTTACCAGTAACGACGTAGTAGGCGCCATAAAGACCAGCCGATTCGGACCAGACAAGGTCGCCATTGATATCAGGGGTCGCAGTACGCTATCGAGTGCACAATTAGAGAATGAATTGGGTATGTACGCGCAAAAAAAAAGAAAATTATACCCCAATGCTGCCAGCACCATACGATGATGGACCGTTCAATTCTGTGGACCAGGACAATTCACCATCCGTATACCGTACGACAACTGCGATCGGCATATCATCAGTGGGAAGATTTTCTGATCCGGTAGCGGTAGTCTTGATGAGGACAGCAAAGCCGTCGTCGTGTGCAACCAGGCCGCCGGCTGAAGAGCAATGAAATTAGTCGAACTATGCCTTCTTGAGAAGGATGGAGAAACCTCACCCTCAGTGCCGGTGATAGTAACCGCGTCACCGACAGATGTGAACGAGGTCGTATCGACCTGTTGAACTAGAACCGAGGTCTGGTCCGCATTGAGGTACGCGAGGTACCCTGTCGTGCCGTCCGGTGCAACTGCAAAAGGTGTACGTCGATGGTGGGGAAGTCCTGTGTATCACGAATAAGACTATCTGTCTGAAATAAACAAAATATTAATTACCGGTCCAGTATGCAGCCTGGATAGGATCAAACGAGTCTGCCAAAGAGAAAGTGTCCTCATATGACTCAAGCGTGACGGCGCCCAAGGTTACTTTGATCCCCAAGGCAGCAAATGCCAAAAGGCGGGAGGCTTTTGAGTTTATCATCGATAAAAACGAATGGGTTGGTCTGAAGGAAGGGAATTGGGCAACGATTCTCTGTGAAGGAGATACCAGCCCTCTGAGCAGAAAAAGGAGAAGGGGAGAAAGTTAGTTATTATCCAGCGCAGAGGCGCACAATTTTTATATCCCGCCAGTCCCGAGATTTAGGCATAATTTGCATGGTTTGAAGATGGAGTACGGTATGTAGTAGAGTACCGTAGGCGGCGTCCGTGCTCGGGGAAACTTTCTATGGAGGGGGCCAGATGGTTGAGCGGTTGTCCATCTGGCTCTGGCCTCTGGGTAAACTAGAGGTCCTGGGAGTGCACAGCGCGCGAGTTCAATTCCCAGTAAAAACGCCTTGGGAGGTTTAGTGGGTATTACGTAAATGTCGAGTCCCACACTGTTCGGCACTTGCCGTTCGTGCGTAAAATGCATTCCTACCCTGTCAGAGTTTCCCCTTGGGGTTCTATTCCCCGACTCTTCATGGCCTGTTATACAACGACATTGTCGTGCTGAACTACCTCTGGAAAGGTAGATGGGCTTCTACTGGAGAGTGTATATAACAGGAGATACTTGCCACAAAAAAAAAAAAAAAAAAAAAGAAACTTTCTATGGAGCGAGAGCTTGGCACGTGGCCGCGGCCCTGAACAAATTTCATGTCGGCCCGACATTTTCCGTGCGCGATACGTGCTTGTTTCCTCAACTTCATCATGACCTGTTCAGTCGGTTCAATTTCTATGATCAATGTTTAGCGCACAATACTTGTGAGAAAGTATTCATCTCCGGAGCTCTTACTTCAAGGACAGGGCTGGACCTTAGCCATGGCGACGTGATGATTCTATTGGAATCCACTGGCATCATGTTCAAATCCCTTGGCGTACCTCGTTGCAACGGAAACAGTGTTGGCATCCGGTGCGAATCCCTTGGCCAACAGTAATAGTGGTTTCCCTTCTGCTGACTATGGTACACAAGGCCTAGAAGAGTACTGCACCGTTGATTTCCGCCCGCCTCGTCTTATTATAAGTAGGTAATCTCTTGGACAACAAAGCGCCGCATCCGTCTAGCTGCTTTTGGTCGTGTCTTCAACTATTTGAGGTGAATTTTAGTCTCGAAATGCTCCGGTACCCAACGCCTTTAAATTGTCGGTGCGATTTGACCTTTTAGGATTTGTCGGCGTCGATACATCTAAAGTTTGGACTCTAGTTAGTTGCTGGTCTTTCGCTTGTCTTTTCGCAAAGCAAATATTCAATGTCCCCCTTTTTTGACTGGTGCCCCTTGAGCTAAAGGCGCGGACTTGCTCGTTTTACGTCTTCGACGCATCTATTGGCGAATCCCTCTCAGGACATAACCTTGGAAAAATTCCTGTCCCTTACCTACCGGTGAATTTCCAGTACTGAACAATACTAGTCCGCTGTCATCGCTCTTATCTGACCACATTTTGGGAATTGACATTGGCAGCCCGGCATGTTTGTCTAGGTATTTTCTGCGATTATCCCGTAGACCGGTGCTCATCGCCGCCTACCATTCTTGGATGGCCGATCGAATTTAGGAATGATATTTCCGCCGAATTCTGAATGAATACTGCGGCGTTTGGACGTTCACGACGGAGAGGATATTTTCCAGTATGTCATCCCTCTACATCGACTGACTGACTTAAACTCTAAACAGTATCCACAGTTCAGCACATAGAGCGTTTGAATATCCCATATATCAAGGGTTCGTTAAACGCACCACTATCACGTAGTCCTGGAGATCTTCATCTTATTGATGGGTCTTGATCAAGAACATCATGGATCTGTCTGTTGATATGCTTAGTAGATCTGGATGAGATTCCCGCTGTTGTACTCGGCCACGGGATTTCCTAGAATCACGGGGCCGTACCAAGTGAGTGAAAAAGATAGATTACATCTGTGGTAAACGCGACATGGGGACTAACTACGAAATATGCCAGCTCATATGGTGCTACAAATGCCCTCGGAAAATGAACAACACGTAAGTACATCCATACGAAACCTCACACTGTGACTGGCCAGTGACCAACAGTGTCATGAGAAGCTCAAAAAGCTTCACAGGTTTGCTAGAAGGTATGCTACATTTTATCAATATTCGCGAGACCCCAGGAAACTCACTTCTTTTACTTATAGAACGTACAAAATGAGATAATTTCCTGGTTCGACATCGTTTGCTCCTGGACCTTGTCGAGTTGCTTTTCTTTTCGTATCTTCCCGAGGATCAATTTATTTGACATACGAACTATTCCGAACCTGCAAGTTCCGTCCCAACAAAAATATCACGCTCCATCAGGCATAGCTACTTTTAGCTTATTTTTCCGTAGCCGTGACTTGGGTGTGGGGTATCTTAGCCGCATTCTGCAATGATTCCCATGATCATGAGAGGCTGATAAAAACATCGTCTAATCCAGGGTCCGCTACACCATCTGTTTTGATCCCGTCCTTCATCTACTTGCCTCGACTATGTTTCTAGTGCTATGTTTTTCATTCCTTGCGCTCTGGATCATCCAAAAGGCTGTTGAATTTCACCGGAATATCAAGGCCATTGGGTTCATAGTTTCTCTCGTCCTCCCTTCGGTCTCATGTATTGAGAATTATGCAGAAATCACCCTGGGAGTCGAAAAATCTTCCAGGAATGGAATCTTGTAGTCGCCCTTCTACGGATGGTCCTTGGTTGGAATGAAGATCATCTATTCGAAAACAAATATCAGAGTGCGTCACACTCCTGTTCGTCGTTCGCGCTGACCTGCGGTCGCCACAGCTTTCCAGGATGCTGGATGGGATATCGTTTCGCAGGTCTCGGTGTTCCCATCAGGCGTTCAGTTTGTCGTCGCGGACGTCGCACTCATCAAGGCATGTGCATCCGCT
Organism: Desarmillaria tabescens; assembly: GCF_030435595.1. NCBI lineage: Eukaryota > Fungi > Basidiomycota > Agaricomycetes > Agaricales > Physalacriaceae > Desarmillaria > Desarmillaria tabescens. The sequence goes on from NW_026848302.1 coordinate 155,009, forward strand.
CCTTCTTTGGTATCCATTTAATCGTGACTATGAATAGGAAATCACTTCCTCACGCTCGCGTTTCCCCAAGCCTGTCAAACTCTATGAAGCTCTTTCAACTTTTGGAAGCAATATTGTGGCGTCCGAAGGGGAGCTTTGGAAGAAGTACAGAAAGATCTGTGCTCCTGGTTTTTCTGAAGTATTTTGGGTCTCTTCTCGTGTGAAGTCGTAGAATCACAATTCTCCTAGGCAAACAACAAGCTTGTTTGGGAAGAAACTATGAAAATCATGCAGGAATTGTTCCATGATGTATGGAGGGATGAAGAGGAAGCAAAGGCCGAGAATGTACTTGATATTACTTTGGCGGTAGGTTGTTTTCATTCCCGATGTCGGTGTTGAACCTTCTCATGTGCGGCGTAGATTACCCAATTCATTATCGGCATCGCAGGCTTTGGTCGCAATATGTCATGGCAAAGAGAATCAAATATCCCAGAAGGGCACAGTATGACGTTTAGAGATGCTCTTTACCATGTTTGCGATGGCGCATCTATCAAAATCATTTTACCCCGATTGGCTATGGGATTGACTGCGAAATGGAGGCGGGTGAGAGATGCGTATGACGAGCTTCAGGTATGATTCGTATATCTTATAATATCATGCCAGGAAAGGTACTTACGCATAAAAGTCATACATGCTAGAAATGATCAGGCATCGGCGCACATCTGACAAGAAAGAAGAAAGATACGATCTATTCAGTGGTTTGCTGGACGCGAATGAAGGAGATATTTCACAGTTATCCGAGAGTGAACTGATCGGTACGTATCCTGAGTCATTGCACTAGTGAGACTCACTCCCTGTACCTTAGGAAACATCTTTATATTCTTCCTTGCTGGACATGAGGTGAGTGTTCTCATGAGATAAGTGGGACTAACCTAACCGATATTGACATACAAAGACTACGGCTCATACGTTAGCATATACGTTCACTATGTTGGCACTGTACCCCGACGAGCAAGAAAAGCTTTACCAGCATATCAACGCTATCGTCCCAGACAACCGAGTCCCTGTACGCGCTCTATACACTGCTCCTTCTGCAACTCATCAACTAGATTCTCTGTAGACATACGAAATGCTGCCTCTGTTCACGTATTCCCTAGCGTGCGCTTCATCTGTTCTCTTTTCTATATATAATCTAAACGCGTGCGCAGCGTTTTCAACGAGACGCTTCGCATGTTCCCCGTGGTGATTGAAGAAGTCCTTCCCTTTCAAAACGTCCGACTTACGTTAACTATAGGTCACAGGCATACCAAAGATAAGTGCCGAAGACACCGTTTTAATAGCGACAAGCGCCACAGGAGAACATGCAACCATTCCAGTACCTAAAGGAGCGTCGGTATTTCTAGATGTTCCGGGTTTGCATTATAATCGTGAGTTACGTGAACACTGGGTTCTTTAATTGTGTCATTCATTGAATGTATATTGCCGGCAGCTCGATATTGGAAAGACCCCGATACATTCAATCCCTCGCGATTTCTCGGAGACTGGCCCAAGGAGGCGTTTATGCCATTCAGTCTCGCCGCTAGAGCGTGTCTTGGTAGAGGGTACGCTGTATTCATCTCCCCAACGACGTGATTTTCCCACACCAAAGTATACAGTTTTGCCGAAACCGAGGCGATTGCGGTCATCACGCTCCTAATATCTCGGTACAAGATTGAAGTAACAGAAGAACCACAATTCTGGGGAGAGACTTTCGAGGAAAGGAAGAACCGAATGCTGAAATCGAAGGGTGGCCTATCGTTAACGTCAGTGTGCTCTCCTATTCTATCGACCTTCTCATGACGGTATATGCAGACCGCTTCGCATGCCCCTGACATTCAGAAGAAGATGACGATGAACTTCAAATTATGCATCGCTTTATAGTACAACTATTTATCAGGAATCTACTGGTTCTACTTGTGAATCTTCGGACCCGAATAATTATCCCGCATCATCAAGCCTTTCATCATTAGAGTCAGACCAACTCGCTTCTCTTCTTCAGTGACGGGTGAAAGTTCGGGATGCTCGACCGTGTTCACGTCCACCCCATACTCACTCTTGAGTTGAGCTTTGAGTTTAGTTCCTCCAAAGGCGAGCTTCTCGGCATATGGTAACAGCATCTTGTACATCGTCGCGACTGCCGCTTTGTCGCCGGTTTTCATCGCTGTAATGACAATCAGGAGGGTTAACGGCATGTCATTGTGGAGAAGCAGACGAACCTTTTCGGCGTATAATGAGGAATTTCATTTTATCTGTGAAGATCGGAATCATCAGTAGATCGAATGAAGAGACGTAAACCATGGTCACCGTCTTCGAGTCCCAGGGAGACCCCATGATCATCTTGGGGATACGGCCTGACAAACTAACCCTCATAATTAACGCTGAGAAAAGGAGGGAAAAGCGAGAGACGACAATATAGTCGACAAAGCTATCTGGTTCAGTATGGAAAGAGATTTGGTGTAGAAGGGCAGGCGACCGTTTGAAAAAGGGCTCTGGCGCTGGTATTCCGGTATCTATCTCAGTGTCATCCGCGTCTGTCAGTCCACGGGACGAGGGTATGGTCACTTGATCCGGTTGTGGGGTACCTTCATCATCGTCGTAACCTTTCTTGCCACATATATTCTTGTGTGGTACTGGGAAACCGTGTTTCCAGTCGGCAACTTGACAGTCCCTGTCCAGAGTTTTCAACTAATAAAATCCGAGAACTCCGAGACATAGTTACCGAGAGCAGTAACGGATGATACGTCCGATTGGTTTGCATTTTCCGCAGGCCTTCAGTACTCTTCCTTGCTTTTGCAGAGATTCTTCGTCTCTTTTGCAATTCCAACAGATGGTGACTTCAGCTTTCTCCTGAGTGCGACGGATCTCTTTGACTTCAGATTTTCCAAGTACTTGTTCAGCGGCTCGCCAGACGTTTTTGTCCTCTTTTGTTATCCTTCGAGAGACCTTGACGGTCCGAACTTGTTCTCGAACGCCAATCTGTAGGTCATGTCAGCGTAAGGTGAATAGAACGGTTTATGATACGCACAATGGCATTGAAAGTGCTCCATAACGTCATCGTAATGAAGTACGCCCTCTGCAAACGATGGATGTCTACCAAGCGGCGGAGCCCGTGGTCATTTGGGTCAATCTTCATCATTTTTTCGAACTGGTCATTCGGTAGAAGTATCGGGGCCGTCAAGTCGTCCTTTACTTGATCCTTGGGGAGGTGCAGTTTCAGAAGCTGAATGAAGTCCTTGTCGTTGTTGCCTGCGAGTGCTTTGACAATCATCTCCGGGCACCATCGCCGTCGATCCTCCATGTCAGGCCCAGCGCAAGAGGTGACATATAAGCCTTCTAAGACAAGCTCCTCTCTGCGTTTTTGTGTGAGCAAGCGCCATTTTTCCTCGAACCCTTCGTGTGCAAAGGCAGACACGACAGCCTTGACTAAATCGCGTTGAAGAGTGCATATTTCTCGCATTTGAGAGTTGAAGTCGTCCTGCAGATGCGTAGAGGATTGCCGAATGAATTGAAGAGTTTTCTGTGGCATTCCTTTGTAGACTGACATTGGACGTCTACTGACAGGGAAGAGACGGGTCAGCTCCTGCTCCCAACTCTTGTTCCAACCTTCACGGTCCGTTTCTTTGTTGGGTCGCGTTGGCGCCATAACTGATACAGAAGAGTAACAAAAAGGGGGATATAGAGAAAGAAGAAAACGGCAAAAAGGGATCACGATCAGGTGATCGTTGTTTCCGCAAAAGGGATCCCTACATCCTTGGAACCAAATAAAGACACACAAAGTCATACGTCATGACTGTATGACACCAGACTGAATTGGCGATTTGCCCACTTTGCCGCCACGACCTCAAGGCCTCAGCCTACAGCTCCTCACGATTCCGCTTTGTGGTGACCTGAAGAAGAAGAATTATGTCTGATGGCTCTAGGTATGCTACTTCCTTTTCGCGGTGTGAAAAGTCGGTGCGCTTATTGTTTAGTTTACGACAGTCATGGTACGATGCACTGAGCAAGGCGGAAACTCATTTTCGACAACTTCTCACCTCTTCCTCACCGAATGAATGGAAACGACTTTCTGCTGCAAATGAGCCATCTTCCGGCAGGAAAGGGAAATCTCGGATGACATCCACCCCAGAGCTGGCTGACGTGGTAATTCATCGGAATTCGACGAAGCCAGGAGACGACATATACCGCCTCATTCTTGAGGTTCCCACTACGGAAGAGTCGGTTTCTTTGGAGCCATGGAAGACGGTGCTGTCAATTCCTGAATTGAGGAAGGAATGGGATCCCGCTGTCGTAGACTCGCATATGGTAGAGATGTTTGACCATACAGCACGGATCTCCAAGACGAATTTCACGCTGGGATGGCCCGCAAAGTGCGGCTTTACATTCACTTCTTCATCTCCCACCTGACTTTTTGACAGTCCGCGTGACGCGGTTACGATATCGCGTTCCTTCCACGACGCGACCACATTTATCGACGTTTCTACCTCCTTACCTCGGTCTCCCGACGAACCTGTGTACCTGCGGCCCGCACCTCCCTATGTCCGGTCAAATGTGACTTGTCAGTAATCTCAAGTTTCGCGTCTTGCATCACTGACGACTCGGACAGTATTCGCTTGGTGTATACAGCATATACAACCCTCACTACCAGCAAATGACAGCGATCTTGTTAGGAGGCGGCCGTCTCTTGTAGGTCGAATTCGAGTTACCTGCTTCTGGCAGCACGATCTAAGAGCTGTTTGGAGCATCGGATCGACGTCAGGCATAGTGCAGCAGCTGTCTACCATGATACTGGGTCTATACAAGACAGTCCTCAAACGTGGAATGCGTATTCCGAAACTGATTGGATTCGGAAACGGCGTGACTATAGAACGCATCCGTTTTCAAGTCGACAGAGAAGCCCTCACCATTGACTACTCCATCATACCAGAGGAAGACGAACATAAAGTCACATCTTCTTCAGAGTTCAGTCAGGGTCTAGATGAACTACATGCCATTCGAGAGCATCGACGGCTCACTCGCTCGATTGAGTGCATTTTACCGGCATCTGCAGGTTGGGACATACGGATCTCAGTCAAAGCATCATCTGAAGAAGTGGAAAGACTCCCATGGTCCGCTCATGCGACACGAACCAGTTCTCATTCAGCTTCTACTCCACTGGATCAAATACTATTTCGACTCTCTCATGCACCACTGATCGACGAGCATTCCGTTCTCAGAGTCAGAGTGGTGATTGAGATTTCTGGCCCGTCAAGTGGTCTCCGTTTGAACGGTATTCCTCATACCGTACAAGAAGTGGAAGAACGTGATCCTTCCTCTTTCACTATTTCTTCCCAGATCCTTCAAGACGTCTCCAGCGCAGCTGGCTTAAGCTTCGATACCACCTCTTCCCTCAATACCAGCGCAGCTAGTGCTACCAGTGTCGCATCCACTTCGTCTATACCCGTAATTGCCCGACCACATACCGAACGTTCTCCAGCCGCTGAGAAGTCTATTCTGTCTCGCGTCAAGAGGAACTATATTTATTTCTCCTCCTTATTACAGGAACCTGAAGCCAAGTGGAAACGAAGTGAGTCAATCACTCCTCCCGATAAGGTCTCAACTAACATCTGGCAATGAAGATACGGAGGCTCGTGGAGTCACGATCACTCAATTGGATTCCATTGATCCAACTCTTGTAGTATATCGAGCCGAAGCGACTTTTGTCGGGGTTGGGCTTTGGGACCTCTACGGTGCTATCGTGACACCGGGTGCCAGAAATTATTGGGACAAGCAGCATGAAGACGCCGTGCTATTAGAAGACGTCAATGACCTTACTGAACTTTGGCATTTGAAAACGAAACCTGCTTGGCCAGTAAAGTAGGTGTCTTGGATGGCATACTTAGGCTTAAACTGATAACGAAGACCAGTGGTCGAGATGCTGTCGTGCTCAAGACTGTCTATAAATCCCCCACTACTATCCATGTCTTCGCCTTTTCTGCCGACGATCCACATCTCTTTCCCGTCATTCCACCTGCCGAGCCTAACGTCATCCGCACTCAAGTGGACCTGCAAGGCTGGGCGATTGAGGCACTCTCACCGACAACCACCCTTGTGACCTTGCTTGAGCAGTCAGATCCAAAGGGCTGGACCAATAAGACATCGATACCCACGCAAATGATGAATGCTTTAGCAGGTATCGGTGAATTCACCATCAAATGCGGTGGTCCACCAGTGATGACCCGACTAGCTGGGGCGAAGGCCAATGAAATCCGCTACGATCACGAACGAATGAATTTCAGAATCGAATATGAAGTTTCTGCCAGTCGATCAAATGACACGAGTGGTGATACGGCATCAAATAGCCTGAGTTTGCAGACATTGTCCATCATTGAATGTGAACTCAGATGCGACATGGATACGTGGGCATCTTCGTTGGATATTGTGATCGATCCGCCACCACAGTCAATTTCGTGTCTTCGAAGACACCGGTTATCTGAAGAAGGTGGTGGATTGTGGTTGACCATCATTCATGACGCCGTTTTTGTCGATGATGAACGCTTATTGGCCATCGTTCGACGTGGTCCTGGGAAAGAAAAAGGGGTCGTTATGGTGAACGGAGCAAAGGTGAACGTCGACGTTGAGGAGATCCCCGAGCAGGAGATAAAGTTTCTGTCAAAGCGAAAACGCGTCAAACCTGTGCGAATACCACTTGATCAACCTCCCGTCGTTGGAGTCATTCGCAAGCGTCGGGCGGAATGGGATGCTGATTCGGAGGGCGTGTCTGCTCCCACGGAGTCTAGCACGAGTACAACGAGTGCAACATCGTCTGGGTGGCCATCTGCTCCTCAAATATCTAGCCCGCTAGTGCGCTTCTTCACGTTCTCGTCTGATCAGACGTCGTCTTCGGCACCTCAATCAGCCTCTTCAGTGATCTCGACCGCGGACCTTAGCAGCATACCATCTGCTACAAAATCTCCTATTCAATATGCTCTAGACGCCCTGGCTTGGACTCAAGAAACTCATTCTTGCATCAACTCGCAAGCATGGATCCCAGTCAGCGATAAAGGAATGACAATCCGGCGCAAGATATCTCCCGAGATATCTCCGAGTATCCCCATCCATATGGGCGAGAAGGTGATCGAAGGCGTGTCAGCAGAGGAGCTTGCATCCATCGTGACTGAATACGACTGTCGGAAGAAGTGGGACGAGCGATTTGATTCTGCCATCATGTTGGAATCATATGGTGCCGATTGCCGGACGTGCTTCGTGGTTTCGAAGAGTGCATTCCCATTTCGAGACCGTGGCATGTATTTGGCGAGCGTTATGGCTCGAGCTCATGCGTCTCCTTCATTGTCGAGGAGCGATACGGGGGATGTAGCGGAGCAATCATCAAGCAGTTCGCGCAGCGCTATTTACTGCGTTTCCGTATCGTTCAGCCCTGAATCGGTGTCGTCGTTCTCTGCAGGGAAGTACAATCCGTATATTTTGCCTGTCGGACGGGTGTTTATCGACGCCTGGATATTGGAGACACTGGATCCTTACACAAAGGAAAATTATGCTGTGCCGTCGTCGCGGTGCACGAGGCTGGTTGCTGTTGATTATGCAGGGTCTATTCCTACTGCCGTCAATTCAATGATAAACGCGGCTCTCCCTCGGGCGATTTTGGGCGTGGAGGCGTTTGTAAAGAGCATCTCACCGCTTCCCATAACCCGGTTACCCGCGCCTGGGTTTGTGTTGGCCGATAAGAAAGACGAAGCACAAGTTGGGGACCTTTCTTGGAAACTCAGACGGCGAGACGACATCCGAACACTCGTTAAAACAAGCTACAAGCATGATACACGCGTCTATGCAAGTACAATTCTCATCAGTTTTCCTTCTTCATTGCCTCCCACTGGGACGCGATCATCACGCAGTCCTGACACACATTCAACACCTCGTTCTAGTAGGCTCCCACCAAACGATGGAATACCACCATCGATATCGGAAACTTTGCAAAGCAGTGCGTCAACAATTTCAGGGTTACCTCCATCTTCCTCGGCATCTTCGTCACCGTTAACGCCGATGACGTCTCCATCGGAGTCACCGACATCCCACCAGCGTAGCGTATCCGATACATCCTTTTCTGGCGAGTTCTCGCTACGTGGCCGGTCGTCTTCGGCATTTACTGTTAAGGGAGAAGTGCGCCAAACTACGGATCTCCTAGTTGGTGAACTGGTTGTGGATTCCAAGTTGTATCCAGATGGATACACGGTTGTATTGACATCGAGAGCGCGTGAACGAGGTTTGCAAGGTCAGCCTGGCCTTATTGACCTTCAGTTACCCGAGGGTGCGAAGCGATGCATCTTACCGCTGGCTTATACGATTCATACTGTACCCTTATCCCCGCTGCATTCGTCGGGTATGAACGCTGGAAGCCCGACTAGACACTTGTTGAGGCTGACGTTGCCTACTGCGCAATACCAGATTTCGACCGTCAAAGACCCACTGACGGGAGAAACACAGAGTGCACCACCCAAACCGCAATGGCTGATTGACATGGAGGAGTGCGGGGCAATTGTTGATGTTGAAGTGCGGCCACTGGCAGCTGGGAAGAAGGGTGTAATTGTTTTGGCAAATGATTCGGAGGCTACGGTTGTCGTTGTTGGTGAGAAAGAGTCATTGACGACGCTTGGACGCGATGAATTATCAGACGACAGAGTGTCGAAGATGGGACAGCTCTCAAGGTTTGATTGTGTTGCTCATTTCTATTTTGGTTGATGTATTGATGTGATGTTGTTATACTCAGGTCCACGAGTGAAACGGAGCCGCTGCCGGCTGAATTGCTCAGGCCCATAGCACTTGATTTCAGTGTCTTGGACCCTGCTTCTGCTTCGAACTTGAAGAATGATGAAAGAGAGGATTTGCAGGAAGCTGAAGAGCGGGGATCAAGCGCAGAGCGCAGCGAAGATGGACCGAAAGCGGTGAGCGATGGTGACGTTGCCTTTGTTGGATGATTTTCTGATCGTACATGAAGCAGGCAGCTGATCCTCCTGCGACGCCTCATGCGCCTCACACGCCGGTGGGTGGACTACTCGGATTTCTGCAGTCGTACCCGAATCCTCTCACGCGATTCACTGCGAATGGGACGAGTGGCATGCCGGCAGTGACGGCAGGAGGTACGGGAGGTGGATCAGACCGAAAGCTGCCTGGGGGCTTGGCTGATATCGATGCGAGTACAGTGTTAACGTGCCGCAGGGAGGGTGTGCCGAGACAGTATCCTTTGTCGACTCTCATCATCATTGCACTCATCGCATTCTTGATTGGGTCGCTCCTTCGATCACTCTTGTCACCAGCTGACTTCATTTATGTCGTTACTGACTTGAGGGAAGCTGAAGAAGCGAATAACATCAGTGGGTGGAGGGAGATACGACGGTTGTTCGAGGTGAAGTATATACTTGCTGGGTGGGATTTTCAGATAGCGGTAGTGCGACGACATTGAGGGTAAGGCATGATAGAAGAAGAAATGGATAATAATAATATATAATATGATACGTAGAGTACTTGAGTGTTGATTATAATGCTAATCTGAGATTCGTGTCAAGGTGGGATGAATTTCATAGGTTTCGGCAAATGGCGCTTATTTGGATCGGCGCCTGGTTTTGGGGCCTCACGTCGGGAATGGCTATCACTGTCCTCGGTCTCCCTTGTCTTCTTCCCATCGCTGTGTATTATCCCTTCCACCTGTACCACTACCCCGCCAATTTCCCCCAAATTTCGGCCAGAAACGACGTTTTCTACTGAATTGGTCCTGATTCCCCCTTTTACGCGCCCGATATCTGGCTCCGGAACCTAATTTGCTCCATAAAACTGACCCACGCGTCTGTCCAGACCTTGACCGAGTCGGCTGCTTCTTGTCCTTCGACATCGATGTCCTCTGTTCCGCCGCCGGGCTCAGCGCAGTCCGTACCCCCGCCGCTCGACTCGTCGTCGGCCCCGTTGTCCTGGGAGGGCGATAAGATGTTCGTTGGCAGTCTGCCATATATGGCTTCGTCCCATTCCCCCGCTGACTACTCTTTTTCCAGGTTCAATATCTACATCTACGACTACTGCTACAAGCGAGGATTCCGAAAAACAGCTAGAGAACTGCTCGTCGAGGCAGAGATACCACCGGAATCCCAGCCTCCGATCAATGCCAGACAGGGCCTGCTATTCGAGTGCGCCACGATTCCTCGGTCGTAGCGACGGGATCTCACTTTTTCTTGGTTTTCTAGGTGGTGGAGTGTGTTTTGGGTGCTGTTCACAGCAAAGGCGAATGGGCATGGGACAGAAGATGCGATGATTTACACACAGGTGCGTCTTCAGGCCATTGCTGCTGGTCCCAGTTCATTCATCTTGCTTTTTGTTGTCTTGCAGCATCAATCTCAACAAGCAGCGAATCGACAGGCGATGCCGCGTCCGCCACAGCCACCGCAACCGCCGCCTTCGATGAACCCTCAGCCACCTATGCAACAACAGCCTATGGTTCGAGGCATGAACGGAATGCAGCAAGGACGACAATTTATGCCTAATGGTACTATGCCAAACGGCGTCAATTCTGCCCCCCTGCCCCAGGGACACTTGCAGCCAGGCCCAGGACCTTTTCCTATGCCTGGCGCTCCCATGAATGGTCTTCCAGGTCCCCCAGGTCAGCAACCACCACCACCGGGAGTACCTGCGGCGCAACCCCCGAACTATCAACAGATGCTTCCGGGACACCAACGACCAGGCGGACCTCAACAACGGCCGGCAAATGGGATGCCGCCCTTTCAGTCGCCCACTCTGAGCCATTCTCATTCTCCACACACAGGTCCCCCAGGTCAACCGCTCCAACAGCAACCTCAAGGTCAGCAGCCGCCGCCACACGCCCAACCACCGATAGGCCAGATGGGCCCTTCCCCACATATGCCTCCAAATCGGGGCATGCTTCCTCCGAATGGACCTCAGATGAATCCAGGCCAACAACAAGGACCAATAGCGTCTTCGTCGTACCCACTAGCCCGGCCACCTAGTCGAACTAACACACCTGGTCAAGGCGGTATGATGACGCATCCTAGTCCCTCTATGATGCCTCGCCAACCCATGGGTCCGATGGGCCCCGGGACGGACCAACGGCATGTTCAAGAGCAGAGTTTTCTCTCAGAGATCATACGCATACCGCCCAACCTCGTGAGCCAGCTGAAACAGGAACTTGGTTTGGACGGTAAAGAGCCTAATGCAATGACATTCGATGAAAAGGTGCGTCTCAAAATTTCTCTATCTTTTTGAAAAGAATTCAGGGCTAATTTAATTCATGAATTTAGCGGCGTCTTGTCGAGGCTCATCGACAACGTTCAACAGCTCGGAATCAGAAGCCTAACCCGACCCCCGGACCTTCGAATCCCATGATGCAACCGCCAAACCAACGCAATGTAGCACCGCAGCCTCCTGGAGCAAGACCAACGAAGAGAAACAGCACATCTCCGGGAGAAGAGGTGCGCATTTTCTCCACGCTCATTTTGCAGATATTAATTTTCATTAGCCGGAACAACCACGGACAGAGTCGTCACCTCCAGATCGTAAACGTCCTCGGCGGTCACCCGTAGGACAACCGTCATTACCGTATCCTCCACATGGTCAACATCCCCAGCCCCAACCATCGCCTATGGGAGTGGGACCTGGTGGTCCACCCCCACAGCAAGGGCAACCACCTCAAATGATGAATAACATGATGAGGCCGATGGGTGGGCAACCAATGAATGGTGGTTTCCAGCCAGCAGGAATGCAAATGGCACCAAATACAATGGGAATGTCAATGGGACAAATGAGTGGCGGGCCCATGGGTGGTACGATGAGTCCTGCCATGAGTGCTTTACCGGGACAAGGGATGATGAATTCTCACATGCAACCAGTGCGTTTCGAAAATTGTTAACCTTTTATATGCAGACTAACGGTGCACGGCAATAGATGCCCAACATGCCCAACCGCGATGGGCAGAACCACTATCGACCGCAGCTACACCCGATGCACAACCGCAATATGCCTGGCAACGCCGCTTCGCCTGCTTCGGACCCCAATTTCTCACAAGGACAGCAGGGGCCACCGCCACCTGGGCCGGGTCCACAGTTTAACCCTGCCCCTGGTCCTAATAACAGGATGCAGCAGAAGCCAATGGGTATGATGCCTCCGCCGTCACCAGGGATGAACAAGGATCAAGGCGGGCAGAAGGACGCTGGCAAGCCTGATGGATCACCACATGCTCCGCCTGGGCCCTCACGGACGCCTAATTCGGCCGCCACAGCTCCACCGACGCCTGCGCCGAACCCCGCCCAGACCGCCCCTTCGCCCTCCCAGATCCTGGGCAACCCATCCTCGTCGAATGGTGGTGGTCCATCGGCTCCGTCCTCCGCGCCTACGGATATGTCAGCGGCGCTTTTCACGCCCGATTTCATACAAAGCGTGGCCAACTCGTTGGACGAGTTTGATCCTTCCTTCCTAAGACCCGACGGAGACATCAATTTTGAACGTGACTTTGGACAGTGGTTTAACCATCCAGACGACGTTGGCGGAGCACTAGATTTGAAGTGATTCCCGTTCGTTCAGTCCTCTGGTTTCTTTTTGTTTGCTTTTGTGGATTCTCCGTTTCTGTGAGCTTTCTATCGTATCTGCTTTTATTTATCATCAAAAGCTGCCATTTTTTGCATGCAGTGATACCTCGCCTACCCCCCCCCCCACTATCTATTCCCCCCATCGCCGCCACGTTAGACTTTCTCTTTCTCCCTAATGTTTTCTATCTCCGCTGTCATCCCACCCCCACATCGTCGTCGTGCTCGCTGTCCCTGTCGATATGTTATTTAGTAGCGTCTGACGTATGCATACGACTCGCGCATCGAATAAGTATTTAGTTACAGTTTCCCTCGATCTCTGTTTTTCTATATAGTCTTGCTGCATGTACTGTTTTGAGTTCTCTTTCTCTATCTCTCTATAAATTAGTTTCTGGATGGAACTCGTGGCTTCGTGGTAGATTCAATCTGCTTCGGAAATTAAGCTGTGGTGAGTATCGGTGCGTTCTTACATCAGCAGGATCTTCTCTGACTCGCAGTCTTGTGCACTCCGGTACCGATTTCTTTATAACTTAAAAACTTCCTCTTTGACATACTCGAAAATGATGTATCATGTTGGACCGTGCTGGTCGGTCTTCTAAATTTTCTCTCTGCCCTTTTTTCCCTTCTCTCCCAAGTTTCATTAAATTTATCTCCACAAGCGTCAAGTTCGAATAAAATACTGCATACCCAGATGCCAAAGGGATCAAATTGGTCAACACCAGCATACAACCAATTCTTATCTATAGACGCCCACCATGTCTATGCCACCGTATCAGTCTGTGCATGAAAAAGAAGGAGAAAAGAACGATGATGCGACCCAGGCCGCTACAAATTCGGCCCAGTCACGATTTTCATCACGGAGCTATCCTGTGTCAGTGACCAACAGCAGTATCTTCGTCATACTAAAAACTAACCCGACGGCCTAGTCCCCCTGCGATGCCTCGCCAGCCCCTGGGCCCCGGGACGGACCTACGGCATGCTCAAGAGCAGAGTTTTCTCTCAGAGATCGTACGCATACCGCCCAACCTTGTGTACCAGCTGAAACAGGAACTTGGTTTGGACGGTAAAGAGCCTAATGCAATGACATTCGATGAAAAGGTGCATCTCAAATTTTCTCCATCTTCCTCAGATTTATTGAATTTGATCCATGAATATAGCGGCGTCTCGTCGAGGCTCATCGACAGCGTTCGGTAGCTCGGGGCAGCCCATCTTCGTCCAACGATGGTGCATCGGCTTCGTCCTCCGCTTCTACGGATATGTCCGCAGCGCCTTTCACGTTCGATTTCATACGAAGCGTGGCCAACTCGTTGGATAAGTTCGATCCTTCCTTCTCGCCTCCGGATATGTCCGCACCGCTTTTCACGCACGATTTCATACAACGCGCGGTCGACTTGGATGAGTTTGATCCTTCCTTCCTGCGACCCGACGGAGACATCGATTTTGAACGTGACTTTGCACAGTGGTTTAAAACGTTTAATACTCCAGACGACGTTGGCGGAACACTAGAATCGAGATGATCCCTGCGTTCATGTCTCTAGAACAAGTAGTGAGGAAGTTTCTCCCTTGGTGTACTATTTCGTATGCTTTCTTCTTGCTGTCGTTGTACCTGCTATCCTTCGTCGATCGTTGTATTTCTGTGGCCTTGCTATGATTGGGTTTTGTTTATAAATGGTACTCAGTAGATTCAAGCTCGAGAGCATACCAGCTGTATTGTTGAATAAGGATACAAATGATGGACTGAATGACGCGGATATGACTTGCGATGAGCCTTCGAAACACCTTCCTAAATGAAACTTCGCCGACTGTTCGACATCACAGATAGCATCCCCTGGGAGGCTACAGTTTGCGCCTGCTACAAAAAACTTCTTCTTTGACATACCGTGCTGGTCGGTCTTCTAAGATTTTCCTCTGCCCTTTTTTTCTTTCTCGTTTTATTAAATTTATCTCCACAAGCATATAGCGCGCCCAGATGCCAAAGAGATCAAATTGGTCAACATCAGCATACAACCGATTCTTATCTATAGACGCCCACCATGCCCATGCCATCGTATCAGTCTGTGTTCGAAAAAGAACGAGAAAAGAACGAGCAGAAGAGTAAAAGCCAGCCTGATGCGACCCAGGCCGCCGCGAATTCAGCCCAGTCACGCTCTCCATCGTGGGCCTACGGTGTGTCAGTGACCAACAGCAATGTTTTCGTCGTACCAAAAACTAACCCGACCGCCTAGTCCCTCGTACCGGCCACTAGCCCGGCCACCTAGTCAAGGCGGCCCTAGTCCCTCTATGATGCCTCGCCAGCCCATGGGTCCGATGGGCCCCTGGACGGACCAACGGCATGCTCAAGAGCAGAGTTTTCTCAGCGAGATCGTGCGCATACCGCCCAACCTCGTGAGCCAGCTGAAACAGGAACTTGGTTTGGACGGTAAAGAGCCCAGTGCAATGACATTCGATGAAAAGGTGCGTCTCAAAATTTCTCTATCTTTTTGAAAAGAATTCAGGGCTAATTTAATTCATGAATTTAGCGGCGTCTCGTCGAGGCTCATCGACAACGTTCAGTAGCTCGGAGCAACCCATCTTCGTCCAACGGTGGTGCACCGGCTCCGTCCTCCGCGCCTCCGGATATGTCCGCAGCGCTTTTCACGCCCGATTTCATACAAAGCGTGGCCGACTCGTTGGATGAGTTTGATCCTTCCTTCCTGCGACCCGACGGAGACATCCCTTTTGAACGTGACTTTGGACAGTGGTTTAATCATCCAGACGACGCTGGCGGATCACTAGATTTGAGGTGATCCCTGTGATCGTGTCCCTAGAACGGGTAGTGAGGAAGTTCCCCGCTTTGCGTATTTCGTATGCTTTCTTCTCGCTGTCGTTGTACTTGCTATCCTTCGTCGATCGTTGTTTTTCTGTGGCCTTGCTATGATTGGGTTTGGTTTATAAATGGTACTCAGTAGATTCAAGCTCGAGAGCATGCCGGCTGTATTGTTGAATAAGGATACAAATGATGGACTGAATGACGCGGATATAACTTACGATGAGCCTTTGAAACACTTCCAAGTTCCTAAACGAAACTTCGCCGGCTGTTCGACATCCCAGATAACAACCCCTGGCAGCCTACGGTTTGCGCCTGCTAAACGAATGCCAGCATTTCAAAGGGAAACTTCAGTACGTGTGATTCCCTGACACGCAACTCAATTTACATCTCCGTTGGATGATGCTGATCAAGAGGGATCCTCTTTTGAATTCAAAAGATGTCAATAGGACGCCTAACCAAGGTCTCTCAAAGCATTCGTACGCTCAGTAAACATACGGTATGATGCGGTAGGGAACCATTTTCTTATATTCTTCCCAGTCCTCCCCCGTATCTGAAACCAAATCAGTCTTCTTGTTCTCAAAAGTAAACGAATCGGACGTACTTTCTCTTACAATTATCATCGTCCCGGATTTGGCGATGGATCAACAAGATCAGGAAAAACGAGCCATAGAAATATGTGATAGGCGTGTCGAACCCTGTAGGAAGTGACCAAGCCAAAGCCATAAGAAGATCGCCGCTTTGACGAGTGAGAACGCGCGTGTTGAGAGGCCAATCAGCACTTACAAATAGTTAGGATGCCGAGAACGACCCCACCATCCAGAAGTCAATAATTTAGAACCAGAGGCAGTAGTAAAATATTTGAGATCTAGTATGTCGTCGTTTGTCAAGAACCAGACAAGTCACAAACTATTTGAGGTAAGAAGCATACTTTTTGGGTTCCTTCCGTTCCGGAAATCATTCTTCTCACTATTGGCCACTCGGAAGATGTAGTAACCGATTGCATTCACCATGAAGATAGCGATGGTTAAGAAGGGACCAAGTTCAAGCGGCCTGAACGCAAGATATCTTGCTTGAAGGGAGTACGTGAATGGGACCCACGCCATGGGGACTGAGAGCATGAACCCAAAACCGTCGGTGATGATATCCATAGTGGTAAAAATGGCAGGCTACGCGCATTTAAATTATCACGCGTTCGATAGATGGATCTCGGGACGCACCTCGTTGTACAGACAGTCCGCAACATACCCACCTTGGAAAAGCAGGACGAGCCACATAGAATCCGTGACGTTGCCAAAACCTCCCCTTCGGACAGCTTGTTCACAGACCATGCTAAGGTCAAGCAAAGTCCATAGTATAAGTCCGGGGCGGACCTCATTGAAAGATTTGATGTCAAATGAGCCAATAGTAGGGTTGAGCTCACGGCCAATGAAGAACTGATCCTCCTGGTCAGAACTTGCTCCTTGGAGAGGCGGAAACAGACGTACATCATAAAGAAAGTTTCCTGTATTTCCACCCAAGGCCAAAAGCTTGCCTTGGCGGAATGACATAACATATGCATAAAGGGCTTGAATAAACGCCATCAGGAAAGATGCAGTGACGAAGCCGACCCATTTATCGTAGAAAAAGGTGAACGCTTCAGGACCGTTCTGGAGTATAATACCGATTGCAATACCCGACGCCAGTAGGAAAGTCGAAAAAGCTGTACACATACGTTAGAGATAAGTGGCCCCGCGTTAAATAATCACTCGTACCATTGATCTTATATTTTTTCTTCTCCCCGTTGCGTAAAGTGACTCCCTCGATCTGGTCTCCGGGTAGTATAGCCCATGCGACGACGCAAAACGCGTACCACACGAGGTAGATGCTGGTGGCTTCGGTATCCCAGAGACCTTTCCACCATTCTAGACTTGATACAGCGTGAATGACACGATCAGGGGTGATAGTCGGTGGGCATCCCCCAGTTTCTTCGGAGCAGCCAAAGTAGAGAGCATAGGTAATGATGGGAAGGATGAGGATGATGAAGAGCGCGCCGGGCGGACCAAAAAATCCGTAGTGTGTCGTCCTTGGATTAAGTTCAGACTTGGACATGGTGGTAAGAGACAACAAGGAGAAAAAGCATGGAAATGGTGTCAGTTTGCCTGTCGTACGAGAGTTGCTTTAGCCGGAGGTCCCGAGTGATTAGCTTGGTTCACGTATTATTTCTACTGTGATTTTTTTTGGCACACGTGGTTGCTTGTTTTTTTGTTGATTTTTTCCCATTCATACGGAGTAGCATCTCATCTGAAGACAAGTAAAGTCGCCGTGAAAGGAGCAATTCAAAGCATGATAACTGTCTTGTCATCTCATCTCTGCAAATCATCACCTTCCGTTAATACTTACCCCGAGACCGGAATGTAAAGCACGACCCACTTTTTTCCCCACTCAACTTCCAGACCAGGTGCTTAGTGCCAAAGCGCGTCAAGTGGATTTTTATTTTCAAATTCCTATCGAAGTGGGTTATATCAGTGAAATCATGACAAGCAAAGATATTGGCACACAAATTTTGAAATGCATTTCTACATTGGTCCTCGAATTCCCGTTAATTAAGCCGTTCGCAGTGGCGCGTCTTGAATACCCGATAAATGTGGGTAGAATTAAATGGTCCTAAGGTGCGGCACTTGGAGATCTTGAGGCGACCGATGTTGTTGACTTCAAAAGTGGGTTGGACCCGGCCCGGGATGCCGAGACGTCGTGGCCCCTGCTGCTGAGCAGGCGGTGCTGACTGCAAACGAGAGAGGAAATCGTCTCTCGCTGGCTTAGTCAGCACCTTATGTGCGCTGCCTCCGCAAGCTCCGTCAGCTCACAACGTCCATCCTCGTTTCGATCAGCTTGTAAACCTTCTACATTTGAGTTTCATTCTGAATGGTACACAAGTCGTAGAATCAAGTTCAAAAGCATGCTGTATTGATGAATAAGGATACAAATGATTAACTAAATGAACGCATGTCGATAGCATAGTATGCAGGATATAATAATGTACTCCAGAAAAACCAAGCAACGAAAACCTAGCGGATATGCAAAACGAAGAGAGAGATAGAGAGATCAAATAACGTTAACACTGTCCAAGAGAGGTGGCGGAGCGGTAGAAGGAACATTAAACAGTCTCCGACGCTTTTCTCCCACTTTCCAGATAACATCCTTCAGCTCCTGCACCACTTCTCCTCCCGGGCCCCATTTCTCTACCTTCAACCCCCCATCATCAGGCTGCTCACGCGGAACCAACGCCGTCTCCCCACGCTCCCTCCTCTGTTTTACCAGCTTGATCCTCTCCTCCCTGCTCAACTTTGACTTTTCCCTATGAAACACCATCCCCGCTCCTTCTTCGCTCTCGAACACCTGTTCGATCCCCGGAGGCGGTAATCGTTCCTCCATGATGATTGCGTTCTGATCTACCGTGACATCACCGTATTCTGCAGGGGCCGCGGAAGAATCAGGCTTATCGGAATCATCACTCGCAAGTCCAGGGAGATCATCCGAGATACCAACGCTATCACCACCAAAAGGATCTACATCGGGATCGGGATCATCATCTAGGCGTGGGGGTGAGATAATATCCAGGAGTCGCTCTCTGCCGCGTTCGCACTCTCGTAAGGCTAGTCCGAGTTCGCGGCGTAAGCGCTCGTACGCCTCGAGAGCCGGGTGGGGAGAAGGAGGGAAAAGAGACTCCTCGCGTAGGGCATCGACGCACTGATCCAAATCCTCCCTCGCGTCCTTGAGCGCAGATGAAATCGCGTCCACATGGACAGCGAAACGCGACATGTGGCTGGGCATAGGGGCGAATGATTGTCCCGTTAGGCTTACCGAACGTGAATGCGAAGGTAGTGAGTTCGGACTGGGGTTCTCCAGCCGCAGCTTGAGCCTCTCGGCCTCTTCCAAGGCTTCTGTCAGTCTCGCAGCAGTGTCTGCGAATGTACTCGTTAGGAGTTCCATCACGGATCGCACGTCTTCCCAGTAGCCTTCATCATCGTCTTCTCCAAAACGAAGGGCAAGTAGATGTGCACAGGCATACCGTTTCGATCCAAGGGTACCTTGGAGAAGCGTTTGTAGAGAAGAGAGGGACAGGGGGTGACGCGCAGGTTGAACGGCTGTGAATTTAGATGCACTAGCTGTCGGACTACGGAGTGCAGATGATGTAGATATCGGACTACGCGGTGGATAAACATAGCTGCGGTTGAATGACATACCCAGGGCATCAAGCCCCGCTGATTTTCGCCTCCTCCGTAGATCCAGAGCGGCCATTCCAAATGGTGTGCTACCCTCCGGTTGGTTAGTGAATGATAATTCATCATCGTCACTGGTATCGTGATCTTCTTCCTGCTCTTGGACACCTGATAGAGCGCTAACGGGAGTTACAGGCTCGCTTTGACTGGTAGGAATGCCGAGGAGAGCAGATAAATCTGAACGACGCTTTTCTCTTCTTTTGAGAATCTGGCGCGTAGGGCTGCCGGCCACTGCCAATGAAGAATAAGAGCCATTCCATGTCGAGCGCTTGCTGTCCCGAGAGGTGAACGAAAGCCGGCGTGAACCCGGTTCAGAGATGGGTCTGGGTGGGAAGGATTTTGGGGGAGGTGATGGAGGGGCATACATCTCTGAGAGCTGGGATAGCTCGGAAGGAGAAGTGAGAGCGGCAAAAAGGTTTCGTACATTGTCCGATTGCATTTGAGTCGTGTGAAGGGTGGAGCTGAGAGCTACGCGGAGGGGAGAGGAGGGCGAAGAAGGGACAGAGGAATATTTCTCATCCTTCTCCACCAGGGTCAGGACTTCATGCACAACCGAGTTCCATGCGTCATTAGCGGATATAAGGTCTTTAAGAGTATCCATTACAGGGGAGACATCGCCTTTCGCATCAAACTTTTCGACGTAGACCGTGAGAAACATCACCCCGACCGACAGAAGCGCTAAGAAATAGTATTCCGCGCTAGAGAATACGACTACCATAGCCAAGGCGACTGACGGGAGCCAGTATTCGGGAGGTGATGATGTCGGAGCTGATGATGGTGGCGATGAATGGTCGACGCTAGACGTCCTGCTGTGCAATGTTCCCCCAGGTATTGATTCGGACATGAGTCGCACCGGACGCGAGTTCGAAAGCGAAGTGGAAAGCAGGGAAGATGAAATAATGTCATACTTGAATCTTTCAACAAAAGGACGCGAAGTAGAGGTGAATTGTGAGACGATGGACTGTACGCGCTTAAATAGCGGTCAGACTACAAGCAAGAGCCATATTGCAACGAATTTGCTCACTGTGCACCAGTTTGTTAGTAGTTCATTCTTTGGGTCTGAGACGTCTTCCTCCGATTCCACATACAGGGCATCTTCGTCGTCGTCGTCGTGGCCAATAAAGTCAGACGAGCCACCGGGCATGAGCTCCGGAGCCTCTCCTACATCTACACAGCGTCAGATAAGCTTCAAATAGGCGCATATATCGACAATTAACCTCTAAGATATCGTTCCAAAGGATGTTCGTCGAAAACGGCCTGGGCCATCGCATAAAGTTGGAATTAAGCGCCGCAGCTGAATGTTTATAAGGTCCAATTGTAACAGAAGCGAGTATTCAGATGTTAATAAATCGTGAAGAGTTCGTTAGAGAGGATTTGTAGCGGTCAGGTGGGGAGAGAAAAAGAGCGACAAAAGTGAGCTGTGGTAGGCTAAGGTACGAACAGCCCTGGAATGATGGCCACTAGGCGTGGCTTATGTAATCGCATGATTATTCGAGAGCGGAGACCCCGGCCCGTAAACTAACAGTCAAACGTCAGCTTGATTGGCAGATGGTTTGTGTCTTGTACTTGTTCATGGCAGGAAATAGTATCTTTCTTCAGTCACAGTTTCTGCTTTTTGACTGAGTAGATGCTGTAACCTTTCGAGAATCGGGGACCTTTTCAGTGCATCAATGCATCACGGCCGACCATGGCCACTTTATAGCACGGATTGTTGACCCTCGATGATTATCTATATACCATGTTTTTCCTTCAAAATCTACATGGTCCCGTCTTTTTTACAGGTCAGTCCAAAGCTACCCTGTTTAGTGATTCATTTATTATCATCTCCTGTTTTCTCCAGCCTTACTTCGGAACCCGTCTGTTACTCCTTCCCCCAAGCACTACAGCCTTGCCACTGTCTATTGAAAAAAGATGTCTGCGAAATCTCTCCTTCGCAAGGAAGTGTGTGTAGGTGGTGAATCCTCGATTTTTCTTGGGTTTGCTGTACTCGAGATTAGAGCCTTCTGCATCGACGCTCACGATATTCCTTAGACTCGAACTGGGCGGCATGATGCCAGTCTGAAGTAAACCAGGTCTTCATCGAGTGTGCATGTGAAGGACAGATTGAGTATTAGTTGTGGTCCACTGAATAACTCTAGCTACCTCTGGAGTCTGCCCGCCTCTGCCTACTTCAACGTCATTGATCCCATAGATAACCGACTTCTTAACCCAGCGACGCTCTCGAATCTCGGTTCTCGGAACATTATAAGCGCACGATACAGCGATTGAGCAACGGACCACCGCCTTTCTTCTGACTGGTCCTAAGGAAATAAACTAGCTGTTGCTTTTTAGCGTATACCTACTATACGGTTCGTCTTAGGGAAATTCCATGCCACTTATAAGCATTATCACTTCGTCTTACCTTTCGATTTCTGTACAGCATCATCTGCATTAGCGAAGAGTTCTCTTTCTCTCTGTGCCGGTACTCAGCAAAATAACGACTATGTTGGTCTGTCCTGCTGAAATGCAAGTTGGTCATGTAAGGTCCTGTCTACAGGTACATGACCCTCACTAACCCGTCTGTTCCAGAGTTAAAGCCACTCGCTGTCCACTGCCCCTGCGCTCAGTCCGGAATCCGAATCCGAATCCGAATCCGAGAACATATTGGTGTCCGACTCGGAAGACCGACTCAAGAGAACCACCGCTTATATTCTTGTCATGGCATCCTCGTTGTCAAAGAGAACCCCCTTCGGATCGCTCAAACAAGTTCCCAAGAAAGAAGATTGGTACACACCAATGCTTAGTACTGTTCTTTCGAGCCGAAGTATTAACAAGCCATTTCCCGCTCCTCAAATCTACGAGGACATTCCCTCATGATTATTACCTTAAGTAAGTCTCCTCCCCGGGCGGCTTCGGGATGAGATAGCTTGAGCTTTTCGGAAGTGTTATATGACTCTATCTTTTTAATGTAAGTGTCCCGTTCATGTCATACGAGCAGGGATTCCTGATGCGTCTGATCAGATAAATGAAGCATCGGTCAGATGGTGCATCAGGACGCTTCTTGCGCCACCAAAGGATGCTTCACAATTGTCTTGGCGGGGTTGTATCGCGAGTCCGAACTCCTGGCTAAGATTTTGCTAAATCACTATGACTCGAGCGATATCCGTACGTTTGGAGCGACAGAAAGAGGTCGAACATGAAGCTGTTGTCCGACGAAAGCGAGCTTGGCGTGTAGCTATAAATAAGCTATTGTTTGCACGCGCGCAGGCAAACCTTTGTTCCGTTACTAACTGCTTTACACATATATACCTTGCTGGCGGTGAAGGGTAAAAGGCTAGATCATCCTTTTCGGCTATACCAACAAACGATCTTGTCTGAAGTTCCCTTTTCGTTACGTAGAACTCTTTTATCGTAAGATCCCGGATAGAGAAAAACTTCGGCAGCAATAACTCAGAGTGTAAGATCACACTTAATACCTATTTCACTAGAAGGCAACAGCCTGGTATGGGTACCGAAGCCCACGGATGAAGTGACTGTTAGTCCGTTTCCGCCCGTCAAACAGTCTAGCCTTACAGGCATCTGAAACAAGCGTGATCATTGGGTTAGAGGTATTTTGACATTGACGAGAGGATTGCAGTGGGTAAATAGACAAAGTCGATTCGGAGCTGATACCCACTAGCAGAAAAATTTGGTTATTCAGGGAAGAAAATTTCATCCATGCAAAACAATGCGATCCCAGAATGGGGTTTCTCCTCTCAAGGTCAGGTGTGGGCCAATTTAAAGGACATCCACGGCCAAACTTCGGGAGAGGGTTGAGTGATCATGTGATCGCGAATTATCGGCGGCCGAAGGGATCAACAACTCTTCACCGATTTAACCGCCAACCGTTCTTTGCTTCCTTTACCCGTAACGACCCTTCGTAGCAATGGACAAACCCCCAAACAAAACGGTATCTGTTACATACTGACCTCAAATATGGGAACAAGAATCCTTTAAAAAAGCCCCACTTAGTTAAAACTTAACGGGGCCGTCGGTGGACTCGGGGCTGTTATAAACAGCTCTCGTCAGGCGACGGACGCAGATTGTATCATCAATTTCATTATTCACATCTCATCACGAACAACAAAGTACGGCAATGCACAATCCCCACTTGGTAAACGGGCCAGGGTCGGCAACGTATCTGTTTAAAAGCCCCAGTGTCTTCTTCTCTGTTTTCATTATGGATGCTTTTTGGATTTTAGGATTATCACTCGCTGTTTACGGCATCGCTTTATACCTCGGAAGCGCTGTCCGTCGAAGGCAACTCGTGCAGCAGACATGTGTGCTGGACATCGACACCCTGGGACTCAGGCTACCTCGCGAGAAAATCAAGGGGACGGCTGTTATCTGTGGCGGAAGGTAATCTTGCCTCTGATCTCAATAGCTCTTCACTGACCGATTCCTTAGCATCGGGGGTCTTCTGGCAGCCCGAGTATGTCATGACCACTTTGACGACGTTGTCATCGTCGAACCAGAGGTGTGGATGAATACGTCGGATGCAACGCGGGTGGATCCGTGGAATCAACAAGGCAAGCGCTCGCGAGTTATGCAGTACGACTCGTTGCATGGTATTTTTCTGTCTCGTCGAAGTTCTTCAATCCCGGGGACTGACTGTTGCACTGTAGTCATTCTACCTATGGGATACAAGATCTTGTCTAAACTGTTCCCAAACATCGAAGAACAAGGAAAAGCATCTGGCATCAAGTAAGCCCCTTAGTCCGTCCTCTGTCAAATTGTTTCCGTTGATCGGTATTTATAGAGTAGGCCCTTGCTACGCGCGCATTCATTTTTGGGGAAATGATGCTCGGATGCCAGACGCAGAATATGGAGGTTCCCTTCCCAAGACAGTATATGCTGGTCGCACCGGTATCGAGACGTTTCTGCGCCGTTTAGTTCTGGGCGGGAATTACAAGAATATTCGCCAAGTTATCGGGACAGTCACTGGTGTTTCTCGAAACGCTCATAGTCCCGATTCCATAGACCAAATTACGGTCCGTACTGTTGAAGGTATCAAAAATATTCCAGCTACTCTCGTTATCGGTACGACCTCGCTATTTCAAGAACGTGATTTCATACATTGACGACTCTTCACCTTCTCAGATTGTACAGGTGCCACTGCTGCAGGCATGAAATGGCTCCGACGAGAGGGGTATGGGTTCGCTGACAGATACGGCCGGAACCAGCTACCTCTCGACGAACTAAAGATTGCCTATGACCAAAAGCTTCATTATACTACACTCCAATTTCGCATCACGCCTGAGCTTGGAAAGAAGTTACCTGGCCTCCCGGTTCCGTACGACGAATGCTGGGGAATTTATAACAATTCGACGGATCCCAGTAAGGAGAACCGCTGTGTATATTCTCAACGTGTGGATGGAAACATCAGTGCGTCTTCATTCCTCTTGAATAATCGTCGAACCTCTACCTAATATCTGCCAGTACAAATTTGTTTCAGCGCCATGGGTGAATGCGAACTTCCGAAGACCCTTGAGGAAGCGAAGGCATGCGCTCGATCTCTGGTCACCGAGAAGCCTATCCCTGAGACGTTCTTCCAAATGCTCGACATGCTTGACGAAGTGAAGGATACCATGACTTGCAGCAAAGTTCGTTATCGTATGTGTGCATCCATTTATCTTGTCGAAAAATACTGAAAATGCTATCAGCCGGTTCCAGTTATATTAGATATGAAAGTGCCGTCAACTTGCCGACGAATTGGATTGCTATGGGCGACAGCGTCATGAGGGTCAACCCGGTCTATGGGTAAATTGTCCAATTTGATCCATTCGGTTCCATTGGAAGCTAACAATAATAATAGGCAAGGGTGCTCAAAGGCTTTTTTCGGTGCTATTTGTCTGCACAAGTTGCTCATGAACTCAACGACGATACCAAGAGATTTCTCAAAGAAATACTTCAGTATCCACGCAGATAAGATTAAACCACTTTGGTGAGTGGTTTTTTAACATTCTCTTGGGAGCTCCATTTTGAAAGTGACCTACCTTTAGGGAGTCACTCAAGGCCGGAGGTATGCTTTGTATTGTATAAATATTTTCGGCACGTTTATTCAAACCGTGTGCATACAGATTATTCTTTCCCGACGACAGTTCCACTTCCTGGAGAGACATTATCTGAGGGCTCATGGCTTCGATGGTACCTAAAGAAGTTGACCGTTCTCTCTTTCACTGTAAATTCCCCGGACAGTATAGACTATTCAACAACTACTCACTTTACTTCTAAACAGGATGACCAAGCGGGTTCAGCATTATGGCATATCAGATCGCTCCTCGCTCCGCCTATTGATGCGTTGCAGCCAGGGCTGATACTTAAAGTGTGCTTGAGTCTTATCAGAGGGTAAACAAGAGTATTATATCCCATTATTAGTCGTTGGAATCCATTCACAAGATCCCTCCTCACATCGATATGTTAAACTTGAAATTCCATGCTTCCTTTCAGTGTTCAGCGAAAACATGTCTAATTTCACAAGTTCATCGAAAGGCATACAAAGTGAAAAACACGAAGTATCAAAAAAAAAATTCATGGCCTTCGGATAGAGGCTCGCCATGTCGTTACGGCAAGTTTCTGCTGCTGCTGCTTTCCTCATACAGCGATGCTAATCATCGGGTAACCGCCCGGCTATGCAACCTATCAAAGGCTAACTGTCAGAATACCAGTATGAATCATTAGAGCGAATGTGCGTTTTGCGTGCTGCCAGTCTACACCAAGAGAGAAGACAGAAACAACGGCATCTTATCATGGTATAAGTAGGTTGTGCAGAGATGTAGAAGGGATTAGATCATCGTTGAAGACTTCAAAGAATTCGCCCAAGTAGGATTCCAACGCGGCCTATCTGGGATTCCCCGTTCTACGTATTCGATATGAGTCTGTCCATACACCCCCTTGATGCACCAGCCAATTCCTCCGACGGACGTACAGAACGAGATAGTTTCCAACGTTGGAATAAACGCCGAAAATACAACAGCCATCCGATGACGCTCATCATCTGCTGACAACTCATCGTCTTGCTCCCAGGGGGGTAGTCCAGCATAAGGGAGAACCGAATCACCGTGTTCTCCCCCTTCGAATAGAATCAGAGCCTTAGGCGTTACCCGGTCGAACACTATGAGCATGTTCGAGCCAAATGAACGAAGATTCGTGAAATTTGTGAAGCGGGACGCATATACCCACCCCGGCTCCGGCCAGGGGCATAACCAGTGTTCGTGATATCCAGCTCGGCGCAGCAGAGTTAATGAGTCAAGGCCTGGGAGCCTTTCTGCAATGCCGCGAATGAGCTCTGGGCGTCCTTCCGACAATCCATCGAGGTACAATGATCGAATAGAATACTTGTCTAGTACATCCACTAGCTGAAGGATATTGATATCGGATTCGGGATATGCCAATCCGACTTTGACATGAGATAGTGGATGCGATGTTGTAGAGGACCCTAGCACTACAAGCCACTCCTTGAACTTGTTTAAGGAAGCAGAGTGTAAGCCGTCAACACACAAATGCTGGAGATGATGGAGGCAAGCAAAGTCAGAGAATCTGGAAGGTATGTCTACTGCCCCTGGACCCCTTCGCCGAAGAATGGTAAGCTCGACTATGTTTGGGCAAAAATAAGTGAACTGCAAGATACTAAGTCGGGGGTGAAGATGGTAGTCGATAAGCAACGTAAGATGGCGGACACTCCGTAGCTGAGGAAGCGAATAAGGGTAGGAGGGGGGGAAAGAATCCATAGGATAAGAAAACGCGCAGCCGTGAAGAAATATTGTGTGAAGGTCAGATAAAGCCGCTATCGTATCAACAAGTTGCTCGTTAATGCGGAATCCTCGGTTTTTGAGGGTCGTCAAGTTTGGACAGCGCTGTAGAACGTCGCAGATCATCGAATGAATGTCATCGACTGCGTATTCATAGTGATCCTGGTACCAATCATCGAGGAGGCGGACGCTTCGAAGTCGGTTTGTGATGTCAGGACGACCGAGAAGAAATCCAAGTGCAACTACAGATCGTTCACGCGCCTCCTGTAGTGATGAACGGTCTTTGAGATGTGTCGAGGACGACTTGAGTTGAGTGTCTTGCTGCTGGGATTTTAGGTTTATCGGTAACACACCAAGTAAACGAGACTGCTTTGGTTTCAGTGACAAGAATACCGGCGCAAAGCATAGACTTACAACGTATATGTATGGGATAGAAACAGCTTTCAGATGTTTGCAAGTCGCAGAGAGGGCCCAAGCAGAAGAGACATCGCTTTCACGGAAGCAGAGATCAAGCAGCTCGTTGGGAAGATCAAGGAAGCATAACTCCTGAAATTTGGGTTCTACCGGAGTTCCATTATCATCAAAAACTGTGTCAAAAAACGTGCCAATATGAGTTGGTAGATAGATGTAAAGTACTAACGTGGATGTGCAACACCAAAGACGGTGGTAAAGTCGGGCCCTTTCGGTATAAGCCATTTCGCCTTGAAAATTTCCCAGACAGAGTCGTCCGATAGAGATAATTTCGTGATTCCTGATTCGTTATCGACAATTTGAACAGTGGATGCTTGAACGGCTGTGAGCTCTCTAATAAAGGCGCGCACGAGAGGACCGAAAAAGGCGTATCTCTTCCATACAATCTCATTCAATATTCAGAATGGAAAATAGACCTTGTCACTCACAGAGCGGTGGCGCCCAGAAAGATCAAGGTCTCCCTGTAAAGATGCTGAGGCCTCTAGTGCTGCTACAATCAGAGAAACGCGCACCTTGACGAATCCCTCACACGAAAATATAAATCCGTAGAATCTTATCCCTTGAAAGCAAGGATCCTGGATAATGTCGGTATCGCCTTGTTCGTTGATACATTTGTAGGATCTCGGAGGGGCTGTTGACCGATCAGAGCACAGATAAATCGTGGACGCGGCAAGCATGTCAAAGCATGTCAACTGTGGCCAGGAGGGTCGGTAGGTAGTGAGAGATTTGCGTATTTGGGATTCGTTCTCCAATAAATGCATGGAGGTCGACATCGTGGTGGTGGTCGCTGTACAAGGTGAAGATACGTGCACGTGCCAAGTTTGAGGTAAGTATTTGATAATGCGAATTTAGGGGCTAAAATAGGCTAACTTATAGTACGTGTTCAACGTTCAACAATAATCGAGCGATCCGATTGCTCTTCCCACATCGGATTCCATAAAGGTGAATCCAGGAATTTCACTTGTCCTACTGCACCGTCTGGCCCAATGTGCCACTTCACCGCCCCTCTTCGCAGGTAGATAAGAACATCCTCCAGCGCCGGATTATAGACAGAAAACACACGAGCCATGTTATGGCTGGTGTCTACGGGCGACCAGTCATCCCACCGATACCACAATTTGTCGTCGGACGGAAGCACGTAGGGATCACAATCAGCGGCACTCCCCTCTAATATCACTATATCTCGTGGACTTATTTCTTCGCATGGAAAATGAAAATTCCACGCAAATGACCGTAGTTTGGAGAAATTGGAGAAACGGGAGGCGTAACATCCACGGAGGCTGAGGCCAGCGGCATGGAACGGATATTCGTTGGCGGGGGGCTTTGTCGACGGAAGAGAGTCAAGGAATGTATGTCCGGAAGTCGTTGGCCTATGTTTTCAATCAGATCGGGCCTGCCCTCAGCTAGTCCATCTATGACTAAGTCTTGAATAGGGAAGCCGTGAAGCGCAACCAGCAACTCGTCGACACTAACATCATACGGCGGTACGGCAAATCCAATTTTGACGCGCGATAACGGAGGGGGATGGGGCAAAGAATGGAGTGCAACAAGCCATTCCCCTAGAGGATTTATGCACGCAGGGAATAGCCCGTCCATGCATAGATTGCGAAGGAACTGGAGTCGAGGGCTTTCAACAATTGTTGGCATCCACGTGAAAGCACGACTTGTCCAGGACACGTCATAATAGATAGGTCGACCACATTCGGACAAAAGTAGACGAAATTCCAAACGGCGATATCTTCGAAGCCAAATTGCTCTAGGAGAAGGGAAAGGTCGCGGACATGCGCCAGCTGCGGTAAGTGTTCCGGATCGGAAAAGTCGTATATGTTAGGAGGATATATGAAGGTACTGTTACGAATTGGCTGTCGACATTGAAACCATCGTAGGTGATGGTGGTCAGACTTTGGCAGCCTTTCAAGACATCCATGACGAGGGACATTGCACGGGGTACCGCGAGGGATTCTCTGTGCAGATACCCCATCCAGTAGTCGAAGAAGCGGACCTTCTGGAGCCTGATAATGAGATCAGGGAGAGTAAGAAGAAAATCCAACTTGTCCATGAACTCGGACTGAGACTTCTTGAACAACTCCATTTCTACTTCTTCTTCCATAGGATGATCGGGGTTTATGTGTTTTTGCGCAGGTCCTGGAAACCCCAATAGGCGACACTGGAGTCACAAGCACTGCATCAGAAAAACAACAATCGAATGGCAGACGAAAGACGAACCATATGGATATAAGGGATGGATATCTTTTTCAAGCACTGACAAGTCGCAGAAAGCGCACGTGCATCTTGAATGTCGCATTCACGAAAAATGAGGTCCAGCAGTTCCTCCGAAAGATCCAACAGACAAAGCTTCTGAAACCCTGCCGACGACTTCTTTTGGGTGAATATGATTCCCACCCCAGTAACTTGAAGAATCCTTATATCAGTGCCTTTGACAGTATCCACAAACCAAACGCAGACTCACCGAATTCAGAGAAAACGTAGCCAAACGAGAAGAAATCTGGTATCAACCTTTGGATTTGAATTCTTCCCATTTCGTGTCGTCCTTGAATTGATATTCGATGCACATCTGCCAGCAACCTCGAACGTCGATGCTCCACGACTCGCCAAGTTCCTCAGCGAGAAAGTAGAGCGACATCAATTCGTCGGTGAACTCTACGAAGCGGTCTTCCAGGAATTCAAATCTCTGTAAAAATTCATCAGCCATGTCCATGAAAACTCCTACGTCTGACTTACAGACCGGTGGCGGCTTGAAAGATCCAAGTCGCCCTTTAGATAAGAATAAATATGGGTAAGTTTTTAAATATGGGTAGTTTTTAAATATGAGCACAAACCGTAATAAATCCCTTCACAGCGGCAAAGAAGGCTTTCAATCTGACTACTTGAAATGTCTTGTCATGAATGATATCGGTTTCCCCGTCTTCATTGACCGTTTCGTAATAGTACTTCATAAAATAATCTTGCGCAAGGCAGTCAAAACAAGTAAGCAGTGGCCACCTCGGCAGTTCCATGAGAAGGTCCTTCCGCATTTGAGGCTCGTCTTCTGAGAGGTATACAGGACCTTCCAGTGTCATCGGAGCAGAATTTTCAGGGTTGCAGATGATGGGGACCAGAAAAGAAGCGAAATGATATCATAGCCGCAATCGACCAAATTAAGCAGATGTATACAGTATTTGTACAACACTATTAGTATACAGTGAGGAAAGCCAAACCAACAGGAATATCAAAACCACGAACTGTCCCCCTGCTTGTGAGTCCGCAGTAACTGGAATATAGACCGAGTCTCGGTCTTTTCCAAGTCTTTGTCCTTCGTCTTCGATCTTTCCCAGACAAGGTACGCCGCAATGGATACTAATGTAAGGCCAAGGCCAAGCCCCAGCGTCAACCCTAGAGCGAGCGCGAGTCGCTTGCTGTTGTTTACTGAGCCCCCAGCGGACGCAACGCCGGTCGGTGTCGCCAGTATAGTTGTAGATGAAGGTATAATTATTGCGGGAGGCAATGTCTGCATCGGTAGAACAGTTTCCCTGTCACATATCCTTGATTAATGAGAAAGAAGATAATAATGTTCATAGCCTCACGAAGAGCCATCCGAGACCTGCGCTGTCAGTGTCCCGACATCCAGCCGGGTCCCGTTGATAAAGGTGATGCTGAAAGTCGTGACCTCGTCTTCAATGAGGTTCACGACTGTGACAGTGGACAGTGGTGGTTGAAATTGTTGCTCTATCGATGTGTTACCAGCGGAAACCGTGATGTTGATCGTTGCATTGGATTGAGATGAGGTTGTCACGAACAATGCCGCGGCTGCAATTGGATCTGTTAGACTAGTAATGATGATGACGGGTGAGCACAGCGTGGACTCACCATGGATCTGCAAGAACATCTGAGGTATTATCGCAGCCCCCTCCTCATCTAGACCGTCGGTTGATATTACAGTGGTACCATCGACGTCAACGGCTTGCCTTCAGATGAACTCGATTAACCATATTCATATGCGGAGTCGGAAATGAAGCACGTACCATCCACCCTTGCAATCCCCACCACCCTCGGTAAAATCACAGAAGAAGGGTGTGTACACAATCTGCGAAGCATTGTTCGGTATCGAGACATTATGAAAAGACACTGCCTGAGCAGTACATAGGATACAGAGGACAAAGAGAAGAAGCATCCGAAACATCTAGTCTCGGGAAAGTACAGGACAGACGAGGAGCTCGATAAGTCAAGCGCCCATGGACGTAATCTTCGTGTGCCTGCTTAGGCAACGATGGACTAAATGAGGGTGCATCTATGATGAAGGTGAAACTGACATACCAGCGTCCGTCGGAGCGGTGGAAAGGAAGGACGGCCAAAGCGTCCTAGGAGCAGAAAAGAACGACGATAGAGAATATAATGACTAGGTTTGGGTGAGTAACGACAACCATTGACATTCCGTGTGATATCAAAACCGTATGTCCAACACCATGGTTAATGCAAGAGAAGTAATTGGCCTGAACCGAGTGATCCGAGTTATTGATCTTCCATATCACTGGACCATTTATTTATCGACCGACAGACTAAAATGGTTAATGTGAGTTCGAAGCCCTGACTTAGTTACAACCGAATACTTGCAGAGTACAGCTATCAAGGAAATGACAAGCGTTTGAAAGATAAAGACTAGCAAAGTGGCGAATAGAAAGGCGAGATAGCATCCAAGTTATATGTCGGATGACTAGATGAAGTTCCAATTTGAAAACTTGAATGGGGTTGTTACAGTTTCACGGGCAAGCTTCGCCGCAAAGTCCGTGGTTGGAGAAGCCATATGGGTATATGCATGCAGCATGGGAAACCCAGTGGCCCGACTGTCCTGGTCCATATGCTCGTAGTGGTTACAGAAAAGTGTGGTTAACCTGGCCATGAGTACGATTCTGTTGCTAGCTTTCCGGTGACACTGAAGACCATAGAAATGTAAGATCCTTGAAAAAGTCAAATTAACGGCGACAAGCAGGCAAGACTATGCTATATTTGTAGCTGGGAACTGAGCGCCTGAAGGTCCTGCGTTCTTCGCCCTGGGAATAGTGTTCGACGTGAATCATGATGATGGCCGTAGTAGACGAAGACCGGAATCTCGATGGATGCGAAGTCAAGGGTGCCAAGCATCGCCAAATTGTGTCTGTCCTCTTAGTCGTCGACCACCACCATGTCGGACTTCACCCTTGTTGAGCCTGCCGGCTGGACGCTCTCGCTGCAGTCGATATACTCGGCCTACATTGGTTACTTCCAGATTCATGGAATCCCTTGGTGGGACCGGTCTTGGGGCCATCTCTTCTCGTCGTTTGGCGATTTCCTCTCCTTTTCGTGGCCTGTGATTACCTTGACCGATGCGACGACGGGACAGGCGCATATAGTAACGAGGCCGGGGTCGCTGAATGCATTCCTCAAGATGGTCAAAACGAGGTAGTGAGGCTGTCCAATGAGCAATTCAACGCTGACGGTATGGTAGATTCGGTGAGACACTCCCTATACCGCCCAATATCCTGCATGTTACGCCTTTTTCTGGTGCTTCACGACATATGAGGCATCTCAACGACTGGACTGGGTACAAAAAACTGCATGCGACCCTACCCGCCTCAGAATTGGCTGCGATTAGGGTATGACCCCTCGACCTCTGGCACTGCTCTGTCTGACTTGTTCACAGACACGAATTCGAGCGGGAGATCCAACAGTCATCGTGCCGCTCTGGAAGGCACGCGACAAGACTTACCTCACGCTGTCGTTTGTATGGAGCGAGCGGAACGAGAAGAGTTGTCTAGAGTGGGGGTATGCTGCGGTTCGGTGTTCGGTCCTGGACTCGTACGTACGCATACATTGCATTTATTGGATTGTTCTCAATACGCGCAGGCAAGGACAATGGCCTCCCGTCCCGGATGTGAATTATCGGTATGTCTTTCACCCAGTAGAGATCCCGGAATTTAATCAGAACTTAGCTCACTATCCCTGGCTGGGAACGGTCCGTTCGCAACGATAGGTGAAACTTTTGATCATGCTCGGTACCAGCCAGTCCCAGCCAGGCATTGTGAACTAACTTTTGATTGAATTACAGGTTCCCTCAAACTTCTCAACTGGACTATGTGCTCATCTAGCCTCGCTGTAACAGGAAAGGACATTACATAACTGCAGAATACGCCGACCAAGTCATCAATCGTATTAACCCAACCTTCCCATGGTCGTATGCCTTCGGAGATTCGCAAGTCATTGGAAAGTCCAACATCTCCCAGGTCGTCGAGGCTGTAGTCTCTTCTCTCGCATCGCCTGATTCGGACACAACTGCCAACAATCTCGTTCTCGTCATTCATGGCTCGGCCGAGGTTATCCCACGTCTTCAACAGATGGGCATAAAGCTACCGCATAATATGCATATCATCGATACCGCATCCTTTGAGCGAACTCTCTTCGCTGCAGGGAAGCGCGGCATCATGGAAGGTCGGCAACCTGGCTCGTCGATGACTCTCGACGGTCTCATTATGACGCTCGCCCCCGGTTTGGCCAGCATACCGCGCAACACGGGCAACGAGTCGTTCCTAGGTTTGTTTGCCCTTCAAATGCTCCTCGAACCTGAAGGTGTCCGGATGCCGACTGTGAATGTCAAGAACGTCACCGCCGGAATGAGGCATTCGATGGTCATGAATTCGAAGAATGGCACTGGGATTAGTCCCACGGATCTAGGTATACCAGTAGAGGAATTTGGCCAGATGAAGTTTGGGCCGGGGAGGTCGGGGTCCAGATCTCCTGGGAGGCAACTCGATGCCGCGGATAACAGGAGGTCGAGGAGGTTAAGTGGGTTTGTGTTGACGCGGTAAATTCTTTTGGACTATTTCGTTTCACATCATGAATATCTCGGAATTTGGACTACGCACATGCTATGACTATATGGACTCGCTATACATTGCTACTCGAATTGTACACTCATAGTTGTATATAACAGTAATCTCTCAATAGGATTGTAGGCTTATCTTTGGTGGGAAGAGTTACGACAATGATACTTAGGTGAGAGGCACTATTCATTTCATACTCGTCCTTCTCTTAACATACAGATATTCGAAAATAGCACGCGGAAGCATTGAAAACTCAGCACGCCAATCCCTCGTCATGCGGCAGGCCGGCAACAGTGTCCACAGACTTTATTATTAACCCAGAAACATTCTACTAATCATTTGCTCTAGCGTCCGAATACCTAGCCTTTGATAAGATTCCAGCACACTTTGAGCACAAGCCCCAACTGGAAAGCGTCAGAAGGCGGCGCAAGGAGCGACCTGACGTGCCAGAGCACTGAACCCGCTTGTTCATCCTATAGATCGGGAAGGTGCGATAGATGAGCGATTAGTTATAGTTAACTGTGGAACTTACGGTAAATGCTACGATGGTCAGTTTCTTCATGTACCATCGCAGCCACGAGCCTTTTGATAACGTCTCTCCGGGAAGCGGAATTGTCGTCGAGAACGAATAGTCTGGTCATAGTTAAAGTCAATCAATTCCGTCGATGGTTCATCTACTAATGTGCTTACCGCTGGCTTTGAGAGACGTCCTGAAGACCGATCGTTTTCAGAACATAGTTCTATTGAAGTAGATGCTAGAAAAGGCTCACCAAAGTGGTTTGATCTTTTCCGCGTGAATACTGAAATACTTCTTTGAGAAATCTCTGGGTATCGCCGTCGAGTTCATGAGTAAATTGTGGAGACAGACAACACCGAAGATGGCCTTTGAGCATCCTTGTCTGCGTGCATTGTTAGTCTCTTCTGGCAGGGAACGGATAGAGGTGAATAAACATACCCGTAAACGGGGTTTACTCTCATGACGCTATCACCCATAGCAACAAAATTCGACGGCAAGTTGACGGCACGCTCATATCTAACATAGCTAGAGCCGGCTGGTAATATTTTCAGCATTTTTCAGTGAGAAACATGAAAGCACACATACGATAGCGAACTTGGCTGCAAGTCATGGTGTCTTTTACCTCGTCGAGCATGTCGAGCATCGTGAAGAACGTCTCAGGAATAGGCTTCTCCGTGATCAGAGACCGGGCGCCAGCTTTGGCTTCTTCGAGAGTCTTTGGAAGCTCGCAGTCACCCATTGCAGTGAAGCAAATTTGCACTAGTGGGCATTAGGGAGGCATTCGTATGAGAGGTAGTATGACGACTTGCTGATGTCTCCATCTACACGCTGAGAATAGACACAACGATTCTCCTTCTTAGGGTCCGGCGCGACGGCATATATTACCCCGCATTCATCATACGGGAATGGGAGACCAGGTATCTTCCTTCCGAGTTCCGGTGGGACGTGAAATTGGAGCGTAGAATAGTGGAGCTTTTGGTCGTAAGCAATCTTCAGCTCGTCGAGGGGTAGTTGATTGGAGCTGTATCTATCAGCAAATCCGTATCCCTCGCGACGGAGCCACTTTAGACCTGCCTGTGCAGGTCCTGTACAATCTGTAGTCTTGTTAGTATGCAGAATTGGAAACATGCATACAGTGATATCGTACCTATAACGAGAGTAGCAGGGATGTCCTTTGTGCCTTGAGGTGTACGGATCGTGACCTTGTCGATGTACTCGGGGCTATTAGCGCTTCGTGAGACACCTGTGACTGTCCCGATGACTTGACGAATATTCTTGTAGTCCCCACCGAGGACCAGACGACGCAGGAATGTTTCCGTACCGGCACGACCGGCGTAGATTGTCTTGGGAAGGGTGCCGCCGTATTCCGCGAATGGTAAACAGGCAGCGTTTCCCCACACGTGGAATTGAGTGTAACTGGGACCTAACCTGCGAGCACTGATCGTAAATAAGGAGAAGAGAGATCGAGGTTGAGGCTTACCTTATGCCAGATGCTTCGCTTTGTTCTTCGATCTTGGGGAAGAGCTTAGATAACGCTTTGTATCCCAGGGGTAGGATAACTACATCACTGATGTTAATTTTTAGGGAAACCGTGGTTAACGAGAAAGGAAATACGGTGCAACGAGTTGTACTGCATCACTCGGGAGCGTTTGCTTTCTTGGTTCCATGGGTCCACTCGCGTTGCATCTGGAGAATTCAACCATGCCTCTGGTTCCACGATGATAACGTCGTCGAAGTGGTCATGGCATACTCGAGCTGCGATGAGGCCGCCGATGCTGAAAATGCCAGTCAGGTAATGAATCATATGCTAAGAGCTTAGAGACATGATCACCTTCCCCCACAAATAACAGCCGTTCCTTTGATCTTCTCGCGGGGTAGCCTAAGTCCCAGAGGATCGACGTCTAGCACGCACGTCTGCTTTGACAGTTGCCTGCGTCGGAAAACATGCTCAAGGTAGAGAATGGCACTGCAAGTAACAACCGCAGTTCCGAGAGCCCACAGAAGATTCATGATCAATGAGTTCTATGCAGTATACAGGAGCAGACTTTTAAGCACATGAAAACGGGCCGTAACGGCCCCGTTGACTAAGTACTTCTTTGTTTGCAAGAGGGTGTGTTCATCGCCAGGAAGAGTATTGTCCAATACCGGCCCGGTTGACAAAATGAAGATTGGCTAGATAGAAAGCGTTCGACGACGTCATGCCACGCCGCTTGAAGCTTAAAATCTCGACTCCATGATGCTACGGGGGGCGTCACCTCGCGTAAGGCCACCATATATAATGTCATTTGTAGGATGACACGGACCCTCCTCGGGGGATAGTGCATTGCTTCAGTGGGGCCTCATATTTACGTCCAACCAGCATCCAGCCAGTCGTGAGGGGATGCTCACCGAGAAAAGAGGATAAGGAGCGGTGTTAGTAAAGGAATGAAAGCAAAACGAAGCAAGGGATTGACAGGACGGCAACCCTCAAACACATTTTGAAGATCGAACAGCGTATAATCTAGACCTGTGACTGGCCCCCACAATGAGGTCTACGTATAATCGTAATGGTTCAAGTTAACATTCAAGCTTAGAACACTGGACATCGACGCTCCATAAGAGCATGGCCGTTGAGTTTGAGTCTAAATAAACAACATTAGCAGTTTCATATGTCGTAAAACATAGGGCAAGCAATAAATACAGGACTATCAACGCTATGAAGTTTCCGAACTAGGCCAGTCGTGCAGTAGTAAAATTCCGGGGTTTGCTCATGCAACTAGCATTTTACTCGTGACTGCAACATACACAAACCCAGGACGTGTAGGTCTGAATGGACCGAAGACAAGTAAACTTTGAGTGTGGAGCGAGTTATGAAACGGAAGTGTTGAGAGTTGGGGCGACAGCAGGGTCGGAAAATGCCGAACCATGGATTGCCCCGAATGAAGGGTTCCTTCCTTGTTCACTACCATCATCTCGTTCGATGCACGCCTTTTCTTCATTTTCAGCAATGGACTCACTGCTAAGGCGTGAAAGAGCCTCCTCTATAAAAATGGTGAACGATGCAGGACAAGGCGTGAACCACCCCGGAGTTGCTCTCTTCCCCGTAGGGGAATTCTACCACTATGGTCCAGGATATTCTTCGCGACTCGACCATTGGCCAAGCTATCAACTACGTATCGAACGGTCGCATATTCTCCTACACTGAACAGCGCCTCGCCTTTCATATTCCTTTGCATTTCCTACCGAAACGACCCTCGCCCATATTGTCACCCGACTCTGACGCGATAACGCTGTGCGGAGTTGTGGAAAGGTCGACGCCTAAGGTGGAACTCACGAGAGAATCCACTTTGGTTATGGATGTCGACACAGAGAAGCATTCAGATCCTTATCTCGTAGGATGGTACGGGGACGACGACCAAGAGAACCCAAGGTTTGACTTATTATGTGCTCATCGTTCAGTCTGTTGACTGTGTATGACCTGCAGAAACTGGTCTCCAGCAAAACGCGCGTTCGTCGCATTCTGTATCAGTTTCTTGACTTTCAGCGTGTACATTGGCTCTGCCATCTACACGCCATCTATCCCTGGATTGATGTCCGACTTTAACGTCTCCCAAACAACAGCTACCTTCGGTCTCACGCTGTACGTTCTTGGTAAGTGGACCACCCTCCTTCAGTTGACATGAACCCATGTCCACATTAGCATACGGCATAGGACCCATGTTTCTCGCCCCTCTGCAAGAACTTCCCCACATAGGTCGGAACCCGGTCTACATGGCCACATTATTAGTCTTCATTATTTTCCAAATACCCATCGTCATGGCTAAAAACATGAGCACTGTCCTCGCGTTTCGCTTTCTCACTGGGTTCGCTAGCAGCCCTGCACTCGCCACTGGAGGCGCATCCATGGCAGATATCTACTCCGTGAATCATATTGGATACGTATTAGGTATCTGGTCGCTCGGGGCGGTTGCTGGTCGCATTGTTGGCCCGGTTATCGGAGGGTTTGCAGCTCAGGCGAACGGATGGCGATGGCCCCAGTATGAACTAATCTGGATAGTCAGCTTTTCCCTGATCTTCCTTCTTCTCTTTCTCCCCGAGACTTACGGACCTACGATTTTGTTGAAAAGGGCACGACGGCTGAGGAAGCTTACGGGAAATGAGCAACTGCGATCCCAGAGCGAGAAGAATTCAGAGGGCGAGTCGTTTGTGACGGTGATGAAGGAAGCCCTGATCCGTCCCTTTATTCTTGCTAAAGAGCCTGTCTTGATGTTTGCGAACCTCTACGTTGGCTTTGTTTGTCGGTTTTAATATCATTCTCCGCTGTCAAATGTACCATTGACAGTTATTCAACAGATGCGATATTTTACTTGTGGTTTGAGGCTTTTCCGCTAGTCTTTACGGATATCTACCACTTTCGTCTTGGTGCCAGCGGCCTGCCCTTTCTTGGCTTCATCGTCTCTGCCAGTCACTGTATGCACGTTTCTACCTTGATCCCTACTCTTGCTAACTGGTGTTTCCAGTACACCATATATGTTATCTACCTAAAATATCACATCGCACCTCGATTAGCAAAAGCTCGCGCAGCAGGCGTGGACGTCTTGCCTGAGATTTATCTCGAGATTGGACTCATGGCCAGGTCTTCATCCCGACGAGTGTCCTCATCTTTGGGTTCACTTCAAAGGAGGGCATCCACTGGATCGTCCCCGTTATCGGCGCCGCCCTCTATCTTCCCGGCATCTATCTTATCTTCCAGAGTATCCTGACGTATATCACATCAACGTACCCCACCCATGCTGCGTCGGTTCTCGCTAGCAACGACCTCTTCCGTTCAACGATTGCCAGCGTCTTTCCGCTGTTTGGCCGTGCATTCTTTGTTGGTCTTGGTTTGGGCCCCGGATCAGCCCTCCTGGCTGGTATTTCTTTCTTGCTCATGCCGGTGTTTTGGGTATGTCGTATAACTCTACTCTACCTGTGTCGCTGATGTTCTTCACTTTAGTCGTTATGGAAATGGGGCCACGTCTTACGGAGACGATCAGTTTACGCCTGTGGTTCATGGGAAGGCCTTCGCTATTTAGATCAGTTTTATCTACTGTCGGGCTGCTCCGGTACGGAACAGCGTCCAATCTTGCAAAAGCTCATGTCATTTAGAGATAGAATGTGTTTGTGTGATAGTACTAGTATTTTTATATTCCTTTTTAATCTTTATTCTTCGAACTGGTATTTATTGCTATTTCGAAAAATGATGAGAATCCAAAAAAAAATTAAAAAGTTTTGGGCCCCACAAAAAGACCTCCGAGTCCGCACTCAGGGGGCCATGACGATCAACGTCATAGATTGTTTCGTCGACAGTCGTGGGTTGTCTCAGATGGTGCAGGCTGAGATCGGGCTGGCATCTGGCGTATCAAAACTTTTTTTCTTTTTCGAGAATCTCATCATTTTTGAAAATAGCAATAACATAAAAGGTTCAATGCGGAAGGTTGATATCACTTGGACATGAATCGTATGTCAGGCGCGCCGGAAGTTACAAATGAAGACCAAACCCTGAAAGCAGGAGCACTGCGCCGGCATGTGCTGGAAAAGTCAGTCAGTCAGTCCTTGAAGTCACACTCGGGGTTCCGCCCATTTTTCAGGACCTGAGAGCTTGCAGAAGTTCCTGGTGTTCAGCCCCGGTTCCCAAAGGTTATGACTTATGTAATGTTAGATAGCAGTTCAGAAGAAGAAACTTGGTTGTGGCGGGAGGTGTGAGAGCACCGTTACGGGATATGTATGCTCTTAAATTAAAGTTATCATCTGGTGAGGTGGCCGAGTGGTAGGCTGACCAAGTTACGTGGTGATTATTAACATCTGGTCCGAAAGGGCGTGGGTTCGAGTCCCATCCTCATCAAACCTTTGTTTTTTTAATCTTTCAAAAAATTTCTTCTTTTCCAAATAAAAATTCCGTTATATCAATAATCACACAGTCGGCTCCCTGTCGCCCTGTGAATATCACGCCATAACTGGTTACGGGCCTACAGCGCTTCTAGAAGTCTTTTCCTCATTCCCGAAGTTCAACCGCACTTGATATTCAACATTTTGTATCCTTAGTGATGTTGGGAAACTCGGAAGCTGGACTTACTATAAAACTTCTATGATTGGAACGCGAGAGCGCTGGAGCTCCTTGTCTTCCCCTTCCAGTGTTGTCTATTCCTTCGTAGCACCTAAAATGCCGATGCCACCAAGTAGCCTAACCGCTCGGCCATCTTGCTGGGTAATAGCCACATTCTGTGAAGACGCTCAGATGTCCTTTCATTTCCTAAAGTTCGACTATAGTCTATCGCCTCTCTTGTTCGTCGTTATTCTTGATGAAAATGCGATGTGCCTTATTGTATCGTCCATGCTTCAATTGCATCTCACAGTTATTGGAGCTTGTTACTGTGTCACTACCGTGCAACTACCAGATGCTACGCCCTGGATGGCATTGACGTCTTCGCCTTGCTTTGCCCCAGCCATATTGATATTCAAGATCTGTTCTTGTCATCATCTAAGCTTCGACGACTCAGACTCCCGAGAAAACTTGACCCGGACTTTTGTACTCCGGTTTCGCAGAACTTAAGCCGACTGGTTTGAATACCGGTAAAGCCGCGTACGAGACCAGCAATTAGGACTTGATAACACTGGCGAAACCGCGTGTATTGGCTTCAAGTTCACCTTTCATCAGTGGTACTTATTCGACTCTCGAAGAACCGACTGAAAGAAAACACCTGCTCTGGGCGCAGTCCTGTTTTCGCCGACCCACTTGACAGCAACTGACTTGATTCCGTTGCAACACAACCATCCGTTCAATGAAGTATAGTTGCATTAGTATAGATCATTACATTTTAGTGCTCGTAATATAGAAGCCATCTCGGCCCCATGTCTAGAGATACAAAGTAGTCTAACTAGTGATATGACTCCATCGTGCGACGACGCTCTATTTGGTATGTTCTAAATCGTGATATGCTCATGTCATTAGGCACGCTTTTGCTCTTGTCCGAGCAAGAAAAACAGCAGCGAAAGCTGACGAAAGTATCTGAAGTCGCGTGTCGGGTCTCTTTTATGGGCTAGCCGCATACACGGACCGTCTCCTCAAGACATGTCCCCATTTCCACAATGACTAGAACAAAGAGATTAGCTTGAAAAACGACAGAAACTTGGATAAGACATACCCAAAACACCGGCATCATGAGGAAAGAGACACCAGCGAGTAGGGCAGAGGCTGGACCCAGACCGAGGTTGACGAAGAATGCCCGTCCAAAAAGTGGAAAGACGCTAGCGATGGCGGAACGGAAGAGGTCGTTGCCAGCGAGAACCGATGCGGCGTAGGTAGGGTACGCTGACGTTATATACGTCAGGATACTCTGGAAGGTGAGGTAGATGCCGGGAAGGTAGAGGGCGGCGCCGATTATAGGAGCGATCCAGTGAATGCTCTCCTTCGAGGTGAACCCGAAAATGAGAACACTAGTCGGGATGAAGATGCTCGCAATCAATCCAATCTCCAGGCGGATCTCCGGTGCAATGTCGACGCCTGCAGCTTCAGCTTTGGCAAATCTAGGTGCGATGTGATATTTCTGATAGAAAACGTATGCGGTGTACTGGACGGAAAAAGGTGTCAGCACCAGAAGTTGGTGAAAATAAAAATACTTACAGTGATGGCGCCGGATACAACGAATCCAAGGAATGGCAGGCCGCTGACGCCCAGATTGAAATGGTAGATATCGACGAATACAAGCGGGAAAGCTTCGAACCACAGGTAAAAGATAGCGTCTGATAGAAAAAATGTCGTCAATTAGGTATTCTACCCGGACAGCGTGGGAGTTACTCACAGACAAATCCAAGATAGACGTTTGCGAACATCAAAACTGGCTCCTTGGCAAGGATGAAGGGTCGGATCAACGCATCCTGCATCACTTCACCTAGGGATTCGCCCCCTTTATCCTTCTCGCTTTGGGATCTCAACTCCTGGTTCCCTGTGAGCTTCCTGAGCCGCTGCGCGCGCTTCAACAGGATCGTTGGCTCGTAGGTCTCGGGCAGAAGCAGAAGAAGGAAGATAAGCGCGAAACCGGCGATCCAGATGAGTTCGTACTGAGGCCACCTCCATCCGTTGGCCTGTGCTGCGAATCCTCCGATGACTGGACCAGTAATGGGACCAGCGACAGATCCGAGTGCCCAGATACCCAGCACGTATGGGAATTGATGCTTAGGGTAGATGTCCGCCATGGATGCACCTCCCGTAGCGAGCGCAGGGCTGCCGACAAACCCGGTGAGGAATCGGAACGCTAGAACCGTACTCATGTTTCTGGCGACGGCGAC
Organism: Desarmillaria tabescens; assembly: GCF_030435595.1. Taxonomy (NCBI): domain Eukaryota; kingdom Fungi; phylum Basidiomycota; class Agaricomycetes; order Agaricales; family Physalacriaceae; genus Desarmillaria; species Desarmillaria tabescens. The sequence goes on from NW_026848302.1 coordinate 198,588, forward strand.
GGGTATCTGGAAGATGACGAATAGGAACAGTGTAGCCATGTACACCGGGTTACGACCTATCCCCGGAAGTTCTTGAAGGGGCGCTAAGAACATGGGGCCGATACCGTATGCTGATTAAGAATATTAAAACCGAGCGGACTGGAATTGGACGCAAAATAACTTACCAAGAATGTACAGCGTGAGACCAAGAGTGGCCATGGTTTGAGAGACATTGAAGTCAGCCATCAGACCAGGAATCGACGGCGTATAGATGGCTGAGCCGATATACACGCTGAAGGTCAAGAAGCTGATGCTAAATGCGACAAAAGCGCGTTTCGCGGGAGACCAATTTCTGGATATAAAAATCAGAAAATGAATTCGATCGTATCAGAAATGAAGCAAACCTTGGATTCTCCTGGTCATCGTCCCCATACCATCCTACTGTGTACGGGTCGGAGCTGAGAGCAATATCGATCTGTTTTTGCTTCTCCGTGTCGATACCCACAGCCAGAGTAGACTCCCTCGTGAGCTGTACTCCCGGTGTCGATGCACCTCTAGACTTTTCTAGATCACCGCATAGTGTTGTCGCGTCAGAATCTGGGGACACGATTGTCGACGGTCTTTGAGATGGAAGGAGGAAATGTGAAGGAACCTCAAAGTCGGGTCGTTGGTCAGCGTAGGGAAAGATACGGCCACTTGAAATGTAGTTGATGACTTGGCCAATGGTCGAGTCGCGGAGGATATCCTGGACCATAGCGATACAAGTCTAGAGGGGAAGGAAAGGAGAGCCGGGGGTGATTGATGCCTTCCTCTCATTTTCAGTCGCTTTTATAGATGCCAGACAATCTTCGGGCCCTGGAAATGATTCAGCCGTTGAAGGTGGATTCTTCATCAAACTCGCGAATGGTTGGTGAGCAAAAATCGGTGATCCCACTGTCGGCAAGTTGGCATTCGTCATCATGCTCGGCGTCTTCCGTGTGGATCGAAAATAGACCTCCTATCTACTCGCTGTCGCCAGGCAGAAATATCATTATGTGAGTCATTATCTGATGAGGAGGGAGATGAAAACGCCAGCTGCAGAAAGTTCGAGAATGACAAACTAGCGCGGACAGCAACTGAACGCTGAGCGAAGTCCTTATGTGATTGCGCTGAACACTACAACTAGAAGAGCTTGGCAGTAGGATGCCGTGTCGGGCGGTATCAAGCAGAGCAAGATGGAGGTAGTAAGAGAAGGATGTGGATGGCCCCTGGGAATTTCGCCGACTATAGCACGTGTTCTTGAGGACGCGTCGTGATCGGAAACAGGTGGGTCAGATCTGACGTTCAAATATTATGCTTTACACTGCGATAACAAGGTTGGGTGTCTTTCTCTTTCTGGTTTTCAATCTGAACTATAATTTAGGTGGTAATTTGAAGGTCGCTGACCCAGGCTGAAAACTGGAACCTTTGGGGAAACACGTGGCAAAAACATCCACTCGTATCACTGCGATGGCAAAACGGCTATGGGCGCCGGGCGGAGACCAGTCAGCGGCGAGGGCGCAGGGCGCACCGCTTATATGATAGAACATGTGGGCGGAATCCACCGTCACAGTACAGCCACAGGTCGTCCACGAACCCCCATGACAAAGCCGTGAACTGTCCAAAGGCGGCTATTTCCTAGTGTACCTATTATCGATCCGGTCCTTAACCAAATCTTGGACGACGCAAAACCCTTCCTTGAATCGATCAGGTTACAAGTTACCGCCCAGGTTCGATCCCGGTTGGGAACCAACAAATGTAATTGAAGAACGACAAGCTGTACCCTCGATTGCCGGTACGCCTCCATGCCATCTATACATTATCTCGTTCACCCCCCCCCCCCCCTTCAACGACATTTTCTTGTATCTGCCGTGCGCCTGAGTGATGACAAACCTGTCATTCTGAAAGAGAGTCGAAATAGGATCACCAGAATTCGAAATATCAGTCTTATTCTCATCACCACCTCTCTCGCTTGACCCACGAAACCATTGCATTCCTATTGTTGAAGTCTTGGAATATGGAAACCATGTAATCCTTGTGCTCCCAATATTACGACACTTTGAGGATCCTCCATTTGATACGGTGGGAGAAGTAGTTGAATGTTTCAGACAAATATTTGAGGTGCATAGCAGTTTATTTTCCTGCTCTTTTTTCATACTAATCGATGGGATACTAGGGAATTCAGTTTATGCACCAGCCTTCGTCGCTCACAAATAAGTCCATCATTCAGAGTGTATTTTATTATCTGACTCTTGGCCCATTGGAGTGATTGCACACTCATGATCATGATGGACTCCACAAAGATGTATCCGAAAGGTCTCATCCTCGAACGGCCTTATTTGATTGCAGTGGTCTCGTTTCCCCAAGTTGCGCATATTACCTCATTGATTTTGGACATGCTCGTCGATACGATCCAGCGGACGGTATCCCCAACGAGCCGATCATCCGGGGAGCAGACAAAACGGCACCTGAACATGTCAAACCTGATGCGTCGTTTGCGTGTAATCCATTCCCTACCGACATACTCGAAGCCGTGACATAGACACACAACTTGGTTTGGGTAGCATAGTTCGTTCGGTGCAACACTCCTTGTTACAAGTTAGTCAACAATCTATCGCCTTACTCTGGAATCCAACTATATCGTATGGATATTTTTATCGCTACGTACAAAAAGAATGCGACATCTGAAAGAACGAAGGAGATAAGAGGATTTATAGTGGACGCTTGAAGGTAGTTATTCACGTTTTGCCGGAAAAGGGCTACCCGAGAGGCTGGGAGTCCGGAAGGTACTATATACACAGTGGGACAGTCCTGTTAAAATACACTTCGTTACAGTGTTATGAGCTATATCCGTTCCGTTCACTGGCATTACCCACATCTTCAAAGCTTCATATATAACGACAGTGAGCCACCGACAAAATTCATTCAGCTCAATTCTCGACGCCAATGCCTATTATCCAAGTTCAAGACCCGTTCGTCCAGATCCTAAGTGCTCAGTGACGACTAAGTTTTGACCAGTGACCAATGTCCACTACACAACCCTAAAACCCCACCTCAGACCTGGGGCCTGGGCCCAGGGCCCCACGCCGCACGGTGACAACGTCAACAAAAAGTCCACGAAAGATCTAGACATAAATGTCGGTAGCAGGAATCGAACCTGCGGCTCTTCGGATTTGCATACCACAACGAAGTGATTTAACCCCTAATCGATACCGACCTAACAATCAGTTGTCATCGAGTCTAGGTATCTATCCGTGTAATCAGCCAGCTGAAGAATTGTATTTCTACCAAATCCAAAGTTATTCAATGCAATATACACACAACCACTCTCTTCAAACGCATCTTCCACAAGAAAGCAAGACTAATGATACAGATCGCAGATGTAACGAGTAACAACGAGAAGATGAATCCATGAAGATCGATAAATAATGCAAATATGGACCCAAAGTAACGAATGGTATACAATAATACACTGAGGACGAAAGCTTGAATGAAAAACCGGCGTCTAACATCATACAAGTGTCCGCCCCTCAACACGGTAAAAGAAAAAAGGAAGTACCTGGAAAAAGATGTTCCAATGATGTTTGATATTTCGTGGGCATGGGAAAAAAAAACTCTAAGCAAACGATAGCGAAAACAGAGCGATAGACGTATATGTACACGTGTGATTTATTTACACGGCGTGCAAAGCGTGGGAGGATCCAAAAGGTGGAACGAGTGGCCGAGAGATCTATATTTTTTTTTTCAGGTCCTAGCGCGTCTGATATGGATGGCGGCCTTTTTGTGCGCGTGAAATGGAGGTGGGCGGGATAGGTGGTCGGTGATGAGGATGGTAAAGGGGAGAGGATAGGGAGGTATGAAAGAGTGTGGAGAGATCATGGTATAGGTACAGAATGAGGGGAATGGACCACGGACAAGATAAAGCGGAAGCGAAAGGAACGGAGGCACGGGCGACTGGAAACTCTACATGGAGGGAAGGATAACGCATGAGTCCGATAGGTGAATGTCCAAAAAAACAAGCCAAAAGGAAGAGAAAGAATGAAGAGGACAGCAAAGGAATAAATTCGGAGAATATTCCTTTCGTGAAGACGCCGCCACAGGCAGGATACGCATTACGCTATATCCCGTCTCGACCCAAGTTCCCAATATTTTGCATCCCTCCCCCGCCGACCAGTCCACTCCCGCTCCTCGGCCGGCCAATTAAGTCCTGGGGCACCCCCCAAGAATTTGGTCCAGGCCCCTGATAATACCCTCCTCCACCTTGAGAGTAGCTGTGCTGATGACCCAGGGGAGCCGAGTCACTCCGTGCCCTCGTCGAGAACTTTTTCGAATTACGAACATTCACTACCTCTTCAGGGATGGTGTGTGGCGGAGCGGACAGAATACCTCCGGGTGAATGGGCGCCGGCACTACCCATACCACCGCTTGAAATACCCCCGCCCATCCCCACGCCCAATAAACTTGAAGACGTATCAATCCGTGGACGTTTGCGGTCACCACCACCAGGGTGAGCGGAATACTGCAACATTGGGGGTGGAGCAGGGGACGTGATATATATTCCGGGGTTAGACGAGGGGAGAGAAGAGTGTGGATGAGGCGAAATGGAGGACATATGGTTATGGTTATGATTGTGGTTGGAGAAATGTTGGGGCGGGTTTGGCGAGGACGGCGACGGCGAGTCGGATAACTCCGCTGGAAATTGAGGGACTGTGAATTTGGGTCAGTAAGCGGGATAAGGGCATTGCGAATAACAAGGGGAAATGTTTTTAAAAGATAGGAACACCAATAACAGTCGCCAAAGAGGTAGAATGATGAAGGGACAGAGGAATACGTAACGAGCAGCAAAAACGTGCATCAAGATGCGGAAGACAAAGTCGAGCTTCGTAGATGCGCGACAAGAAAATTGAGTTATGCGAGCAGAGGGGGCGGGTCACAGGCAGAAGCAAAGAGACGTGTGAACCGGGTGAACTAAGGCAGAAGAGGCAAGGTACAGAAGGCGCAAATTTGAATGCAAAGAAAGGCGGCAAAAGTAGACGCTCGCGGAAAGGACGCCGGAACCATGAGGAAAGCAGCAGCAAACCAGGTATTGTATGAACGGCACGTGCCATAGGAATACAAAAAACCTGTCCAGCAGAGATGCGGAACGGAACACGTAAACTGAAAGAGAAGGCCAGACAAGGTCCCAATAACTGGGAATGAAGAAAGCAAGGATAGCAAGAACGGATGCAATAAAGAAGAATAACAATTGAAATAGGGCTGAGAAGGGTAAAGGTAGCAAAAACATCCGCATATATGCGCAGCGCAGGAGAACACATGGAGAAGCAGAAGGGAAAGATAACACAAGTATGCGAGGAGGCGCAGAAAACATACGATAAACATATGGAGGTAACTGGCAACAGAGGAGAGGTCAAAGATTTCGGGACGACGTTGCTTTGGCGTAGGGGATAAAGCGCGCGGAAAACGAGGCGAAAAGTGGGGGGCGAGAAAGGACGGAGCAAGGCAGGACGCGAGGATACACAACGGGGACGTGTAAAATGGAACTGGCGGATACGTTGAAGAAGAAGTAGAAGAGAGAGAAAGCAAAAACGAAAGAAAGCCAAAATGAAGGAGATGTACTCACGACTACCAGGGAAACCTTTGCCAACGAAATCCCATAATCTTGCGACGACGTTGGTGAGTCGCTCGACTTTGCGACGCTCGTGAACAAGGGCGTCCCACATACGACGGTTATCGTCGCGCATGCCTGCAAGTTGAGCGGCGACCTGAAGAAAAGGAGTGATGAGATGATAATCCGAGGAGGAGAATAAATGCCATGGAAAATCCCGGCACGAAGGCGAAAAGAACGCGGCAATGGAAGAATACCCACCTCCCCTGGTAGCTCGACTCTATGCTTCGCGCCTAAATCGGGCTCTAGTGCTTTGCGCTTGATTTCATCGAGCAAGTCGGGACGTCCCCGTAGAAACTTGTGGTGCGAGAATTCCCAAGTCTGAGAGTCGGTAGAGGTACGTTGTGCACGAGGCGTACGGTTGATTTTGTGGAAGCCATACATGTTGAGCTGTCGTACGAACGACGAGAACTACGTTTATGGTGTCAAGTGCTGTTGCTACCATCAGATATTTCAGTGGCACGCACGTTATTATGTTTGAAGTGGCTGCCTAGGATGCTCCGGCTGAACTCTCCCACATTTGACACGACAAACGACGTCCCGAGTTCAGTCCACGCAATAAAATGCGCGGATTTAGGGTCTGAAATCATCCTAATAGACTTAGCATTGAGAATAGCATTTGGGGGGAGGAAAAGGAGCACGTACTGGTACAACTTGGTCACAAAGTTGTTGGTCGGCATTGGCTTGCCCAGAACGCCAATGGTCGCTGATCCAGGTGGTCCTTCTGTTGGTGACGGTTCCATGTCCTGATCCTGGTCGTCGTCTGTTGGAGGCGGTGTGGTGCTGCTAGTAAAAGAGCGTTTTCTTTCAGTTCGCTGATGAGACGGTGCTGGAGAGGCTGGCGATGAGCCGACAGAAAGCGACGAGAGATTAAGCGACAAGGTTTCCCTGCCGTTTTGCTGTTGCTGTGTCGAAGTAGGGGTATTGCTGTTAGAGCTGGACGTCGGAAACGGGGGGTAAGCCTGGTTAGGCTGGTCAATAGACGAGGCGGGCGGGGAAGGGAAAAATGGGTAATCCATCGACGGCGGTGGATGGAGAGAAGGAGGGTTGTTTGCGAGTGTGTGATGGGATAATACGAGCCGGGGGTCCGGTGCTTTTTGCCGGCGGGATTTATTTTCTTATCCTCCTGCATCATTGCTTGATGTCGCCCATGCGGTCCGTCTTCGAGCACGCAATACGTTATTTGGGTTTCTTCTCCGTCCTCTTAACAAGGAATTCAAGGATTATTATTATTTTCTTATCTGGTCACCGTTCGCTGTTTGGCTCAGGGGATCTAGCATGACAGGCACTGCTACACGTGCCTTGCTTCCATCGGCTTTTGCCTCCGGTCCCTCGTGGCTTCTGTCAGGGCGCTTACCTACCCGCGCGTGGCCTGCGCCGTTACGACCGTATACGTATATACACGTCGACAAAATTTGCTGGGAGCCACCCTTTTTATCAATTTTCGGTGTAGTCTGTATAGCCAAATCAAAGCAAGCTCTGGCCGCGTCTAAACCGCCTTTGAACTTTCCTCCGTTCCGCAGTTGACCTCCCATGCGACACGCTCGCGCTTTACCTCTCACCCTTACTTCTCGCTCTCTATCTTACCTCCGATTCACCAGCATTCTTATGCACCACTCTCACGCGTTTTCAATTCTTACCCTTCCGCTCTCTTTTTTGCCCATCATTTTTTCGCGTCCCATTCCCACCGTTACGAGTCCAGATCCATCACGTTCATATCCAGATTTCAAAGCTATTTGCAAAACTCGCGTACCGGCTAACTCAGTCACAAAGACAGATCCGTCATTTGACTGATTCTTCGGACTCGAATGGTACCGCGACGCCACTATAAAATATTGCACCAACATCGATTACACCATTTCAACAGACGGTGAACTCGAACGTGTACAATAATAAAACAAGGTACTCGTCTATCGTAATTTTTAACCAATTTCTTACGGCAACTTCAAGACCTTCATTATACCACGACTCAGGTGAACCCTGACAGCACCCGCTACGTTATCCTCACGGACACTCTACCCGCGAACATACAGGACGGCACCGAGGCCTACTAATAGCCTACTGCCGCCCCAGTCGTAGACAGTCGCGCTTTTGTAGGGGCCGTACAATCTCCCAATTGGTCCGACATATCCGTAATACTCCTCCGTAAAATAGACGTCATTAAATCACTTCGTATTGGCGCAGTTTCTCCAGTGAAGACAAATATAAAACGTCATAACGGTGGTAAAAGACAGACATCGACCTTGGCATTCGATTGCCCCAGAGGTGGGACACCTTCAAACTAACTTGTAATGCCGAGCCTTTTCCGGGCCTTCACCTCTTCTCCGACACGGGCAAGTCAAATTCATTTCTCCCTCCAAATAGCGCGAAGTCATAAAACAGGAGTCTACTGGCTATTAGATCACCTCGATTTATCGTTGTAATAACTGAGGACCAGATGATTGTAAAGTTACACGCACTATTCAGTGCGGCCTATTAAACCGCTGAGGGTTTTGACATGAATCTAAGCGCCTCCCCCAATTATCTGCTCATCCATCGTTTCAAAAGAGACGCCCGAACCATTTGAATTGTATTCCAGAAAAATTGCGGGTTGATCGAAGAATTAGAGTCTATCGCAAGGGCGGTGCCAAGTTTACAACCACTCACACTACCGATTGTTCCATGGGAAAGGCCACCTCTTAATAGACACCATCAATATCTGGTCTTCAAGGCTCCAACTGTTGCAGCCCCTGCAATAAATATAACTTGCCATTGTAACTCGTTATCCCAGGCTCTCGGAGGTATCATGATTCTTTGGAGACATCAATCCTAGGACAGTGCACCCAAGCCGTCGGCGCTGAACTCAAACAGTTCTATTCAAACATCAAGGGCAAAGGGAGATCTATCATGGGCACAGATTCCCATCCTATTGGTTAACGGGAACTAGTGTCGCTACGGTCCTGACAAACGGTAGTCAGTAACAATGCCATGGCACCTATCCAACGATCAGTCTCCTTTCCAACTCCTCTAAAAAAGACACTCGGAGATAGGGTAGTCAGACGAACGCTCTTGTCAACGACTGCGACGACACCTCAGCAAATGAACTTTTGAACCTCACTTCTTCCCGCCATATGCGGTGGCACATTTTGAAGTTCAATTGATGGACAGGACATCTGGACCCAGATTACTGAATCAGATTCGGAAAACAAACAGTTAGACGGATTAGAATTGATACTGAGAATCATCTCCGACCTCGGCCCTGTTCTATAGGTTTCTCCCGCTGTAAAAGCATCAGGAATTCCAATACAATACCGCTACTGTTTCCGCATCATAACACAACGGATGGCCCCAAGTTACCGAACAGGCAAACTGTAAACATTGCACCAGATGACTCGGCATTCCAGCCAATGATTGTTCAACTTAAAGTTCTGCACTAGCCATCCGGCCCCCAAAAAGAATGCCCGAATGAAGAATCAAAAAGCGGCAGGATCCAAGTTACCGAATACAAATGATCATTTGTATCTCCAATTGCTTGTACCCGATCATTTCAGTAGCAATGAATAGGTCCAGCACCTGATTTCGGTGGATTTTACGGACAAAGACCACGTATCCCGGCCACAACTGCCGAAGCTACAAACCCTCCCCTCGACTTGAAAGCAGCTCATAATTGTAAATTATTCCAGGGCCAAGCCAGACCGTAAATGTTTACTCACACATTTCAAAATCGTAAACTCAAACCCACGCGGTTCCCAGTACGCGATCTCCTCAATCGTAAATGATCATCACCGACACATGCGGCTCCGAGTCCTGATAAGTTCAGTCACGAGAGATGAATAAAATAATAACCAAGCGTAACATCTCCCACGTGAAGAATAGAACTCACCCAAGAAATTATATAGTCCGAACCATATGAGCAGCGGATTTTCAATGCGCTGAGATAAAGTCTAGTATAGCTCGATCAATGTTTTCAGGAGATTTAAATTCTACCAATGTCGCACGCTGGCCTTCTTATCCATACTCGGATTATTACGCGGCAATTGTATCACCAGCTTTCCGCCAAACAAGTGAGGATACCCTGATGTTTAGATCAATGGTGTGAGCGTACGGTCGGACTCGGAAAACTTTAAAGGCTAGACCCAGCACTGATCAAGTCTTCCATCTACGTCAGCAGTTCAGAATTGTGGGCGGGAATCTAGTCACAAGGCTCAAAAGGAAGTCGACGGTGGCTTAAACAACTCGCTCCAGACGGCAGGTCCAGCCTGAAGCACACCCCAGATAGAGCCTCCAAGTCGGCGTACGGTCACGAAATGGAAGAGATCAAGCACACAAACAACCGACAGACACAGGAACGTACTAGTATAGCCAGCCATTGATTTACCTAAGGGGCGTTTTCGAATTTGAGTGAAGCGAGAACAAAAGTCGACGGCGGCCCTTCAAGCTTCACCGATCGACCTTACAGGGGTTTTGATGATCTTTTGCTGCGTAGGGCGCCTGATGAAGCGAACCGGGCGCCGAGGGATTGGCTCTAGGAAAGGATTTCCCATCGACATATATCCGTGTGATCCAACCTGGCAAGGGGCAAAAAAACTATAAGATTCCTGAATACTGACGCAAGAACTCAGGTCCAGGGCCGAGAAATGGCTGTGAATGTACGTGAGTGTCGAAGGACATCTGTTTATGTGGCGTTGCTTCCGGGACAAACGCTCTACGATGAAAAGGTAATAAGCAGGAAAATCAGCGGCGTACGGATCATCGGTCCGTATACTGTAATACCAGCACGTGACTGACGCGGACTTGACAAATCAGGACAAATCTCCTTGCACGTCACCATAATCGTGATAACGGTAACGAAATGCTGAGACGATGCTGGCGCAGTCGGCCCAACCAAATATGGGGTAATCTCCGATGGAAATATCCGATATTTTGTGCAGGTTCGTACGCTGATCTGCAGTACATGCCTGGGGTCACTGTTAACCGAGACGCGGTGTAGGCTCTGGTGATCTTTGAAGGCACAGGTGCACGGTCAGTGGTTTTTGTAGGAGTATGGTGGTCTTTATTCTAGCTTTGCTCTATCATTTTTGCTTATTTATCCGGGCAGGACTATGCAATTTTTTGTTTCAGGTCAAGACAGAAATGTCATTCTAACGGTATCCACGGTGTCTCCATCTCTAGCAAAACTCCAAGCCCCAAAAGTTGCTGATCGGACAGCGCCAAAGGAGGACGAGGGATCCTCCACTGCGAACTGCGGTCGCTTAATGTGTCGCCAAGTCTATCTTGACGCGCAGGCTTTTCTCCGTCTCTATCCGGAGGTGAATCCATGACTCTCCCTCCAACGTAAGTTTCCTCACCGCTCAATTACAAGAAAGCCTTCGACTTTCCCGTTTGGAGGTGTTTAGCTGCGGAAACGTTGAGAAAAGACGACCTCTGCTAAAAACCAAGAAAATGCTGAATAGCTCATATTGCAAATTGTGTACCCCGATCGGAGGAACTCAAGTATGGCCGTGGTCTATGTAACCCTTACACTCCATACTAACGCGTCCCCAAGACTCGGAGTTCGCCAGCTCCGCTCGCGGATATCTACCATCTAGGCCAATAACAGTGTAGTTTCAGACATTGACCAATATGGTCCTCCCGTCACAAACGGATTTCTACCAAGAAGCAACGGATCAGGACTCTGATCTCGTCCATGCTCTCCGACTGTGGGGATGATATTTTTGTTTCCATTTGCTCAGCCGGGACAGCACAACTTATGGGAAACCACCTAATAAACATCTTGCAAGGCTCCGCATGGGAACAGAGAGGATATGTGTAGAGGACCGGCCTCGGTGGCGATGAATTCCACCAATGAAAGGACGGGATTGCACTTGAACGCAATGACGGCAGCGGCGGAGCCTGTGCGAGTCTGTGCCTCTCGAAGTAGTTTTGCTTCTTGCCAACGCGCTTCTGCTGACTTATCGCCTATGGCACTTGCCTTTATCGTCTTTTTCAGTATGTCTATCTCCCTTCTCCTTATTCTGTGCCTTGATCATGATGAACTGATTCTATATTAGCAGGTGCTTTTCACCTGGGAACACGTACCCGTGATGGACCAAACATCCCCTAGAGTCGACCACCTAAAATTATGAACAGCTTTTTTTTTCGCCTGCCCTTTATACTATACATTTTCATAAACTCTGACGCCACGCCTAGCTTCCGACTAGCCACCGCATGGTTGTGCCAATTCAAATTTGTGGCAAAAACTCGCGAAAACCTTGTATTTTTGTCGATGAATATCAACTATGTACGTTATGTGACGTTTAGCTCTCTCGAAAACTGGATGATCTACAGCTTTGCAACCGACACGTCGCGTCGGACTACTCTCAGGCCCGGATCCTGGGCGCTGGATCTGAATTGCCGAACAGGTGAAGGTCATTTCAAATTCTTCCTTCCCGTCGAATCGTTCCCGTCATACTGAAGTGTTTTGGAGGCGGGGTAGCCCGCCTCTGTGTTCCAGCATTTCTTTCAAATAAGGCGGAATGCTTTCTTAGTGGTCCCTCTAGTAGCTAGCTCAAGGGACGTTTTAGCCCAGGATCTTCATTTTGTACTAGTGTATAGACTTGTTTGAGCATGGCGTGTGTACAATTTCCATAATAATTAGAGCCTGGGGCTAGTCTTCGGTGTGCACATGAGTCCGCGACAGAGTCTTGTACCTTTCATTGAGGTCGACTAAGGAAAGTGGCCTATATGTGTACGAACAGACACGAATAAGAGTCGAGGTTCCGATCATCATCCCACGACGCGCTTGTACATTTTTTAACTGGCTACGAAGCGCCCGCTGGGACCTGAGAATGCGACCCAACCTTTAGAAAGCACAAGACTCATCCTTCCTCCACTTGAGTTCTTTCATTCCGGTGCTAGTAAGCCTTCGAGTCCTCGTAAGTTGCAAGGCATTTTTTGCCGTTTTGATTGCCAAAAGATGTATAAAAGTTAGAGTACCATGAGTAAGGCTACACGATAGTACATACGCTTGTCTAAGAATGCAAGGGGTGCGAATCATTATCTAGCAATATACAACGATCAAAATAGTACTACGAACCCTGTGCGCATTCGGTCTAAACCGGACGGGTTGAGCTACTGAAAATGAGGAACTTTTGATGTCATTATCCTCAAGGCTGTTGTCACAATCGTACACAGTCAACAGCTGTGTATGTGGGTCAACTGCTCCCTCAGCACGTAGCCCCACTTTCACAGCCCCTGTATCAAAAATTAAGTCACTTGGCTATCGGTGAGAATCGTGTAAGTTACACACGCAAAACACCGGCTTACCAGCGAGGGCAGAGCCTGGACCCAGACCAAGGTTGACAAAGAATGCACGTCCGAACAGCGGGGAGACGCTTGCGATTGTGGAACGAAAGAGATTATTACCGGCGAGTGCGGATGCGGATGATAGACAGGGTGTACCCATATTATATGTGAGAATGCTCTGAAAGGTAAGGCGGATGCTAGATGCCGAAGGCAGTTCTGATAACGGGAACAATCCAGAGAATGCTTTCCTTGTACGTGAATCTGAAAATGAGGTTATGATGAAAATACTGGCGATCAGCCCCGGGATCTCGACGCTACTTCCCTGTGCGCTGTCAATGCCCTCAGAAAGCAGCCCTGGAAAATCGCAGTCCAATGCGGTATTTCTGATAGAAGAGGTATGCAGTGTACTAAAGAAGGCCAGTGGGCGGTGGCATTTGCGAAACATTAAATGAAGGTACTAACTTTAATTGTACTAGACACAACGCACACCAGTAAAGGCAGACCACTGACGCCGGTATTGAACTTATACATTGTCGGTGAAGACCACTGGGAAGGCCTCCAACTACAAGCAGAAGATTGCGCTACATAGAATATCTGTCAACCATACATTGGACAGACACGATACATAGGGTTTTACTCACATACGAAACCAAGGTCGGCATTCGTGGGTATGGGAATAGGCTCCTTGGCAAGAATGTGTGAAGTATCAGTGCCTCCTGCATGATGCCCGCAATCGACTCCCATTTAATTCTTCTCGCTGTAGGACCGCAACTGCTGATTGTCCGTCATCTTCCTCGGTCACTGTGCTCGCTTCAACAGAATTGTTGACTTGTAACTTTTGATTCCAGGGATACATAGCAGGACGGAAATAGTCACAGGGCCCGCGGTCCAGATGGGCTCGTATTGAGACCACCGCTCTTCGTTCGTTTGAGTTGTAAGTTCGCTGACGACGAGACCAGTGATAAGGCCCTCTGATAGACGGTCCCAACTGCCAAGGTTGTCGGAACGTGCGCGAACGGGTACATAGCATAACCGCCCGCTACGGACCACCTCCCACAACGAGAGCACGGCTGCCAGCAAACCTGTCCAGGAAGTCGAATGCAAGAAACACGTTGCTTTCTCCGTAGCGACGGGTGTCTGGGAGACGAAGAACGGGGAAAGTGTCGCCATGAAGACCAGACAGCGCCCATGACAAAGGGTTCTTGTAAATGTGACAAACAATGGACTAATATTGTACGCTAATAAAGGGTGTTAGGCAGAGCAAATAGGATGTATATGACCGTTGGCATACTAAGGACATACAGCGTCAGACCCAGCAGCTGCGTCCAGACACAAAGCTAGTCATGGCTCATGAGTACACCGCCAGGTGTTGAAACACGGCGCCTTTGAAATTTTACAGCATAGGTCTGTCACAGCAGAATCGGAACCTATGATTGTGGACGGTCTTTTGGCAGCTGACGGAGGAAAGGCATACGAGAAAAGCATGCGAAGGAACTTCGAGGTCGGGTCGCCAATGGGCGTAGGGGAAGATACGGTTATTAGAGATATAGTCCAAATCAATGGCCCACGACTGAACTGTAAAAGATGTCATGGACCGTAATGACCTAGGTCCAAAGGTAGGAGGGGGGAGTCTTTCGAGCGTACAACCCATACAGCGGTGCAACTATGCTTCGGGACCACGCAATTCGGACTGAGAGACTGGAAGTTTGAGGGCGCTTCGACTTGCTGGCAAAAAGACAGATTCCTCGGCCTGACATTTCTACCGCATAACTTATAAGCTTTCTGCGGCGTGTGGTTCAAGCCTCATGGCATGAGTTGTATCGTTGCCGCGGGGCGGCTTATTTCGGGCCGACGCCACCTTCGCCCAGGAGGGTAGACCACCTTCTTACGCCTAATAAAAAGGGACTGAAGGAAGGTCTGAGCAGAATTTCTGCACCTTCGGCGTCGTAGTGCGCGTCAACAAAAGTCAATCTTGAATGCATGTGGCTGAAGCGACTCGCTGAGCGAGACCTGTCAAGCCGAAGCCGTACCGCGGCAACATTCGATCACGTGGCTAAACTCTAGCGGAAGTATATATTTCACTTTGTCACGGTCTCCAAGTTACAGTGGCACCATGCACCCCGAAGTCGAGAAGATCAGGTCAATAGTTGACGACGTCTCGTTCACCAGTGGAACCTGCAAAACCAAGAGAGAGCAATGTCTGCTCTACTACAGGTGTAGCTCCGAGGACTCCACTGCACGATTCGCTTTCCATTCATACTACTTGCATTTACTAATTAACGATCCATCAGGGTCATAAATCTCGCCCATCCAACGGATGCAGAGTTGAATACATTGGCAGATGCTTGTAAACCTGGCCCCCTTTGGTCGAGATTCTGAGGAGGTCCTCGGATGATACTTATCGCAAGGCTCTCAAGCTGGACACCTTACTTTTTGCCACTACATTGGATCTGCAGATGACCAAGATTCTCGACCAAATTCGCGTGGACCTCATGGAAGGACATTTATCGACTGAAAAACGAATCCGACCTGAGCTATACAAACTGAATATCTATGGTGCGTCGCGGTGATTTCTTGTTGGTCTTCTTGTCCTCATGCGCCGTCATCAGGTGAAGGATCTTTCTTCAAGTCACACAAGGATACGCCTTCGTTCTGAAAATATGTTCGGTTCTCTCGTCGTCGTCTTTCCTACTAGCCACCAAGGAGGCGGTCTTGCTCTTCGCAGCCACGGGAAAGAGTGGGTTTTTGACGCTAGCAGTCTCCTTGCCAATAGCACCACTGAGAACCCGGAGATTGCCTATGTCGCGTTCTACAGTGACGTCGAGCATGAGGTTTTCCCCGTCACCTCGGGCTCCCGTGTCACTCTGACCTACAATCTGTACCAAGAACAGGACACACACACAGAGATGACATTCAAGGATACAAGAACCTACGACATCACCTCTGATATCAAGGAGTCCATTTCGAGGCTTATAGACGATCCAGAGTTCTTACCCAGGGGCGGAAAGCTTGGCTTCGGTTTGCGTCACCAATACCCTCTAAGCACAAATAGGGGACCATTCGAAGTCGAGGACGTTGTTGATCTTCTGAAAGGAAGCGACGCAGCTATTTACAGAGCCTGCCAGAGTCTGTCTCTATCTGTGAACGTCCGGATTTCCTACATGCCACGCGGCGACGGGAAGCGGAGCTACCTTACCGATAGCGAGTTCGGCAACTTTCAGCTTTGGGAAGAATCCCTCCGTAGTTGGATGGTGCAAGATGGAGTCGAATCTGTTAAGGAACAAGAGGATTGGCAGGACAGCCGCGTTTACAATTCAACTCGTATCTTTTGGGTTACGCCTAGGACGGAATTGAGTCGGGTGACTACTACGTTTGCGTATTATGGAAACGAACCAGATATTGGTTACCTTTACGGGGACATTTGTCTTGTTGTCGATCTTGCTCCAGCAGGTGGCAGTGGCGAAGAGTCTGGTAGTGAAGGCGAGGAAGTTGGAAGCAGTAGTGAATCTGATGGCTTCTATTAAGCTGCTTCCTTTTACAATTATATTACTCGTGTATGCGCCGTCAACGTTAACCCTGTACAATATTGCTACTCGAATGCTCAGCGCTCATGGGTGACGAAAGATGATGTCGTATATGTATCTTCGTTCTATGATTCTTTCCTCTAAACTTCCTTAATGTTGTGTCCGCTTAGAGTCTCCATCCCAGTGCTCCTTCTGAGTTGCCCACTCCGCTGATTTCAATGCTTGATCAGGCGACTAAGTGTTTTTACTGAAAAGGATCGTCTCGACGTTCTTATACTAGAAAACCGGCGGAAGTACGGACCGTAAGTCCATGTTCGGGATATTTGCGCTTGTTGGCCTTCCCCACATCGCTCACCACCACTGGTATATTTCCTTAGATATCCATGGATAATTCGTATGGATTTCTGTTTGGCAGCAAGCCTTTGCTCTGTTAGAATACGTTTTCATTAGGCTGGCTTCGGGATACCATGGCAACAGATAATTGACCTGGACCAAGGTAATGGATGTGGATCGTACTTGGAATGGCTGTCTTCTCATAAACGGGCACAAAAGGTCGACCAATGCGGGTTAGAATGGCCCTGCGAGCTTGTAGCTGTGGTACGTTATCTTGTTGTAAGGCACCCTGTTATCTTTTTTTTTGGATTCTGCATTTATTAACCGCAACAAGTACCACACTAACTACTAAGACGCGGTGGCGGAGCCGGAGGGTCCCTCCATTCAGTTTTCTGTTTTCAATATACGGGTATGTTGGCGTTGTATGTGGAGTGCAGCAACGAACTGTAGTGGTGCTTATTTGCCCTCGCTTCGGGCAGGTGTTTTCTGTGTCTGCGGTTGGCCGTGGCCGTGAGTTTGATGAGTGTCTTCGTAGTGCGTGGCGTGGTAGTAGGGCTCATGGGGGTTGTTTCTTCCTGCAGGTTACCCGTGCTCGTCCTCCGAGTCCTCTTCTTCGTCCTCCCACTATTCTCTCTCTTCCTCTTCAAATTCTGGGGTTACCCTTGGCACCCGTGTCTTTCCTGTCCTCGTGAATGCTCCTGATTTCTCGATGAAGCGGCTTATTGCCTCAATTCCCTCCCTCGTGCCGAGTATCTCCGGTAGGTACAGTGATCTCGAGGCTTCACGGAGCTCCTCCCGTTGGTCCTCGTATAGAGGACATTCACGTATTATGTGTTCGCGGGTCTGGTATGCCTCGCCACATGGGCAGTCAACGTTCTCGGTCGGCACAAACTGAGAGTAGTACTCGCCTATGTAACCGTGTCCCGTGCGGCATTGCAAGACCCGGCCGAAAACCTCTCGTTTGTCTGCCAGGTCTCGGAGATGGTGGGTGGGTTTCAGTGATGGTGGGATCCTGTTTGCCGTTGCGAAGCGGCCGTGTTTGGGGTTCCCTTCCCCCTGTTTCTTCCACTGCTCTATTGTCTTTGCTTTTGCTTCTCGCCTCGCACTTGCCCTTGTCCTTCCAGCATTTTCCACTGTCTTCTCAGCTCCTCTCTTCGCTAGGGCGTCCGCTCGCTCATTGCCCATGACGTCTTTGTGTCCTGGGCACCAGGCTATCTCCACCGTGTGTGATGCGTCCGTGTCTAGGAATTCCCGTATGCATCGGTGGAACATGATTGAGAAGGCTTGACCCGTTTTTGGTAGCGGGTCGAAGATTGCCTCAATAGCGGGCACCCTGTTATCTGACTGTTCCTGTGACTTTATTCATGCAGCGGCGGTGTTCCCTAGTGGACTGCGCCACGTAATACTACCTGCCTACCCACCACTGCTACTTCAGAGCTTTGACAACAAGCCAACTTATGCCAGAGGATATGCTCCTGGTGGATCACTACGTCCTCCGACACAATACACGTCTTCGGTACTTCCAAGTTCAAATTCATAACACCTCAATCCTATGTTCAATGGCGCCCATGCTTTAGTCTTCAGTTTTGACTCAAAGCTTAGCATCCGAGCAACCTTGAGTCAGCTACTCCCCCACATTTCTACTTAGATCGCGCTGAACGCAGATCGCAGTGTATTATTGTCAGCGACTGTTGTATGCCGAACGGATGCTGCAAAAAAATGGCCCATTCATGATTCGCTTCGTGGACATTGTATACGACATGAAAACTGTCAGCCTCATTTAGGTTGTAGAGGGATAGAGAAGCCGACAAGACGCCTTTCTGTCTCTTTTGGTCCCTATTTCTGTCATTCTTGGAAGACAAAGGCGAGCCCCGCAGCTCTCCGTCTCGTGAGGTGCGATTTCCCTATATTAATACCTGTCTGTTTCCTTAGCGACGACAAAGCATTTCGGCTTATAGATGCGTCTCGCCGTATGTATGCGGAGGCGCTCTTTCTCTCAAATATGCGCAGGTAATTCTGGAAGAAATTCACCATAGTGACGGGACAAAGAAGCGTCGTGCGATGCTCGTCAAGGCGATTGTTCTGAACTCTGGCAGTGATGACGACAGTAGGCATAGGTTCCTACTAATCCTAAGTCGATGTCAAGCTGCAGCATACGGTGAGCAAAACAGCCTCAGTGTCAGTTCTAGGCCTTACTTGGCGTAGATAATATCTGCCGACACCGCGCTGTAACCTATGCATCAATTCGACATCTACCCCGGTTCATTCAATATTGACAGTCTCAGTGCGAAAGTCGACATCGGCTCGACATCAGTGGCGTACAATATGCCAACGTAGGCCTCAACTACTAAAAAAACTGCCCCTTCGCTATTACTGGTGCATCCAATTCCTTAACTTAAAACAAGAATAAGCTCGCACTGTTGTAGTATCCGTAGACGATGTTAATTGCTTTCATTTGATGCCAGGGGAACGAAAGAACAAAGAAGAGCGATATAATGAATCATGCGACCGTCGTCCTCGCTCGAATTCTGAACCGTGGGCTGGTACTAATTGTCGGCTGTCTCGGCCATACTTTAGACTCTTCCGACCTTCGTCTATCCCGCAGGACAATCCTCAACCCGAATTTCTCTCCTAGCAGCCAATCAGATGCGGTACTTTTTAATTACATCACTCCACCACATCAATCTTACGAAAAGCGTTACGTAGCAAAGAACTTGGCGAGCTTACAGTTTTTCTGCACTTCGAGTCTGGAGCGAGTCTCTACAGGGGACACCGGTTGACTGACATAGCGATATGTCGCGAGAATCACGTTGGTGGTACTCTCGGTCCGAACCCGTTGCAACCTCGAGACGCGTATAAAAGGATCTGGCTTGTATGCACTTTCTTCAGCATCTACACTACCATGTCTGCCCCAGAAACCGCTACCAGATTCGCCCCTTCTGACCGTGCCTCTGTTGCCGGAGGACAACTCGTCGGCCAATCCCGCCAGGGAGCTGTTGCACCCAAGGCAGCCGTGAAGCTGCGCTTGGATCTTAACCTCGAGGTTGAGATCGCCATCCAGGCCAAGGTCAACGGCGACATCACCTTGTCACTCCTGTAAGTAGACGCTACTTATTCTAACGACTCAACCCAACTGATTGATTTCATTTAGTGAGTAAATGCTCTGCAAAAATGAAGAGGTGGATTCGGAATGCAGCTGTTGGTTTTGGGTAAGATTTTTTCCTTTGGAGAGAGTACTCAGGATGTTGATATTTGTCCTGCTAGGACATCCGTCAGGGCAAACATTGTTTGGGACCTAACCAAAATTACTTCGTGCATTTTTTTTTCCCTCCAATTTTCCTCAACATTATGTCGGCGTTTATACTTTTTGGATACCAATATCAATGTTTGGGGATTGCTGTCTGAGTATAAGTGTTTACCTGAGTGCCTGAGATGTTGTATGCTTTGCGATGCAAGTACTTAACAGTTCAACGGTGCGAGCGTATAACCTGCCGCTGATTTGAATTTTACGCATTGTGAGCCATGGATCAGTCTCTAAGTGTCTCTTCAGTTCTGGTTGTGATCGTTATGAACAAAAGAAGTGGGTCGGCGCTTGCCGAGACTCGTCTCTCTCTTCCACCATGACCATCACACTTGTGGTGCGATACCTGTATTGCACAGGGCGCTAACGATGATTTTGCTGACTACTATATGAATGGTGCCTTTGTATTATGATGCTAGCATCTGCCGCGTCAACACACTGTAAAATACAGGTTCAGTCACGCGTAGTCTCAGGGACTGTTGAGTGGTGCGTCCAATACTGGATTATTCGTTCTTCATGCAGTAACATAAGCTGTTAAAGGTGACAGACATACCCTATTGCTCTCAAGACCTGCATATATGCGCGCTCACAAACGGGAAAAGGCGGCGCGTTTAGTCTCTAGCAGTCCAAGGCATCGAACGACCTTTGTGCTGCACACTGTCAAGTAATGCCTTAAGTTTGTTTTGGTTGCGGCGTGTATCTCTTATTGGTCATTCTCGCATCGCCTGTCGTACGACGGGAATTACGGATTCCCCAAGCCGTTTGGCAACCAAGGAAACAACGGCATCGTCACAAGACACGTGAAAGTACTCCGGTACGTCCTTTTTCGCCATCTTGCTGCGTATATGCGCGTCTTTCCTCTGTTCTCATACTGTTTTAGTGAAGTGTAGGTCTTCTGGCCCGTTCGCCCTTTAAACAATGGGATTATGGAACACGACTGTTGCGAATACTGATATCCTCCTGGATTGGCGAGGGCTTGGACATATTACAAGTCGCCGTCCACGCCGTCCAACGTTTCCGTGATTTAGAGGAGCCATCTCCACCATGGCAACGCTTGGCTGTGCAAGGAAGCTGTGCGAGCTCACCTTTTTAATGAAGCGCGGCCGTCCCTTTTTGGGACCTGGCGCCGGTATCACCACCACCACCAACCATCTCTGCATACGAACGATGCTCCCCGTCGAACAGTATAACCTCATAATCGACCATCTCCATGACTCCAGGCCATCCCTCTTAGCCGGCTCCCTCGTCTGTCGCGCCTGGGTCTCCCGAATGCCGTTTTCACCTCTTTCACAAACTGCGGCTCTGTCGCGACACCGCAGATCCATTCTTCCAGCTATCCAAGAGCCCTCATGCTACCTTTGCCTCAGCTCATATACGTGAGCTTGATGTCGCACAGAATACCGCCGCTAGAAGCGGAAGCCTCGAGGGTGATCTGCTTGACAGCGGAGCGTTCCAGGGCGTCTTGACCCGGTGCCCTGTAGATGCCCTCTTTGAGCACGTGCAGAAGTTGTCGGTGACATATGTTGGCTGGTGGACATTAACTGACGTGGACAGACTGAGAATTGGCCATATATTCAAGAATGTGACTGAGCTTGCGTTGTGGATGGTTGCTTTTCAGACAGACGAGGAACTTTTAGCTCTGGTCGCTTCATTTGTAGCGCTCGAAGCCCTGTCCTTGCAGGCTATACGGTTCCGGGTCAACGGTTTGGAGGAAGATCGCTCGCACGCAGAGCACACCCTACCACCCAGCTTGCATACCATCTCACTCAACGACGTATCCAATCCTCGTGTTATACGTTGCTTGATTCCTTGTCCATCCCTTCGAATATTCAAATGTCATTATGTGAACTTTGCTGACTTCAAGACGACAGTCGCTGCAGAGCTTGAACAGTTATTGTCATCTGCTGGCAAGCGTCTTGAGTATTTCGGTTTCACTATTCAGGCCGCAGCGTCCCTTAATGACGATGTTGAGCTTGATGCCCGATTCAAACTCATCAACCTCGCTCAACACTCCAATCTCCGACAAATCGAATTATGGATTGAAGACAACCGGTACCTCCTTCCTTTCCTCAAACGTCTCACTGACTCCGACTTCTCGACTCCCTCGCTAGAGACGCTGGACATCTTTTATCTATCTGTGCACAATCTAGATTGGGAGAAACTCGATGACATCCTCCAGCATCCCTACTTTCGTGCAGTCAAAGAGATCAGAACATCCGTTCCGATATACTTCTGCCTGAAAGATGTTGTTGGGCAAGAGCCGGGCTGGTATTCGAAGCCCAATGATGGATCCAAAGCCCATATTGAGATGGGGAATAGTATTTCGAGGTTCTTGGAGAGGTTACCAAAGTGTCGAGCGAGGGGCATTTTACGGCCGACGGAGGGCTACCGGTTTTTTGATAGTCGGTTCGGATCACGACACCGACTGATGAGAGAGAGGCTTTTGGATAGGAGTGTTGGTGCAGTTAGTGGTTAGGGTGACCGTTGAGCTATGCGTCATCGTTCATTGTCAGACCGTCAAAACCGTATTCGGGGTTGCATGCGAATGTTTTTTTTTTGGTTTTGGTTCAATTTGTACAGTATTGTACGTATATCCTACACGCTAGCGTATGGTCGGATCGTCCTGTCGTGTATGCTATTTCGTCCGTATTCTATACTTTTGTATCACAACTATCGAGTAAAGCTTTGCTCCTTGCGAGTTGTCTCGCGTCCACTTCCCTCAGTCCGCTTTGATGAGGTGACGAGGTGGATGTGCGTTCGCTTCATCAACCGCTGTCCTGTGTGTTTTGTCGAGGGTATTTGATCTCATGCATCCTCTTCATCTATGTCTTCAACGACTGGGAATGTTCCGAACGCAGTCAGAAAGCGACGTGTGTCGTTGAGATACTGGATAAGGTGCGGTAAGTTCTTTCGTTTGGATAGAGCTGCCGCCTTCGCTTCTTCATCTGCTGCTTCGTTCCCTGCTATGCCTTGGCATGTCCGGGGATCCAACGAATTTTGAGGGAGATGTCAGGGTGTCTCCGTAGGACCATGTCAACATGTTTGTGAAAGAGGTTGATGATGTGATGTGATGGGGCTAGTCGCAATAATGTCGCCTGTATGGCTGCAGGTGTTGTCAATACTGATGGAAGCTATTGGCGTGAATGTCCAGTATGTCCGCTGCTATCATGCACATTGCTCCTGTGATGAGGATCGCCGCCTTTCTCTGTTTACAAGAAGTGTGTTACGCGCATCTATCTTCGTACGCCCTCCCAGTTTCCTTCGAGCGGTGCTAGTGGACCGTGGGAAATTTGGGTGTGGTGGCTGTGTCGGATCAAGCGAATGGCATTCATGTGTAGGCGTCGACTTCTTCCTCCCGCTACAGTTTAATTTCAGCAACAGGACAAGACGATCGCTCAATCGCTCGCTTTACACTCATTTCAGCCGAAATCTTCTTTCATTTCAAACGTTCTTGACCATATCTCCAGTAGCCAGGAACTCTCTTTCAATAAGGATCTTGTACATACGACATCACGAACTGTTCCGATGTCCTGATCGCCTTAATATGCTTCAACACGCGGCGAGATATTCCGTAATACTTATCCAGAAGGTTTTTCTGGGTCAATTCACAGTAGGGTCCCATGCAACGAAGGTATCTTCCGGGGTACGCTCATGCGCCTGACTCGGATGGGTGCGTTCTCTTCGCACTGGGAAGGTAGGTTTTACACAGCAGTGTCACATAATGAATGCCGATCCCTCGGGCGTTGCTTTGAACGTACTTGAAAGTGGGTTTCTTCCATTCAGGGATGATCAATCTTACCTAGCAGGCTTTAGGAATCAATACCATTGCATGTTATGCTGGTCCGCATTTCTAAGGTGTTGAACGGTGGCTCGTGTGCGAATTTATCGATATAACGCACCGAATGCCATCATTGATGTCACGAAAAACAACAAAAATTCACTTAGTCAACGGGGCCGTGGCGGCGGCCTCATATCTTCTTAAAACCTCGTTTCTTTTCTTCCTGAGTTCCCCATTACTCTGTGGATCATGAATCTTCTCTGGGCTTTGGGGATCGCACTCACTACTTACACCGTCGCTTTGTATCTCGGGCGCACCCTGCGACACAGGCAGCTCTTGAAGCAAACTTGCGTCCTGGATATCGATTCCTTAGGACTCAGGCTACCTCGCGAGAAAATGAAAGGCACGGCGGTCATCTGTGGCGGAAGGTAACCCTCTATCCCTGACCTCGATGCACTGATTATCTGATGAGCTCTTCAGCATCGGAGGTCTGCTCGCAGCTCGAATATGTCATGACCATTTTGACAAAGTTGTTATCGTGGAACCGGAGGCGTGGATGAATTCCGAAGACGCCATACGTGTAGACGCATGGAACCAAGAAAGCAAGCGCTCGCGTATCATGCAGTACGAATCATTACATGGTAGGATTTCGCCCCTTCGGTGCGTTTTCCTTGAGATCTAATGGGCATACTACAGTCGTTCTAGCCATGGGGTACAAGGTTATGCAAAAGCTTTTCACTGACATCGAGGAGAAATGTTACGCATCGAGCATCAAGTAAGTTTTGGTATCATCCCTTCTATTTTGTAGTAAATCTGTGCAGGGTAGGCCCCAATGATACGCATGCTCGCATGTGGGGAAATGTGCCTCGGCTTCCGTATGCCGAGTACGGTGGTAGCCTTCCGAAGACATTCTGTGCCGGTCGCGCAGGTTTTGAAACATTTTTACGACGTCTCGTACTGGGTGGTGACTACAAACACATTCGCCAGGTTATTGACACGGTGACTGGTGTTTCTCAGAGCGCTCACAATCCTGGATACCTTGACGGAATTTCGGTCCGTACTCCCGAAGGCATCCAAAACATCTCCGCTACTCTCGTTGTCGGTACGTCAACACTATCTATGAATACGAGCACACTAAATCATAAAATTCACCAATTTAGATTGCACAGGACCTGCAGCTGCGGGCCTTAAATGGCTTCGACGAGAAGGATACGGATTCGTGGATACATACACGAAGAATCAACTACCCCTAGACCAGTTAAGGATTGCATACGACCAAAAGCTTCAATATTCTACCCTCAAATTCCATGTCCCGCCGGAGCTTGGGAGGAAGATCCCTGGCCTCTCGCTTCCCTACGACGAGTGTGGATATATATATTGCCTCTCCACGGACCCAGACAAAGACCATCGAAATGTATACTCTCAGCGTATTGATGGTAACTTCAGTGAGTCGGACGTCTTCGTGCCTACTTATGCCCATTTAATATCCTTTCCAGTCCAACTCTGTTTCAGTACGATGGGCGAGTACGAACTTCCAAAGACTCTTGAGGAAGGCAAGGCCTTTGTTCGAAGTCTGATTACCGAGAAGCCGATTCCGGAGACCTTCTTCGTGATGCTGGATATGCTGGACGAAGTAACGGACACCATGACTTACAGTCACGTTCGTTATCGTGCGTTTGGTTTTCTGTATGCCGACGATGATGCTCATTACACCTCTCAGCCGGCTCCAGCTACATCAGATACGAGAAGGCCGTCAACCTACCTTCTAATTGGGTCCTCTGGGTGATAGTGTCATGAGGGTCAACCCGGTATTTGGGTAGGTTCATCTGCTTTGGTGTCCATGCTCATCAGAGGCTAACGCTGCATACAGGCAAGGTTGTTCAAAGGCCTTCTTCGGTGCTGTTTGCCTTAATAAGCTGCTCATGAACTCAACGGCGATACCAAAAGATTTCTCAAAGAAGTACTTCAGCGATCATGCGGAGAAGATTAAACCACTTTGGTGAGCTCATTATTGTGCTATAGAATCATATTGAGATTGAGATTGACGTTAGGAAGTCGCTCAAAGCCAGTGGTACGCACTGTGTCATACAACCGTGAGGTCATATGATTGATTGTCCCACATCCAGATTATTCCTTCTCGACGACAGCTTCCGCTTCCTGGAGAGACGTTGTCTCACGGCTCGTGGATTCGGTGGTACATGAAGAAGCTAGTTGTTTTATCTTTTACTGTAAGTTCGATCAATCGTTATCACCACTCAGTTTCTAATGTCTCAGTACAGGACGAACAAGCGGGTTCGGCAGTTTGGCATGTCCGGACGCTTCTGGCACCGAGTATAGATGCTTTCCAGTTGGGGCTTGTACTCAAAGTATTTTGGAGCCTGATTAAAGGCACGAGTGGGTGAGAAACTGCTCCATCAGTGCTGCTCGATGACACGAGATACACATACACTTATGATCAAATCATATTGTAGCGTAGCATCTGTTATTCAGGTGTGAATCAGAAATAGTTGCGGTTCGAGAATGAATCTCGTCTTCAACTTCGATGCTGTCGGGTTCAAGCCATATATACTTTCTGGTGCAACCTACTCAAACTTGTATGCGGGGAATCCGAACTAGAACTTATTACATTGTATCTAAAATAAATTTATAATGTAATGTTCGAAAATGTGTAAGGGAAAATTGTAACGAATGTAACACAAATTCACGGAAAGGGTGATCACGGCTAGAAATAGTAGACCATCCCGAGCAGAATCAATATATCTCCCGACGGACATCTGAAAGTCTTGTATGTCAGTGACAATTCTAGTGAACCCTTGAAGATCGGATACACTGATAAACGCGACACTGCATTCCAACGGTATTTTCTCTCCATACAGTTTTACTGACTAAGACCACACCACACCTAGATATTCAGCTGCAAATTGTTCGAAAGGAGTGGAACGTGCTTACAGGAGCGAAAGGTGGTTGCGCCGTTGACCTTGGGCCTGGATGAAGATTTCGACCTTGAGGTTGAGGCCCAGACGAAGATTCAAGCTGCCTTGGGGGTGCGACTCGGACACTGGTGGGACTGACCGAAGAGTTGCGCGTCATCGACAGAGGCGTATTCGGAAGAGGCGTATTTGGTAGCAGTTTCTAGTAGGGCAGACATCCAGTAGATGCTGAAGAAAGTAGGGACACGCTCGATCCTTTCATAACGAAATCGAAGTGGTACGGATTAGAGTGCGTAACCGTGTTGTTTTTTGAGTCGCGGCATGTTCTCGGCTCTTTGACGATCGCCAGTACCTTGATATCAACGTCCAGTATCGTTATATAGTCGGTGGCATTATGCCCTACGAATTCCAAATAGATACGATGCTGGGCAAATCCTTATATATTAGAAGTAACAGTACATATCTCGTTGAGGACCTTTCGATAGTGATCTTCGGCCTCAATCAGTGCTAAGTACCTGTATACATTCTATTTAGGCGTCGTTCAATTGCAAGAACAGCGATCGGTCCTAGGAAGCATCTATGTGCTTATATTCCTAACTCGGTATTTGAGACAAAATGGGAGCCTCCGGCGCAACGATAACCGTAGTCCTGCTTGATCCAACAAAATCCGGCAACGCATACCCCCATCTCCCTCAGCTTTGCCTGCGCTTTCTGTTCTTCCTTTCTAGCTTTCTCTTCCGCTTCCCTTCGTGCCCGCAGTTCAGCCTCACGACGTTCCCGCTCCTCTCTAGCCCTTAGCTCTTTGAGCCGTTGCGCTTCGCGTTGTCGCTTGAGCTCCTGTTGTTTGAGATAATCTTGCTCACGAGCAGCGGCTAATGCGAGCTGATGAGCGCGTTCCCGTTCCTCGGCTTCCTTTCTGGCTGCCTCTGCCATCTCTTCTTCCGCTTTACGAATTTCCTCCTCCAGTCGTTTCGCCGCCTCGGTCTCAGCAACTTTGTCCATTTGAAGCTGATTCCATACTGCGTCAGAGACACCTGGATCCCGAGCATCGACCCCCTTCCGGACCAGCCTTTTTAACATGAACAGGCTTGGATTCAGCTTGTTTTGTCTTTGTCACAGAAGAAGTACTGATATTGGGGGGCGAGACAGTGTTGGGATCGCGAACTTGCACCGGCGGAGCTGCTCCAAATGGAAATTGTGCGGAAGGACTCGGGAGATTGGTACTTCTGTCTTGACGGCCTGTAAACATCTCCTGCAAACACACCACAGCGAAAGCAGGATCTAGGAGCAGCTCCGCATTTTCATCATCTGAGGAATGCTGAAGCGCAATACTAATCATCTTCTGCGAGGTTGTGATGACATCACGAGCGTTCCCCCACGATGGAAGATGGGACCATGCCTCGAATATGCTGGCCAGCTGCACAGAAATCCCGCTTGCCGGATCATCTAAACCCGATAATACGACACTCTTCTTCTTCAGCTGCTTGCTCAGGATTGCTAGACACTCCTCCGGCCGCAGATTCTGGAATACGATTTCTTCGGGGAATCGACTGGATAATCCTCGATTGACCGATAAAAGCTGGTTGATATCCTCGTCATAGCCTGCGAGGATCACAACAATCTTTCCTTTGATTCGATCCTGAGTGAGGAGGTCAACGATTTCATCGATCGCCTCTTTCGCAAAATGGCCATCCTTCAAGCGATATGCTTCATCGATGAACAGGACTTGTCCGAGAGCTTTGTCGAACATCTTTCGCACCAGAGGCCCTGTCTGACCGACATACTGGGCTATGATATCCGAGGCGGAACACTCTATGACGTCTGGACGGCTCAAGAAGCCCATGTCGAAATAGACTTGTCCCATCTTTCGTGCGGTTGTGGTCTTTCCGGTGCCTCGTGTACAGAATAAGCGTCCAAACTCAATGAATATCAATACATAACATACCTGGTGGGCCCTTGAACACGAAACTGGTCGGGATCAGATCCCGGACATCTTGACCCCTACGGCGGCCCGCCGATGCAGTCTTCTGGTATTTGCGAAGTTTGCTAACGATGCCATCACAGCCAACGACGTCCTTGAAAAGCTCATCGAGATTGACATCTGCATGGCTTCCTCGATCAAAGTCGGGATCGAAATCCGCCGGCTGGAATATCGTGTCAACAACGGAGGGCTGTGTACCTCGAATACGAGTCATGTAGTTCATTTTAGCCTTGCTCAGCAGGTTTTCAACCTCTCCAGCGTTGCCAAAGTTGGGTCGAATTTCTAGGATGGGGATTTATTAGACATCGTGACGTAGAAATAGTTATAGACAGGACTTCTTACTTGCTCGGTTGAGGACTTCTAATGCTACCTTCTTGGCCTCTTCGGTCGCTTGAAGATTCTGAACTTTGAGCTTGAAATCCAAGATTTGCCGCAGTTCATCTGTGGAGAAATCGTCAAAGTTGAAAGCGTCCTCGATAGCAAAGCGGCGACTGAGGCCTGAGAAGGATGATTCAGTTTCAAAACGGGCTGAAAGAAGTGTTGTATATACCAGGATTGACATTCTGAAATATCGCATTGTGAGTAAACACGAAGGGAAAATGCGCACATTACGATGACCTACTTGGAACATCTCTACGATTTGTTGCTTATAGCCAAGTAAAAGAACACATCTATCCTCTCCAGGAGTACTTTGGACCTCAGCAACGATGGTGTCAATGACCGCAGTTTTGTAGGGGTCGCTTTGTTGCCCCGTGGTGCCGCCGCCATAAAGCCCGTAAGCCTGTTTGTAGAACATTCCATTGTTAATGAAAAATGGGGGCGAAGAGAGTCCATACCTCATCGATTATCAAGACTTTACCGACGGTCGTTGCAAGTATTGCCTTGGTATTCTTCTCGGATTCACCTAATGCGCTCCCGACAAAATCGGCAGGATTTTTGACAACCACTAGACAAAAGACGTCAAGACTTGAAATGACACAAGAACTAGGTATACACTACCTTCTCCATTACTAAGAAGGCCCAGATCAGCTAGAATTCTTCCATACAGCTTCGCCACAGTTGTCTTTCCCGTTCCCGGCGAACCAAGGAAGACACGATTGAGCGACAATTGCATAGGTTCTTGTTCCTGTAGCTCACGTTGATAGTTCAGTTGAATTGTGTCGTATAGGCCTTGAATAGATGTTTTGACCGATGCAAGACCGATGAGACCTTTGAGCTTCGTCCAGCTCTCGCTGTGGACAATAGCTTCAGACGGGTCGGGCCCGATCAAATCCTCTTTCAAGAACAAAAGATCATCTGGCCGATAACCAGCTCTCCTTTCCCTTTGCACTCGTTCAGCTTGACGCTCGGTAATCTTTTGAAGAATGTTCTCGAGTGCCCGAGCATTTCCGAATCCTTCCTTGCCTCTGCCTCTGCCCAGCCTCCTAATGGCGATACGCCCATAGAGGCCACGTATTCCGTCCTCGACCTTGAGGCCTCCCGCATATTTCTTATGCAAAATCTTCTCTAGCATTGTCAACAGCTCTTCATCCTTATAATCCTCAAACTGCAAACGATACGGGACGCGACTTGGCAGCCCCGGATTGTGTTCGAAGAATTTCTCCATTTGCTTGTTGTATCCTGCTAGAATGAACACAATGCAACCGACATTGTTCTCCATCTCTGCTAGAAGGAAGTCTAGCACTTGCGACCCTTGAAAGTTGTGTTCGCCAGTAAGTTGATAAGCTTCATCAACGAAGATAGCACCACCGCCAGCATTGATAACACCTTCGATGAGTTTTTTCGCACCCTGAACACCGTCATTGGCTAAACGCGATCCCGTGGTCTCCTCGAACGCCAGTCCGGGCAAGACCTGAAGTGACGCTAGGAATTTCGCATAATGTCGTGCTACCGTCGTCTTCCCTGTGCGTTGTCAACACTTCCTGAAAAGAAACAAAGTAGTCGAGAGAAGCTCACCAGTACCAGGGTTCCCAAGAAAAACGATGTTGAATCTTTCCTTGGACATGTCAGTGTTCTGACGCTTGGAAACATCGATTTTGGCTTTGATGCGAAGAATCTGCTCCTTCACAGCTTCCAAGCCAATCATATCCATGATTGCATCAATGGATTGATTGCTGGCGCCTTCAACGTCTTTTTGGTACTGCCAGTTCGCTTCAGCCTTGGATTGATCGGTAGCTGGAGGATTCGACGTTGCCACTCCATGTCGATGTTTACTAGCAACGGATTGAGTGTCTTTCTTGGGGCCCGGACTCGGACGGGATGGGCCACTTGCACCTTGGGCAGGGGTCGATGGCCTGGATGCCGATGACGTCGGGGTCGAATTATCCGTCACAGAGATAACGCTGGATCCTGGAGAGCTGTTCAAAGGTGTAGTGCTCAAAGGTCTCGAAGCGACGTTTCGCGCGAGAGCAGCTGCGTCCTGTAAGTCCTGCATCCTCTGCCGAATTTCATTCTTCCTCGCTTCCTTAACCTGCGTATCGCGCAGCAACTGTTGCTGCTCAGCGAGTTTATCTTCGATCTCCTTGAGGTGACGAAGGTGCTCTGCTTCCTCCTCATCCCGTTTCTTTTGTCGCTCGAAATCTTTCTGGCGTTTGGCTTCGGCTACTTTGGCGTCCCTCTCGCATTTTTTACAAACCAGAGCAGGACTCTCGCTACACTTGTAAGATTGGTCATGGCCTTTGAGTAGACACCGCAGAGGAATGATCTCATGGCAAGCCATCTTGGAATGGTCATAGAGTTGATGGCATTTCGATGGACATACATGTAGCCCGCAGCTTAGCTTGGCGCCACTACAATAAAAATGAGAAGGTCTTAAGATACCAATGGATGGAAATTTACCATGGTTCCGAGCAACCACCGTCAGGGCAGAGGGTATCAAACTGAAGTTCTGTGCTCAAAAGTGCCGTTCGATCGGGATGTTGTTCACATCGAACCGGTAGGCCATCATATATGTGCTTCTGCTGCTTCAGTAGATCAAAGAGCTTCTTCCACAGTTCCTTTCCCTTCTTCGCATTGGTGAACGTGTCGGAGTTGCCTATCATGACGAGAGCATTCCTGGCACGAGAGAGCAAAACATTGACACGCTCCGGCGCACACATGAAACCGATATCATTGTTGGGGTTGCTCCGAGTAAGAGATACGATGACAATGTCACTCTCTTCACCCTGATAGTTATCTACGACTGATTAGATGGTGGGCACTTGATTAATAGTAACTTGACATACCGATCGTGGCAAGGCGAAGTGATCTTTTTGTTGATTTGGCGGCACCAGGAGTGAGAAGGCCAGCGCGAATGAGATCGTAGGAATCGAGATCGTTGAGCACGGGATCTGTATCCTCTCGGAGCTCGCGTTGGAGCTTATGAAGCTGGCCTAAATAGGGCGTCAACACTACCATCTTGTCCGTTCCATATCCTTGCTGTGCTAGATACTTGACAGTCTTCAAAACCATTCTTGCTTCGTATGTATTTTGCTTCGACGATTTAGAACCCAAATCGCGACGGTCAGCAATTTTCGGGTTGTCGTCTTCAGGATATCCGTGATTGATGAAAACAATATTATCCTGGATTCCACGAAGATTAGGTCGATTTTGGGTCTTGGGCGCATCGATAAGATCAGGATATGTCAGATGGCGAATGAGGGCAGATATTTCAGGACGCATGCGGTGTTGAGCGACAAGGATCTGGTGGGGGTACCCTTTAAGAACGAGCCGTTCGAACAAAGACATGTTAAGGTCATATCCCTCGCCCTTTTCGACCGTTAGCTGGTAGTTGTTCACTTTTGGACGAAGCTGCCTAAGTCAAGCCTACGTCAGGACCGCTTCTAGACCACTGAATTATAACCTACTTATGATCACCAATTAGAATAAGCTGCTGTGCCGCAGTCCCGAGGGCTGTGACGACGTGGCTTTCCAATATCTCGCCTGCTTCTTCCACCAAAACAACATCGGGAGCAGCTGATTGGATATCAATACCATATTTCGCTGCGGCAGTTGTCGTACAACCAATGATCCGCTTGCTCTGGAGCACGGAGGCGTCACGTTCACGGAATTTGCGATTAAGTTCGTCGAGGAGGCAGTTATAAGTGCGAGCGAGTCGATACAGGTCCTCGATCTCATCCTTCCTGATGGCTTCTTCCCAATTGGCTAGGTGTCTTCGACGTGTTTCTGGCGACATGTTCCAGATCTCTTGAGCGGTCTTGACGTTCTCCGTTTTCGCAAAAATACCCGCGTCTTGGCCAATCCTCCACCGATGCAACAAGTAGAACTCGTCCACCTTCCGTCCTTTTCCACCTACAAAGCTCATACCATCCATGGAAAGAGGAACTTTGAAAGCATCATAGAAGTCTTGTTCCTCAAACTCCAGGTAGGCCAATAGAGAATCGTTTCGAATGGCAGACTGGAGATACCTCTTGAAAGACTCCGGCAAGCTGGTCGCTCGGACCGCAATATCAGCTTTGAGTTCATTGATGATGGTATAATCACCGCGGCCAAAACGGAAGGTACGTGGTTGCTTGTGGAGAACCATAGGTTCTGTCCGAGAAGTGAACTTGCCGCCTATGCGAACCATATGCCCAATAGGAATGCCGATATCGAGAAGGTCTTCTAAGAATTGATCTAGGGCATGATTGGTGTAGCAAACCACGAGAATCTTCTGGTCCGAGAAGTCATGGATGAATTTGGCCAAGATGGCGCCTATAAACGACTTTCCCGTACCTGGATTACGTTAATGGATCTATCTCGCGCCTCGAAGAGGATGTTACTTACCTGGAGGACCCTGAATGATAGATACGTTCTGTTTCAAGCCCGATAACAGCGACGTAGCCTGGGCATTATCCAGTATGATGGGTTTCCCCAGAGACAGCACAGCCTGAAGGTCTTGGCTCGGGTTACGCTCGAATGAACGTATGGCTGACTGTAGGGCAGAGGGTTGTGGTGGCCGAGACAGTTCGTTCCCAACTTTCCAGAACAGCAATTCCTGCGCGAGAGGAAGTACTTTCATCCTCTTCAAGGTATTCAAGATCGGCTCGTATGAGAACACAGCAGCCTCTATCTGAATGAGTTTAACGTGCTTCGCCGACTTCATCTTCAACAAGAAATTCCGGACCGAAGTCTCCCCTTCGAACTCTAGGACAATCTCTGGAGGATTCTTCGCCAACAATTCTTCGTCCCGACGCACCGACGGGAACGCCAAGACTTCCCCGTCAATGAGAAGACTAGTCAATGATTGGTGCTTCAACAGTTTGTTGTTATCCTTCTGAAGGTATGCCTTTCGCTTCGCCGGGCCTTTGATTTTATGAAGCTCGGGAAAATCGGTGAAGCACCGAAAAACGATCGCCCACTTGCTGCGCCGATTGTCGTCGCCCAAATTTATCCCGATTATCTCCATGCCGTCCACGACCATACCGCGATGCTTCCTTCCTTTCTGTTTTCCCAACGCGATCTGAAGTTCCTCCCGCATCTCGTGAATCATATCTTCCCTCAACAACCTGAACTGGTTGTCGAGGTACAGAGCTTCACGGTGTTCCTCTGTGCTAGGATCGTCGAGAGCCGCACTGGGACGAAGGAAGGGTGCCTCCGTAGAAGCAAGTTCATCGGCGGTGGGAAGGATCGCGATCTCTCGAAAGTCGGAGAAGTCGTTGTCGTGTCTACCGCCGGGACGAACATCATCTTTGGCAATAGCAACGGAAGGGGTGGATGCAACGGAAATGCTGTTTTTGACTTTTTGTGCGAGGGTGCGTACGTCTAGATGAGGAGAAGCCAGGAAGAGATCTAGTAACTCCTCAGCGAGGGGTACGTAAGGCGAGACGACATCGCTGGGGATGAGAATAAGCTGTAACAAGAGCCATACAAAGCACTTCTGTCCCTTCTCGGATAGCTGCTTCGCTTTGAACGCATTGACGAATGCATTCCAGAAGATTGGAGGGTCGACGATGGCTTGCAACGTCTTTGTGAGGAACTGGCCACTACTGATCGTCTTGATCTCGGGCGTTTGCAAGTATAGCAGAGTGTTGGTCGCAAGACCGTTGAGGAAGGATTGAGAAAGATCGGACCTAAAAGCAGCTTGTAAAGATGGGAGACCATCCTTGCTCCCAATGATCTTGTCGATACAACCCGGTGGGTCTGACTGAAGGCATAGAGCCTCAAGAAACTGTGAGTTTTGCGATGCAGTGTCTAACGTCTGCTTGCCTCGCAGGACGTTATCGAAGAATTTACTGAGCCTTGCTACGCGGACACCACCGTTAGACATGGTGGTGGAGATGAGGACGAGTTGACAGTACGCGTGGCAGCAACAACAGCCTTATCCTCGATTGGGGCCGAAGTGCCGTCTGTGTTGTAACTAAACTTTGTTAAGCTTCGAATAGGCGCCTCGGAACAGCGTGGTCACTATATTTACAAAAAGGGTCAGAAAATAACATCTAGGGTAAAGAAAAAAAGAAATTTTACTTGAAGACTGTATAACCCGCAAGACAGTGGTCATCATCGACATCCTTTCTACAAATGTCTGTTACTACCACGAAGAAAATGTGCTTTGATTCTGGTGCATTCATGTTGAAAGATGCCAAATTTGCACGATGATGTACGGCCTTGAGGTAAGGCGACGGCGCCTGTTGGTTTCGCCGGGGTGTATGCAGAGTCGCAGGATGGTTTGTCTAGGCCAATAGCGATTACAGCATCGAATAAAGCCGGAATCAAAATTGAAGGATTATCAAGCGGCCACCACCTCTACCATTGGTAGGTCTGTTCAAAGTGTAAGATACCTTGATGTATTTCGATATGTATTTGGTCTAAAAATCTCGTATACCAGGTACTATCACAAAGACCGCCGTATTTGACTGAGGGTATTTGGCATCAAAAACCCTTCCATAACACCGCATGTCTTCTTTTCCCTCTTCGTTCTTGTGTTTACATCCAAATTTACACCAAATTTACCTATGGAAATATGCGACCTCGCCAGTAAACAATGGCTGGGTAACTCCATAGGTTTTTACAGTGTAAAGATGGACGTAAACAGAGACAAAGCCGGAAAGAAATGCATACCGCCTTTGCAAGAGTCTTTGTGCCGCCAAATCACGCAGCCAAAGACATATTGGAGTTCCACCGGTCTTTCTGACTGCATTTCCAGGTGAGCATTTTCAGCCTAAATACGCATCAATATCCTTGAAGGTGCGAGTCGACTGTAGCAGTGCACGCTCAGGGGCAATCGCTGATATGACAAGAGTAGCTTGGAGAGAATGAGCTCGAGTCGACATTTTCGGAGCGAATTCGCGTCCGGATCAACAAACACCCTATGTATGCTTGTCAGAAAAACAACACAAACGGAGATAGCCCTAACAATTACTTCGTAACCTCAGTCAAGTCTTCACACGCCCATGTCACATCGAAAACGTCCCACAGTCTAACAGCGTTTGTCATAGATCGCAACTCGTAAATTGATATTTGGAGTGGACGGCCATCAGTGGGTTATCAGCAGCCTATAGGCAATAGATGGAGGTATTGCGCTAAGGCACTGTTAACCCTGGGGAAACGGATTCTTGCCATCAACTAGGCGCCCCATATCAAAGCGTGCGAGCCTGCATAGCACCTAGACCCAGGTGAGAAATCGGCACTGCTAATACCCACATGTCTTGGTGCCGTCGTGTTTGTCGATACTGATGAGAATTACGGGAGAACATCACTCGATGTCAACGGCGTGGATGGGCCCGGGTACATCAACACCGAGAAAAACCTGTAACAGGTTGGGAAGGAAATGAGGGCAACCAACGTAGCGTACGCACCTCTATCGACGTGTTCGATTCCTTGACACAACGACCTGCATCACCTCAACATAGACATATTGTACTAAATCCTAAAGTTATTCGATGAGAGACGCAGAACAATGACGAAGGAAATACGGACTCCACACAAAACTTTGCTCTTCCTATTTTTGCTTCCTATATTCAAGTCCATCGTTGATAAAGCGCGAACCGGTCCTGAAATCTGTGGAAATTTTGTCTCTCCGAAGCCGAGCATGTGTCGAGTTGCTCCGAGTCCTGAAACCGCTGCGCTGGCATCTTGAAGCGAGTGGATCGTTCATGTCGTGTGCTTAACTTGGAGCTCAAGACGGCCACAAAAAAACTGCTAGAAGTACAATTTTCAAGCCTGTTGAGACGTATTACTCCACTTTGAAGCGCATATATGCGTACCTTTAAGAGCTAATACCTCTTCTAGCATCTGGCATTTGTTTCGTCGGCGGATTGGAATAGCCACATTGTTGAGCAAGCGACGACCATAATGAAGGACCGTAACGGTAAAGAATTCACTTCTTTGTTGTGGTGCTGGAACAAAGCAAGTTGCCTGTCACCGGAAAAGATGAAGGAATTGGGATAGTTAAGGTTAGGGTCAAGAGCTAAAACGAGAACTGGTCTTCATTTTCCCACGACTCTTCGATCACTAAGTATCACGCGAATCATTTTGGAGGAGTCTTCGACGATGCTCTGTATATGTTTCTGCCAACCTAAATTTAATATTTCGGTGCTAGCGTGATATTTAAGATGCTGAATTACTTTATATTGTTTCTAATACCACTGATGTGGCAGCGAAGACTCACCATATGGCTTGTACGGTCTCGGTAGAGTCACTCATCGACATCAGATGCTCTGGATGAACTCGCTTTTTGTCTACTCCCCCTTCGCCTGATGGTAGGCGGGGAAATGACTTGTCTATTGTCGTATTTGTTCTTGGCTATCTTTCCACTTGGATGTTGGAAACCATCTTCTACGACTCGGCCTTACAAGAGGTATTGATAGGTGGAAATAACACTCACTGACAGTGATGTCGTGACATTCGACGTGTATATTTCTCTCCTCGACATGCAGAATTAATTATTTAGCAAGCCAAAAATGACCTAGCAATAATATAAGAATGCTCTGGGACTCCTTCAAGCTGCAATCCATCAGCTCTCCGAGAATTCAGCGCTTATCCCAGAGATAAGGCAGATAACATCAGTAGCCACTAGCTAAGCCTTAATCTACTTCGCGACAGCGACAAGCAAGTGTCATCTAAGACCGTAGGACCAAATGGCAAAGGCTACATACGTATTACGGGCATGAAGGGCTCTCGAGTCTCGGCCCCGCTACTCCGTATCGATGGCAGTGGCTAGTGGCCACAGAGTTTTAAATGTCAATCTTCGTTTCGAAAAAAAAAAAATTTTAATGTTGCAACATTGCACACTGCCCCAGAGAGGCTCGAACTCTCGACCTTCCGATCACCATTGAAACAACAATGTAACAGTCGGACGCTGTGACCAACTCAGCCATGGGGCAAGACTCTTGTTAAAGCCCCTGTTATGGGTTCAACCTCAACGAGCTCGAAAAAAATCCCAGAGGTACCCTCCGTTGCCTGAGTCCAGCGGATAACATCACAGGACGTTGCAAACCAGAAAGTGTGCTAAACTTAAGGTATCACACATTGAAATACTTCCGAAACTCGGCTATCAGAAATCTCGTATGTGATCGCCGGAATTTCGATGTTCATCCGCGGAAGTATAATGCAAGAAACCAACGTGGGGAGGGTTTAGCATGTGATGAAAAAAATACAGCGAGAAAGCAGCTGGGTTAATCTTCTGCCAAGTATCAGAACATTTGAAGAACAAAGAGCAACGATGTCAGTGGTTTCCTCACAAAGCACAAAATCTGCTCCCACGGAATCAATTGTGGGGAAGTACGGAGTCAAAGCGCAGAAATCAAAGGGCCGCCGAAGGGCGACGACCACTAGCAATGACGCGACATGCGCCAGCTCAGAATAATAGAGCTGTCCTGAAGGTGAAACAGTATGAGAACGCCGTCGCACAATAATCAATACGACGACAATTGATACGCCAGCCGAAAACCTGATGAACCGTATGCGAGAGCGCGGTCGTCGGGAAAAAGCTGTCAGGACGGGAAGAAGTACATTGCGATAAAACAATGAGTAGGCGGGGGGAAAGCGGCGGAGCTATTGTTCAGCTATTTTATTGTCCTTTTTTTCCAGAAGCGCTTTGTAGCGACGATCCGAGAATGGCATGTGTTGAAGAACATTGTTTGGCTGTTTGGCTGGAGCCTTGCTATTGTGTGCAGGGTTTTTGTTTGCCTAAAGTATAAGACCATGGCTGGGCACGACGAGGACGACCACAGCGAGCTAGTCTCCTTCCGATACTCTTAACGGTGAGCAACTACCTTCTTGAGCTTACCGACGGCGCTGACGATGACGAGTAGACCTAGACATACCCAACATACCCATATTTTTACATACCCCACGACTATCGTCATGTCCCGCCCACGATCCTCGACAGTTTCCTCGTTCACCGCCAGTATTACCACCTGGGCATCGGCGGTGCACCCAGGCACACCAGCGCCTCTCTCACCGCGGAGCGCCAGCTCGGGAGCATTCCCCGACACGCCCGCAACGTCCAAATCGGTATATACCCCGACGTCTGCCCACTACGCCAAATTCGATTTGACGAATCTCGGATATACATCTGTGTTCGTGCACCTGCCCAAGACGCCTACTACGCCACCCTATCTTAACAATAAGCCTCAGTTTTCTAATCACGCCCCTAACAATAAGAAAGACAATAAGCCCGATAATCACAATTACCCCTCCTCCCATAAAGACGAACTCGATAATGTTTCCTCTCACCAGGCGAAGAAAAATCCCTTCTCGCTCCTCTCTCGTTCTCGTGCACGTTCAAGATCCATGTCTGTCCCGGCAAAGTCGAAGAAGCACGCGCAGCAGCTGCCCCCGACGCTCATGAATGAGCTCATGCTCATGCAGTTCACGAGTGGTGGGAAGATGAGCACGCATATCACCCGTGTTATGGATGCCCAGACCAAGCAGCAGGGCAACCTTCCCGTCGGTACTCGCGCCGACGTCTACCGTGACGGTACCGGCCGCGTTTGGTGGGACCGCGACGAGCAGATGGAGTACCAATGGCTCCTCCAGAAGGACGACCCCGATTCCTCTGACTCCTCTGACTCTGAAGGAGAAGAGGCGCCCTCTCAGTGGGTCAAATTCCGGACCGAGTCTCTTGATGCTCAGGTTCGTCTACTTTCCATGTCTAATTTTCGTATGCATCCTGATTATCGCATTATAGAAAGTCAAACTCGCACCGATGACTCTCCAGCCCATCCTCACTGCCGATGGCAAGAAGAAGCGTCCTACACCGCTTAACCTCGCCAGGAAGGAGTTCCTTGAGCAGTCTTTCGTACCGCCGAGCGTACCTCTCCCTCCCATCCCCGTATCGGCTCCTCGTTCCATCCCATCTACCCACGCCCACGCGCACACCCCGAAAAAGTCAAAGATGAGCGTCAGGGGATTCTTCCATAGGTCATAGATTCTTGGTACGTTTTTTCACCTTTTCTTGACTATCTTCGCGTTGCTTACCGTTCCCTCTCTTTAGCGCTGGTCGTTGTACTATATGCATGCACCGACCGTATGCATATCCGCTCTTTCAACCTATTTGTATTCTTATTCCGCTGCGCTACCTCTCGTTTGTCGCCGCCGCCTTTTGTAGTAGTTCAACACAACTGTAGCTTTATATCTATCTAATGCTTACCGTCTTCCTGGACGTGTACCTATGTTTATGCATGTACGTACAAAGTAGCTAGGGAGAATACTTGAATGCAATATATATGTCTTGGTTAGAAATGCATATCGCTTTACGCATCGGTTTCGTCAATGCTATAACCCGGACTGCAACAGTTCGACGTGCCGCGACTCGCCCATTTACTTATTGACTTCATCTCGGGGCTAGAAGTGCCATGTGTAAGGGGCCTCTTCCCTATCTAATGTTTTAACGCCTTATTCCTGGCTTTATGCTAGTAATCCTGGGTTGCAAACTTCAATACAATATTATCCCGCGTCAACATTGAACAAGCCTTAGGACATGCCATTAAGCCCGACCATTTTGCGCGCGACTCTTTGAATTTTCAGTTTCATTTATGACTTTGCCAGTAGTTAAACGTAGACTCGGACTCGAACCAGTCTTACCGGGCCGATTGATATCATGAGCTCTCGTGTTGGCTCAAGTCTATGGACAATGGACAGTCCGGGGGGTTTTAACTTTGGTTGGTGGTAGACCTTCAGCCTGCGCACGAAGACCGGTAATCCATTCAAGACGATCGGTCACACAAGGGTAAAATACTATAAAATACCGTCTCAAAACACCGTCCTCGAGGAGGGGTGGGTAAAACAGTGTGGCTCATGCCCTGGAGCCTCGAGGCTCGAGGAGAGAATTCGAGAGACGGTAAAAAAATATGTATATATATATATATTTTTGTAATGTAAGTTTGTGACCATTGATTTATCATTGGTCACTTCAGGAAAGGCATTGCAATTTGCTACAGAACACCGAACTCCAAAAGACAGAATGTAAGCAATTAGATCTGCCCCAGAGAGGCTCGAACTCTCGACCTTCCGATTATTACTTAACAGTCGGACGCTGTAACCAACTCAGCCA
The DNA here is from genome assembly GCF_030435595.1 of Desarmillaria tabescens. NCBI lineage: Eukaryota > Fungi > Basidiomycota > Agaricomycetes > Agaricales > Physalacriaceae > Desarmillaria > Desarmillaria tabescens. The sequence continues at coordinate 239,835 of NW_026848302.1, forward strand.
TGGGGCATACATTGGTATTTTCAAATCAAGTTATAAGGATTTATCATGCAAATGCTACAACCCAAGTATCAATTTTGTTTTGCCTGGGGATTCAGTCTTCACATCGTAGTGACAGTTGATCAACTCAGAACATTGCGATAACTCAGGATGCGAAAAGAAGTGAGCCACTGATGTATCGTACACGATAAAAGCGACTAACATGCATGTAGGATCAACGCAAGCATACTGCCTACACGTCTCCTCAAACTCAACGAGGGAATAAAACATCTGAGTTTTTCTTGGACATCATACGAATCGCAACGAAACTATGCATCCAGTCAAGTACATTCCTCAGCGCGGCTAACATGATGATCCTCAACCCGCCGCAGAAACAACAGACTTGCATACGACGAGAACTACATTTTGCGTTTGCAGTGTACTAGATTATCGGCATGAACTGATTGCACCAAGCGTCCATCAGGTCACGTCTGCTTTTTGTAATTTGTTCCCTGAGTTTGTATCGACTCTACTTTTCAGGCCGATCTATGAACACGCCAAAATTCAATGGCACCACCTGGGTCTTCTCGCGGTCAAGGAACCCCAGCTCGTCCGGCACGAGAACTCGCTTGTACTCCTCGTTGGTCGTGATCTAAATTTCAAGTACAGATTAGAACGACAATCGGAATTTAGAAAAGTGAACATACACTCAAGACTTTTTCGAATGATTCGCCTTCCATGATGGCTATACCGTCCCATTCGCACGTCTGAGCTCCCATTTGCTTAAGCAATGCGTTGGTTTCATCATTCACATGCATCTGTATTCAATGTAGTCAGCACGTATTCCAAGTTGCTGAGCACAAAATATGAAACAACACACCTGATCGTACTTGAGAATATTCTTTGACATCTCCGTGGATTTGAATAGTTCAGCATGCTGGAGCCAGCGACGCGTGAATTCCTCCTTTGAGATACCGGACTTCCTCTTCAGAAATCCCACGACGCGAACGCGATTCTGTGTAAGCTTAAGAGTTGAGATGCTAGACATAGTGTTACGGGGATGTTATTTTGAATCAGCGACGATCTCGCTCTTTATACCCTTCTGGGAATCGCCCTCTGTAGTCAGCGACTGCTGTCAACACTGGCGCGCAATTACATAGACAATGTCCTATTCCGTCGGAAAATACATGGTAACTTACGAATTGTACACCTCAGCACCGCCCGCAGCCGCCCGACATCACCATCATACTACACGACATGGTCCACTTGGGACATGTTGGAAATTCCCGGGCCTAGTTTAACCTCCTAAAAGACACCAAAAAGACACGGAGGTAAATTGGATGAGGCGACGCATGGTTGAACTCTACAGATCTATCGTAATGTCTATCCAATGTCCCATGTCCATTACATGCACGGTCATTACACCATAATAAGTACAGTACTTGATTCTTCTCTCGATTATCACCCAAAATCCAAACCAATGGTCAAGCGCGTCCAGCGGAACAGCCTTGATTCCGTCCCAGGTGAAGGTCGAACTAGATATACAACAAAGATAGTAGCAAAGGCATTACATATTTCATGGCCTCCAGGACATGGAGGTTCTCATTTCGGGGGATCGGGGTGGAGAGTAAGATGGTTGGTATGGCGCTGCTTGCGGTAGTTGGACAGGTCCAGGAGGGTACAATGGTACGGTCGGCACGAGTTCGAATACGTGTTGTGCAATAGCTCGAGGCATTCCCCTCCCCCCCTGCTGTTCAGTTGAGCTCATCACGGCATGAACTTGAGCTTCTTGTACCATCTCATCGTCAGCACTGGAACCATTAGCCGGAGGCGTCGTTACGGGATTTTGTAGATTCACTCCACGACCGTCCCATATGCAACGAACGTCGTTGCCCGGTATGATCTGCACCAGCCTGCCAGTCTCGAGACGGCGGACCTCAATAAATCGACTATCGAACAGGAGGATGTATGGTAGATGCAGAGCAGCACGCTCAGCCGTACCCTCCCATTCAATAGTACCCGAAGATCGACTAGGATCGCCATGTTTGTCGACGTATAGTCCAAACTCTACATTGTCGAGCGCTTAGCTCTGTTAGTCATAAAGATAACTGCGTATGACTTACCATCATAGCACAAAAGGAACTCATCATCAGCTGATCTGAACATTCCGATAGGACGACACGATTCGCCACGCTTGGCGATTGCTGCTAACTTCGGGTCTTCGGAATGGGGAATCGTTGCACTCTTGAAGCTGTATCAACTGTAAGAGTACGTCAACAGCACTAATGTGAACGGGCGTACTCATGAAGATCCATGATCTCAAAGCCTTTTGTGCAAAGGATTGCGATCTTGGCTTTCAAGAAAATCAGATCAAACGATTCCGATGGTAGGAAGAAATCCTGAAGAACAGCGTCAGAAGCCTTGCCAGTGAAAACGCATGATACGAACTCTGTATATCCTGAACCATTCCGATTTTGCGGAGCGGAACCCCAGACGGGACCCGAGGCCACCTGGAGTCTTCACTCGTTCATTGATCTTGTCCCCCACCGGTTCCAATACTCGGAAGATGCTGTTCAGCTAATCGGGTGTTGTCAATAAGCGCCAAAACGAGAGGAGAGATTGGGTTATCCGTACCGCTTTTTTCTTCATGTAGATGACTAATGTTCGGCCATGAAGAGTCCCAACGCTGAAGAAATGAACGTCCTTGTTTCCATTTAGCTTTTGTGGGACTTGCGAAGCATGTGCATTCTGAGGAGAAGAAGGTACTAGCGCTTCGATATGGTAGGCGAAAAGAGACTATTTGGACTATCAGCACTGATCCAAGATCAGCTGGCAAAACCAATACCTTGTCAGCCAAGACCAAGAAAAGTCCGAACTCCTCTAGCATGGCACATTGTGTAACCAGCTTGAGATGTAGAACACGGCGCATTGCTGTTTTGAAGCAGTCAGTCGCGATAAGAACCGGCTGAAGGAAGACCTACATTTCGGATCATGCCTAAACCCAATCCATACACCCTCCGCACATCCAATGGCAACCAGTCCGCGTCCATCTGCAGTATCTTGAAGGAATGCATAAGAGCAGGTCACATCTGGAAACAGATCCACGTACTGAACGGAACAGAGCAAGTGACCTTGCCCGTAAACGAATTTTCCTGGTTCCATGCAGGCGGAGAACTGGGACCGCCAACTATCGCAGGTACCAAAAATGTATCGGAACTCAACGTCTCAATTTCGAAGACCTTGTTTGACTCCTGCACGACTTTGCGAATCACCAAAGCCTCTTCAAGTTTCTGTTTCCACTCGGCTCTCGCCTGGGCAGACTCTGCATAGAGGATGTATGGACCACCCATTCTACCATTATGGTGCAGCGTCAACGGGAAGACAGAACGAGAGTCCGTGGTGCTCTCCGGGGACGATACCCCGCCGGGAGTGCCATTAGGGCCTTCTGTGTGTCGCTCTCCTCTCAGATTACGAAGTAAACCGGTACTACGTTGAGTCGGCGGATCTGTGAAATTGACCAAAGTAAGAAGGTCCAGGGGCGTGGGCTACGAAACAGTCAGGATGAAATTGGATGGCGTGCTCTCAGTATTTACCCTTCTGTTCACATAGTACATCGTTACACCATCCCGTTCCTTGGGTTTTGTTAAGACGACTAATGACGCAGTTAGCACATCCCATCGAAGTTGGATGACAAATAAACGAACGGTAATTATCGAAAAGGAGAACGAACAATTCACTCCATCCATTCCACTCCAAACCGCTATCAGGTTGCCGTAATAATTTCCCCGAGTATATCAGTGAACGGTTCTCATCAAGAAGATCCATGTCCTAGATTACCGGTTACTACGATGAATGATTGGAAATCGCATGAATTGACGTACGATTGATTCCCCATGCTTAAAGACCAGATTGGAATTGTACCGCCACAACTCTACTTTCTGCTTCGCGGATACGACGCCAGGTTCGGTGTCTTTGCCGATAGATTTGATGACCTCAAGGACCTGAGGTATCTCCTTCCGGTCATCGTGTCCAGGCGGCGTCTCGTCCAAGATACCTTTCAACAAAAGCTCGTACCGAAGCAAACGGGGGATAGGTCGATTAATGAAGTTCTTCATGTCAAGACGATGAGCATCTGGATGACGAACACATTGCTGTCACATTGTTAAAAATTGGTCATAATAAATAAGCGATGAAATTTACCTCCACAAAAGTCTTAAACGCAAGATTTTTGGCCATTTCGTCGTCGATCCTATACGCTGCTATGGGATAATTAGGAATGTATTCCATATACGCGTCCCTGAAGTTCAAAGCAGCATCGAACATAGCTGCAGTGACAGAACGAATCACAGGATGCTGCTCGCGCTGGATCTCGTGGAACTTCTCCACCAACTTTCGGTGGTGATATCCTAGTTCTGCAAAGTTGTGAAAGACGTCCTTGATGAAACTATTCAGTCTGTCGGGAGGAATAATCGGCGGGTTCGCGGCACGCAGTGCTTTGATGTACATCTATGAAAATAGACTCAGGTCCTGAAAGAGATATGGAGGTATTGGAATTTACAATGTCAATGTTCTCCAGATCTTTGACGTACGCCATCTCACCCTTGATGAGCTCAAAGATGATCCTAAAACGAAATTCAGAAAAGTGCACCCGACAAAAGGCCAAGACATACGATTGACGCTTCGCCTCCTCCTTTGGTAGACTTTTCCGTACCTCCGTCGAGACAAGATCGTGCCACTCCCATTTACCAGGTGTACCCTTTCCCATAGCAGATTGGAAAGTCCTCAGCTGAGCCACAGTTTGCAAGCTCTTGATAGCCTCAATCGCTTCCATAAGATAGTCTGCATCAGGATTTCCAACTGCAGTCTCATGGTAAATGGCTTCCAAAAAGACTGGATATTTTTGCAGGTGCTCCGATGGCCTGTTGAGGAAGTGCTTCAGGTCAAGGCGCAAGTTGTCTCCGCCCTGTCTTGTCGTTTGTCGTGAACATTGCTACAACGGACAGTGAGTTAATATAAACGAGTGCCACATTTCGCTCGTACCTCAAGGAACCGTCTGAATTCCGGGTTATTTTCGACCTCATCCTTTAGCCTCTTTTCTGCTAAGGGGTAATGTCCGATGTAGATGGGATAAGCCAGCCGGAACTCGGTGGCGGCAGTGAGGAATACGTCCCCGATCCGTTGGATCACGTATTGCTGCTCACGTTGTCGAACATACATCACCTCCAGTAGCCGCCGATTGCACTCCCGCAAATCCAGGATGTTTCCAAAGACATCATCAATGAAGTCTTCCAACTTTTCCGGAGGTGATATGATCGGGGGGTTAGCCAGTCGAAGAGGTTTGATGAAGTCGGATTCAACAATGTCCAGATCTTGAATGTACTGATCTTCCTTGTTGATGATTTTGTGGATGATGCTGGCATATCAGGTCAGCCACTGTAATCCTTCCCTTTAAGACATAGACGTACGTCTGCCGGTTGATCTCGCTCTCAGGCAGTGCATCAATGACGTCCTTGGGCACCGTACTAGGCCAATCTGGTTTCGGCACCGATACCGGTAGCTCCACTGGTCCATTTGATGGGCCTAATATTGAATTTCCCTGCTATTAATGTGAGCCAATGCGTGACAAAAGTTTAGATCGAAATCTCACCCTTCGTGGGCACGAATAGGAATAGCAAGGAGACTCGTCAACACACGTCGATACATAACATTTTGTCAGCATTGTGACCACGCCTGTCGGTAGTTCTTCCCGCATCGGAGCAAAGTCCGAAGTGCCCTCCTGGTCATCGAGGAACATGTACACATCCTCGACGCCATCCTGTAGCACACGTCCACCCCATTCGACTTCATAGAAGAAGAGTTGACTTTGTAGACTCCTTGCTACCTGCAGAGCGGCCCGCCGATCATTCGTTGACATGCTGAGGTTGATAGCGAGTTCACGCTGTATGAGCGATTGTATTGTTGACTGCGCAGCGCTTCAAGTCAAGAATACCAGAGAAATGAAATATAACGCACCACAATATCCTTACCTGTAAACGCCCGTGGGTACGGTATACTCCCCTTCACATGAGTCCCTCTCGGGACTTTGTCCTTCAACTGAACGGCCAGATGTGACAATAACGAGAAGTTGACAAAGCTTTCCTCCCCTTCCTCCTCTTCTTCCCAATATTCAACGTCATCAGTTCCATCAAGCTCTCCAGCATGTGAGTAGTTCGCGATGTCACGTAACATATCGCTAGGGCGGCGCACAACAGTGCTAGGACTGGCATCATAAAACTGATCAGTCGGACTGGCAGGCTCCAGGTATGAGGTGGATGGATAGTAAATGGCTACAGGAGGTGATGGAGGATGTTCCGGCGGTGATGTTGAACTTGCCAATTGGTGAAGGCCGCGGTTGACCGACGCGTTCCGATGCCCTGCCCTAGCATCCACATAACCAGAAACTATAATCTGTGTCATTAAACTACGTTACAACATATAAGAAACAGACACGCACCTGAAGGGACTGCATCCGGTGATGTAGTATAATCCCCCTGCGAAAAGTAGTCATTCTGGAACTCCCTGCTTGGACGGCGGGGGACTGGTCGTGGTACTTCCAGTGACGATCCAGAAGGTGTCATTGTGTGTCCTAAGCCGCTCTGATGCTGAGAAGGAGGGGAGGAATTGTGGCCCAGGGACGAAGAGGGCGCAGTTGTTGGACGGTAAGACGTATCGTAACCCAAAGCACCCGGGGCTTTCTCTCGTGGGAGTACCGCATTGCGCACAGCATAAGAGTCTCCGGAACTACCGTTGTTATAGTTGGGAGAACGTCGATACGGAAGGTCCCCTGAGGCACTTCCACTTGAAGATGGTGTCCGGATGTCGGACAGATGTTCGGGAACACGAGGATTGGAAGTGGGAGGTGCTGGGAGAGGCCGACCGCTCATCGTCACACCCCTGCCGCTGACTGATGACCCCCGAAGCATGTCTGAGGAAGAATTGCCCGGCGAATATGACTCTGAGCTACTGAGACTCGGTCGATGCTGCGGTTCATAAACGTCTGGCTCAGGCATAGAAAAGGAAGGGGACGATATATGAGCGGAACCGGGCGTTGGCGGAAGTTGGCGAACACTGCCGCTTCCACTGATAGGTGATGGTGATGGTGTGTTTCGCGAAGGCCGTGAAGAAGGAACGGGTAGCTCGTGGCGAGTATTGGGGCCTACATCAAGGCGGCGTCAATCTTCAAGTACAGCACAGGATTCAAATATGTCGACGCACCATGACGGGCCGGCGACGGTGAATACTCGCCATCTGCACCATATACACTGTATATGTTGTCGAGGTCCCTTTCTGATGACACTGCCGACGACGGTTCCTCCAGCGCAAATCCAGCCCATACTTCGTCGTACAGTGTCTGCAAATCCTGATCTACGGGGGTATGCGAGCGTTGGGACGCCATGGACGCAGAGAGCATACTGGCTGCGGCGCGGGGCGCCTGTAATTGGGCGGCTGATCTCCTTTTGGGCGCTATTGCTTGCAGTGGGATCTGGTACTGTTGTCGATGTCGACGTCGACAAGTAAGGAAGTCAAGTCTCGCAGTCGGTGATGGTGGTCGGTGAGTAAGAAGGTGTCACGGTCGTGTGATGCGGTGATCACCGTTCTTGGCTTTCGTTCACCACCACCTCTTAGAAATACCATCGCAGGGTCATCTATTTTACAAAGCTCTTACGTGGAAGAAAACTTCATTCAATAATGAGTATTCAACTACCAGCATATACTCCGTATTTCCTGGGCTGGAAGGTACCTTTTAAGAAATATCAAGAACTGCTCGCCCCTTCTTCTTCGCTGATCTGAAGCACGCAGCCGTCGAAGTTCTTCCCCTTCAGAACAGCCTCACAAGCTTCATCTATGAGTAAGGTTGTAAACAATCACAGTGGCTGTATTTACACTAGAATAGGCACTGATGAAGTCGCGTTCCAATCAGTCAGACGGCTGTGCAGCGCATCGAAAATCATGATCTGGATAGCATTTTGGTGCCTGTGGGAGAGACACGTCTACAGAACGGAAGCTGATGATGAGAACAGCTTCAGAGTACATGAGTAACCTCGAATCATGTTAGAACACAAAAAATGAGCTAACTTCGAGACTTGATTCATGCTAAAGAAACTGCTTTGTGAAGCATTGGAGAGAGGATCGGTGCCGCTACCAGTCGCCGTACCGTCTTTTATATTAAGAAAATCAAGCTTCAGTTCATCAGGACTAGTTATTCAATGGGTTTCTGATATCCAACGGCCGTGTTCAGCCTGAAGAGGAAGCTAGTAGAGATGGTTTCATGAAGCAGACTAGGATCCGAAAATTTCTTTGATATCCTTGGCAGACCATATACGCAGGAAGGTTCAGCTACAGACGGGCTTTGCTCCAGCATTTCAGAGTCAAGAAAGGGAATAAGGTTTACTGGCGTCAAACATCAATCCCAAGAGATAATGGGTAGACCGAAATGATTATGGATTCGGAAAGAGTCAGTCGCTGTAGCAAAAAGAAAACCTCGAGGCTTAGAAGAAAGGAACCACGAGATAAGATCGCCCACTGTTGAGGAAAAATAAGTATGGTTTGATATGATTGCCATAAGTTAAGGTTCAGATTTTTGTCAAGTACATGCCACTGTGGATAGACAAAGATGAGGATAGTGGGAAATAAGATGCTGAGGAAGGTGGTGACTGATGTTTAAGAAATCAGGCCTCAGGCCTCAGGAAGCATTGAATGTTTGTCAATTAAAAAAGACTGATGAGAGAGGTCAGGAAAGGAGGACAACCAGTACCGCCTGAGTTCTGCGTATGTAAGATATCAAATTCAAAATTCAAAAAAGGATGTCGGGATTCGGGACCGACTGATCGATCGGCCCTACTAAATATGGTATATCCGAGTCCCGACGAACGCCTTGTTAGGCCTTGTTGTGTCACATCACTGCTTGTCTACGACAGCCTAGACCAAACATCGCAAACAACCAGACACCCTTTGTTTCCGAATCTTGAATTTCTTTCCTTCACACCACCATCATGTCGGGTTCATCATTCTCAGTTGCAGGGATGACACCTCTTTCAGGCTCTCATCATGGCTCTGCTTGGAATCCAGGCTCTAGTAGCTCCCTGAGCGCGTCACTCAGCGAATCATTATCCCAACCAAGGAGCAATTACCAGGCTGGATATCTCATGGTGAGACTCGCGTTTTACGGAATGAGAGCCATCCTTTAACATTTGGATAGCAATTAACACCGGGAAATGTAGATATCTATTGTATATCGTTGATGCCACGATGCTAATTTTGAGTCAGACGTCGCCACCGAGCCAGCGCGCCGACGACGCACCAATAGTACCAACAAAGGCAAAAATGAACCATTCATTACTTAGAGGATCAGCGTCGGACTTTGGCATGGATTCGATGTTCGAAACTTCCAGGTGCGTGTGCCGAAATTTGCATTCACTACTAGTGTTTGACGTGGTGTAGGCAACGACAGTCTCTGGCTGACGATGAAGATGCGCCTCCTATGATGTCCGTCAACGATATTCCCAATGAGATACCCAATGTCAACGCGCGCTACCAGCCTAGGGTACGTTTCCGTGGTCCTTTGTGCCGCAGTTCACCTAAACTTTTTAAAGTCATCAACTGCGGACCAGTCATCACCGTTAACTAGACGATCTCGCACTCCTACAATATCCCAAAATTCCCAGCCGTTATATATAATTGTATTCGGCTACCCCCCGGATAAGTATAGTGTTACCGCGGAGTATTTCAAGTCACTCGGTGATTCGACCGACGCAGATCCGAGCACAGAAATCATGAATTGCTTCAGAATCGGATACAGAGATCCCGGCGATGCTATGCGCGCTGTTCGCAAGAATGGGGAGATTCTCGCGGGGTCTTGGATGGTAGGTGCAAAGTGGGCGGTACGTATATGTTTCATGTCATAATCACATTGGCTTACGACTTGAATGAATAGGATCCAGCGCAGGCTGAGGCTCTACTCGGTCAGCCGTTACGTGCAAGCATAGACTCCAGTCTTGCGTCGAATGCGATGGCGGTAGATGAGCCTTCCCCTACGCCGCATTTGGGCACCAGCACTCCGTCGGTCGGAACACCGATTAAGCTCGCACCTTCTACCTCGGTGTTTAAGCGAGTCGGTGCTTCTGAAAAAAATCCAACAACACCACAGCCGCATGCTTGGGCAGCGAAGGGAGGAAATCCAACAGCTTCTACAAGCATGCCCCCGGGTGGTCCTTCTCCGAGTAAAGGTGTCCTTGGTCAGGTGTCAGACTTGATATTTGGATGGTAGAAGGTATAGTGACTTTTCAATACGTTGCATTATAGCTGACTGGCGTGAGTCTAGGCCCGCGCGTTACCTCAGAAGCCACGAGATGTCTGTAACTGTTATGTCCTTGTAATGTGTGAATGACGAAGCTAGTTGGCTTACCTGCAAGCCCGTTTTTCGCGCGCTAAACTATTCGGCTGCATGATACTCATTTCCGAAGAGAAACTTGCAAGAATCTGGAAGATGGCAACACGAGTTAGAGTCGGGTAGGTATGCACATTGTACAGCCAATCCGTCGTAAATCTTCATATAGTAGGTATGAACCACGCTGATAACTCAAGTCACGCAGCTTTTGAGAGCATATGGGGTAGAGAATGCCTTCCCAGGTACGGTGACGGTTGACCACATAGGGAAAAAACTACTCACGCAGGCGTGTTTCTCTGCAGGTGCCCTGGAAGAAGCTTGTAAATCATCGGAAGTCTGTCTTACGTCACATACATGTGTGAACACTCCAGGCTGATCCCGCCCAAATCGCGCGAATTGACTGCTGTTATGGGTCCGTCGTTTTGACAATTTCTTGGTCCGAGTCGGGATGGCGCCTGCCGCATCCGCCGGCCCTGTACAGTCGTGTGTATCTGACGACTGAAGGGTTGCATTAATATTCTTGTTTCCAGAAAAACTTGAAATCGCGGTAGGACAGACCCATCGACGGGATGATTCTTCTTTCTGGGAATGAATGGCCGGAGAAATGTTTCTTCCAGCGCCTCCAGAACCGGTTCTTACCTTCCTTGCTCGTTCAAATGAATTGCTCATACCTCTAGCGATTCTTAAGGTATCGAACAGAAGGTCTAAAAAGTTATCAGCGGCAATAGTTGCCGTGCAAACTTCGTAGCAAGGCAGAGGGTCCCAAAACGGAATGGCGTGCTCGCAAGGCACTCTTTGAGCCGAGAGGTAATGCTGCTATAGTCATCATAGATTGAATAACGGGTACGCTGATGTCGTTGCCGAGTCTTTTTATATAGACTGTAATGTTTGAGTCTCGCAGCTCCGTCCTCTGTTACTTACATTTGTGCCTGCCAGTGTTGCCTTGTTGCCCTGATCCTGATTCGCTTGAACTTCGGAAGAAGGGAACTGATATTTTCGGGCCGAATAACGTTCCGAATGCCGGTAGGCTTCAAGCTTCCGCAGAGCGTCCAAATCGGAGGTTATCCTCGCTTAAAGATGTTCCTCCGATCCTCTTCCTTGTGAATGTGAAAGCCAGGTGTAGTGCTGCGTGTATAAAATACCCAGAGCCTCTCGTTATGCAGGCATTTCCGTTGTAAGTAATTTCATAATTCAACGCCACTTTCACAGCTCCGGACGGTTAGGGCACTTTGCTTCAGAATAAGCTAGTTACGACCAGTAAGACTCGTCGAGCTTCTTGCACGCGAGCGACTGATCGATACAATGATCTGCACGTGGGGAGATCGGGTCTTGACCCATCCAGTTTTGAATGAATACCGGAGGCTATATTCAATTTTATCTCATCTCATCCACCATCAGCACAACATATTGGCGGCGCAGCTTTCCCTGCTGTACACGCGTAATCAAGTGCATCGTGGTGACCGGGGGGATCTGGTACGCCATTCATATCGTTACTCTTGGTTACTTATTTACTTCCGCTGAAAACTTATATCTGGGCTGTTCTGGATCTACATACACACAAGTTGCAAATATCGGCATTCAAATATCGCAGTCCGAGGGATCCAGTACATAACGATCTCGATGTTTAACGTGAAAAATGAGAGGTCGAGGTTCCAGGAGGTTCCACAGCCAAATGGCAGCGAGCGAAAAGCAAAAGAAGGCCTTCGAAACAGCGAGGCTGGATTTTGAATTGATTCCGCGTGCCTCGTGAAAGATTGCGATACAAGCGTCTACCTCGACTATACTCGCCAACATTTGATCATTTGACCGGTTGTTAATGAGGGCGAGGATAGGCTCGTTGCCGCGCGACCGAATCGTGGGACAAATGGATGAAATCGGAAATTGAGCAGAAACGTCTTTCTTTAGATTACACATGTCAATTTCGGACGCGTCGCATTTCTGTGCCCGGTCAGATGGTGTCAAATATAAAACGAAATCCCTCAAAATGGCGGCCTTGTTGGATATCCAGGTTATCATAACCCGTCTCTCCTCTGCATATAACTTGTATTCTCATTCCCTCACGATTTTTATCAAACGACTTGCAATGAGCCAACCGCGACTCCGCATAGCCATTTGGTAAGTTCTGTATTTTACTTACCTGAAGTGCGTGCGTATTGACCGTCGGGTATGTTTATCGGACAGTGGCGCAGGTATAGGCGGATTAACATGTGCGCTGGCTCTTTCCAAATACGCAGATGTACAAGTCGACATCTACGAATGTGCATCTCAACTGGCTGAGGTGGGAGCGGGGATTGGCATTTTCCCTCGTATGTCTATTTAACTCACATACCAATTATCACCGCATTGAAAAATTGCAGGACCGTGGAAGGTCATTAAGGCACTCGGTATTGACCAGGAACTACTGAAGCGAACGGAATCAGAAGTGAAAGATGGCCCAGGTATCTTATTGACTTGAATGTTCGAGACGCCTGTTGTTCATCACCGTCCAGTACGGGCTTTCAGATACCGAAAGAGTGATCAACTAAAGGGAGTGGATTTCTATACCCTTGTAACCCATGGTGAGCAAGTTCCGCAAGCGCTGATTGATTTCATACTGACGTTAATACTACAGGTACTTTGATTACTATCCACCGAGCCGACTTCCAGCAGGTTCTTATCAGCCACCTCCCACCGTCCACGAGGATGTTCTTCAAAAAACGTATACGGACCTATACACAGGATCTAACTGGACCAGTGGAGCTTCTTTTCGAGGATGGAAGCAAGGCGACGTGTGATCTTCTTATTGGCGCTGATGGCTTGAAGTCTTCCGTGAGAGCTGCCTTGCTGAACGAGAAATACCATTGGGCCCAGGTGGAGGGTCGATCGAGTGAAGCGGCCAGGGCTTTGGATGCTATTCATCCATCCTGGAGTGGGCAGGTCGCGTACCGTGCTCTCATACCTACTGCGAAACTTCGAGCGTGCAATCCAAACCATAGCGTCCTAACAACGCCGATGCAAGTACGTATTCAGAATCACTTCCCAACTTGGGCGAGACACATGCTGATGTTCTTTGCTTTTGACTTAGTATCTAGGCAAGAACGGCGTACGTTTGAAAGTTTTACCTACTAGCACGGGATCCCCTTACTCATTGCTACCGCAGTTTGTTATCGCGTACCCGATTTCTCAGGGTAGAGCAATCAATTTCGTGGCTTTCGTAATGAGGCATGACTTGGAAGGCACCAAGTTCAACGGACCATGGATGAGCGCCACTGATGTGTCGGCATTCGCGTCAAACTTCCAGACCTGGGAACCTGAGGTTCTCATGTTGATCTCCGTGAGTTCTATCTAAATTCCTAGGCTCCTGAGTCCTTACTCATTTATTTTAACTTAGTGTGTCGACGGACCTCTTCAATGGGCCATACATACCGTCAAACCAATGAAGTCTTTCGTCTCAGGCAGAGTCGCCCTCTTGGGTGATGCGGTACGTATGATTTGAAAGCAATGATTAGATTGTCCAATCTCACGTACGTTTTTAGGCTCATGCGATGTGTCCCCATCAGGGATCAGGAGCTGGTCAGGCTATCGAAGTACGTTTCATAATCTCCGTTACACTAATGGACATTTATTCACCATGCCTAGGATGCCTACATCCTTGCTTCTGTCTTGAGACACCGAAACACACACATGGGGAACATTGAGCGGGCCCTACAAGTTTACGATAGCGTTCGACGCCCCTTAGCTCTACAAGTGCAAGAACGTTCACGGTTGAACGGCCGTTACTTCACTTTCGCTGACGACATTGATTGGGAACGGCTATCAGAGAGTCAATTATGGGAGAAGCTTCAACAATTGGGTAATAGGTTTACACGAAACTGGGAGTGGGGTATGTCGACTGATCATGCGCTGACCATGACGTCCGATGCTAACGGTTATTTTTCGTAGCCTGGACAACGTCGATCGACGGGTCGGTACAGGAGGCGCTCAGCATACTCGAATCGCGGTAGTTTCGAGCGGAAATCGATTTTTATGTCTGACAGCATCGATACCCCTCATGATCTTAAGTATTTTCACTGTTCTTGCCGGATTTAATTGATAAGTGTGTACACTGCAAAGGCGTATTGTGCGCTTCTTATAGAGTAGTACTTATCGTACTCTGCCTCCTTGTAAAATCATTCAAGTCATTTTTTTGTCTGTATTATAGAAATGCGCATGGGACTGCAATACACACCACTCGGTGTCTGTTAATCGGAAGAATGAAATGCAAGTGGATCCTGATTTTTTGGATATCATAGTACTATCTGTTAAGTAGAAATTAACTGGCCAAGGCGACAGAATTCTTGGCCAAGTTTACCTCTGACAGGACTTACTCATAACTCATGACCTCTAATGACCCTTTAGTCAGAGGCTAGTGCTTGCCAGGCCTCGTGTTAATGGCGCCTCAGGGTCATTTTGATGAAGAGAGGCAAGTATGTCTACTGAACCTAGATCGATATCGAGATTGCACGGTTGCAATTTCCATAAAGATACGACGGCAGCGAAAACATACCGACCCACATGGCACTACATGGCACCTTGCATCCCTGCCTAGACACGGCTTTCCGTCCTGTACAAGCCCCATTAGACCTCCTATACAATATTGCGGCTGATTGTTCCCAGAGAGACTGTTCCTCTAGCAGTGAGTGAAGCCGACCCTTAAATTCAAGCTTGAACTAGAGCTCCGTTACTGTGTCGGTCGCAAAAATTGTTGATATCATTTCCCGATTGCCATCATTCCGCGAAACAGAGAAGCAGGCACCCCAGGCCTCAAGGGACAGATATCGAACCTCTATTCAGAAATTCAAGTTTTTTTTATGATCTTCAGGCTAAACAAATGTCGATCGTGATTTATGCGCTGTTGGTGGTACTACTACCCGGTGTATGTCATGTCGCGTCACTGGTTTTGCAAGGACGCCAGGAACAAGGCTCACTGTCCCGAATTTTATTGGCTATATTGTTCGTCGCGGAGTAGAGTGTCCGGGTCTAGAGTCAGTAGCCTAGCACTTGAAATCGTCGGTCGTAGCATTGCTGAAAATTATGCATGCCGTGTCCTGAAGATCATACGCGTCTTTCGGAAGTATTTTAAAATCAAATTTCTATCCCATTATCCCGTCAAAATCTTGGATGAGAGCACGCAGTATTTGACTTACAATCATAGGGTTGCTTCCACGCAATTATTGGATTTGAGTGGATCAAGCTCCGCGTTGACATGGATTTCAGTGACGCGGTCTCTCCTGTGCACCATGAGGTTTGCGTCCAGACAAGCGAGGTGAAAAACAAGTCAAGCCCGATTTCTTAGATCCGGCAAAACACCGAGTAGAAGATGCAGCCGATGTGGCTATATAACAAGTATGAACTACATACACACAAACGGAAAATGAATTACATGGAGCAAGATCAAACAGTCAACCCACCACAGCACAACCCCCAGAAAACGACTCAACGAGTACTCGAAGACTCTGGAAATTCCTGGCCTCCTAGCACGACAATACGAGGACTTTTGTTGCCTGAGAGTCCACGCTTCGGAAGCGGTTTGATCAGACGCGGAGAAGGTGAGAACGACGTGATAATTTCGGAGGAAGAATCAGTATCGGTATCGGAGGAATCCTCTTCATCTGACTCGGAAGATGAAGACGCGCCCATCTGAAAGTCAAGATCCTGCGGTTGGGATTGGACATCTTTACGATGCTCGAAGACACCGAGACCTAGGTTCTACGACAGATTTAAGGATGCTGTGCAGCTGCGGTGAGATGGGAACGAACCATTTCAATGTACTGCTCCATCCCCTCTGTGATATGTTCAATGTCAACACTTTTCGGATCTAACTCAACACGCTGCGTCAAAATAGCATTTGATGCCTCTATCTGAGGTAGGAACGCTTGTACGCGAGATAGAACTGGGACGCGCCATAAGCCTTAGTAACCCGAAAGTATATCAGAATGCTCACGTTCGCTCGGGGGATCCACTGCAAATGTTCGTCTTTCACCGAAGTCAAACGGCTTGGCAGCGGTCGCTACAGGCCTAGGGTCGGACGCAGTAGCATTGAGCTTGTGCATTACGGCTTCTACACGAACATCGGACAGAATTCACAATGCAGGGAAGCAAGCGCACCTATTCTCCTGATACGGGCATCCTCTTCTTCCACTTCCAATTTTTCAACGCGAATTTGAGCGTGCTCGTCGTCCATGCAGTATAGTTGAGTCGTGATAAGGAAAACAAGAAAAGCAGCGGTGTTATCTTATCGGAGTGTGGCGAATTTAAACTCCGAATTTTCACGTGATGCGACGCGTCCAAGGAGAAATGCCATTTTTTCTCGTTTTGTTCAAGTTCAGTCCGAAAGTGGCACTAGCATGCAAAGTTTACATGAAAAACTTAAAATACGTGGTTTCAGACGCGTTATTTTGATAGTTTTTGCAGAACGTAATCATTGATGACCTCAAAAAGGAAACTGTGACGTGACCCTTATTACTTATCTTTCTACCCTCACGTTACCGCCACAATACACCTCAATTTTTACTTGCAACGATGCCGAGCGACAGAGAGAGTTTGATTGGCATGGGATTTGAAGCTGCGCGTGTCGACTGTAAGGGAATTTCATCTAAATGTCACGATTATCTCAGGTTTCGATCGCGACTCAACTCTGCAGGGGCGCTTAAAGCAACTGGAAATCGTGGTCTACAGCCAGCCATGGATCACATACTTGAGAATGGAGAAAAACCAGTACCGGATATGGGGTCAGTGTCAGAGTCAGCCAGCTCCGCACCGATGGACGTCGATGAGGCCGACGATGCAGAAGCTGCCGCTAATCTAGCTGACCTGGAAGCCAAGGTGTGTGACCTAGTGATATTTTGTCATGTTGCTTCCAGGATGACAACAAACATAGAGCATCAAATGCTCGGAGTGTGGCAAAACCTTCCGGAATACGGCTCTCGCTAATTTCCATGCTGAAAAGAGCGGTCATACCGCATTCGAAGAGTCGACGGAAGAGGTAGGCTCACTTCTTTGAAGATTCTCTGCTTCTCCACATGATCATCCCTGTGAGCAGATCAAGCCCCTCACGGAGGAAGAGAAGAAAGCGAAGCTTGCGGAGCTCCGGGAAAAGATGGCCGAAAAGCGTGCCAGGAAAGCAGTAGAGGAAGCTGCGGAACACAAGGAGAACGAGAAAATCCGTCGGAAAGCAGGCAAGGTCTGATTCACTTTTGTTTTATTCACTTCCGTTGCTTTACCAACCACAGGACATGAATAAAATCAAAGAAGATCTCAAGGCCAAGGAGGCCATAAAGGAAGCGGAGCAAAGGAAAAGAGGTTCATCTATCATCATTGCGCTTGCTACATTTTATTCACCCTTGATGCTCAGATAAGATCGAAGAGGCTAAGGCTAAGGCAGCAGTAAAGGCCCAGATTGAGGCCGACAAGAAAGCTCGTGCCGAGAAAGCTGCCAGGGAAAAGGCTCTTCGAGAGGGTAAACCTATTACTGACAATTTAACTACGGCTCCCGTCGCTTCCACTGCTCCTGCCGTTACTTCGTCGTCGTCCGGTGTTAAAGGTAGGGAGTTCAAAGAAACCCGACTACAAATACGTATGTCCTCGGGAGGGCAGCCGTACACAACGACTCTATCCAGCGATGCTCGTACGTACCCCCGCTCATGTTATCTTAATAACCCCATCCCATGACCTGACTATCATTTCCCTAGCTTTACGTGAGGTTGCAGAATTCCTTGCAGGACAGACGTTATCTGTGGATGTGGAAACGGTAATGTTCGCCCAACACTTCCCTAGGCAAGTTACCAATTACGTTGTTTGGCATTGAAACCTCATGCTCCTGCTCCTGGATAGGAAAGCATTTTCTCGTTCAGATTTCTCAAAGTCTCTAAGGGAGCTCGGACTTACTCCCTCCGCGGTACGTGTGCTTCATTTTTGTGCATGGCCTCGATTATTGATGCTATTAGAAAGGTCCTTATTGCCACTATTCCATGAGATTTTCATCAAACTCCAATTACCATATCTGCTGTCAATCAAAGATCCAGATGCATGATACTAACCAACCGCGTACCTTCGTGCGATGCAACCATATGCAGATCATGAAAAACATAAGACGTATCGGTCATCTACATTAAGCGTAAGAACCCAGGTAAAGCGAGAGCATGCAGCTAGCTTATGCAAGTTCCAAAATAATTATCCTTCCATCTAGCGTTCCAATGGCTATCTTGCTATTTCTCTCGTCTAAGGTCACCCTGGTCCAACTGGCGTCTTCATGCACATTGTACACAGACGAAGCATTCATGTACATGACTTGGCCGTGGTTGACAGCACTAAGGATGCAACCAGCAAGCCTTTGCCCCGAAGACGCCTGTAGGAAATAACTTTCAGTGTCCGTGTCCAACCACACCGCCGTATTATGCTCCCCGATAGCCATGTCGCTTAAAGCGAAAAGCCGTAATGGTGCGGATATAGTCTGCACTTGAATCGGAATGAAGTCGTAGAGCGAGTGTGACCCTGGAGGGTTGGGATATATGACGAAGTGATTGAGCATATTTGTGGGCCAAGGAAATGAGCTTGCAAATCTGATTAAAACGCTAATGGGCTGGGGACCCCGTGTGTGGGAAGTGTGGAAGGCTAGACGACCTGAATCGACAGTCCATTGCCAGACGTGATGCGCCAGGGGGTGAAGGACACCTCGACTCGTCGTTGACTGACAGAATAGACGGAGGGAGTAGATCGCAAGGAACCTGGATCGTAGGATGACTAGGAAGTCATTGAAAATAAGGGTTTCGAAACATGCTTCAGCCTGCCCGGGCGTCTGGTGAGAAAGGACCCGATGCTGCTGCGTCGTTACATACCTGAGTTGGTTGTGCGGCTTGAGTCTGAGGAGGCGGGAGAGGAGGCCTGACAAGTTCCATGCGGTGTCCCGCGGCCCGTACGTCACAAATGAAAAGTTGATCAGTATTACTGCGTATCAAGACGACGGATCCTGAAAATGCGAGGAGCTCGTGTACCGGACCAGGTATCCTGGCGACGGTGGTGAAGGCGGCGCTTGGGGTATCGGCGGTAGTGGAGATTGCGAATACGTGAAGACTACGGCCAAGGAGTGAGAGCCACTAAGAACGACGAAGGACAATAGCCTACCCAGAATCTTGGCCTTTAACCGCGACGGAAGGTGGGTAAGAAGGATCTTTATTGAAGGCGCATCCCCCCAGCCATGGCCCTTGGCGCCTCGCGATACACAAGGGGGTGCGGTTAATATCCCAGCACTCGATACAAAGCTGGGGAGGATTCGGCTGTGTATGAATACTGAGTGCAGCGGAGAGTATGTAAGAGTGCGAGCCACGAGTGAAAAATTTGAGTGCAATCACCCGTCTTTGCTGGGCGGGTAATCTGGTCGGCGCGATACTGATTTCAAGTTGCCTCGTGGCGCGGGGCGACGGCGAAGTCCAGTTGCGGCGGGCTCGAACAGCACGGACAACGAGGCCTTCTAGCTCCCTTGCGCCTACGCTGTTAAGCCATCCCGGAGGTCCTGAAGGGAAGGGTATACTCTGTTCTATGATTTGTGTGCGAAGGAGGAGATGCCAGACGCTAGGCAGTCCACAAACCTCTTGCAAGTACCTGCAGACCTGTTCAATGCACAAATAGTGGAGATCTATATCGGAGATTATGATTAGGAAATCAATAGATTTACCTGCCTTATCCTCAGAATGTCGTTAAGGCTGAGGAAGCGAAAAATAGACAGAAAGAGGTCCACGGGCAAGTCTAAAAATGGCATGCTTCTAAGAGTATGATTAGCGTGAAGCCAAGGAATGGAGGTAGATACTGACGGGAAAAGTTTATTTCTCTAGTGTCGACAAGAGCAGAGATGCAACTAGCCAACCACTGCTAGATGGTCGTGTACCATACAGAAGGAGAACACGAGGCACTGGAAGACAGGAGGAACTCGATAAAGGTGATGGTGAAGTAACAGAGAAGTTGTTACGGATGGAGAAACCCAGTTTCCGTCAGAATTGGGCTTTTAAGGAGCACAACTGCATGAATTGCACAAGATTAACGTGCCGTGTGGTTAGCCGTGCCTTTGGGAAAGCCGCCGTTGGCACAAAGCTAGACGCAAACAAGACGTTACAATTACGAACCAGCACCAGTCACCTCTCACGATGTGGACGTGGTAAGCGTTGATTTACGGATGTTCCATACCTTCCGCAGAGGTGGCAGACGTATTTCATGGAGATACGGATGCCAACCTGGAAACCAATTCGACATACGAAAGAAACGGAGACAACAAGCGTCGGCCCGACTCCGCGGTCGATAAAATCGCACTTTTTGTGCAACTCTTTCTGTAAACGCCGTTACATCAGATTCTATCTTAATATTAACCACATAGCCATGCCTTCATTCACGGCTGTTTCTGAACCAACAACGGGTCCGTCCGTAGACTCTTTTGAACTTCATCATGATGTGGCGTACTCCGTTTACATGCAGCAACTCTAGGGAGCTTGTAACTTTGTGAATGATCAACAACATGAACTGGGGTTCCGGTCACAACTGTCCGGAATGACAGATTTTCCTACGCGAATTCTTTTGAGCTAGATCCGGGAACGTATGTATGTAGGCGGGTTACGGGTACCTCTAATTTTTTTCATCTTATCAGCTGCCTGACCTGATCGATATCGATTATATGAAAAGATGTCATCCGTGAAATGAGTACGATCAGCCCTCGAAAAGTGCGATTGAGCCGTGGGTAGAGAAGGTGGTTGATACCCTCGGCTAGGTGGGTTCGGCGAGTTCAATAGGTCTTTACTAGAAAAACTGGCCCAGAAAAACGGCTCATAAATCAAGAACCTAGGTCAGATTCCAGTAGTCCATCGACCAATGAGGTTCTGCCTGTTTTATGACTGGCTGCGGGTCCAGAACTACTCCTGCATGGAACTTGATGAAGGCAGAAAATTGGACGTGACGTTACGACTTTGAACGGATTACCATAAACAGCGCAAAAAGATGTGATTGTTTGACTGGGGAATGCATGAAATATGGCAGCCCACACACCCAAACACTTTATTGTGAAATTCCCCACAAGTGACAGGGACCGGGTGTTAGAATAATATCTCGCCCTCATCGATCTGCGATATGACAGACGTTTGAAGCATGGCTTTAAGTTGTAGCGCCTTAGTGCGCCATCCGTCTGCATGGACTGATTTATCAGAAAATATATGGGATATGCAGCACTACAGAAAAACGTCAGCCGCGTAGAGATGAGAAAGAACGAAAAATCTGATCTCTCTCTCGTAACGTTGTGCTAACGAAAGTTTAACTTACCGATGACAGCAAGTGGCAGCGACAGAAACCCGCAACCAGGATCGTGCTTCAAAGATAGTTATAAGCATGCGCGACACGTTGAAACATGCGTCTTCCATCGCAAGGGAAGGATCTTGCGTTATGGGCCTCGACCTCGTGTGGCGTCAGAGGGTTTCGCCTTGAGAAGACGAAAATCTTGAATGAGGGGATGCAATTGAGTGGCCTTGTTCTATTGCTGTATTTTGCTGCCGGGTGCGACGTCCAATAAGTAAGTACGTCAGATTTTGTTTTGTATTGTCACAGTGCTGGTCAATATAAGGCTAACCTATCCGCGTTTGGGATAAGTCCCGATGCCCGGGAGCTCCAGACTTGCCGCGAAAGCTAATTACGTTGGCTCGGACTCGGTAGTCGTTACATGTTATATATTGTCGGTGTTCAGCCATGAAACCCTTCCGACTCGGAAAAGCGCGATATGATAGGACGAGAAACATTCAATTGAATACAGCTTGAATTGGCTGGTGTAGTCTAATCTAATCAGTCGTGAGTAGAATTCCGAGATTAGTCGTCGAGTTGCAATGTATACTTAAAATAAATATGCATATCGATGCCCACGAGAACCTTGCAATAAAGTTGCAGTCAAGTTGAGAAGTCGATTGGCTTTGGATCAAAGAGTATATCGATCGTGAACCCGCAGATCGACAATAATAATAGTGTCAGAAAGTCCATGTGCAAGCTAAGGTCTATATTCGCGTACTTGAAAAAAAAAAAGAGAAAAGCCAGTAAAAGTGCAAAAAAAGGCATCGCGCTCACAGAGCCTCAATAGCTTTTCTAACTTCCTCCGCCTTCCTCTCGAAGGCGGCTAGTTCCCGCTCACCATCCTGTTTGAACTTCTCGTATTCAACGCCCATTTGATATCGGATCCACTCTTCAATGGTCATTGACAGCTCCGCTTCCGTAAGGCTTTCAAGCGGGACAAACGACTCTAGTGCAAGAGGAGGCAAGAACTGGAAACCGGTATCCAAGGATTCGAGTGTTGTCGGTCTGAGGGTCAGGATTTATCGACGGGAGGGGTGCCCGGACAGAAGAGGGTGTAGCGGGAGGAGGAGTCAATGGCTGTGTCTCCATATCAAGCACTGAATTATCCTCGTTTGCATCGTCCATTTGCACATCCGATGCCTGGGGTCGTGTTTCTTCTGGGGTCTGATTGCGTGCTTCGGACGAAATAGTGACCGTTGTTGCCTTCGCCTTTTCTTTCCCTTTCCCCTTCGAGTGGATTGGTTTGAATTCTTGGGGTGCATCCCTTTCGTCCTCTTCCTCCGATGAAATCTCAACCAGTTTCAACCCTGCGTCTATCTCGCTCCGCTCTACATCACTTGCCGTGCCACTTTGGCTGACATGGGAGGATGTTGTTGTTTTAGAAGCGAGGTTACGTTCGGCTGTTCGCTGAGAAGTCTTCGTCTTCTCATGGTATACATTCCCTGGATCTGAAGCCACGTGAGGAGCATTGTAGCCAGTGCTGGTGCCATTCGGATTCATTTGGGAGCACCCATGTATTTCCTCCATGATTACGTCTTCATCAGGCCCTGAAAGTCCATTGTTTCTGGTTCCAGATGGTTGCCGAGATGAAGAAGAATGTGATTTCGGAGGACGAGGGCTTTCTTCCGTGACGGGGGGCAGAAGGTGCCTCGTGGCCGGCTTCAGTGGTCTTGGATTTCGTAGCTTGCGATTTGGAAGGCTTTCGGGTATGTGAGGGGGCAGGGACCAGTGCCGGAGGTACCAAGACCTCGTCGTCGATGTCAAGACCCTGAGGACCCTCGGTAGAAGGCTTCGACTTGACTCGCGATTTTGAGGACTTTTTCGACAGCGCAGGAGTCTTTGGAAGAACATATTGACTCATGTCTTCCTCCGACTGCGGCTCCATTTCTGGAACAGCCCGTTGCGTAGAAGTGGGCTTCGGTCGCGCCTTCGATGTAGGTTTGGACACAGGCTTATTTGCGTTGGGTCCCGGGACGGGTCGGTCCGAAGAATTCATCTTCTGGCTGGCTATCCGAAGGTACCTGACCCTTATACCGTGTTGATCTGGATGATCCTTTGGTCAGTGGCTCGAGAATTGATTCATCGTCTTCTGGGGGGGGCTGCTTTGGTTTGGATCGAGTTGACCTAGAAAGTACCTTCTTCGCAGGCGCTGAGTCGTCTTCTGACTGCGTATCTGGAGGAGGCGGGAGGGGTTTAGACCGAGAGGATTTCGCCGTTGCCTTGGAAGATGGTTTTTTGACTGGCGCATCATCCTCGATATCCTGTGATGACAAGGGTTTCGTCGGCTGCCTAGATGCCGGTTTGCGGGTAGTGCTCTTTTTTAGAGGCATTTCATCCTCGTCCAATTCTCGCTCCACCACCGCTCGTGACTTCGATTTGGATCTCGACGGCTTAGGAGGCAGGAGATCAATTTCGCTCTCCTCCTCCTCCGTTTCAGGTATGTGCTTTGGCTTCGATCTCAATTCATCAGTGGTGGAGTTACCACCCGCTTTTGCCTTGGATTTCGCTGACGGTTTTCGTGTTATGCTTCTCCCCAATGGTGCCTCATCCTCAACCGTCTCTGGGGCTTCAATCGCCCAAGATTTTGATTTTGATTTTGACCTTGAGGGCTTGGAAGGAGGGAGGTTTGGAATATCATCCTCTTCCCCCTCAGTTTCCACGACAGGCTTTGACTTGGATCTCGATTTAGATTGTTTACGGGGGGCATCATCATCGACAGACGGGGCACGGGATGCCGAACGGGATCTAGTTGAGGCCTTTCGAATCCGAAGGTGGTGGTGGAGGTGCGGTGAAGGTATTGTCTTCATTATCATCTTCGTCCTCTCCTGTTTGTGCAGAGCGATGACTGGCTTTAGATGAGGCTCGCGAGCGGGTGCCGGGAGTTTTGGCGCCCTTCCCAGTGGCTCGAGGTTTACGTGGCGTCTTGGCGGCGCGGCTGCCCTCAGGCATGGAAGAGATGTCGGAAGACTCATCAGCGCCGTCGAAGGCTTTCGTGGGCATAATCACGTCATTATGTTTGCTTTTAGATTTCGATTTCGGAGGTGGTTTGGGAGCTGGAGAAAGGTCGGCGAAGATGGGGCAGCTGCCGTTGGCCTTCTTGACTCGCTTGAGATGCTCTTCCCTGTAGAATAAATGAGAATAATGTCAAGGGAAAAGAAGGGAAGACGCACATTGGGTCATCATCGTCGTCCCATCCACTCAAGGAGACACCGCAATATAAGCATGTAGCAAGGTCATCCCCCGGTTCTTGGGGCATGTATATAAAGCCAGCACGCGCCATCTGTGAGAAACCAATGAATACGAGAACTGATATATATAATATTAAATACATACCTTCTTCGAGGTGCATCCGTCCTTGATATTATCGTGAGGCCATCCATCCCCAAATGTAAAGGTGTCAAGCCGAGCCTTCTCCATCACCTTAGATAGAGGCATGCGATTCTTACTCTGGGACATGAATCTGTGGAAATTTAGCTGATAGAAAGGCAACAGGGCTCTACTGATCCTTACCTTCCCTGATGGTCTACATCATTTCGCAAACCACACCGGACCACTGCCCAGGAGCACGTCTTTGCGCATTTACGGTAATGGATATCGAACGGGTCGTCGTCACTGTCCCACTCGCTGAGCTGCTTGCTGCACATGTAGCAGGTAACGCTGTCCCTGTCTTCTGGGCTGGGGTCGTAATAGAAACCAGCCTCTGCCAGCGTCTCGGGATTCGCCTGGAAGCTGGACGGATGGGGCCATTTCAGTGTAACCGTCGTTTTCGGGCCACTTTTGACGCGCTTTGAACGCGTAAAGGAGGCGATACGATTCTGGAGTACTTCCATTGTGCAGAGGGTAGTGAACGGAAAGTTGAGCGTGACGAGGTAACGCGTCTGTGTGACGACCGCGGAGCACGTGAAGTCATGTGGAATGCGACAAATGTCTCCACGGTGGCACGGTCCGTCCTGGTCCGCTACATCCATGTCCCTCCCTCGCACCTATGGTCGTAATTCCACCAAAAGGAAGTTCGTCGAGGCCATCGGCAGCGACGATGATGTTTCGAAGCGGCAGAAGCGTGTTACCCCGCCAACTCCCTCCACAATACCAAGAGACTTGTCCCAAATATTCGAAGCAGCATCGCCAGCAGTGTCATCGTCGGGATCTCCAGGAAAGCTTGCGAGGCGCATGCTGGGGCGATCTAAAACAGAGTCTTCAATAGACAGCACTGGTCGGTCAGGAAGCTCTACACCAAGCTTGGCTCGACGGACACCGTCGTTGCCCTTCATTCTCTCGCCGCCAAAACCAACTCCAACGCTCTTTCCGGATCCACCACCCCTGCAGCATCGTCCACCAGTAAAGCGTACATATGCCGGAAAATCAAGATCCTTTCTTGTCTCATTGCCCATCAATGCCTCTACTTCTGACCTAGGTCTCGAAGAGGATGACTTTGTCAACCGGGAGTCATATTCTTCCCTTCGCTCTCGCTGGGGTGTCGATACGTCAGAGGACGACCCATATCCTCAGCTATCACCATCACGGTCACATTCTGACTCCAATCATGCGACACCTACTTCATCTCCTCCCAAAAAGATCAAGACCAAATCGAAAGGCAAGACCACCCCCAATGTTCTCGTCCCCGAACCTCTTCCCAGTGGAATGATGAACCCCCTGAAAAGCATCACGGAGCTCAGGACCAAGGGAGAGAACAGAAGGTTCTTAGACGAAGTTGGATATCTCATTGAGGGCATGGATAAAGATGGTGGGGTAGGCTTGCGAAGATCAAGGTGAGTGCCCATCTTCTAAACGCAATACCGTACTTATGGGATCTAGTGCATTGGAAATAGCGACAAAACTGTGCGACTCTGACTTTACTCGCAAGGCCAAAGCAGCAGACTTTATCGGTCAAACCTGGGACACCTTCGTTGAGAATGGTGCAGGAGATGGAAAAGACAAGGTCTGACCTGTTACCCTATACATCTCGCTTTCTCTAAAGTCCTTTCAGATTTTAGACCTCATTCTAGCTTTTTTTTCGGCACTCGTTGCTAGAGACGAGGTGTCTTTGATTGACGTCGCTGAACGCTCTAGTTCGCCATCCACCAGCTCTTCGCCAACATCACATTTCGCAGCAACGCTCTTTACAATGCTCGCCCGTCTAACCCCTGAAACCGACCTATTGTCAATTATGACAGGAAGTTCTCCGGATATCCAGCTGCGCAAACTAGGAATTAAGAAGAACGAACAGATTTTGGTAACTACAATAGACTTCTTGTAGGAAACCATTTATTGACCGTGTTATTCAGCTTCGTTCCATCCATTCAACTATCTCATCATCCTCCCTATTTGAAGACGGTGTTGCTGTGGGTTACACACTCTTTCGAGTCCTTTCCTCCCTCATAGTCGTTATAGGTGTCAATGGCTCTGTTAATAACACATACTCTGGCTGTACTTCCACCCTCATTTCTCCCTACAATTCACCTCACAACATTACTCAAGTTCCTTCGTTATCATCTGGATAAACCCTTTCCGTCAACAACTGCCCGGCATGATAAAAGTATAGACTTCCCGAATACTCATAATATCCTGCGACTGCTGGACAGCTTCCTTCTTGGCCAATGGGCAGGCCCCGGATACAGTAGTGCCCAGTCAAGAAATCTTGTTGAGGAAGCGCGAGATGATTGGCTGCTTAATGGGCTGATTTCTTGTGCGGTTCGCACCGAAATTGCGATGAAGACTTCCAAGTCTTATAGTAACGCAGACATAGGTGCGCCTTTGTAACATCAGGAATCCCCAGCGGCTCAAATTTTCACACCAGACAGTTGCTTAGATATGGTATTCCGCGTTCTGGTTAGCCTCAGTCACAGAGACCAGGACTGGTGCGAGAAGGTCCTTGCACATCCGTCAGCGCCACTGTTCATCATTCGAACAATTGTCAGGGCCGACCTCATACGTCATGAACATCAAGGAAAAACAAAGGCGCCGCACGGGAAGACGAGCGACGAGGTGAAGGAAGAGGAGAACGATACAAAGCTTGACGACGAAGAAAATCCTGAGGATGATGCATCCCAAGCTCGTGTTCTGGACAGACTTTGTCTTGCGTTGGGCCTCTTCACCAATCTGGTTCAAGAAGTCGAAGACGCGAAGGATGTCTTGCGAGGTTTGCGTGCGTATCATTCCGTTTTGCTCGGCGCCAGGGGACTGATTTCTGCGTTCCAGTCCTTGATCCTTCCTGTACCTTGAAGAAGCCTGCCTGTCTGCGCAAATGCTCTTGTCGTCATCCCGTCAGTGCCCTTAGTCTCCTGACTCAAGTGTACCTCCATCAAGTTCCTATCTTTGGAGACCCCAAGGTCAAAATGGAGCGTCAGTCTTCACCCGCCTTTGGTACCGATCCAATACAGAGCGCGGACGCATCCTTCCTGCTCGGTCATCTATCAGTTCTTTTTGGATTACTTATGAAAGGGAATGAAGACAACCAGAATGTTATCTTAGAGGGGCTTTGTTCTACCAGGATGACGCGCGCCGTACAGCTGAATTCATTGGTAGAACATGCGGCTGATCTTGCTGCTTTCTATGCTGTCATCAAAGGAGAGGAGGCCAATGCAGACGGAAGCAATGGGGAAGATGTCGCCATGGATGTCATCAAGTTCCTCCAAGATCTTTGTGACAAACAGAAGTAACTCACTCTGTATAACGTTCATCACGATTTGTGCTACCCTACCGACCTTTTTCTATATTTTATCTTGGTTAAATAATGAACAATAAGTAAGCATACCGATCAACGGAAGCTCGCAATCGCAGCCATCACAAGGTGAAATTCATTGAAGGCGATAAAGAGCTTGTAAATGATAGCCTTCGCTCTTCGTTCCTTGCTACCACCATGTTCCTTACCGCTGAGACCAGGCGCTACATAATTTCGGTGGAGGCGCGGCCGGTATTCACATGTTAGTTTGAATGCCGACGGATGAAATGCCGGGGTCCACGACAGCCGCTCTGCAGTGAACGTCCAGCATGGGGTCCAGTTTCTCCTCCAACAAGGCCGTCGTCTACGGCAAACGTCTCGAGCGTGCTCGTCTTTTGGAGGAGGTGGCGAGCACCTCCGACAAGAACAGTGACCGTGAGAAGTACTTGCAGGCAACCGGTGCGTACAAGGTCTCTAGTGTTGAAGCTTACTTACCATTGACATTTGTAGCCTGCGAGATTGTATCTCGTATTGAGAGCGGCGAATGGACGGCTACGGAGGTCCTTGAGGCGTACATCGCGCGTGCAGTTGAGGCTCAGGCGGCTACGAATTGCTTGACGGAAGGTTCGGGACTGTTCAAGCTGGCTAGTGCGTTGGAACTGATGGCTGGACATAGTCATGTTCAAGGACGCACGCGCGCAGGCCAAAGACCTCGACGCTGAGTTTGCAGCTACCAAGAAGCTCCGTGGGTCCCCTGCATGGAGTTCCCGTTCAGTGTAAAGGTGCGTACTCGTCTCCTGCGGCGCTGAGGGCGTGATGTTGATGTGCACTATATACAGGATTTTTGTGAGTAACATGGATGGTTGGGGTATTCTTGAGTCTCACAGAGAGTAGACAGAGTCAAGGGTTACGACACAACGATTGGCTTCACTCAATGGGCCAACGATCCCGCCGAAGAGAACGCGGCAGTACGTCTTTATTCACACAATAAAGGAACCATCAAATTAATATGTTCATTGTAGCTCGTAGCCCAGATCATCGCTGCAGGAGGTATTCCGATGGTCAAAACGAACGTTCCTCAGACTATGCTTTCATTTGAATGTAATAACCCCCTGTGGGGACGCACTACCAACCCGTACAACCCCGGTTACACTTGTGGTGGTAGTTCTGGAGGTGAAGGAGCTATTCTCGCCATGGACGGCTCCTGCTTTGGGCATAGGCTCTGATATTGCCGGCAGTCTACGTATCCCAGCTGCGTATTGCGGTATCTACTCCCTCATGCCATCCTTCCCCAGGGTCTCTACATTCGGATGTCGAGGTATGTTGTTAATGGTCATGCATGTACCGTCATCGTGTCTAATTTCTATATTCATGCTTTTAGGACCCGATCCCGGTTTCGAAGGACTGATAGCAATCAATGGGCCAATGGCTAGGTCAGTTACTCCTTTCAAACCTGTCTGTCACGTCAATTCATACTGTCTATTTCATTTAGGTCAGTTGAAGATTTGAAGCTCTTCTGCCGCACCCTGTTCGGTGTTCCAGATGCCATTTCCCTTGTCCCCCCTATGCCCTATCGGGAGCACAATTTGCCCGAGAAGCTCAAGTTTGGTTACTATACATCAGGTTCGTGTCTCGTACCTTTGGAGCGCGCATGTACCCATTGAAAGCATACTAGACGGATTCGTTAAAGCGTCTCCGGCTAATAAACGCGCAGTTCTGGAAACTGTCGCCGCGTTGCGCAAGCAAGGCCACGAATGTATTGAATTCGAGCCTCCTAATGGTTAGTGCTAACCTCCC
This sequence comes from Desarmillaria tabescens, assembly GCF_030435595.1. Lineage (NCBI taxonomy): Eukaryota > Fungi > Basidiomycota > Agaricomycetes > Agaricales > Physalacriaceae > Desarmillaria > Desarmillaria tabescens. The sequence continues at coordinate 270,026 of NW_026848302.1, forward strand.
CTCCTCGTTGATAGAACGATTCTAACCATCAATATCAGTGCACGAAGCACTAGTGGCCTTTGTAGCGCTCAGTTCTTCAGACTCGTACAGAAACATGCTAAGTAATCTTGGTCCTGATGCTCTGGTAGGTTGCATGCCACATCGACCTTGATTTCTCATCAGATCATCGCTTCAGGACGATACACTTAAATTAGTCGTCTATGGCTCAAGAATTCCATGTAAGACTCCGTTTCATGCAGCTGTCATCAGGGCTAATTAATATATTGCACAGATCCGCTGAAAGCCTTGGCGGCTTTTATTGTTTCCAAAATCCTGCAGGATTGGAGGGCTGCAGATGTCCTTCATGCTGCAGGCTCGAAGTCGTACTCTCAATACAGCAAGTGGACTGAAAAGAGGCAGGCTTACAACCGGATGTTCTATATGAACGTGAGGTCATCCCGCTGCCTTGGAAGAACGTTCTAACTACCTTATCATATTAGGTCTGGAATAAGTATGACTTCGATGGTATCATAGCTCCGGTTCAAGCTCTTCCGCAATTGATCGAGGGGTGAGTACTTTCTGGCATTGGTGAGATATCATGCTCACTGAGTTTCGGCGTGTATAGTGGTGCAACAGAGTTTTCTCCTCTTGTCATGGGTACAGTGCTTTACAACGTTGTCCAGAGCAGCGCCGGGTGCATTCCTGTAACACGAGTTGATCCCGAGAAGGATAAGTTGACGGAAGAGTGGACGAAACGTTCACCCGACAAAGTGAGCATTCTGGAGGATCAGCTTTATAGAGAAAAGAAGCCGTTTTATGATCCGGTACCTATGAAGGGCTTGCCAGTGGGTATACAGGTGGTGGCAAAGAAGTGGGAGGAGGAGAAGGTGTTGGCAATGATGAGTGTCATCGACGCAGCTTTAGGGGAGGATAGGGGATTTGGGCCGGGCGCTTGTAGGCTCCCGCAAAAATTATAAAGAAGGTAATGTTTATTTTCTTTCACGATTCTTAGACAATGGGTGTATGTATAGTAATTATGGGGTCCTCATTTCTCGAGAAATTGAAAAATTCGAACGAAGACAGGTTTTGTCGGAGATTCCCGAGCCTGCCCTCAAGCCTATCCAAGTACTGTTGCACTTATACTCTTGCATATTGAGATCACTTACATTCTATTCTTCTCCCCTTCATCCTTCTTTAGCCCTTTCGCTCGTAGGACTAATTATTACCCGTATGACCATCAAGTTCCCCAAGCTTTCTCCATCTATTTTACTCAGTTTTGACTGTATAACTGTATAGTCCGAGATGCCTGTCACTGCAACATTCCGCATGTTCACTGGTCAGCCAACAATGTTTCCTTTACCGCTGTCGTCTCTGATTCAACTTTTCAAACTCTACCACCAATTAGCATCTGCACATACTGGAACGGCTACATGACGGCCCACGACATGGAACTGTACTTTCCCTTTCAATATCATACACCCCTCGTTTCTGCGTACAGCGTTGCTAGCTACTGTCTGTGGAAGGAGTTCAGTCCTTGGCAACGCGGTGTCAAACTTCATGAATTCCAAAAAATTTAACGGATATACGCTAGAAAAATTGGTGCGTAAGCTACTCTATTTTACTTGATCCATCAAGGTCGGTCTGATTGCCTTTGAAATTTTCGCAGAGGCGCCAGAGTCTGCAATTTTGTCTCTGGTCGTTAGACGCTATCCTTGGCACCATATTTTCCGGCTCCGTGTGGTGAAGATTCATCAGACTTCGTGTATGTACTGGAATGAACATACCGTTGGGTTACTCAAGGATACAGACGGGTCACGGAGGTGGCCGAAGAACTACTAGGTGGAGCAGATCTGTGACTCGATTTACTGGTATGGTATACTGACGCGTCCATTCAGCTTATAACTGCGCTGAAATGACGGAGCGAACTAGCTCCTTCCTTTCCAATCTCCTCTTCAGATAACTACCCAGGGGATTGAATGCTTCGAATGTTACGCTAGAAGTTCTAGTACGTAAATTCCTACAAGCACTATTTCATCCATGCATAACCGAAATAGCTCGTAGACTTCTTACCTCTGACAGCAACATGAGAACACGAAGGAGACATTCTTGTCAAGATTTTTCTCGAGCTTAACCTTGCCTTTATGTGGAACATAATTTCATCACACGATGGCGCAGTGTTGAAGATAAAACAACTCCGCCAAGAGCAAGTCATGTGTATATGTTCCAAGCAAGACCGGGACCAGTAGGTGCATGTTCGAGGAATTGCTTGTCATCTGCTGATTTATCAAACTACCAGCCATCTAACCGCGAGGGTTGTTCGATATCTACGTATTCGGCTTCATATCGTGCAACTGTGGCAGAAGCCATCAGCGGTGACATTACAATGATGACACGACCTTCATTTCGTTAAGACTCCAAGCTGGTTCCCATGGATGCTTTACGTGCCGGGCTCTTGTTAGTCACTTGTTCTAAGTATCCTTCGCGGGAAAGATGCAAAGACTGAGCACTGTAGACGATAGAGTCCTCTGGCACATCCTAGAATGCCGTACGTATGCCAGCTATTTGCCCATAGTCCAATCGTGTGTGCTGATCCCCAGAATATGTAGATGTCTTGGCTTCGTATTCTCTTCGTCGGCTTCCATACTCGCGACGACTTTCACCATCGGTGTACACCACCAATTTGCCGCGAATAAGTGCAGTGCGGAGTGTGCATCATCAGGCCAGTGGTCTGCGAACTACAACAGTATGATCGAGGAGCGCAAGCTATTGTTGATGTTCTACGTCACTTGCCTAGCATGGAATGTAAATCTCTTAAACTGCTGTCTTGATCTCCTTTCTGCGCCGCTGACGCTTTGATCTCCCAGAAGATCCGGTAGGCGCACTGCGGATTTCGCCTCTCGGGTGAACGTATTCGCCAACTACTATGCAACCACTGCGCACTTTCCCATCTCAAAACCGCACTGACGTGTCTTGAGCAATGAAAATCCACTCCGGTAAAGGATTTCGACACCGCTTACGGGAGAACAAGCGGGAGAAGCGAAGCGTGCGGCAAGTGGAGAGAGGGGGTAGGGGGGAAGCTTAACCGGATACGTGGCCATGAATCCAGCGTAGTCCCTGTGCCGTTGTGCTTTATTCCTATTCTGGTGACGTGTGACGACGACCGGCAATCTTGCAGATGAAGTGGAGAGAGATGGTCCTATTGGTAACGCCGTTCGTCATGCATGATTCTTGGGATTTGCTGACGATTGTTTATGACGGGTACAGTGCTGGAAGGTTTCATGGCAGGGTGATTCTTGGACCAGCAGTTCTGCTCTGCCTGGCTTTTATGGTAAGGAGTGTGATAACGTTCGTAGTGGAGAATGGCGTGGGTGCAGTCAATTGTGACAATCGAGAAGGTGGTTACGGCGGATGTGTGAATCAGGTTTGGTATTCAGAATACACGTTCATCTATGACCCCATCTTTCGATTTTGTTATACTGACTATCAGGATGATTTTTTCATAGGACCAGGCGGCTCATTTCAAAGTCTAAGATGTTCAAACCGTTCAAACTGCTATGATAAGACTTGTGTAGCTTCCATAAATCTGGTGTGTATGTTTTTACTTATTCATGTTATGTGGTGAAGCTTGAAGCTTGAAGGCGTTGACAACGCCTTCGGAAAATCGCTCCCGATGATCATGGAACGGATTGTTGAATATTCATCGCCGTACATTTAATGCTACTAACACCGACTTGCCCCAATACACTTATCCCGCTTTCAAGGCTTTCAATACACAGCAATACACGTTGTCCATTTGATTTTCCTTTCCTAATTTCCTCCACTGTCAATTCCGAAAGTTTCAAGGCACCCGCCTTCACCTTTTCAAATTCCAAGCGCCCATTTTTAATTTTGTCGCGGGCCGATTTCGCTTCTCACGTGCCTTGAGATATATTTTTTCAGGCTCAACCTCGTTGATATGTGGGAATGGGAAGTATCCGATACCGTCTAGCCTCAGCGCCTGACGTTTGCTATCTTGTTGCAGGCCAGCCACTCTCCCCAATCTTCTTGTTACCTTTACCGATACTCGCCCTCAGGGCAAAGGCGCATTAACTCACCTTGACTATCCGGCCATCACTAAAAGTTACAATATGACAGAATCTGACGTTGCCGTCAGCCTTTCCCCCAGGTCCTCTTTTCGCACGAGCAGGCCAATGGGGCCTCGAACACGGCAACCGTCTTCCTCTCTTGCGTCTCTCTTCCTTGATTCAGCACCTCAGAGCAGTGATTTAGCGCAGTCGCGCAGTACCAGCTACTCCACAACGTTGACGGTGTATAACTCTAGTCCAGGTCCATCATCCCCAGTGGTATCTATTGGAGGCTCACCGCCCGTCATCGAAAGCAAAATGCTCCCGATAATATGCGAGAGGACCTCCCAGGACGACTCAGAGAGTCGTAGCAACGATCCTAACCGTGACTCTGAATCGACCATATCCACCGATACTGCAGCGGTTCCCGAGCCTACACATTCATCCTTGTCTCCACCCCATAAATCTACGTCCCCACCAGCATCTCCATTAACACCGTTATCACCTGCTTTTGCATCTGTACCAGAATCAATTGTGACCCCACCGCCTTCTCTGTTGTCGCCTGCCGCCACGGTAGAGCCCACTGCACCAATTAGCTATTCATCTTTACCGCCGGCCCTACCACCACCGCCACATATTGTAACGTCGGAGTCCTTGTCGATAGTCACACCACCCTCACAACATGTATTTCACCCGCCGCCGCCACATGTCCGAGAACCCTCATTGTCTATCTCTTCGACTTCGCATCCCTCGCTCACACCTCCGCCTTTTACCGACGTGGCCCCGCTCAGCATTCAGCGTATCGGTAACGTGTCGCCCTCAAATTTGTCACCGGTTAGTCGACCGATTCCCCGAAGTCCGACTCTCCCGCCTCCCCCCAAAGTCAACTTCGATTCCGAAGCAGTCAAGTGGAAGGGTCTACCACTGGAGGCCGCGCTTTGTACGTACAAACTTCATGATATTGTTTTCTTCTATCTCCTCAACACGTCCTAATTACAGGGACTTTTGATTCCGCGGAACTTCAAAATATCGTTTCACGAGCAATCAGATCATCCGCTCAAGAGTCCTTCATTCGCCTCGTGTCGATCGATAATCTTGACAAGGCTCTACCCGCGGAGCTCGATCGGCTTGACGCACTCAAAGCCGTGACACAATCCAAGTATCGGTTCAACACGCATAGACGAACGATGTTATTGCAAGCTTTACTATCGTTCAGTGGTACAGGAAGTGGGAAGGAGAAGGATGGTGGAACGAGTCTCGTAGGGACTGTGGCATCTCAACTATCGGATATATCCGCCGAGTGCGATTCCCTCGCAGAGCAACTGGTTAGGATAACCGATCAGATTGGCCAAATCAGAAAGCTAGTGGATGTACACTGGGGTAGCGCCTTGGCAATCGCATTGAGAAAGGTAAATGAATCCTTTGAATGCATGTTCTTTCTACTGCTGACGTTCTGATGCAATCTACAGCTGAACGGAAGTTACGGTAAACGCACCAAAGACCTTCTAGATGCGCGAGCACGGATCACTCAACTGGAGGCCGAGTTGGAGGATTCATGGAAAGAGGCGGAGAAACTAGCCCGGGAACTAGACGAACTAGACGATCACGATATTGACTTTGATGAGGATACCGGTGTTATTAGAAGAGCCCAAATTGTTTCTCTTCCTCGATCTCCCCCAGTCACCGTCATGAACATTCCACCTCTCTCTCCCACTCCATCTCCACCAGCACCCAAGACTCCAACGTCATCCTCCTCTTCCGTCTTTCCTTTGTCCCCACCACCTGTCTTGTCACCAAAGCCTTTACCTGCGAAAGCGATACCTGAAGACGTCATACCTGAGGAGATAACGGAGGAAGCTGAAGTGGAAACCATGGCAAAGAGCGATGACCGTGCCAGTATACGCAGTGCGAAGAGCGCACGAACCCGAGTTGCAGACCACTCCCGTGTCGAATTGGTATCAGCTGCGCGGCGACGCAGCCTGCGTGCATCTATGGGAAGCTTACGCCTCCCGCGGTCGCTGAGTCTGCGCAGCAATAAATCGTCTCATCCTCCACTTCCCGCCATACCGAAAGAGTTCTCCTCTACACCATTATCATGCCCTCCTCCAATTCCCAATACTCTTCCGGTCCCCTTTCCAGACGCTACCCCAACCCGCCGAACGAGCATTGAGGATATCGAGATTGTCGCTCGGGATCCGGAGGAAATTCGGCATGCAACTACGGATGATATGTGCATCATGCCTCTTCGGGATAATGAGGACGACCACGCCTCACGGAAGAAACTTGCCCGACGATCAATCGATAACGTTACGTTAGCTGGCGCTAGCATATATGGGCAAGACAGCAGTGAGTTCTGAATCAACTTCATTTCTATCGATGTTGAGATGCCTTCAGAGTCTGGAACATCGATTCCCTCGATATGGCTCAATGCTGACACGCCGCAGACACCTGCCGAACGTGTCGAGTCGCTTATGACGACACATACTGAGAGTCAAAAAGGAACTTCATATATGAGACTGAAGTCGTTGACGAAGAGATATTCGCTACCATTCCCGACGGTGATCGCAAGGACATTCTCTGGAAAGTCTTCTCACTCAGGATAATTATGCGTGTAGCTATGACCTTTTACTGTATACTATCTACTCTCGAGATATAGCTGTATACATAGGTGTATATGTAAGGACACACTAATATGTATATGACATTGGATACTGCAAAGGGACCCTTGCGGAATGCATCCAAGTTGAGAGCCTGCTGTCCTGTTTAACTTCTGTGGTTAATACGCACAAGTCCTTGGGGCAAGGGTTGGGGTCGATTTGCAGTGCAAGCAAACGACATTCGTATGTATAAAAATGCGAAGAAGAGGCATTTGACCTCAGAGAGGGAACAAGTGAAGTTGCGAACTCCAACAAAACTGCCTAGCCATCCTTGTTGAAGGGGACCGATCATCACTAATTATGGAGCGTCAAGGCCTGGTAGGAAGGAGGAAATAAAAGATAACAAGAGTCAGACTAGACAAATTGATATGAAGATAGGTTCGCAGGACCTCCGGTAAAAATATCGACGTGAATGGAAGATACTCTCCGAGTCATCCACAGCTCGCCTTCTGACGAGATAGTAATGAGACAGCTTTCTAAGACTTCTCCGGAAAACTTGCGATCCATTACTGATCAGTATACGGATGTAGCCTCTCGCGGACTGCTATCTTTAAAATAGACCTCTAGCCGATCTACATATGAGAGAAATGGGAGTGTGCAGGGAAACCTATAAGGGACGAATTGGAACGGCGCGACTAACGATAAGTGCGGGTCCTACTGCATCCAGTACACACAAGTGCAAGAATGACACATTTAGCACTCATAACATACTGGATATCAGGCACTTAGTATACGTAGAGACACGCCGTATGAGCGTTCGTCGTCGAGGAGCGTGGTGGAGGGAATGGCCGTAGGACTAGTCACTGAAATAAAGCTCTGAAGAACTCTAAAAGTATTTAGAGTACGAGCGAGCGCTAGTAATGACGCTAAGAGCGGCGACAATTGAGGACGATATGTGAGCGTTGATTAGTACCTAGTCCTAATCAAACTGCGCCTGCTTATAAAGTACTAGTGTTGATAATAAGGTAAGTGAACGATCACGTGTTACACAAAATAGCAAGTGAATACAGTTTCAGAATGTGAGTTTGAGGACTGTAAACTGCTTATTCTATGAATTCCAGAACAGGCCCGTTCATTCAAGTATCTGTGGAGAAATTTTGATTCTAGTATATATGTCCGTCATTATTTACTATTTTGAATCCGGTTTTCCGGAATAATGAGCTGGATGCCGGGACAATCCTACTGTTCAAGGAATTAAATCAGAGGGAAAGAAAATACTACGAAATTGGCAGTGGTCTGGAACCATGCAAGTATCTTCACCTCACAACCTGCGTGTAGGAACGATACAAAGATGTCGCCTCGGAAAATGTACGCATGGATTGAGACATACGGCGATGAAGATTAGCCGGATTTCATGGCGTTTTCTCTCCTCGCAAGGTGCGGAAGGCTCAATTAGGTAGCTCGAGTTCTTCCAAGTCCCAACATGACACTCATACAGCCTCTCTGCTTAGCCGACACAGTCGAACGCATGGTCTTTCAGGATTTGCAGCAGCACGCGCTTTGCGAGTTCCCCGTCAAAGACTGCATGAGCAGCGGGCCGCAGTTTCCATGTAAACTCGTGCATCCCGCATTTGCCGAGGTGTGTCAGAGAGACGTGCCTCGCCGTCTTGACCATAGCCCACTGACTGCGCATTGACTAATAGAGTCTGCGTTAGGTAACAAGGTCTGTACCAAGAAAGTAGTGGTGAACCAAATTCTTCGTGTGTGGAATTGTAAAACAAACTTGAGGATATCGTGCGAATAATAGAGTACACAGAGAAAATACTCGTAGGAAGGCAGGGAGAAGTAAATTACAAACCAGAGGCAACAGCTAAGGGAATTTACTCCCAAGCAGTTTGTGCAAGCGCGAGCGCCCCAGCGTTAGGGATAGACACAAACCGTTTGCCCTCTGGCGTTTCCTCCTCCGCAGCTTGAGCAACAGAGGGTAGTCTTTCGGAACCCAGCCATCCCGCTATCGCCATACTCCTGCCCAAAGTGGCCACCTGACGTATCCAAGTGAGTGGTGATTCGTCACTAGAATCGTGTTTTGAGTACTCGCCTTGATCTCCAAATTTGAGAAAAAGCTCGAGAGTCTCAGGGTGTTGATGACGCCCCTGTAGAATAATTCGTAAGGACAGAAAGATGCGAAAAGCAAAAACTTCGTACTCCGCGATGACTTCAGGTAATCTGGATTGAGGTCGGGCGGTTCCCGTCAACAGGCCGGGGTGAAATACGATCGTGTCGGAGTATCCCATGCTGGCAAGGGCTTCTTCCGTTTGACCTTTACATCTGAAACGAGTGAGACGCGTAATTTTGGTGGAATAAACTAATGTCATGCTACCTGGGATACAGGAATGAGGATTTTGCGTTCGCACCGCCGCTCTATGGTTCTGTTTAGCGTTTTGGTTACTCGAAAGAAATGAGACTTACTGATAGGTAGACAACTCTTTGCAGATGGTCCGGCACCCGTGCTTCCTTTGCAGAATTGATGACATAGCTGTAAAATGATAGAATGAACTTCAAATCATTCGACCAGAAAAAAAGTCGCAAACTCTTTGTCAATTCTCTCGAATGCAGCCGCACTCCCGGCTGCCTTTCTGGTCGTTCCTAATCTATCGGACTTTGTCTAGTTGGACGAATTTAGTACTGGACGAATGCCTTACGTGATAAAGACGACATCCCATTTCCCGTCCTTGATTCCGGACTCTTCCAGCTTTTCAAAATCGATCGCTTTTTGCACGAGTTTGTCCTTGCCGGTAGAAAGTGTCGCGAGGTCGGTAAGCCGGCGTCCGTACTCGCCAACCTTTGTGAAATGTGAAGACGCCAACAGCTCCTTGAGCAGATACTGGCCCGTCTGGCCAGTCGCGCCGATAATGAGAGCTGTTTTTCCAGACATGATGGTAGTTGGAAGGAAAGAGTGGTCGGGTGACGGATCTAATGCTCACGCACTCATGGAGGCGGTGTGATTGCGTCATGTTGCCGAGGCGCGAACACGAGACAAACAGGTACAATTAGAATCTACGTGTAATATCTGCTCAGTCATCCTCGTCATCGCCAATAATATGGTTGGACTCTTCAGCGTTTGGAACACGCGAGTACCATTTCGTTCTAATCCCTGATGCCATCTCCATGTTGTCGCCTAAGTTGCTCTTCGCATCAGGCGCATTTCGCCCACTGACGGTGTACAGATGGATCATCCACACGATGAGCGTGTATAGGAGGAATGACAAACTACGGGCCACTATCAGCACCGAAAAATAGTCCAATCTGAGAGATGGATACTTGCCTGAACATGATCAAGACATAAGTTACATGATCCATCTCGTTGTCGTGCACAAACTGTACCTCCTCGTCAGTAGCTGACATGAAGAGAAGTCTACCAATCGTCAGAAGGCACGTCTATGAGCTACGGGGATGTAAGCTTACCCGGCAGAAACAAGAAGCTGCCCGCAACCGTCAGCGCATGAACTGGGACAAAATTAGGAACAACTCACGAAGGGAGGTAAATGCCGGAAAACTTTCGCTGCAGAAGTCCGGCTGTTTTCTGAAGGCGAATCTATGCCTGGGGAGAAGCGAGGGCTTTGAGCTGCGAGAGTATGGTCGCTGTTATTGTCATCCTCCACAGCAGCTTCGGGATTTGTTGGACTTGAGAAGAAACATATTTCAATAATACGGGTGAAACCAGCAAGCATTAGGGTGTAGCCAAACATCGCATGTACCTGGGACATATAAATAAATCAAAGAACATTCCTCTGCAGGCGTCGCACCTTGGTTGAGATCATGAGAGCTTGCGCATGCTCAGACATTCCCCAACCAGTCAAAATGATACTGAACATAGAAATGATCAGAAATTGAAGGTTGATGGCCGCGCTGCAACCTACATTATCCCAGGAACTACGTTGCGCTACAAAGAAATGAGTGGATGAAAGAGGGGATGATATGAAACAAACCTGGTTGTTGCGAGCAAGGAAAATACCGAGAGCGCCGCCGCACCACCCTATTACAGGCGGCGTTAATGATGAAGAATGTTGAGCCAAATGTAAGCTCACAGAGAACGCCCAGAATTCTGGAAGGGGGATATCAGCGAAGATGGACAGTGCGAAGATATAAAAACATACGTGTGCTGCATATCCTTGACAGACCAGTCACCGCCGTGGTGTTCGGTAAAGGTATTGACTGATAATAGCTATCATCAAAATGGCGATTTGGCTGTAGAATCTGACATACCGATACCCTATAAACAACGCTGTTGAATGGGCCCGATAGATCTTATAGGGGATACGGGTGCTTACCCAGAGCATGATAACCCTTCCAATAGCTTAAGCGCTTGGTAACCAAGGAAAAAGTTGAAGTCCTCACCATGAATCCCACCACTCTGGACTGCGTCCACTACGCCTCACCCAAGCTTCACCGACAAGTAATAAAATGGCCATAATTATGCCATAGGCGATAAACCCGCTGCCCATGATATAGTGCGCGAGACATTGTCCCAAATGTCCCCCGCGACAATATCCTCGAAAAGTAGCAATTCCAAACACCATCTGCACCCACCCAAATATCGGATACGCCTTTCCAATAACTCCATGCAGCCTGACCATGTACGGGCGAATCGATTTCTCGTGTATATGTAGTTTGAGATAAATACCGAGGGCAAGTTGCGTGAAAATGGGTATAAAAAGGATGTTCGCGTAGGTTCCATGCACTGATTTCAAGAACATTCGTCCTTTATGTTTGTGGCCCAAGAAGTATCCGGCGAGCGTCAGCGCAAATCCCGTACTCTACGTGGGCCTCTCAGTAAGTATTCTACTTTCCCGCCAGAAGACATACCTGTAAGGGAACATGCCATCGACTCCGCGTTATTCCAAGGACCATTCCCGCAGGGAAAAGGAGACCCCAGACTAGTGCCTGCAAAGCCATATGGATCCATAGGATAGCGTCCACTGGTGCGTTTTTCTGCTCATCGGTAAGGTGATCATGATGGGAATGTGCATATACAAGACATGAAGCTAGAGAAAATACAATAGAGAGCAGAAAAAAATCGCGCGCCATGGCGGAGTAAGACAGACTGACCAACCGCCTGTACAACGGACACCGGGTCCGTCGTAACGGACTGACGTTGAATCACCGGCACAAATATTACGTAATCACCATATGTAAGCCCGGATCTCGGTCCGCGATATCGGATATTCCCGCGTGCCACGCTTCTGCTTCCCAACCCAGTGGTCAGATCTCCATCTACTGCTTCCTCGACGCGTCAAATGTTGACACCAAAGTATCTCTGGTTTTTTAAGCGTTATTTTCAACTTCTGGGATGAATTTAGCAAGACTTGCCTATCTCCTCGGCTCCATCATCACCGTATTTGTGTATTTCCGGTGCCAAACTCCTCCTTCCACACGTCTCCTAGGCTTGGTACCAATCTCTTCCTTATGGGTTTACCATTACTCAGGGAAATCACGTCTTTGTTCTTGGTTGCCCTCCTTTGGGTAAGAATCTAGATTCAATTTTACGAAATGTTCAGAGTAGCTGATAGCCGCTTCGCAGCGGTTTCCGAGCCTTTCCATGCTGTTCTGACCTCCACGAGTCCCTATCACTGTGCTGTACGATGTACGAGTCGCCGTTATACTGTACTAGGGTCCTCCTCGAGCTTCTGAAGCTCTTGGGGCCAGTCTTCGGTCCCTCACCAAGCGCCTATGGCACTGTATCCAAGCTTTTCAAATACAGCCTTCCTTCAAGCAAGCCCCGGTGTTATATTACGCTCGATCTTTATTATGGACTTCCTTGCCCGGCTCGCGCTCTATTATTTCTGCCCCGATCCCGGTAGCGGTCGGTGCATCCGCGTCCCTTAATCAAGAAAGAGCGCCTGTTACAACAGCGAACAGTGCGTGTCTTCATGGTCGATCATGCAAGGACGTGACTCAGTGGCCTGGTTAAATAAGCTCGGCTGAAGGTGTGTCTCTTAATTACTCTCTCTCATGTCATGGATGCCATCCAGTGCTATGCCTTGCAAGACCCTCAAGGTCGCCCCCTCGTCACCGCATGGCATGACCCTCAGAGATGCCCAGCTATTTTCCCCAGCATCGTCGACGCAGCCCCTCACCCAGGAGAATATGCAGGACGTCTTCCCCACCCGACCCGATAGCATCGTCCTTGCTTTTGGGCGTCTTGTCAGTCGCACCTCCGACTTGATACCCGTCCTTGAAGGCCTCTTGGGCGACTACCTCCCCATTGAGCTCAAGGTTATCGCCTTTGACGGTGTCTTCGACTCCTTGCTGCGGGGCTTCCTTCTGTACTGTCTCTCCCGAAAGACGCCGAAGGATCTCAAGGTTCATGTCGTACAGACCACCGGAGATTCGTGGACGGATACCAATCAACCCGATATCACGTACTCGTTCGGTTTTGGTGTCTGCCCTTCGTACTCCCCAAACAGCATCAGCTCAGTGACCGTGTCCAGCAGGGTGTTTAGTGGACCCATGATTCGTTCCCTCGGTTTCTTGCCCAACCTTGCAGCACTGAAAATCATATCAGATGGCGCTGTGGCTGCGAATCTTCCTACTCCATCAACCTGCCTCTTCCCGGGTCTTCTTAAACTCGAGTTTTATGGGAACATACAGGACGCCTGCACCGCCTTGATGGCTTGCGTCAGCACTTCGAATCGTGTTCAGGAGTTCCAAATCCAGGCAGCTTCTCTGAGTAGCCCGCAGGATATGAGGCTTCTCCGGGAAACTGTTCATATCTTCTGTCCAGTGTTGAGGTCCCTTAAGGTTACCATCCGTGACTGCCATCCTGCCGAGGAAAATTGGATGAACATGGCCGACTTTGTCCCATGTCCATATTCGTTGACGTCACTGGCGGTGCTGCACCCAAATGTGTCTTTCTCTTTGGTTAATGGGTTTTTGGTCGAAGATTGAACACAAGTTACGGTTCTGGCTGTGATTCCTCATTTAAAATGTACGTCTTTCACCCCCGGTCCGTCAACTACCAGACGTTGACGATAACCGTGGCTTTTCAGGCTTTCGGGATTTATCATTATTTTTCGGATTATATAGCTGTATTTTGCTCTGGTTTTGTTGTCACTGTTGTCCTTCCCATCACTTATACGCATGTAAGTTATATCCCCTTCTCACCCCGTAGTCTAGACAGCACATGTAATCCTTTACTAAAGAAAAGTTTATGGTGCGTGCGGACGAGAATAAAATGGGTGCATAAAAGATTATCCCGACGCTTTTTCCTAGCCTTTTCCGGCAAATTCCGTAGTCCGGATTCCTCAAGCGCCGTCAAACTCGAAATGGCACACCAGGGCAGTCTGCTACAAATGGCTTACAATAGTAACTAGCAGCTGCTGTGGATGAGTATTTGGATCCATTGTCTTTTCCCCACTAGGACTCGAGATGGTACCGCTTACCGTCCATGAATGATGAGACATCGTGAGATCAAACTTTGATCTCGCATTTCCCCCGATCACAGCGATCCTCCCTAGAAGGGCACCTTAGAGGGTCTGCGGCATTTGTGCATCATAGGAATACAGCTCGATACTTCTGCTCTTTGCCGTACTGATCTGTGATCCACGGCATTACCATTGTTCTATTTATGGCACAACTGATTAAATAGCGGCTGTGGACAACGAGCAGTGATCTCTTCACATCAAGTTGAAACTAGCACCACATGAACCTTTTCCACGGTGCTGTTGCGAGTTATCTCACGGTAAGTAGGGTCGTCTACAAACCGAGACGAAAGCTCATTAGAAGAGAGAACTCGTAAGACTCGGAGTAGGCCCTTGTCCTCACGTACTCCATGACTCGATGTCATAGCTACAGCACTTGAATTTGTCATGGCGTCTAGCTTCTATTACGATCTTCTTTAGATTACTTTGTTATCCCCCAACGCCTTTCTTTGCTGAACGCGTCAAACAACGCGACAAAGGAAGTAATTTAAAGCATTCAAAGGCGGGGCTCCCCTGTAACTTCCCACTATGAGCTCTACTCAGTCTTCCCTTCATCCAGCAGCTGGTAATGCCGACGCCCTCCCCGATGCGCATCAGGACAGCGCTCACCATTTAACGAACACTTCATTGACACCGTCCGTCCTTTCAGACGTCGGCAATACCAATAGTGGCGACAACCGCGAACAACCCAAAGGGCTCGCGATATTTTTCGGAGATTTCATTAGCCACGCCATCGACACCGAAGACCTACGCGCCTACTTGTCGGGATCTCCAGGACGGTCTCATTTCACTCTCACCAAAAATGGCGGCTGGTCTCCGTCGTTGCAAGATCATGTCCTGTGTCATCCTTCTGCAGAGACAGATGGAGACCTCACGGTTCGCGTCGTAGACCTGCGCAGCCAAGAACTGGTCTGCGTCTTGAATTATTCCTTCAATCTCACCATCTCATCATCACACACTCTTGACAACGTCGGCGCAGTGGTGCTGACCACAAGCATTTTGGAAGCCACGACCATTAGGACCCTTGGTTCCTTGCCCAATCTCCAGTCACTCAAAGTCATCGCGAAGCGTCGTATGTCCGCTGTGTCACGACCTTCTCTCCCGCTGTTTCACAACCTCATAGAGCTTGAGGTCGAGGGGCGGATCAGAGACGCTTGTCGCGTTTTGAAAGCTTGCTTCAAGTCCCAGAGTCGCATTAGGAAGTTCTGCGTCTGTTCATCTTCGTATGAATCGACTGAGAGACTTGACAAACTTTTGTTGGACCTGTGTCCCAGGGTGAACCATGTTAGCATTATTGTTCTCTCGGGGGTCAAGCGCAAAGTACTCACGTAGGATTGACTGTGCGTGTTTCCCTTGACCTTTCCTACAATCTGCTGACAAGGTATCCAGGTAATTCAGGCATCTTTTGATGTATGGCAGTATTTTTCTCTCTTTCTACGATCCTCCTTATTCTACATCACCTAGCAGCTACATTGTACTTTTTCTCATGCCGTTTTGAATTTGTATGTAAATGAGTCTTCTCAAATGATCGGCGCAAGTTCAGTGCTTCCAAAATCCTTGACTCGACGTCAGTTGATGAAGGCTACGCGAACGTAATTCATCTTCGGAGCAGGACGGCTCTTTGCCGATATTTTGCCGAAGTACGGCATGAATGTGCCGGTATGTCGGAGATCAAATCGCTACACAGAGCCGGAACCAGCCGTAGTCTGATCAAATTTTCGCCCTCTATGAGTGCTGCTCTTCTGTCGAAGTTCGAAGGTCGATGTCATTGCCAGCCACGACGATAAAAAGCTGGCACGTCTACTCTCCCTTCCATTCGCCTTCCCTCTCCTTCGCCGCCCATTCTCGTCCGTGGCCTCCAATCCCGTTACAGCCAATATGAACTGGTCGACCTCTGTCCTTACCACCGTGAGCTCAGACACGGAGCCTTCCATTATCGTCACCTTCGACAAAGCCAAGTATGTTTTCAATGCGGGTGAAAATAGTGGACGCGCCTTTTTGCAGAGTAAAAGGAACTGGAGAAAGACGAGAGGCATTTTCTTTACCGACGTTGGTTCGCAGCGCACAGGCGGCTTGCCTGGTAAGTTTTCAGATTTTAATTTGACTCATCTGATATTCTTTAGGCCTTCTGATGACTTTTGCCGACGCGACGATTAACAGGATAAATGTTTTTGGTCCTCCAGGTCTATTGCATCTGATGGCTGCCATGCGTCTGTATACTTACAGGTATGTTCGACAGGGTATTTCAACGGAGACCTATTTTAATCGTTCCTTTTTCCAGAGACACCATGACGGTTGAGCCGATTGAAATCCCTTTGAAGGCCCAGATGTCAGCGAAACCTACGCCGACTTTCAAGGACGATAATATCACTATCTACAGTGTTCCAGTCTTCCCAACCACCGATGCACCGATGCCAGAGAGCATAGGTCCCATTATGGAAACCATTACTCCAAAGACTCTGAAGCGAAAGCGTCAGAACGAGAACCTGGGGCCGACCGAATCTCCCGAGAGTCTGGAGGGCGAGAGTGCCGACGACTGGAGACGGCTTCTTGTTCAAACCATGTTTCCTGAGCCAGAAAAGCCTGCGAAGAAACAGCGGACATCCCAGGAGCAGTCGGAGGAAACATCTGGCTATGTGAGACTCAACTCCCTTTCCAGTCGTGGTATTCTCATTGCTATCGCAGAAAGACGAGTATCGTCGTCGCCGAAAGGCTCCTCAAGGCTTCTACAAGCAGCAGCCAAAATTTGTTTCCCTGCACCCTCGTCGCGATTCCGATCCTTCTTTGACACCGACTTTGTCCTACATAATTGCCGGCCCTCGTGTTCGTGGCAAGTTCGACGCGGAAAAGGCTGAGATGCTGAAAATTCCTTCTGGGCCGCTGCGGAGTAGACTGACCAAGGGACAAACGATAACTTTCAGCGTGAAGGAGGGCGATACTATGGTGGAACGAACTGTGAAGCCAGAGGAAATCATCGGGCCTTCCGAAGTTCCTCGAGTAGTCATCGTTCTCGAAGTCCCGTCTGTTTCACACATCCCTTCATTAGTAGCATCGTTCACCGACTCACCTTTCTACGCCAAGTTTCGATCTCATCGTACTGAAGATATGGCCGATTACAAGATACGTACCGTGTTCCACATCTGCGGTGAAGGTGTTCTCGAAGACGAGAGGTACACTGCTTTCATGAACGGTTTTGATCCTCAATGCCATGTAAGACTGATGCCTAATATTGTTGTCATACATTCGCTGACAATGCAACCTTTTCAGCACGTCATATCCTCGCGAGAGCACTGTCCTGACCCCGTAACTTTCACCAGTGCTGCCTTCCAGCAGCTGCGTTTGCAAAGTCTTGACCCCGAGATATTTGCTGTTCCCAAATTTTCTCTGCAACCAGCCAAGGACATCAAAGGTTCGCATTTGTACAACCTAGAGTGCTCATTGTCCTAAATTTATATCTTTAGCGATCCCCAATATGCCTGAACGATGCCATCTGATGACTTCTAGCTCTACAATCCATCTACGGCCACCGACGGAACTTATTCAGGAGGATACCGTTCAAGACTTAGACCTCTTCCATCCTGCTGTGTCTTCGCTCACACCTATCGTCCTTCCATCGATCACAAGAGACAAGTATGCAGAAGCACAAGCTGCTGTAAAAGCAGTCGAATCAGATGCAAACAGAGCGGTGTGTAAAGGAGCTGATATTGGTGTCTATCCATTGGGTACGGGCAGCGCAGTACCCAGCAAGTATAGAAATGGTTTGTCTTAACTATTTCGTCGGCGTCAGTTTGAACTCTGACGTATCCCGATAGTATCATCAACTCTGATTACGATACCTGGCTTCGGTAATATTCTCCTGGACGCGGGAGAGGGGACATGGGGACAGCTGGTCCGGCTGTTCGGTACGGATAAGACTGCATCTAACAATGTTTGGGAGGTGCTCCGTAACACCAGATGCATCTTTGCGAGTCATATTCACGGTGATCATCACATGGGAATCACTACTATACTAAGAAAGCGGTTGACGGTACGTATTGCTCTTTATGTTATGCCTTGATTCCTTTTAAACATTAGTCTAGCTCAATCCTCGGCCGACATCCCCGCTTTATCTCGTTACTGTTCGATCCGTACACCTTTCACTAAGAGAGGTATCGGAAGTACAAAATATAGGCTTTGACGATCCTTCAGGTAATGGGGTGATCACGGTGATGAGCGAGGCTTTGCACTGGAAAGACCCACAGGCTTATCCTGAATTTGGACGATGGATGCTGGGAGGACGTGAGCCTTGGACGGATATTGATGAGTACGAAATGCGGTAACCACCATACCCAAGATTACTCTAACACAGGCTTTCATTTAGGTCTAAACGGCATGCGAAGGATCTTTGTACAGCGTTGAACCTGAAGTCATTCCGAACCGTAGATGTTCGCCACCGGACGACGTGTTATGGTCTTGATATCAAAAGTCTAGGCGGTTGGAGCATCGTGTAAGAAAACCAGGCGTTTATATCTCAACCTTCTCTTATGACCAAACCTCTAGCTTCTCCGCCGACACCACTCCAGCGGACTCCCTCGTCTATGCCGGACAAGGCGCTACATTGCTTATCCATGAAGCCACGATGGCAGATGACCAAGAGGAGCTTGCCAGTGCGAAGGCGCATAGCACTCACAGCCAAGCCGTTGGTATTGGCAAACGGTAGGCGATTCGTCAGCATGCCGTGCTCTACCGCTGACCAACCGGCGTAGGATGCGGGCTGAAAATATCCTCCTGACCCACTTCTCCGCGAGATACCCGAAGCTACCATCTTCAGGTGCCAAGCAGCAGGAAGGCGTCGTGGTCCATGCATTCGACCACGCAAGCCTGACGATCGGGAATATGTGGAAGTTGAAACATTATCTCCCAGCGGTGGTGCAGAGTCTGAAGGATACGGAGGATGAGGACGACCAGGAGGCTGATGATGCAATTGCTCATTCTGGAATGGACGTTAGCCTCTGAGCACGCCTCGGGTTCTTGGTGCATTCAAAATAGGTAAAAGTATGTTTAAACGCGATCTAAGAGATTGATATCTATATCTATATCATCAAATTTAGATAGTACCCGCTCTCATCGAACTCAATTGGCTAGATGAGGCGTGCTTATTAAACAGAGGGCCTTCCAGTACTTGGTGGTGTGGGAAGTGAGAGGGTCAAAATCAAGTGTTTGATCAGAATTGACGTGTCGACAAAATGAAAATTATCACTGATATCGTACTATTAACATGATCCCATGGTTACTCCGTCGTAAGGACCTAATAAACAAGTGAGTCTAGGAAAGAAATGAGAACGAAGAAACCAACGCATACCAATGTGGTCCGCAGCATTACTTTCGAGAAGGTTACCGACTTCTCCGACAATGCACTGCGCGTCCGGGCTGTCCTGGCCTAAAGGGCATCATTATGTTGTCAATCACCGTACGGTGTTTAAAGAGATGTACCTGGGCAATTGACCCATTCATTGGAGTCAGTGATATGCTTCTCTCCAGAGCAATGATGGTAGCCAATCTCTCTCCCTAAAGAGCATCAATACATCGATACACGACGAGAATTACAGCTTTGGTATTCTTACATGGGAGTATAGGCACCGGATCCTTTCTGAATGCATAAAATTTTCGTGAGAGCCTGTCCGGAACAAGGAGTGGATTCACGCACTTGTTGTTAACATGAGTCACGTTCACATTTGCGTCAACATAATCCGCGAATGCTTGATTCCCGACCTGATCGGTGGGTTAAACGTGTACCGAGAGAACGAAGGATGAAAGACTGCTCACCCTAGGCATACCGTAGCTGACCACCGATACAGATGCCGAAGGGAGCTGCAAGTCAAGGTAAACTCCATCAAGGAGAGCGATGGCGCCTCCCAGAGAATGTCCAATGGCAGTGACAGAATTTGTAGAGTACGTAGACATGGCCATTTCCACGTATGAAAGAATAATTTCAGCCGCGCTGTGCAGCTTCAGCATAACAACCGGTCGAATTAAGTTGGGACGACGTACTCGGCCTGTGCTTCCTTGAAGCCGCTGTGGACCATTATGTCTGAGCTGACTCCGGGAAACAGAATGTCGTCGAGGTTCGAGAGAATTATGTTGATATCGGTAAGAATAGGTAGGCTATGGCAGCGAATTCGTCATTGGACCGCGGAGTGCACGAGTAGATTGGAAGACTGACAGTTTCGAAAAATCGGTCCCTTGGTGGCTCACGATAACGGTGTCGAGGCTGGGAGCATACCCGACATACCAGAACTGTACTGAATCTCCGTTGCCCCCCGATGCAACGGGTTTAAAGTCAGGGTTGGCCTCGCAAGCAGCTACGAGGACCAGTCAATGCCATCAACACACGAGGTAGTTGTTTACTTACTACCGCAAGTCCAGTTTAGCGTCAACGATGGCTGACAGGCTCCTGCACTGGCGTAGTAAGAATATGGCTTGTAAGCGGCAACCTGCTCGGGCGTCAGAGTCGTTACCGACTGGCGCCGATGAAGAACAGATCCCTCTAGCGGTGAAGCAGAAGCAAAAGACAAGGCAAGAGAAAGGACAACCCAGCGACTCAAAGAAGGAACCATAGTTGGACGCCTTGGAAGGACAAGGGGAGCATTGCGCGAATTTATAAGGGCTGTCCAAGCAGCCCCGGTGATAGAAAATACACACAAGTAGTTTGAATTATGATCCCCGAGACGAACGCATTGGTACCTTTCTTGACTTCAATGCTGGACGTCAAATCCAATGAAGACGAGATCGGAAAAATGGAAACGTCTAGCCACGATCCTAAGAACAGAACAACACAATAGTAGGAGGCATCATTTTTGCGAACTCCACTAATTCAACGGGCTAGAAAGAAGTGTATCGCAGGTTCCCGGGATTTGGGAAGATCGGACGATGTACCTACCTGTTGAACCTCGGTCCAGTGGAGAAGTTTTCCTTTGTAAGAGTTGTAAGAGAGGGAACAGAACAAATGTTTCTCCTCCGTTCTTCCCGACTGGTGTTGTAGGGGAAGGAAGACGAGGGAATTAGACTCGATACAATGTCTGCGAGGCTCGAGCCAAAGAAGTTGCATCAGTGGCCAATGTATGACTCTTCATCAGCATGTGTTCAAGTAGGCTTCGGAGCTTCGGCTCGGACGATCCCGCTTTTTGGATTGTTTCCTTGGTGTTACGTGCTACTCTGGCCGTCAGTAAAGGAACTGACTTCCAGTGGCTAGCTTCCTCCAAGTTGACTGGTGAGAGATATATTATTACATTTGTTACCTCGGCGATAGCGGGATACGGATAAGGTTCTTTCGAGCCTGGAGGTGCGCAACTATACCATTCATATAGACATTGACACGACGACCATCGCATAGGACCCATCACGATTCCGAGAGTTCGAGCCCCATTGATTTTCCTGTTTTACATTGCATTCTGGAAAACATATTCGGCTACATTGCTCTGCGTCTCAAGCTCGGCTCTTCGGAGTGCGACCCCTCAAACAGAGTGGCCACAATTTGTGGATATCAACATCCCATTGTAACCCCATCATAAGGGCCTAAACGGTCATATAAGCCCAGAGCACTCAGGATTATGAAGGGAAAGCCATACCCGGATGATCGTCTACATCACCCACCAGAATGTTACTGACTTCTCCGACGGTGCATCGATCGTCCTCGTTGTCCTGGCCTGAGGGAAATCGTTATGACTGCTGAAAACTACGTCATAAGAACTTTTACCTGGACAGGCAACCCACGCATTGGAGTCGGTGATGTGCTTCTCACCAGAAGGATGATGAAATCCCAGGAATCTCCCTGAATAGGTTATATCCATCAGTCAATGACATTAAAACACTCAGAGCATTATTTTATCGTTGTACCTGGGAGAATAGGTATTGGGTCTTTCCTGGAACTCATTGAGAAAATAACTCTGGAATCGGAGAATGCAATGGAGTAGCATACTTGTTGTTCACATGGGACACGCTCACATGCGCGTCAACATAATCCGCGAAAGCTTGGTTTCCGACCTGAAAAATACGTCGAACGTGTGCTAAGGGACGAGGGACGAGGGACCGCTTACCCTGGGCAAGCCATAGCTAATTACCGATACAGTCGCTGTAGGAAGCTGCAAGTCAAGGTAGACACCATCTAGAAGAGCAATAGCTCCTCCAAGGGAGTGTCCAACAACGGTGACGGAAGTCGTCGAATACTTCGACATGGCAGTTTTCACCGATGAGAGGACTTTTGCAGCCGTGCTAGACAATTTTGATGGATTAAACGGCTGAACCGGCCGAAGGGCAAAAACGTACTCAGCCTGCGACTCTTTGAAGCCACTGTGGACCTGTATGGATGAGCTTATGCCAGGAAACAAGCTGCCGTCGAGGTTTGTGAGAAAGAAGTCGAGGTCGGTAATAATAGGTAAGCTGGGAAAAAGAAGACATGAACGGGTTGCATAATCCAAAGTAGATGGGAAGGCTGACATTTTCGAGGTATCGGTTCCCTGGTGGCCAACGATGATGGTGTCGAGACTGGGATCATAACCCACATACCAGAACTGTACATCATTGCCGTCGCCCCCGGACGCAAGGGGTTGGAAACCTGGGTTGGCCTGACAGGGGACTATATATTGATAACTAGTTGAGGACAGCGATATACGAGGCAGGTACGTCTTACCGCAGGTCCAGGTCAACGTCGTCGACGGGTTACAGTATCCCGCGCTGGCATAGAAGGAGTAGGGCTTGAAAGCGGAGACTTGAGCGGAGGTCAGCGTCGATATTGACTGACGCCGTTCGAGGACAGACGATAGCAGCGGTGAAGCAGACACCAGCGAGGCAACGAGACTCAGAGAAAGGGTAGCCCAACAGGTCAAGGAATGAATCATGATGAGAAGTCTCCCAGGGACGAACAGGACAGGGTACCATCTCGCAAATTTATAAGAGCTGATCAAATGGTCACGTTGATAGGTGCGCGCGACAGAGGTACCAAGTCATGCTTCGATATAGCCAAGAGCCGCGGTATGCATCGAGTCTTAGTTCGTATGCGGTGCCACCAAGGTGTCAGAATCAAAAAAAAAAGGAGAGAGAGAAGGGTCGGCGTTGTGAAGACGAAGTCATTGTCGTAAAATAGCAAATATTTTCCCGGAGGAATCTACTTCTATTGCCACGGAAGATATTATTTTGCAGAAAGTGCTCGTGGGAAGGATCAAGCACGAGAGGAAGGTCTGACGTTGTACCTTTCGTGTGAAGTGGCTCTCCACTCCGGTTCGCCAGAAAAGCATGCTTTTTCACGATGAATGAAACGCGGTGCTTCTTCAGAGATGTTCCTTTGAAGCCGAGAGGTCGTAAGCCATGTGGTTAGTGTCAAGAGACTGATGATCATCCATCTAGCATTTGAGTCGGAGCCCGAAATATGTTTTCTTCCTTCATGATTCGACTGCAATGTCGCAGGGACTGTTTTTGGACTGTTTCCTAGGTGTGATGCGCTACTTTGACAGGATAATGCGCGTACGGCGCGTTCACGCTGAATCTCTACATTTTCTGTCTCTTATGCTCTGGCTCGACGGTAAAAGCACCATCGAACCGAATTAAAGTGGCTCCTTTTCTGAGCACCTCTCAAGCGGTTTCTTCAGCTGAACGACCCAATCGAGCAGGGAGGAAAATGCGCTTTTGTTTTTTTGAAGCTACCATTGGGATAGAAAACTCTTGTTTTTGGTCAATATCGATGCAATGGAGTGCTACACTTTTACCACTCGCGACGCGTCGAGCTCCCGCTTTTGCCCCACTGCAGAAGCTACGCACGCACCCCCTGGTTTAGGCTTGACTCTGCTCGTTTCGGGAAGCTCTCATTTACTTCTACTTAATTTCACTTGACAGGACCAAACGAAGGACATTCAATGGTAAAAGAAGCCAGTCTTGTTGCGACAACAGACACATGGCAAAGTTTGAAAATAATAGCGAGCCTTAGCCCTTTAAAAAGCTGGCTCCTAGTCCTGACTTGTCATTCAGTCTTTCCCCCATGTACTATCTCTTCTACATGTCGCTCTTTCTCTTTTTGTCTATTTCCGTCCATGCTGGCATGCCCAGCAAAGTCTATGGTGTCAACCTAGGGTCCTGGTGCGCTTCGTCAATATTTAGGTAAAGCATCGCCCATGACATCCCTTCGTAGGCTTGTTCTCGAGTCTTGGATGTTACCACAAGGTATTTTCGTTTTGTATCGATTACGTTCATGCTGATCTCGCTCCACAGAGTGGATCAATATGGGTGGCCAACAATGTAATGATTGCTCCCAGTGTATTGCCACAGAATTGTATTATTCTTTTCCCTTTTGCTGTTTCTGCTTCAAAAGGCCTTATGTATTCCAAAACTAGCGAATTTGCTCGTGCATACCCCGACACAGTGGATGCGAAATTTGCCGAGCATTGGTGAGGGCTGATTTAATTTTTTTGAGACGTTATTGACCTTCTGCCGGGACAGGTCTTCGTGGTTCAACCAAAGCGATGTTAATGACCTCGTGGAAGCAGGCATAAATACCGTTCGCATTCCGGTGGGACAGCGCTTCCATGCGCGTGATCGTATGCTAACCGTAGCTTTCGATATCAGCTGGGTTATTGGATCGTCGAGGCTCTCGTCGATCGCAAGACGGAGTTCTATCCGCGAGGAGGTATACACCACCTTGTGCGTTATCCAGGATTCTCGATGAGGCTATTTCTGACCGAGTACGTGTAGAAACGAGGATTAAGGGAACTGAAGGACGCTGGCATCGTGTCAATCCTTGATCACCACGCGCTTCCAGGCGTTCAGACCCCGGGTCAAATGTTTACCGGAAGGTTCGTCACCTGAATGACCTGAATGAATTGTCCCATTTAATCCTAAATGTTCTTTTTTTCCAGGTGTACATCCGATGTCGAGTTCTACGTGAGTTACTTTGTTTTTATAAGAGATGCGCTAGAAACTCAGCGATTGTCACAAGACTGAATATAATTATCATCGTGCCCTTGTTTGGACCGCCGTTATGACCGCTCTTTCCCACCTCGATCCCGACTTCAGCAATGTCGTTGCCATCGAAGCCGTGAACGAACCCATCATGAATGCCACTCAGACCCCAGGATATGGCGATTGTACGTTTTTAACACCTTTTGCACTTTCCGTGCTGAAAAGAACTATGAACAGTCCAGAAGAATTTCGTTCAAGTAGTACGAGCAGTCGAATACACTTTGGGCATCCAGTGGAACCACGTCCCTTGGACTTGGCCGAAGATGACCATCATTACGGACACCACCAATTTTACAGCAGCTTTGGAGAACGCCGTTCCTTCACCGTTTTTGAATCCCGAAGTTCGGTCGGCCCTCAAGGATGCAGTACCGATCCTCGTCCAAATTGGTTTGGAACTCGGATTGAACGACATGACACACACTTTTGGTTCCCACTACAGTCGTGAGCCCTTGTACACAAGGTATGTCTCTTTCGTAGTAAAACACAGATGGTCCTCAAACAGCACTTTAGTTTCATGGACATCAATTGGCAGTACAACAGCCCTCCCAACCCGAGCGATGCACAAATGGGACCTCAAGCCTATGACAATCATTTGTACTATTCGTGAGTTGACAGTCCGTGTTTGTCCGATGGTTTTCATTGATCCTTTAGATTCGGGGTGGGTGACCTTGTTCTTGCTGCGAATCTCGCCTGATTGTAAACTGTTCGATATAGGGTGTTGCAGACCCAAATGAACAGGCTTATATGGAGAGTATCTGCAGTAAGTTGATGTGATCGAATTCCTGAATACTTGTTCAATATGGAGTAGACCTTCAACGCTGTCGAGAATGATGCCGCGTTAGGCAACAGTCCCCTTGTATTCGGAGGTTCGCGGCATACGTTCAACTAATCGTCTTCTTCATTAACTCGTTTCCAGAATGGGCCTTGTCAACGAACTTTGCCGCTACGGACGAATTCCTTCGCAAGTGGGCGGATGCTCAGAAACGTGCCTACACTAAAGGTGCCGGTTGGATCGTGAGTTTCGACCTTCCGCTATCGTTTTCTATGTGTAATAGTTTTCCCATCGTCCAGTTCTGGAATTTCAAGGTAGAGATATCAACTCTGGCTGGCGACCTGGCCCGGCAATGGTCAGCGTTAATGTGTCTTTGATGACGAAATTGCATGCTGATCCCATATGCTGTAGGTCATACTTGGAAGGCGTAAAACGAGGCTTCTTCACCCGTGATCCGTCCCAATTGAATGATACACACGTTTGTGATGGTTACATTCAGTGATCCTTTGTTTTCTTGATGGCAGCCGTTATCATTGGATGTTATTGTTATCTTTCCATATTGGCGTAGCTATCGGATTATGCTGGGGTCCTTTGTAAACGTCTGGGCCGTAGGGTGCAAATTTGGACGGTTTAGAAACTGTTGAGTTATTACATTACTTAGTACTTATAATGCGCACAACTATTTTGACTTAACGCGGGTACCTAGGGTTCGCAACATCTACAATTGCCATTTGCGTATCCTAAGTCTGGCCTTCCACGACATAGAATCCTGGTCAGGTCTATATGGCTATCTCAGAAAGCCTAACATGGCATATTCTTAGAACTGCTGTCTGCTTCTAATTTGGAGCATAAATCCTCCGTAGGACTTCGCACAGGCGGTTACTGCGAGATCAGTAGATCATGTGTAAACCTCGACTCGTCATGCTGCTTGTTTCTCCCTTCTCTGGGAGAAAGGTATACCCTATTATAAATACTCTCTGGTTTAATGACACGGGCTGAATACGCCATCCGTTCCCACAGCGCAATGAAGGCTTCCACCTTTGCGCTCTTCGTCCTAACCTTTGTCTTCAGAATTGCTCTTGCAGTATCGACATCTCTACATTCTCGCCAAGGGATAACCGTCTTAACCACAGCAGAAATCGCAACGTTCAAACCGTATACGTTTTTTGCTAGTGCGGGTTACTGCGAACCGGATGCGACTTTGGCTTGGGATTGCGGATGTAACTACAATACGTTCTTTTCTTCGAGTTTGTATTCACTCTCACGTGCAAAGCCGCTTGCCAAGCAAACTCGGACTTTAAGCCTGTCGCGTCTGGAGGCGATGGAGCTGACGTGCAATTTTGTAAGTCCCTTCCTTCGCTCGTTCACGGGCCTCCGCACATCGAAGTTTACAGGGTATGTCGGATATTCCCCTTCATTATCCGTACGTTCCAATACTCCATCTGGTCAATAGCATATGGTGTTGACGGAACAGAGTAGACAGTCATAGTTGCTCATCAAGGGACAGATCCTTCACAGATGTGAGTGCCATATACCTTTGACACACGTCTATCCAGAAATACTTATCACTATCTCAAATTATCAGTGTACCGCTCCTTACCGATGGCGATTTCGCTCTGGCCCCTTTGGACTCTAATATTTTCCCTGGAATTAGCTCTGATATCCTTGTTCATGATGGTTTCAGTGATACTCAAGCCAGATCGGCAAAGGATATTTTGCGCACTGTCACTACGGCTTTGTCGGAATACAACACGAATAGTGTAACTCTCGTTGGCCATTCTCTCGGTCTGGCGCTCGACTTCTCTGTCTATCCATTTACTAAATGAAAGTATTCTTAATAGGTGCTGCTTTGTCGCTTTTGGACACTGTCTATCTTTCTCTTCACTTGAATGCTTCATACAGGATGGTTGGTTACGGTTTGCCTCGGGTTAGTATGGCAATCTGACTGTTTGGAGTTTCGGCGGGCCTGACCCGTTTTCAATTATTAGGTGGGGAACCAGGAATTCGCCGACTATCTGGATGCTTCTTTTCCCGGAAAGATTTCACATATAAATAACAAGTAAGCGTCCTGTTACCCCCCAAATTCGCATTGCTAACCGCATGAATCTTTTTAGACAAGATCCTATCCCAATTCTACCTGGTGTGCTGCGAACGCTTGTATGTGATAGATTAGCTAATCTCTGTCGAGCATCTAGGTATGGCTCTTGGCTTCCATCAGCCATCTGGAGAGATCCATATTGATTCAGACGACAACTGGAATTCCTGCCCAGGTAAGAATAAGGCTGGTTATGCTACGCACAGCTTAACGTGACCTCAAAAATGCAGGCCAAGGACTGACCCGGAAAAGGGATGTACTGTCGGGGATGTTAGTAGCAGTATTTGTTGGTGACTTAAATAACCATGACGGTCCTTATGACGGTGTTGAGATGGACTCAGGCTGTTGAAACCGCCGTTTCCTATCCATTGCTTCCCAACTTGTCGATATCTGTTTACAAGGTAGCATGGTGGCGTATTCGATATGTTTTCAGACTAAGGAGAGCTATCCTTTTCAAGGTTTGAGATCTGGTTCTCATTGGAAGTCACCTATTCCGAAGGATCAACTCTTTTCATCAACGTTCGGCGTACAAAATGTTGCATAGCTTGCAGGTTTCCGTGCATACGTCGCTCCCTCACATCCAAGAGATAGAATCCTGGCTGTAGAAGGAGAAAAACATTTAGGCCGAATCGGAAATGGCCGCACACCCGGATCACGTGTGCACTGATCCGGGTTCCATCCGAACATTTCATAGCTACTGTCACCTTGTACAAACATTTCTTTTCATGCTTCTACGCGAACGCGTTCGAGTTGGCGGTGCTAAGCACACCGGAGAACGTGATACTTACCATAACCAGTGCCTTCGATTTGCTAGGATCTGAAGGATTACTTCGTCGCATCACGATTGCATGATGACCGTTTGCGGTCTATCTTGTCCCTACCTTGCACCCGTGCTGATACTGATTATTGCTAGGTTGTAGCACGCATAACAGCGTTGTTTTTTTTTTTTTCAATTGGTCCGGGACACCGTATTCTCCGCCGTGCCTACAGAGTTCTTGAACTGCCACTCAACAAATTCTGACGATCAGGATCTTCTCTTGCCTGTTCGTCGACATGTATAATGATTGTCTCGATCTAAGCTGGTCCGCTTGTGAAAAATTAATCTGCAGACGAGCTACTCGGTCAGGCTCTTCCAAGTCTCTTCTCCCCAGCGAACCGTCAACTCGCCAGAGGCTAACGTTTGGTATCACAAAAGGGACCGTCGCACCTTTTGATGATCACACATCTCTTCCACCACTCTCATGTTGCGCTGCAACTTTGTTTGATCAACAGGCAGCCGTGTGATACTATATATACTGTCCTGATGAAGGACGGGTTCCAACACCCCTTCCACCAGAGGTCACCCCATCATGTTCTTCCTCAGACTTTGCTCCTTTCTTTTCGTCTCCCAACTCCTTGGATTAAGCAGCAAAACACCTACCTTTTACGTCCGTGCAGCCGCAGTTACCGCCCTTACTGCCGACCAGATCACAGCCTACAAGCCGTACACATTTTTTGCTGGTGCGGCGTATTGTCAACCCAGTACTACTCTCCATTGGGACTGTGGATGTGAGTATCATTGTTTCGCATCTGAGTATTCTTTGCATTGATTCAGAACTCAGCTCTTTGCGCGGGAAACTCGGATTTCATCCCAATCACGTCTGGCGGAGACGGAAACGACGTACAGTTCTGTGCGTAAGGCTTGCTATATGACGTTACAATTGCATCTGAACACACTTCATACTCAGGGTATGTTGGGTATTCACCATCACTATCTGTGCGTTGTCTACCTGTCTTGACACTCGTCTATATTGCGAACTCAACACACGGTGAATAGACGGTGATCGTTGCTCATCAAGGCACTGTTGTCACCAAGATGTTCGTGCTCTATATTCATCGTGGACCTTTTCTCTTATCCTCTTCTAGCGAATCTCTGCTCACCGACGCTGACTTTCTGCCTACCAATTTGGACCCTAACCTTTTCCCGGGGCTTAGTTCACATATTGAAGTTCACAGCGGATTCAAGGAGACCCAGAAAAAGTCGGTTGACCCCTTGGATACGTTCTCAGTTTACTGATGCCTTTGGTTTGAATTAGGTCTGCGGAAGATATCTTACAAGCTGTAACAACCGCTTTGTCTGATCACAGCTCCAACAGTGTGACTCTTGTCGGACATTCCCTAGGTATGTTGTACACCTGGTACCTGTCCTAGGCTGATTATTAAATCTCTCAGGCGGTGCACTGTCGCTCTTGGATGCTGTATATCTACCTCTCCAATTGACGAATGCAACATTCAGGATGATCGGCTATGGCATGCCTCGTGTGCGTTCAAGTACCCTCTGCTATGGATCTTAACCTAAGTTTTCTTACGATGTCAGGTTGGAAATCAAGAATTCGCAGACTACGTAGATTCTGCTCTAGGTGGAAATCTCACACGCATCAATAATAAGTGAGTCTTCGTTTCGGATTTCTGACAGTATCAATCTAATAGCACTCTAGACAAGATTTCATCCCGACGTTACCACGTTTGTAGATGCAACGATGACAGTTCGTATCGAGGCTGACAGAATGATATTCAGCGAGACTCCTGGGTTTCCACCACCCTTCCGGCGAAATTCATATCAACAACAACAATTGGAACTCTTGTCCAGGTACGCTAACATCTGATGCTTCCACAGACGTGCTGATGGGAAGATCGCATCTTCAGGGCAAGAAAACCCCTCAGATGAATGCACTGATGGTGCAGTTGAGACCATTTTCTCTGGCGATGTATCTGACCACGCCGGTCCCTATGATGGAATCATGATTCGCTGTTAAATATTCTTATCCTCTTTTCCTCGGTATATAGGTTCTGGGTGCAATAAAAAAAAGCTTGATTATTCAAAAATGATTGTCAGGTTATGTGCGACTGTAAGAGGGTAATTCCTCGTCAAGACCATTCCCGCTACCTGGGTAGCCAAGTCTCCCAATAATTCCGTCGAGCTTCCATTGCCACTCGTTCCCTTCGGGCCATTTGACCAGCTCGCCACCAAAGTTCACTTCAAAATCGCACACCCCTTCCACGCCGATGGCCGCGAATACATCGTAGTTTTGGCGGGGAAGATAGATGCCAGTGAACGCATTGGGAAGACGAATACCATTATATGTGTAAAATAGGGAGCCGGTCTGAAACTCGAAGCCACACCCTATCGTATCTCCGGGAGAGATGCGCTGTAGGGCGCTGGTATAGTCACGGCCGCCAGCGGGATCCTCGAAAAACTTCCTGAAGTCGTCAAGATGTAGGCCTGCACTTAGGCGATTCCAGCCCGGTAGCCGCCATGCCGGATAAGGCTGACATGCAGTGCCTACAAAAGCGGGATTGTCAGCTCAAGTGTGGCGCTGGGATATTTCAAGTACCCACCGATAGCAAGAAACCCTTCCATTCGGTGGATAAGGATCTCATAGTAGAAGCCAACTTTTCTGGGAGTTTCGTACAGTCCAGCCATCACAGGAAGGTCGCTGAGGAGGCAGTAATCCCGGACACTTCTTGTTAGTCCGTATTCTAACGATGGCAGGAGCTTTGGAGTCGGGTTTGGCATCAATGTTGTAGATGGTGCCAGAGAATCTAGAGCCAGGGAGGAGGAATTTCTATGCCCCAAGATCGGCAGCCGTTATTGTTAATCTTGTCGACGAGATAAGAGGGCAGAATTCTAGGTGGCTGCATTGGATATTTATTACAAAAGTCCTCTGCATCATCATATTCCTGTCCAGGAGCCTCGTTGTATAAACCATATTCATACTGTGTTACAGATATGAGCAGAATTCTTGACGAGTGAAATGTGGCACCGAACCGGAACTTCGGGAGCGGCAGACCATTGAGGAGGAGCCTGGGACGGGTAGGTACGTGGAGATCTTTCTCTGTTATTTCTGAGGAAGGCGAGCATTTATTATTTGAGTGGCAGGTAGTAGAGAATGGGAGTTGAGGTCAAGATGCATTCCGCCGTTACAGGCCGCTAATAAGTAGTCGGCCCGGGCGCTGTCTATGATCGATCACGTCATTGATCCGATGGTTTTTTGTCCTTCGATTCCACTGCCATCTCAACTCGCCGGCTGTGATGCTGTTCTGTCCAACCTGTGCGAATCTCTTGGTAATTTCTTCGGAAAAAGGGTATAATAAATGGGCATGCAATACTTGCCCATACGAGTTCCCAATAACGAAGCAGGTATATACCCCCAATCTATCCCCCTCCATCGATTAATGTCGCCCTGCAGATGACTTCAAGGACAAGGCTAAAACGAAAAGAAATCGACGACGTTCTTGGGGGAGATCAAGCTTGGGAACATGCAGATGCAACACAAGGTGCTGTTTGTTCCCTGAAATCTGTGTACGCTATGACTCCAATTTGACACAGCCTCGTGCGGTAAATGTAACAACGACAAGGCGTATTTCTATCAGCTACAGATCCGTTCTGCGGATGAGCCTATGACTACCTGTGCGTTCACTACATCCTTCGCGGTGTTTATTTAATCTAACCGCATCCCTCTTACAGTCTATCGGTGAGAATTTACCTATGCTCTGGGCGTTGCCAGTGCTGATTTTCGAGCAGATGCACAGCTTGCACGCACCAATGGAGAGAAAATTGATCGAATATGTCCAAGGCATAGCGATATCAACATATGGATCGCGATCCTTGTGATATCTGCATAGCAGGCACTTTATATTCACGGCAAGGCTGTTGCCTGGGTCTCGTCTTCAAGTTGATGCGAATGTATCTTCCAGTATATCAACTTCTACCAATTCCTCTATGCAAATTAAATCACTTCTAAAAACGATGATGGGCGCGTTCTTTGCAGACCTAGAGTTACCGGGCGGACGCTAGGGAAACGGTTATGCCTCGTTGGTGCTTGTGTAATCCGGTTGTATCTACAGGACATCAAAGTGAAGAATAATATATACTCGCGCGGATCCTCACTGCATCCTGTTGATCGAGGCCTGCCCAAGTAAATGTATACTTTGGATTCACATTTTCAGTCTTGTGTTAAAATCATCTTTTGCTTTAACATCCGAGTTGTTGCCCAGGCAGTTTGGGTAGGTAATTACACGTGACCGTTGTCCGAGTCTAACGCGGAATCCGCGCCGAACTTCCATCTTTATTACCCTCACTCAGGAAAATCATGTCTTCAGGTGTCGTGAACGTATTTGTAGTCTCTCCCGATACTCGGTCTGAGAGACGTCTCGAGCTCCATACGACAATCGGGCAATTGAAGGTCAGACGATGATCACTGCCGGAGGGAGAAAGCCGTTGACATTTATGCTAGGGCAAACTGGAACTGATTACAGGCATTCCGGTTGCAAATCAATATATATCGCTATTAAATTCGGATAGCGACCCTACGATCGTTGCACAGTTGTCCGATGATAGCAAACCGCTGGGTTTTTACGGCGTTAGAAGCCTGCAAGTACTGAAAGTATGCGCGTTCCTGTCATATTTATCATCGCGATGGGATTGATTGCGTCAGGTAGATGATTTGGACCCTTCAACATCATTTACGGGGCAATTAACAGATACTTCACAAGTGGAAAAGTTCGAGTTAACCGAAGCGGAGTACGCGGCGCGACCAGGTAAGGTGCAACAAATGAAGTGATATGCCGTACTCATCAAAACGCGTCAGATACTGTATTGGCATATAAGCAACGCCACCAAGTGGGTAGATTTGCACCCAAGGACGAACCCAAAACACGGCCTACTCCCGAAATCAATATTCCGGTAGGCTCTCGGTGTGAGGTTGAATCTTCGGAACCTGGGTTCAGCAAACGAGGAACTGTACGTTTCGTTGGACTAACGAAATTTGGATCTGGTGAAGGTGTATGGGTAGGAGTGGAGTATGATGAACCTTTTGGTAAGAATGATGGGTCGTAAGTCGTTCTTCACAGTATCCTTGGTACAACCTCTGAACATATTCTCAGAGTACAAGGGGAAAGATATTTCGAATGCCGGCCAAAGTACGGCGTCTTTGTCCGACCTGAGAAAGTAAAAGTTGGTGATTTCCCTCCCGAGGACATCGACTTTGATGAAGAAATGTGAATGTATCCTTTATAAGAATAATATTATGTTACTGGTCCCCCGTCGTGCCAATATAGTCTCGATCTGTCTCTTGTCTGCCTCTACTTCGCCTGCGGTGCTCGAGACGGGTAGTAACTTCCAGAAACAGCGGGAAGGGGACCCCACGTGTTCTGATTTGTGCTTATTTGCCAGCGACACTGTAACGTGTGGACGCGCGTCCTCACCTCTTTCCTTTATAACGTTCATCTGTCCCACTATTTCTCTACTCAGATTCCATTATAATGGCTGATCCCAGTGGCGCACCCCCGCAACCCGGTCCCAATGACATTTCAACTGCAATTTTGCGGCCCAAGAAGTCGTGAGTAGTTTTGGATTATTCTCGGTGAAGTGTACTGAAATCCGGATGTCTTGCAAGGCCAAATCGTTTGATTGTTGATGAGTCGTCGACGGATGATAACTCTGGTGAGTAACAGAACTCGTCAGTGACATGCGAACAGCTAATAGTGGTACTCTCTAGTCGCGACCATCAACCCCGCTACGATGGAGACTTTGTCTCTCTTCCGAGGTGACACTATCATCATCCGGTATGTGATTACCACCATCACCGAACCCAAAATTAACAGAAATGCAGAGGAAAGAAGCGACGGGATACCGTTTTGATCTGTCTGAGCTCCGATGATGTTGAAGAAGGAAGAATCCAGATGAACAAGGTCGCCCGTAACAATTTGCGAGTCAAGCTCGGTGACCTCGTCAATGTTCACCCATGTCTCGACATCAAATACGGAAAACGAGTGCATATCTTGCCGTTTGACGATTCAGTTGAGGGCCTCAGTGGTAATATCTTCGATGTTTACCTCAAACCATACTTCCTTGAAGGTAGGCGTCATGTTCAGCTATCCTTTCCGATGCTAATTTCCTATAGCTTACCGACCGGTCCGGAAGGGCGACACCTTCCTTGTCCGAGGAGGCATGCGAACGGTCGAATTCAAAGTTATTGAGACAGACCCCGCCGAATTTTGTATAGTAGCGCAGGACACTGTCATTCACACCGGTAAATTTCTTCCCGAACCTCACATATGTCATTTTCACTCATCCCTATGTTTCAGAGGGAGACCCTGTCAAGCGCGAAGACGAGGAATCAAATCTCAACGATGTTGGATACGACGATATCGGTGGATGCCGCAAACAGATGGCACAGATTCGCGAGCTCGTCGAGCTACCGCTCCGTCATCCTCAACTTTTCAAATCCATTGGTATCAAGCCTCCCCGCGGTATTCTCATGTTCGGTCCACCTGGAACGGGTAAGACGTTGATGGCACGTGCGGTTGCAAATGAGACTGGTGCTTTCTTCTTCTTGATTAATGGTCCGGAAATTATGAGTAAGATGGCTGGAGAGAGTGAGAGTAATTTGAGGAAGGCATTTGAGGAAGCCGAGAAGAACTCGCCTGCTATCATCTTCATTGATGAAATCGACTCAATCGCTCCTAAGCGTGAAAAGGTGCGTCATTTAATGTCTTCATCTACATCTTCGTGACTGACTTGTTTTCAAAGACCAACGGGGAAGTCGAGCGTCGTGTTGTGTCCCAACTCCTTACACTGATGGACGGACTGAAGGCGCGGTCTAACGTCGTGGTCATGGCTGCAACTAACCGACCCAACTCTATCGACCCCGCTTTGCGACGATTCGGTCGTTTCGATCGTGAAGTTGACATTGGTATCCCTGACCCTACTGGCCGTCTTGAAATTCTGCGTATACACACAAAGAACATGAAGTTGGCCGACGATGTTGACCTTGAGCAGGTATGTCGGTCTTGCTTTTTCTAAGCTGGCATTAAACAACATTTTATAGATCGCTGCTGACACCCACGGTTACGTTGGTTCTGATGTCGCCTCTCTTTGTTCGGAGGCAGCCATGCAACAAATCCGTGAAAAGATGGATTTGATTGACCTCGATGAGGACACGATCGATGCCGAAGTTCTCGACTCCCTCGGTGTTACCATGGACAACTTCCGATTCGCATTGGGCACCTCTAATCCCTCTGCTCTTCGGGAAACTGTTGTCGAAGTGCCTACCGTCACTTGGGACGACATTGGTGGTTTGGAAAAGGTCAAGCAGGAACTCCAGGAAACCGTACAATACCCAGTGGATCACCCCGAGAAGTTCATCAAGTATGGCATGTCGCCATCGAAGGGTGTCTTGTTCTATGGCCCACCCGGTACCGGTAAGACGCTCTTGGCGAAGGCAATTGCGAATGAGTGCAACGCCAACTTCATTAGTATTAAGGTTCGTGTATATTGCTTGGCGCCTTGTCATATGCACTGACGATCTTTCAGGGCCCTGAGCTGCTTACGATGTGGTTCGGTGAATCTGAAGCCAACGTTCGTGACGTTTTCGATAAGGCTCGGGCTGCCGCGCCGTGTGTCATGTTCTTTGACGAACTGGATTCGATTGCCAAGGCCCGTGGTGGATCATCGGGAGATGCTGGCGGTGCCGGTGACCGCGTGTTGAACCAGATTCTTACCGAAATGGACGGAATGAACTCGAAGAAGAATGTCTTCATTATAGGCGCGACGAACAGACCCGATCAGATCGACTCGGCCCTGCTTCGTCCTGGTCGTCTCGACCAGCTGATTTACATTCCTCTACCTGACGAGCCTTCGCGCCTGTCTATCCTTAGGGCATGCCTAAAGAAATCGCCGGTCGCTCCTGAAGTTGATCTTGGCTTCCTGGCCAAGAACACGCACGGCTTCTCCGGCGCGGATTTGACTGAAATCTGCCAGCGCGCTGCAAAGTTGGCCATCAGAGAGTCCATCGATGCCGATATTAGACGGACACGAGAAAAGCAAGAAAAGGAGGAAGCTGCTGGTGACGACAAGATGGAAGAGGACGTGGAAGAGGAGGACCCCGTCCCCCAAATCACAAGGTCTGCGAACGCACAGTTTTCCGGCCGGGGCATTGCATGCTTATAACTGATTTTAGGGAGCATTTCGAGGAGGCGATGAAGTATGCCCGCCGTTCTGTTTCCGACCAAGACATTCGACGTTACGAGATGTTCTCTCAGGTATGCTACCTCCCCATGCGCAGCTTAGAGCGAACTGACTTGGCATTGTAGAACCTGCAACAGTCGAGAGGGTTTGGAAACAACTTCAAGTTCCCCGAGGGCGAGTCATCGGGTGCGACAGCAGGTGTTGCTTCCGGAAATGCAGGATTCACGGAGGATAATGCTGATGATGATTTGTATGCGTAAGAAAAAAGGACTGTAAATCTTTCACCCTGTTTTTTCTTGTACGTTCTATGAGAGATGAATGTTAGATGAGCCGATACTTGAATAATTGCGCGTTACATGTACTTTATGAGTAATGCCATTTGCCGTGGCGATTGTCACGTGGAACTCACTCTGCCTAGTCCTTGCTTCCCAAATTACTGCAGTCCTGAACGCGGTGTAGAGCCTTTCCCCAGAAATTTGGCAGAGCAGGGCAGCGGACAAATTCCTACTTGGAACCGCAACAACGAAAATGTCGACGAAGCACTCTCCGCCGCTGTCGAAGCCGTCACTTGCCAAGAGGCTCTCGGGGCTCGCAACGACACCGCTAACACCCGTAAAGAAATCGCTTCATGACAATATCGAGTTCGTACCGTTTCGTTCGGGTGCTTCGATGGTATGCTGAAATGAGCATCGTCCAGCTTCGTTCCATCCTCGATACCGGCCCAACGGAGGCTAGAAATGCTGGCAGTAGCCATCTGGTCCATTCTGATAGTCGGGTCCTGCACGCTGTTCATCTTCCTGTGGTACGTTGGTGTCGCAATTTGGGGTGACGGGGCTGACAGCGAACCAGTTCCTTTCCACCGTTGTGGCCTCTCGTTACTTGCTATATGATATGGGTGCATTACCTCGACAAGTCGCCTGAGCACGGGGGGCGGGTCTGGCACTGGTACCGCCGGTGTGCATGGTGGAGGTACTTCGTGGCATATTATCCTATTACGTGAGGCGTCACTTTGGCTTCTGTTTTGGGGTGTATTTTGACACTTTTTCCATGCAGATGCTTGAAGGTCGGTCCGTCGTTGACGAAGGAATGCGGCTTTGACTATTGTTGCGTTGTAGGAGGCAGACTTGCCGCCCAGTCGCACTTATGTTTTTGGTTACCACCCTCATGGTATGTCGACATACGGACTACAAATGTTTATAATTTCTCAAACAGGTTACGAACAGGTATCATTGGCATGTACGTTTGCGGTTCATCTTTGGTTTGTTTTACGTTCCCGCCAAGCTCAAGGTCATCTCCAGGGGAGCTTTTGCAAACTTCGGTACCGACGGTATGTTATCATAGCCCATCTCATTGTTTCAACTTTTTTTTCATTCGATAAATGTTTAGTGACTGGATTCTCCAGACTTTTCCCTGGGATTACAACACATCTCCTTACTCTTTCTAGCAACTTTAAGCTTCCGTTCTATCGGGAGTTCATGATACATTCGGGAATGGGGAGCGTGAGTAAGAGGTCGTGCAGTAACATCCTGCAGAGCGGTCCAGGACAGTCTATCACCATCGTCGTCGGAGGGGCTGCAGAGAGCCTGAGCGCTCATCCAGGAACCGCCGACTTGACTCTTCGTAAACGGTACGTTATCTTACCGTTATCGTTGCTACCTGCTTTTTTGAAATCACCTTTAGGCTAGGGTTCATCAAGATTGCTATCCAGGAAGGGTCGGTCTCTTTTGCTTCTTTTAATCAACTTTTAGTTTACTCATTCATGAAGAGCGGACCTCGTACCGGTATTCTCCTTCGGAGAAAACGACGTAGGTTTTATTTTCCCATGAAAAGGCGGCCAACTAAAAAAAAACAATAAATCCATCAGATTTTCTCGCAAATGCCCAACGAGAAGGGGACTGCCATTTACATGTTCCAGAAGAAATTTCAGGCGATCTTTGGCTTTACTTTGCCGCTGTTCCACGGAAGAGGGATGCTCAATTGTGTGTTATCTGTTTCTTTTCCCCCCGGCGCCTCGATGACAAGGGATGCTTTAGATAACCTCGGGCTACTCCCTTATAGGCGGAGAATAACTGCCGTCGGTGAGACTTTGAACCTGCATGTGGCGTTGCTCCATTACAGATATTCTGACAAGTTTTTCCTCAGTCGGACGACCCATACCCGTGAAGCGAGTTAATCAACCAGATATCGAGGAGGTTCAGCGCATCCAGACTCTTTACATCACGGAACTACAGCGGTACGCTTTTCTCTTCCCCCCTGAGCTCTTAGCGATGGTTATAATGATGACACAGGATTTGGGATACCCACAAGGATGAGTTTGCCAAGGCCAGGAAGCGGGAGTTGAATATTATTGATTAGGATACGTTCTTTGAACGGCTTTTTTGGTTGTAACTCCAGAACATTTTATTCCCAGTACAGCGCTATTATTCTTTCTTAACTTGCTTGCAGTCAGGTATCTGCGACGCGATCACTATACGTACATAACTTAGCTCTAGATCTAAATCCATATCGTCATCGGTAAAATTTCCCACGCGTCGAGGCGCCCTTGTAAGATTCATTTTTCCTCGCGTACCCGCTACTGGCCGCTGGGTCAATTGTTGATCCGCTGCTGCGCGGAGTAACTTGCACGGATAGTGGGAGGAGCCACAAGCGATTAGCTCGGCAGGGGATGTCCTCCGAGGAGTGTGAACGTCAAAAGGTGGAATGCCAAGACCATACGCATAGGACAAAAGATAAAGGACGACCCCGAGTTGCTATAGTGAACAAGTCAAAAATTTAAGACCGTATGCCCCCAGCGGCGTGTTATCTGAAAATCAACACATACAATTTTCATGTGAGCCGGAAATTTTTAGGCAGATAACTGTAACTGTAGCCCTCGAAACGACAGTTCAAATCGCCGCCCGTGTCATTCTTGAACCACAAGCCTGAATCAGAAAGCATGTGGTTGTAAGCCTGAGCGTCTCGGTTGGGGTTGTTGAATGCACATGTACGAAACTGTCGGGGAATTGGCTCCAAAAGTCGGACAAGCTTAGTTCCGTGTAAAAGGCCAAACCAACGGTATCTTTACTCGAAGTCAACTTGAAAGCATGGTAATGTCATAACCCTGGTGTCTACATAGTCTAACCACGAAAGCGCTGTAGTACATATTATTCTCCCATTAACCCGCGATTCTAACGTCTTAGTGTAGACGGCCCAAGCAGAGGGTTTCAAGGTATCAATGCGGGTAAAATTTAAAGATAAGTGCTTAAGAAGATGCGAATGAGCGTATAACAATGCAAGACCTATTCTAATGGCAAAGCAGCCTAGCTATGAACTTAAACATTCAAAGGCACGCTCAGGTTTCCGTCGCATCGAGCCGGGACATAAGCACTCACAAATACAATTAAAATGAACGCAACAAGTTCACTTCACGTCGGTTCGCTCCTTCGAGTTCCGCCACGATTTCAAGTTATCGACCCGTCTCGCAGGCCACCCGACGTACACAGCACCCGACTCGGCGACCTCGCCCGATGTCAAAAGCGTGTGCTCACACAGCATGCTGCTATCCTCCATAGAAGCACCGGAAAGCAATCTGGAACCACTTCGCATAGCACAACTGCAAAAAACTTGTGTGAGAGAATGTTCTAGAGTACAAGTGAACCGAGCAACCCACCCATTACCGATCTTCAGGCCGTTAAGCGCGAAATTTCCTCTCGAGTTGATGTGCGCCACGACTGAGCAGTTGTCTAGGGTCACATCATCGCCAAGCTGCCAATAGATCATCTTTAGTAAAGGTATTCCATGGAAAGAGAGACCATTACCTCAACCAGATCGGGTTCGGTCATCAAACCAGCTTTACCACCGACATATATGGCACAGTTCTTGCCGATCTTAGCACCCAACGCCCGCAAATACCATACGATGAAAACAGTTCCCGTAAGGGGGAGTAGGATTCCCCCATTTCCGTACCCCTTGTAAAGCGGGCGGGAAAGGACCAGGTGGAGTTGCCATCTCTGGCAGTAACTGCTCTTGTCCCATTCGAATTTTCCCACATGACGGCGTCCAATGACGATCCATTTGGTCAAGATTACCCATAAAATGGCGGCCAGAGCTTGAAGGTTGAGCACGACGGTAAAACTGAGAGCGATGAGGCCATAGAGTACAACGACGCGGTACCAGATGGGGCTGAAGAAGTGGATCTCCGGGAAATGAATGTGCAACTGGCGAAGGATCTGAGCTGCTGTAACAGCACTGATCGACCAGAAAGCGGCAGAACATGAAGCAACGACAACGTTGATGAACAGGAGGATGGAGTACGGGAAGACAAAGTAATCCGCTTGGCGTTTGTAGAAGGCCTTGCCAAACGGTGTTGTCGTGTCGCTATTTGGATCGGGGTCCTTTGAACCTTTGTTGAAACAGATGGC
This sequence comes from Desarmillaria tabescens, assembly GCF_030435595.1. NCBI lineage: Eukaryota > Fungi > Basidiomycota > Agaricomycetes > Agaricales > Physalacriaceae > Desarmillaria > Desarmillaria tabescens. The sequence goes on from NW_026848302.1 coordinate 311,410, forward strand.
TTGACCACGATCTTGATTTCGATGTCAGCACATGAAGCCGCGCAAGGAAAAACATGACGTACCGCTACCCATCCATGTTGAGCGCTCCTCGTAGTAAGCATTCCGTGTAGTCATAGTACCTGATCCCAAGACGGCGCGCCGGCCCACGCGTACACCTGGGAGAAGGACCACTCGGTCGGCGATCATAGCTTTACAAGAATTGAGTTTTTAGGGTGAGATAGCATACTAATTTCACTTACCGCCATCGCCGATAACTACCTTCTCAGACGAATTTGCATCGGTAGTGAAGACCTCAGAACGCGACCCAAAGACGACATCGTTACCGACTTCCAACAGCTCCGGTTCGAGACAGTACATTCCAGATCCGGGCCAGTAGATTCGTCGACCAACCTTGGCGCCCATCGCACGGTAGACAAGCTATATCAAATGGAAGATGTCAGTCGGGGTAACTCCAAATGCCTAAATTTGACGACTCACAGAAACAACCTCATAATGGGTACCCAAAATAGAGAAAGCGTTCTTGAGATGATCTTGAGACAGGAGCACAGAGTTGATGTATCGGCGAAGCAAAACCAGCTGTGACGCATCTTCACTTTTGCAGGGTCTGTTCAGACCAAAGATGCGTTTCACGATGATCGAGAGAACCAGGTGAAGAAGTGGAGTGCAGACGGCCCTGACGATTCTTGACACCGCGTGATAGAGTACTCGGTCGGATGTAGCAAACCAATAGATCACAGCGACAAGAGCGTTACCACGAGGTCGGATAAAGGTAGTCTCCTGTAACATCAAATAGATGCACGCGAACCAGGGTAGATCTTGTAACATAAATAGAATGATTAGTTGAAGGACGGTAAGGCTAGTTAATGATGCGCCTACAGGATGTGAAAAGCACCAAACCAAAAATGGGATAGGCAACGAAAACTTTCAAGAACCAGCGTGGTTCCCGCAAAGAAGTCCTATTGAATGCTGCGTACTCCGGTGGAGAAGGGGCTTCGTTACTTGATGAATGAGGACCATAGACGGCGCCGTCTGGAATGCGAGCCCCGGGTGCCACTTGCGTGTAAGTATTGACGACGGCGTTCTTTCCAATAACAATGTTGTCGAGACGGAATTGCCCATCCCTCTCAACGCAGAACCCGCGAATGAGAGCAGTATCGAGGCGGCAGCCATCCTCTAGTCTGATGAGGTCGAACTCGCTGAGCTTCGCCTTATGCGCTATGTGGACGTTCTTGCCTATGTGGGCACCCAAAAGACGGAAGTAGAGCTTCTCTAGGGCTGGATGTGCTGCGAATACGCCACGACCAGCTGTGCGCAGGCTCTGATTCACGAGCCACCATCGCAGATAGTATGATGACCACCTACTCGTTGATCAGAAATGACATACAGTGAACAAACGGTACACTCACATCTTGTAAGTCCCACGTTTATATTTTCCAATGACAACCCACTTGAATGCTATCGCGGCGATTGGTGCTACGACTCGTGTCGCTAACCGCGCTGCAGCAATACAGCATAGTAGGACTCCCATACGTTCCCAGAAGGATTCGTCGATATACCTAGCCAGGTGGGACATAACGTACAACAAAAGTGTCCCTGATGTATCGTGAGATAACTTGAGACGTGAACTGCGAGTTACTCACAAGTCAAAGCGGTTTTGAGAGGATAGAAAAACATGAATGGGAAGACCTGAACCAAGATAGAAAGAGGGTGACTTTGTCCACGAAATCCTTTAGACGATTCCATGTCGTCCTGGTCGCCATAGCTCAATGTTGAGTCTGAAGGTGTGTTGGGTATCGACTTATAAGGGAGAGACATCATTGAGGTAGCATTGGACATGCTATGCTCTTGTTGACTCTCGATTAGCCCCGCGATCCCAGAAACAGTGCTGTTAGTGAAAATCGCAGAGATGGGTATACTTGCGCCTGTGGCCTTCCGAATGAAGTAGGATAACTTTCCCAGAAGAAGAGAATTGCCGCCAAGCAGGAAGAAATCAGAATCTCCTTTGATCCTGTCCGACTCGACGGAGAGAAGGTCAGAGATGATGTCGCGGATGAGAAGTTCGCGTGATGTCATGGTTGAAGCGTTCTGGCGAGCGAACTCCTCTTCCATAGTGGCGAAATCAACTTGGCCATCAGCATCCTTCAACAGCGGAGTCCTCAGAACACGGAGAGGATCAGGTAGGATGTAGCCTGGGAGGATTCCGGATATGTACTTTATCAGAGTTTCCTCATCAGGCACGTCCTGGCCCGTCATGGAGACAAAAGCTTCGGGATTGCCGTCGTGGCGGAAACGTACGGCAACATCGGACACTCCAAATGTGGATAGCAGTGTACGCTTGAGTGCGCTAAGGTCAACTGACACCTTCGAACATGCGACCGGTTCGGAGAGTGCTGCTAATGGAGGAGGAACCTCTGCTTCGAAATGACGTTGAACCACAGGGACACTGTCAGTCATGCATCCAAGACCGAACCGAGTCGCCAATTTGATTCGAAGAGGTTTGCCAGCACTAACGATGATAGGTCATTGGTGGACATACAATAAACACTAAAGCTTAAAGCCGCACCTATTCTTCGGTAAGTCCGCCATATAAACGATCGCAAATGGCCACTTTGAAGGGTGCAAGTGGTCTCTAAAACAAAGTTTCCGCTCAGCTGACGGAATAGCAAACTACAGCTCCACATACTTTAGTAGATCGTGGAGCTGTGAAAGTCCGACGCGAGGCCGGTCAGGCTGAGGAACTATAACAACACCAATGGCTTCCTGCAGCGCATTATGCTCGATTGCGAAAGCCAGAGAAGCCTTTGATGAATGTTCAGCTGATAAATAGATTCATAAATCGATGCCGCATACCTTAACATGGTCTCTCGCTGCCGTCATAATAGCCTCCTCAATCTCAAAGGGTGAAATAACTTCTCCTCCCTTGTTGATAATCTCCTTCGAACGACCAGTAATGAATAGGTAACCATCAGAATCCACATAGCCCACGTCTCCCGTATCAAACCAGCCTTCGCTCGAGAAAGCCGACGTATCGAGAGGCATATTGATGTCCGGAGAAACCTCGTACCCTTCAAACGTGGGCAGTCCGCGGACCGACACTGCTCCTGTTTTCCCGGTTGGTAGTTCGCGCTCCAAATCATAGGGATCACGGATCGAGATGTATGGACCGCACGCTATTCCAGAACATCCGGGACGTTCAAGTCGGTACGTCGTAGGCGGAGACGCGATTGGCATGCATCTAAATAAAGATCATGGCCATCAGTGTGCGAGAATAGAAATTTAGAGTTTAAACTTACTCCGTCATCCCGTACGAGGGCAAAATGGTGGCCTTTTTGAATCGGTTCTGGAGCTCGACAGCGAGAGAGGGAAGTAGACCACCGGCAGCATTGCAAATCATACGAATGCTGATGTCGCGATCTGGTTCAATGTAATCGGGCTGTGACGTAAGGACAGCATGATGGATGGTAGGCGCGGCGTAGTACCTTTACCACTAGCGTCAACCAAATAGACGAAGTAATAAAATATGACATACCAAGTCGCATGTAGCTGGGAAGCGAGATTCCAGAATGCGATCGCGTCAAAACCGGCGCACATGATTGCGCTTCCGCCAGAGAAAGCGGGGGCCCATAGATTTCGTACAATCCCGCCGACATGGAAAAGTGGCATCATGTTCACTAGTTTGAAAGTTAGAATTATAGTAAGTGCATAGAAATATTACTCACGGTTAACGTCGCGTGGTTGGAGATCCCATGAATGAACGACGGCCCAAGTACCCACAATCAAAGACCGTAAAGTATACGGCACAACCTTTTTCTTTCCACTAGTACCCGAAGTGTGGAGAACGAGCGACTGGTCACGAAGCCCATGTGGCGTCGATGGCGGAGGAATGATCATGTTACCGCCCACCAAGGTCATAGTGAACAATCCGGCGGGTCCGGTTGGGTGGCCTTCGATGTAGACGATCTCGCAGCCGAGGGCATCTCGAAGTGCCAGAAGCTCCAATCGATGTTCCGCCTCCTTCGTCGAAACAATTGCTTTGGCGTTCAAGCGATGTGCGTCTTCTCGAAGTTCGGATGCAGTGCAGCTCGCATTAACCGGGGCGACGGTGTGATAGGTAGCAAGGGAAAGAAGGGCGAGGGCGTTCTCGGGCCCAGTGGGAAGTGCAATCATAACTCTATCATTAGGACCCAGTGGCGACTTGGATGGGGAGTGGGGAAGCGCAAAGCTTTTGACAAAAGAGTGGAGGATGTCATGGTTTAATGATGGCCGAGAGGCGTCTGGTGAATGAATGGCAGGCGCTGATGTCGAGCAGAGACAGTCAAGCAGCGTATGGACCCGTCCTGAGCTGACAACACGTTCGTCAATCAGGTCTCCAAGAGAGACACCTGACGAGGGGGTGAGGTCCCGTAAGAAGGAGAGTGGGATGGACATGGTGTCAGAAGGGCTTCTAGCGCAAATCCGACTCTGCGGCTCCTCAGGAGAAGGGGAGGAAGAAGACCAGGCTTAAGTAGAGGGCGTCGACCGGCGGTGCTTATGAAGGAAGCCAGACGGAGCCAATCAACAAAGGATAACTGTCGGAAGCACACGACGTGGAGTTTCACATCCAAGGATATAAGCGACGGAAAACAGTCTCGAGCTAAAATGTGATAATGTGGGAAACGATTTTGCATCACAATTTGATAGACCCATGGAGCGAGCGAATGCATGTAATTCTGAGTTTGGCAATCGAATCGAAGAACGGAATAATTTTCGTTCATGAGGATCCGGAATTACGGGGCCGGAAGATACGCAAAAATAGTCCTGTTCCTGCAGATTTCTTCTTTGATCTGTTTAGGCCCGAGCAGTTCGCCTATCGAGGGCGACAGCATATCCTTGCAATTCTTTCGTAGTGAAAGTCATTTGAGCCACGCCAGCAAGCTCAGAGCGCCGCCAGGGTCGCAGTATACTACAGGAACCTATACACCTCGCAATCAGTGGAAACGAAGACGTGTTACTGGAAGATAGGACGATACTTGCCTCTCTTTCGTCATAGAAACTAATTGAGCCTGGTCCGTGGACCGTATCGGTTCGCTTGTGGGACAGAGCAACGGACGCATGGAAAAGAAGTTCGACTGACAACTTTGATGGCGGTCCAGTTCAAGGGATAGTAACAAATATACGTAAATACCGGCGTTCCATTATGCGTGTCGTCAAGTAGCCTGCAAGCGTCGCCGCTACGTCCCGAAAATGCCGAAAAAAAGGCATCGCTGGCTGTCAAGGGCGGCTAAAGTAGAGGCTTGGCATTCCAGATTCGGCACTGATGTCGCTGAGGTACCAATTTCAATACAGAATTTCAACTGGATTGGAATTCTAGTAGAATCATGAACTGCCTCAGCAGGAGGGGTCGTGCTCTTTTCGACTCTGCCAGTCGGTTTGATTTTGATTTTTATCCTTATCACACGGAAAACGCCAGCCTGCAGCTCTCAATCCCATATTTTGGGGTCGTATGTCATGGCCATATAGGGTTCATGTCGCGCCCTTCTCGGGGAACTTTGTATTGGATGAACCGGGTCGTCTGTTTTCTGATGAATCCATTATTTGTCGAACGTCGGCATCTCACATACATTAAAGATGGGCGCCATTATGAAGGTATGGGGTCCTTTATTGCTATTACTGGCTCTGTAGCTCTCGCTCTAAATGCAGTGCCTTTTTTCAGATGTCTTGAAGAACCATAGGAACACTGCTTGTTGCTTTGCAAGTCGGGCCGTCCCGGATGAGAAAAGGACAGTTACACCGAGCGTAGTACGTTAGCGAAAAAAAAAATCGAAGCACGGATATCTTTTATTCTGGTCTATAGATATCAGAAACCTTGGAAAACACTGGATAATCGAGGGTACTCTTCGTCATTATTGCGCGTCAGTCCTCAGGGAATGCTCTTGGCTTGAAGATCATAGTGAGATCTTCCCAGCATTGATCGATCGATGCGATTTTGAAATACACGGCGAAGTTGGTGAACGCACTTGATACTGTGCTAAGTATACCGTATACGAGAGCTGAAGGAGTATCGCATGCTCCGGCGCCAATCGGGGCTCCGGGAGTCTTCAGATGTCGGGTTGCTTGACCTCTGCACCGTGTTGAGGTGAGAGCTCGCAATGTTTAAGGGGAGAGACTCTTCGGGTTTCGAGATGGCGGTCGGGACATTTTCAAAGCGAGAGCTCGGGCTTTGAGAGGGCAAGGTCAAGATAATCGATATGGTGTTTTTTGAAGATTGGAGCTCGGGACCTTTCGGGACATTTTTTGACTGTCATTTATTGGCAGTAGGATTTTGGGGTATCTTGAGATACTTTTATTCCCTTTTGAGACCTTGCCGTCTAACACTGAATCCTAAGTTCTACAGAGTGACGGCGTCTGACTGAACAGTGCGTATCGATAACTCCGTCTTACCCGTATGTGAAACTAACAATTTCAGAGTGTGGGAATTATGCAACCACTGCAATGCGCAGGCGCATAAACCTTCTTTAGACTTGTTCTCCAGCCTGCTGTCGCATTTTGAGACCCTAGTATGTAAATTCAGAGTAACTAACTCCATAAATTTCATTATTTATTTCCAGCTGAGTATTTTAAAGTTTACTTCTCCAACTTCCAACTTACTTGGCATTGATGTGCTCCAAGAGGAGGGTAAGGACAGCTTCCTATAAGCAGAAGTTTCGTTAGACGTTAGAACGCGTTAACAGAATACCCCTAACTCGCCTTTTCGAATGTCCTACGCTACAAATTAGCGGCTCAAAAATGTCCCCAATAAATGTCCCGAACCCAGCGGGTCGAGTGTCCCGAGCTTTACGTCTCAAAATCTCACAACGTCCTCTCTGAGCACTTGTCTGGACATGCCGCAAATCTAGGATAACTAAAATATCGACTGTAAACATCCCTAGTTTTAGTCTCAATCGTCTCGAGGTCTGAGGCGGATTTCTCCTCGAATTCCAATTTCGCAGTGTCTCCGAGACAGATTCTGCCTTCAAAACCCGGCTGTTATTTCTCAGAGTCAAGAGATCTGACGTGATAACTCAAGTCTAGGCTGACCTAGGAGAGTAAAACAGCGGCAGAGATGTTGAATTCTCCAAGTACGTATATTCTCGAAGTCCACTACAAACAAGTGTTGCCAAGTTGAGTTTTCGGGCTCGATCACGATTTCATTAGGAAGAAAGTGTAGCCAGCGCCGAGGATACAGCTCAGTGAATATCTGGTATGTATTGAGACGGTGGCAGGCATTTTGCGAAGATCAATCTTCAACATGGTGGATTTACTGATGGCAGTACGGTCCCACCGAGCCCCGGATGATCCGAGCAGAAGAATCTATGTCTTGGAACGAATATCGCATCCATAGCTTATAGCTTTCAATTATGACGCGCTGTTGTCATAGGAAACTCCGAGGCAAATTTGTCAGCATTAAATTAACCGGTAACTGTCGCTAGAATCGGGGCTGGAACGAATTCAGAGCACTCAATCCTCCTCCTCCTATACGAGAAACCCGACCGTATGGATACCCCCAGAGTATGTTTCCCATCCAACCGCTGCATAGCCTGCCTGCCGGTGCCGAAGAAATTCGTCCTACCACCCACGGTCGAACTTTAGAGGTACTTGGCAAGTCTCGCTAACACCCGAGCACTCAAGAAACGTGAATCCTCCACAGCTACTTACCAATGAATGTTACTTTCACACACGGCTGAACTTTGGAGATGCTTGGCAGGTCTGGCCAGTACCCCGTACAGGAGAAATCGCGATGCTTCCGATTTCTTCTCTGATGAATGTTACTTCATCTGTGTTCCCAGGGGATAATGAATGTATCGTGTGTGAACCCACGCAATAATGGATTGTTTCGCATGCGAGCGCGCGCAAAAATACTAATACCGTCGCAACACGCGGAGAACTCATACAAGAGTCTCCATCTGCTTCAAGCACAAGAATTTGACGCAGTAACGCCTTCGATAAGCGCGGGCCCAGGGTCCAGCACACGGAATTCGATCAAGAAAGTAGCGAAGCAGACAGGGGTGAAGACCATTCAACCAAAGTAGGAACTCGAGTCAGGGTGCAATGGTCTCCAAATGATTCCAAGCCCGTCACATCCCAAACCTACATTCATGCAGAAGTGATGTTGTTACCCGCTCCCGCGAACATCATATTTAAAATCAAGATATCAAGCTCTTAGTAAAGATGAGCGCTCGGGCGCATCATCCGGCGTATAGATTAAGTGCCAATAGCAATTGCCGATGACGAGTAATTCCTCCGAGTCGAGCGTCGGGACAATATAAGCGAGCCGCTAAGCCATAATAGTCAGCATGTTATCATTCTTACGCAAGCCCGCCCCAACCTTGTGGCAGATATCGATGTCCGGTGGAGGAACGGTCAAGCAAGAGTGATTACGGGGATGCTATTCCCAGGAATTTACGTAGGAATGCCAAAGGTGTGAGATGGAAACACATGGTAGAACATAGCATCGGACATAGTAGTGCTCGACTGGGAGGGAGTATGACGACTTTGAGGACTTTGAAGTCAGGGCCGAGGTTTTAAACAGCTCGGAGAAACCTCTTCACCGTGATGCGTCTTGTGCGCGTCGTCCTTGGCGCGATTTACCGACTACTGCACGTTGGAGGCTGTAACTTCTAGGTTTAATAGCAGGTGGGCTCAACGCTTGGTGTTCTCTGTAGAGCCCTATGAGTCAGTGCAACGCATGAGCAGTACGGTTGTGGAGTTTAATATACGTAGCTAGCACAAAGAAGTCGAAGAAGACTTGTGGTGTTGTGAAACGCGGTGGCTGGTGCCATATCTCAAAGAGAGGCTTGGCAGAATTTCCGTGTCCGACGGCCTACCTAACGTGTAAAGCAACTCTAAATAAGTCCGAGAGAGGGAGAGTGCCGGCGCACCAATCCAAAGGATCAGAACTAGAGATTGGCACAATGGTATCGCCATGATAAGGGGCTGGTAGACGGAGGTTAAGGAGGTAATATCGGAAACCTGCGCATAAATTCCAGGGTACTCTGAGGCGGTTGGCATATCTTGAGAAGAATCCTGATAGGTCGATATACGTATCTTTTTCCAAGGCACCGGGGATCCGCCCATTCTAAATGTTTCTGCCTTGGCTTTCTGATACTTGCCCGGAGAAAGCAATGGAAAAATCCTGGGGGTTGGATGCCACGACCCTGACGAGATTAGTACGTCAGCAGTACTTGCGGAGATAACGACAACAAAAGGCGAAAGAGGATGAACATTGTAAAGTCGAGGATTATTACCCTTGGGAATGGGGAAATCGCCTTGATCCTGACGGCTGAATTCGACGGGGAAAAGTAATGACATGGTGGTACAGGCATGAGTTAATGCCAAGTCTCGGTGACCGGAACGATTGATGTGTCTTGCCCGGCTCGAACTTGGCTTGGATTTCCCACTCCCGCTCCAAGCAAAAAAATGTGATGCAGATGTCGAAGGCGTTGATGATGCAACTGAGTTCATACAGAAGAATCGACTGCTATCGAGGGTGAGACAGGTTCGAGTGACCAGTGTATCGGTCTTGCTGCCGGCATTGGAACAGAATGAGCTGGATCGGTCCTTTACTCGTTGTCTTCGTGAACCACTACCGGTGTCAGAGGTGCCTTTGTGAAAAAATTCCCGTATGTCGACGACCGCCCATGACAGTGACATCAGATGCAGGACGTCGGCGACGCGCCGGCCCAAAAGCAACTTGGACTCACAAGCTGTGATTTCAGTTGTAACTTCACTCTTAAATTTTCGGAGGTGTTTCTCATGTGCATGTAGCGGCCATTATTGAGAGAGATTGTTGCGAGACCAGTAAGTTGAGAAAAAGAAATCTCAAGTTACAATCTGTGCAGGGACTCAGTATCAATGTCAAAATGTTCGTGTCACTCATTGTCTTACCAGACATAGGCGATACACACTTGTCGTTGCAACGCTGTCGTCGATTCATTGCGTTCGGACAGTCAGTGGATACTCTGACATGTTGGTCGGTGCCCAGAAGGATCTATCATATGCAGTGAATATAATTTAGCCAGAAATCTTCGTCCATGGGCCATGGCGATCGTACCTGGATGGTATGGTAAAGAACCGGAGGTGATCTGTGCCTGCTACTGATTTCACTTGGAGGCATAGGTTAGTATGACGCATTAGAGGCAACCTAAATATGAAAGACTTGTCGATTTTGGTGTCAAGAACACCTTGGAGTAGCTTTGAATCAAGGAAGGATAGTACTCACTGTGCGAACTTTCTGGGTGTGAATGATTTGACACGATACACAAGAGTCCACAAGTCCCTGAAATGAAACGACGCATCGGCAGATGTCAAATTAATTACTGCACCGCAATGCGCGGTCCACTCTAGTTAGTATTCGTCGTGCTTGACTGTCCCTGAAACAAAAACGGTTGATGAATCCTTGTGCCTAGCGATCGTTGTCGCCCCTGCCCAGCGGCGATTTTCCTAGGTAAGGGCGCCTCAATCTCAAGGTCCAAGATTCTAAGTTGCCTGCTCATACAAATTTGTTACATGGAGACTCGACGGAGGATAAGAAAGTCCAGACATTACCCTGGCGGCCGCAGACTATTTAAGCAAAGCGTAAAGAATAGAGAATAAATTTGAGAGTAGAGCTGAGATAGAGATGTACACCAAGTAAACAGATTACTCGTTGGATCTTGTTTCTGATGTACGTCTGGTCAAAATGACTGCAAAGCTTCAGGTGACGCGCAACGCGGTCACGTGATCGGATCCGCCACACTTTGCCAAAGCGACACAAACACTGATGGAGTATAAGAACTGGGCGAGACACAAATACGAACCCACCTTTCCTTTCCTTCCTACTTCCATTTGCTCAGATCCCGGTGATCTTCGAGCCTTTACACTCTAATTTTATCCAGCCTATTTGCACATCTCTATAATCCTATTCCCCGCTTCTTTTTTTTACCACAACCTAATACGCCATTCGAAATGGTTTTCGTTCCTGCTCGCTTCACCGTTTTCGCTGCCTGTGTCTCTCTCGCCGCCATTTCTCAGAATTCGCTCTCTGTCGATGCCGCTGCTCTACCTCGCTCTGATGTCACGAACACTAAGCCCGCCGTTCGCAAAGAAGCCCTGCTTATGCCCCTTCCTCATCATAAATCTGCGCCTGTATCTCACAAAGGCAAGAAGACTGAGAAGAAGGGAGACAGAAAGCACAAGGAGAAGCAACATAACGCGGTTCGTTGTCTTATTTTCTGTTGATGTGCCCGAAGTTGACGCATATATGCGCCTTGATTTGTAGAGATTTGACAGTCCGGACGAGGAGCCTGCCGCCGTGCTGAAGATGTCGGAGCAGCAAGCCTACTTCGACCGTGATGGAGCTCGCGCCCATGGTGGTCATGGTGGTCATCGCAAAGTCATTTCCGATGGGAGGAACAATCACGCTCGCGTTCACCAGCGAAGTCCTGATCACGACCATGATCATGAGCACGACCATGACCATGACCATGACCACGATCATGACCACGACCACGACCACGACCATGACCACGACCACCATCACCATCGACGCTCTGCACTTGCTTTCGCGATGTCCTCTAGAGTTTCTTCCTCGACGAACAGACACTCTCGTCGAAGTACCTTAGAATGCACCGAGGAAAATGCGCAACAAGGAACTATCGATGTTATGGTACGCCGGCAAATCTATTTCGTAGATACATCTAACCATCTCTTTATAGTCCGACGACAAGAAACTAGGGTCGCTCTTGGTAAATGGCACAGACAATTCCGTATTCGTATCACCGAATGAGCAGATGCTCTTTTGTCTCATCGGAACGGCTGTCGACGTCTCAGACTCGCATAATTTCGTTCAACTTCAGATACCCACCACTTCTGCGGAGTGTCCCCGTTGCGTCACATACCGTACAGAATCTTCGACGCCCTCAAGCCTGTACCTCGCACCTTGCGGACAGATCAGTGCTGGGAGTGATGAGAGTCAGGACTTCACATTCGCTGAGGATACTAATACTGTCAATCCCACGTCCCGCGACGCGTCTCGTCCTCAGGCAGCCGATGTCGGTGAACGCGTGACGGACTTGGAGGAGAGGAACGAGGTGTTGAGAAACGCATCAATGGTATTCAAGCCGAGTAATGTTACAGAGGATCCGGGTGCGAGCGCCGAGGAGAACACGTCTACGGTGACCGTGACGGAGACTCGGACTGCTACTGTTACTGCCACCATCACTAGCACGGCATCAGCGCTTTCTTCGGCGACGGCACAAGATGCTTTGACTTCTGACTCTGACTCCTCTACGACTGTCATAGTACCCGCCTCGACGGATTCCAGCAGTACTCCCTCGACTACACCCAGTTCACTCAAGATCGAAGTCTATGTACCGGAAGGAGCTTCTGACAGCCAGTCGTCATCCTCGCAAGCGGCGACTTCAAGCGCGTCTGGCACCGCAGATACTCTTACATCGACATCTGTCAATCCTGCTCAAGTCGCTTCTGCAACTGCTGCTTCTGATAGTTCTGCTTCTTCGGCAGTATCGACTACGGACACTTCAAGTTCGACCGCAATGGTGGCAGCCCGGTCACGGACGACGGCGGTGAGTACCGCACCCTATGAGTGGAAGTTCAGCAGGAAGTAAGGAAGTTAACTACGGAGCCTTTGTGTACTGTAACAGCGAATGGACGTTTTGAAGATCTTTGAGGAGTCTGCACTTTTATGTTCTGAGTAATATCCATGACGATCTCCTTTGATAAAGATCGAGATGGCATACACCTGATCAATATCACGGTCCCACTAACGCGTCTTCATTGAAGATGACACGTTAAATTGCATTAGACATGCGCACTGTAACATCGAACATTACGAAGGATGCAATACTTATCATAGAATACCCCTTCACCCCAATAGCCGCATTCTGACCACCGTCCTCTGTCCAGGAAAAAAGGGATGCGAGTACTCTGGGAGGATAGCAATTTCTAATTCGCCATGCATGTCTTTGGCGATTCTTATATCATCATTCTTCTCTGCTCGGTCATGCATTGTAACGTGAATACGATGCACGCAACGATAGCGCGTAAGGATCCCTCCATGAGCAAGGGTTACAAGACGAGTCTTTGGACTGGGAAGGAGATCAATTAATGGAGCCAACATTGAAAAGTGGAGGGAAGACACTGACTCAAATGCGACGCCGCCAACCCTTTCTATCTCGCCCCTCAACCTGCCGACAAAATCGACCACAGCGGCTTGGCGGTCACAAATTGCATAGTCCATCGCGACAACAGAATATTCACCATCAAAAGCAAGAAGCTCGCCTTCCTTAGCTGTTGTCTTCTCTTGACCGGGGCCCCCGGTATCATGTTGGTCCCTTGACGAGTGCTTATCCACTCCGTCGGCTTTCTTCGGACCGTTTCCCTTTTCATTTTCCTGCCGATGCTTCATGACAATCCACTCTGCCTGTGCCTCAAAGAACCCTCGTAGACGCTGCTGATAATCGTCAAGGAGACGCGGGAAGGAGGCGTATTCAGGGTATACCGGTTTGCGTGGTTCCTGGTGCTCTTTCGTTTAGCTGATGCTTCAGAATCCGGACGTAGGACCTCACCATTCGAGGGGGTGGTTTGTCATTGGCCATTGGCACTTCTACCCCTTCCTGCCTGCGCCTCCTCAGCATTTTGGTCCTGTGACGACATGCTTTGCACATTTTCCACTTGTACACCTCCACAGGCGGAATGACAGTATTACAATACCGAATCGTGCATATTCGGTACCCGGGCGGGAGGCTTTGCGGATCTGGTTTTGGCTGCTAAGAAGATATCAGAAAGGGACAGAGTAGCGAGGAGGACGACTTACACTAGAACTCGTCTTCTCCTTATCGGGGGTATATGTTCCCTTAGTGATTCCAAGCCGCTTGCGCTGATACTCCCGGTGATGTTTTCGACAGGCTTTACAGCATTTCCACGCGTATCCTTGATCGAGGAGAGCACCACATGCAGTGATTGCACATTTTCTCTGGGGATCTGGGGTACTAGAAGACGAGGCGACCGACGACGACGGAGTAGCAGCGACTTTCTCTGGGCTCCTGGGAGGTATCCGTATTACCAACCTCACTGGCTGTGCGGGGGGACGTGCCGGTTGGGGAGGAGATTCATCATCATCCTCGCTTGTAGTATCTCCAGAGTGTTGTCCAGATTCAGCTGTTCGTCGTCGACTCATTCCTTCGAAGAGTGCCTCTTCATCGCTGCTGCTCAGATCCGTGAGGTCACTATCCCATCCAGATATGGATTCCTTTTCAGGGAAAGGGTCGGGAATGCTGGGTACGGAGACTGAGGGAGTAGTAGCCGGTTCCGAGGCCTGGAACTGCTCCCTCTTGCGCTTGGCTGGAATAACGATTATCCCCGCGCGTTCCTTCCTCTCTCGTTCTTTACCTTTGTTGGATATTCTGTTTTTCCAGTCCTTCATCACACATGACGGACAACGATGCGCAGAAGAGGAGGCATGGATGAGACCTCTGCAGTTTGGCGTCGCACAAGGACGGAGAGGCTGTGAGAGAGCAAGGCTAAGAATTATGTTTTGAGTCAAACTGCTGGGGAGAACGTACCGCAGGTGCAGTCTTTTTCTTCTTGGGAAGAGGAGGTGGTGGTAAACGTGGTATGGTCGGTGCTTGTGGTATTGATACTATAACTGGTGGAGGTGGAGGTGCCAATTCGCTATCCCTGCGTACAGTCACCTCAGGCTATTCCCTTAAAATCAATACAATTCCAAAGACACAAGGTAATGATATCATACCTCGGGATACGATAAATCATCCGGTATCGGAGTACTTGCAACATCATCCGGAATGACGATTGGCGAGTCCTTTGACTTCCCAACGACTTCCCTTCTCTTCATAGAAGTAATGGGTACATCAATATCGAACGCGCGCCGGGGCTTCGCAGTCTTGGGAAACTGTCCCACCGCAGCCAAAGGTCTGCACCTCGCGCAAAACACGTCTTCATCAGCAGAGTTTCGCGGCGTCAAGATCGAACCACAGCCGAAGCGCATGCACATACGGATACTGTGGGGCGCGATCATCTGTGCTGGGGTGGGGATCGTCTGAAAGGGTGAGTGGGGGAAGACAAATTCGCCTTTCGAGTTAAAATGCACTGGGATAGAAGGTGAACCCGAAGGTGGGTAAGGATTGAGATTTGGAATTGGTGCTATAGGTCCAGATGTGGCTTGTTTCGGCGGGAAGACGGAGCTGGGTCTGTCAAGGTACTTTCTTGCATTCTACAACATTTGAGCATTAGTTTTGGATTCAAGCCTTTCTTAAACATTTTGATACTCACCTTTGGGTTCATATTTCTCTCCCCGGCTTTGTCCTTCAATCGAGTGGGCGCCAATCACAATCAGTCAAAAAAGTCCTGAAAATAGGCGCTGATGACATACATTCTGCTTCTGCTACGCACGATTTGTCAGTTCTCTATGTTCGCATGGAAGATCCGGGAACATCAACCTTATCGTTGCCGAAGAGTCTCTGCATGCTCTCCTTTTTTTTCTCCTCCCATGCGCGAACACTCGCTTCTACTGCATCCATATCAGGGTATCATCAATTAAGCGCACTCAGTCTCCGACGTAACACAAAAACACTTGAACAGCAAAGTAGCACGGCGAGGTAGGCTAGGGGAACAGCGACGACGACTGTTCATTTGATTTTAGAGTCTAAAAAAATTTTAAGTATGAAATTGAAAGCCCGCAGTGCGGGCGTGTGAATTCTTTTTTTACGACTCTGCCTGACTGGTTGAATGAAGTTTATCTCATTTGGCGACACGCTTGGGACTGTATGTACGTTGACCAAGTCCGTTAAATACACGCCACGGAGAAAGATCCAACCGTGATAGAACAAGCTGAAGGGTCAATTGAAAATAAATCCTGGGAAAACTTCCTATCCTCAGCGTATATGGTATAAGCTGGGGGCTAAACATGAATAAAGGCGGAGTGGTGAAGTACAAAGGGGATATGGACGATGGCCAGAATGGATGTATTACGCTGTCGTTGCGACGCAAGAAGGTGGACACCATCTAGAAATGTCAAGACAACGACGCGCGAAGTCGTCTCAAAAGTCTGACGCGCCCGGGAAGGTCTAACGTACTAGAAAAACGACGTAGTCACTTGAAGAAAGCTGTGCGGCGGTGAAAGGCAAGTTCGATATAGAAATTGCATGTACTACCGACGCCAACGCCAACACCGCAGTTGACCGCGCCGAGAAAAAACGACGATGGCGATGTTGCCACGGACAGTACTAGCCGCAAGGAAGAGAAAGCAATATCGAGATGCCCGAAAACTTGGATAGAGATGTCCGAATGATCCTGGGCGCCACCGATGAACGTATCATAGTGTGTATGCATTGTATAATAAGGGATTTGTAGCTTTTCCACCGTGGACCGCGGCTTGAGTACAGCCCAAACAGACGTGATTTGTATTCAGTATTGGTTGGTGTTGGTGTTGGTGTTGGTACCGGCACAAGGTCCCAATAAGGAACGGCCGGGCCCACAGTCCAAACATGGCAAGCCATGCGCTGTGGCCACGAAGGCTCATACCGTTGTGATCACACTGTTGAGTGTGTCGCGCGGAGTAGAGACACATCGCGGGGTATGTAAGGAAGCAATACAAAGGACAATGTAGAGACAGCATTAAAGTTTACGGAAAACATCAAATACATATTTTGCTAAAGATCCACAAGTCTTATCTATCTGCTGCGAGGAGTGTACGAGTCCCATCATACCCGGATACAGAGGAATACAGTAATGATGGTGTTGACTCCATCTCAGAATCTCGACGGCAAGGGAATGGGAAGAAGTCAGTAAGTGAATGAGTGCCTTCCTGTGTGCGGGAATAGGCGCATTCAGATAATTATCGAGCGAAAATTCGCAACGGCAAACTTGCAGACAGCACTGTGGCACGAGAGCTAGTATCGGTAGAAAGATAAGACAGACTTGGAGGACGTTTCAATGAAGGAATTGATATCCATTAGACACAACTTCACCGCTGCCATAACATTATCTATATCACCTAGGATCCATGGTGGGGCTGCTGTAAGACACGGGCAAGGTCAGATAACGAAAGCTCTTCACAGGGTACACAATTAAATCAAAGGGAACATATCTCGCTCGGAAAGAATTGTATCGAAACCGGTGGAACCGACGAGTCGGAACGACATAGTAGCGGAAGGCGACGAAAGAAAGACATCAATTCAGACCAACAACCATCGAAGGCTGTTGAACACCACGGTTACTGTGATCCAAGTCGTAACGGAACAAAATTCAACAGGAGTACCAAGAGCCAACCAGGAAGCAATTCGAGAGATGTGCAGTGGCACGTCATGGAACCGGGTAAGGGATTGTTCCAAATTCCAAGCAATGAGACATGTGCGTCAGCGATGACGACAAAAGAACATGTTAATAAACAAGAATACATAACAGACTCAGACATGGCGCACAGGCCATGCGCTGATGGAGAGGGAGATTACAGGTCAGCAGCGGGCCAATGAAAGATGCTAAACACAATGGCAGCGTCTGACCCATCCACCGACAAACATTGACAAGGAACCAGACAGCGGGAAGGGAACGCGAGCATCAGGCGAGCATAACTGACAAGGTCCGCCATTTCCCTGAACAGCGTGCCTGTAGCAATGCTCGAGCCTTAGCCCCTGAAAACCACAAAGCGGAAACCGAGTACAACCAAACAGGCAAGCTCCTTCGAAAAAGAGACTGCCTGCGGATGGAACACCGAGTACCACCAAACTGGTGAACTCCTTCGGAAAGGAGGCCACCAGCGGACGTAACAACCGAGTACCACCAAACTGATGAGCTCCTTCGTAAAGGAGACCATCAGCGGACGTAACAACCGAGTACCACCAAACAGGTGAGATCCTTCGCAAAGGAGACCACCAGCGGAGAGACAACCGAGTACCACCAAACTGGTGAGGTGGACTCCTTCGTAAAGGAGACCATCAGCGGACGTAACAACCGAGTACCACCAAACTGGTGAGGTGGAATCCAAGATGGGGAAATTAGTATTGCACCCTTGTCTGCGACCCTAGAACGACGGGGAGATGCACTCTTATCACATTTTGCCAGAGTAATGGGTCGGGTAAACTGCAAATGAGTACGACAAAGTAACACGACAAACCTTCTTTCTTGCGGCGGGCTCTGCAGGGTTGAGATAGAAATTTCAGCGATGAGCCAATAGATCAGACAGTCGGCACAGTATGATCAGAAGCACATATAGTATCGGTTCCTCCTGGGATCTTGGACAAGGGATGAGTATTGGGCCAAGTCATTGCAGACTTAGCGATATTGAGCTTTTGAGGTAGTCGTAATAGACAGACATATGGAGACGGTAATTGAGCCAGAATCGTACATGAACGAGAGCACAAAGTTGTAATGAGGCTTAAAGCGGACTTGATATACTCGAGGGGATTCTTTTCGGCGTTCGGAGCGGTAGAAGTTCACTTGACACAAAAATTCACTTCGTGCGATGGTTCGACAAGGAGAGTTTGGCTTGAGGTGGTTTATTCTTTGAGACAAACCAATTCATATTCCATCGTTTCGTCCCTAGTTGACGTGGTTCGCCAATTGAATATCAGAATGGGCACGTAGCATGTGAAGGACAATCACAAAACTAGTCAAATGTGCGTGTATCAGCGTGAGAGAAAGGCGTAGAAAGATGCACGGATCCGAAAATACGCATTGAATCTTGAGAGAAGACGAGTACCTTAGCGACGATGTACTCTCGTGATCACTTATCAAGGAGGAGTTGGATTCAAAACGCCTCGGTAGAATTAAACAGGGAAAAGGATGAAGCCAAGACGTTAGAGCGCAGCAATAATAGAGCCTGGAGTGCGCCATTAATAGTATGAACGGGAATAGACAGATGGCGTCTGACCTTGCTCTCAAAGATAGATTGTTAGCCTGAGAACTTGGTGTGTGATGCGGTTTCTGATGTTCCGATGCCACGTCGGGCCACGTTGTATAGACAATTTGACGCAGGAGATCTGAGATACAATTATCGGCGTCCTTGCTTTAAGAAGGCATGAAAAAGGATATTAGGACGAACCTAAGGGTTAATATACCGTGAACAAACTTACCGGACTCCAAAAAAACCCAAATGGTTCTTCGAATGATTCTCGGAGGGTCCGTGATGGCGCGATAGGGACCAATAGAATCGATATTTATGATCTGAAAAGCTGAGCGCATGACCAGTAAAAATGAACGTACTATTCTGCCCTGAACGGCTGATATCATGGCTATAGTTATCCCTTTGGAACTAAGGATTTATTGGCTGGAAACAATAGCAGATACGAAGGAAAAATCTGGTGGGATTCTCGAATCGCGAAGTGCGAAGCACGGACTTCAGCATGGCACTTGATTCAGAGCGATATCGGCTGCAGGAGGACAGAGGAGAAGGCACGCCCCTCGTTGTCGGGGACGACGCGTAGAAATAGATTTTGGAAGTGGTCATGGTGGTCGAAGACAGAGAGGTAGGCGTTGTTTGGCTATCTTTGCACTATCGCCACTTCCTCGCTGGACCATGAGTTCATCCTTGCTCACAACTTTACCGTCACCTTCAATCTGCCCGCAATTTTCGCCATGACGTCCCTAGGTTACTGGAAGAATTGCGAGTACAACACCAATGGGGCTACGCGCTCTCTTCGCCGTCTCCATTGCCTTTGAAAAGTGACATGCAGCGCAACGCTCCGACGCGTGTCGAACTAGTCGTGACTTGGACAGAACAACGCGCAGAAAGCCCTGAAGGCCTCAAAATCTTCGAACACAGATGGACGTAGCGCTTAGAGGGAACGTGACAGCGATATTGCAGAAATCACTAGCTTTCCATTGATGCAACGGTGCGTGTGCAAGCTATGGACGTGTATATAATCTTTATGTGTCTCCAGAATATCTACGAAGGCCACACTCAGGGCCGAATCAACTTGCTTTTATTGGTCCCCACTAGTGGACCATTTCACAATGCCGAATCAACATTACCGCTGCCACGATGGTGCGGCGGTTTTCTCACCGAGAAAGAGAAATGGCGCGGTTTTCATTTCAGTATTCGACTGAGATGACCAGCCTCTGCAACCGAGATGCATCACCGGCACAATACCCGGCAATTCCGTCTATTTTATGCCATTTGGAAGGCACCAACAGCTGAATCACTGCCTCAATCACCGCGCTCTGACCTTGACTACCAATTGACGAATCCTGTCGAATATGGTATTTTCGTCTGCCTCAAACCCTAGTGTCTATGAACCACCCGACAGCGGGTACTATGATTCCGATGCCAGTTATGTACCCCCTTCATCCGACATCCACGGCGGCAAATGCAGCATCCTTTCAGCACATACCGATCCATCTACACGCCCGACAACCTATAACCAGCTCATTGATTATCTCGGCATGCTTGCTGTCCAAGTTATCGATCCTGCAGATCTCTCCATCGGGAAGTCTATCGGCGTTGGGGCGACATTTCATGTCCAAGAGGGGACCTTGAAAAACCATACTGTTCTTTCAACCCTGGTTGCGGTCAAAACACCTCGCGTGAGCGTACATAAAGATACCTTCCTCCTTAGCTCCCTCATTCGGGAGGTCCTCGACGAGATCAGAGTGATGTCGTATTTTTCGTTGCACCCAAACGTGCTTTCGATCTTTGGCGTCTGTCTTCAGAAGAGTGGCGAGGAACGACTTTTACCGCAGCTTATTGTTGCTCGTGCTGTCGGGTCCCTGGGGTCATTGCTGCGAAAGTCAGCTAGCAACGGCGGTGAAGGAATGCCTTGGGAGCTGAAGATGAAGTTCAGCCTCGAAGTGGCAGCTGGTCTGGAGGCGTTACATCAGATTGAAATCGTTCACGCAGATGTCAAAGCAGACAATGTTCTCATCTTCTACGATGCGAAGAATTGGGACGTTCCGACTGTGCCTCAGCTATATGCCAGGGTGTCGGATTTTGGCTTCTGTGTACCGGATACGTCGTCGAGAGCTGCATATGCTGCGTCCAGGGGCACAGCTCGCTTCAGAGCGCCAGAGGCACTAGCGGAGGCACCGCCTTCCTTGAGGCAATATGCGAATCAGCCAGAGAGGGATGTGTATTCCTATGGGGTACTGCTTTGGGAGATTTTTAATGACGGGACTATGCCATTTGTGGGCGTAGGTGATGCGGATGTGGCAGCCCTGCAGCTAGGGACAGAGGACGGCGCTGCTAAGCACCTCATTTCCACTTTTCGTGGAAATAGCGGTGGCTTAATGATAGGTCCTCTCGGCGCTATCCAAAGGACAGTTCATAGAGACCCTCTAAGAAGAAGCAAGTGGCAAGAAATCTTCGATGTTATTTGTGCGTCGAACGACCTTCGATGTATGTCTCCGGATCCCAACAGGTCATTTGTCGACGTAAGAGTAGACCTTTTCATGCTCGCCATACACATGGCTTATGTGTTCCCAGTATTTTACTCAATCGTGGTGTCGTCAACGAGAAATATCGTGGAATATCTTCCAGTCTCAAGGATTATGGTTGCCAACCATTCCGATACCGTCTACGGTACGTCCTGGTCTGCTCACGCTTTTGCTACTAACCAATAGTCTATGCAGTCATCTGCTGATGATAATGCCTATTCTGATGTTGTTCTTCGGGAGTTGGAAAGCTCAATACAATCGAGACCTTCTGACTGGATCACCACTATCAGACTCGCCCTTCACTATTTCATGAGTCGCGACTTAGATATCATGGAGAGCTTGCTGCGACGTTTTGTCCAAAGTGATATTGCCGAGCTCGGTGAATATGGGAGTCCTCTCCTCCACCTAGCCGTTCGAGTGGACGCTGTCGATGTTATACGTGCGCTGCTCGTCAAGGGAGCTGACGTTCATGCCGCTGATATCATAGAAGATCAGACACCGTTACATGCAGTTCGCTCTGCTGAAGCCGCACGAGCATTAATAGAGTTCGGAGCGAACGTAAACGCGCTGAAGCGCTCTACTCCTCTTCATTTGTGTATATCAGCAGACATAGCCGAAGCTTTGTTGCAAAACGGCGCTGATGTCAACGCCCCTGACAATTACTACCGTTCCCCGGCTCTACATACTGCTCGATCTCCCGGCATCGTTCGGGTTCTCCTCAAGTACGGTGCAGATCCGTTGAGTAAGGATCGATTCGGAGATACAGCGCTGCACCGCGCCGTTTCTGACGAGGTGGCTCAGTGTCTGATGGAGACCTGTCCTGAACTTGTCTACGTCAAAGGCGCTCTTGATGGTACACCCCTTCATCGTCGTGTGGCAGATTGGTCTGCGGAGACCATACGAATGGTGATTCGTCTGGGTGCAGATGTAGATGCACCCAATTCGGATGGAGACACTGCCCTCCTCAGGTCGCATGAGTTCACCGGTTTCCTGTCCAACGTGGAGGGCGTGCGTGTCCTCATCGAGGCAGGAGCCAAAGTGCCGTTACCCAAGGGTGACTTCCTTTCGGCGACGCCGTTGCACGAAACTGTTTCACCGCCTTTGATGGAGTACCTCCTGGAACATGGCTTTCGGCCGTATGTTAACATTCGACTGAAAACGAATGATCAGACTCCGTTACACGTTGTAGCCGCTCGCGACATGGCGCTTCATAAATCATGGTCGGTTCGCCTTGGTAACCAAGGTCGCAGGGGCGGAGAGCCAGCATCTTCGTCTACGCAGTACGGTGGAATAGCACATCTCCTCGAGCAGTCCTCCTTGGTTCCATCCGTGGACTTGATGAAGGTTCTCCTTAAATATGGCGCCTCCCCAAACATCGGTGATGATGAGGGAGACACACCCCTTCATTTTGTGGCGCGAAATTCTGTTGGCCACCTGGAGAATCTCGACCTTCTACGTCTTCTGTTGGAAGCAGGCGCAGACATCAGTGCTCGGAACTCTGCAGGCGAGACGCCTCTTCACTGTGCTGCTCGCACCGAGACCGTCCTCGAGTTTCTTCGTTTGGGGGCGGATCCAACGCTCGCTGATCACCAAGGTGTAACCATCCTTCATAACGCATGGCGCTTCACTGGAGATTGCGCGCGCATAGTCAAAGCCCTTACTGAGCATGGTGCAGATGTTGATGCTGCAGATAAGCAAGGATCCAGGCCATTGCACTATGCGTGTCGTGGCTATGGGAAGAGTAGCCTAGGCCTGTCGCAGATCCAGCGCTGGGCACAAAGTACGCGCTTTCACCAAGGGACCCCTCATTTACAACCTACCATCTTCGCTGCATTCGAGAATGCTCTCCCGACCGTCAGGGCTCTGTTGGATTGTCGTGCTGATATCCATGCTCAGAATAAGGCTGGAGAGACGGCTGTGAGGGTGGCATCGAGACATCCCTTCGGACGGGAGGTGTTTAGGTTTTTGTGTGCGAGGGGAGCTGACATAAGTGAGGTTCCGAGGCCCTGGTGGAATTTTGACTGAGCAGTAAGGGAACTGCATCGAGGGAAGTCTGGATATATACATGAGTTGACAGACTCTGACTGATTCACCGTCCGACGTCACATCATCCTGTTGTTCTTCAAACTTCACGCATCTTGTCTGTCGCTTCGCTTCCCTCCTGTCAAACATCGTTTATCGCCGCGAATGAACAGAATTATTGTACAGATGAATATATTGCAGACTGGAGTTTATTCGACACAGTCCGGAAGGACAAGATATCGTGGATACGAAGTATTGTGCTCGATGACACGCTACCAGTGTGCTGCTCAAGTCTTCTATCATGCTATCTCACTATATCGAAGTATAGATAACTCTTTGTCATCGAGGTAGTGCTTCCGACAGGGGATGACTTGGGCGAAATGGCTTAATCATTCATGCCATTTAGTCGGAGCGCTCCGCATAAGGAAAAGTGCGCCCTTATCATGATTTTCTATAATATACATCACTTCTTTCCTTTAGATTTTCCGAAATGAACGGCGTGCGCCGCCATACTCAGGAGATTTATTTCTCTACACTCGTTTCTTCTTCTACCGGCAAATCAGCACAAAGAACGAGTAATCCAACGCATTATGAGACAAACCTTGAATCCGTCCATTATCTCCTGCAGAGGACATAAAACGTCCTCGTAAAACTCCTTCCTAACCTCCTCCGTCTTCTTTTGGAGGGGTGTACTCTTCGTAAGGCACGTCATGGCTACACCTGCGTACTTCGAGCCCATCTTGGTGCTCAGCCGATGAGCATGGTCTAGCAAGCGCTTATGATTGTCCTCCCTCGATCCAGTCGTCGCCATCGCCAAAGAAAAAAGCACCTACAACGTCTTCCCGAAGCCGATCTCGATGAGTAGAGCCCCAAGGCTATACATATCATGTCTGATATCAAACGTGACAACACTGTCGTTGCTTCCACCTTGTCGCTCAGGATGGTGATACAGACGGTGAATAGGATCTGTCACAGGAAAGCGACCTGAGGAGACCGCCTGAGAGCGGGCAGTTGTGAAGCCAACGAGGTATGCTGAACTGACATCAGCGTCCCCTTTCCTTCCCTTTACCCCTCCCCTCGTCGATACGAGCACATTGTCACTGCGAATGGATTTATGAACCCAACCAGCCGCATGAATCTCCATCACTGCCGTGGTGATCTCCACTGCAATACGAAAACTACCTTCGAGCGCCATCCGAATGTCATTGTCCAAAACGTAGGCGAGCATGGGAAGACGAGCCGGATTAACGATCCCTGGGGTCAGGGTTGGAATTTGGTAGACAAGGAAGCGTTCACTCTCATGCCACACAGTAAAACCGAGGCATGAGAGAAGGTGCATTGAAGGAAGATCAGGTGAACGGAACGCCGCGGCCATCTTTGTGAGCGCGTCCGAGTGGGTCTCATGTTTCTCCAAGTAAACTAGACTTGAGCCGTATTGGGCAAGCACACGATCGGTAATGACAGGTTTGACAGCAGGTATCAGCGAAGACACTGGAATATGGTAGGTTTTAAGATTTTGGCCGCCGTGAATTCGTCTTGCCAGTGCCAATGCGCCGATCAACGGTTGATCATCTGTACGAGATAGGCGCTCATACAAGGAATCGAAGTTTTTGATAGCCAGGACATTCAGCAATAGACTGTACGTGAATATCATCGATCCGACCTCCTCCTCCCACGTCTTGAGTTGAGAAAGCAAATCGTCGACTCGCCTTTTCTTCCACCCGATCCAGCTCAGTTTTGTCCTAACCCTGATGTCTGAAGGTAGTTGGTCCCTTAGATCATACAGTAGGTCCCCAACCTTTTGCAAGGATTGACGGAAGACTCGTTGGGCGTCCTTGGTAAGACCTTGCTTTTGTTAGGAATATAACAGCTCAGTCAGTCACACGTAATGGTAGTGAACGGCTGAGGTGTGTCGAGGGGCAATTGGTAAATATAAGTGGCCAGAGAAAGGAGGTAAAAATATATATAGTAAGTAAGTTGAAGAAAGAAATACCGAGAACGGGCTAGGGTGAATCCTCAACACTCCCCCTGAAGCCTACGCCCGTAGGATTCTACACCTTGGTCATCCCCATCCTCTTCAACAACTCCGTCGCTCGTGGTTTCAGAACACTCTTTGTGAAGATATCGGCAAGATTATCTTCAGATGCTATGTAACGTACATCCAATTCACCTAGTTTGACGCTGTCACGAATCCAGTGATAGTCCATTGCGAAGTGTTTAGATTTGCCGTGACCTTTGGTATTTTGCGTTAGGTTGATCGCCGAATTGCTGTCGCAATTTAAAGGGTATGGGCGGTCTTTTGACAACTCGATTTCGTCTAGAAACGATCCCATCCACAATGATTGACGCCCTCCATGAACTGTGGTGACATATTCCGCTTCAGCCATTGATAACGCGACTCGTTTTTGAGATCGAGAGCTCCAGGAAACAGGTCCACCAGCCATGGTGAAAACATATCCCATCGTTGACTTCCCAGATGTCCTATCATCACCATGAGACGAATCCACGTATCCAACGGGAGTCAACCCATCATCATCAGCGTTTCCTCGATGGTAAGTGATCCGATATTCAATTGATCCTTTTAGGTATGCGAGAATGTGCATGGCACGATTCCAATGTATAGGGCGAGTGTCTGAGGCATATTGTTGGAGGTAGTTCATAGCAAAGGCAATATCAGGCCTCGTTCCATTGGCAATATGATTGAGTGATCCGAGAACACCACGATAATCTTTATCCCCCATGAATTCTCTATCCGCATTTGGAACTGGCTGGGGCTGCGTCTCGAGGTTCATCAAGCTTCCGACCGGAAGCGGAGTCACTTTTGGCTTGCAGTCCAGCATCCCGAAGGTTTCTAGTGTCTTCAGTATCAAATTCCTTTGGTGCAAAGAGATGGTACCAGCTTCTTCATCAAACTCCACAGTCATTCCTAACACACTATTGTGCTTTCCCAAGTCTTTTATCTCATAGACGCTCCCAATCTCCTTTCGGACACATTGGCCTTCCTTCTCTGATGTAGACGTGCCTGAAACATCATCCGTGTACATGCATGTGTACGTTCGTTCGGGTCCATTCTTTAGAAGGCGTATGCATGGATCCGCTCGTGATTGTTTATGTCCTTGGGCTAATAGAGTATTGTTCAGCTCATGAAACCATGCATTCCCTGCATCCATCATCCCATACATCGCTCTCATCATCTGCAAGACATATTCTCCCTTTGGATAGTCTCTTGTTACTATGTCCTCATATCCTTGTGGCAGTGAGACGTAATTTTCTCCTTGAGGCTCTGCATTCAGGTATGCACTGACGAAATCTATGAGCCAGAAGTTGAGTCCATGGGCAGCGACAATTGCGAAGAACATTCATAGAGATTCATATCGAACAACGGCGGCAAAGGAGTCATAATAGTGAAGACCTTTGATTTGGGTAAACCCTTTGACGACGAGTCTGGCACGGCGTTTCACGAGTTCTCCAGTTTCACCATCGAGCTTCTTATCAAATACCCACTGTGTGTCAATTACCTTCATCCATGACTCCTTTGGTATGACTCTTCAAACGTCTCTCTCCTCCATGCATCGGATTTCTGCATCCATTGCGGCTTTCCAAATCCTAGCTTTGGTCATAGCTTGGTGGTAGTTCTCCGGTACCCACATATCATGTCTGTTGACAATGTTACTGATTTCGGAGGCTTTCAAGGCCATGATGTCTTCTACGTCGTCTTCCTCTGCAAGTAGTGGGACGATGTTGTCATTTGCCCAATTATGTCCTTGTTGTTTTGCAGTTTCCTCACGTCGCATGTACTCGTTTGACTCGAGTAATGCTCTGGTAGGCTTTGGAATGTGGGATGGACATCTTGCTGGAGCAGTATTTTGGATTGCACGAGGTGGAGGCGCTTGAACATGTACATTTGGTAATTGGACCAGAGGCAATTGAACTGGTTGATCACGATCAGGGCTATTATTATCGATTGGTGGCTGTGGAGGATTCTCGATCGTTTCGACGAGTGGTTCAGCAATTGTTGGGATTTACAACTTCAAGCTTGTACTAGAAGATTCCCGAAGCTTCGGCTTACTCATTTGTCACGATACTTAGATATATTTAGTTACTTTGGTAGAATATTCTAGATACTTTTCGTAGTATATAAGGAGCTCATTAGGAGCTCTAGTAGCTAACAATTCAGTATTATACCTACTGCAAGCCTCCCACTGCAATAATTCCAACAGCAATATCTTCATACGCTATCTCCCTCTCATGAGAAGAAACGGTATGCGTAGGAGCCAGTTCCTTGAAGATAACATCACGAGAGACTATGACAGTGTTGC
Source organism: Desarmillaria tabescens (assembly GCF_030435595.1). Classification (NCBI taxonomy): domain Eukaryota; kingdom Fungi; phylum Basidiomycota; class Agaricomycetes; order Agaricales; family Physalacriaceae; genus Desarmillaria; species Desarmillaria tabescens. The sequence continues at coordinate 339,153 of NW_026848302.1, forward strand.
CAGGTACATCCAACAGAATTCTGTATGATCCATGGCCTGCCAAGCCAACAAATCGGCCCTTTTGTCCTCATGGAGATAACTTGCTGTGTCCTTTTTCAGTGGGGATCTTTGCATAACACGTTGATCCCCACACTCACAGATGACCTACTGTCTGTCGTGTGCCAGTCCACTCTGCTTCTGGAACTTTCCCCGGATGTCATGCAGATGGGAGCAAATTTCCGACCTTGATCGCATAATCACAGGCTTCAGCCCACCACCCGTCGGACATCTTCGCCTCTAGGAGCAAAATCCGGACCATCCCAGACACAATCCCCAGTGTATGTTCAGCCATCCCATTGGCTGCCGATGAGTAGGGAGCAGTAAATTCAAAGATTACTCCCCTCTCTAATCCCCATTTCTTCCACAGGTCATTACGGAATTCATTATCACAACGAATTTTCTTTAACTTCTTCCCCATTTGTCGTTCAGCCATGACAGTGAATTGGTTCAAGGCCTCGAGCATAGTTTTGGCCCTTCGATCGGATATATAATATGGCGTTTTCTGTGACGTTGCATCATCTGCAAATACAAGTGCATACTTTGCTCCCCCAATAGATCGGATGTGAGCAGGTCCCCAAATATCCACCATCACCCATGCTAAGGCCACTGTTTCCAGGACCACATTAGCATCAAATGGCCATCTTTTCTGATTCCCCAGGATGCAAGGTTTGCATTTTCCCTCAGCACGTTCCCCTTCCTTTATGTTCAGACCATCAACTAGCGCAAGTTTCTGCAGCTCAGTGATTCGGCTGATACCATGGTGAGCAAAGCACATATGCCATGTTTCCATGGGTATGGCTGTTTCCAGAGATCTAGCAGCAAGTGCAGTATACTCTTCGCTGCGTAGCAATGACCCATTGATTGCATATAGGTCATTTACCATGGTCACGGTGAATTGCGGGATTCCTTTCTGGTCAACGAAGGTTGCTTGGTTCCCCCCAAAGGTTATGAACCACCCTTCCTTGTCTAATCGACTGATTGATATTAGATTCGCCGATACATCTGGACAGTGGAGAGCTTTGCTGAGCGTGAATATGTTGTTAACGCCTGAGACAGATGATTTCAAGGCTATGGTACCGATCCCTTGTATGTTCAGTGATGCGCCAGCCTTTGACGAGGTTCCTAGGGCTGCACGCCATAACCATATTGTATGGAAATATGGCTTCCATGTACAGTATACGTACCGACACCGTGAGCACCTCGAGCCATACCGTACAACACGGCTGTCGATGGCCATATATTTGTGGCAGTGTTACAAGGGGGGAGCACGCATTTTTAAGTCCATAAATGCTCTTGAAAACAGACCAGAATTACTCACCATCATGTTCTATGTGTCTCCGAGTCAGATGCAACATATTGGGCACCTTTGCGAGTTCAAAATATTGCATGCAAAGCACTATGACATCACCAATGACCCCTTAAGTCTTGTGAACTGGGCCAAAATGGTCAATTTCATGACCAGAAGTGCTCTGACGATGTTGAAATGTATGGTACATTGATTTTCATCACATTCAGCACTAAAATCAAGTCAGTTCTAGAAACATACCCAGTAGCCATGAATACGGCCGTATATATGACCGTCACAGCTATAATTGTATGGTCCGAAGCCATCAGTGCCCTTGACCATACGGTTTATGGATGGTTATGGATGGTGCGCAGCCCTAGAGGTTCCTGATGTTTGCACCCAAGGGCATGTAGTGGAAGAAGCAATCTCTGTTTTGGATGAAATGGGTGGATGCTCCAGAGTCCCCATACAGCAGTGAGTTGTCTATAAGTCCTTGACTAGTATTATTGACCACGAATGCTGCTTCCTTCTCTTCTAAGATCTTCTCGATGGCCTTCATGTCCTCTCTATCAATGCGCATGTTCAGCGCCAGTGACGTTTGTGTAGACGGAACCTGCTTCGGACGATGTCGCATTGGAGGTCGCTAGATTTGCAGAGCTCAGCACGGGTGCATCCCGTTTCCCTTTCCACCAAGGCGGATACTGCCCCTGTCTCCCTCCTCCTAATTTCCAGCATTTGTCGAGGGTGTGTCCCAGTCCCTTGCATGCATCGTTTGGGGTGTGAGATTTGTCTGTCCTGGGGGCTGCATTCCTTCTCGAGGAAAGGCTTTGTACTTGAAGGGTGAGCGCTTGAATTGATGCTTGCAATGCTTGCACAGTAGACTCCTGAGTAGTTGAGGGGCTATTAATGGAGTTCTGTCTGACTACTCATTCACCCACCCATTAATTGCCTGGTAATCTATTACAGACTGCCATGTCAGTACAGGTGTAATAGAATAAACCCTTGCAATTGTACTTTAGCATGATACATTATTGATTCCCGCTGCAAAGGAAATTTGGTAGAGGAAAATGGGTGGCCAACCAGCCTCTGCATTGTGACCTCATGGCCAAGAGGTGTGGTCATTGTCGACGATGACGAACAAGGTGCAACCTGCTTGGTAAGATCGCGCCTTGGTTCCCACTTGGGTCCAACATGCTGCAGATCAAAGATTCACTGTTCCTTGCCAGCAGATCAGGTTTGTTAAGTTCTTTTGATGTGAAACCTGATGATGATGTTGTACCTGTCACCGTTTCATCACTTTGATTTATTCCCTTCACCCTTTTAAGTCTGTCCCATCCATCGCAGTGTTGTTCTTGTGTGGCTTCCAATGTCTGGCACATATGTTTTCCAAAAAAGATTTTTTTCAGACCCATGTTTTTTGACTTGTCGTATTGAAACAAAATATGAATATATCTACACGACTACATGGTTCGATTTTTTGGGCTTGCAGGGACGACCTCGCCTCGCAAGCGGGACTATGCCGGTGGCCAACCATGTGGGCATGTTCACCCAGAGGTCGATGCAATGCTGTTGCATGCGAGCACATATGTCAGCCTGACATAGGGAATATGCATGCTCGCCCTCAGAGATGTCCTCTCGTGCAGCACGTACCAACCAGGTCCTTCCTTCTGATGCAAAAAAAGCCTTCACCTGTTTCATCTTCCTCCTCTAATAGAATCACCTCCTCACTGCCAGCGATGAGCGCGTGCCCTTGTCTTGCACCATTCAATTCTCAAGGCTACACGTCATTGCGATCAGATCAATCAAAGCAACAATGAAAGTCACTTACCCTCCACGGTCTTTTCGGCATCAGTGTCATGTCGATGCACCTGCCAGATCCAGCTCATTGCGCGCCATCCCTCTGTTTCCCCTGGTAAAATCTCTTCCAGAGGACGGACATCTGTAGCGCTCAGCTCCTGCAGCTGGCGGTCCCATCCCGACTTTCCACCATCAATCGCACTTGCTAGAACCATGAGATCACCACAAAGTTTCCGATATCTGGTCACAGCTTCATCAATGTTATGGATGACATTGGAGACGGTGGATCTGGCTCATGTGCTCATCATTTGTCCAGTGACGTGTTTGTCCTTGAATTTGTAGAGATGGGAACAATAGATCAGTAGTCAGCACATAGTCATCAAGCATTCATAGGCCTCCACCTCCTGCAGTCGGAATTTGAAATCCATGAGCTTTTGTCTCTGGCGAAGGCATCCCAAGCAAGCACTTGGGAGAAAGAGTGGCATCGCAACAGCATCGAGAGCTTCCTCCACAGACACCTTCGGTCGCCATTTACTTTGTCGAGCCTTCTTCTGTCTCCCTCGTCCCACTGTTTCTGCAGTGATCTGCTTCTGCACTCAGGGCCTCAGCCTGAGACCTAGCAAGCAGTTGTGCTTTGTTCCACTCAGCCCGCCACACTGCAATGCCAGGTATATATACCTGCTGGACCTCGAACCACGTATCCATACAGCATCGTAGTCTGTTCAGACCTTCGGTGACTTTGGCCCAGTCACGATCCGTCAAATGAGCTCCCAGAGCTGCATGAGCTAATTTGAGATGTCATCTACAGTGAAGCTCATCATCAGCTGATTATCAAGTGAGATTTACATGCACACTCACTGATCGGATTCCAACTCAACACCTTGCAGGATCATTGTGCTCGGCCTGACTTCATGGCGCACCACAAAGATATCCTCACTATTTTCCTCAGTGAAATCTGCGCTCTTAGCTGTGCTCTCAGCCATGTCCTCATTCACTTCCTGGGCTCCCTTGTCGTGCTCCTGGATCTCATGGGCAGCGATCTTTGCTATTTCCGTGGCTTCCTCTTGGGCGAGGGTAAGATGGACTTTGGAAGTTGTCAGTTCTACACATGGTGATAAGAATCTTCAACCCAAAAATAAACCTAGAGATACGTACAAGCGACAGTGGTTTCAAATGGATTGACAGCATTGACTGGATCTCGCTCCCATGCCTCAATAGCCTCACTCCAACATTGAACATCTTGCTTGGGTAGAGATGCAGTGAACTCAGCGTAGACAGCGCTATGCAAGGTTCTGGCTGGGATGGCCTCCAGGATCCCTTTCAACAGAGTGGAGCCTGCCAAATGAATATAAGAAGTGGTGATCCAAACAGAGACGTCAAGACCCACCCATCAACGCTGACTTCCTATAATTGTAGTCGCCGATATGGTTGTCCAGGGTGTCGAGATATCCTCCCGGTCCCATAACCTTCAAACTGGCAGCAAGCTGGTTCAGTCTACTCCAGCCATGTTCGGGGGCCTCTCTATTGGTCAGCCCTACATAGGGTGTCTTGTTGAAGGAATACTTCACATGGCAGCTGGGTATATGGGCTGGGAGATGAAACTTCGGAATTAGATAGACAAAATCGCCGGGGTCTTGATGTGGTGTCATCGAAGACGGATAGATTGCAATTCGTTCCCACAGTTTTTTAGACCACTGGCAATTGATATCGTATGAAACCACAATGTGCTGCAGTGTTGACTGTTGCATTCGGGAGCAAAATATATAATCCATCCAGACTTGTCTTTTGGTCCCATTCAGTCTCAGTCGGCAACATAGATAAACTGGACTCACTCTTCACTGTGGTCAAGTATTGTCACCGCTCCAGGTCCCTTCGCATCATGCCGAGCACAATCCACTGTCGCAACCCTGCTCATTGCCAAGCCAGCACCATGTTTGGAAGTCACCAGTTTGACGGCCTGGTGGTCTCTACAATCACTAGGGTCATATGGTATGCACTTGCCGTATTCTGCAACATGCTTCCTAAAGCTTTCCTGTGCAACAACAAAACCAGCTCCATTGACAAGGCTTGGATCTCGTGCTGCGTTTGAGACTACGAATTGGACAAGTCAAAAGTTGGCGTCGATAGCGAGGAAGAGACTGTATTTCCACCTAAAAGGGTGATCAGGAGCACATCAACATCAATACATTCAGTATTCACTTACAGATTCATGGTATCATTTTCCCAACCCTCCTCCAGGTTAATCCCAGGCCAAGGACAAGCCGGGCATTTCACTGCCAATGATCCCACTGGAATCGGCAGCTTCCCAGGTGTCAAGCCTTTCAAATCGCGTGGAGATTTGTCTAGCATACGCTTGAGGAGCTTCAGATAGCGCCATTCACGAACCATCCTCATGAATGCCTGGAACTGACTCTGCAAACACCAGTCAGGAAACTGAAACGCAAAGCTGAAGGCATGACTTACTGGAGGTTGACACGTTCCTGTGTTGTCTGTGAGCCGGACAAGGGTGTGATAGAACTCGTACCCAGACACTTTCAACATAAACGACAGCAGGTGGAATACTTCCAGCATCTGAAATGTCATCGCCATCTGGGGGTGTACAACAGTGGAAGGAAAGAACCAGGACCAGAGGAGTTGTCACCAACGAGGGAGAGATTGCATACAATCGCAGTAGTCGACATGTACGGTTTGAATTCCTTCAAGATCCAGAACATGCAATTGGCCACGAAGTGGAGTGGGACAGCAAGTGTCCGGGTCATGACCCAAGGCCATCACCAGACCCAGCACTCCAAGTGTGGTCCTCTTGAAGAAAGTTCCAGTCCATTCCTAATTACTGTGAGAATGCGCATCGTAAAAGCAGATAAAGGAATACCTGAATTCTATGCAGTGGATTGCCATAGTGCCAGCAGACCATACACTCGTCGCAGTACATGAAACGTTCGTTGCAGGAGGCACATCGGTAGAGGGTGACTTCCGCTGCAGAAGTTTGACACCGAGCACATGAGAACCCAAACTGCCTAGGGTGTTCATCCAGAAACATCTCTTCGAGGAAACTCCCATGTGAGCTGGCAACCAATCCTGGAAGTGAGGATCATCCTGAGATATAGATTAGGAGGGCACAGCATGAGAGAGACTGACCATACCTGGTGGACTTCTGCATCCTCAGTCGACGCCCCTGGGATCCATTGCTTGATCCTCTTCCTCTGAGTCAGAGTTGCTGTTTTCCTCTTCGAGCGTAGGACCATTGAGCCATGACAGATCTACTCCTGAAAATTCCTCGAGAACAGGATCGTGCAACGCAGAACGAGCTTTGGATGGACTGGGAGGCGCTTTGTGATAGGTAGTCGTCGTTTGAAGCCTTGAGTGGCTGGTTGCATTGACATTATAATCTGTATGTCATAGCCGCACAGGACATGGTGCAGTCACAGTTTCCTCGAGCTGATCTTCTGAGAACGAAACATCGGCCGAAATTTGCGGTCATTTGATTTTTCACATGTTTGGGAGCATAAAGGATGGTTTAGCTAAGCCTAATGACCTGACAGACCAAACACCACCAAACCAAAATGAGCAGCACAAAAGTACTTAGATATGATTGTAGGACCTAGAAAACATGTAGAAGTACTACTAGTCCTCGTAAATGGTAGTAATCCCAGCCACTGTCATACTGGTAATAGGAACTTGGGCATCCAGCTCATCATACCCCATAGCAGTAACCCATGCATCAACATTCGATTCGCTCCCACTCTGCAGGATTGACATCACTTCCTGACAGGCAACGCCACTTGCCAGTACAACAGCCTCGTCTTGGCTCTCATCTTTAACTCCAACCCGACTTTCTTCGCTTTCTTCCCTTGTTTGCCATCAGTCAAGAGGATATCATGGCCATCATCCGCCCAAGCCAGAAGTGAAGTCGAACAGCTAACCTGAGAAGAGAGAGTGCTTGCATCGTCGTCATCATCGTCACCTGATAAAAACTGATCTGTCGAATCCTCGCTAGTACTGGATGACACCGAATCGTCGCTGACAGACTCTGGGATACTGCACATGAACTTATACATCGCAAGCTCATTTTTGGCGATTTGGCTGCCCATAAGATCCAGCCTGGTCTCGATCCGCTAAGACCAACAGTCAGTTGGATGCTAACATCAAGGTGGGATGACCATGCACTCAGTAGCACTCTTGTACGCTGGCTTGGTATTCCTTTGCCCAGTGATTTGTAACAGTTTCTGGGTACAATCGCACCCATATGTCCATAAACCACTCCCAGAATTCGTCGGTCTCCTCATGCTCGATGGCATGCACATAGACATCAAAGTGCTCTTTTAAGGTTTTTTGCATAGAGCAGCTGAATAGCGCTTGAGGGATCCGTTTCTACACAGAGCAAAAGTGAGGATTGGTTGTATGTTTGGAAAGATACGACACCAGACATACCGGACATGGTGGCAGACCCCAGACATTCTTGTCATCGTCGTCAGTCCATTGCAGTGAGAGGGAGGATAAGGGACCAACGCTTCGAAGCGGGGAGTTGGGAGACATTTGGGAAGCTCGTGGTTGCCGTATATGGTCTGATGAGTCATCCAATCTATGAGAAGGCTCGGAGAAGCCAAAGAGGGACACATGGTAATGCTCGCTGCATCAAACGATCTGCAGCATTGGTGAGATATATCCTTCAGTGAAATTTTGGGAGGGATCCATGTGAGGCATGTGTGCAAGAAACTGAGATGATGGTAAGAGAGGAAGAAAAAAGTGCAAGCATGTTGGGATATGTCACATGGGCTTTGACATTACAAAACAAATCAGGTAACTATAGCCGAGGAGGACACGGAGTAAGGCAAAATCCTATGTCTGTTGGTATGCTAGTGTACCCTCATTGAATGCCATCCTGAGCTCACTGATGCCAGATAGTGCTGAGCATAGGAGGTCCTGCAAGAGGTTGACCACTTCTTGAACTTGGCTACACAACTTCTCAGCGACCTTCCACAAGTTGGTACATCCCATTCGCCAATATATGCTAGTGCTGATGATGTTGATACGAGTTTGCATTCTATTGAACGGCTCGAGGGCTTCTGATATCACCATGCTCGGGTCAGTGACATGAGCCTCACAGGCACGCAAGCATACAGCAGCGGCTAGCATGGCTGGAGGTTGGTTGTTGAGATGTCGAGTCAGCCACGCCTGGTTTTTCTCGATGCTAGCTTTCCAATCATCCAGCATGGTTGTTTTCGCAACAGATCTGGATAAATGAGTCAGGCATTAATACAGTAATCATGACTGAGTAACGCATGGGTAAGTGGCTGAGGGATGACAAGGTTGACGTGGCTCCTTGGGAGTGACATGGCGGCAAGGTCGTTCATGGTTATCCGAGGACGAAGGTGCATAGTGTCTGCATGCTTTCCTGCAGACTACCTCGCGATTTCTGTAGAAGCAAAGCACATCAAGTTCGGTCATCTGCGGTTGATGGGGTAATCATACCTTTCGTAGTATCCCTGCTGTGCCAAGGCATGAGCACCAGCTTTTTCATCTGCTGTGTGGTACTTGCGTGGACGACCCCGTGGCTGACAGGAAGGTAGGGCAGGCGAGGTGGTGTTTGGCGTATCCACAGCGTCAGATACTGTGATGCTGGCAATCTCGGTAGTAGCAGTGATGAGGTCAGGATCCATCATGGTCAGCGGTGAAGGGAAAATTACGTGCCGAGCGAAGATGCCATGGCTGGTTTGCAGGGTCCAACCATAGTGGTTTCTGCTGATATTAATTATATATTGAGCTTAGAGGACCTCTGGAATGGAATTTAGCTGCATAAATATCATCATCTGACCTTTAGCGTCCCTAACGAACAATTAGTTGCAGAGGGAGGACCTGCGAAGATGTGAGATGAGGGTCGACAAGATAGAGCAAGCACTCATATAGTGATCACTAGTGGTAATCATCATCCATTCGTCTAATGACTTTATACTGATTTAAATTCGTTTGGGCAGTTGGACGGGATCGTCTTCATGTACCATTGCCCAACTCATATGCAAGGTTTTCAGGCTCATTTCGCACTGGTCCTAGGATTCTGATCTAAGATTTTCTCGTAAATAAGACCTGGGGAGGGTAGATACTGGGTGTCAGGGAGGGTCTGACCAGGATTTGCCAGGCACGTTGTTCAGTTGGCTGCTGAGATCGGGTCACTAACTTCATTGGTAGGTGCGGTTGGCCTGTCTTTGGAGATTTTCATTGGATGACTACAAATGAGAGTGTAGATACTACAAGCAGGACAGATAGAATACATGACAGGGGTTATGAGTACGGTAGATAGTCATCGCTCCTGCAGAACTCCAGGCCCTCTCTACGGCCTCACCATCAGTGTCTCCATGAGGGTACAGGTAACTACCATGGTATCCGTGTTTGTGCGTATGTGTAAAGTGGTGCATCTTGATTCGGAAGTTGGTGTCAAGAGTACTAAGGAGTGAGTGCTCAAACGGGAGGTACTGCGGTCTGTATTCAGCATCAGGGGCATGAATGATGCTGTGTCACTGGCAGGTACTCACATTTTGTACAATTGCGTAGAGGGGCAATGCCACCGGACCATAGCAAGGGCGGCGGCTCTAAAAAGACATTAGTATATTGACCATATGGCACGTGGTAATTCACAACTTACAAGTCATTTTCATCAACGTCGACAATGCATGCCATGGCGAATGATTGTGCTTGAGAGTCAATGGGAGTTTTCCCATGGTTTATATCCTTATTTGATTCTTATACGGTAGTTTCTGAACTTCTGAGCTGCAACTGTACAGTTTCAATCCAAGCCACCAGATACTTCGGCCATAACTTCGGCTGCGCTGCTAATACCTCGGACTGAATGTGTGCCATGGAAGCATTTCATTTAGTTCATATTGTAAGCTGCAGAGGTATTTTTTTCGGTGCGACTGGTATTCCGCAACACTGCAGCAGTTTTTTAAAGGTATAATCACAGTATATATTTTGGGTGGCTAGCTAAATCTAACTACGATACTAGAGATATTTTTTTTTGGCACAGTTTTATATCAGAATATCACAACAAATGAGTCAATAACAGCATGAAAGGAAAGCAGGTGGGAACATGAGATGAGAGCTAAGATAAGTCCAAGAAAAAAAGTGGCGACCTCAAAGAACACAGACTTTGCCCTGGCTGAGTGCCGTCTGGAATGCCTCCTCGGCCTCTGCACACGTCTTATACTTGCAATGGCATGCATGTGCAATGCCAGACACCAAGGGCTGAATGACTTCCCTGTGACGCCTGTCAGTTAGATTCAAACAGCAAAGAGACTGACATACCAATTGGAGAATATACCAACCTCACGGCCTGCAGTAACAACGTACCACGCTTCACTGGACTGCCCAACAGCGGGATTGAATGCACACCATAGTGCGAACAATGGAAGCCAGAGTGGACTTGTGCTGGTGGCTGTTGGGTAGGAGGGACACAAGAGGACTGACGACGATCTGCCTGGCTGCATAGACAGCAGGGAGGAGGGTTCTAGTGAACGGATGCAACACCACACCGGGCAGTGTTGGAGGAAGCACCAGAGGTTACTAGTAGGAATGAGAATTAGTATCACTCTGCACTGACAGGCGTAATTGGGAGACTTACCCAGGAGCTTGGGCAGGGGAGGGACTGGCGACGGCGGAACCAGCGACGGCTCCCTGAGTCGACTCAGCAATGGGAGCAGGAGCTGGTTCACCCTCCGGCTCTCCAGGAGCAGAGGTGGACGTGCTGGCATTGTTGGCTGAAGAAAAGTCAGTCAAGGTGGTAATGCGGGTGAAAAAAAGACTGACCATTCAAATTGAGCGCATTAAGCGCCTCTAAAAGCGCCGCCAGGGCCTGAGGAGTAAGGTTAAGCTGCGATTGCTGGGTCATTTTCAGGGTCGAGTGATGGTATCAATCAAGGGATGAAAAGCTCCCATAAGATGATTACCGCCTTTTAAATAGCCTCCACAGCAATTTGCTAGTATTTGTAGCGAAATTAAGATTCAAATGAATGAGCATAGTCCTGGCTTCTCAGCTGGTGCATCGGCAGCGGAGAACCCACTGGTCAACTGTACAGTTGCTGTGGCTTTTCCCCCTACACGGAGGTAAAGCATCACTGTTCTTATGGTAATTTCAAAGACGGTAATTATGCTATTGGTTATTTTAAAAGCTTCCGCTGATGTTCTTTTTTAGATGGCAACATTAGGCTCACCTCCATCACCGCCACCACCAGGTCCCACTGCATCGCCGCCACCAGTCCCTGTAGAGCAGAAGAAACCTGGGCCAAAACCTTGGGCAACACCCGAGCAGTGGACATTTCTAGAGGGGGGAGTGCCTGAATATCATACCGCCCAGTCAGCCAAAGGGAAGAATGCGGCAATTGCTAGTTTCATAAAAGACTTTATGCCCAGATTTTGGCTTGAGTTTCCGCTGGAGGGTGCCAGATCTAAGGATGGTGATATCAAGGTTAGTCGAATTACCTTGCTTACTGTGACTGGCTTGATGGACTTGGAGCTAGCGCATGAGAGAATGGTTTCAAAACCACAGGTCTGCCAAAAAGGTCGAGAATGCTGCTCGCATTGCTGGCATCTTTGTGAAGCCCAGGACTCGTGCGTTAAAGGCGGAAGAGGTGTATTCATGCAATTACTATGTTGATCGCATCAAACCGCTGGTGGATCAGAGGAAAGTTGGTATTAGCAGTCGAGGCGAGGTACTTAAATTGATTAAAGATACGACCAAAGAGGTGTTTGAGGTGGAGAGCGAGGTGGTTCAGAACCAGGTGTTGGAATGGACAAAGGAGCAGGTTCCGTTGTCAGTCATGGAGGATGGTCCCATCACTCCGGAAATGTTTGCTGCATATGTTTGACGTCCTACCACCCACATATTTTGTCTAAATAAGAATTATAGTGCAATTGCTGCAGTTCCCGATCAAATAAAGACTTTTATGGCGGCACTCTCTAAAGTGACAGGGTGCGCAATGATGATGATATTTGGAGGACCCGACCCTTGGGAAAATGGCAAGATCTCAACATATGGGTATGTCTGTGGCTTACACAACTAGTTCTTGCAAGCGTTGCTGATGTAGAATTCAGTTTTCATGCAGGAGAAGATGAGCATGGAAGAACCTTTGGCCAGGTCTTTCCTAAGTTCAAGGAGACATATCTAACGCCATTTACAAGGTTCCTTCAGCAGGTGTATCGTACGTGATTACATAAATGAGCCTGGCATTAATTGACGCTGTCATGACAGCCACGGATGTCCATTTGGCCTGAGCTCTTCGAACATGATGGCGACTTGGTGGGTCCATCTCAGTCAGTCAAGGATGCTGTAGATGTTGAGATGGATGTTGGGGAGACTGGGCAGCAAAAGCTAGATGAAGAGAAGATCATGGAGAATGCAGAACCAGATGACAACATCGACAAAGAGAGCCATGATACCGGTAATAATGTTGACGTCAGTGTCCCAGCTGGCAAAGAACTCGGTGCTTCCGATTCACTGCTTTCACCATTGCCATTGTCACCTGTACCATCTGCTGAAGTTGAGGCCCAGCCTCCTTCACAAGTTACGATGCCCAATCCTCACATCAATGGAGACGACTCTCACCAAGCCAGTGAGGAGGAGAAAATCAAAGAAGAAAACCGTGCTTGCTCTGCAGAACCGCTAGATGAAGTTCCCTCAGACAAACAGCCATCAGAGACAAGGACATCGGAATCTGCCACCGCTGCTTCTATTTGGACTGAACTCGAAGAACCCCAGCCAACTGGCACGAAAACTCATAAGCGCCAAGGCACCCAGGTTGAGGATGGTCTTACAGCGACATGGGCCAAAAGGGTTCGTTCAGGCCTGGCGCCAAAGGAAATTCTTATGCTTGCTGAGTGTGCAGAGCTTGAGGGAGGGACAATAGCTGTACCCAAGGTTCCTAAACGTAGAGTCAGGAAGACGTAGCTAGTTGAATGTAATGTAGCGTTGTGTAATAGATGAAGTTGGTCTTGAAAATCTGAATGTGATTCCCTCAGACTTATTAAGCAGTTAGAAGTTCAGCGTAACGGTAGCTACTCATGATGACTGAAGAGCAGTGTTGCCAAGTTCAAAGTCTTTGGATTGGGGCGAGCGAGAGTGAATGCTGATTCGAGGCGACTGCCAAGGCAGAAGCAAAGTTGGGCAGGACTTTTTTAAGAAATGTTTTCACAACGAAGACATGAGAATGGAAGACATTTCACAATGAAGACATGAGAATGAGAATACGAACCAGGGAATGTGGATGGGGATCAGGGAAAACCTCCAAAAACATATCAAGGCTAGGGAGAGGAGGGCATGACATGCGAAGGATCTAAAAATAGTGCTCACACCTGGAGTGTAGCATGAGATTCGCAGTAGGGGATGACATGACAGGCGAGGAAGCCCATAAATAGTGCTAACGCTCGACGGTAGTGATGGATTCTATATTTACCAGGTAAGGAACAGGCTTCAGGAGAAAAACAGACTAAAAATACCTGATCTAGGGATAACATCTAAAATTATCAGACCGAAAATCGGGTACGGATCGTGGACAAACATTAACGGTATAATCTATTCCATCAAATGATTCATGCAGACTATTTTTGGTCTGCATAGCGAGTGCCACGAGAGCCCAAGCGCGCCCAACCCTGATGCTGGCCTCACTGCTGGTCTCAATTAATTAGATGTTGACTACAATGGGAGGGCTTGATACATTAAGGCATGCTCTGCTGCCGCAGTCCTTTAATTGATTGTAAAGGGATTAATGCCTGGTTCGCCATGGGCAATAAGGTGTGCGATAACGACAGTGAGGTTGTTTTCAGCATAGAGTGTGCTGATGACCGAGTCCCATGCCTCAGGGAACGAGTCTAGGAGTGTGGTCTTGAAGCTTTTGTCGTCAATACCTGCGCCTGCATCGTTGGCCTCCTTCTGTAGCTTTCGCATCCTTTCAATATATCCACCGTCTCCGCTGACCTTTTCTCCATCTTGGTACTTCATTGCCTTCAGTGTCTTCTCCCTGCGGTTACAGATTAAGTCTGAATATGCACCGTATTGGGTCTTGAGTACATTCCAAGCCATGTGCGATGGTTTGTGGGGATCAATTCCGATGCCAAATACATCCTTGACATTCCGAATAATCGACACGAGTGCAACACTTTCACGTTGGGCATATTCGAATAAGTTCAGGGAAAGACTGTTGATAGGAGTGGATGGTAACGATGTGAGTGTAGTTCCAGGAATTACGACTTTATTTTCCCAGTAGTTGATGAGGCCACTGGGTATTTCCTTCAGTCATCATGACCATTTCAAAGGCTGCCCAATTCTCGCCATTAAATTTCTCGTCGTCCTCCAGTTTAATTGGGAGGACATGCTGTGAGGAGGTAGTCGTCATGATAGGGGTTGGACAATGTTCGATTTGCACTGGTCTGTGCGATTTAATGAGTCATTCAGTAAGTACGTGTGTGTTATTGACCAGGAGGGATGAGCACGGGAGCCCATAACCTGTTAGGAATATAACAGCTCAGTCAGTCACACGTAATGGTAGTGAATGGCTGTATTAAATACGCTACCTGTTAGGAATATAACAGCTACATCAATGTAGCATAAGAAAGAGGCAAGTAAAGATAATAAGAACAATATACACACCTCAGTCAGTCACACGTAATGGTAGTGAACGGCTGAGGTGTGTCGAGGGGCAATTGGTAAATATAAGTGGCCAGAGAAAGGAGGTAAAAATATATATAGTAAGTAAGTTGAAGAAAGAAATACCGAGAACGGGCTAGGGTGAATCCTCAACAGCTTTGCATTGCTAAGATGTTCATGGAATATCTCCAATCTTATCTCCACACACTCCAGGTGATGCTGCATGGACCTGATGGTTTGATCTGCGGAACGATAGTCTGAATACTTCGTGTGGATGCTGTTTATCAGTTTGATAACTTTGATGGTAGTGGAAAAGATGTCCATCTGAAGATTAGGCGGTCGACGTAGAAATTGAAAGAGAAGGGAAGCCGGTGATGAGCCTCAAGGCTCTGTACGCTCAGAATTCATGGTTTTTAAGCATTATAATAAACGCCTTGTCCACTTAGCGGACTTTCACTAAGTCAACGATTGCAATCATGGCAATACCCACTTTTACCACCAACTATCCATCCCAACTCGTATTCCGCATCAATATGCGCCACTTCATTATTGCCACCAGGCACTTGATTGCAGATCTCACAGAATTAGGACCATCATTGACTGCTCAGCACAGCCATTGCTGACATCAGCATCAAGCATCACTTAATAGAATGCTGCCGCCAAAGTACCTATTCCATGGCAAAAGACTTAATATCATGACCTTTCCACCAGCTTTACTAAGGCTGTTACAATGCCAAGACAATGCCGCACGCATCTACTTCAGTGTACTACCTTCAGTGTACTTTGCCGCAGCAACACAGCAGCCCAAGAATCCGTATGTCGGCAGAATTCTTTCTGATCACTAAGTCTATACGTGGTAAAACCATGTGGGTGCTGTTACTTTAGAACTCTGGGAGCATGCGTTTTGTATCATTTCTTACCAATCAATGTACTAAGGACTTACTAAGGACTCGTTTCAAGTATTCTAATTTTATTCCGGACTTGTAGTATAAAAGCTAGTGTAGTAGTAGTTGCTAGACACAAGTTACTGGACACTAGCCATCATCCACGTTATCGACCACTGTTATCGCTTGTACTCGCTAGGAGATAGACAATAACAACATAGTCACTCCAAGTTATACTCTCTGTCATGGCTTTTCTTCTAATGGTATTGGTGTACACTCATATTGCGCCAATACACGGAATTTGGTATCCACAACTCGCTTTTATCTTTTAATCCACCAGCATTGTTTCACTTTCACCAGCCAGCATCGTTTTCATCAGTTTTCACCTTCTACATCGCCATCGTTTTACCCAGTTCAGTTCAGGATCGTTACGTCCCCGTGTGGACTCAGATTAGTATTGTTATTGCTGCCAGCAGCATCTGTCACGGAATTTCGGTCAACAGCTTCAGTATAGGATCATCAGTCACGGTATTTGGTATCTTGCCATCAGTTTCAGTATAGGATTGTCTCCATGTAGACTCAGGCTTAGTATCAGTTTTGTTTTGCCATCGTTAACCTCAGTATAGTTTCAGTTTCAGTCCAGCCCAGTCTCAGCCATCGTTTTGCCGTCACTAGTTCCCCCTCATATCATCGCCAGCCAGTCTTATCTTCGTTTTACCGCCAGTTTCTCATTTCTCAACTACAGTTTTCGTCTCTTGCCACCACAGTATTTGTTATCTTGCCAACGGTATTTCTCTTTGACGGCATTTTCGCTAATTCTGTCAACATCGCCCACGGCTTTTACTAGTTAAATTGCCGTCACTTCGTTCACGGTTTGCTGGTATTCCCAGTTATACCAGATTCTGTTCCTTCTCGTCTATCGAGACCCTTCCCGGCTTACAGCCAACGTTTTCTAGTACTCGATCGTTAAGGGTACTACTTCGCTGACTGAAAAGTCGCAGTGTATACTTGTGTTCTTGAGGAATTCATCGCACGGAGGTGCACCAAAACACTCGCACAACAACAAAGCCTTTATTGCCGCTACACGCCATTTGCCGTGAACTCCTCTAGAGTTTTGGTTTTTGCCATTGCCATGGAAGTTTAGGCTCATCACTGGATTGTTTTTCAGTAGATTATGGAAGACGTAGACAATGCTACCTGCTGACAACCATCATAGAGCACAGCGCTTACAGGTGGGAGTCACAAATCACGAGAGACCGGAACTGTGCTGAGGCTAACCTGGTGTTGACTAAGACAATGACTTGAAGTCATTACACAGTATCTGCCGCGACACCTATAGTCAAATGCAATACATGTAGCGCACCACCCAATGTCAAGTGCAATCCTTGTTCAGGGCACTCTGAACGGCACTTACAATGGCAAGTTGAAAAGGAGCACAAGGATTGCAGCGAACAGTGCCGAATCAAGCACCTACAAGTTACTCCGGCGGTGGACGTAAACCTAGTATTTGTGGATTCAGGAAAAATAGCGCCATGTCAAAAGTGCCCATCTAAAGGAGATCACAACGAGGTGATGAGTGTTATGGTCAGCACTGGGAAGACTTCGGATGTACCTACTTTTGCTCTTCTTCTCAATGATTCGAGTTTTCTCAAGAACTCGAAGAAGTAGTGGTATGTGTTATGGTGAAACAAGCCTCAGTGACTGTACGACCAAAGGGTTCCCTTTAGGGCTTCGCACCGTACCGTATACAGTATACAGCCATATAGCCACGGTACAGTGACAGGCGACGGGTGGTCCATAACTGTACCGTCAAGGCTCTTAGAACTGGGTTGACGGTATGGTACGGGTATATAGACGGCCGTGCCGGTCGTCAATATGGCCGTTGAATAATACATAACTGATATTTGAGGCTTTGGAGCAGCTTCAGGTCCTGCCATGGGCACGTCATCATCTGCATCGTGATAAAATTTGATTTTCAAGTTTCCGTTGGCATTGAGGGCACACTGATCTGTCATGATGCTCAGAATGTGGTCGTAAGTCTGCGAAAAAAAGGGCCATTATATACTCTTTCGTGAACTCCTCTGGCTTAAAATTCAGCAGTATTTGACAGGTGCACAGGCTAGTGGGGGGCAAATTATTGCGCAATATGTGTGGGTAGTCAAACTCAAAGGATGAAACAGTAGTAGAATAGAGGCAGCAGAAGCAGGAAATAGAAAGTATTCTATGCTGGTAAGGATTAGAGCTTGAGTAGAGCGAGTGAAAGAAGATCGGGTGGTAGCACTGAAGAGCTTGTGGTGCCAGCACATTGTGGTACGATGTTAAGTGTATGGCAAACACATGTACAGCATGATCTAATGACAGTTATTTTTAGATACATACATGGCCATTGATTACCATATGACAGCCATGTTTATACGGTTGCTAACGGGATACGGGATGTCCGTATACCATCCGTTTCTGGGTGAGTTATTTCACCAGATGGAACGGGTATGGTACCTGTATGACAGCACCCATATAACCATACTATACGGTGATGGTGCGAAGCCCTAGTTCCCTTATTGGATCTAGATTGAGTGACCTGGAGAGTGACGAGGTGCATATCACATCACGTGAAACCACGCTAATGTGATACACATCCAAAGCTGTCGTGTACATACCGATGAATCATGGTCAAAGGATAGCGGCCATCAATAACTTCATTGACATTGGCAAGTAGTGCCATTTTTCTTGCATGTCTATTGCCTCCCACACATTTGTTCAGGTGACAACTGTTCCTGAAATCAACGAGACGAATTGTGTTGTGTGGTCAAGTGGTGGTTCAGAGCATTGTTGTGATAAATTTGTACCGTCATCATTTCACCGTCAATCTCACTCTGAGTCATCCCGGGATCCTGAATATCTTCCATGTTATACAACTGGCTTTAGTTGTCCGCTACCCAGGATACCACCTCGCAAACTCGATAACTTGACACTTCAATTGAATCTACAATTAATCTCACCTTTTTTTTGCGTTATCTACGGTATTCAGAAATTCCTAGGTGTGAGTATTGCTGTACACCTGTGAGTCGGCATTCACTAGGACCTCTTGAATCTTAACTGATCCTTTTTAGATCGGTGTCCTCTGTGAAAATTAACAGGGAGGAGTCCAAGTAGTACGGACTGAAACCAGTTACCATGGTACCACACAAGTACCAGAACATTAAATCATTATCCTCTATTGGAGACCGGGGTGCCTCTCGTCCCGTTATAGTAGCAGGAAGGCATTTTGCTGCTTCGGTCATATCAGTACTCTCTTTTTGATTAGGAAGAAAATGGCAGACAAACTCCTGTTCTCTAAGATTCTACGATCACGTATATCATTTTATAAAGGGAACAGGCCAGACGTCACTTCGAACATATCATATTATTATCTCAAACTCTGCAGCCGTTATATTTCATATTTATTGACTCCTGGTCGTACTTAACACCGGCAGATATCTTCAATTCGGAAGATGTCAAGGCATATCACACCCATTTCTGCCATGTTTTACTTGAATCAAGTACCATATCACGGTACTTGAAATGCACAAAGATATCTTACACTTGATATCTATGGACGATCAATTATACGTCAATGTTGTCGCATGTATCATTTGTATCTCCGCACGTGACCGTTAAATTGCCTTGTCAGCGTGAAGCGCGTGGCCTGAGAGTAACATAAATATCGCTTTTTCTCGGAAACATGTCAGTAGTAATCAATTCTATGGTTGAAATTACGAATATTATCGGTTTAGACTGAGAACGCGTGGGTTATTTGAATAAAACCAAGAAACAATGCTTCAACCATGGAACGTTGGCCGCGTTGTTTGTCGTGTTAGATGAGGATAATCTCTCTTTAATCGCCTGCTCTCTTCTACTCTCCTGCCTGATAGTTATAAGCATAGTGCATGGATAGGGTAACCTGAGACGGAACAAACCTTGAAGCCGTCCATTATCTGCCTCAAAAGACACAAAACATCCTCAAAGAGCCTTTCCCTGAGCCTTACTGGATCCTTCGGTTGCCTACTCAACAAGAGGCACATCATTGCCGCATTGGCGTACTTCGAACCCATCTTATTACCCAATCGACGGGCGCACTCTTTCAGGCGCTCATATTCTGTCTCTCCACGCTTCGGCTCTCCCAACACCGTGCGTGCGGTTGAAAGTATTGCTCCCAATGTCTGGCCAAACCCGATCTCGACGAGCACGGCCCCGAGATGATACAAATCATATCTAACGTCACCCTGTTCCGCAAAGTCGTTTGGCGCTGGGAGCTTTGGAAAGCCTGGATCTTGAAGATGTACAGGTTTGAAACCTATAAGGTACGCAGAACTGATTTGAGCGTCTGTTATAGCACCCTTCTCTCCTCCTTTAGTCGACAGGAGCACGTTATCGCTGCAAATGGCTTGGTGTACCCAACCCACTGCGTGCAGCTCCAGCACCGCCATGGTGACCTCTGCTGCGATACGAAAGCGGTCTTCGAGCGCCATCCGGATGCCATTACACAGGGCGTTCGCAAGCGTTGGAACGGGCGCCTTCTTGTCGGGCTTCGGGCTCATGGGCGGGAGCTGGTAGATGAGAAAATACATTCTACCATCGTACTGCTTTGCAAAGCCAATGCAAGGCAGGAGGTGCTCTGGTATAAAAGGAAAATCCGGCCCATAGAAGATCGCCGCCATCCTTTCGATGGCGTTTCTCGTTGCGGAGTCTTCAACATGGCAGTGGGCCTCCGCGTACACCAGGTCTGTGTTGTTTAGGGTGGCAAACGCGCGGTTCTTGATGGCAGGTCCAACCCTTCTGAGGGCAGAGTTGGGGATGAGGGGGGGCTGTGCTTTCTCTGCGCGATTATGAATTCGTCTCGCTAGTGCCAACGCGCTCGTCAAGGAGTGATCGTACATCTTCAACGAGTGACCGTCCATCGTCAATGAATGATGGTACGTCCCCAACAATTGTTGGTACAGAAGGTCAACGGTTGTGATCTTCAGTAATACACCATAAGCGCGGATCGTCAATCCCGCTTCTTGCACCCACATCCTGATCTCGAAGACTAAATCCTTGATCCGCCTTTTCCTCGGCTCAATCCACTTCAGCCTGCCCATGACGATATTCGGTGAAAGCTGGACCCCCAACTCGAACAATAAATCCTCGACATTCTGCAAGGATTGAAGGAGAGCACTTTGGGCGCGAGGTGAGAGAGTTGACTCTGCTCTCCTGAGATATTCGTGGAAGATATCGAGTCGAGTTTGGACACACTCTAGGCAGCTTTCTGTCAACTGTATGGTTTCAGATACAGCACGGTAATTTGAACATCTTGCGTGGATGTCGCCAATCAACTTGGCAACCCTGTTGGCCGTGCTGAGACTGTCCATGCAAAACGTCGACGTTCAGCGATTGCCATTCTTTCAACGAAAACCAGCTCACCTATTGCCGGGTTGCTTGGGATCCATGAGAGAAGAGGAAGACAAGGCGCTTGAAGGTGGGAACCGCAGATCACGGGAGACTGGGACCTCGCTGATAGAGTGCCAAGGACAATCTGGTGTCGAGGAAGAGCCTGATTCGATGTCTTTACACTGTGTCTGTCGCGATGTCTATGACCAAGGGAAATATTCAGATGGCGTACCACACACTGTAAAACAGAAGCTGTCTGCAGAAAAGTCTCTGTAACACTTATAACTGCAGGAGGAGAAGCGCAAACATTGTACCAGGCGGCGCCTAATCAAGCGCCTACGAATTCTTCCGGAAGCGTACGGATGCTTAGCGCTTGTGGGTTCGGAAGAAGTGACGCCATCTCAAAAGCGCTCATCTCAAGGAGACTGCCATGCGGGGATGAGTGCGATGGTCAGTAGGGAGACTTTGCACGTACTTGCCTTTGCTCTTCTCTCAAAGATTCGCGCCCTCTCGAGAAGCAGTGGCGTATGTCATCGTTCAAAGTGGTATGGTAATTGTCGGTGGAGGGCTGCGGCATTATATTATACTGAACCAGATAATCACAGCTGCAACTTAAATTCGTATCCGACGGACTGGTTGATCAGGGCTAAATCGAGTTTTGGAGTAACGATGGCGCTGGCGTGATATACATCAGGCTACATGCCATACCATTGGACCTACATTGCCTATGTTGATATGAAACGTCGCCAAAAGATTACAGCAGACGAACCTCATTGCTGTATTCTTTGGCGCAGAAACGCATCCTCATGGCCAAACTCTAGGAACGTGTTGTATGCTTCCCATATTGTTCTGACTTGATAAGACGTAAAGAGTAGTGGTCATGCAGGATGTAGAATGCCGTATCAGAGGGCCGGAGACGTTGTACCCGGAATGAGCCTGTACGCTAGAAAATTAGACCTTGGCTAATTAAAGCTAGGACCCCCCGCGACCCGAAAAGGCTCGGAGCTTTACAAACAAATCCATACTCTCTATGCTCAACTGAGGGGAGAAAGACATTGCTTCGTGGGCAAGCGCTGGCTTAGGATCTCCGTCCAAATGAGATCAGCGGGTCTGCGCAGCGCTGGCCTGAGACAAGACCTGTAGTGATCGACGCCATATGCTCGAGATTACTCGTCGTGCGAGGACTATGGTTCAAAAGCAACGAACGATAAGGTCTTATTTGGACAAAAGTGTAAGAATTGCACGACAAGACCTGTAACACAATGGAACAGGCAAAATAGACACAAACTCCAGCTAATAACGCAACAAGAGCCTTAAAGTTTATCAGGACATTTGATCACAGTTGAAGCAATTCAAACTAATATACCTTGGGCTGTCTTTGAAAACGGAAACAGAGAACATAGCGTGACTGGCTGACATTTGAGTAACGAGGCGACTCCCTGAACTTTATGAAAAGGATTGAATTGACAACTCGAGCAAAAACAGCACCAACACACCTTAATGCCCCGGAGAATTCATTCTACTCGATTTGCATCTGACCCATGCTCACGATATGAGGGACGTAAGGACAGAATTAAGCCGTAGGATCTCATAAAAGAAGCCCTTTCCAAGTCCAGGAGACACATCAATCCTATAGCTAGAAGCGGCACACCTTTAAGGGACATTGATATACAGCATATATGCGTCAGTCCTCGTTAGGTCCAGACATAGCTAGCGTTCTCCACGGTTGATTTGTTGTCATCGAGATCATTGTAGCGAATCAAGATCTCAGACAGCCCGAGTGCTGTCCGGGGCTATGCAGAGGTATCGATATACAGCTCAGCGGAAGTGATGATGACGGCAACAACGGAAGAAGTGAAGGTTGTTGTGGTATCTTTGTACCGTTCCCTTCGCTTGTTCCAGTATGCTTTAGCCGTCTGCGACCCAAAGTACCTTTGCTACAAGCTTAGTAGCTTCGTCCCAGTTGAAATCCTCATCTAATCGATGTTCTTGCTGTGTTATCTGCACTCTCAGCTGTATTTTGCTGTACTGTTCGTTGCGAGTCGAAGTTCAACGAGATCTACCTGATCTTTTCGTGCTCATCTTTCGTAGGCTTTTCTTTATTATTCATTGAACCCAATCATGCCCCCCGCCATCGTGATACGAAGTCGCCTACGCTCCGCTCAGTCCTCAGGTCTTCGGGGTTTCCGAAGTTCGATTCCAAACGTCGTCATCTCGTCCTTCGCCCTCGAGGCCATCCATTTCTATGTCCAAGACAACTCGAGACGGTCCGATTGCTCCTGTATTCCTACCACCTTATTCATCACAATGTACATATAAACATTAAATTTATTGCCACGCGTCAGTTATGTGGTGGTTGCACGTGAGAGACGTAAATAACGGTAAACTACCGTATCAAAGCAAATGCCCTTGAGGAGGGTCAGGTCAAAATCTTAACTTATTCCCTTAAAGGTTTCGCGTTGGGGGGGGGGGGGCGCTGACCTCAGGAAAAGATTCTGTGTTTCTGATTTATACTGCCCCAGTGAGGCTCGAACTCACGACCTTCCGATGTCAATATAACAGTCGGACGCTGTAACCAACTCAGCCATGGGGCACACAGGCAACTTGCCAAGGTAGTCCAATAGAGCACTGCGTAGACTGCTACCTTGTATATACTTTTCTCATATGTAGTAGTACTCTAAACAATCAATCCGATTTAACCTTATCCGACGGTTTCCACCTCCCCAGCAAATGATTTGCCCTAACAATCAACAAATCCCTCAACATCTGCAAAGACGCTGTCACAACATTTAGTTTGCTCCCTGGGACCTCGTGCCAGTCAATAGGCACTTCCGCGACAGGTATACGGAGCTGCTTGGCAAGTAGGAGGAGCTCGACGTCGAATATCCACGTAGGCAGATGCTGGTGAGGAAATATCTGCTGTGCCGCAGAGCGCGAGAATAGCTTGAACCCGCATTGAGTATCACGGATGTGTCCGACGCCTACGATTCGTAAAATGGTGTGTAATCCGTACATGAGGATGTTCCGTAGTAGCGAACGCTGAGTAAAATCCTAAGTCACGGCGAAGGGAAGGGGTAGATGTTTACGTACCTTTACGACCGCGTCAGTTCTGACGAGATGTGCCCGACTCCCGACGACGACTCCAGCACCGCAGTTTGGCGCAATATCGTCCATGGCGCGCCAGAGAAGCTCCAAGTCATTGAACCGACTCGCTCCGTCCGCATCGACCATCAAGAGCCTCTCCCCACTCGCATAGAGCATCCCATGACGCACCGCACCGCCCTTACCCAGGTTCTTCTCCAGGGTCACTACACGGATATCACACTTCGGGTACTTCCCCGCGAGACTGAGAGACGCGGCAGAGGTGTCGTCAGAGGAGCCATCGTCAACGATGAGCACCTCAAATGAGTGCGTCGTTTTGCTGAGGTGGTCGATAGCGGAGGCGAGCATGATGGGGAGGCGTTCGGTCTCATTGTAGGCGGGGATGACGACGCTGAGGTCGACAGTGCTGGGGTCGGAGAGACGTGGTAGGGGCTGGGCATCGGTGCGGTGCTTGTGTGAGCGGTATTTCTTTTCGGAGTCGTGTGTGACTATTGGGTCGGGAGACCATGCGATGAGTGCGAGGTATAACTAATAACACGGTTAGCTCAGGAGTTTGAAACATAATAACGAGGAATCAGAAAGGGTTATTATATACCCTGACCCAGATGTTTTCGTCCTCGCCACGGCGTACAAAGACCCGTGACTCGAAGAACAAGGATGAAACGGGTTTTCATCTCGCTGAGAGATATTGCAGAGCAGGAACACGTACAACTATCACCACCCCAAAGACTGCTGCGATGCCAGCATAGACGATAGTGGAAGTTTCCATAGCGAATGCGGTTACGTTTTCTTGTCTACGAGATACTCATTCGACCCCAGACAATTCCTGATTGAAGAGAACGAGAATAATGATAGGACGATGTTGAAGGGAAGGAGGCACGCTGGTGCGAAGACATGGTGATCGAGCGTGAGAATCTGGCGACTACGCAGTCGACGTGGAGCTTTACAGTTGCCTTATGTGGAATTCTACAATATTTACGAAAATAAATGTTAATGAATACTTCTGCCTGCGAGAGACAAGGTTGATGAACGTCTGAACAGTCGAAGGTAGAATGATTGGTTTATAATAAGATGGTCATATTCACTAGAGATAAAATCAATGACTGAGATAGCCAGTAAATCAATACATGGGCATCTCCACATGATACAGCTATCCTTCAGGTCCGACTAGAATCCTTGGAGACGCATCATATTCGCCTCGGTGTGTCGGCTGCGCCGCAGCGGCCGCGTCAGATGTCAGTGAGAATATCCTTCAGCGGGGTTATGCTCGGAACAGAGTCGCAGAGAGAGCTCTAAGGAGGCGACAACCTTGAGAAATTTGGGCAGATATCCCTTGTCGCAGATGTATCTGATGATAATGTCAGAACCCCAACGAAAAGATGAACAGAAATCGACGATGATTATCGAGAGGAGCAAATCGAGTTCTTGATATCAACAAAGAGACACATGGACTTGAAGTGAAGACGACATGATTGCTGGTTCATCACAATGAAAGACAGACGTCTCCTAATGACTTGCAGTGTTCGCGTTAACCCTAGAGACAGCCCCATGACCAAGACTCAGTGGTTGCAGTTTTCCCCAGCCGAGTCTTACATGAAAGCGCCGTTACACATTATAACGCAACTTACGAACTGCGAAGACGGGCATTATGCGATATATAACGTTCTCCGACCTCCAGACGAAGGGGAAGAAAACTGCGAGACGAGCCGCGGTCATTGGGCGGGAAACGTGTTGAATGTGTACATCACAAAAGGCCTCTTATCTGCCATACCGCAGCACCACCAGTACGATGGGAACCAGTTCGCTTCGGCTAAGCGAGAATAAGGTCCCAGCACCAAATTTATGTACGCGACCATCAGAGACTACGGTCACGCGCAGGCTTTCGAGCTGTATCGCAAGCAATTTCCAGCAGTGGTAGTATGTAGAGCAGCGATGACGGCGGGAGGAAACTTAGGTCGAGTCCCGATAACGGCGATCTCCGAACAGGGGAGACATTTAGTGCTGTGTCTCTCTATTAGTGCACCCACCACCACTGTTTCTTTCTCTTTATCCCGCTTTCTCCTCTTTAGATAATGTCCTGGCAAGGTCTCTACTCGTTTACCTTTCCGTACAAGGAAAGATACTGATGATGACGCCCGGCAGCATACGTCGATACGAATCTCGTTGGTAGTGGCAGGATCCAGAAAGCAGCTATCATCGGCCAACAAGGAGGCATCTGGGCTGCGTCGCCGGGTTACAACGTGAATACCCTCTCGCGATCCATGCCTTGATCGTGTGCTCATCATCGTCGTTCTCTGTAGCTCTCGACGGAGGAGCAGAACGCTATCATCAAGGGTTACACGAATCTTACGAGCGTCCAAGCATCAGGTATCCGTGTCGCTGGGCAAAAGTTCTTTACCCTCCAGGCGAATGAGCGTAGTATATATGGGAAGAAGGCGGTATGTGGACTTTTGGTTGTAGCGATGGGCTGGGATGCTGATTAATTGTCTTGGATAGGCGGATGGCATCGTGATTGTCAAGACAAAGCAGGCGATCCTTGTTGCTGAGTACGTCGCGCCCATTCAGGCGCCGGAGGCTACGCCCATTGTAGAAGGGCTTGCGGATTACTTGATCAGCGTGGGGTACTAGGCTCGAGCTCGCTACGCAGAAGAAGTTTCGGAATGTATTAATCTAACGCCTTGAAAAGACAGTTTTATATGTATATGAACCCTTGAACATTTCTGCAAGGATTAAATAAATGGAAGAGTGGTGAGTCTACTGAACGCCGGATCTACAGAATTTCTGATTTTTATATCAGTGCGTAAAACCTCCGAACGACACCGACGTGTGATCAATTGCTGTTGCCGTACGACCGCACTCGGTTGAGGGCGACAAGGTGGTCGATGAATTCGAGTCTCGGTCCTGATACCCGCCCTATTCGAGATGAAACTGACTGAAACGTCGATTGCGGTCATGATTCTACAGCACCACGGACACCATGGGTGTCCTCCAAGAGGCTACCTTTTCGTCAACAGAGGGGAGCACCTGAAAGAAAATCCCTGGCGCCCAGGGTAGAAGCGACGCCACAACCAAGTGTTAGGCCACCGAAGCAACCCCATTTCGCGACCGATATGAAAAATGAAAAATTACCAGTCAGGTATAAGTGAACCGGCTCGACTATCGGTTGATACTGCGGATCATATTGGTGCTCTCCACAGCTGCTTTTACTACCTTTCCGCTGCGTTCTGCTGCTTCCATACTCTGTAAAATACAGCAAATACAGCACCAGTATGTAGAACCCCCGGCCCGGAGGAAAAACAGTTGATGAAAGTGAAACCAGGGATCACGTGCGGACATATGACAACCATTCTGGCCAGAAGGGAAATCGAATTTGGCTTGTCAACTCATCATCAATTCACCGCCAACGAACCGACCAGCCCAGTCAAACTGGATTCCACATTCTTTTCTTTTCACGCCCTTTCTTTTCTATATATAAAATTCTAAATGCTTGGACTTGTTCAAGACCACCGTATGCTTCGCGTACGACAAGCCAGTGGAAGCCAGGGAGGGGGGCAGAGCACGGATAGTGGTAGTGGGACGTCTGCTACAGCGTCGCAGGGTACCTCACCATCGGCGACGGCGACGAGCTCAGGTGCGTATTCGGTGCTGTTCATTGAGCCACGGAGCTTGACCGTAGATTGATCAGGGACTTCAGAGACTACGACCTCTGCGTCGCCCACCAGCGAGACCTCGACTAGCCAGACACCGTCCGTGACTACGTCGCCGACCTCTACTTCGTCGTCTTCATCGACATCAGCTACGTCGGCCACCTCTGCGGAGACGACAGCAACAACTGCTACCACAGCAAGCAACACCTCCACTTCGGCCTCGCCCTCTACCACCACTACTTCGGCTACTTCGAGCTCTACATCTATCACCAACACCTCAGCTTCGACTTCTGCCACGAGCGCCGCCACGACAACCAGCGTACGTTGCTCATCATAACCGTTCCTGATTTTTTCTCATACCGGCATCTATAGGCCACCTCGTCGGATACCCATGTGGACACCACAGCAGCAGCAGACGAGTCGTCTACGGGAAGCTATACGACTTTCACTTATACTCAGACGAGCTCGTACCGTACCGTGACCCGCGTTGGCACGTCGCAGCTCCCAGGCTCGACCGTCAGTGCCGGAGCTTCAGGGTCAAGTTCGAGCTCGCTCAATACCAAGGCCCTCGCTGGAGGGATAGCAGGTGGTCTCATCGCTGTAGCTATTCTAGGATTCGGTATTGCGTTTGTCCTGGTGAGTGCTTGTTTTCTTTTAGGTTGGCCTCAAGTGGCGTGTCCGACCGTTTTTACTCGACCGAGGTTTCCCCTTCTCAGCTCAGGGCCGAGTAAAGAGGCCGGTTTGGCTGACCGTGTGATATGGGTGCCTTTTTTCAGGAACTATTTGATTTTTAGTTCCACTCTCCTGTCCTGGGAGGCGGAGCGGCGCAATAGGGCATTTTTTCGGCCTTCTTTGCTGGATGGTATCGTACAGCTCGTTAGCCGAGCTTGTCGCGATAGATGGATGTTTCAGCCCTTTTTGATAACTTGTTTTATATCACTTTGTTGGGACCTTCGGGTGCCCGAAGTGCTTTCATTCAAACCAGTTACTGACTCTTTCATACAGCGCCGCAGAAGGAACCGTCGTCGCGCCGATGAATTCGAAGCCTCACAATTCCGCCGCTCTGCCATAGTGCTGGACGAAGATACTCTCGATCCCCACCGACCTGCTGCTACTCCACCGCAGATGTACGAGCGTGGACACTCTGTCGCACCGTCTATTACGAGCACCACCAGTCCCGGAATGGCGGGACAAGGAGCGTATTACGCTGCGCAAAGTGATGCCGAACAGTACGAGCCATACACTGCCCATCCTTACGCTGCCACCCCGTATGCCACTACCACTGCACCTCCCGTCACTCAAGGCCCGCCTCAGCCGACACACGTCCTCCAGCCCCGGCCACAGTACACCTTTGGCCAGGTTCCTACTCCCGCGCAAAATGTCATGTCAGATGACGGACATGAGAATATGGAAGGTGCCTACAGCTCGGAACCCACCCCACAGGCTCCGTACAACCAGGAAGCATACGGTAACTACCATGCTTACTCACCGGATAACGCGGGATATGGAAATACTGCTGGCGCGCACGCGAGGACCAGAACGAATGACGATGATGCCTATGGCGGGATTTGAGATTAGAGGGCCTTGTTGTATTTTCTGTGTGCTATCCCTCGACCTCGCTCGCTCTAAACAAACAATTTCCTCTATTTATACCTTTAAGCTTCTTCCGGACTCGCCTACATTTTTTTGTTATTTTTATTTTAGAAAACCCCCGATTCCTGTGGCGAGTCCCTGTGCCTTGACGCCCTTCTCCCCCTTCCTTTGAGTCCGTCCTTCCCCCCCCCCCCCCCCCTTCTCACTTCGTATATCGCTTACTGTATACCAATTGCGAGCGATACCTGTCAGGTACAAGGTTTATTAACCCATTCCCCCCACCTTTTCGTGTACACCACACTTTTTGTGTTATGGTATTCTTGTGTGTGTTCGTATATAGCTTATTACTATCAATCGTATGGGATACATTTGTATTATCTATCGGATGCTTGATACAATGCTGTGCGATGGGTAGTGAGTGTTGGGTCCGAGACTAGCTGGTTGACGGTGGCTACAGATGGCAGATGTCCCGCTGTAAGACGATGTTGATGCATCGAGCCTGCGATGAGAGGAGAGCTGAAATCGTTTCATCGGCAACAGTCAGATGGTGTGGAAGAGAAGCCCATATCCGCCAGGTTAGAGAATGATCATCGCGTGGACAATACTGAGTATAGCACCGGCGACAAGATGTATCTCGCCTATGGCTCCAAACACAGATGATAATTGGGCTTTGCCTTCGATCAGACCATGACTAGTACGGTTATTGCCATCAGAGCCAGGGCGATGCTCGCTTCCAGTCTAGGTCGCCTCCGCGGACTAGGATATGATAGTCACGGTACATCATGATGGATCAAGGGCATCAAGCAGACCGTCGTTGCGTCGGTTCCGCAAGTTAAACGACATATGAGTGAGAACCGAGACTAGAACATAGTCACATAATCGGGCAACAAGGAGCTTACATGAGGCTTGTACGAAGTGTTATCAACTGGTTCGTATGCGGGGCCCTCCTTCACGCCCTTCCTCCGAATATCAGATAGGACGTCCATGCGTAGCTTGAGCTTCCCGAGGTTTCTGGACTACAGACCTTTAGGTCGGACTCGAAACCCAAGGATAAAGCGACGTACCTGGATGTCACACCGCTTCTGCCTAGTCCTGAACGCTTGGATCTTGTCGATGCCGGCAGGTACGCAATCTAGGAGCAACGCTAAAACTAGAGAAAGTTTGAGCGTTCTACGTCCGTCTGCGCAGCGTTCCCAATCTCGAAATCGGCACATAGAAGGGTCGGTGCTGACTGAGCGTCATCGTACATGCGGCTTAAAAGACGTTGAAGCAGCGCCTGCAAAGTCGTCGCAAAGAGATGACCGGGTTTCTTGTGCGATCTTAACCGAAGACTTGGCAGTGGTTCGTTCGCTTGCCATTCTGCCATATCACATACCCAGAACAGTGCCATCGGGATAAGAGGGCCCTCAGAGGTGAGAAGATCGTGCGTAGTGCGGTCCCATGAGGACCGATTCAACCGTAATTTGTCTGAACGGGTCGGGTCATCGAGTTCTACGGGTTGTCGTAGATAGATATTCAACTCGACATCTGTGCTCCGGCATTGGAGAATGGAGAGAAGACCAGAACAGTGATGGGCTTGGTTGGTAGGAGACAAAAGGCAGTCCCGAGAGGATATTAGCAATGATATGACCTGTTTGGGGTGGTGTATGAATGCAGAATCTTGTCTTCTATAAAATGCGCCATGAGGAAGAAGCATGAAGAATGTTTTGAGGGAATTGACTTACATACAAGGGGTTAACGTCCTCTACGAGTCCGAGAAATGTCCTTCTCCAGGCCTGCCTTATGCGACATGTGTCTGAAGGCCCAAGAAAACAATGAGTGGTGGATGTCGCCGGCCAGCAAACGATCCATGAAGGAGGTTACGTATAAGAAGGTTTATAGCTCAAATGAACGGGGTTAAAGGAAGCGAGGCAAGAGACGGAGGGACGAAACTGGAAAATGGGTGCCAGAAAAGACGAAGTTATAACCCAGAGGCTTAGCGACGGTTAAAAAAGAGGTGGAGACGAAGAAGAACCAAGCGAAGGCCCAAGATTCAGAGTCGTACGTGAAAGGAAGACATCTGCGGCTCGTCGTCGATGCTTCAGCTTTCCGTTCCGGTCTTGATGAACGCAAGTCCACAGCGCTTGATAATGTTATGGATGACCTTCGACCTTGATACCTCTTGTAAGGACCGAGATGGGCAAAACTTGGTCAGAACCTTTCAAGGCTGGGAGGAAAATAAAACACCCACCAAAGGAATTCATTCCTTCATGGACTCCCTATCCAACAAATTGGTGGCCGGTAACGACAACGTGGGAGTAGATCAGAAGGCAACTCCGGTAAGCGGTCGAAGGGAAGGCATGACCGATAACGCGTGTTCGTCGTGTTCTTCTGCAGCCACAACCATCGACAACGACTCCTTCAACAATGAATCCTCAGATAAACACTGTGTCTCTTGCCTCTGAACCGTGGCATGGATACGACCTCAGCAACAGCCCTCTCCAACACCCGACGTTGAGCCTTGATGGCTTCGACGAGAATATCAACGATGATGAAGACCCGAGCCAGACCTTTGTCATTTCCTCTCCACCTATTCCCTCCGGTGGCACCAGCAGCTTCGGAAGCGGCAGATCCTCCTCTCGCACTCGAAGGATCGGCACCAAGGAAATTCGCAACGATTCTGTAGCCAGTGAGTGTATGCATGGACTCTTTAACTCGAGTGACCTGATGAGGCTGTTCTTCTTAGGCGAGGTTGATTTTCTCCAAACGAGCGGCGATGGACGTACCAGTGATCCGTCTAACGGTCGAGGACATGAACGCACAAGAGAACCAGAGAGTCATAGCCACAATGTGGCGCATCCGGCGGCCCGTCATTCAGCCTCGCACAGCCGCTACTTGCCGCGGCGGAGTGCTCCTACTAGCCAGGCTACGAGTCCATTGACGCCAGTAGCTCCTTTACCCCCAACAGGCGGTAATCCATCGGCAGGTCCGTTCCCAGTAGCTGATGATGCTACATCTCGTATGTCGCTTGTTCTTTTTTGGCATCAATTCCTATACCAAAGTGATATCTTAGAATTCACATCGGCAACAGCCCAGGGGCCACCGCCGCGTGCAGGGACTGATGTCAAGTCAACACTCTGGGAATTCTATAACTATGAAGCTCGTACTTCTGACAAGGATATGCTGAAGCACTGGCATGATGACATGAGTACACTCCTCATTGTGGTAAGTGATAACTCTGTCTGTAATGATTAATTCTCATTTATTGACTAAGGCTGCCCTCTTCTCTGCTGTGCTAACTGCATTCATCATTGAGTTCTACCGCAAGCTGGAGCCTGACTACACTGCTATCTCTGCTTACCAGCAGCATACTATGTCTATTAACATCCAAGCTCTGCTCAATGCTAGTCTGAATCTGCCTGCTGAGCCAATTTATGATGCTGTTGATCCAGTCATGGAATTTCAGCCATCCCCAGCAATTGTCTGGACTGTAGGCTTATGGTTCTCAGCCTTGGCTTGTAGCATATCAGTTGTGGTTCTTGCCTGGCTAGTAAAGCTGTGGTTCCTAGCTTATATGAAAGGGATGAATAATGGAAATGCTTATGACTGTGCTCATCGTCGCCAGTATAGACATGATGCCTTGCTTATGTGGAAGGTTCCTGCAATTGTTGCAGCTCTTCCTGTGCTTATTCATATGACAATTACTCTTTTCTTGACTGGACTAGTTATTCTGTTATGGTCACAGATTAATAGTCCTGCTGCCTATATTGTTTTGATTATTACAATCTCGATGATCTTAGCTTATTCTATTACAACACTGCTTCCCTTATTTTATGAGGCTTGCCCTTATAAAAACATAGCATTGCTACTGTTTTTAAGAATGATTATTCCTCTTATGTTGAGGCTGAAAAAAGTTGCTGTTGTTTCATTCAAAAGAATCATCAATTCATCTGACCAGTGGAATGAATGGACTAAAAGTCATCAAAGCTATACTCCAGAGCATGATACTTACTATGAAAGAAAAGCTGTTCAAGTTAAAGATACTGAGCTAACATGGAAGAGCATTATATGGCTTCTGAAATACTCTCAGAATGGTGTTGCTATAGATGTGGCTCTAAGATCTATTGATGGTTTGAAATCTATACCAAAGATGATCCCTGCTTTATTCAAAGTCAATGTTACTGAATTTCTCTCTATAAGACTCAGTGCATTATTACCTGATACTTTAGATGATGAATTCTGGAGAGAAACTCTGTTTTTCAGACTAATAAGCTCTGCATCTGAACAATCACCATATTTGCAAGCAACCTTTCATCTTTGGAAACTTGTATATCTATATAATAGTCCAGTAACTTTCATGTTTAAGCAGAGTCAGAAGAGTGATGCACAGTTTTATGGACAGTGGTTGTATTTATGGAGAAAACTAAAAGAAAACAGATCTCTCATTGATACACATAACTTAGAGGAATCATGGAACACAGGAGTTTTTGTGAAAATCATATGCAATGAGGCTCTGTACTACTATCTTCACCCTGAAAATCAATTGCAAATACAGGAAGATATAATTTATACCACTGATCCTCTCTCAGATTTACATCATCTCATAGAATCATATCTAACTCAGGATTCAATTTCCACTTCACATATTGCTGATTTGACTCAAATTTTGGAAACAATCATCTTTATTTTATCTAAGAATGATTGTGAAGAACTTATAATTCACAAAAAACCAACCTTTATGCTCCTTCTAAAGCTTGTTAGCTTGTTAGAAGCTAAACAGTCTAAATTATGCATATTAGTTGCTTTATGCCTTAAAATGTTTTCTTTAAAAACACAAAACCAGAGACATCAAATATTACTTGAACATTCTCAGACTAATAATAATATCTCAAATATATTGAAGTATCAGAAAAACATTTCTGAAAGCAAAGCCTATATTAAAATTATTCAGACTATGAATATTTTGCTTACACAGTCTGAATACCAGCAGAAACATAAGCAAACAGTTGAAGGAATTACTA
The DNA here is from genome assembly GCF_030435595.1 of Desarmillaria tabescens. Classification (NCBI taxonomy): domain Eukaryota; kingdom Fungi; phylum Basidiomycota; class Agaricomycetes; order Agaricales; family Physalacriaceae; genus Desarmillaria; species Desarmillaria tabescens. The sequence goes on from NW_026848302.1 coordinate 373,538, forward strand.
TTGCACAGGAGGTTTCATCTAAATTTCTTGAGTTTGTCCTAAGAAACAATACTAGTAATCAAAATGGCACTCCAGGAGAAGTATTATTGCCAGAACAGCTATCAACTGCCAATATCTACAGTCTTATTGATTTGACTGATATTGAAAGATGGACTTGGAAAGAATCATCTCAAGCCTATTGGTTTATAAATCTTCTTAACAAGTATTATGAATCTGGAATGCTTTCCTCTGTCTATGAAGCTAAAATTATAGCTTTAATTGGCAAGCTATTGTGTTTGAAATGGCCCAAAGCTGAATATGACCAAATTTACCCAATGCTCTTCTCTTCATTAGCTTCTAAACTGGAGCCTGTCAATGCAGGAGCAACATATTCAACTCTTGTGAAAGTGCTTAATCATAGTCTATCAACTGATCCATCTTGTTTACTTTTGCAATTGTTTATCAGTTTGGGAGTACATGAGAAAGTACTAGAATCATTACCTGCAGCTTCAACTTTGGATCGTTTACCCTGGCTTGATTTTTGTAGCTCAATGCAGAAGGAGTTATACAAGTCAAACTTTACAGATGAGCAGAAAGTAGCTTGGAGTAAAATACTCACAGTTGCAGAACAAGTAAACAATTCTACCATTGCTTAGTGGTATTTCGACAATGAACCAGTGGCCCAGAGACCAAGCAAAAGACAGCTTCATATGGTTGGAAGTACAGATGTAGTATAAGCTTGTACAGTACATACAAATTCCTTGTGAAAAATATGTGAGACTGTGAGATTGCGAACTCTCATAATATGATGACTACATTAGACCTATGGCATCTCAGATGATTCTGAACACAACACAATATGTAGATTTGTGGGTGTATCAGGAAAGCGTCCCTCCAAGTATTCGACATCATGAAAGAAACCGGTGAAATGTGTGTGACCGACCATCCAATCTACTACCTGAATGCTCAGTTTGCGCTCTGACTGCAGGATCTGCATCCTCGCTTCGTGACTAGCCACAATGGCTTTTCTATGTTCGACCGTGGTAGAGCTAAGGTCAGCTTCATTGAGGTGGACCGATAAGTAACGGGCTAGAACTGTCAGCACATCGCCAACGGTGACGCCAACGGCATCATCATCAGGTCTGACAATAAATACCCACGGCATACGTCGCGACGCAATATGGAGGATTGATACCCGCGGCAGCGTCGCAGGTTCAAGACGGAAGGAATCAAATGCTTCACGTACGTTCTTCCGAACGCGTTCAGCGGTGGAAGGAGGGTATATCATATTCCAGATGAGATGATCGTCGTCAGAGGGCGGCGATGATAGCACAGGGTGAAGCAAAGGATGAAGGCGCAGTTTTGCTACGCTTTCAGCATTGAGAACAGGCCCATCTATCGCGATGAATTAGTTGTTAGTATATTGTACAGAGACGCGACGCACAGCCAGGACCGGCAGTCCATTTGTCCAACATAATATCCCTGAACTCTGGGAATTCATCTGCCTTCCCCTCCGGACGAGTAAAGGGTTCCTGCAGCGACTGTGAGGCAATTCTTTGAGCACGAAGTTGGGCAGCGAGCTGCAACACCAGCGCCTCAAGGTGCCGTCTACTTTGAGTTGCCGGTAATAGTAAGGGAGGAATTGGGCCATCCTGGGGGATCTCGAGCGTATATATTGATTGACTAGAAGACTCTGAAGACGAAGGGCGAGATGGTGACGTCTGAAATCGAACTGAAGGTCCCTCCTGGGGCGGAGAGCGACGCGACGCCGAAGAGGGCCTTAGGATTGAACGTACCGCAGGCGCCTTCGCATCACGATGCCGGGGATTATGATTGGGATCCATGGATACGAGAGAAAAGCCTATGAGAAATCAACACAGAAAGATCAGGTCGATCTCGTTGAACTTCGACTCACAACGAACAGCACAACAAAATACAGCTAGAAGTACAGATATCACAGCAAGAACATCGATTAGATGGCGATTGTAACTGGGACGAGGCTACCAAGCTTGCAGCGAAGGTATCTTGGGTCGCAGACGGCTAAAGCCAGTGGTTGACATGGAAGACATCCCGGAACAAGCGAAATCGGCGAAGAGATGACGGTACAAAGACACCACAACAACGTTCGTTCCTTTCGCTGTTGCCATCATCATCGCTGCCGCTGAGCTGTATCCAGATACACTTATGCATAGTTCCGGACACGGACCACCCAGGTTGTCTAAAATCTCAAGTTCGCCAAATTCCCGCAGGAATTACCGAGCAACAAGGACGCCGGATGTGTCTTCGACCCCGGACTAGGGAAGGCTGACAAGCCTATACTGTGTATCGACGCCCTTCGACACCGTGGAGTTCCTAGACGTAGGATCAATATCTCTTTTGGACCTGGAGATGGCCTCTCCGATGAGAGTTGGCGGCTTCAACTTGTCTTTGTGTTCTGCACGTTGTCTCATGAGATCCAGAAGGATTAGAATCGGATGGGAGGAGGATCCTGGGCTAGGATGGATGCTGCAAGGTGCGTTAGTGTTAATCTATGTTGGGGGCCCCCACGTTGACCTCTTTGTATCAAGGTCGACGACGGCATATCGTCCCTCTCCTGATCGATTTTTCTCTTCGCGGAATGGCAAAATGTCATCCCAGCGACGCTCTCTCCGATTGACACGATCGCTACTGTGAAGCCGTGCGCTGATTCTTGTACGCCGTTCTGAATAGCAAGGACCCTTTGATCCTGCCTTCCTCATATAAGTACTTCATTATACTCCAATATCTCGAAACTCGGAATCTAGGTAAAAATTTCTTCCTCTTTGGCGTCGGACAGGAAGGGTCGCCATTCTAATGCTACGAGGTGTATTGATGCTTCTTTTCCGTGAGTTCAACACACTTATTTGGACCAAGATTAGATCTTGATGCGTATATTCCTGGGGTTCTTTCCGATTCGTGGCAATTCATCGAAGTCTTATTCCCAGTCATTACCCGCTCTCTCGATGGCTTTATCGCTACACTTAAAATAACTCGGCTACATGCATTAAATCGAATGCACCCGTTGCAAAGGCCATCGCATCCGAGTCAACCTTTACTTCAGTTTCCAACTCAGCTTCTGAATAGCTCCCTTGTACATTCTAGTGAATACAATTCCAGTACGATTTCTGCTCGTTGCTGTTGTTTTATCTTATGAATGGGGTGTGGTATACAATGCTAGTCCGAGATATTACTTAGAGGAAGATGCCTTTGAAATACTGCTTCAACCCGTCTACTCCACCTACAAGCGCTCCAATCATCCCATCTGGCCGAACTACGACAACCCCGTGGCGGCCGTTATAGTTTTTGCGTGCATAATCCTCTCCATCGGTGAGGGTAAAGTCAGCGGATGAACTATCGACAGCAGGACCATCGTTCTGAGGAAGTATCACGACCGACTTGACAGTACCCGCTGGGTACGCTTTCAGAAGGTCCAGGATTTCCTTTACTTCCAGCCCAGCACCAGCGAAGATGAGGACCGTATGGTACGACGTGCGGAATATATCAAAGAGGCGCGTCTTCTCTCCCTGCGAAGACACCAGACCCGGTGCGTCAGGAGCACGATCCCCAGCACGCAACTCTCCCCCTTCTCCCGACCGATACGGATCGACGCTCTCCGGCGTCCCCGCCTCGTCAACGACAATCGGGCTCCCACGGTAGTTGATGCCGTACTGGTACAGCTCAGGCCCTCTCTGCCACCCGTCATATGATGAGGCTCCGGGTTTGAAGGTCTTGTTGAGGAGCTCGGTGGTTTTGTTGAGCATTGCTGCGATGACTGGGATGCGTTCCTGCGTGTAGGTGTCTAGGAGAGTGGGTGCGGCTAGGCCTCTGTCGACGAGGGCGAGCTTCCATGCTAGGTTGATCTGTTGGAGTGTGGGTTATAGTAAAGACTGTTGAAGAGAGGTGAGGAGAGGTGTTTACCGAATCTTGGATGCCTGAGTTTAGGCCCTGTGTACGTGTTAGGTGTTGATCAATAAGTGATTCGATCCAACAACTGACCTGACCTCCCGTAGGACTGTGGACATGGGCAGCGTCTACGTTCATTGAATATCACCGATATTTGGTAAACAAAGAAATGTCAAACCTCCAGCTACAAAGGCTCTCCCTGCACCGTACTTGTCCACCATTCGAATATTGGGCCTGTAGGAAACATAAGAATACAGACATATTTGTGGCAAGGGTCACTCCCCGGAAGTTGAATATCCAAACGAGTTCACCGAATTCGATGTCTGTTCGGCCAGATATAGCATAGAACTCTTTAAGAAACGCATCACGTCCTGAAGCTGCTATCGTCGTATCCAGCTGATGCCCCATGAAAAAGAACTGATACTTATTCGCAGACCGATCCTCAGATGGTCGTATGACCACTCTATAAAACCGATAAGAGGATGTTTCTACGTGAACTTTAGTAAACGTACGTTTTGTCTGTCATATCTCCGTAAAAGTGCAAGAACTTGACATGATTTTCTCAATGGAGGAAGCGCTAGAGTCGGCTGTGAACCTGCTCACCTCGTCAAGTTGGGGTTTTATTATTTTGATGTCGCCGACGACCATGTTCTCCCCTTCTCGCGTCTCGCCGAGGAACGTCAGGCCTAGTGTTTTGCGTACGACGCTACGGGCGCCCTCTGAGCCAACAAGCCATCGAGAAGAGATCGTTTCTTCGACGGTTTGGCCGTCACAGGTTTTGAGAACACGAGATACAACGCGATCGGCAGACTGTTCGAATGATACCAGTTCAGTGCCCAACTCGACTTCACAACCAAATTTCACTAGGTGCTCTCGTAAAATTTCTTCGTGACGGTCCTGCCCGAGCAGGATCACATTGTTCTGGAGTAATTACTGCGGGTCAAGATTAAGTCCGACGGGATACGAAACCATATACGTACATAAGGCTTGTCTGGGGTATCTTCGCTTTTACGGGCCATGCTTATAGTCTTAGTCTCGCCATTTGGGAGGTGATGGATGACAGAAGGGACGGGGCCTCCCTTCTCCAGGATATCAGGTAAGACATCCATGAATTTGTAAAGTTCGAGAATCCTAGGCTGAAAAGAGACGTGTATAATAAGTCTTAGAGAGCAATGGACGCGCCAATGTGTATGCAAACCTGGATACCACACCCTTTCTGTCCTATCTTGTGTGTTTCACACTTGTCTATGATACGAACGGACAAGCCATTCTGCAGTAAAGCGAGAGCTAAGGCAAGGCCCGACGGACCTGCTCCGGCCTATCATAGGTCAAATGTAGGAGTTGAGTCTCGGACAAGAGGGATTGGCAGAAGACGTACAATGAGAACTGAGGTCGAGGTGTCGGTCATGATGGTAGGAGATGGACCAATGAATCGACTTACAGCACGGGCGTATACTTATAGAAGGGCGCTGCTGAGGTCCCCTTGATCTATTATCAGATAGCCTTCATGTCATCATGACTCCAATAAAATAAGGTGGATGGCCCTAGACTGATGTGATTATGACTAGACGCGGCACCGTGCGAGTCAATGTGACTGCCGGATGGATACGTCAGTGCCAACTTTAGAACGAGGGCTTGTAGGCGCCCCTAGTAGGTGGTGATTGTCAGGCATGACATTGACTATACAGTTCACTGATTCCAGTAACATGAAAAAGCTCACAGAATTTTATGAACTTGAAGCCATGCACGGAGTACTTGCGTATTGCATGGTAGATATTTCTCCCTAGGCCCAGAGCACGTCGCTTGTTCCTATCACGCATGTGGATGCTTGCAACCCTGTTTTTTTTGTTTTGTTTTTGTTTTTAAATCTATATTTCGAAACCGCAACCCGTAATCTATGTACAGAGACGCGGCGGCGCTTGCTCATAGCCAGCCCCAGTAGCTACTGTAGGTACACAAGGGGATTTTCAGACCTTTAATGGTATAGATTTCTCGTGTCTTTATGTGTTGAGTTCTTGGTATCCAGGAGGGTTGACGCCACCATGACTCAGGCTATGGGGCACGGGTTTGTGTGCATGGAGCGAGTTCCTTGGTTGTTCTCCGGGTCTGTCAGCATTTCCATCCTCCCTCTACCACTTTTCAACCTCCGGGATCTTCCTCTCGCTCCAGGTCCTGTTCTCCCAGCCAGTCTTCAAGCGTGGTTTCTTCTTCATCCAATGTGGGTCACATTGGTGGCCGTTTGGGGGCGCCAGTCTTCGTGAATGCGCCAGACATCTCCAGGAACGCTGCCAGGGCTTCTATGCCCCTTTTCGTCCCTAAGATGTCCGGCAAGTATAGGTCTCTGGAGACTTTGCGGAGTCCGTCTCGGTGACCATTGTATCGGGGGCATTCACGGGCTTGCAACGCTGTGTCCCGGCAGCTAAGCCTAAGTCAGGTGGTCGCTCTCCGTGTTGTGCCGCTACTTATATCTACTTTTTACGTACTCCGAAGCACGGCCTGCTTGACTCATTGAAGGTAATTCTCCGACACAAGTTGTCTGCATTCGATGCCTACCTCTAATGAGTCAGTATTAAGGAATACGTTTCATTTCGGTTTCAAAATAGGAATCCTCGGACATATCTTTGCTCAAAGTCCTTGTAAATCGTTTGATAATGATATGAACCTTCCCTACCTTCCTTTGCGTACCGGTAAGTTACCTTGATGAGTCTGACAGCCCCTTCAAGTTCAGCGACTCGGAGGGGAGGTAGGTTCCCTAAAGGTTACCAGAAGCTCTCCAACTAACTGGTGACTTAGGGCCGGCTCTAAACCCCGGGCTTCGTGCGCCCCTACCAAGTATGTACTCATTTATACTTTCTCGTCATATTGATCAATCCTACGACTACCACCACTGGGTGTTGGAATAATCCCTGCTGAAAACAGACATAACATGTAATGAACTCTCGATTTTTACGGTATGGCAACTTGCCAAGATGGTTCAGTCAACTGTTACTGCAGGCTGTTATTTTCTTCTAATAATTCCTCATGCTTGATGCTTATGTGTACATTGTGATGAGTACATTCTAATATGACGTCTGCGGTTTTATCTTATAAATGAGGTGTGATATTCAATGCTGTTCCGAGAATTCTGAATTACTTAAAGGAATATGCCTTTGAAGTACTGCTTCAACCCGTCTACTCCGCCTACGAGTGCACCAATCATCCCATCCGGTCTGACCATGACAACCCCATTGCGATCGTTATAGTTTTTGCGCGCATAACCCTCTCCATCGGTGAGGACAAAGTCAACGGATGAACCATCGACGACAGGACCATTGCTCTGAGGAAGAATTACGACCGACTTGACAGTACCCGCTGGATACGCCTTTAGAAGGTCCAGAATTTCCTTGGCCTCCAGTTCTGTACCAGCGAAGATGAGGACCGTATGATACGACGTGCGGAATGTATCGAAGAGACGCGTCTTCTCTCCCTTCGAAGACACCAGACCCGGTGCGTCAGGAGCACGATCCCCAGCACGCAACTCTCCACCCTCTCCCGACCGATACGGATCGACGCTCTCAGGCGTCCCCGCCTCGTCAACGACAATCGGGCTCCCGCGGTAGTTGACGCCGAACTGGTACAGCTCGGGCCCTCTCTGCCACCCGTCATATGATGAGGCTCCGGGTTTGAAGGTCTTGTTGAGGAGCTCAGTGGTTTTGTTGAGCATTGCTGCGATGACTGGGATGCGTTCCTGTGTGTAGGTGTCTAGGAGAGTGGGTGCGGCCAGGCCTTTGTCGACGAGGGCAAGTTTCCATGCTAGGTTGATCTGTTGGGGTGTAAAAGACAGTGGAGGAGAGGTGAGGAGAGGTGTTTACCGAATCTTGGATGCCTGAGTTTAGGCCCTGTGTACATGTCAGGCGTCGATTAATAGATGGTTCAATAACACAACTGACCTGACCTCCCGTAGGACTGTGGACATGGGCAGCGTCTACGTTCGTTGATCATCAACGATATTCTTTTTACTAGGAAAATGACAAACCTCCAGCTACAAAAGCTCTCCCTGAACCGTACTTGTCCACCATCCGAATATTGGGCCTGTAGGAAACATAAGAATACAGTCATATTTGTCACAAGAGTTACTCCCTGGAAGTTGGATATCCAAACGAGTTCACCGAATTCGATGTCTGTTCGGCCAGATATAGCATAGAACTCTTTAAGGAACGCCTCACGTCCAGAAGCTGCCGTCGTAGTGTCCAGCTTATGCCCCATGAGAAAGAATTGATACTTGTTCGCAGACCGGTCCTCAGATGGTCGTATGACCACTCTATAAAACCAATAAGAGGATGTCTCTACGTGAACTTTAGGAAACGTACGTTTTGTCTGTTATATCTCCGTAAAAGTGCAAGAACTTGACATGATTTTCTCAATGGAGGAAACATCGGAGCCCTCTGCGAACCTGCTCACCTCGTCAAGTTGGGGTTTTATTATTTTGATATCGCCGACGATCATGTTCTCCCCTTCTCGCGTCTCGCCGAGGAATGTCAAGCCTAGCGTTTTGCGTACAACGCTACGGGCACCCTCTGAGCCGACTAGCCATCGAGAAGAGATGGTCTCTTCGACAGTCTGGCCATCACGGGTCTTGAGAACACGGGATATAACGCGATCGGCAGACTGTTCGAATGACACAAGTTCGGTGCCTAACTCGACTTCACAGCCAAGTTTCGCTAGGTGCTCTCGTAGGATTTCTTCGTGGCGGTCTTGCCCGAGCATGATCGCATTGTTCTGGAGTGAATTACTGCGGGTTAAGATTAAGTCCGATGGGATGCGAAATCACATACGTAAGGTTTGTCTGGGGTGTCCTCGCTTTTACGGACCATGTTTATAGTCTTAGTCTCGCCATTTGGGAGGTAATGGACGACAGGAGGGACAAAGCCTCCTTTCTTCTGAATGTCAGGTAGGACATCCATGAACTTGTAAAGCTCGAGAATCCTAGGCTGAAAAGAGACGTGTATAATAAGCCTTAGAGAGTGATAGACGCGCCAACGCACACACGAACCTGGATACCACACCCTTTCTGACCGATTTTGTGTGTTTCACACTTGTCTATGATGCGAACGGACAAGCCATTCTGCAGTAAAGCGAGAGCTAAGGCAAGGCCTGACGGACCTGCTCCGGCCTATCGTGTAGTAGTTAGGTCTCGGCCAAGAGGGATTGGCAGAAGACGTACGATGAGAACTGAGGTCGAGGTGTTGGTCATGATGGTAGGAGATGAACCAATGAATCGACTTGCAGCACGGGCGTATACTTATAGAAGGGTGCTACTGAGGTCCACTTGATCTATTATCAGATAACCTTCATGTCATCATGACTCCAATGAAGTAAGGTAGATGGTCCTAGACTGATGGGATTATGAATAGACACGGCACCGCATGTACCAGTCAATGTCGGTGCCGGATGGATACGTCAGTGTCAACTTTAGAACGAGGGCGTGTAGGCACCGCTAGTGGATAACGTGAGAGTCCGCGTTCAACCTACCGTCGGCGTCCGTCGGCTTGACGTGGTTGAGTTCTATGTTTCTGGTGATCGTCGGGCATGGCTATACAGTTCAGTAGCATGATATCACTCACAGAATTTTATGAACTCGAAGCCATGCACGCAGAGTACTTGCGTATTGCATAGTAGGTATTTCTCCCTAGACCCAGGGCATTAAACGTCCCTTGTTCCCATCACGCATGTGGATGCTTGCAACGCTGTGCCATCCTGGCAGCTAAGCCTAAGCCCTGTCATAGGCCCCGGGAAACTCCTGCCAAGGTTTGTCCGGCAAAATAGCCAATTTTGGCCCTCAAATATGCAACGATTTAGGGCCAAAATATGCTAACTCGGACAAGGGTCTTTCGGGCCGGTCCTCCGGGGGCGCAGGTGGAAATTTTCGCCCAATATTTGGCAAATCTTCCTCTATTTTGAAAGGACTTCCCTCATTTATAGTGGTTTTCGCGATTTTCGAGAGGAATAGAAGCACTCCGCACAAACAGGGGGTCGACGAGTCCCCTCCTTCATCCCTCCTGATGCCCTCGAATATGCTAAACCCGGACAAAGGTGCCTCTCTTGGATCCCTCAAATATGCTACATGCGGACAAAGATTTTGCATTTTTGGGGTCTAAAATATGCTAATTTCCGGCCAAACCTTGGCAGGAGTTTCCCGGGGCTTCCTGTCATGTGGTCGCTCTCCGTGTTGTGCCGATACTTCTTCCGTCCTCCGAACAAAATCCCTGTAAACCGTTTGATATGAACCTTCCCTACCTTCCTTTGCGTACCAAAGTTACCTCAGTGATTCTGACAACCCCTTCAAGTTCAGCGAGGGGAGATAGTAGGACCTAGTACTTAGGTTGCCGGTAACCAACCGGTCCGAAACCCCGGTGTACCAGTACGCGCACCCCTACCAAGCCTCATACATTCACTTGCATTTTCTCATCACATTGATTAATCCTTCTACTATCACCAGTGGGCGTTTGCACGATCCTTGCTGATAACTGATATAACATATACTGGACTCTCGGTTTTTATTCCGATCTCACAAGTGTCAAGTGTGCCCACGCTTACCGGATATGAAGTACAAGAGTGACAACTTGCTAAGATGGATCCGTCAACCGTTACCGCAGTTTCTAATTTGGCTATCATTTTCTCCGAATAACTCCTCATTCTCGATACTTACCTGTACAATGCGATGAATACATTCCAGTATGACTTCTGCTCGTTCGACGTTGAAGTTGTGATTTATCTTATGAATGGGGTGTTGGATAAGGGGGTAGATTATTAAGCGACAGGGAACCCTTGAAGGCAAACGCACAAGGGTGTCCCGTTCTACATACAGACTTTTATACTACTTTGTAAAGAAACTACTAGAATTTTCGTGCAGAGAAAAGAAACATAGCTGAGTAATACTTACCAATCCCGACGGTGAGTCTGGCGAGTGTGGGCGCTTGCGATGATCCGCACTAAAAATAGCACATGGGGTGTGATATACAATGCTGCTGCGAGAAATTACTTAGAGGAAGATGCCTCTGAAATACTGCTTCAACCCGTCTACTCCACCTACGAGCGCACCAATCATTCCATCCGGCCTGACTACGACAACCCCGTTGCGGCCGTTGTAGTGCTTGTACGCATAACCCTCTCCATCGGTGAGGACAAAGTCAGCGGAGGAACCATCGACGACAGGACCATTGCTCTGAGGAAGAATCACGACCGACTTGACAGTACCCGCTGAGTACGCCTTCAGAAGGTCCAGGATTTCCTTGGCTTCCAGTTCTGCACCAGCGAAGATGAGGACCGTATGGTACGACGTGCGGAATATATCAAAGAGGCGCGTCTTCTCTCCCTTCGAAGACACCAGACCGGGTGCGTCAGGAGCACGGTCCCCAGCACGCAACTCTCCGCCCTCTCCCGATCGATACGGATCGACGCTCTCCGGCGTCCCCGCTTCGTCAACGACAATCGGGCTCCCGCGGTAGTTGACGCCAAACTGGTACAGCTCGGGCCCTCGCTGCCACCCGTCGTATGACGAGGCTCCGGGTTTGAAGGTCTTGTTGAGGAGCTCGGTGGTTTTGTTGAGCATTGCTGCGATGACTGGGATGCGTTCCTGTGTGTAGGTGTCCAGGAGAGTGGGTGCGGCTAGGCCTTTGTCGATGAGGACAAGTTTCCATGCTAGGTTGATCTGTTGGAGTGTGGGTTATAGTGAAGACTAGCGAGGAGAGGTATTTACCGAATCTTGAATGCCGGAGTTTAGGCCCTGTGTACGTGTTAGGTGTTGATCAATAAGCGGTTCAATTAAACAACTGACCTGGCCTCCCGTAGGGCTGTGGACATGGGCAGCATCTAGGTTCGTTGATCATTTACGATATCTTTGAGTAAAAGCGATGTCAAACCTCCGGCTACAAAAGCTCTCCCTGAACCGTATTTGTCCACCATCCGAATATTGGGCCTGTAGGAAACATAAGAATACAGGCATATTTGTCACAAGAATTACTCCCCGGAAGTTGGATATCCAAACGAGTTCACCGAATTCGATGTCTGTTCGACCAGATATAGCATAGAACTCTTTAAGAAACGCCTCACGTCCAGAAGCTGCTGCCGTCGCGTCCAGCTGATGTCCCATGAGAAAGAACTGATACTTGTTCGCAGGCCGGTCCTCAGATGGTCGTATGACCACTCTATAAAACTAATAAGAGGATGTTTCTACGTAAACTATAGGAAACGTACGTTTTGTCTGTCATATCTCCGTAAAAGTGCCAGAACTTGACATGATTTTCAAAATGGAGGAAACATTGGAGCCCGCTGTGAACCTGCTCACCTCGTCAAGTTGGGGTTTTATTATTTTGATGTCGCCAACGACCATGTTCTCCCCTTCTCGCGTCTCGCCGAGGAACGTCAGGCCTAGTGTTTTGCGTACGACGCTACGGGCGCCCTCTGAACCAACAAGCCATCGAGAAGAGATGGTTTCCTCGACGGTTTGGCCGTCACGGGTCTTGAGAACACGGGATACAACGCGATCGGCAGACTGTTCGAATGATACCAGTTCAGTGCCCAACTCGACTTCACAACCGAGTTTCGCTAGGTGCTCTCGTAAAATTTCTTCGTGACGGTCCTGCCCGAGCAGGATCGGATTGTTCTGGAGTGAATGACTGCGGGTCAAGATTAAGTCCGACGGGATGCGAAGCCATATACGTACGTAAGGTTTGTCTGGGGTGTCTTCGCTTTTACGGGCCATGCTTATAGTCTTAGTCTCGCCATTTGGGAGGTAATGGATGACAGAAGGGATGGGGCCTCCCTTCTTCAGGATATCAGGTAAGACATCCATGAACTTGTAAAGCTCGAGAATCCTAGGCTGAAAAGAGACGTGTATAATATGCCTTAGAGAGTGATAGACGCGCCAACGTGTATGCGAACCTGGATACCACACCCTTTCTGGCCTATCTTGTGTGTTTCGCACTTGTCTACGATGCGAACGGACATGCCATTCTGCAGTAAAGCAAGTGCTAAGGCAAGGCCTGATGGACCTGCTCCGGCCTATCGTGTAACAGTTAACGTCTTGGGCAAGAAGGATTGACGGAAGACGTACGATGAGAACCGAGGTCGAGGTGTTGGTCATGATGGTAGAGATGAAACAATGAATCGAGTCGCAGCACGAGCGTATACTTATAGAAGGGCGCTACTGGGGTCCACTTGATCTGTTATCAGATAACCTTCATGTCATCATGACTCCAATGAAATAAGGTAGATGGTCCTCGACTGACGGGATTATGAATAGACACAGCACCGTAAGTACCAGTCAATGTCAGTGCCGCATGGATACGTCAGTGCCAACTTTAGAAGGAGGGTGTGTAGGCATCACTAGTACGTAGAAGTGGATAACGTGAGAGCCCGCGTTCAACGCTGCCGTCGGCGTCCGTCGGCTTGACGTGGTTGAATTCCATGTCCGCCGGGCATGGCTATACAGTTCAGTAACATGAGAAAGCCCACAGAATTTTATGAACTTGAAACTATGCACACGGAGTACTTGCGTATTGCATAGTAGATATTTCTCCCTAGGCCCAGAGCATTAAACGCCGCTTATTCCCATCACGCACGTGGATGCTTGCAACGCTGTGTCCCGGCAGCTAAGCCTAAGTCAGGTGGTCGCTCTCCGTGTTGTGCCGATACTCATATCTACTTTTTCCGTACTCCGAAGCACCGCCTGCTTGACTCGTTGAAGGTAATTCTCCAACGCAAGTTGTCTGCATTCGATGCCTACCTCTAATGATGAGCCAGTGTTAAGGGATACGTCTCATTTCGGTTTCAAAATAGGCGGAATCCTCGGACATACCCTTGAGCAAAGTCCTTGTAAACTGTTTGATATGAACCTTCCCTACCTTCCTTTGCGCACCAAAAACCCCTTCAAGTTCAGCGTGGGGAGGTAGGTTACTAGTAACCAACCAGTAACTAACCGTAACTTAGTGGTCCGAAACCCCGGTGTACCAAATACCTGCATTTTCTCATCACATTGATCAATCCTACTACTATCACTAGTGGTAGTTTGCACGGTCCTTGCTGATAACGGATATAGTATACTTATACTGGACTCTCGATTTCTATTCTGATTTCATAAGTGTGCCTATGTTTACTGGATATGTAGTACAAGAGTGGCAATCTGCTAAGATGGATCCGTCAACCGATGCTGCGGTTTCTAACTTGGCTGTCATTTTCTTCTAATAATTCCTCATCCACGATGGTTATCTGTACATTGTGATGAATACATTCCAGTATGACTTCTGCTCGTCTCTACAGTTTTATCTTATGAATGGGGTGTGATATACAATGCTGGTCCGAGAATTCTGAATTACTTAGAGGAAGATGCCTTTAAAATACTGTTTCAACCCGTCTACTCCGCCTACGAGCGCACCGATCATTCCATCCGGCCGAACTACGACAACCCCGTTGCGGCCGTTGTAGTGCTTGTGCGCATAACCCTCTCCATCGGTGACGACAAAATCGACGGAAGAACCATCGCCAATAGGAGCATCGTTTTGCGGAAGGATCACGACCGAGTTGACAGTACCCACAGGGTACGCCTTCAGAAGGTCCCGAATTTCCTTTACTTCCAAACCAGCATCAGAGAAAACGAGGACCGTATGGTACGACGTGCGGAATATATCAAAGAGGCGCGTCTTCTCTCCCTTCAAAGACACTAGACCCGGTGCATCGGGAGCACGGTCCCCAGCTCGCAACTCTCCACCCTCTCCCGACCGATACGGATCGACGCTCTCGGGCGTCCCCGCCTCATCTACGATTATTGGGCTTCCGCGGTAGTTGACGCCGTACTGATGCAGCTCAGGCCCTCTCTTCCACCCCTCATCTGAAGCGGTTCCTGCTGTGAAGAGTTTGGTATGGAGCTCGGTGGTTTTGTTGAGCATGGCTGCGATAACCGGGATACGTTCCTGCGTGTAGGTGTCTAGTAGAGTAGGTGCCGCCAAACCTTTATCGACGAGGGCGAGTTTCCATGCTAGGTTGATCTATTGGCGTGTGAGTTAGAGTAAAGACTGTTGAGGAGACGGTCAGAGAGCTCTTTACCGAATCTTGGATGCCTGAGTTTAGGCCCTGTGAACGTGTCAGGCGTTGATCAATAAGTAGCTCAACAAAACAGCATACCTGGGCTCCCGTAGGACTATGGACATGGGCAGCGTCTACATTCGTTAATCATTAACCATATCTTGTAATAAAGACGATGTCATACCTCCGGCTACGAAAGCTCTCCCTGAACCATACTTGTCTACCATTCGAATATTGGGTCTGTGAAAACATGAGTGTCCAGAATATTGTGTACGAGAAATACTCCCCGGAAGTTGGATATCCATAAAAGCTCACCGAATTCGATGTCTGTCCGGCCAGTGATAGCATAAAACTCCTTCAGAAACGCTTCACGTCCAGAAGCCACCGCCGCCGCGTCCATCTGGTGCCCCATGACAGAGAACTGGTATTTGTTTGCAGTCGGATCCTCAGATGGTCGTATGATCACTCTATACATACATTAGGAAGATCATGGTTCTAAATAAACTCCAGAGAACGTACCCTTTGGTTGTCATATCTCCGTAATAATGCCAGAACTATCCATGATTTTCTGAATGAAGGAATCATTGGACCTGACTGTAAACTTGCTCACCTCGTCAAGTTGGGGTTTTATAATTTTGATGTCGCCAATGACTATGTTCTCTCCTTCTCGCGTCTCGCCGAGGAATTTCAAGCCAAGCGTTTTGCGTACGACGCTACGAGCACCCTCTGAGCCAACCAGCCATCGAGAAGAGATGGTTTCTTCGACAGTCTGGCCGTCGCGGGTCTTAAGGACACGCGATACAACACGGTTGGCAGATTGCTCGAACGATATCAGTTCGGTGCCCAACTCGACCTCACAACAATGTTTCGCCAGGTGTTCTCGTAGAACTGCTTCGTGACGGTCTTGCCCAAGTATGATCATATTGTTCTGGAGTGAATGACTGCAGGTCAACTTTTCAAGTCCCGAGGGAATGCGAAACCACATACGTATGGTTTGTCTGGGGTGTCTTCGCCTTTATGGGTCATGCTGAAAATCTTAGTCTCGCCATTTGGGAGGTAATGAATGACAGGAGGGACAATGCCTCCTTTCTTCTGAATGTCAGGTAGGACATCCATGAATTTGTAAAGCTCGAGAATCCTAGGCTGAACAGAGATGTGCATGAGCACACTGGCAGGAAAGTGACAGACGCGCTAATGCGTGTACGAACGTGGATACCAGCCCCTTTCTGACCGATCTTGTGTGCTTCACACTTATCTATGATGCGAACGGACATGCCATTCTGCAGCAGAGCGAGTGCTAAGGCAAGACCCGATGGGCCTGCTCCGGTCTACCATAGGTCAAACGTAGGAGTTAGGTCACGGGCAAGAGGGATTGGTAGAAGACATACAATGAGAACTGAGGTGTCGGTCATGACGGTACAGATGAATTCAGACTCGCAGCATGCATAGCCTCTTATAGAAAGACGCTGTTGAGGTCCATTTGATCTACTTGATCTGTTATCAGATAACTTTCATGTCATCACGCCTCTGATGAGATAAGATAGATGCTCCTGGACTGATGTGATTAGGAATAGGCACGGCATCGTACTTACTACTAGCCAATGTGCCGGATGGATACGTCAGTAACTTCAGGACGTGTAGTAATGACATCGTCAGTAGAAGGGGGTAACGTGAGAACCCGTGTTCAAGGCGTCCATTGGGTTAGCGTGATTGGACTCAGTGATCCTGATGATCTCGCGACGCCCTTGTACAGTTCGTTAACATGAGAAAACTCATAGAATTTCATGAAGCCATACAACAGGGTGCTTGCATATTGCGTAGTAGAAAATCCCCCCACCCAGGGGGAGGTACAGGGCATTAGATGTCACTTGTGCTACGCGTCGCGCATTTGGATGCTTGGATTGGTGGCCACCTTCCTCCGTATTGCGCCGATAGCCTCATATATGATGATATACTTTTTCCGTCGTCCGAAGCACCACCTGCTCGGCCGTTCGCTGAGGGCAATTCTCCGACGCAAGTTGTTCATGTACGATGCCTGTCGTCTAATGATCATTTAACATTAAGAAAGACGTCTCATTTCAGTTTCAAAATAGGCAGAATCCTCGGGCGTACCATTGAATTCTAGACACAAAATCTCTGCAAACCATCTGATACATATGAACCTTCCCCACTTTTTTTCCGCGATTTGTGACGCGGCTTTGAAATTCGTCCGTGATGGATGTTGTCAACAACGATAGATGGCATCTGCACATGGGAACAGTTACTTACCTTCATCTGTTTTGTTTACAACTCGAGTTTGAACTCGGAAGCCGATAGTTGGATCATCGTTGGGTATGTTTTCTGCGAGCATCATCTAGACGCGTTGCTTTACTACATGGAATACTTGCCATGCCCACTGCTGTAAAATGACGACGATCAATTATCATGCCGTGCCGTTTATAAAATTAGCCTAGGAACAATAAGATCCATTTACACGCTTTTCAACCACGAGGCGCTGTTTTGATGCTGTAACTCTTAGGAAAAATGCTGTCGCTGTCGATTGAAAACTTGAGATGAGAACATTCAAAAAGACAGACGACCTACGAGGAACTAAGATACCATCTCTATCACGATAGTATTCCTTACGATCTCTCCTAAAGGCCAAATCATGTCAGAAGGATCTCCAGGACCAGCACGATGCACGCGACATGATGGCAACGGATTGGGCGAATTGTGACCGTGACTGTTACTAACCTTATTCTTTTCCTTCATCCGGGACGGCCTCGGTTGAGTTTCTCTCCATTCAACGCTTCACGTCTTCATTCTTTTTCACCATTATATTATCCACGCTCTTTACCGAAAAATGCTGCACGGAATGAATGAGAGACGCGCTGCTCACCGTGGCCTGGAACGCCGTCTGGGTCCTACGCCGTCTTCCATGCTCACCACGACCACCAACGCACTGGAGAGCCTCTTGTCTACAGACAGTGCCGGTGAGGAACCCAGTTGGGTGGAAAATGGAAGAGAGCACTAACTAGAATTGCAGAGGAGACGACGCTCACCATTCGTCGCACCAGTACCAGCTCTGTCTCCGTGACTTCCACCAGTGCCACCTCGTCTGCTACTTCTAGCGAGACAACCACCTCTACTCACACGTCGTCGACGTCGACGTCTTCTTCAACGTCTACCACGACGACCTTGACAACGACTTCATCTACCCAGTCGACGACGACTTCCTTATCCACCTCTTCCTCTTCGTCCTCCTCCTCATCACATACGTCAAGTTCAAGCACACTAAGCGCGGAAGCGACAATTTCATCCACTCATACCACAGGGACAGTCTCTGTTACCGTCTCAAGCTCGACAAATGTTGCCGCATCAGCATCAGCCAGTTCGACTGGTCGTTCGAGCAACACGGGTGCAATCATTGGAGGTGTGGCCGCAGGAATCATCGGACTTGCGCTGGTCATTGGAATAATAGGATTCTTCTTGGTACGTTGTTATCTCAATCCCGGTGTACAACAATTGATTTTTCTTTTCTTTAGCGTCGATGGCGTACAAAACGTCGTGACAGGGATGAATTCGACGCCAGTACATTCCGACGTTCAGCCGTTCTTATGCATGACCCGCCTCCAGATTCCGAGAATGACCGTCCGTTCAATCCACGTCCTCCCAGCATGCTGGAGCGTCGCAACCATCCAATGTCGTTCGGAATGCAATATGGAGCACCGGGACCTGTGTATGCTCCTCCAGAACGTTCACAAGCTTACTACGATACAGGGATGAGTCGTGACTACTCACCGTCTCCGGCCGCAAACTCCGCCAATCCATTGTTCGCCCTCGCTATGTATAGACAGGCCGACGAAACACCTCGACCATCCCCAGCACCAATCGATACTTCCCAGTATGTCTATAGCCACGATTTAGATGACGGACCGCTGCCCTCACCAGTGTATGGACTGGGGGGTCCCACCATACCGGCAAGTCCACCAGCCAATCGCGCTTCCGAGAACACTACCGCGTCGGTTCCACGTAGTGTTGCCACTTACGATCAGTCTGTCTATCGTCCATCCATGGCCTCTAGCACTCTACCAGCGAACGATTACATTGATGTCACTCGGTCCAGTGTCACTCCCTTCCAAGCTGCTCAATACGTAGAGATCGCGAACCGACTAGCCACCGAGGTTCCTCAGGGATTGGATACACCGGCTGTGAATGAATACGTGCATAGCAGGAATGCGTCGCTAGCAACTAATGGTTCAGGGACACCACCTGTGGTTCCGCCGAAGGATGGCCATTATTCCCAGGCTTCCACCGCGTCCCCCAAACGAACATCTGCGCAGTCTCAGGCGTCAGTGGATATTATGAAGGACCTTGAATTCCCTACCCCGCCGTCCCCAGTTCTATCCACCTCGTCTCGCTATCGCGTTGACTCCACGCCTCCTACTCTTCCCGAAATATCCATAGATCGTGGATCTGTCTCGCAATATTCCTTGCCGATCTCTTACCGGGATAGCACCAGCAGCACTCCGACATCTTCTCCATTCCCAGGATCTGGTTCCGGCTTCCCCAGCGGTGTCAGTCAAACCATCACCGTAGGCGGCAAGCTGGGCCCTCAGAGCAGGTTCCCAACCACGCCAAGCCCACTTGGGAACAGCTTTGTGATGACCTCCCCGCCTGCAGAGGGCGACAGACAGCTCCCTTCTAGTCCTACGCCCTCGAGTCCCACGATACCTGTGGCCAAGAGGCCCGAAACGATTTACGATGCGGATGATGCATATGGGGGTATCTAAATGGAATTTTGGTTAAGATCTCTTTTTTAATATAAAGGTTGATTTCTACGGGATCTGGGATCTCCGTATACCATTGTACCCAATCTATCATTTCCTGCTCGCGGTCAGGATTTTACTGATAGTCGTCTCTCCTTTTCATCCTTGGGATACGGAATCTGGTAATTCCCGTAGTTTTATCCACCTTGATCGGTGTGCTATATTCGTTGCTCGGCCACTCTTCACTGTATTTCTGTTCATTGGTTAGTTGTAGCTGCTCTGTTTTTTTTCTTCTTCCCGCATTGCATATGTTTTTCTTACGAGCTGCTATGAATTGTTTATAATGGCGCTACGTTCTTTTGATACCCATTTGTGTCTTTTTACTGGCGTTTATATTTAGAGTGGGGGAATCTTATTTATTGTATCGTTGCTTCTTGTTGTAAACGAGGTATATTTATTGATTTTAAGTTATATTTGGCTTTGAAGGTGCGTATATGTAGTTCGTGGCTGCCGACGTATATGATACGACGAACATGTGTGGCAGTGCTGAATATCCGGAAAGATCCGGAGGCACCTGTTGTTGGGAAGTCAATGAATAAACCGTACGTGCATAAATACATCGTTCTGCGTTTTTTCTGATGCTTGTTGGGAGTTCAAAAAGTCAGAAGAGGTGATCCCATCTGAGCGTGCCAGAGACGACGTCTTATTGGTCGGAACTACGAACCCACTATCTATCTAAACTCGAGACGGAAATTCAACGTCTAGTAGTACAGGTCCGAGGAGGCTCTAGTCCTTTCCACCGCAACGCGTCCAACGTGGAACGTCATCAATGCCTGTTAAACGCTACGACGACTCGGCTGCGTAAGGAAGGAGCGTTCTTTTACAAACGTCCTTCATTTCCCATCTTCACCGGGCTCTCAGAGCTAAGCGCCGACAATTTTTACTATCATGATCAAGGCCCTGCCGCGCTTCGGAGGAGAACGTAGGTAAACGTAGAAACAACGTTCTAGCGTAAATGGTGCCCAGACGCTGTCAAGGTCATAGGTACCGATAAAAAAAAGCCTTGCCTGAAATCGCGCCCAGCAATGAGCGTTTCTATCTCTGGAAGGAAGAAATCTGACCACAATTCAATAATATCTTCAAGTTCTGTAGTGCTCGACTTGGATCAAGACATTGATGGTATCGTCTTCTGAGGGTTCAATTTTTTCGTCTCCTTACGCGACCAAGGGTCAGGTTACATTCACCAGGTCGCCACCCCAAAGACGCTAACACCACGAACAAGGGAAAGGGAAAGCCGATGAACTGGTCTCGTAGAAAGAGATTCCAAGTGTTTATGAAGGAGGTGCGGGCTCGCCTAACCTAGTGAGTACCGTCCGTAGCGGCAAGTCCTCGTCTGACGAGCCATTGTAGTCCGTGGCTCAAGATATGTTCCTCGAGCTACTTCGTGCTTTGATCTGTTACCTTGCTCGCGGCTGCTATATTGACGGTACATTTATTTCGGCTCCGGCGGGTAGGTTCGTGTCTTGGCATCACAAGGTTGGAGCGCTACTGGCGAAAAGGGCTGCCAAGAATAGATCCCTATCTTCCGCCAGAGGCGCGCACAGTTATAAAGGGCTGACACAGAGCACCATCGAGATACTTCAACACTTCAGATTCATAACATTTTGACGACTCGGCAAGTTTGAATATCACCTAGGATGTGTTCTATGGTCAGGTGTGATGTTAGACTGTATGGATCTAACGGTGCGTGTAGGGCTCAGTTAATAGAACCCTGGTTTAAATATATCTTCCTTTCAGCGTGGTTTTTCCTATTCCAGCCTTCGCTCTGTTTTTCTTCCGGCGCTCTTTCAGTTTCCGTTCCAGTATTGTTACTTATGCTTTCTCTCCATCGGTCCTACCTATCACCCGCTTATGCTCCAAAACGCAATCTTACCTTCGCACTCGCACCTTCAGCAATCACCCGTGGGAGAGAGTGAGAGACTGCTTACTCTTTAAGGTATTGATGCGATCCTCGGCACATCTTCAGTCATGATCTAGCAGCGGGTGCCTGTTCATTTGCTGTCCTTCCATCCAAACGAAGCCAGGAAAGTATATACTTGCCAGCCGATTGGGTGGAAAATTGCTTTCTAAAGCTCTTACACTTACATGCTCCGTTAGCGCGCAAAGCTTCTTCCTGTCACCCGACGATGAAGCCAACGCGGAGGCCTCCATAAGGGAACTAGTTCTCATTCTCCTCCCTGCCAACGGATATAATTGAGAGTCGGAAAATATATAAGTTTGTCAGTCACCTAATTCCCCTAGTCAGTCTCGTCATTTACCTCGATGTCTCCTAGCGCTCTTGCAGAAACCTCCGTCGATGTCCTAATTGTTGGTGCTGGCCCAGCAGGTCTTATGCTCGCTAATGGCCTTGCTAAGGCTGGGGTCAACTTCCGCATTATCGATAAGAGGTAAGCCCACAGAATACTGCGAAACAGCGCTAAACTATCCACGCAGGCCCGACAAAGTTGTAGCAGGTCAGGCTGACGGTATTCAACCTCGAACAATTGAAGTCTTGCAGGTGTGCTGGTATCATAGGTGTAAGAGTGTCTGTATACGACTGATCTGTCATAGAGCTATGGACTCGCCCAGCGATTGCTCGGCGAGGGGAATCAAATACACATGGCGGTCAGTATCACACTATGACTTATTCGAGCGCTCATACAATATGTTTCAAGGCATTCTATAATCCCTCCGCAGATGGCGGAATCAAGGTCTGTTCGCTATCTACGCTTCTAAATTGATCACCCATTGATCCTAGCTCACCGACCGTGTCCCTGATATCACCGCCGAGAACGCGAGGTACCCCTTTGAAGTAAGTCCAAAGCTAGATTTCGATGCCCGTCGTGCTTCTTATCTCGATGTAGGTGACTCTTCACCAAGGCGCCATCGAAGCTATATTTTTGGACTCGTTACGTTCTATGGGAATCCAAGTCGAGCGACCGGTTGTGCCGATATCGATGGAGATCACAGAAGACGTTACAGAACGGAGAGACCCAAATGCCCATGCCGTTCGGGTAAGACGGGCGTTTGTTCCTGTTCCATATAGCGTACTGATGACGATCCATAGGTGACATTGAGTCGTCTTGACCCTGCACCAGGTCAAGCTCCCATTGAGATAGTGAACGCGAAGTTTGTTGTTGGGGCTGATGGTGAGTCACTGGAGTCACCGCAGCAACGACTACTTACTTGGTCCCCAAGGTGCACATTCATGGGTCCGCAAGTCGCTCAACCTCTCCATGGATGGAGAACAAACGGAATATATCTGGGGTGTCGTTGACATGATTCCAGATACTGACTTGCCTGATATTCGCAACAAAACAGCAATACATTCTATCAATGGCTCTTGTATGGTCATCCCTCGAGAAGGGGATAAGATCCGATTGTATATTCAGCTAGAAGGAAAGGACGCCATCAATGCCGCGAGCGGTAGAGTGGACAAGTCGAAGATGGGACCAGAAAGGCTGCTAGAAGTTGCCAGGCGATCATTCTATCCATACACTATTAAAAATCCTAAAGAATTTGACTGGTGGACCATCTACATCAGTAATTCTCTCCTTTCTAATATTCCTACGGATCTAACATCGTTTATTAGTCGGCCAGCGAGTCGCTTCCAGGTACTCTGTTGGCGAACGTGTTTTCATTGCTGGAGATGCATGCCATACTCACTCGCCTAAAGCTGGTAAGGTAGAACGGTCCACATACGTTTTACCACGGGCTAACTGCTCATCAGGCCAAGGAATGAATGCGAGCATAAACGACACGCATAATTTGGGTAAATCATGCGCATTACAATAAAAGAATCCATTGTTGACGTTTCCATTCTAGCTTGGAAGCTTGCATATGTCCTACGCGGCTGGGCGGACCTTTCCCTGCTCAAAACGGTTAGTGCACCCTTTCTTCCCGCAGTACAGTAACATAAGTACTACCCCGGACCTCCAGTACGAATCTGAAAGGCGACGATACGCGCAGGATCTCATCAACTTTGACAAGAAGTTTGCCAAGCTCTTTTCCGGTAAACCGATAACCAAGGAGTTCAAGAACGGCGTCTCTCATGAAGAATTCCTTCGGTAAGGCTGGCTATCCAAGCTTGCTCCATTATCACTAACTTTAAATATTTCAAGGGCCTTCCAAACATCCGGAGCATTCTCATCGGGCATCGGCGTACATTATAGCGAATCGAGCATCGTTAACAGTACATACCAAGACGTTGCCTCCAAGCTTGTCATCGGGATGCGCATACCTCCCGAGATGGTTGTTCGAGCAGCTGACTCACGTCCATTCAACATTCAAGATCTCCTCCCATCAGATGCACGATTCAAGCTAATCGTCTTCACTGGGGATACATCAAGCGCATCTACTCTTGCCGTGCTGCAGCAATCAGCCAACGAGCTCCAGTCCGTTCTAACCAAATACTGCGCTTCAGGACCGATTACGTCCGTGTTCGACATAATCTCAATCAGCTCTGAGAGCAAAGCGACGATTTTGTATAACGCACTACCTCCCTTTTTGAGGAGCCATTGGACGAAGTGAGTTCCGATCCTTTCAAAGTATTGAGTTTAATACAAGCATCTATCAAGGGTTTACATAGCCGATGTTAATGGCCTCGGGGACAACAATGTCTATACCAGATACGGAGTTGCTCCCGAGGGTGCTGTGGTGGTTGTTCGTCCCGATGGATATGTCGGGATGGTCATTCCACTGCGAAAGATCGAAGGCTTGAACTCATATTTCGAGTCGTTCATGGGATGTTAAAATCTTGAAGTACTAGTAATCTATGACTGTAAATTACATGGGCCACGATATATAATGCGATCGACGATACGTAATGTAGAACCGAAATGACACCTGGGAATACAACAAACGGTAAAGATTATAAGTGTTTCTACACTCGTCATTTACTGGTCCGAGCGCTTCTGCACCTTCGACCGGTCTTCGCAATGGCAACAATATTTACATGTCGGGGACTGCTTGGATGGTGTAGGATGTAAGACAAAGCTAATCTATCGTATTTTACGAGAGCAAGCGTTAAAGGCGCATTCTCACATATATCAAAGACGAGTCGCAAGAAGATCGCAGATGCTCTGATTGTAGACGAAAAGTAAATCCTCGTTGCATATTATCCACTCGTGAATCCAACAAGAACGGAAGGGACAGTTCTTGATTATAGACGAGAAATTCTCATTTCAACGGTAGGTGATCAGTAATAATTTGCTGTCCGAAGTAAGAGCATGTTTGAGAGAAATTTGAACTAGTGTGCATAAATAATATCGGGGGAGCATCCCAAATTTCTATCAGTATATGAATCAGACGAAGATCCCCTTGAAGTACTGCTTCAGTCCATCTACACCAACCACGAGCGCACCAATGATTCCATCAGGTCGGACCACGACGACCTTGGTAACCTTCTCTGCGATGTTGTAGTGCTTGTACGCATAACCCTCACCATCCACCAGTACGTAGTCAGCCAAGATACCCCCTGTCGGTTGTTGCGGAACAATGACCACGGACTTGACGGTACCGGCCGGGTAACTCTTCAGAGCATCCAGAACCGCCGCGTTCTCATCAGAGAAAATGAGGACAGTGTGGTAGGATGGACTGAAGATATCAAACAGGCTGGTCTTACGCGAGGAATCGTTAACAAATACGAGACCAGGAGCATCGGGGGCTCGGTCACCACCTCGTATGGTGCCATCGTTCCCTGATTGATAGGGGTCGACGGTCTCTTCACCCTCGACTGGAGTTTCATCCACGATTACGGGACTGGCGCGGTAGTTGACGCCGAGTTGACGAAGTTCGTAGCCTCTGGCCCAACCAGCCCGGCTAGCTCCTCCGGGTTTGAAGGTCTTGGTCAGGAGTTCAGAGGTCTTGTCGAGCATGGCTGCGATGACGGGAATCCGTTCTTGAGAATAAGTATCGAGGAGACTTTGGGGAGCCAAGCCTTTCTCGATGAGAGCGAGTTTCCAAGCCAAATTGACCTATAGGCGCGTCAGGAAGTCTGAAAAATCTAGGTGCTACTTGCTTGACTCACGGAGTCTTGGATGCCTGAGTTGAGTCCCTACAGGTCGGCACTAGTTAGACACGATGACGGAAAAAAAAGAAGTAGATATACCTGGCCACCAGTAGGGCTATGAACGTGGGCGGAATCTGGTCGTCCATCAGCATACAATTATTATACCGTTGGAAGGTGAACCTTACCACCAGTAACAAAAGCTCGGCCAGAGCCGTAGCTATTGACCATTCGAACATTGGGCCTAGAGATACTGTGTTATTGGCAATCACAGTCCAGAGAAATCATGCTTACTGGAAGTTGGAGATCCAAATAAGATCACCGAATTCGATATCGGTGCGTCCACTCGTTTCATAAAACTCTTTGATAAATTCGTCGCGGCCAGACGACATCTTAGCGGCATCCAAACCGCGACCCATACAGATAAAAGTGTACTTGTCGTCTTTGGTCTCGAAAGGGCGGAGGGTCACTCTAATAAAACGACTTAGAACTCAGTAATCTGAAAATGAACGTACAGACGTACGCTTTTGTCCCCGGTTCGCCCCATACGTGCCATACCTTTATAAAAGTCAATTGTTGAATAGGGGAAAATCAAATGCGCAACACACATCTCTGTCTAAGAGTGGCTTCTTGACATGGATATCACCCACGACTAGATTATCTCCTTTCCGTGTCTCTCCAAGGAACGTCAAACCAAGCGTTTTGCGCACAACACTGTGAGCGCCTTCTGCACCTACAAGCCATCGGCTCTCTACAGACTCTTCATATTGTTGGCCATTGCGAGTCTTGACGATACGCGAGACCACTTGGTCCGGGAACTGTTCAAAGGACACCAACTCGGTCCCCAGTTCGACCGTGACGCCATATCTGGCCAAGTGTTCGCGCAGTATTTCTTCGTGTCGGTCTTGTCCCAGCATGATGGGATTGATCTAAAAAGTCAGAGTGAGTTAATACTAGAATCGACGGCCAGCAAGGGCACGTACATAGGGTCTATCGGGGGTATTTTCCATGAAGGCTAATGTCTCGACCTTAGTCGCACCCCCAGGAAGGTATTGCAACTTGGGCTGAGGCACTCCGGCTTTCTTCTGTATATCAGGGAGGACACCGAGGAGCTTGTAGAGCTCAAGGATCCTGGGCTAGGATAGGAGTCAGACGAAAGATCTTGAAAAGGCGGCGAAGGCGAGTACCTGGATACCAGAGCCTTTCTGGCCGACCCGGTAAGTAGCAAGCTTGTCAATGATTCGAACAGAGACGCCATTCTGTTGCAAAGCAAGAGCTAGGGACAGGCCTGAAGGTCCAGCGCCAACCTTTGGAACGATTAAGTAAAGGATAGCGAACAAAAGCGATGGTCGCTTACGATGAGAACAGCTGCAGTCATTGTAGTGATTGTTGCGGGAAAAGATGTATGTGTCCAAGAGCACAAATATCGTCAATCTTATAGCATTTCATGTTTTTTGCTGATTAACAGAGTAGATCGATATCGATGTCGGAAGGAAGGAAGGAAGGAACTTAGGCAGGAAGGAAGATTCTGCATGGTAAGCATCATTATGTCACCTCTCCCCACGATTTATTTATATAATGTATAGAGATTGCTATCAGTTACAACCACCAACAGTACACCAGGAACGCAGCAGGGGTACCCTAAACCCACTCATGACAATACGAAAAATGAAAAGATCGTTGCAGCTTGATATTAGCAGGGGGATTCTTCTGCCGAGATGGCCCGCAGCTGGCCACACGGCGATCAGGAAGAGTTGATATCGTGAGGTCGAAAATATGGACTCATATGCATAAATAAGTAGTACTCGATGCCTCTTGGTATACGAATCAGATGAAGATTCCCTTGAAGTACTGCTTCATTCCATCTACACCAATCACGAGCGCACCAATGATTCCATCAGGTCGGACCACAACGACCTTGGTAACCTTCTCTGCGATATTGTAGTGCTTGTACGCATAACCATCGCCATCCACCAGTACGTAGTCAGCCAAAATCGGCCCTGTCGGTTGCTGCGGAACAATGACCACGGACTTGACAGCACCGGTAGGATAGCTCTTCAGGGCGTCCAGAACAGCGGTGTTCCCGCCGGAAAAGATGAGAACTGTATGATAGGACGAACCAAAGACGTCAAAGAGACTGGTCTTTCGCGAAAAATCATTAACGAATACGAGGTCAGGGGCGTCGGGAGCCCTGTCACCACCCCGGATGGTACCGTCGCTACCTGATCGATACGGGTCAACCGTCTCTGCACCCGCAACCGGAGTTTCATCAACGGTTACGGGACTGGCGCGATAGTTGACGAAGCTCATAGCCTCTGACCCAACCTGTCTGGCCATCTCCTCCGGGCTTGAAGATTTTTGTCAGGAGTTCAGAGGTCTTGTCGAGCATTGCTGCGATGACGGGAATGCGTTCTTGGGAATAACTATCAAGGAGACTTTGGGGAGCCGAGCCTTTCTCGACGAGGGCGAGTTTCCATGCCAAGTTGACCTATAGACGCGTTAAGCTTCAATGTCCAGGTCCTACTTGCCGTACTCACGGAGTCTTGGATGCCTGAATTGAGCCCCTGCAAGATGGCACAGGTCAGACACGATGACAGAAATAACACATTAAATATACCTGGCCACCAGTAGGGCTGTGAACGTGAGCGGAATCTTGCCATCCATTAGCACACGCTCATCTTATTAGAGGGCAAACTTACCACCAGTAACAAAAGCTCGGCCAGAGCCGTAACTATTGACAATTCGAACATTAGGCCTAGGGATACTGTGTTATTAGCAATCACGATCCAAAGAAAATCATGCTCACTGGAAATTGGAGATCCAAATAAGATCACCGAATTCAACATCAGTGCGTCCACTTATTTCATAAAACCTCTTGATGAATTCCTCTCGACTAGACGCCATCTTGTCGGCATCGACATTGCGACCCATACAAATGAAATTGTATCTGTCGTCGTCTTTGATCTCGAAAGGTCGGAGGGACACACTGATAAATGGTTCAGAACCCTACTGCTTGACAATCAACGTGAAAATGCGTACGATTTGATAGCAGGCTCGCCCCATACATGCCATACCTTGAAATTTTTGAACAATAAAACAGTCAATTGCTGGGCGCAAGAAATTAAATGGGCAACACACGTCTCTGTCCAGCAATGGCTTCTTGATATGGATATCTCCCACGACTAGATTATCTCCCTTCCGTGTCTCTCCAAGGAACGTCAACCCAAGGGTCTTGCGCACAACGCTATGAGCGCCTTCTGCACCGACAAGCCATCAGCTCTCTACAGGCTCCTCAGACTGTTGACCATTGTGAGTCTTGATGATACGAGAGACCACTCTGTCAGAGAATTGCTCGACGGACACCAACTCTGTCTCCAACTCGACTGTGACGCCATACCTGGCCAGGTGTTCGCACAGGATCTCTTCGTGCCGGTCCTGCCCGAGCATAATGGGGTTGATCTATATTCCAAGGGAGTTAATACCAGAATTGACCGCGTATACGGATACGTGCATATGGTCGATCGGGGGTATTTTCCATGTAAGATACTATCTCGACGGTTTTGGTCGCGTCCCCAGGAAGATACATCAACAAAGGCTGGACTACGCCGCCTTTCTTTTGTATATCAGGGAGGACACCGAGGAGCTTGTAGAGCTCCAGGATTCTGGACTAAAGAAGGAGTCAAGCAAGATGTCTTGAGAAAATGGCGGACGCAAGTACTTGGATACCAGAGCCCTTCTGGCCAACTCGGTAAGTAGAAGTTTGTCAATGATCTGAACAGAGACGCCGTTTTGCAGCAAAGCGAGAGCCAGGGAAAGGCCTGAAGGTCCAGCGCCAACCTTTGAAAGGATTAAGTGAGTGGTAGGGGATGGTGGCTTAATGAGAACTGCCGCAGTCATTGAAGTGATTGCTGTGGAGAGAAGTATATGAGTCCAAGAGCATAATTACCGTCATTTATATGATATCTCATAGTGGTTGCTGATCAGCATATGGCATCCCGGTCCGCGATCATTTCGCGTTTCATCTTATCAGATAAAGAACCACTGATCAGATTACGAGTATCAACGGGGTGCCCTAGGCCTTGCAAATGATGATCCACGCAAGGAACAGTCCAGGATTTCGTGTGAAACAAATTACAAGGAGCTGCCCAAACGTGAGACTTATGGAATACAAGACCAAATGCAGGTACGTACCCTTCAACTCGGCATCTTGACAGAAATATCGATATCGCCATGTCAAATAGAAAGCATGTATAATAAATTGTGATCAGCGCACAGAAAGCAACAATACATAAGACTGGTAAAAACGTCAATGGGTAAATTTTACATCAACAGTCATAGAACATCTTCATTCGCCATTCCTGCAGCCTTTATGCTGACGGAAGATTTGCATGGATCTCCTCCATCAACTCTTCCGCAATTTTGGGATTCGCCAGCTACAAAGGTCAAAATTAGCATGATTCTCCGAATAGTGGACGAGCTCACCCTGAGGTTATAGTGTGTTGTCACTCCATCTTGGATGACACTGAAGCGTACGTATCGCGGGTCCTGCGCGAGCACGCAACGCATTCCATGGAACAAAGTAACGTTGAGCAGTACGGTGTATACCGCCTCTTTTCGCATCACTGTGTATGCATCACCATTAGTATCAGTAGAATGAAATTACGAACAGGAGACGACCCACATAACCTTGCACCTCCTCCATCTGAAGCTCGCACATTCAGCTTCAATACACCGGTACCGCGCTCCTTCCAGGCAGTGCCGTCAGATAGTGCAAACAGCTTTCCTCGAACTTGATGAATTGTCTCCTCTTCTTCTTCGCCGGTCATTACTACACAAGACGTTAGAACTGAAAGGTACGAGTTATGTCCAGAATACTTACCTTCTTGCTCAGTCAAAGCAATCTTAGGAACCTCGAGCTCCTCATCGGACTGGTCCTTTCCTGCCCGTAATTTTTCGCCAAAGCTAGCACCTTTTCCGTCGCTACTGTCCTCTTCTGCACAGCTGTCTGAACCATTGAGAACAGACTCGCTCGATTTCTTCTCCAAATTTGACGTTGCCGGGGATCCCGCTCGAGCACGCTTGGATGCAGGCAATGCAAACCCTTGGCTAGCGCCACTATATGCCGAAAAGGCACTCGAATTAGCGGAGTTCGCTCGGCGCGTGGGGGATTTGCTCCGTCCGAGCTTGGATGCTCCACCTCCTAACACAGATGATTTATTCTGGGCGATGGAAGCAAAGGGAGATGCTGGTGAAGCGAAGGCCTCAAAACCAGAACGCTTTGCGGGCGTCGCGGCCGAAGTAGAGGCCGTAGACGATTCTCCTAGAACGGGTGTCCCAAAGGAAGAAGAGGATACCGAGGGCGTAATTGACGGGGTCGACGAGCCTGACGATTTTTTGGATCCAAACACGTTAGGCCCTTTTACTGAAGCAAAAGGAGACTTGGTAGCAGCGTAAGCTCCAAACCCGCCCTACGTAAAGTGTTAGTTATAAGATGGTGTACTACTGAAAGATAAAAGCGCACGAATTTCGGTGCAGGAGAATTGGGAGGTAGACTTGCACTCTGCTCCGGAGGCGGTGAAGGTCGCTTAGTCTCACGAGGATTATCGTCCTTGCCAGCGTCATCTCTAGGCCGTTTCACGGGTTCTGAGGCTGCCTTATCAGATGGTCCCGTCTCCTGCGGACCCTGGCTGGTCCCACGTTCCAGGAACTTTCTCTTCAACCCTTTGTCTCTCTCGCCAGAATCGGAATCGGAGTCTCGTCGCGAGCTCTTCGGAGCTTCATCCGTCGCAGAGGGTGGTGTGGGCGGGAGAATAGTAGGCGCCTCATCAACGTGCGAGACATCATGTTCTTCTTGTTGGTCCTTTATGTCGGCCGACCCATTGGAAATGGTGCTTTCTTCGTGCGTGTCCAGCTTGTCGCTATCAACAGGCATCTCCAGAGCGGAATCTTGTTCATCGTTGGGACCCATCACAAAGTTAGGCTTCCTCCGCCAGCTAAGGTCCTCGACGCCCTGGCTGATTTGCCGAACCTTGATTTTCATCTCTTGGGGTGGCGAGCCAAAGGTTGGTGAAGGCGAATTCGACCGAGAGCCTGTTATGCCATCATCTTCTTCAGCTGTAGAACTTAAGGCGACTCTGTTCTTCTTTGCCGGGGTGCGAATTTCTCGATTGTCGCGGGTAGAGGTGTCGGTATCCTGGGAAAAGCACAGCGTATCGGTTAGTGACGACATTTCAGGAATGGTCGCGATGACTGACAGCGACGGCCTTCGTTGTTGTAACTGGCTCCTGAGAGACCTCACGCTCTCGTTTCCGGGATAGCTTGACTTCTGTGAAGGTCGCCCAACAATGAGCCATGCCTCAGCGGAGCATGATAAGTGAATCCGACCTGTTTCTGAGCCGACTGGTGATGGCGGCGTCGGTGGAGGCGAGTTTGCTTGCCTGATACTGCTCTTTGAGCTCGACGCCTCGGTTGGGGGAATGTCAGACATGACTAGGGCGGTGGTGGTGCTGCTCAACATTGAACAGGACTGGACTTGCGATCAGGGTACCCCCTTCGGGTTCTCCCGAAATTTGCCTTTTTTAGCCACTACCGGTCACCAGTCCGGCAACGTTGTATTCTATTTCGAAACCCTATTGTGCGCCATTGGGTTATGCACATGCAAGCGCCGTGCGGACAGCATTCGCTCGTTCATTCAATGCGCCCTACGATAACGCAGAAGTACAGGATACAGTAACTACTAATTATAAGTTTAAGCAAATGAGTCCTAACTTTTCCCTAGCAAGGCTTAATCCTCAAAGCTAAATTCCAACCACCGCTGGGGTATGGACTCTTAGATCGACGTCCCAGTACGAGAACACCTGAAAATACATAAGGACTCCGGAACCGAAGGTTCAGCGTTGCGATCGGTGGCCTTGAAGCTATGAATGAAATTTAGACGACTAGGATAGGAAGAAATCTAAACGCACCAGACATTAAGCGTGTTTAGACCCCATTCGAAGTGGCACTATTCATTGGATACTGTGGCGATCAACCTATCCAAGTCAGAAGTGTGTTCGGTCCTACCCATTGCGCTGCGAGAGAATCACCATTTAAGTGATAGAAAGCGCCGTAAGTCTTTTTCGGTCAGAAACACGGTGTTCGACATTGTCTCGTCAGGCTTGACAGAGAAGTTAGCACGACTTCTCATCGCTCTGTGCAAGTTATATGAAAGACGAGCACTATGCTTTGAGAAATACACTTTCCTTGGCATCTCTAGTGAAACACGGTGAACAAACATCGCACCTTTGAGGCCGCCGAAAGGAGGTGAACAGCATTGTACTGCCAGACGCTTCGAAAGCCGCGGCTGAATTGCATCGCCGCTATTGATTTAATGAATCCCGGAAGCAATTGCTGACCTCGATGTTGACCGACAACGTAACACCGTGACGAACCTCCGCCACATGCAGTACCGCTGCCCACATGCAGAATACCGGATTAACCGTAGAATAAGACCCTAGTACGACGCTCCCTGTTATAGGTAGGGAGGCTATAAAGCTGGCAGCCCTTGATCTAGATCTAGTCCATAGATGTGTATCCATCAAGCCAGATTTCCTACCCCTGATAATTAGCAAACGCATCTACCACCCCGAGCTTCAGCATGGCTCCCATCTTGAGTGGAAGCAGTCGTCGACCTGGCAGTAGAAGTTCATGATGCACCATGTTACAATCAGAATCGACCGAATTGAATTTTGGTGCGCCAAGCCAGCCCAAAATTTGAATGTCTGTTGAAGATGTCAGCGTAAACTGGGACTAGCATGCAAAGTCTCCAGGCCTGAGATCTGGTGAAGGGGCGGACTCGTCATGATTGCGCGTCTACGCCAACTTTCACATAGTTACTTGGCAAAACTAAAGTGGAGCCGCTAGCAGTGGTTGCGAGGAAGATGAGTAGGGAATAGACTCAGTTTAACAAATCCAGCGCCAAGACTAGGTCCATTCCGCAGTATGAAAAGGCAGAAGACAACGAGCCAGGGAATAAGATTTCACCACCAGTCAGGTGGTATTATGTGCGGGCGAAAGATGGAAGAGACATCATGACTTCGTATTTTGGGCACCTTCCATGGGAAAGATGTTGCGACCTGTCTGAAGATATATTCCCATGGTTATGGCAACTAGTCCGTTAATGTTAATTGATGTGTGAACGAGCACGATCATGGAGACGATACTTAGCTAACCGGCTTACAATCAGGATCGCAGGATCGTCGAGACGCAACGATGCGATGGCTAAGTGAAAAAGGCCAACAAGAAGGATAGTAGGAAGAGAGTCAGTCCTTAAATAAGCATGTATTCCGGCAATTGACTTGGATTTGCCGAATGGATTGTGGCTGACTGCGACAACTATAGCACTGCACTTCGGTCCAGGGTGAGAAGAGATGCTGACACTAGCGACAATAGAAAAGGCCCACCGCGACCAGCACCCTTGAAAGGTATCCGAATAGCGGTGATCTTTCGAGGGCCTGCATTTAAGTGATTTATCGTTTTCCGAGGCTGCGAGGCGGAAGTCTCCCAATCGGATTGATCGGACACAGTGTAGAAACTTTATCTTCGTTGTCTCAAGACAAGGCGTTACTCCCCGCCAAGAATCCCGGCATCGTCTTCAATTGTCTCCCTCGAATTCGGCCCTGTCGTGATTCGAAGTGACAACGAAGGAGAAGCTCAAAGGGGATATTACCTTTTTTGGCACATGCCCAACAAACCATCGGCGCGGAGGCAATTCATCAGGCACAGCTAAAACCCGGAGACGACGAAAAACGAGGGCTGTAGGACAGCGGAGAATACAATTCCTCCCGGAAACAGTGTTTCATTACTAGTACTTTTGGTCTGTAAAAGTGAATTTTTTATTTGTGGAGTTTATTTGGCCCGCCTTCGAGTTGGCCGCCGCCATCAACGATTCGCACAGGAATAATGCGATTGAAGCCATGGCGATGGAGCACAACTATACAAAAACTAGCAAACATGAACAAGATATAAAATCTCAGTCGGTATCAGCCCAAGTTTTTGTGTGTGGACCGAGACTGAGTCCGTTTGGCGTCTTTCAGAAGAAGACGTCCAAAACAAGGCATCGACGATGGATCGGTGGCACTGTCTGAGTTTGAATTTCCGTGCTTTCGTCTCCCCTCACCTTTCCGCACTTTATATCTTCCAAGGGCTTCAAAATTATTGAAGCACCTCTTCCAGCCTTTTCTTTCTCGATAAGCTGGAACCCTTTGTATTTTCTCTTCCTTTACAGCTTTTCTCTCCCTTTCTCAGGCTATTCCTGTACCTGAACCCGCAACCCAATGTCTCCTTCACATCAAAATGGTAACGAGACACAGAATTCCTCTGGACCTCCCGTTTTCCTGAAAAACGGTGAACGTGTCCGTATAAATGGTAACATTTCTTGACATCCTCTCCTTTTTACCCTTTTCCCTCTTCTGATATCTATATTTCAGATCACGTTTATTGTTCTCCCAGTGCAGAGGCCCGCGATGGCACCCCTTATTCCATTGCACGTATTATGGAATTTCTGAGACCGCTCGGTAAAACACAGGAGATATTTCATTATACTCGTGTTCGCCTTGCTTGGTATTACAGGCCTTCGGACGTTACAGAGCGAACCGTCGCAGATTCACGTCTCTTATTGGCTGGCATGTACACTGAAGTGTGCGATATCAATCAGATACGCGCCCGTTGCCACGTTGTACACAGAGACAAAATATCCGACCTAGCGGGCTGGAAGAAGCGGCCTGACCGCTTTTACTATAATCGGCTCTTTGATCCGTACATGAGGAAAGAGCTGGAAATCATCCAGGCCACCGACGTCCGAAATCGTAAGTGCATTTTCCATTCATTTCCTCCAACATGACTAATCTACGTTTCAGTTCCGGATAATATTAGAGAGACTTTGATCTCACGCTACGAATATGTTGTGGCGGAAAAGGAAGTTATTCCTGACCTCACTGATCGTCTTCGTACGTGCGATACTTGCTCGGAATGGTGTCCAAGGCGAGTATAGTTTATGCTTTTTGGGGTTACATCATTAATATGTGATTATCATCAGTCTGGAGTCCGTTCAATGTGACAGATGCAAGCGTTTTTTCCATATGCAATGTGTCAATCCTCCGCTGATGGCCAAGCCATCACGAGGATATGGCTGGACATGCGCGCCTTGTTCACGAAAACACGAGGAGGAAGTCGATAGTCATCATACTCGTCAGCACACTCCAGCCACCAATAGGCCGTTGAAATCCAATGCACCTGCTGCACGAGGACGGGGACGACCACGGAAAGACAAGTCGCAGCAAGACAGAGAGGAGAATCTTCCTATCAAGTACTTTAAGATGTGGCCCTTTCGCTACTTTGGGTGAGAAGCTAGAATGTGAATCTGGGTATCTACTGACAGCTTGCCATAGACAATATACCGTAGCAGAGGATACCCTAGGTGAGCATTCAGAGGGTGAACCTTTCAACTACAAGCCAATGTAATGTTATAGATCCGGACGACCTTATATCACCTCGAGCACCAACGCGTGTGGGCCCCAAGTTCCAGGCAACCTTGATCGAGAAGAATGCCCCATATCCGGGTGAGCCTGTTTTGCGGAGTGATCGACGTGCACTAAAAACGGTCATGGTAACAGATGAGGAACGAGGTGGTGATAGCACCGTGGAAGTGTTGAGTGCAATCAACATCTTGACAGGAGCGGAAGGTGGGCTTCTATATCGGTATCATGACGTCAAGTTCCTGACCCCATTTTCCCCACAGTGGACGAAAGTAAAATTGTTTTTCCGGAGTTTTGGTTGCGGCGTACTAACATTATTTGTGTAGTGGAATCATGTAAACGCAGTCTCACCAATGATCCCAAGGTCTCGTCTTCTATCGATTGGTTGACCGAAGTTATCCGTCGGTACTCGGAGGCCGCTCTAGCGGCAAAGTCGATGTATTCAGTCAATATGAAGACAATCACTCGGCAGGAGCAGGCGAGCAATTTCAATTTCTTCGCCCGAGATTTTCGTTATTTGCTAACTTCTGCATTCTGACAGTGGAAAACCCAGCCGACCAGATATACCGATAGAGAATGGTCCCGAGAAGAAATAGGCGCCTTTGAAGACGCCATCTTTACACATGGTGCACAACTCCGAGCTGTCAGGGAGGAAATTGGTACCCGGTCGATGCCGGAAGTTGTCCGATTCTATGGACATTGGAAAGCGTAATTATTCTACCGATGTTACTTCGGATATCCTGCTCATTACAGCTTCAGTGGTAAACTTGGGGAAGAGAACGAACGCCTTAGGACACATGGCGCACTCCCAGAGCCTCAATATGAGCAATGGGGAAGTCCGGAAGAGGCTTATCAAGGCCAGACCGTAGGACCGGCTGACGATGAATCATCGATAGTCACTCAACCTTCCAAGGCTCCCAGTTGTGGTGCCTGTCGGACTCGAGATTCCAAGGTGTGGTGGAAAGCGCCGAAGGGCCTCGCCACCAATTTCCTTTGTGATAATTGTGGTCAGAACTGGAGGAAGTATGCTGACCTGAACGTGCGGAGTGTGCGTGAAGAGTCCGTACCTTCAATGAAGTCCCGATCAGCAGAGAAACGGGAAGGGACTCCTTTAACGGGACCTGTTACTAAGCGTACTAGGGTGAGTCCATTGTTCTCAGTACATGATGAGTGGCTCATTTCCAACTTGCTTTTATGCAGCTATCCACCTCATCTGCTAGTGTTGTGTCTACACCACCCCCTCCTCCTCAGTCAGCGGTCCAAATTCAATGCGTCTGTTGTCGAAAGACTGGACCTATCGGCAAGGTGTTGAAGTGTACGAAGTGTGGGTTCCGTGTCCATGCTGGTATGAGAATCTCCTTCCGGTTCACTTCGCTTCTAATTCTCCCCTGCCAGGTGTCTGCGGTGCCGTTGTCAACCCCGAAGATGTCGAGAAGTGGCGCTGTGATCTGTGTTCTAATGATGAGACTCTGGAAGCGTCCCTGGTCAGCCTCAGACATCTAATCTTCTTCTCATTTCATCGATAGTTTTTCCGCAGATTATGGAATGCATGCTGTGCCCTCGAAATCAACTGTACGACAAGAAATTTGGTCCGTCGACCAACTCTGTCCTTCGTGCTTGCAAGCCAACGGAGGGTCAACAATGGGCTCATGTCCTTTGTTCTGTCTTTATTCCTGAACTCACCTTTTCCGACGCATCCCGGCTTCGACTGGTCGAAGGAGCAAGTACAATCGTTCCTCACCGATGGGCTTCGGCAAGTCATCTTCGCGCTTCTGTGCCATCCACTTACTGATATACTTCTTCTACAGAGATGCTGTATATGCCATGAGAAAGGAGGCGCTGTTATTCGATGCTCTGACTGTAGTAGGGAATACCACGTATCATGCGCCTGGGACTTTGGGCACAAGTTTGGGTTTGAGATACAGCCAGTAAGAAGTTTACGAACAGAACCGTAATTGACAAGACTTACTAATATTTCTCCTAGGTGAAGAGCAGTCGACGAGATACCACCATCACCACGACCTTCCGCGACGAGACAGGATGTATGAACGCTATCATATCATGCAAAGATCACGATCATAGTCGACGAATGATTTATGGTTTGTGCGACACAACCGACGGCGGAGAGGTAAGTACCTGGTTTTACAGCATGATCTGACCGCAAAACTCAACCGGCCGCCCATCAGACTGCACTGCAAGTTTACTGCCGTAATTACAAACAGGCGACGGGTCAATCCCACGCTCTCCTCCGCAAGGCCCGGCGTCTTGATCAACTTCTCAATGTCCGGAGCGACGTTTCTGTATCTCCTCCCCGCGACCGCGAAGCGCCAGTCTTCAATCCCGACCCCTCATGCGATACTTGCCATACAGAGTTCAGCCCCGCCTTCCATCTCATTGATGAAGCAGCCCAGACGTACAGATGTCATCGTTGCTACTTTAGTCAAGTCAAACCCGTGGTCAATTCTGTAGTTCACGATGCTCCTCCCGAGCTTTTAGTTAATTGATCTGGTATCTCATGTAGTCGGTAAACAACGCTTTGAATGTGAAGGATGGATGATAATATACTTTTGTGTGCGACGTGGTCTCTGAACGCCGTTTGGACCGCTTCAACACCCAGTATTGGTCTCGATGGAGCATCGAGACCAAACCTCGCTGAGGCTCGCTCACTCCCTCGTGTCAATCGTGCGGTGCAGGATACATCATTGAGTTGCACGGTGCTGTATACCGTATAAAATGTCCTTTTGCGGTTCAGGCTATGCGCAGGCCCTATACAGCTTGACTTCAGTCGACTGTCAAAATGCCTATCTGCAAAACCGCAGTCTCGATCTGCCACTAATCCAGTGCACAGAATTTTAAAGTACAGTATAAGGATCTTGATCGTCGCAGTAGTCACTGTTTCATGGGTTCGCAGCCAAGACTTGCGCAGCACTCTAAGCCTATGAGGCTGATAAAACTGACTCAGGATAGTGAAGGTTGTATTTTATTGAAGCAGTTTACTCTACCTTCCGTGAGGGTCGGCGGCTCCTGCCGTACAATTTAGTTCTTACAAGATATTGCAGCATCCTATTTTTTCGTGATTCTCATTTTGATGATAAGTAGCTCAAGGGTCACCATGCGCTGCCGCAATCAAGAATTATGACTGGTAATGTGACTACATACCAAGGACGAGGTTTCTCTGTGAAAGTGCTCGAAGTTAGGGTGAGAGCCAAGGATCTATGCCCATTTTCGGAATGTGATTATTTACTTATTTATTTCAGCTGGTAATAGCTGGAAAATGGTTATGTAACAATATTCACTCTAATCCTACCTTCACCCACCCTTCCTTATTGCGCTTGCGGCGCTGGTTTGTGGATAGCACATTGAGCTAATGCTCAGCGTCTCACCGCCAAGTGCACCTGGTCTCGGAGGACCACCCTTTGGGAGTAAGCTTTCGCCGGTAGCACTCGTCGCAGCAGCCAGCACGAACGGCTTCGTAAAGACAATGGCGAATATGACGACTGCAGAAATTAAAAGCCAAGCATTGGAGTCCGTTCAGAGGGAGACGAGAGGAGCGACCCCCATTAATCTTATTAAAACGGCTCGTAGGCTGTATGACCAAGGGAAGGAGTACGACGCTCGCAACGACCTCAAGTCTGCGTTGAGTGCGTACGTGAAAGCGGCTTGCCTTATCAAAGGTGCAACCGAGTCGGCTGAAATGCAGGCGGAGAAAAGTAGCGGTCTGGTTCACAAGGAATTCAATGACTTTAAACCTGTACGTGCTCAATTATTACACACAGCTTCCGTTGACCGGGATTGCCAGATACTCAATGATCTCATACCACGAACAAAGACAGTAGAAGAGAAACTGAAGGCGACAGAGGTTCAGACTTCGAGGTACGTGCTCAGCCACTGCTGTGGTGGCCCTTTTCGTTGATGGTCCTCTAGCCCAGGTGATGGTCCGATACACAAATACGGAGGGACTCTTGCAGACCGATTGCAGGCACTACGAGACAATGGTTTGGCTGTTAACACGACGTCTAAGCGGCTGTCGGTGCAGAACTCGTCTCCAGTACAGTCGCCGCCGTCTCCTAGTCGCGTTGTGCGTCATTCCCAACCGCCACCACCGCCGGCATCATCAACATCGCTGTCGGTCGCTGCGCCATCGCCATCTCCCCCTTCACCTCACTCTTTGGTGTCTCCCTCATCGTTCGGCCCTCCATCGCCCTCTTCGACACCGTCGTCTTCTCCGCTGTCGTCTCAGTATAACCTTTCCGAATTCACCCAAACTTTTCCACCTATTGATGAATTGGATGAAACCCCTGCGTTCCAACTACCTTCGGTTCCTACCGGGATCAGCAACAGCTCGAGCAAGTCGTCGAAAGATGGCCGTAACGGCCTATCACCGGTCTCTACTGGCTTCAGCGTCGGCTCTCCACACAAATCGCCGTCTCCACTCAAGTCCCCAACGCCTTTGCCGCATGTTTTGCGTAACTTTACGAATCCCATCGAGAGGCCGTCAAGCACACCAATTACACCTATAACGAATTCGTTCACTAGTCGTCCGGGATCACCATCGAGGGCTACAGCTACTCTAAAACCTTCCAACCTCTCCTCATCATCCACTTCTCCGCTCCCAAATGACTATTCGTCCTACGCTTCTCCCACCTTGAACGGTAGCTCGTCTCCTGCTCCACTCATCAATGGCAAATCAGTCAGCAATTCTCTTTTCCCCAAAGATCTAATGGGGTTGCCGACGGGCGCCAAGCTGCTTCTTATCGACGTACGAGACAGGGCCGATTTCCAAAGAGAACACATTAAGCGTGATGCCGTCATTTGCATAGAACCAACAATACTACGCCGGAAAAGGTACGCTCACCTGCAATCCGCTGTTCAGTTATTTAACCAGAGTCCTTAGTATAAATGCGACGTCATTGATGGAAGCATTGATCATCAGTCCTGCCTCCGAAGTTAGTTTGTTCGCCAATCGTGAAAAATTCGATTACGTTGTGTTATATGACTGGAATTCGACAAGCTTCGGCCCTCTAGACTCGCCGCTTTCCGTCTTGGTGCAGACAATCTATGAACGGGAATTCACCCGGATGTTGAAACATGCGCCAATCATTCTTGTGGGTGGACTGGAGGCGTGGAAGAAGGAATTTGGTGACGCAGAGGTCACTAAAGGGGACGGTGAAGTTGTGAAGCCGCCGCTTCCTTCAGCTGAGACGTTCACGCCTGTAAATCCACCGACGGCTCAATCATCGGCAAGGAATCCTTTTGCGAATGGGACTATCCCTTCTGCTCTGTCTTCATCATCCGTAGGGCAAAATTCCACTGAGCAGCATCAAGTGTGGACTCCAGCGCGATCACGTGCCGACACTAACCCAGGCAACAATTCTGTACGTGAACACAGACCATCGTATTCTCTAGATCAAACATATAATCATGTTCGGTAAGTATCCTGTTTCCTAGGTCCGAACCTAGACCATGACATCAGAATATCTAGGTCGCCTGCTGAGGTTAATTATCCTAGTCGTCCTCAACCTTCAGATGGACAATTGGTCAGAAGACCGGCGCTATCCCGACCGGCACTTTCTTCCTCTCCTTCCTCTACTCGGATACCAGACTCTGTACGTGGTGTCATGTTTACAATAGAGAAGTGCTAATAGTTCTATCATTTCTGTAGTTTGCATCTCCCCCGATGTCTCCATCAATTTCGGGGTTCAA
The DNA here is from genome assembly GCF_030435595.1 of Desarmillaria tabescens. Taxonomy (NCBI): domain Eukaryota; kingdom Fungi; phylum Basidiomycota; class Agaricomycetes; order Agaricales; family Physalacriaceae; genus Desarmillaria; species Desarmillaria tabescens. Next base: position 415,510 of record NW_026848302.1, read on the forward strand.
TGGAATACCTATCACTAACGGAATGCCACCAATATCATACCCTAATTTCCCTCGCCATATATCCCCTGCACCTTCGCAGCCCTTCGTGCCAGATATAGCTTCTCCACCCCAGGCTTCTATCAACTCATCTCTTTCCAGAAGGAGAAGTGATTATATTGATCAAACACAAGAAGCACTCGCAGGACTGCATGGTTCTCAACGTGGACCAATAGACTATCCTGACCTTGCGACCACACGACCGCTAATCCGGCCTCCCCCGGCCGCCGCCCCGAGTGCTCTCGAGAGGCAAGACAACCGACCTCGTATGAGTCGTCAGCAGTCATTCTCTTCGCCTGTTGCTTCCTTGACGCCTCAGACCGGAGCTATCGTGCAGTCGCCTTCTCTACCCGCCCACACTAATTCCTTGGCTTACTGGTCCGACGTCCAGATTGGCATGTCTGGTTTGAAGAACCTCGGAAATACGTGTTACATGAATGCTCCTATACAGTGTCTGAGTGCGACCGTGCCGTTTGCTAGATTCTTTACTGGTAAATTTATTCGTCTTGCATTTGTCGCAAGTATACTGATTTGAGGGTAGACGGTAGATGGAAACAAGATATAAATAAATACAACGGATTAGGCACGAAGGGCAAACTTAGCGGAGCATTTGCCAAGGTATTGCACGACCTTTGGAGTCAGGATTTGCCCTACTTGACGCCGCTGGACTTCCGAGTGAGTGTTGCAAGATTGTGTTCCCATGTATTGATCGCCTGACAGTCTACAGAGAACAATAGCACAACTACAGTCGCAATATGCTGGCACCGAGCAACACGACTCGCAGGAGTTCCTCAGCTTCTTGCTAGATGGTATACACGAAGACCTCAATCGCGTTACTTTGAAGCCGCCTGCAGTTGCCCTGACACCCCAGGAGGAGGCTGAAATGGAGAAGCTTCCTGCGTGCATTGCCAGCGACAGAGAATGGTCACGATGGATGTCCCGGAATAATAGCGTCATCGCTGATTATTTCCAGGGCCAGTTCCGGAATCAATTGCAGTGCATGACCTGTAACACAGTAGGTCCTAGCTATTTGCGTGTTCTCTTGGGTGTTAACAAATACCTTTCAGACTTCAACAACGTATAATGTTTTCTCTATCCTTCAACTTCCCATTCCTTCCGGCAAGCGAGTAACACTACAACAATGCCTCAACGCTCTTTTCAACGATGAGATCTTGGACAAAGATGATGCATGGTAAGCCTTATCTTCTTGGTTCGTGGTGCATTTTTTCATGGAGTGATAGGGATTGTCCCTAAATGTAAAACTAAACGAAAGGCGTCCAAAAGACTATCATTAGCACGATCACCGCCGATATTGCTCATACATCTAAAGCGCTTCGAAGCCAATGGTCGGTTCTCGGACAAGATCGATACATTTGTCGAGTTTCCGCTGAAAGATCTTGATTTGACGACACGGATGCCCATTCCGCCTAATAATGAATCTCTACTTAATGGGGGTATTGTTATGTCTCCTAATGATCCTCGGAGGCAGATGCCACCTTACAAGTATGATTTATACGGTGTCACGAACCATACTGGCAATTTGAGTAGTGGTCACTGTAAGTCTTTTCCATTTCCATGAGCCATTTCCGTTCCTCAATTGTTCATTAGATACCGCTCTGGTTCGTTCCAATGGTCGGTGGAACTATTGCGACGATAGTAGCATCAAGACTGTCGACGACAGAGAAGTAGTGGTATGTGTCTTTTCTGTCGGTCCACTCACAGATATCCTGACAACCGTTTCAGAGCCAGAAAGCCTACGTTTTGTTTTACAAGAGGAAAGCATAATTTACTCGCTTGGTTATTAACATTATTCTTACCTCATTCATCGTCTGTGTTTGTTACCATCTATACTTCCTTGCTATAACTATGCTATCATCTGTATACTACACTTGCATTATATCCTTCGGAACAGGGGACTTCTTTCTTGTACTTACTTTCGTCCAAATCAAGCCTAAGATTGTGACCAAAAACGAACACGTGATGCGACGCGTTGTTGATTTGAATTTGAATTGGCTTTGCCCCCATCTACCACGATGACCACGCCGGCCAAGAAACTCGTACACTGGGATGTCGCCAGTCCAAATTTCTCAGAGTTTGGATCCCCAGCGTCTAATGCATCATCAGAGTCGCTGGTATCGACGTCAAGTCTGCAGTACATCAATGCTCAGCTAGCGGCCCACGGATTCGCGCCACCACAAGGTCTCTCATTGGAAGGTATCTCGAACGCGAACATGGATAGTGCTGTTAAATGCTTGACGGAACTGCTGGGACAGCGTGTGGTGAGTGCAGTGTCTTCTGCGAGGATCAGTTAATGACCCGTTCTACAGAAAGATATGTCTCGAGCGGAAGAGTTGGCAACGGAGCTACGTACCCTCAGATATGACCATGAGCGGATGAAGTCTATGCATAGCAGCGCAGCGGAGAAGGCGGCAAATTTTGAACGTGAAATGAATGTGCACAAATCCAGGCTCAAGTGAGTTCGCTGCGTACGACATATCTACCATGTATTCATCTCCATTAGCACGACCACGAAAACTCTCCAGTCTACGGAACAATCACATCGGCAGACGACGGCAGAGCTTCAGCGATCACGTACTGTTCTGCAGGCCGTTCGAGCAACTCACCAAGCAGAACTTAAGAAGAAAGAAAAAGAGTTCGAGAAGATGGCAGAAAAGTGGAACAAGATTTCAGATGCGCAGGCTAAAGTCATGGCGGCCTCAAGCGGCTTTGCTTGTTCTAATTTGCGTATTGTGAACGGAGGCAGCGATGAACTCGTTGGAAGAGGACCCGGAGTGTTGGAGGTTGCACTTCAAGAGGCTGAGAAGGCTCGCTCGCAATTCGCGACGGAGTGCTCGGGGCTCAAGACAGTTATTTTGAATGCCGTAAATGGACTGCAGCGCCTCATATACGACACGAAGGGTAGCGACTCTGAACCCGATGTAAGTTTGTAAGGTTATATATTGATCGAACTGACGAAGAAATCCTCATTAGCCAACTCCTTTTACTATGGCGACATTATTCCCATTCGCCGCGCCGGAAGTTGCAGGTGACAAACTGGCATCGGTCCTTTTATCCTTCCACGAATCTCTTCGGGTCCTTGCAGTTCCCACCACCCCAGTGGCGCTACCAACTGATAACTCTGCGCTAGCAGATGAAGAACGAGAACGACTTCAAGCCGTCATTGATTCGTTAAAGACTGAGCTTGGTATGCCGTTTGCTTCTACTCGTTTGCAATTCTGAAGAGAATGTAGAACTCGCACAGCAAAATGCTTCGAGCCGTACAACAGAGACGCAGGTATTGTTTGATAGATTCGCCACCGATGAGCGTCTCGCAACGGGTCATGATCCTGCGGACGTCAGTGTCGACTTCATGACTGTGCCTGAGCGAGACAAACACAGAGAACGTTTGGACGACATCAAGAAACAATTAGAAGAAGAGCGGAAGAAGTTTACTGAGGCTACAATCAACCTAGGCAAGGAACGGGCGTCTCTAGAGGTAAAACCATCAATCTACCAAGGTCTTCGTATTTCTCACAAGTGCTTCCCTAGATGGAAAGGAAGAAACTCAACGACGAGAAGCGTTCCTGGCAAGTTGAGATGATGCTTGCAGACTTGCCCCCGACCCCCATCCCTAGCGGGCAACCATCCGAGGCAACCTCGCCACGTAAATCTCCTCGCAAGTCACCTGCTAAAGGGAACAGCGGAGCGGCGCGCAAGACCACGCGTGTCAGGCGCCGCTCCTCTCTAACTGCGTCGCCGACAAAGAAGAAAGTGGAACCTGCCTTTGAAACAGAAGTGATAGTCCCATCGACGTCAAGGATAATCTCAGATGTGAAGGGCCTCGAGTCATCCCCATCATTACTGCCCAACTCCTTTGTTTTGCCTCCTCCTTCTCCCCATTCTGTCCTCCCATCACAGCCATCACTGTTTTTGTCTCAACTCGCTGCGGCACCTCCGGTTCCGGTCCCGACCTCTTCCGCCCTTCCTGATAACAAGAGCTACCTGCTCCATCGAAGATCTTGCCGCCTACATCCAATACTGAACCCCTATTTGCATCAGTGCCTTGTACACCTCAACCGGGTTTTCGTCGACCAGTTCCCAATGGCAAAGCCCTTCGCTCCACGCATGATCCATGCATATTCGCCGGTGCGACCAAGTCCATTGAGTCGCATACTGCAGCTGGGTAACTCGCCCACGAGCCCCAATGGATTAAACTTCGATGATTCTTCGTCATCAAGTGGACTGGAGGTTTTACCAGAAGAAGATGAAGAGGTAGCGGTCCAAACGCCCCAGGAACCGGTTATGACCTTAGCCCAAGAACTGGGAGTGCCAGATTCCCCGCCCGAGCCTGAAAGGGCCCCAAGTCCTCTAGGACATAAGCAGGTGCCCTCGAACACTATTGATAGAGGACGTACAAACCAGAAGGCCAACGTATCAATGACCAAGAAGGGTAGAATTATCCAGCCTGAGCCAAAGAGATTGACAGCTCAGGAGAAGGGGAAAGGTAAAGCTGACGGTGTGGGGCCAGGTGTTGGGAGTAAGGGTAAACTCGGGATGGGCGAGAAGGAAAACAATGCGATCAAGAGGGCTCCGACTAGGAAGGAGCCCTCCGTCATCAACTTTGAAGCCTCCGGCTCCTAGCACGAAACCAACTGTTAAGCTTCGCAACCGGTACGGCCACAGTCGCGCGGAAAGGTGATGCCCAAGATACCTTTCGCTAGTAAAAGCATCGGTGGTCCTAGGCGGGTACCTATCAATAGTGCTGAAGCGCCGCCTATCAGCAAAAAACGGGTGTAGAAGCCTTTTTTTTTTTTGCTGTTTCTTGCATTTCCAGGCATCATTTGGATTCTATAGCATCTATCGTCTATCACATTCTATATCATTTCTCAGTTACTTTGCAGTTATGGATTACTAGTACTTCAGAGTTTCAACATTCCATGAACGACGCAAAATACGGGTTCAAGTCTTCGATCTTTTGTAGTGGAGTCACCATCCCGACATATCCATCGGGACGAACCACCACCACAGCACCCTCGGCAGTAACTCCGTATCTGGTGTAGACATTGTTGTCCTCGAGGCCATTAACATCGGCTATATAAACCCTTGATAGATGCTTGTATCAAATTCCGAGTTTGGAAGGATAAAAAACTCACTTCGTCCAATGGCTCCTCAAAAGGGGAGGTAGTGCGTTATACAAAATCGTAGCTTTGCTTTCAGAGCTTATTGAAATGATATCGAACACAGACGTAATCGGTCCTGAAGCGCTGTATTTGGTCAGAATGGACTGGAGTTCGTCAGCTGATTGCTGCAGCGCAGCAAGAGTAGATGCATTCGACGTGTCCCCCGTGAAGACGATTAGCTTGAATCGTGCATCGGAAGGAAGGAGGTCTTGGATATTGAATGAGCGCGAGTCGGCTGCTCGAACAACCATCTCGGGGGGTATGCGCATCCCGATGACAAGCTTGGAGGCAATGTCTTGGTATGTACTGTTGACGATGGTCGATTCGTTGTAATGTACTCCGATACCCGATGAGAATGCTCCAAATGTTTGGAAGGCCCTTGAAAGAAGTCAATTATAATGAAGCAGGTTAAACTGAGTAGGATCTACCGGAGGAACTCTTCGTGAGAGACGCCGTTCTTGAACTCCTTGGTTATCGGTTTACCGGAAAATAGCTTGGCAAACTTCTTGTCAAAGTTAATGAGATCCTGCGCGTATCGTCGCCTTTCGGATTCGTACTGCATTCCCAAGGTTGTGTTTATGTCATTGTACTACTGGCAAAAATTATGCACTAACCGTTTTGAGCAGGGAGAGGTCCGCCCAACCGCGCAGGACATATGCAAGCTTCCAAGCTGGAATGGAAACGTCAACAATAGAATCTTTCATTATAATGCGCATGATTCACCTAAATTATGCGTGTCGTTTATGCTCGCATTCATTCCTTGGCCTGATAGGCCGTTAGCCAGGTTGTGAAACGCATACGGACCGTTCCACTTTACCAGCTTTAGGCGAGTGAGTATGGCATGCATCTCCGGCAATGAAGACACGTTCGCTAGCAGAGTACCTGGAAGCGACTCGCTGACCGACTAATAAACGATGTTAGATCCGTAGGAACATTTGAAAGGAAAGAATTACTGATGTAGATGGTCCACCAGTCAAATGCTTTAGGATTTTTGATGGTGTATGGATAGAACGATCGCCTGGCAACCTCGAGCAGCCTTTCTGGCCCCATCTTCGACTTGTCCACTCTGCCGCTCGCCGCGCTGATGGCGTCTTTTCCTTCTAACTGAATATAGAGTCGGATCTTATCCCCTTCTCGAGGGATGACCATACAAGAGCCATTGATAGAATGTATCGCTGTTTTGTTACGAAAATCAGGCAAATCAGTCTCGGTCATCATGTCAACGACACCCCAGATATATTCCGTTTGTTCGCCGTCCATGGAGATGTTGAGAGTCTTGCGGACCCATGAGTGTGCACCTTGGGGAACGTTAGTAAGTCATTGCTGTGATGACTCCAGTGACTCACCATCAGCACCAACAACAAACTTCGCGTTCACTATCTCAATGGGAGCCTGACCTGGGGCAGGGTCTAGATGATTCAATGTCACCTGCAAAAATAGTTATCAGTCAGGTTATACGGAACAGAAGCACCCATCTTACCTGAACGGCGTAGGCATTTGGGTCGGTCCGTTCCGCGACATCCTCTGTGATTTCCATGGCTATCGGCACGGCCGGTCGCTCTACTTGGACTCCCATAGACCGCAGGGAGTCCAAAAATATAGCTTCGATAGCACCTTGATGAAGGGTCACCTACATCAAGATAAGAAGTACAACGGGCATCGAAATCTAGCTTTGGACTTACTTCAAAGGGATACCTCGCATTCTCCGCGTTGATCCCAGGGACCCGGTCGGTGAGCTAAGATCAATGAGTGATCGATTTAGAATCCTAAGATGACGAGAGGACCTTGATGCCGCCATCCGCCGAGGGGTTATAGAATGCCTAGGTTCACTCAGTGTGGGTGCTGGAATACATAATGTGACACTGACCGCCATGTGTATCTGGTTCCCTTCGTCGAGCAGTCGTTGGGCGAGTCCATAACTCTGTGTGATTCAGTAATAAGCGACAGGGACACAGAGTATCTTTGATATCAGCGCACCTGAAGGACTTCGATTGTCCTGGGCTGAACACCGTCGGCCTGACCTGCAGCAACTTTGTGAGGTCTACGAGGAAATTTAGCGCTGTTTGCAGTGTCGACAATTCGAGAGAAACCTTTGATCGATAATTCGACAGTTGACCCCAGCCTTAGCAAGGCTATTGGCGCACATGAGGCCTGCCGGGCCTGCACCAATGATGAGGACATCGACCGAGTTTTCTGCAAGAGCACTAGGAGACATGATAAGTCGAACTTGGGGGATTAAGTGATTCAATAAATTTGCTAGTTCTCATTTTATGTCCGCTGGCAGGGACGGGAATGAGAACTGGTTCCCTTATGGAGCACTCCGCATCGGGCTCATCGTCGGGTGACAGGGAGAAGCTTTCTGTGCTAACAGAGCCTGTAAGTGTAAGAGCTTTAGAAAGCAACTGTCCACCCAATCGACTGGTAAACGCACTTTTTGAGCTTCGTTTGAATAGAAGGTCCAGGTAGATCATGATTGGGGGCATACCGAAGATCGCGTCAATACCTTAACGGGTACACAGTCTCTCATTCTCTCCCACGGGGGTCATTGTTGAACAAACGAGTATGAAATTGCATCTTCAGCACAAAAGCCACTGATATGTGGTTCGAAAGCAAAAGGTAATAGTACAGCAGGAGTGGAAACTAGAAGAGCATAGGGAAGCAGGGCAAAGGCTGGGATGGAAGCATAACAGAGAAAAGGCGCGCTGAGAGGACGTATTTAAACCGGGTTCAATGAATAGAGGTACAATACGCACCATTATCTCTACAGTCATCACACCTGACCATAGAAGACATTTTGCGCATAATCGGAACGGTCCCTTCCCTGCCGAGTCGTCAAAATGTCATGAATCTGAAGGGTGGAAGTTCATTTAGACGGGGATTTCTGTCAGCTCTTTGAAATTGTGCGCACCTCGGGTGGAGGATTGAGGCCCATCTTGGAAGCCCTTTCCCAGCGCTCCAACCTTGTGACACCAATACACGGACCAAACTCGTAGGAGCTAAAACACATGCACCGTTAATATAACAGCCGCGAACAGGGTAATGTTTTTGACTGACAGATCAAAAACTCGAAGTATTTCGTGGAAATCGTCTTGATCTTCGCCATGGACTGCAATTCATTGTAAGACGAAGACCCCGGCTGCTACAGATGCTACTCACTAGGCTCTTTGACCTCGCTTTTCTTCTTATATGCGCTATAGATGGATTTCCATTTGGGGTCCCCTTCCACAAGGCCAGTCTCATCAGCTTTCCCTTTCCCTTGTTCATAGGGTCAGCGTCTTCGTGGTGGCAACTTGGTAGATGCAACAAACCTTTATTCTTGATACTTGACCCAACGACAGCCCGCTTATCCTTGTGAGGAGACCGTACAATTTGAACTTCTTCGTCTTCATCCTCGGAAGACGATAGATCAATTTCGTTAACCGAGTCGAGCACTACAGTTTTTGGATTCCCAGTAGGTTTCTTGTTTCCAGAGCTAGAAGTACGTTTCGAGGTAGCAAAACTCAGCCTCTGCTGACGAAGAGTAGAGGTAGATTTGGATCTAGGCATGATGGAAGTTTGCGAATAGGCTGGAAAACGAGGGCAACAAAGCAAGTAAAGTCGAAGTCAAAAGGCTCCTAAAGTCGAAACGGAAGGCAAAAACCCTTAATAATAGCAAGCATAAATATAAATATTAATTATTCAAATAAATATTCTATGTCTGCCCGAACCATCACCGAAGCCAAGCTCCATTGAACGCACTGAGTATCATCCACCTACTTACACTACAAGGTCCAGTTTGTTGAGATAAGCGGTAATTCTCCAGCCGCTCACCCGGATATAGCAGGGAACCCTCGCAAACAGGCGAGGGTTGTCTTCATTCGACTACCTATTTATCTACTCACCGTGTACACTAATAGAAGCAACAGGATGTAATAAACGAGTTCTTGCCTGACTAACCCTGACAACCGATGATCCCGACGTCAACTGCGCTGTGATGCGCGACACTTGAAACTCCAACACAGTTATGTCCTTATTACCTTACCCGACGCAGGCAAGGACTTGATTGTCATGATTATATAGTAAGGACCCTGCGACGCTTAGCCTTTAGGGCCTAGTGAAGATGGTCCTGCAGTCCCACAAGAATCTTCCATCTCCTGCTCTTCCTTACGCAGTCGAGCCATCGTAGCATCTAACAGACGCCGACGACGTTCCTCGTTGGACTCGTCACGGTTAAAAGAACCAGATCCTCCGAGGACCTGTATACGGGCTTCCGCCTCGAGTTCAGACGATGGCTTCGTATGCATCGTATGTCTCCAAGCCAGAGAGAGAATGCGTGCCGTCGTCTCTAGCGCGCTCAAATTCGGTCACCTCTCTATTGAGTTTCGAATTGAGCTCCTTGAACTAACGAAGATCAAGCATCAAAAAAGGACGGAGAACAATGCCTTTCATGCACATACGTTATTATCATGATCCCCCCAGACGTTGTGCGTCAGCTCATGGCATAGGACGCGCCGGACTTCCTTATATGTGCGGAATCCATCATAGCGGTCCGTGCGTAGTCTAAGTTTAATCTGCTGCCCGGCATTAACATTGAGTCCAAGCAATTCGGGATGCTCGTGTGGTGCCAACTCGGTCAATACACCAACAGAGAACTGGTGCTGCTGCATGATGTGCTGGATAGCTGGATCATCTGATAGACGCTGTAAAAGATTGTGCGCTGAGGCAGGGTTGGGCAAGTGCGGAAGAGGCAATAGTTGATGAAAACGATAGTTGAGTGAAGCACTGTTCGTCACCCCTGTAGAGCGAACCTATACACAGTGAGTAGCGACGCAGCTGTGGCATTGAGGGAAAGTACCTTGTAAGCCGGGGCCTTCAGCGCTCGTTCTCGCAGTATTCGGTCGACCCGCCTTTGTTCGCTCTCCGTCACCTGTATTCCATCCAACTCGACTGACGTAGTCCCCAACATTTGAATCTTGCTGCCATTACGAAGACCAATTGAAACTACAGTCTCTTGCCCGACCCTATTCTGCTTGAGATTCTTGCCCTTATAAAGGAGCTTCTGCAAGGAGGGTGATACCGATGTAGCCTTCTCCAGCTGGTCCTGCAAGTCGCCCAGAGTGCTCTCGGGTTGCAGAGTGATGCGGTGAGAGGTACCACGAAATACGACAGTAATTGAGATATCAGAAGACGCAGAGGCCATTGTTAGGGTGGGAGACTGCAAAGTTGCATGACGGCCGTAAGCAGATGTGTTCCTTATGAAAACAATTAGTCAGAAACTGGTCAGCGCTCAGTAAGCATCTCGGGCCCGGAACTTGATGAAAAAGGTCGAGAAAAGACGAAATGAGAAAGAGAAAGAGAGAAAGGTATATCTGAAATCGATATCCTTTCACAAATTCGAGGTGAATGTCGAAGTCAAAAAAATAATGACGCGCAGAAGACGTCGCCGGTGGCAGTGCTACTTCCCTTTCCAGCTAACCCTCATCTTCAAATTTTTATTCCAATGGCAAGGGCCTCTCCCCCTCCCCCGAAAAAAGTAAAAGTTCAACTAAAACGCGACAAATCCAAGGCTGTGAGTTCAGCACCATCCACCAAGGACAAGGGCAAACAGAAGGCAGTACCGCAAAACGAACTGTCTACTCTACCTTCTACATTCAAAATCGTCGCTGGTTCATACGAAAAACTACTCTACGGCTTGGAAGGGCGCGTGTCTGGAGACGATGACAAGCTCGAGTTTCACCTAAAGCCAATATTTATCTTCCCTGCACACGTCTCGTGCATCAAGGCTGTCGCTGTGTCACCGAGTGGAGGCAAATGGCTCGCTACCGGGAGCTCAGACGAGATAGTCAAAGTGTGGGATCTACGAAGGAAGAAAGAAATTGGTGGTCTTATGCATCACGAAGGTAGACTATCCTTTTCTCTGCCATGCTACTCCCTCTTACGCTAAAATTATCTAGGTTCAATAACCCACTTGAGCTTCCCGTCTCGGGGACACCTGCTCTCAGCATCCGAAGACGGGACGTTATGTTTATTCCGTGCACGGGATTGGGCCGTTCTACGATCTCTAAAAGGGCACAAGGGACGTGTCAATTGTGTAGCCGTCCATCCATCTGGAAAGGTAGCGCTGAGCGTCGGTAGGGACAGGACCTTGCGTATGTGGGATCTCATGCGGGGAAAAGGAAGTGCAAGTACCAAGTTGGGCAAAGGTCCGTCATTTTCCCGAGCTGTTCTTTACTCTGAATATTAAATATGCTTTTAGAGGGCGAAGTAGTTCGATGGTCCGTATCAGGCTCACTCTTCATCGTTCAGTCGGGATCGACAATAGACCTTTACAACACTGTCTGTATCCTATATCAATACCCTCATTTTATTCTCATCTCATTCCGGTTCTAGGACATGACACTTTTGCACACAATAAAGCATCCATCACGACTACACGATGCAAAATTCTGCAAACGCGTTGACAGCGACGAGGAAGTACTCCTAGTCGGTGCCGAAGACAAAAAACTGACCATCTACGACGTATCGAATGACCCCGAAAAAGCGCCAACCATAATCGGTTTGATGGTTGGCCACGAAAACCGGTAAGTTTCAGTGTAATGCTCCCTCCTGTAATTTATTTACCCATCATAACAGAGTCAAAGCCGTCCAGACGCTTTCCATCGCCTTGCCGGCATCCAAGAGGACCTCCACGACAATCGTGTGCACCGCTATCGTCCGATGGCAAAATCCACGTATATGACTTGGCAGCACTTGACAAGTCAGCACAAAAAGTCCAGGAGATTGAGCCGGTGGCGGTTTACGACTCAAAAGGGACTAGGCTTACTTGCATCGCTGTTGCAGATGGCGAGACAGTAGCCACCAATCCGGTGACTAAGAAGCGGAAGCGCGAGGAAAACGCGGGAGGTGAGGACGAGGACGAAGATGAGGATGCTGCCGATGAATGGGATATACAACCGGAAGATGTCGAAGAAGAGGAGGACGAGGATGAGGATGAGGATGAAGGTGAGGACGAGAGTGAAGAGAGCAGTTAGATTTAGATTTAGATTTATATCATTAAATAATATATCCATCTACATAAAATCGATCGCCCTCTTCCTCCCCCTCGCAGGTACATAACTACTATCAACTGCAACATTCGAGTCGTCGTCCTTCGGTGGATGGTATTCCATGACCTTCACCACCTCTGGCGGCGGTTTCTCAACCCACATAGCGTCATCGTCATCCTCACCTTTCACCCTTTCCTTTTTATCCTTGTCCTTCCGTTTCTTCTTCCTCGCAGGCGGAGGAACATCAGCACCACCCATATCCTCCTCCATCGCAAAAGAAACCAGGACAGATTTCTTCTCCTTGTCTTTCTTTTTCTTTTTCTTCTCCTTGGATTTTTCTTTATCCTTCTCCTTACCTTCCCGTGGTATGAACGTTGGCTTGAACGTGCTCATATCCACCGGTCCAGAATCCTGACTCGGGGCTGGAGCCAGAGCCGGTGTTGGTGTCAAGTCCTTTGGAGCCTCAATCTCTTCATCCTTCTTCTCACCCTTCTCGTCATCACTATCCTCATCATCACTAGCGAAAATAGCTTTGAACACATCCATCGAAGGTCGCTCATACGTGAGCGTATCTTTCCCCTGGCTCTCATCCTCTCCCAATCCAATATTCGACAAATCCCTCCGGCCCGGCGTCGGTGGAACTGCCGGAGTGGCGAAGAACGACGCATCGGGAGCAGGCTCCTCAAATGTCGGAGCTGCTGCAGGCTCTTCCGGCGGCGGATTAGGATCCTTCACGCCAAATCGTTTACAGAGAAGCCTTGCCGGCTGCCACGGCTTCGTTTCTCTCGTCATAGGGCCATACATTCCCATTCGCGCGGCGTGCACTTTGGGACTGACGTTTTGCTCCTGTTGTTTTCGCTCCTCCTCTTCCTTCTCAGCGATTTCCTCTGCTGAAGGAGTATGCAGACCCTCGTAGATCTTCGGGCCATGATCAATGACGGTGGCACTAGTAAAGCGACCTGCCATGGCGCCAGAAACGGGTTTGAAGATCTGGGCAGACTTGGAGTAATCTTGCAGTTCCTTATTGAACTCGTCCATGCGTTGGCCAGGGAGAGGCTTGAGCGAGAAAGGATACGTCGCCGGGTCTGCCTGGGATTGTATATACGATGTGTACCGGGCTTGCTTGGCTGGGTCAGAAGTAAAAGGTTGAAAGCCGCGGAGTGCTGCGGTAGCTATATGAGGCTCCAGGTGTGGTATGGTAAGTGTTGCAGGTGCAGCAGGTGTAGGCCCTGTCGGTACACCTCCAGAGGCAATATTCTTGAGCCGTTCCCGGTCTTTCTTTGACATAAAATCGAACACAGACCGAGGCGCAGAAGGTAGTGGAGTTTCTCCCAGCATCTCACCGCGCTATATTTCTTTTAAGGAACACTGGATATACGAAGAAAAAGCGGGCAACAGACCTCGTCAGCGGAAGGTCTAGATGCTCTCCATTCCTGATGAGGCAGAGCAGAGGGAGTTTGCTGTATATTCTCTTTCTCTGGTCCTTGATCCCAGATTCGTTGGGGGTCAGGCTTCCATCCTTTGGGAACTTCTGGAAGAGGGTACCTGGACAGGATGTCAGCTTGGAGATTACTGTCAACTATTGTTTTGACTGACCATCGGTCCTCCAACACAGGCTTGTCCGACGCTACAAAGCCAGCAAGGATCGGTCTACGGTCATTAAACGTTCCTGGCGTTGACCTCTTGAAAAGATAAGCTGGAATAAAAGGACCATTTTAAGAAGGTCTTACAACGCTCGATGTTTTGCCTCTTGCGGAACTCCCACCAATAGATATCCTATCTTCACTTTGGCTGTCCGCGATGTCGTACGCGACACGATTCCTCAGGGTCGAGGCGCCTTCATAAACGTCCAAGTCATCCTCGTCAACATCATTTAAGGCACCCAGACCAAAGCCAGCTGAAAACTAACTCAAAAAGGATGTCATAACAATGCAATTGGGTCAACGCACCAGATAGGTTAGGTCCTGATGATGACTTTCCACCATTGACACCGAGGCTCTCATTCAGACTCATACCGGGGCGATAGCCCAAGCCATGAAAATTATCCTTACGGTCAAACCTGATGACAGGTGTATCTCGTGGAGCGTATGTGTGCTTGCTAGCCTCCTCGTCATCGTCAGCTACTTTGATGACATCGCTACTTGACGCTTGGCCGGTGTACGCTTGTAAGTCTTGTAGCTTTCGCTGCTTCAGACTGACGCGGGGGCCGATGCCATTACCCATACGCCATCCCATCTTCTTGAGTATTCGTGCACCCACCGAGTCCTTCGGAGCAGGGAGCATTGACGCTTCAAGGATACTGGCTATAGAGCTGCCAAAAATTAGAAGTAGTCAATGTTTGGGGGGACAGGACGTACTCGTTCTCGACATCAGCATTCTCTTTTCTCTGTTTCTCCGCTTGCGTTCCGCCCATAAAGTCCATCTCATCCGTGGTGTCAACAAGGTTGCGACTATCCTTGAGTTCTTGAAGATCCTCCTCGTCCATGAAATCTTCGGGGCGAGCCGCTTTCTGCTTCGCACGTTCATTCCGAGACGACACAAATGTAGACGGCACCCATCCTAGTTTGATATGAGAGATAATACACCGATTCTTGCATGACTCTAACCTTCTTTGGAGCCGACGGTATTGAAGTAGCCTGCAGAGAAACCTCCAGTGAAGGCGCCGTGTAGGCGTCTCCGACCCTTTTCGTCTCGAACCTACACCCAGTACATAAGAAAACGAAAGATAGGGTATTTACTTCACATACATCTTGCTTCCATATAGGTACGAACTCTCCGCTATCCTTTGACTTTTCCAGGGGCGGTAATGGTGTCCCAACCTAAAGTAATGCTTAGTGAGTCCTAAGACGCATAGGCGACAGAACACCCACCAAACAAAATGATTCATTGGCCTTGGTACTAGATGTGTCCACCCCAAGGTCGCCTAGTTTACGCTTCAGTCGACCGGTACTCATGACCGTTCCCCAGTAGTGGTCGACGTCGAAGTGAGAGAATAAGCTGTGCAGTTTAGTGTGTCTCTGTGTGTCAGGTATCTCCCAGGTCTCTAAAACAAATAGGGACCCACTTAACCCTATACCACGATCGTCAATGAGGTGAAATGAAGCCACTATGAGGCCATAAGGAACTTGCTGTTCCGGCTTATCCTCAGTCTGCGAGCTTGGCATCCGAATACGCGAATGATCGATGATGGATAACATCCCTTGCTACTTCTCGTACCGAGGGGGTCCAAGTTCTTTGCTAGTCTACACCAGACTACTCAGGCGATAAGGCACCGTGCTGGATGTCGAAACATTGACTGAAGGACTATGACTGGGTTGGACTTCATTAAAATTCCAAGGAACGATGCGAGGCTCCCATGTAAATGTTACCTGTCCGGCTCTTATATGGCAACATCTCCCGTACCATCGGTACTGACTCTACCCCCGGTCTGTGTACTTACAGCAAGGTTCTTGTTGCCATGGATAGCTCCCGTTTCCTTATCTCTTCTTGCATAAGCACACTAATCGTAGGTGCCATAGACCATCGTCAATAACGCCATTTATATGTCACCAACTCTGCGGGCGTATCATGATGCATGGTCAATCAGCTTCTTTCAATTCTTTTGACGTGGAAGCATATGGCATTCACCAGGACGGTATTTATATCCGGGCTTATATGGTATAAAGGTCTGGTCGCCGCCAGGAAACAAGCTTCTTGCAAACGTTTCCCTACGAATGTCAGCACCGTTTTCCCATGAACGACATCGAGAAACAAGTAGCGCCAACTCCAAGGCTGCGAGCGCTGAGGTGCAATCACCTGACAGCATCGCTGCCCCCATTTCCAAATTTCAGGCTTCAACGCGTCTCCCGAAATCTACCAATGGCCAGGCTCTGAGCAAACTTACTGCGGAAATCATCACCACCGTGCCTCTTGGATCTGTCCTGATTCACCTAAGCACACGCCTGTTGCTCGTGCATTTTTGCTATGATATTCTATCTCGTTTTGTTCCTGCTCAGTTATGTGATTTACTCATAGTATGGCACGAAGATCATTCATATTTGAATATTTATCTATGAGAGGTGGGTTGATGAATACAATCTAGCACGCGACGTTACACTATATCAATCACAGAAGGATCCCGCTGAAGTACTGCTTCAACCCGTCTTTCCCATCTACGAGCCCACCAATCATCCCATCGGGCCGCACAACAACAATTTTGGTGAGCTTCTCCGCCATATTATAATGCTTGTACGCATATCCATCACCATCCACCAGTACGTAGTCCGCAGAAACAACACCCGTCGGCTTCTGAGGAAGAATGACCACCGTCTTGACGATACCTGGCGGGGTAAGCTCTTCAGAGCATCCAAAACAACAGTGCTGTCATTGGAGAAGACGAGCACTGTGTGGTATGACAACCCGAAGATATCAAAGAGACTCGTCTTGCGCGTGGGGTCATTAACAAAATGAGGACCAGGGGCGTCGGGGGCTCTGTCACCGCCTCGGATGGTGCCATCGTTGCCTGAGCGGTACGGATCGATGGTTTCTTCGCCTTTGACCGGGGTTTCGTCCACGACGATCGGACTACCGCGGTAGTTGACACCCAATTGACGAAGCTCGTAGGATCTGTTCCAGCCCTTGAGTGTCTGTCCGACGCCTCCAGAGGTGAAAGTTTTAGTAAGGAGCTCAGAAGTCTTGTCAAGCATTTCTGCGATGACGGGAATGCGCTCTTGGGAATAACTATCGATGAGACTCTGGGGAGCTAAGCCCTTTTGAACAAGAGCGAGCTTCCAAGCTAAGTTGACCTATAGGCACATCAGAAAACTTTCATATATACTGGAAACCATTTGTTCTACTGACGGCATCTTGGATACCCGAGTTGAGTCCCTGACCACCAGTAAAGCTGTGAACGTGTGCGGAATCTTGTCATGGATTAGCATTCAAGTATAGAAGCCGTTGAAATTGAATCCTACCGCCTGCAACAAAAGCCCGTCCGGAACCGTAACTATTCACCATTCGAACATTGGTTCTGAAGTTGGCTTATTACTGATATCCACAGTACAAATGAGTCACACTCACTGGAAGCTCGAAAGGTTGATAACATCACCGAACTCGATGTCAGTACGTCCAGTTATTTCATAGACAGCTTTGACAAATTCCTCTCGACTGGACGCCATTTTATCCGCATCTAAATCGCGTCCCATACAAACAACACCGTATTCACCTGTATCTCCGGTGTCATATGCTGCAAGGATCACGCTACAAAGTGGTTCAGAACTTGTCCGCTTAACATGTAGAGATCTACCTTTTTGTCGCAGCTTCGCCCCATAGATGCCATAGCTTCAGCAGGAGGTCAGGGCTCAGTGGGAGGAAGAAAAATGTCCGACTCGCAACATACATTTGTATCCAGCAACGGCTTCTTCATATAAATTTCACCCACGACGACATGATCTCCCTCCCTTATCTCTCCGAGGAAAGTCAAGCCAAGCGTTTTACGGACGATGCTATGTGCGCCATCGGCGCCAATGATCCATTGGCTCTCGATGGACTCCTCAAATCGTTCCCCATCACGAGTCTTGATAACGTGAGAGACTACTCGGTCAAGAACTTGCTCAAAGGACACAAGCTCGGTGTCCAACTCGACCTGCGACGCCATATTTTGACAAGTGCTCGCGGAGAATCTCTTCGTGTAGGTTTTGGCCTAATATGACGGGGTTTATCTACAGTCTCGAGTAGTTAATATAGGAATTAATAAATAATATAGTTACGCACGTAAGGTCGGTCGGGGGTATTCTCCATGTATGCTATTACTTCGACGGTCTTTGTCTGACCCCCTGGAAGATACTGGATCATAGGCGAAACGAACTTTCCTTTCTTCTGAATATCTGGCAGAACGCCAAGAAGCTTCTGTAGCTCAAGGATCCTGGGCTATGTCATGATTTAGACGAGACGTTTTGATGAATAGCGAACGTAGAACCTGGATACCGGCGCCTCTCTTGCCGGTCTGACATGTAGACACTTTGTCTATGATACGGACAGAAATTCCATTCTGGAGCAAAGCGAGAGCCAAAGAAAGACCTGAAGGCCCAGCACCGACCTATGCAAGTGACGGTGAGTAGTGAGTCCGACTCGAAAGTACGGAAAGAATACCACGTACAATGAGAACAGACACGTTCATTGTTATGATAATAGTAGAAAAGTATGGGAGTGTGTGTTAGAAACAGAAGCAGAGTGGACTTCATTTTTATAGCACTCCATCATGATGGTGGTTACTGACGGACTTTAGACAATGTCATCATGTTTATCTTATCAGATAACGATTATCTTCGGCATTTTTCAAATGACGCGTACGGCGGCAAGCCACAGTTGATGAACGGCTAGTGAACGCGTCAACAAAGCGCGTTGACAGGAACGCGAAACCTCAGGGACCCTGCACAGGATTTGTTATTGACCGTGTGTTGAATACTGTCATCCGAGGATCACGCTTCAAGCTCACATTATGAAATCAAGACGATTATTCAGTGGAGGATGTTTAAGAAACAATTCTCTTTTCACCAGTGGACGTGCACGGTTGGAGTTGTGAGAAATATCTATACCTACCTCGGCATCGATGGCACTAACTCACCGGTAACTGTCAGCAATTGTTACACTTCCACATTTGTGGTTCACATAGTACATGTGATATTATTCTCGTTGTTCCCTATGATATTGCGTTCGCTTGTCCCCGCATTTCCTTCAAATCCGTGAGATGTTCTTGGCTGGCAACTGAGGATATCACAGCGGCATGAGGGAGTGTAGTCTGCAGTGACACGTTTTGTGTCGGCACAGAGCCCCGGCGTTCCTTTTTGGGACCTCGACCGGTTATCTATCTATCTTCAATTTATCGGCAATGTATTTTGGCTTACAAGTTACAATCATCACGACTAATGCGCATTGACAACACGGCCCATCAGTTGAAGTTTACGCTAGGCAATGGCACTGATCGCAGCAGCTAGCAGGCAGCAGCTAAAAGGCCTCATGTCGCCATTGGTCTGTTGCTGTGGAATCTGGATTCATTTTGATATAATGTCCTCTACATCAGCCCGTAACGCCCCGTTCGCCACACGCCCAGGCAATTATTTTATCGTCGGTCCACACTTTAACGGCCGATGCATATTTCTGTTGGAGCATGAGCCTCACATGGTCAGTCGCCGTTAATATTCTTGTTGGGATCCACTTATGTATTAGTTCATTTCCGAACCAGAGGATTTTGAGGTATATGAGCCTGGGCACGTAAACAGTGAGTCGTTCCTTGTCCTGGATGGAACAGATGTGACCACCTTTTGCTGTTCATGAAGGCTGAATCCGGTTTTGTAATCCTGATGGTCTCGCTGTAGATGAACATTGTCCTTGTAATCGGAGCAATCCCCCTAGAGGATCCTCAGTTTCGTCAACAAATACGTGGCGCGAAATTAACTGATTTATCAGAAGCAAAAGCTAATAAATTAAAATAGTAACTGTATTGGAAAACTGTACTCAGAAGAGTTCCACTGCTGTATGCATTTCTTGAGGATCCGTAGGTGGATTGAATATATATATATAATCAATAGAGCTTTCGGTAAAAAAGGTATTGTACAAATCGGTGATGGTCAAGATCTGAAGACTTCCTGAATGCTTTCGAGAAAAACCCTTTTGGCTTTCTTGCCTACTTTCGCAATCTTCTTGGCAGTCTTTGTCTTTGTTATAGAAATAGACACCTTCTTCGTCTTCCTAGACGCAACCAAGATAGTTTCCTGGGATGTTATCACTGAGTCTTCGATGATAGGTCCCGACGCGTTTCAATTAAACGGAAGCCTTCCGAGGGAAGTATGAGTCCGACGAAGGGGTGAATGGCGAGGCGACAGGAGAGAAGGCGATTTGGAATGATGACGACCTGCGTCGCGCAAACAGCCTCATCTCAGCCTTGGCTGTCTGAGCGAGGCGCCTGATTTCCTTCTTCATGTGGACGAGCATAGGAGGCAGGTGCTCTGTATACTCGTGCCAAGCGACACGGTCTAGCAGCAAGAAAAGGAAAACTTACTCTTGGGGCATAACTTTTTGGGTTTCGCAATGACGTTGTCACATACTGGCGACGTTTCGACCAAAGTAGAGAAATCATCAAGGTTGCGACTATCTTTGAATTCTTGAAGATCCTCCTCATCCATGAAATCTTCGGGGCGAGCTGCTTTCTGCTTGACGTGGTCATTCCGAGACGACACAAATGTAGACGGCGCCCATCCTGGCTCGACATGAGAGATAGTACACCAATTTTTGCATGAATCCAACCTTCTTTGAAGCCGACGGTATTGAAGTAGCCTGCAGAGAAACCATCCGTAAAGGCACAATGTAAGCGTCTCCGACCCTTTTCGTCTCGAACCTACACCCAGTACATAAGAAAACGAAAGATAGAGTATTTTCTTGACATACATCTTGCTTCCATATAGGTACGAACTCTCCACTGTCTTTTGACTTTTCCAGAGGTGGTAATGGTGTCCCAATCTAGAGTAATGCTTAGTGAGTCCTAAGATGCAGAGGTGA
Source organism: Desarmillaria tabescens (assembly GCF_030435595.1). NCBI lineage: Eukaryota > Fungi > Basidiomycota > Agaricomycetes > Agaricales > Physalacriaceae > Desarmillaria > Desarmillaria tabescens. The sequence continues at coordinate 436,286 of NW_026848302.1, forward strand.
CAGAGCACTCACCAAACAAAATGATTCATTGGCCTTGGTACTAGACGTGTCCACCCCAAGGTCACCTAGTTTACGCTTCAGTCGACCGGTACTCATGACCGGTCCCCAGTAGTGGTCGACGTCGGAAGTGAGAGAATAAGCTGTGCAGTCTAGTGTGTCTCTATTGTGTCAGTATCTCCCACTGGGGTCTCTGAAACAAATAGGGACCCACTTAACCCCATACCACGATCGTCAATGAGGTGAAATGAAGCCACTATGAGGCCATAAGGAACTTGCTGTTTCGGCTTATCCTCAGTCTGCGAACTTGGCATCCGAATATTCAAATAATCGATGATGGATAGCACCCTTGCTGCTTCTCGTATCGTACGACGTAAGGGGGTCCAAGTTCTTTGTTAGTCTACACCAGACTACTCGGGCGATAAGGCACCGTGCTGGATGTCGAAACTTTGACTGAAGGACTATGACTGGGTTGGACTTCATTGAAATTCCAAGGAACGATGAGAATGAGGCTCCCATGTTACCTGTCCGGCTCTTATATGGTAACATCTCCCGTACCATCAGTGCTGACTCTACCCCCGGTCTGTGTACTTACAACAAGGTTCTTGTTGCCATGGATAACCCCCGTTTCCTTATCTCTTCTTGCATGAGCACACCAATCGTAGGTGTCATAGACCATCGCCAATAACGCCATTTGCATGTCACCACCTCTGCGGGCGTATCATAATCCATCAGCTTCTTTCAATTCTTTTGACGTGGAAGCATATGGTATTAGCTAGGACGGTATTTATATCCGGGCTTATATCGTATAAAGGTCTGGTCGCCGCGAGGAAGCAAGCTTGTTGCAAACGTTTCCTTACGAATCTCAGTACCGCTTTCCCACGAATGACATCGAGAAACAAGGTAGCGCCAACTCCAAGGCTGCGAGCGCTGAGGTGCTATCGCCTGACGACATCGCTGCCCCATTGCCAAATTCCAGCTCTATAACGACGGCCCAGATCCTCTTAAGCGTCGATTGAAACAGCGACATGTACAGATGTAAGATACGTTTTGGTCTCTGGATTGTATTTGTTGACCAACTTTGTTTTCAGGATCGCCGTAAGTCCACTTATCGATGATCATCATGTTCCTTGTTTGAGGGAATTCCTGAACTGTGTATCAGATTGCCGGTACTATCGGTACCGGGCTTTTCCTCGGATCCGGTGAAGCTCTCCATGTTGCAGGACCTCTTGGTGCACTCATTGCGTATATGTTGGTTGGGACGGTGGCATATTCGTGCGCATGAATCAAATTTAAGAAAAGTATCTTCTGCTCAGTATAGTCCTGTTATCTAGTTCCTTGTGTTCAGTTGGAGAGATGACTACATTTGCACCCATATCTGGAACCTTCCCGCACTTTGGTGAGTTTCTCCACGGTTTGATATACTTTTTAATTCAAGCGCTACACAATAGCGGCCCGTTGGGTCGACCCGGCGTTCGGTTTTGCCGTTGGATGGGTAACTCGAATCGCTTGATTAATCGCTTATGACTGACGGTTAGCCTGGTATTAGAACTATTTTTATGGACAAGCGTGAGTGCCTTCCAGTCAATCTTGACGTTGAAAAGAGTAATCTATCTCTATATAGCATCTCTGTTCCAGTAGAGGTCGCTGCAGCCGTTATCCTTCTCAGTTTCTGGGACGAAAATGTAAGTGTGAACTAATCTGCTAAACATCGTGAACTACAACAACGGTATCCGCTCTCTACAGACCAGCCATGCCGCCATTTACACAGCAGTCATATGTGTACTCATGTGCGCTATCAATATTTTTGGTGTTAGGTGAGTGCTTTCGTGTTGAACTTGGCCATAAAACCTGAGACTATCTGTTAGGTATTTCGGAGAAGGTACGTGGACGTCTCATATAATGTTCCTTCTATATACCGAGCCGCGTAGCCGAATTCCTCTTTGCCTTCATCAAACGTGAGTGACGCACCTCCTTATGTCGTAACGCCATATTCACCACTCCACTCAGTTTCAACCATCATCGGCCTTCTACTAGCTGGTCTGGTGATAGATCTCGGAGGAGGACCCAACCATGGACGAATTGGCTTTCGGGCAAGTACATCTCCTCTGTGAGCATCAACTAAAATTCCTGACTTTCTGTAGTACTGGAAGCACCCTGGAGCACTTGCCCGAGCCGGCTTAGTATCTAGTATCAATACAGACCGCTTCCTAGCAATTATGTCTGTCATCATCCAAGCTGCCTTCTCGTTCACAGGCATGGAGCTAGTAGCAATGTAAATGAAATGTGCTCTCGTCTCTTTTGACGTTCTGCTTATAATTTGACCGTTTCTAGTGCCGCTTCGGAGACAGAGAGTCCTCGTCGTAATATAGGCAAAGCTGTTAACCGAGTCGTTTATCGAATCGTCCTGTTCTACGTACGTTCGCGTTTCTAGCAATCTCGCATCCTATCCTTGACTGATGTCACGAAGATACTGGGCATACTTATGATTGGCATGCTTGTTTCCTACGATGACGATGCCCTGTTAAACAGTAAGTAGCCCAATTATTCCTCAGGCATACTCACCACAGCACACTACTTGCTCCCAGCATCCGGAAACGCTGCCCAGTCACCGTTCGTCATTGCTTTTAACCGTGCTGGTGTCAAAGGTACGTTCGCTGGGTCAATGTGAAACACAGTTCACTTCATTACCGCTAGTTCTCCCTCACATCATCAATGCTGCCGTGTTCACGAGCGCCTTCTCCGCTGGAAATACCTACTTGTTCTGTGGCTCGCGTATTCTCTATGGACTCGCTCTCCGCGGACAAGGGCCTCGTTTCTTGACGTATTGCACAAAAAATGGCCTACCGCTCACTGCTGTTCTTGTTACGGTATGTGCTCGTTGTCTTTATCGTCGTTTGAAGGTAGCCGACATGAGAATACTATCACTAGTGTTGCTTCTCATTATTATCTTTCATGACTGTTAGTAGCGGAGCGGAACGGGTTTTCTTGTACGTGTCTTCTCATAGTCGAACACTTCTGACACAAACTTTCGTAGCTGGTTGCAGAACCTTACGGCTACTGGAGGTTTCATCGGCTGGTTTTGTATTAATTTGACCTATGTATTCTTCCGTAGGTTTCTATACCTCTCTGGGTCTCATTCCAGGAGCTGACGCCTCTCAGGTCGAGGCATGCTCGCACAAGGCTTTGATCTCAAGGAGAACATCTATAACCACTCTTGGCAACCTTACCTTGCATGGTGGGGTATCTTTTGGACGATATTCTTCACCCTCGTCAACGGATACGCAGTGTTTTTCAGTTTTGATATATCTGATTTCTTGGTTGCATGTACGTACCGCTTTCTTCGCTAGAATGACATGCTAACAGTGCCTGGCAGATATCAATCTGCCAATTTTTGCCTCGTTATACTTCGGTTATAAATTGATAATGCGTACAAGCGTGTGGAAACCGGAGGATATGGACTTGGTGACTGTGAGTGCATGTGGAAGATCTTTCCAAGTAGTCCTACTGACGACGCTGTACTTAGGGTATTCCAAGTATTGAGGAGACAGAGAAGCCGGAAGTACCACCACGCACTTTGCTAGAAAAGATTGCCGCGATCCTCTTTTAAGATTAAAACCACGGGTTATGAATTACTGGGTCTATTTTGTGTAGATAGTGAAGATCTAAAGTTTGCGAAACTTGCCCTGCATCCAGACGCGGTACATCTTGATCTGACGCTTTCGGTTGACAATCAGCCGCCTATCGACCCCGAGCTGCTCTGTAGCGAAAAGGGGAGGCGAGAGGCGAGGTGTTAGCAAGTTAGGGTGTATTGACGTTGCCTGTGTGTCTTGAGGTGTATCCGCCGTTGTAGGTATTTCGAGATCGGCTGGAGCATCCACATCTCTTTCGAGCATGGAGGGTCCATCTTCATCCTCAACGGTGGTGTTGACTGTATACTCGCTTTCCGGTATCCTGGAGCCAGTGAACAAAAAGGATAATTCGTCTAATTGATGAGAATATTAGAAAAGCGAGACAGAGCCAAACGACGTAGTTACTAACCTAGTTCGAAGAAGTACACGCGAGTTTTATCACCTCGAATATAAAAGTTGTCATCGAGTAAACGGCCGCCTTTGAATCGTAGTTGAGTCAAGTCGTGGCGGCCATAATCGCGGAACATGACAAGGCCACCGGGTTTGAGCATCTAGAGAATATTAAGCTGGGGCTGCAGCATAGAGCACTGCAAGAAGTGAACGGCCTACTGACCTAAAAAGCACTGAGTAAATGCAAGGTAGTTTGGTCAGATTGGACCGATTTGGCAATGCGTTACCTTGACGACGAGTCAGGGCCTCGAGTCAGACTAATCAACGTTGGGCTAAGATCCGGAGATTTCGTGAGGATACTTATACTATAACCTTGCCGTTTACTCAGTACTTTTTAGGCCTAGTCAGTCGTCCTTCTCGAAGTGAGCAGGGCAAACATACCGTATGTACGTTTCTCAGAGCATTATGCCATTCATCCGGATGTAGAGCGCTGAGAACAAAGACCATGATTGCGATGTCAATGCTCCCGGGCTCTATTTCTTCGGGAAGTTTGTCAGAGGATAGATCCCAAGGTGCTGCGCGGATGGAGCCCACGGGAGGGGATTCATATAGAGGATTTGACTAGAAGCGAGTGGCTTAGAATATGCATCATCGCCAGGGGCAAACAGCGATAAATTTACCTGTACAAGTTTGACAGCGTGATGGGCGTAGTCGAAGGCAAAAAGCGAGAGGTCGGGGTTTTGGTTCGAGGCTAGGAGGGGGAACACAGAGTTTCCAGCACCACATCCGATTTCGACGATAGTCTTAGTACCAGCCTTCATCCTCTCAAGTAAGGTCAAGTAAAGACCAAAAAACACAAAAGATTACCTTGGCCTGAGTAGCCTCCACTAGTTCTGGAAATTCATTATGTAGCCTACAAAAATGGTCAAATTAGCGAAATGCAGCAGAGTAAGCCTCGCACCATTTTCTATCACGGAAGAAGTTGCTCGAATTGGCCTTGTAAAAATTATCCCTAGTCGTTTTGACTGACGGATTGAATGGTAAAAAATGGGAAAACATACCAGAACTTTGCTGGCTTGTCATTATACTTGCACTTCTCATCTTCAGGGACTGGAGCAGAACGTTGCTTCGTTAGCGAAGCGGCAATGATTTCATCCTGGTCGTCGGGAGGGGGAACATGATCCCAGGCATTCTGAGTCCAGACCTCGGCCTCGTCTGTCAAGAACCTGTCTAAAGACTGAGCGTCTTCAGTGTCAGGGATAACGACAGCATACCTGGAGCCAAAGGGGGGCTTTTCTTTTGTCACGTCGTGTACAGAAGACGTGCACTTCAGATTGTTTCGTCCATCATTCAAATTTGTCTGATCCTCCATTGCCGCTTTGCGATTAGAATCTTTTCGTTTTTGCGTTCGGATTGTCGTATCGTCGAATGGAGGGTATTCGCGTTTTGTCTTTCAAGTGTTGGAGGGCGATGAGAACGTCGAAGTCGGTGTTCAAGAACGACTTCCTTCTTTAGTAGATACCCTTCCATTCCTGCCGGTCTTGCTTTCTCTTCGTTACCTTCATCGTTGCGCTGCATCGCCGCCCTCGTCGCTCTCCAATAGGTCAGGACTCTATCGTATAATCTTCTTGTACATTACAGTGACGAGGTGCTCTTAGTCGCGCAGGCAAGCCCTCTCAACGTCAAGTTTCGCGGGCGCCTGTCCCACGCATAGTAATGACCCGACTCTCCGACGACGACCCTTCGGATCCTAACGACGAAGACTTCAACACGCTATTCGACAGGGTATGGGTGGGATATTCACCCGATACGAGCACGAAATTAGAATCTAATGGCAGTAAAGTGAATGGGAGCAAATGGTCTCTGAATAGTGCGCATATATTCAGTCCATGTGCATATTTTCTTGACCATGTATTCTTCAGATGATCCACCAGAGATATCGCCAGTGTCGTCGCCGTCAAAGACGACAGCAGCAAGGCCGCCCGCGAGAGTCCGGCCATTACCTCCAACGCCGGTCTCTTCTACGACCACTTCGCCCGTCTCGCAGGATCTTGGCATCCGGCAGACTAGCTTTGACGGTTACATGTCGTCAGTAGATTCGACGAGCCGACAACTACCTCCACCACCAGGATCCTCTATCCGTATATCCGACACCCCTTCCGTAGCACCTTCGTTCCACCTAGATGGCACCATTCCAGACTATCTGCCATCTTCCAATGGCGCCCACATTTCAGGTCCTACCACCAGTCCCCAGAGCTCCATCAGGCCGGCGATTCCAGGCTCGCAGTCGATCCCAGCTCACACCTATGTCGAGTCTCCAACTTCCAATCTCCACGACCACGAAGATACACCGGAATACAGTTCTCCTACTTCTCCCTTTTCCGCGGCTGGATTCAGGCAAGGCAGTACGTACTCGACAAGTCCGCCGGAGCCTTGGCTTCCTCCTGGTGCACACTCTCCCTGTCAGTTCACTTGTCTCGAGTTCAGAGCTCAGAACTCATTTATATCGCAGATGATGGATATGTGGATGGCTCTCTAACTGGATCATCGGGTTACGTGAATTCCCATTCCCCTGCCGCCCCCACAGATATCGGCCTTGCCCGAGGTGATTCAACGGGATCTCATGCAGAGTCTGATCATTATTTTACGTTTGGTGGGTCGAGCGCAAGTGTTGCAGGGCCGAGCACCTTCAATCGAAGACCGACTGAGCTTCTCCAAGCGATCTCGACGTATGAGGAGGACAAGACGTCACAGCTCGAACTGCAACCGGAGGCTGAGGAAGAGGATCAATACTGGGAGGATGAAGAAGAGGACGAGAACCTTTTCGTGAATTTCTCCCTCTTGTCCCATATTGCTGTCCAGCTGCGTGACAAAGTGCCCCGAGGGACTCACGTAAAAGGAAGCATACCTTATCCGCGCGCATTCACCGGAAAAGATATTGTGGTATGTGCTAACAACTTTGCCCTTCAACGTTATCTAAGCTCTGTCACAGTCTACGATACAATCTCAAATACAACGAGAGTTGGCCATAAACCACGGCTTCTCAACAAGCGACCGGCGGGCCGCGCTTCAAGTCGCTCGAAGTCTGCAAAGCCAATTGTTTTTCTATGAAGTTGAGTGGGGCGGCCAGGTACTGCAGGACGGCGTGGAGGATGTGTACATGTTTCTAGATGATCTTCCTGGAGCATCAGATGAACCTCCAGAGAGGGCAGAACTTCCAACAGGTGTCGTCACTGTCCTGACCAAGTGTTATTCTCCGGGGTGCGATGAAGGTGCCGTTTGTTATTCCCCTCGATGTCCACGCAAGGTTCGACAGTATTTTGTTTTTTCTGTGTGTTGCTTAACTGTATTCTTTAGGGCGATTCGGTCGTTGGCCCTTCGGCTGGACCTGAAACCACTACCGTGGCGAGTAGACAGGAATGGATTAACACGGTTCCGCGAGAAGTTCTAGTCTCACTACCCGAGAGTGAGATCAGCCGGCAAACGTAAGGAGGCAGTCATACCGTCTTGATTCTTCTGACTTTTTCCGGAAGCATAATCCACAAACTCATTGATAAGGAAGAGCAATATATTCAAGACTTGAATCTCGTCGAATCTGTCTTCATTCGGCCTCTGCGCAATGCAAACCCTGCTGTCATCCCTTCTTCCGAGTTGGACGACTTCATCGACGAAGTCTTTGGCAACATTCTAGATCTTCGGGAATGCAATCGCAGACTTCTAGAGGTCATGTATGTACGGCAGCGTGAACAGTTTCCAGTCATACAACGCATTGGTGACGTCTTTTTGGACGCTGCCACCGAGTTTCGTTGGGCGTACCCGGTCTACATCGGACACCATCCTTTGGCCGAGAAGAGGCTGAAAGAGGAGATAGAAAATAATTCTGAATTTCGACTGTTCATTGAGGTGAGATCTCTCGTTAGTTGAATTGTTACGCTCATCATTTACTCTGATTACTCACATCAGCAATGTGCTCGTGATACCGTGCGGCCTGGAGAGTCCATGCGCTTGGATTTGAAGCTTTTTCTCAATCGCCCTTCAGAACATTTGCAAAAATATCCAGTTTTACTGGAAGCCATCTACAATGAGACTGCACACGGCAATCCCGATGGTGACTTCCTGTTGGAGGCTATAGATGCCATCAAAAATCTGCAGTCGGTTGCTCAGCTGCGCACGTTCCAGTCGGCAATGGGGAGAGGTGCCCCCGGAAAGTGGGAATGGCACGATCTCGTCTCAAATGAGCTCCGACAGAGCTTGACTAAAGACCAATCCAAGCGGCAGTCGTGCGTTTACACGCTGTCATTATGGGTTTGCGCCACTGATGACCGTAACGTCCAGGATTATATTTGAGCTCATCAAAGGTGAGATGGCATACGTCAAAGATTTGGAAAATATCGATGTGGTTGGTAACCAAGATTTGTCTCGAGCTGTCATGAAAAACTGATTGATATCTCTGCGGCAGATGTACATTCGCCCACTACGCGCTGCTGATCCGCCCATTGTTCCTCGGGAGACACTGGAGAAATTCATAACCGACGTATTCCACAATTTCGCCGAGCTGCATGCTCACCATCGACGGCTGGTAGAGAAATTCCATGAGATCCAGCGAGAGGAGCATCCAATCATCCGAACGATCACTGCAGCAGTCTTTGATGCCGCCTTGAACTTCCGTGACGCATACATGGAGTATATCCCCAACTACCCGATCGCGGCTTATAGAATCGACGATGAAATGAATAATAATCCGGCGTTCAAACAATTCGTCGAGGTGAGCGGGCGTGAAAATGCTTTCATCTACCTGCTGTTGTTGACATTCGCGAACAGCAATGTGTCAAGCACCCTGATGCTCACCGATTGGATATGAAGAGCTTTATTAATCGTCCAATACCTAGGCTTCTGCGATACGAACTTCTGTTGAAGGGTATTTTGGATGAAACTCCACCTGGCCATGATGATAAACGCGAGATACCCGAGGTCTTGGATGTCATCAAGGCGCTCGGAAAAGATACTGAACCAGGTGTTGTATCAGCCAAGCAGAAAGTGGAACTATGGCGGTACAATTCGAATATCACATTCAAGAACGGAGAGTGGATTGTACGTGCATTATGATGGCGCTGCGCGGGTTCTAATGTTTCTTCCAGGATATGGATTTGCTTGATGACAACCGCTCATTAATTCATACTGGAAAGCTCCTACGGCAACCTGATGGTGGACTGGAATGGAATGGGTGGAGTGAACTGTTCGTTCTTCTGTTCGACAACTACTGTAAGACGGTCGTCGGAGCATCATACTGCGCTCCTTGTACTCACGCTGTAAATCACAGTGGTTATGACGAAGCCTCGGGAAGATCGTAATGGTGTGCTGAAGTATCATGTCAATCGTCGGGTAACCAATGTCTTATTTTTGTTGTTCTACGCTGACAGTTCAACTTAGCCCATCCCTCTTGATCTATTGACGCTTGTCAATTTCACCGACCCACCCGCTCAACGTGGCACTGGTCTTCTCCGGAATCTTCGAGGTGAACGGCATGATTCTCTCCCTGGAAACGCTGGAGTCCGGTCTCCCGAGAGTGCTTCGGATTCGCGATCTGTGTTTCCCTGTACCATTCACCACAATGGTCGGCTAGGAGGAAACTACATTCTCTATGCTGAGTCTGCCCAAGTACGCTCGGAGTGGAAGCAGAAGCTAGAAGAGGCTATGGGACTTCGTAAGGTTGTGCAAGAATCCAACAAAGTTTTCGAAGTTGAGACTCTGAGCTCGGACACGTTTTTGGTGCCTTCAATGACGTCAGGTCAAGCGGCACCGTCGTGGAATCTTGAAAACTCCTTCACCGGAAAGGTCACCTGCTCCGTACCATTCAGTAAGACCAAGCTCCTGCTCTTTGATCAATGACTCTCATTTGTTGTGTAGACACTTCTGATGGACGAGGACTTGTGGCTATCGGGTGTGCCGAAGGAGTATGGATTGGCTTCAGACATGATTCACGATGTACGTGGGCGTGTGTTCAATCATGTCACGCTTTCTCATGTTCTTGTAGCCATGCGACGAGTGCTTCATCTCAAGATGGTAACGCAATGCGCCATGTTAGAAGACTTTGGCATCTTTCTGGTATTGGCTGATAAAGTTAGTGCTATTTTCCAAAGCGTCGAGCCCGAAGCTAACATCTCTATAAGTCTCTTTTCGCGTACCACATTGAGGCATTGGTACCTTCGTCACCACAGAGCAGTCATGCCTCACAGACTCCTCAGAAACTGAACGGAAGCAAGGATGTTTTGTTCTTTAGCGTTGGGATGCTACAGGGGCGCACATTAGTAGTTTATATGAGGAGAAAAGGCGTATGTTTTTCTCATAAATCCACATTGCATTTTCTCTGACACTGATTTCGATGTGTGCAGCTCGAGAGTATCTTCCATGTCGTTGAACCAGTCGTGGATAAAATCAACGAAAAGGTCAAGTCTACACCTGCGATCACATCCCGATTCGGGTTCCGTACCCCAAAATCCGACTGGTTCCGACACTACAGGGAGTTCTTCGTTCCCTCAGAAGCCTATGATGTTGTTTTCCTAAAAGCTAAAATTGCTATTCTTTTCACCAAAGGGTTTGAGATCATGGATTTAATGGAGTACGTTATGTCCTGGAATCATGTGTCGATGTCCAAGCTCATGACTGTAACAGCTTCAAAAGTAAAACTATTCCCACACTGAAGGAAGGCTTTGCGCCCCTGGCCAAACGATGCGAAGGGTGTCGGCCACTAGGAATGTTCCGGTCAAAGGAGCACGAATTCCTCCTATGCTATGACGGTCAGTATTAACAGTTCAAGTTTCTTTTTAGTCACTCACCCCATCTGGTAGAATTCGGTTTATACGTCGACAAACATGGTGAACCCAGCCGAACAACGACAGGTACTATCGAATGGGAGGGAACGGCTGAACGTGTCGCCATTCATTCGCCTTACATTCTCCTCTTTGATACGCGTTTCATCGAGGTCCGACATATCCAGACTGGCAGGCTGGTCCAGATCATCCCTGGCCATAATATACATTGCATCTGGGACGGTCGAGGTACGGACTTGGCGAGCGCCAACATCGTCACACCGGGTGTCGACGACGAGCGCATGATCCAGGAAGCACGTATTCACTGTGTTTCATCCAATGACAGCATGTTTACTGGCCGCCACTCAAGGGCTATAGCTCAGCACGTATTCGAACTTATCCCTACCCTCCCATTGTACCTCCCAGGATCTCTCTCATCTCCTTCTACGGCCACTTACTTCCCACGTACATATTCTCCACCTCATTCGCCCCAGCTTCGGGCGAATCACTCCTTCAGTGCATATTCAGCTACATAGTATACCATGCATTTTTGTGATATCATTTATGGAAGATCCTAATTTATATTTCAACGAACCAGATGGGACAGCACAGATAGCGATACAATACTCAAAACTTGGGTCGTAAGTAGTCTCACTGAGGCGGTGGTGGCGGAGGCGGAGCAGGCTCTTGAGGAGCAGGGGCGGTGGGAGCAGGACCAGCAGACGGGTCAACAGGGTTGTAACCTTGAGCATCGCCCCCCGCATAATATTGACCGTACTGCTGTTGCTGAGAGGCCGCCCATTCTTTAAACTGCGACGAGTTGACATCGTAACCGTACGCAGCCCTGAAGAGACAAGGCATCAGCATACAGTAAAAAAAGATGGAAAATGATGACTGACCAATATTGCGCATATGCTTCAGTACTGGCGGCATCCGTACCAGGTGCCGGAGGGTCGCCTGATGCACCACCAGGGGGCGGAGGTGGTTGATCACCGGGAGGCGGCGGGGGTGCGCCAGAGGGGGGAGGCGGAGGTTGTTGACCATAGCCCTAGACGCAAAGGTCAGTTTGCTCATACTCCACGCCGACAAATCCCATGCTAGAGGTAAGCAGGTATACCAGAAAGGCACACAGGAAAGAGAAAGAAGATACCCAAAGTACAATGTAAAGTCAACACCTACCGCCATAGTGCTGTATGCAGCATATTGCATTTGAGCTTGGTGTAGTTCCATTTGTTGTTGTTGGACTATAGCCGCCATCTTTGCGTGTTCGGCTCGGACGACTAGAAGTAAGTCTTCGGTCAGCACTTTTGCTCTTGCAACCTGACCTTCCTCAGGGCCGCTAGTTTTTATAAGAAGTTAAACGAGAAATGACGATCTGAATGGCCAGGCGTACGTTATATGAATGTAAAGGGGCTCATCGCTCTCTCGGCCTGTATCCGGTTCAAGGAACGCAGAGCCAATTCCCTTGACCTGGACACGAGTGCCCGTTTCTTGTTGTATATATTTGACAAATTGACCCTTGAACGAAAGTGAGACAAGATCGATCTGCTGCAGGACATAACCATACACACCTGAGGACCCACAACCTTTGCACGAATATGAAAGTTCCGAATAGACTCTAAACCAACAGGTAGTTTTTCTTCTGGCCATTTTCGCTACGTTCACGTAAGATATATAATTGGAAGAACCAGACGGTGAGAAAATAAACATACCTTCTCTCGTAGACGATCCTTCTTATCCTCGACAAGCGACCCAAGATCAATGGCGATGAGCTGATTGATGTGGTCAATAGCCTTTTGTAGTACTTCTGGAGAAGGCGCCGTGACATGAAGATATAATGGAGGGTCCTTTTCCGTTGCTTTACTCCTGTCGGGATACCAGGTGCCTTTTGTGCTAACAGATGCGCCTGTGTCTTCGTGTATCTATAACATGATTGCTTGAGCTTAGGCAAGGAAACCAGAAGACACAGCAAACGCACCTCCTGCTGAGTAGATCCCTTTGTCAACATATACCTATTCCTGACATCGTTAATGTCAATATCTTTCGAGTAGTCGGCTTCATGAGCGTCCTTGGCAAGACCCTCTGCGAACTGCGCGGCGATTTTGGCAGCGATAGGCTGCCGCTGCAGCAGCTGCGTCGACCGCAGTCTTTGTCTCTTCAGGAGCGCCGCCACCTTCTGCTGCTGCCGGTCCTGGCTGATCCCATTTTCGTTTCGAGGACATGGTCGAGGAATAAGAGTACTCGGTCACGCTTGTCACACCACTTTTCATCATGACGCTCTCTTGTTGAAAGTGCACCCTAGTATGTCCTCCTCTAAAAGGCCCCGAACGTCCGTCTCGCCGACAGTATCGCCTTCGTCGTCATCTCCAGAGCCAGAACCGACGCACAAGGCCTTGCGTACGGCTGCCAGTGCTGGTCACCCACTACTCTGTACGCTGCCGCCGACGTGCAGTCATAAACCCACGCCTATCGCTAATTCGAAGGACTTGGAGACGCATTATGCGACCTACCATGCTCATGTATGCGAGGAGCCGGGATGCTCATGCGTGTTTCCCGAGGCAAGGCTGCTGGAATTGGTGAGTTGCAGTGGCACTAGCTGATTAGCGCCGTTCATTGACGGTCGGTACAGCACCAGACAGAATGCCATGACCCTACTAGCAGCTATTCGTAAAGAACGTGGAGATAAAATTGTGAGTTCCGAGTCTGGATGCCCTCCATTTTTATTGCTCAGTTTAAATATTCTAGTTTGCTTGCCACCTCACGACATGTCCTAAAGTATTTCAGACGCCCAAAGCACGACGACTACATCTAATAAACGCGCATGGCTTTCCAAAGGAGTATTTCTTTGCTGTCACCAACAAGGGCGTCGGAGGCCTATTGAAGAAGTGGGGTGAAGGCGCGAGTATGATACGCGGAGAATGGAAGAAAAAGGAGGGAAACGACGACGAAGAAGAAGAAGGCAACGACACTCAGTCAGATACTGGTACTGCCGAAGAGATCAAAATCGAGGAACCCAGCCACGAACACGATCCACGCGCCGGAGAGAAAAGCGAAGATCTAGACGCGTTAGCCGATTCGATGACCTCACTTTCTTTGGTGCCCAACTCGATACGGTTCGGTCGCGGTGGAAAAGGCGGAGGGTTCCCCCATTCTCATACCCATCCCCATCACGCCAGCCCAGACTCGACCGATGGCCGGACACGAACGCGAGGTAGAGGAGGAAGGAGGGGAAAGCGTGCAATGTCCCGTTACGCGCCTGGTGGTGGTGGGCAAGAAGGTGGAGCTGCCATGGATGTCGACAGTGGACCTTCAGTTGGGCGCCGAGGCTTCCCTAGAGGAATAAACCGTGGCTTCGTTCCCCGTGCACGCGCTCGAGGTCTGGCGCCGCCGTTACACACTGTATCACGAGGTGGACCAGGGATCATCATGAGAGGCAGAGGAGGCGCAGGCACCGGATTTGTCTGATGATTTAGGAGATATTTATTCAGGTTTGTAAACCAACAAATCTGTCTGTAATAATATCAAGTTACAAGTGTCCGAGTCTGTAAAGGAGCAATAAATAACAACAGATGATATACAACAATCAAAACTTCTCCGGATAACGGCTAGTCCTTTTAGAGTACCCCCATCCAATTCCAAAATCTCTGAAACGCGATGAAAGTGATAGTTGTCGAGACGAAGATGCATACTTCTCCGATCGAGCGTTGTTCGACACGAACAAGTTTGGATCAAACCGATTCGGTACAAGAGGTGTGCGAACTTCGATGGCCTCCGTATATGATTCGGGGGGAGATAGCGCTCCAGACGCGACGGTAGCATCACCAAAGGATGATGAGCGTGAAAGGGCAACTTTTCGCTTTCTACCCCTGCACCATATGACAACAAGCGTCGCAAAGACGGCCAAAAGCACGATAGCTCCAGCTACCGCACCAGCGATGGCCCCTGAAGGTACTGCCGAGCTCGAAGCACTACCCCTTGTTGAAGGACTCGGAGGAGAGACGCTTGCCTGGGGTTGGGGGAAAAGATAGGGTTTGTCGGATAGAGAGTCGAAAGATGGAGTATAGACGATGTAGTCGAGCACGAAGGACTTGTCGTCGGTCACGTTGCACATTAGGGTATGGTTACCTGGCCCAAGTTCATGGCTTTGAAAGAACAAGACATTGACAATGTTTTCGTCGTCCTGTGAAGGAGGACTCAGAGACACAAACGATGGTGGGGAGTTGTCCACGCTGCATGTCACCGCATCGGCACCTTCCCGTACACCATAAACATACACAGCGGTACCTAAACTTGGCGTTAGTAAAGAAACGAACACCATCCCATGATATTTACTCACCGGCGAACTCGAAGGAAAACGAATCATCGCCCGCTAGACTCTCCGTTGTACCACCACCCAAGGGTGAATACAATGATACCCCATCCGCCGGATCACCTGGCAGTGATTGGTTATTCTTTGGTTCCCAGCCTGCAGAATACCGAATTTCCCTGCTACTATCGTCGACTACGAGGGACGAATTGGCTAGGGATGTCGAATAGCCAGCCTCAACGAGGACATAATCCACAGTAGTACCCTTCACTAGCCCACTCAGGCTGATGTTATGAGGTCCATCTGCTAGTGGCGGCGACTGATACCACTGTTCATAATGATTCCAATCCGGATACTGCGCTTCTTTAGACGTTTCACCATCGATGCTGACTCTGAATGGCTGCAATACATCTGGCACGTCCGGCGTATTACCAGTAAACGCTATCGAAGTACCTGAGAGAAGCGCCGTCACTTTCCCGCACTCGAAACTTGAACCCAATACGAAACACCCACCATTGAAAGTCACGGATACACTACCGCCGTCCTCACCACCATCCAAACAATGGTAGTCTCCATGGTCGGAATCCTCGAGACTCCATGGCCCGTCATACGAGATCAGAGGGTCAGAGTCGTCCAACAAGAGAAAAACGTCCGACATAACAAAGTGAGGGTGGGTTACAAGAGTGCGAGAATCAAGCAATTAAAACGCCCGCAGTAATGAGGCGAGACGATGAGTAACGCATCTCTTTGATACATGATGATTGCCTGGCAGAAGGAACAGTGCGATCCTATATATAAATCGCTTGGCTGATACTATCTATCCGTTTCATTACAGTTCCATCAGAGAAGCTGCTTCTGGTCACTAGTTGTGAGTGCGCGCAGACTTGGATCAATCACGTTGCAGATGTGGATAGACGACGGCCCAGCGAGGATCCTGCCAGTGCACAGCCCGCAGATTATGGTTATCCGGTGTAAATCCTGTTCAAACTGAAGTGATTCAACTTTCAGGGAAGACGTGCGGTGAAGTTCGAGAAGATGTGAAAGTCTGAAGAGTGTTGTCGTCGTTCGTAGAGTTTGGGACCGGCTTCCGGCACGAATTCACTTGTCTTGATCGAAGATTCCCACCGTAGCCGACGCTGAATACAAGTAGTATTATTGGTCAACTCAAATGTCCGGATGACACACAGTTATCTAAAAGCATATGAATATTGTACATGTATGAAAGCAAGGATAGCAATCGAAGCACTAGCAATGGGACAGCATTCATCAATTTTTGGTATAGTTTCGGACGGTCTTCTTCAGCAGGGCTAGCATCAGCTTCTGCTTCACCGGGTCCTGAGGCAGTTCGATCTTACCCGTGGCCAAGCCGTACAGATACGCGAAATCAGCTTGAGCCACCAGGGGCAAACGAGACGTAGCTCGTTGAGACTGCTTCGCCTCGATCCGTTCTTTGAACTGCTGAGCAAACTTCTTGGACACAAGGTCCGCGCGCTCAACAACATCCAAAGGCACGCCAGCAAGGTTTGCAACATGCGTTCCGAAAGATGATGTAGCCACGCCGTCTATCAGTTTGTACAGGAAGACAATCTGGGATGAACTTTGTCAGAAGTGATATCAGAGATGAAAGACGAGGACGGACATCACGCTTTTCCTCATCCACGATAGTTGACATATACATGTTTCGAATGTTAGGATGGTACCGGAAATCGTCCGTCAGAGAACCATAATGAGTAGCAAAGAAAGAAAGAGGGAGGGTGTGCGTCGCGAGCTCGTGTAAAACGGCCTACATCAAGGGTCTAAGTTGTATAGAAAAGCCAGAGATCAACACGGGCGTACCGATGCAATAGCCATGCCATCCTTAAGAAAAGGTTAGCAAACGTTATTAGGATAACAACGGAAGTGACATACATATGTAGATGTTCCTCGTCCCAGTTCTATTCGTCGAGTGTCATGGTTAATGGAAGGTAATTTTGAAAAATGAATCCATACCATCTAGGATGACAAATGATTTGGGAGTAGCATCGCGAAGAATTTTGCAGCATTCATCAAGTTCAACCTTGAAAGTACTCGCATTGGAAAACATATTGTCGTAAGCACCCATTCTCGTCAGGATCGCATCCACCGGACAGATCCTGCATCACAGTCAGAACGCGTCAAACAAATGATAGTTATTACAAACCGAGCTTTTGCCGCGGGAACGAGCATCCCAAGTTGTGCCATGATCTGAGGATGCTGTCAACAAAGATAGGAGAAGTACAAAATCATGCGTACTATGCCGGTGGCTGTCATGCGCATAACCTAGGAACACCACTTATCATGAGCCCCGTTCCCGTATGTGACATACAACATGCTCACCGTGGATTTTCCACTACAAAACAGAAGCGCACACATGGTCAGCCATCAAAATGTACTCAGTGAGAAACAGGACACCCACGCCATGTTCGGTCCTACCGGTCTTATCAGATCGAATATCGCACATAAGAAAGGGCGTAAACTTACCTGTAAGCAACGCGATCCTACCGGCCTCACCCCCAAGCTTGACATCGTTCGGAATGAAGCTCTTCATATTGGCACTAATCGCCAGTGTCGGGTGCCTCAAATCCTTGAAGTCCACAAATGCCGAATCACCCTCCACGAGTTCTGGCCTACACACAGGCTCACCCAACACGCTTGATGACTTGGCCAAACTGAACAGGCAATCCAGTTCAGCAAACACACGGATCGCCCGCAACCAGACACCGCGATCAGAATCAAATTCTTCGAAAACACGATTCTTGAATGCTTTCATGATCGTGTTACGGGTTTCTCGCGCTTCTTTCAGGGCGCGAACAGATTTTTGTAGGCTGCTGACCTGCCATCGAGTCTTGGCCTGCACGGCGGCCGTAAGCGCTTGAATGTGGAGTGGGTGTCTAAGCTTACTTTGGTACCGCCGTTCTTTGTCCAATCCTTGGGAATGTCCTTTTGACCAGCACTTGTTTCCACAAGATAGATTTCCTTCTCAGCCATTAAGTTTGATGAGACGAATTGGTTTGTCAGACCCGACACACCTTGTTCCCGATAGCGCTATGCCACCAGTTTAACTTGCACCTACAAAAGATCTGAGCACCACCCAGGATACGAGGATATAACACATACCCAATTTTCTTCTCGAATCGCTTGAGTTCTCCGTCAAGTTCCTCTTCGAGCTCTGCGATCTCGGACATAATCGTATCGTACGCTTCATCTTTACCTTCTTGCGGAACCAACTCGTTAGCGTCTACGACATAATCAGATCATGTAGATAGGGGAAGAGGCAGAGCGGCGACCTTTTTCTGATGGCTTGATGTACATAGCCTCTACGTTCTTGATATTTTGCAGCAGGTCCGGAGCATTCCGGAGGAGGCCTTGAATGGTCTTCGACTTGAACGTCTCAGAAGTATCGGCAAGACTATTGAAACCGCGGCTAAGCTTTTTGAATGCCTGTACAGAGTCATCAGATACGGTTGAGCAGAATATCTGCTTCTCCGACTTACACCTAGCACCTTCAAGAAATCTCTGACTTTGCAGCTCTTCGCATGGATACGAGATACGATGCGCTCCAAGTCAGGGAGCCCCTTGGCAACCTCGGTGAATTCCTGCTCGAACGTTGGGTGATCCATAATGTCCTCGACGGCATCTAGTCTGGCATTGATATCGGACACTTCCCGCAGGGGCATGCATAGCCATATGCGGAACAGCCTCTTTCCTGCAAAATAGAATAAGCGACAAACAATATTTTCTTAGAAAGGAACTACCGAAAGGAGTGATGCAGCGACTCAATAGCTGGAGAAGAGACCCTTCCGATGTGCCCTCATTATTAAGCAACACCTACTGACAGTTCAACAGCGTTTGGAAGACATTAAGAAATAGGACAAACCTCAATGTGTGCCAATGTCTGTCCGTCAAGTACCAGACCTTGGCCTCTTTTCATAGGATCGTAAACATTGAAATTCTTCATACTAAGTATATCCTTGTCTATGTTCAGTTGTCGGAGGTACCTGCACCACATACGGATCAGTACAAGTATCCGAGGAAGCACACGCAAGTGGACAAACCAGATCATAGCGCCAAGTGCTTCGATCGGAGGCTTCGAACCGGCCATGTCTCTTATTGGCTGAGGAACAGCCTTAGGCAAAATGCAGTCGTCGTCTTCGTCCATATCACCCTCATCAGCAGGGTACAAACTCGCCAATTCTTTCATAGTGTCTTCGTAATCAAAACCTTCGACTTCGCGTAAACTTGTCCATAAGCACGCAGCAGGAAGGACGGCTTTCAGGAGTCGCGTCGTTGAGACAGATAACTGCCCCTGTATAGGCATATAAGCATCAAAAAGCGCAGTCGATGCACAGAACTTACTTTCGTGAACAGCATCTCTTTGGGGCGAATCTGCCTCATCAAGGTTTCGAGTTTGGTGCGACAGATATCGTCTTGGAAAACACTCAGATCAAACTGCGAGGTCGCGCAGTCCAAGACACAAACGCCGAAAGTATTATTCGAGCCGCCATCAGATTCAACTTCCCTGATTGAAATGCAGTGGCCGGCATGGTCATCGGTGAGCATTGCAGCATCAACAAGAGTACCATTAGTATAAACTTTGTTCAGCTCCCTAGAGTCAGACATCAGACAGTCGTTCCCTAGGAGATGAAGCAGAACCCACCGTCGGACGATCTTTTCTTTCTCACTGCCTTTAGGTTTACCCTTGCCTTTGTCAGTAGCTAAACGCATCTCGGCTCCGAGAGCAGTTTCAGCCTGATCTACGCGACCGACTTTGTATCCTTTGCCGAGGAATTTGCTACATAGATGACTTTTAGAGGGAGGTGACCGCATCATCGAAGAGAACATACGCCGCCCAAAATTCGAAGGACATTTCCGGGACGCCGACCTAATAGTGTATCAGCATCATAAAGCGCGACCTAATGGAAAATCTTTACCATCGACATCTTGACTCTCTGGGTCAGTTTCAAATCAAATTCTTGATGACCAACACGAGCATCATCCTCATACAACTGAAGCGAAGACAATGAGAATCTGACTTGTTTGAAAGCAAAATGATAATACCTCAAAGAATTTTCTGACATGTACGATGAGCTTGATACTCCAAGAGATAAGCAACACTCACCCTTTTTGAAAGAACAATATCTTTAAGAAGGTGAGATTTCGAGCATACATGACAGCTACGGATAGTACGCACTGTGTCATAGTGATTTTGTTTGATTTCCCAAAACTGTAGATTTATTAGATCTATACGACATACTACTAAGTCATTCCATACCTGCTTCTCGAAAGGTGTGAATTCTTTCCAGGCGCGGTTCGGAATGTAGAGCGTCCGTGGGTCATACTTGGGATCGCCAGGCCTGTGTCCGTCTTTCTGCAAGACGGTATGGTCTGTCAGCCATAGGATCGCGAGGGATAGAGAGATCTCACATCTTTAACATCCAATCAGGAATGCGTAAGGATCTTCGGCAGACTTTTTCTCGTTCTTCTTGTCCTGCTCCCGTCGTTCTGCCGCTGTCAAGAAAGAGGTACCACCAGATGCTGCACTGGACGCATTCTTGGATGACGATGCCTTCTTTGGAGCAGGTCTCGACTTCTTTTTCTTCCCACTGTCCTCATCTTCGTCATCGAAGTCAGTATCCGGCCCAAGCGAGTGACGAGAAGAGCCGGAACTGCGCGACTTGACAGACTTGGCGTCGTCGTCTGAGTCGGAGGGAGCAATGAAATCATCATTATCCGAGGACGCCGTCGAACGTGAGCCTGCATATATGTAAATGAGTATACAGTTATAAGCCGGGAATTACAGGCCAACCTTTCTTTTTGGGTGATTTCTTGAAATGTGTCAACCGCTTGGAGAAAGATGCTGCGACTTCTTGATCGTCTTCGTCGTCAGATGGGGGAGCAGATAGCCGAGGCTTCTTGGCCCGGCCTAGGAGACGTGAGTATGTTGATAGAGGTTGAATAGTGACTTACTTTTGCTTTGAAGGGGTGACGATGGTGGTTGGCTTCCTCCGGTTGTAGAAGATGCTCGAGTTTCTTCATCGGAATCGTCTTCGTAAGCAAGTTTCCGTTTTCCTCCACCCTTTGAAAGTCAAGTGGTGTAATATCAAGAAAGGTGAAAAAAAACTCACGGAGGAAATACGGCTCCTTTTCCTCGGGGCATCTTCTTCCTCAGAAAGCATATCCACATCAATGGGGTCACTCGTCGGTGGTGTATCCTTAATGCTGCTATCTCCAAAGGATGACACGGATGCAGATGAGTTCAATACGCGTATGTCTGGCTTGGTCGACTCTGGAGTACGCGGATTTTTCGGTTTCGATGTCGACGCGTTCGGTGCCTTCAAAGCAGGCTTAGACCCGTTCGATTTTGCCGGTGTCGCGTCTGTGCCTTTGGATAGCCAGCCCATGAGGCTTTTCTGCTTCATGTTTTCGGTGGACGATTTTGTCTTTGGCGGCATGGTAAGTGGTAGAGACGTGAAGAGACGCGTTGATGCCATTTATTTGTGTAGTGGCGGTGTTCAATATTTGCCATAATCGTTCCATACAAGCTTGAGCTTAGAACTAATTCCTGCACCATCTCAAGGCAAATAATCATCCAAGAATCGAAATGGATGTGCAAAATACTTTCGTATCATCTTTTGTTGTTGAACTCATGAATGCACACTGCGAAGCCGCGTAAGGACCTACTGTGTCACTCATGTCACGTCACGCCGGCTTGTTTTTGCTCTTCCATTGCCTGCCTGCTCTGCCCTGCCCTCTTCCATGATACGCTGAAGCGGCCCACGCTTCAATGAACCTCGAAGCGACGAAGCAACTATGGACTGGCTTGCGTTGCCTGTACCCTTCTTCTCGTGCCATATCATCCTACAGCAACCGAACTCTTCGTGATAAAAATTCGAGCATAAACGCATTTGTCTGCACGAACGACACAGTCCAATCTTTGGGAAATCATTTCCCACTGGGGAATATTACTATTGGAGTCAAAGGACAACATATGCACCTCCAAGCTTCCCACAACATGTTCATCTGCGATACTGCAGGGTCTGTTTCTCACGAAACTGTGCTTACTGTGCTCTCATTTGTCCTCGTTCAGGTTTCGTGCCCCCGTTTGATGCCACGGTCGTCAAATTATTAGAAGATGCAGGTGCTGTAACCCTTGGAAAGACCAACTGTGATGAATTTGGAATGGGGTCTGTCAGCTAGCTCTCGGCCTGCCCTTCTGTACTCAAGCTTCCATAGCTCTCTAAATGTACATTCAATCCATGGATCAGTTGTCAATCCCTTCCAACACCCGTCGTCTTCCGTCGCCTGGGAAAAGCGTGAACGCCGATCAGCCGGAGGAAGTTCTGGAGGCAGTGCTGCGGTCGTCGCTGCCAAAATGTGTGACGCGTAAGTTCTGTGCGTTATACACGGCCGAGCACGGTCCAACCAGATGAAGTGCAATTGGTACAGATACAGGTGGTTCTATTCGGTTGCCGGCCGCGTACTGTGGCGTTGTGGGGTTAAAGCCGTCCTATGGGTTGCTGAGTCGATGGGGCGTCGTTTCCTACGCGGATAGTCTGGACTGTGTCGGGATTATCGCAAAGGACATCGGCACAACAAAGCGGATTTTCGGTGCGTACGGCCGCCTACTATGGAGAAGTCACTGTTCATCTCTTTTCAAGACGTTCTCAACGTGCACGATGAACGAGACCCTACCAGCACCAACCGATCAACCAGACGTGACGCTTCTCATGCCGTAGAGATTCAAATGAAATCCTGGGGCGACTTAAAAGGGGGAAACCTCCATGGAATAAAGATAGGCATACCCGAGGTTATAATCCCCCCCGCGCATGTTCGGTCCATATACTCATCGAATATATTTAGGAATATTTCCCCCTTGAATTGTCGCGTTCTGTATTGAAAAATACTCGAAGCACGATTGCCTCGCTAAAGAGCCTGGGTGCCACGGTTGTCCCTGTGTCTTTGACATCTACGTCGTTCGCTCTCAGCGCGTACTATGTCATCGCTAGCGCAGAAGCAAGCAGTAACCTGGCTCGGTATGATGGTATCCAATACGGCATGTGTCAACCTTCCGTTCAGATTTCCGTATCTGACTGACAAATTGAATTAGGATTGCATATCAAGCCGCCACCCGGAACGGACCTAACTAAGACTTCAAAAATCTATGCACATACTCGGTCGAAAGGATTTGGGTCTGAAGTTCAAAAACGAATTCTCCTAGGGACTTACTCTTTAACCGCCGGAGTATGTCTCCTTTTGATACGTCTTACGCATACCACTAATTTGAGTCTACCCCAAGTTCATTCGATAACTACTTTCTCCAAGCCCTTCGAGTACGCCGACTAGTCAGGGACGACTTTAATCTTGTGTTCCGCATGCCCAATGTTCGAGCTCCAAATCAAATCCCCAATGCCGACGGAGTCGATGTATTGATGCACCCGTCGGCCATTCGTACCGCTCCTCTTCTAGATGGAGAAGATGCGTCTGGCTTGGAGGCGTACGTACAAGACGTACTGACTGTGCCGGCGTCTTTGGCTGGTTTACCGGCTATTAACGTACCGATAGTCAACAAGGAGGGTGATGGTTGGCCGGTGGGGATTAGGTGTTGTCGGACAATGGGGCTCTGATGATATGGTTATAAAAATCGGAGAAGTAATCGAGTCGCTCAATTCTAATCTTTGATTCTCATCCAGCGCTATCGGTGTGGCGTTGTGAGTGAAGGCCACATATCAGGGTTCATCTACGTGCTGAAAGATATGTTCAAGATATAATCGGCATACGATACGTTGCCATGAGCTCAAGAAATTAAGGAAGACGACCAAAGAGGGCCGCCATTTCCTCTTGAAAGATATTAACTCTCTGCTGCTTCTCTTCGCAGCGCCGCCCAACGATCTCTCAGCGTATCAAATTCATCTACCTTGCGTTTCAACCCTTCTAGTTCGTTTCGTATTTCTCCAAGTCCTTCATCTCCTGGAATCGCGTAGTCGATAGGTGTGCGTCGACCTGCAGAATCATTCTCTTGCTCCGGATCTGGCTGAGGAAGGAGCTTGTCAAACGTTGGATTGATGCCTTTCGGGAAATGCTGCAACCGATACGCCACTGCCTTGCTCCTCTTCTGCGGAGCCGTATCCTCGTCTGCCTCGCGAAGACGCTTCGAACAGCGTGGCGAGCGATTTTCAAGGTGTTGAATCTCCAAGTCAATGCTATTCTCTTCCTCTCGGGACGAATTGGAGCTTCGCATCCTTTTCTTTCGGAATTGACCGTTTGGTCCTCTCTGAGTGCCTTGCGATGTCAGCTCGGGATCACTACCAGCAATAGTGCACCTTGCTTGCCGAAACATGCACTCTCGGCACCTTTTTTGTTTTGGAGTACCAGTGCGTTCGCAGGTCCATCCGCCCTTGGTGCACCCGGTGCACTGATCCAGGAATATCAGCGAGATCTTTTGTTTCATTGATGTAAAACCTTACCGGGCTTGCAGCCTTCACCGGAATAGCATCCCATTCTCTGACATCCCTCGGACCGATCTTGGTCCCTTTGATATCTCTTGCATGGGTCGCACGAATTCCGGCGAACACCATGCGGCACCATACCCTTACATCTGTTTGTTCCTTCGCTATCTCCCGTTCTTCTGGAGAGACGGAATGAAGCTGGGCAACGAGCTTTCTTATTCCTTCATCATCCAAAATTCGTCCTCGATCTAAATTTTGAAGAAGATTCAAGTACTAGGTGAAAACGTTCAGCATCTTGTACCGAGATTGTATCTTGAGGGATTAAATTTACGACTCACTTCTTTGTATTCTTCCGAGAGTTCTTCATCGTCCGAATCCGAGTCATCCCTATGATCATCGCTGATCACTTTGTTTTTTGGTCTAGTCGAATCGGATCGACCGGCACTCCCAGTCAGGGTACATTTCTTCTGGCGAAGAACGCATTCTTTGCATCTCGCGACTCTACGGACACCCGTGTATTCACACGGATAATTGGACTTGACGCATTCACTACACTGTACATGAAAGTCTCGATTTCCTGATTATTGACATGAGAAGGATGACCCACCGGATTCAGTGCCTTCACAGGGACGATGTCCCAATCCCGAACATCAAATTTCATAATCCTATAGCCCGTTAGCTTGCGCGCGGCCGTGGCTCGTGTACTCGCGAAAACTAGACCACACCAGACTCGAGGATCTGTCTGTTCTTTTGCCATAACTCTCTGGTCCTTGGTAAGTCGACGAAAGTGGAAAATGAGTTTCCTAGCTGCCTTCGTCGTCCAATTCTTTTCCTGCGTTGTATCGGTAGAGTAGCCCGAGGTACTGCGCAACACCCTCAGAAAGTCGAAAAATAATTGGACGGCCTTTAAACATACCTTGCCGTAGTCGTTGGATCTTCCGGGCATGGTACTCTCGTCCGAGTCATCAGAGCTGGAGGAAACAAGGTCCCCGCGACCAGAAGAGTTGTCTTTGTTAGGTGTCTTTACCACCGGTATGGGCCTTGAAATCCTTGGGTTGAATCGGGCTGCTCTTACAACGTCCTCGGGCTCAAATATCTCCTTCGAATCCTTCTCAAGGAAATGACGGCCCTTGAGAATCTCCCATCCTTCGTCACACAAGCACAATGACTGGAGAAACGCGGTCTGTTGCCGTCGAATTAATACGAGAAAATTTTCAACACATCTCTGACTTACTCTGGCCTGGACGAGGCGTCGATCGTTTTCTAGACACCAAGGCTGATTCTTGAGTTTGTCGTAGGCGTATACTAGGTCAGGAATTCTTGCGCAAATAAATTGGACGGCATCTTTTGGAACTGTGAGAGAGGTAGAAACTTCGACACCAAGGGCACCGAATTTCATCGTGTCAGCGAGGAGAAATTTGTTTGGTTGGGTCGATCCCGACTTGCGGCCATTTTGTCACAACAGGCTTGTCTCGCTCACGGCATCCCGCACCTTCTGAAGCTTCTTGTATCATTGACAAGGTGTTAAGCTCACTTAGCAGCGACGATCAGACTGCAAATATATAATCAGGTAACTAATACAGTCCACGTTGTAAAAAGTCATGCCATCGTCGTGGTAGTAAGTGTGGCGGTCATAAAGTAAACAATATCCATCCAGGTTCATCGGAGCACGTATTCTCTCTCTCGTATCGATACATAACATCTTACACAAATTTCATTCCACCCTTGCGTTGAACCAAATACTGTCTCGCGACCGCAAGGCATATCGTGCCGGAGATGATCACGACCTAGGTGCCGTAAGTAATCCACCCAAAAATGCAAAACTCAGAAAAGGTACTCACGCAAGCAAACAGCAGGGGTCGCCACCATATATACTCTGGGGATTTCAGCAGTGCTCCAGCGATGGGATTTCCCGTTAAAAGGCCGAGCCCGATGAAGAAGCAGGAAATGCCTATCCGGAGTCTACCATATCTCTCAATAAGCACGCTCGAAAATCCACACTCCAGGACTTACCCTATATCATCCAAAGTAGGGCTGCGAGTGAACGACGCAACAGCTGGCGTCGCCACAGTTAAGAAAGCCCCGGAGAAGAATCCGTACAGCACGCCAAACACCGCCATGCCCGCAATAGAATGTACCCCGAGCAAAGCCCACACCAGGCTTCCCGTTATGAAACCACTTGGTATGATAACTGATGGGCAATGGCAATCAGCGAAAAGCTCACATGGGGCCCGAAGCACGCAAAGACGTACCTGTGAATGGGCCGTACTTGTCGGCCAGGAGGTTTGGAATGAATCGCCCGAAGAGCGATCCAGCATTCAGGATGGGGATCTGCGCGCCTCGAATCAGAGATGTTGTCAAGTTAGTGAGGAGATGAAGAATCGTACCGTCCATGTCAGGAAACTAGTATCGACTCCGTGAAGCTCCGCAAACACTTGCAGGTAAAAGACTGCGAGCCGCACTCATGAGTTGCGCCAGTTGAAGGATGTAAAACTAGACGTACAGGGGATGAAGAGTCCCCAGAACCCTAGTGTTATCCTGGAAGGCCGTCAGTCTAACGTGACTCGGAAGATGGCGGAGAACGCTTACCCAACCACAGTTAACCAGTACGGGAAATCGTATAAAATCTTATCCATATCGATGGGGGCGCGTTTCCGTGGTGGGACTGCCAAACGACCGTCAATACCCAGGAACAGCATCGGAGATGAAGAGAACACACGTCTCGGCCGCATTAGTAGGTTTGCAAGCGTCAAAAGGAAGAGGTCTATGAAAGCTATGAAACTAGAAGCCAATTTAGCAAACCATTACTCTGATATGGAAACCAAGACTCACCGAACTGCCCAAGGGAATCCAAGGCCAGTCTTGTCAAACACCTTGTTCAGTAGAATTGGGTAAATAATGGCGCCCAAAGCGCCACCTTCATAACGCTTCGTCACCAGATACTTCGGAAGCAATGTTTAATTCATACCTGATACCACGAATCCCATCGCCACGGCTCTCCTCACCCGGAAATAGTGTGATAACACACTCATCGAAGGTATGAACATGCAGCCCATTCCGAGCCCCATGCCAAATCCTTGCGACAACAAAGTTTGATAGAATTGGTGGGGTTGCGTCAAAGATAACATGAACGAGCTGCAAAATGCATGGGTGGGTGAGATTTAAGCTTCGCTTAATGCGATCGGGGCATTCAACGTACGAAAATAGGAACAGAAGGCTTCCACCCAACATGAGGTGATGAAAGTATCCTTGATCGAATAGTTTACCCGATAGCAGACCAAGGGAGAATAATAAACAGAGTTGCACGGAACCGATCCAACTTATTTGTGAAGCGGAATGTTCGGATAAAGAGGTTCTCTGTGAAGTGTCAATTCCGAACGGGCTCCGGATGAAATGGAGACGCACTGTATAATAGTCCTGATACACTGAATGTATAGATCAGTATCACATCCACATAGAAGTACACCATGCCCGACTGACCCCCAAAACTCTGTGAGAGTGAGAATGAGCCTTGGCCAAAAATACGAAAAGCATAGATGTTCTCACCTGGACATTCCCAAACGTGCCTAATGTGTAAGGTAAATATTAGTTTCGAGATTCCACCGTAATTAGAGCACGTACACATCCCGACGAAAGCTCTGAAATCATTATTCAATCGAAAATTCCAAATTTTCAAGGGGTTAAAATACGCACCCTCCACATACTGTTGCCCAGCCGCGGAATGAGCCCTCAGGGAACTGAAGTTGAGCTTGTACTTTCTGCTTTTCAGCGTCAAGGTCGTCATCTTGGTCAGAAATTCGTTTATCGAGCTCCTCGTCACCAAGATGTGTCGCAGTAGGGGATATACCCATCTGCCGGTCGTCGGCATCGCTTGCGCTGGCAGCGATGGAATCATTAGACGGCGACACAAATCGTGACGACGGTGGTGAACTCATGAGGGAGGGAAACGGGGATGATGGAGGGGGGGAAGAGAGAGAGGAAGGACGCTGACCGCAAGTCCTGGCACCAAGACGATGTAAATCACTTGGGCACGTCGTGGCAATTAGAACATTGGTTCATAAATTGATAGGGCTCGGACATATTTGTCGAGTTCTATTCCTGGTGCCCGAGGCACGTCCAAGTGGCAGGTCTCGCGCCGGGAATCACAGAACACGTTCAGCTGCGAATTTCGAAAGGAACAGAAGATGACGTTCGGCATCGGGTAGATCTGGTCCGACAAGTTTAGTGATGAGATGGCCTCATTGGCGACGATACAGATGGCCTTGCCAAACAACACACACAGAACCAGGTCGAGGCAGCTTCCAACCGGAATTCATTCAATTGCCACAGCGGCGCAAGGAGTGCATGGTATGATGGAAGCGACATTAATACCGAGACAGGGAAATACCCGATCGTGGAATTGGAAAATGGGAGAGAACATGTTGTCACAGTAGGTTGTGCTTTGTCGTATACATAACGTTAAAGGTTTTGTTTTCTGATCACTATGGAATTGTAACTGCAAGCGATCAAGAACAAAGATCAAGTGACAGTGACTGACCGAACATCACCCAGCGACAAGTCTGCAATCGTATCCACATGGTTCGCACCAACTAATTCTTCTTCACTAATATACACGCGTGCGTTACAACAAATCTAAAATTATCCAGGTATCAGTGCAGGGTATCGGATATGAAATGGCAGGGCAACAATCCAGCTGCAGCAAAAAAAAAGAGCATCAGTATGAAAAACCTCGGCGAAACCCCACTGGTCCGCCCGCCGCGGCGCAAAATTTCTCACAGCGACACAGGCCGTACATAACTAGCGAGCGCCCAACCTACCTCACCGTCACCTTTGCCCCCGCTCACCACACGCCTTACCAATAGCAAATTGTCCGGCGCATTCGCCTCCTCCTCATCCATAGAGAGTCTCAGCCCCTTGCTGATATGCAGTTTCGGATGACCGGCCTCACGGAGGACTTCGTAAGCCTCACCCGGCCCCATGATCTTCAAAAACGGATACGACTCGTAGGTGTATTCCTGCGGAGGTGAGAACGGATACACCGCCTGTACCGCATACATCCCCGGCAACTCCTTCCGTCTACTGCTCGTCCGACTCTTTATCGAAGAACTCGAAGGAGTCCCGGGTCTTCTGATCTTCTGCGACGACACGGGAGAGAGAGGCTGGGGACTTTCCACCACCCTTGCTGCGCATGCATAATCGTACCCGATATCATAATCGTAATCCGTGCTTGACTTGGTCGTAGTTTTTGACCTGATACTGGCACTCGACGAACTTATCAAAGGGATTGGTGACGAGACTCGCGGAATTGATCCCGCAGAGGACGAACGTCGCGTAGGCGTCTTTCGCAGCCGTTCGACAATTCTGAAACGCGCCAGGACAGCATCGACTTCTTCCCAGCGTTCCCACCATACACGTACAGTGTCACCTGTCTGAAGGTCTTCTCCTTCTACGCTCAGCATGTCCCAGAGATCCCGCCATGCAAGCCCCGCATCTAGCCAGTAGGCTTCTTGCACACGCGCAAGACGTATTATGCATCCCGACAAGACCTTTTCAGCCATGTTTACATATTTTGGGAGCTCTTCAGCTAGTTTGGCGCGCAGAGCGAGGTACTCGTTGGAGGCTTTAATTAGATCAGGAGGCGGGCGGTTCTTCTGCGAAAGAGGCATGTGGATAAGGTGTGTATGCAGAGGTAATAGAGTGTTCTGGAGGGTGTTTAGCAGGTGAAGGGGGTTAGTGAGGGTGTTGAGGAGATCTGTGAGTGGGTTCATCAAATTTGTGGTGAGATGCTGGGACAATGTCATGGCAAGGGGCAATAAAACATTCGTGATGAGACCCATAAAGGCACCGAATGAATCAGATTGAACTTCCCCAGTCAAACCAATAACGCTGGCAAAGGACAAAGAAAACAAACGGAGATGATTTGTCGCTGTTACCACAGAATGTGACCAGTCAAGAGTATTCTGTGCGAGCTGGTTGGCAAAGGACTGTATGCGCAATATATGCGTATGAAGTCGTGAAATGAGCAGACTTTCATCTGAATCGGGCGGTGGCGGTCGCCTGCGGCTGATACTCTTGATGCGAACAAGGAGATCTTTGTTCGTACGTTTCAAAACGTCTTTGACGACTTCTGTACGTCGTCGCTCCTCGTTGACGCGCTGGGCGACTTCCTGTACGGCATCCCTCGCGAGACGGATGTTTTCCTTGTCCGGGTGATCATCCGGAGTTTCTTCAAGAATCGTGGTAAGGAGAAGGGGATATTTGAGCAGGCGTTGGACGGGCTTGATGAGCATGGAGTGCAGGTCCCAAGCATGAGACAGCGAGGCAGCAATGGTGCGTGTCTGGGCGTGGTATGCGGTGAGTGCCGGGGTCACGGGTAGCGACTG
Organism: Desarmillaria tabescens; assembly: GCF_030435595.1. NCBI lineage: Eukaryota > Fungi > Basidiomycota > Agaricomycetes > Agaricales > Physalacriaceae > Desarmillaria > Desarmillaria tabescens. Next base: position 467,267 of record NW_026848302.1, read on the forward strand.
GAGATGGCTCGACGCCGTGTCCTGGCGAGATATGTAAAACTTGTACGGGCGCTCCATCTCGGGTATCGTTTTGAGGAATAGGTCGCCAACGTTGTCCTCATCGAGAGCTATTTGCAGTGCATCGCAAAAGTCATTGGCGAACATGGCCAGATCAGCGATGTTGCTAAAGATAATCCTGGCGTCTTCCGGCGTCATGGGTGGCGAGTCCATCGTCGATGACGATGAGGACGTCGCCAGCTCTATGTCTTGACCTGCGCCCGATTAATGAAAGAATATCGATAGCCGCCATTCACGCACCTCTTGCCAACGGCATGTGTACCTCCCGTACCAGAGCCAGGTCAGATGCATACGCCCTTTCCGAGGCGAGCAACTCCTGTAGAGCATGCTGTCTCTTTGTCGTCGGCCGCGGTGGCTCGGATGAATGTTCAGCGGTGGAAGAGGTCGGCGAGCCCATTGTGTTGGTTACTCTCAAGTTACGTTTCTGTACAAGCGCGTGTTTGATCGTGGGACTCCAAATTTTACCTTGTACTTTCTTTTACGACTACGAAAGTGGCACAATGAAAGACTTTCCAGTAGCTCTTTGAGCCTCCAAAGCATTGAGAATATGGTTAATCAGCGCCTCTAGGCCGGTCTTCCAGATTGTTGACATCGATTAAAGATCACTCCGCAGTGCAGGGCTGCGTATGACGCTTATATGATCCAGTATCATTTACAACTCTAAGTAGATATATATCGTCAAGAAAAATAAGAGGTAATAAAGGTTTCCACGGAGGCATTTATTCTCCTCGCTCACATGGCCAGCAAAAGCTTTGTTCCAGATTAGTAGCGTCGAAAAGAACAAAGGTGTACATAAAATATGCTCATTATAATAAATATCTCGCCTGCTGTAAACTTCTTCGGTGCTAGAGCCTCAACGATTGGTGGAATCCAGGAACAGCAATGAAGTAGAGCTTCCGCGGGTCGCAGACTCGGAGTCTCGACGCCAAAGGCGGGAGAAGGAACGCCATCCGGACACATTTATGGACAGGACTCAGACTACATATGTAAAATCTTCAATTACACCAAAGCGGAATATGTGACACCGCAAGATAAGGAAACGGATTTGCGCGATGATAGGGCTCCAAATTTTTGGCAAGTGGCCGGTACAACGAATCCAAGACGCTTGGAGTCTGCCAAGATCATTATGACTGGCAAATTGAGCATACAGCACGGAGTAATAAGTCACGGTGCTTGAACTGATAACACCAGCGCTCACTTGCGCGCATGTAGGGTTCGGTGACAGGAACATAACATCAAGCCACGCCGAGGAGTGGTAGCTGGATATACATGAAACTATCACCTCGGGGTGCAACCGAGCTCCGGTAAGGGATATGTGAGCCACAGACTCGGAGGAGTAGGTGCATGAGTCTGGCACGCACTCGGTATTCACGGTATTCCGGTAACAAGGAACAGTGAAAGGCGATGACTCGATACGTTCGCAATGATCCGGTTTGGACACAAGCTCGGAGCCTGAAGCTGAAGCTTTAAGGTGGAACCTCGCAGTCCAGGTCTGGGAGACAAGTAACAAATAGACGATATCGCAAACTATGCGATCAGGATAAGATAGCCCAAGGGACAGTTACTCGGGCTCAACAAGCCGGTATGGGACCTATAAACAAGGAAATCCACGAGCTTAAAACGCTGCAAAGTATAACAGAGGCATGCCATGCCCATCGTCTCAGTTACAGGCCGGGTCCTAAAGGTTGTGATCATCGGAATCAATAATATCTCACTCTAATCTCGACCGAGCATCTCCTTCACAGCAGCAAGACACGGCCAGGTCAACAGATCCCCGAAACCGAAGTGCTACTAGTCTTTGATCATGATGGCAAGTTAACAGGGTTAAACGAGAATGGATGGTCCACACATCACGCCCCAAGGTGGGAGGTCACCGAGTAATTATCAGTTACTGAAGATGCCAGAAGCGCGTTAGTCCGAATGTGCGGTCCCGTGAAAGCGAATCATATTGAAGAGCACATCTCCTCTAACCTGGGGTCAGTGAACATTCGCAAGGACAGGCATAGTATAAATCAAATCCGCTCATTTCGAACGATGATGTAGTCTATAAATATGGAAGAGCAGTCCCACGACGTTGGTTAGATGAAAAGTAAGCAACAGCATGCATAGATGATGACAGAGCAGCCTCCCGCTCGTCCGATAGTCGTAGTGTATGTATGTGCATCATGTTGCTGCTTGGACCTGGATGGTGGTAGATTGTTGAACCGCGGGACTTCAAACTTGTGATGGCTACAGGGCGGAACATTCTCAATGATCAAGGCTGAAAGCCTACGGAAAGCGAAAGTGATGTAAAAAGATACGAGATAAATGGAAGCTTGCCTTGCACTCATGATCAGGAAGTGGGAAATCAAACTACCGAGTCCATGTTTAATGCTGATTTGCTCCGCCGTTCAGGGTGAACGCGATTAAGAGGCCGGATAACTAGAATAAAAATCAGGAAGTTCTTTGCTGACTTGACTGTCATAAATCAGGTAAGTTTTTAATTCCAAGGCACCTAGCACCCACCAAGCGGCTGAGTGATCCAGTATGCGTAAGTCCGATTTGCTCCGTGATGGACACAGTGGCTGTACACTCCCTTCAATACAACATATTCTTGGAATTTGTAGAATAACAGGTTGCTCGGCCGGGTTCTGCCAGACAACCGTAGGGCCACCGCTACTTCACAACGCAGCATTCGAGTTGCCTATGGCAGATCCAGAAGCCTAGGCCCATCCATTCTGACCAGGTGTCCTTGTCCGGCTTTCTTATCAATCGCGTTCGTTCGTAGTGCGTCGAGAAACCGTATATGAACGGGGTTAAGCGCTAGGAATCCTCGGCGCTGTCCATTCTTGCTTTGGCGCAATAACTGGCAACTATTTAATTGGCCGTTTTCCGAGCCTGCAAAGGCGATCAAAATGAGAACACAGCAGAAAAGGGCATTAAGGACATTACGGACCGAATATGCGCTCAGTCGCAGCCGTTCAATAACCATACGGTCCGAAATCCGAGCCATGGTCGACCGTAGAATCTGGATGTTTCGTCCTAAGTCTAAACGTCAACCGCGTACTTCCGCCCTTGCGCGACATGTACGGTCATAATGTCATATCAAAAACGATGTCAAGTGTCTACCCTTAATCTGAATCCGTAAGCCCAGAGCCACAAGAGCGGTATTCGCATTAGAATTCGGCATGAACCGCCGGGAAGTCTTGTCAAGAAGAATGAAATAAGTTTTGACAGATGCGAGGGTGGCCTTAATGAAAAGACGTGTTCTTCAAGTACGCGATGTCTGAAACAATGATTGGAACAGACAGTTGACGGTCCTCTTCCTTGCGTCAGCGACACGAATATAACGAGGATATGTCGGTTGGAAACCCCACCCAACGAAGCTATTTTAGGGTAAGCCCTCATGCTGGGCGGGTCAAGAAGTGGGGCTGACGTAAAAATTCATGTAAGCGCAGCGAGATCAAAGGGCAAACCTGCGGTCCTGCGATGAAACAATCAACATGCGACAAAACACAGTACGATTAGTTGGCTCCGACAGCGACGGATGTGAAACTGGGTTACTTTTCAAGACCAATACGAGTATGCTGAACAACTGCATCCAGCACACTACCAGAAGAACAAACCTACAACGAATGTCAGATGTCTTCGTTACGATTGCCGGACTCGTACCAGAATGATAAGGTACACTTGAGTCGCGCTTAGAGGTGATGTACGAAAGAAACCACGAATAAAATGGTGTCTAGAATCACTGAAATTTTCGTCAGCAAGTTGTCAAGCCGCAACTATCACCATCGGACCGTAAACCACGCTCAAAACACTTCGGTGTTGGAGGAGAGCCGAACAAATTTGCGCAGGGCTAAGCGCTCTGAGCCCCGAGCGGGAGAAGGTCTGACATTCTTCTCGGAAACAAACTGTAAACTAGTAACTAAGAGCCTTGGCCTGTCAGAAAATAGTTAATTGGCGGAAGAAGTCAACATGGACTTACATCTATCTGTTCGTCGGAGTCGATGTGTGTAAGGTAGTTATGAAGACCTCGTGCCCGTGGAGTGACCGTTGCATCGGTACGTAGGTCCAAGAGAAAAGTCGAAGGGCCTTGCTGGGCGATCCCGTCGGCTGCGATAGAGCTTTAACTCAACCTTCGATAGGACCTCGGTGGGCCGATTGTTGTGAAAGGAAAACAATGGGATCCTTTTGTGTAGCAATCGAACCACGTTCAAGGGTGTTGGAAAAGAGAACATCTAGGTAGGGCACTGGCCCCGTCTCTTCATGCTTAAAGAAAAACCACGAGCGGCAGATTCAAGGCCCGGTTCCGGTGTAAGAGTCTAGTCCACAACATCCCTGTTGAGAGTCTCCCCAGGTTCGCAGGACTTCACAAGCTTCTAGTACTCCATAGGGCGCGCAGTATGAGCGAAAAGCGTAGCGGTCGTGTCCACTAGCTCTAAGGGACACCTGTTCCACTGTTTTCAAAACAAGGGTCGTGTACTCGTCCCATAAGATATCAGTCGCCATCAGTGGAGTAGGACAGTGCCGACGGAAAAACTACGGGACAGAAAAGTTTCACCCACGTGCGGGGTAGGCGGGCCGGCTAGAGCTCACGTGTTATTGTCGGACTCAGTCACCGACCACCAATCACTATGAACTTCAAAGGCATTTGAGAACTATCTGGCTTGGGTCGACTCCACAGGGGCGGAAATTTTGCTCCTTCGTAATCTAATCCATCGGATATCTGGGAACGCGGTGATTTGTGTTCCGTCGATTCGCCATTAACCTCAGGGAAGCCCCGAGTCTTGTTCGAATTGGACCACCAGAAAATCGACCGTGTGGTTATAATACTTTCTTCCCACCCTCGGATTAATATCCCTTTGGTCCTCGGCCTCTTTACTGCCATTATTGTTGGTCGCTTGCTACTAGTAACTACGAGCTAGGTCTGGGAGCGCCTCTAACCACCGAGACGCGGGATATTCGTGGATTGAAGAGATGCTAAGTATAACAAGAAGCTCAGTTTCTTTTAACTCAATTCAGTGTCTAAACTTAGAAGCTGTCCTGACCTCGTCTTCTAACCGATCGCGTCGCGCTTTTAAAGTGGACTGAGGGCTCACGGTCTAAGCGCTAGACGTTCGTTGAAGGTGGCTCTTTTGTCATTCATTTTATGCACCGTCCCTCACCTTTTCAGATAGACATCAGCATATTCGAGCGACAAGTATTCTGCCACACCCTCTACATGATGCTGCGCAGTAGCACGGGTCATTTGCTGTCGGGAGCTTCTCGGCAATCTGAAGTAGTTTGGGTCTTGTGAACTTATTGATGAAAGTTGATATCTGCAAGACCGAAGAGTTTCCGGTAGCGAACGATGTGATCAGTTATTTTCCTGTCTCTGGACAGGTTGGCTGGCTTGAGACGATTCTTGGACCTCTTGGGCTTCGTCATTCACCTCCAGATTTTCTCCGAGGAGTGTGGTATATAAACGATGCCCCTCATGTTAAAATTCTCACCAGTCCTCTCTGCATTCCAAACAAAATGTACAGCGCGGCAGCTATCTTCGCCTTCGCCCTCCTTCGCTCTGTCCGTAGCCAGCAGGTCGGCACCTACACGACGGAAACCCATCCCACTCTCACCGTTCAGCAATGTTCTGCTGGCGGTAGCTGCACAACGCAGACCAAGTCAGTTGTTCTCGATTCTAACTGGCGCTGGCTCCACAGCACCAGTGACTACACCAACTGCTATACTGGTAACGAGTGGGACTCCACCCTCTGTCCCGATGTCGCTACCTGCACTGCCAACTGCGCTTTGGAAGGTGCAGACTATTCCGGCACTTACGGTATCACGACCAGCGGTAACGCGCTCACTATGAAGTTCGTCACTACAACCTCCAATACCAACATTGGTAGCCGTGTTTACTTGCTCGATGACGAGAACACGTACCACATGTTCAACATGAAGAACCAGGAATTCACCTTTGACGTCGACGTGTCCAACCTGCCTTGCGGGTTGAATGGAGCCTTGTATTTCGTGCAGATGGACGCTGATGGTGGCAAATCGAAGTACTCCACCAACGCAGCTGGCGCCGAGTATGGTACGGGCTACTGCGACACTCAGTGCCCCCACGACATCAAGTTCATAAACGGACAGGTATTTGTTTTGTTTTAATTTTGTATAGCAACTTAATATTTCGACAGGCTAACATCCTTGACTGGGCTCCTTCATCCAGCGACGTCAATGCGGGTACCGGTTATTACGGCACTTGCTGTAACGAGATGGATGTCTGGGAAGCCAACTCGCAAGCTTCGGCTTTCACTCCCCACGTCTGCTCAGGCATCACCGGCCAGACTAGGTGCGAGGGCACAGCTTGCGGTGACGGCGACGAGAGGTACGATGGAGTTTGCGACAAGGATGGCTGCGACTTCAACTCGTGGCGCATGGGAGACGAAACCTTCTACGGACCCGGCTTGACCGTCAACACCAACTCCAAGTTCACCGTCGTCACCCAATTCATCACCTCCGACAACACCACTAGCGGCGACCTCGTCGAGATCCGCCGGATCTACGTCCAGAACGGCAATGTCATCCAAAACTCGGCGGCAGACTTTTCCGGCCTCAGCGCGTACAACTCCATTACTGACAACTTTTGTAACGCCCAGAAGACGCTCTTTGGTGACACCAACTCATTCGAGAGCAGGGGCGGACTCGCAACCATGGGCGATGCCTTCGAAGCTGGAATGGCATTGGTTATGAGTATCTGGGATGACCATGCCGTCAACATGTTGTGGCTCGACAGTGACTACCCTACTGATGCCGATCCCTCCCAGCCCGGAATCTCTCGTGGACCCTGTGCCACGACCTCTGGTGTCCCCACTGATGTCGAGTCCCAGTCTCCCAACGCACAGGTTATTTACTCCAACATCAAGTACGGTCCCATCGGCTCTACGTTCTCGTAAATTGTAGGCTTTCGTTATCGCCTCTGCTATTTCTTAGTTAACACTTGACTTCGCAGAATATATCCATTGCGCACGACGCATACTACCCTTCTTTAATTTCTTTAACAAAGTCAGTCTCCATCATCGCCACTGTGTTTCATTGTTCTGACGTTCCGCAGAGTCCCATTCTCTTTCAATACCCTCTTTCTCCACACTCTCTTGGCTGGCTCCTTGTATATTATAACAATGTAACGTAATTCCGTGCTCATGTAGTCTTCTTCTGCTAATGCGGACGTCGCAGACCATCGTTGTTGCTTGGCGTTCATTCATTCCGCATCTAGGGTTCATAAAGGTTGCATATTGTAAGTAGTTATACTTGGATTTGATTGTCGTAACTAACCAGCCCTTAGGTCTGTACATACTCTTGCTCTGACATGATGAAAAAGGTGTTCGTTGGTAGGTTGAAGTTATAGCAATGTTGTATGTACAGATGAATACAAGTGAGGCCTTCCGATCTACTCATGCCATTGCGCCTCCCCATTGAACACACACTCGAAAAGCCAAGAAGATCTCCATTTTTACAAACTGTCGGTCTTACTCAGATGCCGTTACTCCTTCCAGTGTGCATGCAGGCGGATCTCTCTCTTGCAACGCTCGAGAGTGGGACGTCTCGGAAATTCTGCGGACTAGCGAGCGATGAGTAACATCCTCGAAACCGGTTATCTGAGTACATACCTTCTACCGAGCGTGTCAGAAGAGAAGTCGGGTAGAGTTGCTGCTTCTACCAGTGACATCTGTCTCCTGCGAGCTTCGTAGTCTTGTGGAGTGCACGAGTTGGCTTGGCTGTTGTGCGTGAGGTCGGCCTTCTCCATGCTCGGGGAGAGGGGACGACTCTCGGAGATCACTTCGACTTCTTGACCTGCGATCGACATTGGTTCGAGCTGTTCACTATACCATGGTGAGCGGGACTTCTCTCGGTGGGGAGAAGCATCTCGAGTAACGAAAAGTCCTTCTTTTTCATCAATTGATGCAAGTAATCAATGATCGCACGTACGGTTAGAGATAGTAGAACACGCTGCTTTTTGTTGCTTGTAACGTCGCTACCAGCGCTTCGGTTACCCTCAACTTCCCATCGCATCGTAAGGTTCTGTCCTGCGAGAGCTCGCTTTGGTCGCAGGCAATTTGGCAGTCCTTGTGAAGGGCGGATAGCTGTCGCTCCAATTCCTCGACCTTGTTTTGGAAATCCCGTCTCTCCTCGTCAAACGTGGTAATTTGTTGCTCCGCAGTTCCGAGCTTACTCTTTAGTGATATAGATTCAGACTTCGATAGTTCGAGAGCTATCGTTAAGTCTCGGTTGGCTTCTTGTAGACTCTCGTTGGTCGCCCTAAGTTCAGGCATGCAGTTCGTCATCTTGATAATTTTGGTAGTGGCCCGCTTGTGGACCGCTTCCCAAGTTTGGGCACTAGCTACCTGAGCTTTTATTCCGTGTAGAGCTGCCTGAGTTCTGAGCGCTTCGGTCTTTCTTCTTTCGCACTCTGATCGTAGCTCGCCAAGGGCTTTCTCTAGCTGGGCCTTTTCAGGATCGCAGATTTCGGACGAGAAATCAAGGAAAATCGGTCGAATACCGGTTCCCAAGGGCGGAAGGTTTTGATTCCAGGTAGAAAATGTAAGCCACACGAAGACAGGAGAACCGTAATTTATCACATACGGTGGAGAAATCTATTTGAGGGGTCCTCTCCATCCATATGGGTGTAGAGAGAGCCACTCAACCATAAACTTACTGCCAATGAATATTGTCCTACAGCTAGGGCACGAGGCCTTTGTAGTTCCATCGCCATTACTGACGCCTGTTGCCGCGACGTGCCCCAGCAGACGTGCTGAACAGAAAACATGACCTGAAAGGACAACCTTTGAGTATTTTAAGACACCCTGGAATTGTACAGTAGCTTACCGCATGGAGTACTCAGAGGGTCCGAAAGAATAGAAACGCATACATTACACGACATACTACTTGCGGCGGTCGTAGGTGGAATGCAGGAATACCAGCCTGCTAGAAACTAGAAAGAAAAGAAAGAAAGATGAAGGGATGAGTGAAGTAGCTATCCTGTCCCTGCAACGATGGGATAAGGTACGAGCCATTCCTTTGTGATGAACATGGAGGAACGTCGAAAAGGTGCACTCTGACGAAACGGGCGTGGCGGGCCGCTTTTGCGGAAAGGTCACGCTTGCATCGAACGACGGCAGGCAGGCAGGCAGAGAATGACTTCATACCGTCACCCACTGGCAGTCTTTTTCAAGGCACTACACGAACGAGCCGCCAGCGAGTTTCATATACTAAAGGCGCGACTATTCGGTCTGACCTCAGTGGCGGTGATAGTCCGATAATTCGCCGTGACGTCAATGCCGGTTTATCACTTAGTCATACTGTATTACTTCGTGGTGAACGCCTCTTTCGCTTTTCCGCTCGACGCTGAACATGATTCACATTGCCAACGTTTCGGTAAGTACTTGAGATTTGTACATTCGTGATGAAATTAACATTTGCTTTAGCTGTTGTATCTCTGATCACTAGGGAGGCACTCACCACTTCTCTGTACGCTTCACAGCCATTTCTTGTTCCTCGATCTCGACCTCGCCTCAACAACCACAGATACAGCCTGAGATGACAGCTGCTTCGCTCGCACAGATCGTTGCCGGGACTGGTGCTATTGATTCAATCAGTATCCCGCCTGGTGTCCAACAAGGGATGCCCTGTGGACGCCGGAAGCGTTAGCTTTGATGTAGCAGTGAATGGGGTATGTTGGCTGGGCTTTTTGGGAGGATTGGCCATCTGAGGCCATAACAAAAATTGGGTACGTGGCCTCTCACTCAGTCCAGTCTGCCGACCGACGTGAATCACATATATTGCCATCTCTAGCCTTCTCCGTTGCACACTGCGGTTCCACCTGTTACTTGGGTATGGTTCACCATTGCCAAGGCTATTCAACTTCCCACCCTCGCTATCATGAATGTATTCGTTGTCGTATCCTTGAACGTCGTCGCCTTCGTCGCCCAGGCTTGAGGTGCTGTTCTCAAGATCAGTAGCCTTGTACCGTGTATCACTAGACCATTATTCAATTAATTTGAATTTTCAAGCGTACCGCCGTAACATCCGTTAACTGTGAGCCTGTCAGGAGAGCAGGGGACCTCATCCCCGTTCCTTTTCTTTTGATTTATGCTCCGGAGTCTTCTTCAGCTTGTCGCGATCATCGTAAATATTCTCAGTTGGTCGGTTCAAGTTCAGTATCGCTATTCTATTGTACCATTCAATGCACTTTGTGCCGCCCACGCAGGGCAGCCCACCCCATCGTCAGGATTCGGATCTGCCACGCCCTGCAATGGCCCACCGCTTCATCACTTGTGGTAGGCATGTCCGACTTATCCGGTGACTCAGTGCCCTGGCCCTGGTCTTGCGTTTGCGAGGCGTTCGGAAGAGGTACCTCCGAGGATGAGTTGCTATGACAAGGATGGATTCAGTGTCAGTACACATCAATGACAGATAGTACCGGTCGCCACTTCACACAGCTGTTTCTCCTTGATCGTTCCTGCGTGCTAACTGCTCCTGTTGACTAGTTGATCAACACTGGTGTTGTTGGTTTTCAGAAGCAGCAGTTCTTCTTGGAGGGCGTTGGACTCGATCTTGTACGTCTCCACTTCCTTCGTCAATTCGTCCTTGCATTTCTCAAGATTGTTGGCAACGTTTTGGCAGTTTGTCAGCGCAGCTTTGAGTTCAATCGCGTTACGTTCGGATGCTGTCTTCAGCTCGTCGAACTCTCCATGCAACTGTCCAAGACGCTGCTCCAGGGTCTTCACCATAGCTTGCGATATATCCAGCTCCGCCTTGGCTTTTTCGCTCTGGTTGATAAGACTTCTCTTGTCCCCTTCGAGTTGTACAATCTGGGCATCTGTGACAGTCTTGAAGGAACTGAACTTAGCTTTCAGCGACTGTAAGTTCGCTGAAATGCTAGTCTTCTCCTCCTCCAGCAGCGAAACGCGGGGCTCTGAGATCGACAATCTCTTTGTCAGGTCGTCTTTCTTCCGTAGTCGTAGACATGAGCTCAGTTTGACAGCCCTGGAGTTCATATGTCAGCTCTTCGTTCGTAGCTTGCAGCTGCGAAATCGCTGTCATGGAGTCGACCATCTGCTTAGAGAGGTCCAGAAATTCTTTGCGCAGAGTGGCGACGGTGTTCTCGTCGCAACTGGCGTGGTCTGGGGGAGAGAAGGAGGAAGCCCTTTCAAGGGTCTGCTGAGCTGCCACTGTTGGCGTTCGAAATATCCTACGAATGCTTTTTGTGACAAGCCATTCTGCAGGTACCTATATAACGAGCTCAGCATCAGTATATTTTAGAGGTGAGTCAAGCCGCTCACTTCATCATCTGTAAGGTCTGTGTGTTGTTCAATTTCTATCAATCGCGGCACGGTCTTTCAAAGAAAAAAAGCTTACCGAACAGAATGGATGCCTGACAGACACAACAGAAACATATGCAGGGTACGCGCCCGTTAGAAGTTAGGCTTCGTAGACACCCGCTGCAGTACAAGTGGCCTAAAGTATCAAAGAGAGTCAACCAATGCCATCGTCCATAACTAAGAGTTCCACCCACCACATGGCGTACAGACGACAGACGGGGTCTTGAGGCTCGGAGTGACACTTGGAGCACTGAGTAGTCATGTTTTGAAGTGAGTAAGAGGGGAAGACTTCGATAAAGGAGGAGTGGCTACGAAATTCGAGCAAGTTTGAATGAAAGATGGCGACGACGCGATTAGCCTCATTTATAGTGAATGAATGAATGCATCTTGTTTAAAGTACCTGGGACCCGTCAAGGCTCACATGTACAATCTATGACTATGTGGCATGGTAGGGTGGCTGTGGTACGGTGTTTTTGTATCTAGGGGAACTTTCGTCTTTCTTGCGACGCTGGCATGAGTATCTGCAGTGCTGAGTACGGGTATTCTAGTTCTACGAGGGGAGGTATGCGTCCAATCGTTGATTCGTCTGTTCCACTGGCAGGGGAGAATCGGTCGTGCCTGTGGATGACCTAGACTCGAGCCGGTCCCCTACCTTCGGTTGATGACAGTCGATCAATCATCCGCCTGCTCGAGTTGATCGATTGTTGGCATCAACTTCAACTGGTGGGGAGACTGGCTCGGGCCTATGGATGACCGGATTAGCTCAGGGTTTGGGAAGGGGGGACGCGCGGTTTTGACGATCGGGGATCGTAGGTGCCAGGTGTCCATGGGGACTTCGTTATGCGGTCGAGGTCTCCTAAGAATTCAAGAGGCCATATCATCATCTTCCTTGGTGCTTCAGTGACCTATGAAAATTCTTTGAATAATTATCCTTGAGTCTACATAGAACTACAGCTGTTTTGCAGGTGACAATACATGCACGTGATCTCTGTATGTTACCTAGTTGAAACCCCCCTCAGGACCCCTGGTAAAATACTGTAAAAACCATTTGGTAAATAACCTTACCCTTTTTGCCCTAATTCCATGTAGCCGCCCCGCGACGGTCACGTGAGACTGACGCCTGTGTCTTAGTACTGCCCCTATTCGCGCTCAGCAGTTGCCTCCGCGGAACCATCCTTTGTATAACGCGATCTTAGTCGAGCTTTCTGATACTCATGAACTTGGCAGCAGTCGAAATCCTGGTATGGATTTTTATCTTTTGGTGACATGGCTCTTTCATTTGTCTAATCTGGAGAATTGACGTAAACCAAAATATGGCACGAGTATCATACCGGCACTTTCACGTAATGAAATGACCGTTTTTATCAATATGACGGAGTCCTCGTCATTCTCTGACGCACTGAGGGAAGGAATTGCATGTTCGAGCGCCTCGCCAGCAATGAAGGTCCGCTCCTGCAGTACTTCCCTCCGTAGAGCTTGAACCCAATGGAGGCTGGTCAAATGACTGGTCCCTAGGAAGATGATTGCATTGAGCATCAAACTAATAAATGATAAATGTGATCACTCACTCCTCGTAATCAAACACTGCGCCTTCAACCTCCTGCTCCTCATACTCTAGCAGTCTTTCCTGCAGTTGCAAGTTCTCTTGTGCGAGACGTACGGACTCGGCCTGTAGCGCCTCAAAATGTGGGTTTGGGCTACGAAGATCTGAGACCGTTTGGAGAAGCAACTCGTTGTTCATTGTCACGAGAAGTATTCTCTTCTCGGTAGATTCGAGATCCGAGGCCAGCCTGGCGTTAACAGCCTCTAGCTCGGTGGTCCCCTCGCAATACCCTTCGATCTCGGCCCTCATCCGACCGGATTCAACCTTTGCAGCAAGCATGCTAGCCTCCATCTCTCCAAAGTGCATTCTAAGAGTCTCCACGGTAGTTTCGTATTCCTCTAGTTTCGCCTTCGCCTCTTCACTTTCTCGTTTAAATCGCATTATGTCGGCCTCCAAACCTTGGTTTACTGCATAAGTTGCTTGAACGTGCCTTTCTAGCAACGACGTCATTGACTGGAACGTTTGCAATGCCGCCTTGGTCTTCTGATGTTCAGCTAAGATATTCTTCTTATCGTTGTCCATCCGTTCCTTGAGATGTCGGATTTCGGCTGCAGAGTCCGACCTGTGCTTGTCAATGGTTTTTCGGAGAGCCTGAGTGAGCTGTTTGAGATTATCCACATCTCCCTTCGATTGTGCCAACTTGGCCTCTGCTTTATGAACCTTCCTAGTGAGGAAAGTCTTTTCGAGATCTAGAAGAGATATATCGATGTCTTGTTTGACTTTAATTTCAGAAAATTTGAGTTTGAGGCCATCCATCTCTCGTTGATGGGTAGTAATGAGATCTGTTTTTTCTCGTGTGAGACGATCCTCTCTGGCGTGAGCGGCGTCCAGCTGTCGTTTCAAATGTTCCACTTCCGCTGCGAGTTCTAAAGGAGATCGTGATGGCGGAATAAAATCTTCACTCGTGTGCGGGACGCGTCTTGCGCCATCAGATGATTGCTGAAGTATAATCTGAGAAGATGACGCTCAGCTGGGTATCAGAAGAGAGATGTCTTCTCACTTTTGGAAATCCTGCTATAAGGAGCGGTACACGATTAATTAACGACAATGCTTCCAAAGTCAAAAACCGTTCTACGCACCCAGTAGAAATTCAGAGCTGTTAGCGCAGTCACCGCAAGAGGATTGCTCCAGAGAACCATCGAGATAAACCACAGAGTCCTTGCTACTTCCTTTCAAACAAGTAAATGAGCTCGAAAGCTATACTCTTTCACTTAATGCCGCTGACCGTCGGACCTCAGTGGCTCGTATTGAATGCGGCTTTCCAAAGCTTCCGAATCGTCTTTGAAGCACTGAGAAGCCATAATTTGCTTGTGTTGAGTACAGGGTACCAGCTGGTAGTCGTGAAGAGGGACAGAGTAAAACAAAGCTGAAAGAATGTGGTGAAAGAGAAGAGGGGAAGTTCGGAAGAAATTATTGACGCGTCGCGTCAGTCACGTGTCGTCACGCCCGCGTTTGTATCCGAAAATCCTTGTTTGTTTTCTCTCTTCTTGCTCCTTCTTATATCCTCCTCCTCTTCCCGCTACCACCATGTCAGGCCAATGCACGATTTGCCTCTGCGACTATAAGGAGCCGGTCTCCATACCCTGTGGTCAGTTGCAAGTTGTAAGCGCGAATTCTGAATTTTATTGAAATTTTATCCTCAGGCCACGTCTACTGTATGCAATGCCTATCTGACTACATTTCGACCAGTAGCAGAGATGGATTCACAGCGAAGTGCCCTACATGCAGAACGAAGTTTACTATTGGTAAGCCATCTAGTCATGCTTGTTTCAGTGCATCTCTGACATTAAAGTTGCTGTTTTAGTTGTGCCGGAGGTAGACCTGTTTTCGCCTCGTCGCTTCTCGTCTAACAGTTTGTCCTTGTAGCTGCATTCCCTCTCCAAGCTGTTCCATCGTTACGTGACTCCAAGTATACGACGCGTCTTCGTTGAACCCAATCCCTCCGAGACATACGAAGAACTCAAGCACCGACTCGAAGTAGCGGAAGCGCGCAACGCCACCCTCGAACGAGACAATCGGGACCTTATGGATTCATGCGAAAGGTACATGGCTGAATCTGCGGCTCATGCCAGGGGAGAGCGGAGTGCAACAATCGAGTTGCAAAGGGTGAAGAGGCAGCTGGAGACGGAGAGGAAGATGGCAAAGGAAGAGGCTGCGCGTATGCGTGAGCTGCTGGAAGAATCGCGTAAAGAGGCGAATTTGGCAAGGTACGGTGTTGCTTGCCTCCTTTTATCTTCTGTTAAAGAGTATCAAACAGGACATTGTCATCAACTCCCTCTCCCGCGACCATTGGTATCAAGCGCGTGCGATTCGAGAATGGCAGCTCTGATGGAACTGAGGATGATTCCCCAGTTCGAGACCGACTCACGCGTTCGCTCCCAAGTCGTAGCATCAAGCGTATCCGGCGAGAGCGTAACAACATCTTAGATGCCCATCCCGCTGGAGAATCTTCACCATCCCAGCCTGCCCCTCCGGTTTCCCTCCCCGCTATCATCGATTCGAGGCAACCGAAGATGGCGCAAGTACCCTTAACAGTCCCAAGCCCTGCATCGGCACAGGTCAGGAAAGGGCGAACGAAATTCCTCAGAATTCCAATCGGCACAACACCACGTCTATCTCAAAATACCTCGAGTAACCGCCGAGATAGCCATGGCGCCTGGGCTTTTCTTGAATCCGATTCCGACTAACTTCATCATCTATTTTCATCATCTCATCGGTGCTTCACATAGACCTCGAATTTACTCAATTGCCAGTACCAGGTGCTGCAGATACTACTGCTCCTCGTATAACCATGTCATTCATTACTACTGCTCATAACATTGCTTACAAACTACTGCATCTACTTAGGAACAAATTGCCGCGACTCTCATGGAACACTCACGTTGGCTTTCTTGACCTCAACTAGCTACGTCGATATTTATTTGAATACTGCATTCTGATCTACACTCTTTTTTGTATCTACATCTCAACATATGTATGGCTATCAAAACACTCAATGGATGCTCAGAGCCTGATAACTCGATTCGTCAGTGGGAAGGTTCCGGGCGGAATTCAACGATGACTCGTACGGCATGCTTGTTTCTTGATATTTCAACGGCGTTCCTTTCCGTTTGGCTTGAGGGCTTAATACCATCTGCAGATTGTCATTATTGGGCGACAAGAGTCACAGATCATCGTTCTAGAATGTCCCCTGCATCTATTGCGAGGTGGGGTTTAAACATACCATTGATGCCTCTGACTGAGAAAATTCATTCCCAGCCTCGTATCGTCCTCCGCAGATACGGTCCGGATCTCTGTATTGCACAACGACGCCAAGTGGAAAGATTGCGGCTGTGAGCTTGCTGTGCTACTGGCGTCACGAGCTCATCGCGGTTTCAGTTTCAGTTTTTTGAAACCTCAAGAAAGAAGCCCCTATTCGCGCTCTGCAATTGCCTCCGCGGAACCATTCTTCCGTACACATGGACCCACAACGCGACTCATGCAGCGGATTGAATGTGCTTTCTGATACTAGCAGCCGGAGAGCGCGAATGAGTGCCTTAAAGGCCCACTGTGTGGATAAGAAATATTCTTCGAACTCGTACGTGAGTTGTCTCACTATACGGGTTACTGCTCCTATACTCGTCTAGGAAGGAGGCCCCTCTTGGCGTATAAATACCCCCAATATTCGTTCATTTTCCCCACTGAACACAAACATGATTACCAACACCCAATTCATCCAAACCACTAGTTCCCATTTCGCCGTTGCGCTTGCGATGGCACAGGCCGTATTCGGTCTTATCAAGGTGTGTATCTTCAATTGCTCTCGTCACACGCGTACTGATTGCTTTCATAGAGCATTATTGCTATGCTATTGTTTTGGGCGTGTCCTTCGATGACACCTTCCTTGCCCGAATACCCCCGCATGGCTGTTACGACTAAGGTAGAGCGTAACACATCTCGATACTCAATGATGGTGGCCCCGTCTTCATCGGTATCCTTCTCGTCATCCAGCTCTACTTTGGTCGAAACGTCGTCAGTATGTGACAACGCCATTGCGAAACCCAAGAAGTCAGGCCCCAAGAGTAAGCTTTCCTTTTCTTGCTGTAGACCGTTTCGCTCACGAGTATACAGAGCGCTTGCCTCCTATGTCCGTGCACATGAAGAAGGACATCAGGCGTCTCGCTCAAACTGCCAAGGCCGAGATGAGGCCTTTCGCACGACGGATGTCTTCGTCATTCCAAATCGCCTTCTCTCCCGTCGCCTCTCCATTCACCCCTTCATCGGATTCGTACTTCCCTCGGAAGGCATCCGTCCAATTGAAACGCGTTGGGACCATCGTCGAAGAGGCAGTGATAACGTCCCTTGGTTGCGTCTAGGAAGACGAAGAAGGCGTCTATTTCCATAACGAAGACAAAGACTACGAAGAAGATTGCGAAAGTGAGCAAGAAAGCCAAAAGGGTTTTTCTCGAAAGCATTCAAGAAGTCTTCAGATCTTGACTATCACCGTTTTGTACAATACATTTTTTTTTACCGAAGGCTCTATTATTATATATATTTTCAACCACATGTGTCCTCAAGAAATGCGTGAAGCAGTGAAATTTCTTCCAAGTACGGTTTTCCACACAGTAGTGAACTTGAAGACATACCGGCCAGGATGACGGAAATTCCCGGCAACTCTTTCCTTTTCACCACCACTACCGACAGCCCTTCTGCGAAACCTTTTCTTCTTGCTCTATCCCGCCTTTGCCAGATGGCCCACTCTTGCGCGATATGTTTGTCTCCATATGACAGCCTCGTTTCTACGCCCTGCGGTACTTGGTTGGCGTTTCAGGTTGAATTGCGATGGTTGACACGGCGTTCCCGTAGGGCACATTTTCTGCCAGGCATGCATATCGGAGTATATCCTCGTACGTTCTAATGGCTTTAGCTCGTCCTGTCCTACTTGCAGAGAAAATTTTCCGATAGGTCAGTCCTTCGGTTTATCTGTGATCCTAGGCTTCATTACAGCATCCGTTTCTCATAGCAACTCCCGAGGTCAGTTGTCTCGCACCTAAGTTGAAAGTGTGTTTATCTGCTCACTGTTCCGTAGCTTGAACACCTACCTCGCTCTTTTCACCGATTCATATTCCCTGGTATACGCCGCGTCTTTCTCGACACCTCCCCAGATCCAGAGATCGACAACCTGAAGCAGGAATTGAAGACCGCGAAAGATCGTATCATACTAGAACAACAACATCTCGAAGAACAGTCAAAAGTCTACTCGCTCGCTCTCTCGCAGCTCAGTGACCAATTGGAAGCAGAGAAGAAACAAGGCGAAGAATTTCGGGTCGCCTTCGCTGAAATGACGTACCACAAAGACAAGTATATAAAGCTCAGGAAAGCGTTCGATGACATACTGTACGTTTTTACTTCTCCCATAATCCATTTGACCTGCAGTCTAAATGTGTTTTAGGTCGCACGTTACTTCCGGTGTCAAACGCCGTAGATCTGATAGCACCGGTAATCTGGACGATAATCGCCACTCTGACCGACGCTCCTTACGCTCGCGGATGACCAAGAACCTGGCACAAACAGAAGAATATCAGAGGTCGACTGTAACTGCTTCTACTGCTTCAAGACGTCGCCAATCAATCAGAACATAAACGAAACGATCAGCCTGTAGTGGTCTAGCCAGAAGACTTGTCGCTCCTTAGAAGATCGTCCCCTCCGACTGCATACCGTCCATTTCCGCGGCATACAAACACCTGTCAAAGACATAATTTAGAGCTACGCCTTTTTTCTTGTTGAATCTTCTTAGATTCTACCATTATAGTGAGTGGGCTATGAAATACCATTAATGTTATCGCTGATTTCGTTTAATAGTACTATCATGTTGTTCGTGTTGTATAATGTAATTGTCATGCAATTTAGGGATCTACTTTTAGACGTGGGGCGCGTGTCCTTGCGCTGCGCCTTTAAGCTCCTGCTTCGTCTATGGTCTACTGTACGGGCTTCAATGTGTATCTAGCCAGGACCTCCGACTTGGACTACAGGCATATCGGCATATCCTATCAAGTGTATCTTACCCTTGAGAGAGGTAGACTTTCCTTAAGACGTGCTTACAGAATCTCATCTCGCTCAAATATACAAAAGATAAATACACATAGGCTCGTGGCCTTCTCAGAGTAGTTGCAAACGATCCGTACAGTTGTATCGCTCGTCTGTTGAAAGCACTTGAAATCACTTTACTTAATTATTTTAGTTCAGTTCTCCCATCTTGGCCGACCAACAAGACGGGCGAAGCTGCCACTGGCTTGAAGCATCAGAACCTATTTCAGCTATGCCGGCGATCTCTATAGCCTATTGCCATCGACATCGACACGAGGGAGCAGAGCTGTTTTGTCGGTGTTTGCTTCTGGTGAATCAGTTAATTTCGCGCTACGTCTTTGTTGACGAAACTGAGGATTCTTTAGGGGGATTGCCCCGACTACAAGGGCAAAGTTCATCTACGATGAGACTATTAGAATTACGACACCGGATTCAGTCGTCATGAACAGCAAAAGGTGGTTGCATCTGTTCTATTCGCGACAAGGAACGACGACTTATTTACCTGCTCAGGCTTATATGCCTTGAAAATCCTCTGGTTCGGAAATGAACCAATACGTAAGTGGATCCCCACGAAAATATTAACGGTGACTGACCATGTGAGGCTGGTGTTTCAACAGATATATGCACCGGCTGTTAAAGTGTAGACCGACGATAAAATATCTGCCTTTATGAGGCCTGCGCGTGTGGCGAAAGGCTAGCCTAGAAGTCATTACATCAATGTGAATCCAGATTTCACAGTAACGGATCAGTGGCGATATGAGGCCTTTTAGCTGCTACGATCAGTGCCATTGCCTAGCATAAACCTGATGGGCCGTGCTGTCAGTACGCATTAGTGATGATGTTTGTAACTTGTAAGCCAAAACTTGTTTGCTGATAAATTGAAGGTGTAAGAATCGCTGACAGTTGTCGGTGAGTTGTCACTACCTGATGCGAAGGTTAGTATAGATTTTTCTCCCAAGTTCAACCGCACCACACCTCCACCTGTGAGAATTGCTTTTTTCAAACATCCTCCGCTGGATAATCGACTCGACATTGCAAACTTAGATTATAAATCGACAATGACAGTATATAGCTATGATGCTACCTATGAGCTGGTATTTTTCTCTTCACGTTGAGCCTGTTGCGGGATGTCGGCTTTGAGCACCGATCTATCGCATTCTACCCTGACTTGCCGCCGTACGCGTCATTTGAAAAACACCGAAGATAACCATGAGATAATCCTTATCTGATAAGATGATCATGATGACATGGGCAACTTGTAAATTCATGTGGATCTAGCGTCCAAGGTCCGTCAGTGACCACCAACATGAAGTGCTATAAAAGTGAAATCCGCTCTGCTCCTGGTTCCAACACACACTCCCATACTTTTCTACTACTGTCATAACAATGAACGCGTCTGTTCTCATTGTACGTGGCATTCTTTCCGTACTTTCAAGTTGGATTCACCATCACTATCACTTACATAGGTCGGTGCTGGACCTTCAGGTCTTTCCTTGGCTCTCGCTTTGCGCCAGAACGGAATCTCTGTTCGAGTCATAGACAAAGTGTCTACATATCAGGTCGACCAGAGAGGCGCTGGTATTCAGGTTCTACTTTTGTCGTGCATCGAAAATACCTCATCTAATTCGCAACGTAGCCCAGGATCCTTGAATTACTCAAGTTCCTTGGTGTCCTGCCCGATATTCTGAAGAAAGGCGGATTCGCTCCGCTCATGATCCATTATCTTCCCGGGGGTGGAACGAAAACCGCCGAGGTGATAGCCCGCATGGAGAACACCCCTGACCGACCTTACGTGCGCGATTTTATCGTTTCTCAATCTTGATATTAACACTCTGGGGAATTTAGATTAATCCTATCATGATAGGCCAAGACGTACAAGAAGAGATTTTCCGTGAACACTTGACTAGATAGGATGTCGAGGTCGAGTTGGGCACTGAGCTCGTGTCTTTCGAACAATTCCCTAGTCGAGTGGTTTCTCGTGTTGTCAAGACTCGTGATGGACAACGGTTCGACGAAACCATTGAGAGTCAATGGATCATCGGCACGGAGGGTGCACATAGCGTCGTCCGTAAAACGCTTGGTTTGACATTCCTTGGCAAGACGAGGCAGGGAGATCATTTAGTCGTGGGTGATATCCATATCAAGAAGCCGTTGTTGGATAGAGATGTAAGTTGCAAGTTGGACTCATTCTTTCCGCGACTGACCTCTTGTTTGAGCTATGGCATCTATGGGGTGAAGCGGCAACAAAGAGGTGCGTACCTGTACGCTGATTATCTCGTGTGGATGAATTCCGAATCACTTTTTAGCGTGACTCTCCGAGGCTTTGAGACCAAAGACACTGACAAATACAATATCTTCTGTATGGGACGCGATTTAGATGCCAATCAAATGGCGTCTAGTCGAGAGGAATTTGTCAAAGCCTTTTATGAAATAACAGGACGCACCGATATTGAGTTTGGTGATGTCATCTGGCTTTCGAACTTCCAGTAAGTACGGAGTTTTGGACTGCGAATATTACTAACATGCTATCCTCAGACCCAATGTTCGTATGGTGAATAGCTATGGTTTCGGACAGGCTTTTGTTGCAGGCGGTATGATTCGTTTTTTCAATGGCTTCTGTACTTGGATGCTAATCTACGACAAGATTCCGCCCACGTTCACAGCCCTACTGGTGGTCAGGGACTCAACTCGGGTATCCAAGACGCCGTCAGTACAACAGATAGTTTTTATATATGAAAAATTTCTGATACGCCTATAGGTCAACTTAGCTTGGAAGCTCGCTCTTATTCAAAAGGGCTTAGCTCCCCAGAGTCTCCTCGATAGTTATTCCCAAGAGCGCATTCCCGTCATCGCGGCAATGCTTGACAAGACTTCTGAGCTCCTTACCAAGACTTTCACCCCTGGAAGCGTCGGACAGACACTCACGGGCTGGAACAGACCCTACGAGTTCCGTCAGCTGGGCGTCAACTACCGCGCCAGTCCCATTATCGTCGATGAAACCCCGGTAAAGGGGGAAGAGACCATCGATCCGTATCGTTCAGGTAACGACGGCACTGTCCGAAGCGGTGACAGAGCCCCCGATGCCCCCGGCCTCATTTTCGTCGATGACCCCATGCGCAAGACGAGTCTCTTCGATATCTTTGGCTCGTCATACCATACAGTGCTCGTCTTCTCAGACGACGACACTGGAGTTTTGGATGCTCTGAAGAGTTACCCTGCCGGTATCGTCAAGACCGTGGTCATTCTTTCTCAGAAGCCAACGGGTGTTATTTCTGCTGACTACTTACTGGTGGATGGTGATGGATATGCGTACAAGCATTATAATATGGCGGAGAAACACACCAAGGTTGTTGTTGTGCGGCCCGATGGGATGATTGGTGGGCTCGTAGGTGGGAAGGATGGGTTGAAGCAGTACTTCAGCGGTATCCTTCTATAATCGAATTAGCGTAACATTGCGGACTAGATTATATGCATCAACCCACCTCTCATAGATAAGTACTCCAATGTGAATGATCTTCGTCCCATACTATGAGTAAAATCACAGAACTGAGCATGGAAAGAGCGAGAGAGAATGTTATAGCAAAAATGCGCAAAAAACAGACGCGTACTTACTACTTAGGTGAATCAGGATGGAACTGAAAGGCACAATGGTGACGATTTACGCAGCAAGTTCGCTCAGAGCCTGGCCATTGGTAAACTTCGGGAGACGCGTCAAGTTTGTTCGAGTTATGGAGTTCGAATTACGGTCCGCGATGATAATCATAATGATGTCACTCCGAGACCTACACGCGACGCGTCAATCACGTGTAGCGTGATCCTTCCTAATTTAATACTAATGTAAACTCTTGTTCCTCTCTTCCTTCCCACTATGCCTATCCAATGCGCCATATGTCTCTGCGGCTATACCGAACCCGCCTCGATACCTGCGGTCAGTATCAGCAGTCTGCAGATACAATATATTGCTGAAATTTTCTGTCTTCAGGTCATATCTACTGCCTGAAATGCGTATCCGACTATATCTTGTCGAGTAGCCTCGATGGATTCACTGCTTCGTGTCCTACTTGCCGGACCAAGTTCTGTATTGGTGAAAATCTTTCTCTTTCTGAGTCTGTTCTCCCGTCGCTCATCCTATCATAGTCCTGCCAGAGGTGGGCTATTCTCGATTGGCATCGTTCTCTTCCCTTATTTCTCCGCCATAGCTCAAATCCCTCCCCAAACAATTCCACCGCTACATTACTCCAAGCATCCGGCGCGTCTTCGTCGAACCAGAGGCATTCAAACAAAGACTTGATGCATTGGAGGCTCGCAACGCCACCCTCGAGCGAGACAACCGTGTCCTCATGGCAGCGGTCGCGAAGAAGAATCACCTGCAAAAAATGAAGCGGTTGGAGGCAGAGAGGAAGAGTACGTGCGTGCATGACGATGCCAGGTACGTATGCATCATCATTGGCTTATCGAATCTCTTTACATTGTTCGTATTAGATCCGAGGTAGCTCTTCCAAAGCGCGAGCATCTCGAAGACGACGCTTCATCGCAACCCTCCTCTTCACATCCAAGTTCAGCTCTCAGTGTTGTACAAGGATGGCACAAAACCTACGTTCTACGGCTTCGTCCAGAATTTCGAGTTCACCGTGCCTGGAATCCGTACGGCTGCTCTTCCCTGGCCTCTGAATCTGATTCACCGCAGGGAAGCTTCATGTAATTGCAGATGTTATATTATCATACAAGGCAAATAAACCTAGACCGATATCAAAGAATCCAATACGGAACGAGTGTATCTGCCGAAGGCATCGTACAGGGCGAGACCCGCAATAGACCCTGCCAATATCATCAATCCAAATCTACGACAGCATGAGCATTGATTTTGAGATCCAGGTCGATAAAACCCACATAAATGTGTTCGCCAACCACCTCATGCGCGACGCATTACGCTCCTCTCGAGGTACCCACGACAGGGACCCTGAACCCGTACGAGGTGTACGTGCAAGCCACGGCACAGACCGGCTGTTCCTCTCACTTTGCTGGTGCATATATCGAGGTGGCAGCAACAAGTGTTTCATTCGCAGCCGATGATTCTCCCATTCCAAACTAGTGATGCGCTCCTCCAGTCTCTTCACCTTTTCCTCAAAATTAACCCGCAATCCATTCACGTAGAGCCTCCGGAGGGGGTAGCCAGAGTAGTCGTTGAAATCGCGCGGGAGCTAGGCGTTTGGTGAGCGTTCGAGTGATTATGAGGGGAAAGGCACCAACGGGGTCGTCACCGACAGAAAACAACTTGCGACAGGTAGGACATGGGGCTATGGTTGACGTTGACCCTTCATTGCGCTGAATGCTGGTGGCTTGTGCGATGCACTTCAAGCAATAGACATGTCCTGCCACTGGTAATCAGTGTCAGAGTTACAATGAGAGCGAATGGAGCGTACCACAGGGTGTGCAAACGGGGTCAACAAAGTCGGAGAGGCAGATGCTGCATACACAGGAGGTGGACATGACGGTAAAGTAGCAGAGAGAAGCGTCCAGCGAGATTTTATAGCTGTGCATTGTTCAAGTGAATATTGTCATTGTTTTCGACGGCCAGAGCACCGCGTGAATTTGAGATATTTTCCGAGTGGCATCTGGAATAGAAATGTCGATAATTGCGGGCGCATATACTTAGTAGAGGAAGTCAGGAATCAGGATGAGAATGGACATGTTGGTACCGAAGCAAAGACGACTTTAGGGTTGGTTGAGCATAAGCCAGTTCGGAATCTTCGGACCCGAACCCCGATGTAGTCACTTTTCGTGATTTTCAACCTCAAGTTCATTTCTCTGTACATTTACTGACTTCTTCCCGTCTGCTACCAGGCTTTCGCGACTTAGGCTGGTCGTTCTAAATTCACTCATCTTGAGCAGTTCGTCTCCGAGCATACCAGTTCTACATTTCCAATTATTTCTCCAATCGTACGCGAATCTTCTTCATCTACGGTTTACAGCAGTACTAACATGGACTCAACAGTATGGATAGGTCCGGTATATGTCCTCTGACAGATACCTACCCTGGTTCTTGCTGATTTCCATGTACTACGAGCTGGTGTGACCGAATCTACCCATGGATATCTCAGACTGTCTTCTTGGTCTCTGAAGCCTTCCTAGCACAATTACTTTACATGGCACTTGTGGCCTTTTTCCGCCGCCCAAGTCGCGTCTCAGTTTCAAAAGATGATCCCTATTTGTGTCTTGCATTGCCTCCGCAGAGTCTTTTGCAAACATGGAATAGTACAGTATGTACAGATCCCAGTTCTGAACGTCAGTTGGCGAACATACAAGATTTCTTGTCAAATATCCATATACATTTACTACTGGCATTAACTGGTTGTAATCTTAGTCTCTGAAGCTTTCCGACACGACTCTCTAGCACCTAAATTTAGGCTTCTTTCTTTTTTTACCCTCTTTTTCCGCCGGAGTGAAATCGGCGGTGCAGTTCAATAGGTAGGTGGCCCCTGTTTGTGTCTTGCATTGCCTCCGTGGAGGCTTTCTCGCCCGTCGGGCATCATATGGACCCACAGCACAACTCTGTGTGGCCGACGGACCTGGAAGGGTGGCGTCAACGCAAATGACTCGTCAGACAATATTTCTAAAACTCGTGAGTGAAGAAATAAGAGAATTCGTAGTAATCTCCTTCTCGAAGTCGGTGAGACTCTTGTTTCACCATACAAGCTTCTGCTCCAAGACTCACTGTGATCAAAGGGTAGGGATACCCCTCTTGGCGTATATATACCTCCGCCATTCGTGCAATTCCCTCTCTCAACACAACCATGATTACCAACAACCAACTTATCCAAACTACCGGTTATCTCTTTGCCATCGCGATTGCAATGGCACTATCCGTCACGGTCTTCGTAAAGGTACGTGCGATTTTGCGTGTGTACCTTATCATCTAATATGTTTTATAGGACATCCTCGCTCTTCTTACATTCAGCGCATCATCTACCGTTGCGCACGAATATCCTCGCATTGCCGTTACGGTCAAGGTCGAAGTCGTTACCACCCACTACTCGACAATTGAACCCTTGTCTTCGGTGTCGTCTGACTCTACCTTGGTCCAGGTATCATCAGAATGTTACAGCGGTTCACGAGTAGGCAAGCATAATTGGTATGTCGCTTTATCATTGACTTTGCCTTAACACTCATCACTACGTTTAGCTTGTTCTAAATTATATGAACATGAAAACTTGTCGGTCGTTCAGACCACAAAGACAATTTTCGCCCCCTGCATGGACTGTCGTCCTATCAGTCAGCCTCCTCATCTATACGGCTCCATCCCTACCCTGTGTCCAGTCGAGGGACGAGGATTCAGTGGTGCAGAGGGAAAGACAAGTCCAGTAAATTACCTCACGCGACTCATGCAAGCCTAAGACAAAAGCGTCTTTCTTTCATCTCAGAGGAGGCATTAAATACCATATTTCATCACCATGGTGCGATCGCTGCAGTCTCCCTGACATCCCATATGCTACCTTCTTATGTACATCCTATCTACATTTTTAAATGGATAAGAGTATTACAGACACGAAGTCCGAACACCTTATTCTCGTCTGGTGAACACAAGCGGTATGTGAACAGGCCTTTAATTCACAACATCAACACACACACCCATAGCAAAGAAGAAGGATACTCACGTTAAAGTAATACCCATTCTCGTTTTCAAAACTCTTTCCTTTCTTTCCTCGAAAGTTTCTCCAGGCTTTTCCTTAATGGTGATTTTGTACCTCGAAATGAGTATTGTCAGTACAGCAACACCCTCAGTTTCAGAACATCTATGTATAATCATCAGCAATGCACTACTGGGTGACTTTAGGATGTACTTTCGACCGATGCACGTATGTGCACCTTGGCTGAATGGCATGAACGCCTCCCTGGACCAGTCACCCAGGAATCTCGACGGGTTGAACATCTCCGGGTCTTTCCAGTATCGCGCTGAGTTGATGGTGAGTTAAACAATTATATGTAGTCATATGCAGCCTGCTAGGTGCTCACGATTACGATGCAACCCCACCATGTCGAATCTCAGTATGGCACCCTGAGGTACGGGGATCATCTTGCATTCTCCTGCCTTGTTGGTGGTGACAAAGACGGTATCCTCGACGCTCGTCTTGGGAATCGTTACGGGTGGGAACAGACGAAGCGTTTCATAGAATGCACTAGAAAAGATTATAACAAACTGCGGGTATGATGAAGAGTCATTTCTCATGCTAGAGAAAGCGTGAAGAGAGGCATTTCTTCATAGGTCTGTGGACCGATTAATCAGCAGAAGGAACTTGCAACTGTAGGTACACACCGGGTTCCGTCCGTCTGGAATGATGGACTTGATATGGCAGTAAAGGATCTCTTGCTGATCAGGATAAAGCGCTAACAAGACAAGTGTAAATGCCAGTGTATGGCCCGTGGTCTGTGATAAAATAAGTACAATGCAGTCATTGTTCTCGGTCATGAATTTCAGCTCACCTCGTGTCCAGCGAGTAAGAAGATGTATATGTTCCCTTGGAGAAACAACTTCAATTGCGTTGAACCAAGATGCGATGAAATAGAAACTTACCCAGTAGTTCCCTATCCGTCAATTTAGCCTCTGCTCCTCCACCTGCATCATCATTGGCATCCAGAAGGCTACTGAACAAATCATGCCTTTCCTCCTTCTCCTCTGCTGTCTGCTGATTTCTGATCATTTCCAGCATATACAATTTTCCATAGCTTTGTTGAGGTCAAAGAATCCAAAAATGAGCGGCTTTGACTGACCTCTAGCTCATCAAATGCAACTCTCACCCTAGCCCATTGGCGCATCAACCCCATGGCCCATGAGGGAATACTGAGTTTCAAAACCATTCCAGTACTGGCAAGATGCAAAGTATCATGAAAGGACATCATGTGCGTCCCAGGGACGACGGTGTCCACTTGCCAATCCATTTCGTGCCCAAAGCCCGCTACGCTGATGACATTCAACGCTATCTATACCGCTTTGATGAGAGTCATCGAAGAATCAATGCGTGATGCACTTACTGGGAGCGTAACATCAACCACATGTTCTACTTCGACCACGTCCTTATTCTTCCAGACCGTGTTGATCAGGTCTCCCGTGATTTTCAAGGATTCTTCCCATACGAGTCGGTTATTTCTCTGCGACACGTAGACAATTATGTGAGACAAGTCAAGGATCCCTATATGAAGATATGCACATCAGAAAATGCCGGAGCGCTTATCTTTCGGTATTTCTTCCACGCATCCCCTTCGGATGCGACAATGTTAGGACCAAATATGGATAGTCTGTGGAACATGGACACAGGCTTAGGGAAAGATACGCGGGTTGCAGTTATATCCTTCAAGTCCGTCAGTGGAGAACCTTGAGCATACAACAAAGTCATACTTTGATGATTGTAGCGTCAGCGATAAGGAATTCAATCCTCGCTAGGAATGCTGTTACGCAGGCAACAATGTCTCATCCTGTCTGTTTGTACACTGGTAGAAATATTAGTAGATGCTTAAATAATGTTGGTACGGATTTTCTCGCCTTCGTATTTCTTGGTAAAGATATAGTTGGTATCACTCGTCAAACCAGGAATTGGTGGAAGAAGGTATGAGAGAGGCTGTCTATGCCAGAGGATCGTGCGGTATCCCGGGTGGTTTCTATATAGTGTTCATGATTTTGTAACAATTTTGAGAGATGCAGAGAAACTTACCCAACTGCTTTGACTTTCCGACAGAACTCGGTAGATTTCTGGATGACCCCGAGAGTGAGGGTCACAAACATGGTGATGAGAGTCGTGAGAATCCACCATAGCGGCACTTAAATATCTGAGTATTAGGTACGAAATTAAGCATTACAGCGCGGGAGAGGGTTGGTCCGGTGAGCAAGTATCATTTGAAGGAGCCACTATCCAGAAGAGAATTAGCTATGGTTTGGCCTAATACAATGGCTGCTTGGATCCCAGAAGAAATCTCTCTGTAATAACCCATACCATTATAAGGCCATACACTCCCATAACCCATAGGATTGTCTGTCCAGCAAAGTGCGAATTCCCCTCAAATCCCTGTGAAGGCCTAGAAGAGGTGCGAAATCGGCAAATGCCGGACCATCCACTGGTAGCGACCCTTTCATCTTGAATATTTCCATCATGCGTATCCGACTGTACTTTGACAAATAGCCTTGATATATTCATCACTTTGTGGCCTACTTGCCGGACAAAGTTCCGTATTGGTGAGCTTTTCCTCTTTCCTCGTCTGCCGCTTATCCAGTGCCTAGTCCTACCAGAGGTGAGCGCCAGCTCTTTCAGTGCTTTAGTATCTTCTTCCCATCCTAGCCTCACTCTCTTCTCAAAAAAAATCACTGCTATGTCGCTTTAAGCATCCGACGAGTCTTTATCGAGCTAGAAACATTTAAATAAAGACTTGACGTGCGCAACGCCACTGTCGAGCGAGACAACCGTGTTCTCATGACGGCAGTCGAGAAGGCGAAGAATGATCTGCAGAAGATGAGGCAATCAGAGACGAAGAGGAAGAAGGCGTGTTGGGTAATGATGTCAGGTGCGTATGTATTAAATTTACTATCGAATCTCTCTACATTGTTTGGATTAGGTTTCCCTCAAACGGTCCGCACAGCCAGACGACGATACACGATACTTCTTCACTGCCTACCGCACCTTTGCCAAATGCTACTGCAGACCACTGGCAGAAATCTGGCTTGCAACCTTCACTATGCCAACGTCGCGACTTGAATCCGTTTACCCGCTTTCACTCCGACACTCCGATTCAAGGCAAACTATGGACGTTGCTCCGCATATATTCACCTAGACCTCGACTCTGACTTGCTGCCGTTTCAGAAAACTTCATACGCCATCATAATAATGATTTTGTAACGACGAACGATGCGAAGAAAGCCCTACTCTTAGTATATCTCGGGATCAAATACTGGGTGCCTAAGGAAGACACCGTACAAGGTAAGAACTGCAATAAACCCTACCGTCATCGTCAATCTGAACCTACAACAGCATGAGCATTTCAAGCTCCAGGCCGGAAAAAAAAACTCACACATATGCGTTCGCTAACCACCTCATGCGCGACGGATTATGTTCCTCTCGTGGGGCCCATGACGGGGACCCTGAACCCGTACGGAGCGTGCGTGCAAGCCATGGCACAGGTCGGCTGTTCCGCTCACTTTGCTGGTGTATATCGAGGTGGCAGTAACAAATTCCTAATTCGCAGTCGTTGATTCTCTCGCTCCAAGGTCACGATGTGTTCTTCCAGTCTCTTCAATTGGTCCTCAAAGTTGACCCGTAGTCCATTCATGTAGAGTCTCCGGAGGGGGGTAGCCAAAATATTCGTGAAAATCGCGTAAGTTAAATGTTTGGTCAGCTTTTAGTTGATTGATGGGGAGGAGGGGCACGAACGGGGTCGTCGCGTATAGAGAATGGCTTGCGACAGGCAGGGCGTGGGGCTAGTGCAGTTGATCTCTCATCACGCAGAATGCTCGTGGCTGTGTGATGTAACTCAGGCAATAGACATGTCCTACCACCAGTAATCAGCGTCAGAGTCGTAATGAGAGAGAGAGGAGCTTACCACAGAGCATGCAAACGGGATCAATAAAGTCGGAAGGTAGATGTTGCATACGCAGAAAGTAGACATGACGGTAAAGTAGTGGAAAGAGGCGTCGGGCTACATTTTATAGTTGTGCATTGTTCAAGTAGATATGGTCATTATTGCCGAAGGCGAAAGCACCGCGCGAATTTGAGACACTTTCCGAGTAACATCTTGAACAGAAATGTCAGTAATTTCAGAGCATATCATGTATGATACAGAATGTCTGGAATCTGGATGAGAACGGACAGGATGGTAGAGAGGCAAAGCGACTTTAGGGTCGGTCGAGCAAGAGCGGTCTCGGACCGGAACCCTGACAAACTCACTCCACGTTTTCTACCTGCATTCACTGCCTTCTTCCCATCTGCTATCAGGCTTTCATCACGAATTATGCCGGAAATCCAGCTTCGTAGTACTCACCTTAATTGAACCAAGTGATACCACGACAACTGTGGGTAATGAAGACGCCACATGCCATCAGTATTTTAATTTATAGCGCCACAAGGTAATCTGGTAACTGTGCCCTGCCCAGCTAAGAACAATTTGTCCTGGAGTGTCAAGAATAACATAGCTGCTGCACACAATCAAGAACCGCGAGTGCGGGGGAAAAGATATGCATACTGAATAGCCTGGCCTGCTTCTAAACCAACACCGGCAATTAATCAAACTTTGCTGTAAAAAGATTGAACACAGTCAAGATGCCTTCATTGAGGCCCAAGTTGTACCTTGTACGAACCGGTTCAACCGAATGCGAGGGTAAAGTCAACTATATACGCGCTGCTTCATGACTTGTTGATAGATCACGGTATCCCGAATGTCAACGTTGGCTTCGAATGGGACATGCGTCACAGCCGGGTCAGGATTGAGGATATATGGCGGCCACGGGAGATTTTGCGAACGTATGAGTGTATTTACTGGACAACAGTCGGCCAACGATTCCAATGGTAATGATGGCGACTGGCTTTCTCTTTGAAGGCACATCGTTCGCCGAGCTCGCCATTTTTGGATGGTCAGAAAGGAAATGTACGTTTGTAAACGCGATTGACGATAGTTGAAGAAAGTTGTCGATACGTGAAATAGTACATATGATGCTGGCATCAAGAAGTTCACCAAGCGGTAACCGATGCCGTCCTCCAGGTCAGGACGCCACTAAGAAGTTCTCGAGAAGCTGATAAATGCGGTTACTGTGGTTACATGAGAATATCGGCGTATGTTTTTGCTTGGAAACCAGATGCACTGCCATCGCGTGCCGACAGGTCCGCATACGAAGCCGCGGGTACTTTCAGTCATTTGTGCTGACACAATGGGTCCCGATTCTGAGAGGGTTATAGCGAGTCTGGACAGGGGCTATATCTGACTAAGTAATAGCCGACCTCCGGCACGTGTCGGCATGTACACGGCTGCATTCCCGATATCTTCCTATTGGTTCTGGACTGAATTTCCGTGCATTTCTACTTCAGCCTTTGAATACGTCTTTGTCAAATGTCCCCCAGACCTGCTTGAGCTATATATTTTTTTCGGTAAGCCTGTGCATTGTTGAACTATGAAATGTGTATTTTTTGATCCTAATCCGTGCAAAATGCGAGCTTTTTGCACTAGCACTTTAACGCGTCTCGTTTCATTGGACTTTAATGTAGTGCTGATGAGCCCGCTGCCCAAAGCCGACAAGCCTGCGAACCAGCTGCCGGTTCTTCGTACAAAGGAAAAGAATCGGGGACCCGGCAATTGCCGCTACTGGATGCGTGGGTTCACAGAAGTTTTCAGTTCAATACTGATGTGATCCTTCGGCATCGGGTATGTCAGTTCCCAGAAAGCCTTTTTCCTTATATTAGTAGTAGAAGTTACTACAAACGCCCAACCACTGGATATGCAACGATACCGCAGTATCAACTCTGACCTCGCCCACAGAACTACGCCGAAGCGACGGGTACAGAGAGCGTGTGACCTTTGTCGACGGAAGAAAAGTGGGTACCTTTTCCCGGTCATCGCATGGCTGGCCCTGACGGACAATTTCGAGCTCGATGTAGGTCGCGTCTTGGAGCTCGGCAGATCAGCCTATGTATGCACTGAATGATTATAGGTGATGGAAACCGACTACCAGGAAAGCAATGCTCCAATTGTACTGCCGCCAACTTGATCTGCGCGTATCTTGATGCTAATACTGTGAATTGCCATTCTGTGTTCTCCGTATAACCATGGTTCTAATTATTCCGACAGCCAATCCTGTCTCAACAGTTCGTGAACCTCTACTTTTCTTGTCCAAGCCTTTCTGCCTCACTTTTGGATATATAGTTACGTCGAAGACCTCGAGAAAAAAGTGGATGAAATGGAAAAGTTACTACGCGAAGTAAGAACATCCTTGTGTCCTTTTCATTCAACTCCTCTGATATTCGAAACGTCTCAAAGATGCTCCCTCCTGGCGCGGACTTGGCTGAGGAATTAGAAAAAGAGACTATTGCGATGCCGGCCTCTGACTCGGATGCTGGCAGTTCGATACCTAACGTCATGCGGTCTCTTTGTAGGGACACCACCAACGAGAAAGGTCGCTCAGTTTCCGAGGATGACTATGATGACGTGCTGGAAAGCAACCTTCGCCGATTTCAGAGCTTCACTCAAGGCAGATTTTTCGGCAAGTCCAGCCACGCCCAGTTTATACAGACAGCACTCGACGTTAAATATGGACGCCCTACTTATGTGTGCGATCCATCGAACCTTCCTCTGAGAAGACCCGAGTTCTGGGAACCACTCACTTGGCATACTCCCAGTCGCTTCTCACAGGTCCAAATTGATGTGGAATACGACTTCCCGGACAATAATCTACTGTGGTCATTGATTGACCTATATTTTTCAGAAAGCAATATCTTCCTTCCTGTTTTGCACCGACCAAGTTTTGAACGGTTGGTCGCAGAGTCAGCACATCTCCATGACTCACCGTTTGCTCGAGTGCTGTTGGCTGTCTGTGCTATAGCTTCAAGATACTCGACCGATTCACGTGTCCTGATCGAGAATGATCCGTCTTCCAGTGGGTGGAAGTGGATGCAACAGATCCTTGTGTGTGGCAGGGAAAATGCACTATTGGGCCCGCCGCTACTATACCACTGCCAATCAGCATGTGTAAGCCTGAATTTGACTTCCTATAGATGCAGACTAACGGTGCCTACAGCTCATCGCAGAATTTATGAAGGGTTGCTCTATACCTCAGGCAGGCTGGACTATCGTAGGCGTTGCTCTCCGTGTGGCACAAGAGGCAGGGGTTCATCGAAAGAGGACCCATGAAGGCCCTAATAATGCAGAGGCAGAATCGTGGAGACGAGTTTTTTGGTGTGTATTTTCTTGTTACGTGAATAGTGTAACTGACTTTCTGGGTCCGTATTTCAGGTGTCTCGTATGTATAGATAGATATGTCAGCTCTGCGCTGGGTCGTCCATGTGCCGCCAACGACGAAGAGTATGCTCTGCATTATTAAATTTGGTCGAATTGTAGTCTCACAAGTTTTACAGCATTGACACTGACTTACCTGCCGACTGCGATGACGAATATTGGCCCGATCACGTAGATCTAGAACAAGCCTTCAAGCAACCTAAAGGACAACCTTCGCTAATATCTTATTTTAATTGTCACATAAGACTAACTAGGCTTCTGACGCTCTGCTTGCGCACCCTCGTACGTAGATCATTTACTCAGATATGCACTAATACTCATTATCTCCAGCATGGTATAAATAAGTGGAAGGCCATATTTGGTGTGGTGGAAAAAAATTGGGAAGAACAGATTGTCGCGGAGTTGGACTCGGCGCTCAATACATGGATTGACACGTTGCCAGATCATTGTACGTTTCGTCTGTTCGATGAAACCAGTTACTAACACCATGAACCCTAGTGCAATGGGATCCCAATCGCGAGAATTTCATACACTTCAAGCAATCTGCAGCATTGCTAGGAGCATATTATGATCTGAGAATGCTAATTCACAGGCCGTTTATTACCACCCGTTGCCACTCATCAAAGTGGCCATTCCCCTCGCTCACAATATGTACCGACGCCGCACATTCATGTTCTCACATTGTGGATATCCAGCATCAACGTGGGGGCAAGTCCCCGTTTGCTGGCGTGAGCCCAATTCACTTACGGGCTCGTTCGATTTGCTGATTTTTTCAACATGCAGTATCTAGCATTCAATGCTGCACTTGTTCTATTGTTCAACATCTGGAATAGGCAGCAGTCCGGTATTTCGGTTGACGTGAAGAAGGAAATGGACGATGTTCATAAATGTATGAGGATTCTCCATAGCTTGGAATCAAAGTACGTTGCTTGAGACGTATAGATGATCGAGTAACTGGATGACAAGCAGGTGGCGATTTGCTGGCGTATACTGGTAGGCTTTCATTTCTCAGCCACTTGGATTTTTATCGATCACGTTTTCATTAGGGATGTTCTCTATCAATTGACGGCAGCTGGCGATCTACCGCTGCCTAGTCCTGTCTCAAGAAATAAGCGAGAACGAGATTCTGACTATCCCTTTGATCCTAACGAACGCGGGAGGTCCGACGTCGAAAAGGATTCTTATGCTGTCGGAAATTCCTATGGTGGATCGAGCTATCCCCCCACCAACGAGCCCATGAATCTGTACTATGCACCAGCACCCCCCGAAGCCCCTTCTTCTCAGTGGGGCACAACATCCATTCTTCTGTCAACACAAGACCCTCAATGGGATTATCAATCGACGTCCGCATCCTCATACTCACAGTGGACACGATCTCCGGCTTGCTCCCTTTCCGTGAACAGCAACAACTCGGAACGAGTATATCTCCATGGCCAAGATGGCCAAGCCGCTTTTTCTCACGATGTTCCTGAACAGGACCCTCAAATATATGGCTATCGCGAGCCTTCCAGCAGCTGTCCTCCAAGACAAGAGTATAATCCAGGATACATGTCATATTACCGTTGTGATGGCGACTTGGGCAGGACCAGAGTGTTTCACTCCGGAGAAAGTGATGATGACAGAAATTGTGACAGAATGAGAACATTGTGGGGAAGTATCCCGAGAAGGATGGAGTGCGTTATCTTCTTCCCTACTCTGTTTGTCTCGCTGATTGTATCCAGGTTAAGTGACTGGGACAGATGTCTCAGAAATCCGAATGAATTGCCCTGGTCGACTCAGTAAAGGACTTTAAACGGTCACAAATTTCAATGTAACAACATCACCTACCTACCCAACGGCAACGTACCTTATCCAGCCTAATTAATATGATGATACGATAACTTCTGTCTGATGAAATCCTGTCTTTGAATCTAAGTCGCCTGAATTTCACAGCAAGTATGCGAATACATAGATGACGAAGGTCCTCATCTATGGCAGAAAAACATCTACAGAAGAATGCCTCCAAGAAATCCCAGCTAAAACATTATCCACGTCAGACAAACTCGTTCCCTTCCTCGATACCTCGAGGTAAACATCTCCGTCCGTATCTCGATTCAGCGCACACTGAGCGATATGCCTGTGCTGCGGATTCATGCCGCAAGAAAAGACTTCGTGGACATCAGGTTATCAGTTAAAACGGGCAGAACCTCAGAGTCGTAGGTATCGTGCCTTGCGTACCTTCCCAGCAGATGTTGCGTAAGATAGGACTCCTCCAGCTTGATCGCGAACTTGTCGTTGGACATCGTGAATTGGCCCTGGAAACGAGGCATCTCCGGGTCTTTCCAGTATCACGCCGAGTTGATGGTGAGTTTAAAAAACTTATGGTCGGCGTGTCTAGCCATCGAGCTACTCACGATCATAATGTAACCCCACCACATCAATTTTCACCATGAAATACAGGGATCGTCTTGTGTTCTCCTGCCTTGTTGGTGGAGACAAAGACGGTATCTTCGATGCTTATCTTGGAAATTGTCAGGCTCGCAGGTGGGAACAGGCGAAGAGTTTCGTAGAATGCGCTAGGAAAGAATATAAGAAACTGTAAATAGGATGAAAATCATTTCTTCGCAAGTCTGTAGACCATGTTTAATAAGCAGAAGGAACTTGCATAGACTCTGTAGAGAGAAACACAGTTTAAGTAAGAATGAAGTTCAAAGAGTATGGGAGACATGGATTTTTGAAAGCCACAGACGCAGAGATGAAGAGGGAAAGGTAAATCGACAAACGCCAGGCCGTCAGCCTTTGAGCAAAACTCTGGACTCGTAGGGTCGAGGCGTTGTAGTTGCCCCCGCGTCAACGTCAGATAATAGGTACGGCATACCTGTCTCCCTCGAACTTGAACAGCCGTTCGATATCAATTGCTAGGACCCCGAGAGTGACGAGAATATTCAAAAGGCCTTCTTGCAGCAGCTCTTCGCTTTGGATTCACATAGACGTGTACATGATATGGTCCCAACAGCCTTACCATAGATACGAGTACCGCGAGTACCTATAAAGTGGCGACTTGAATCCGTTCACCCGCTTTCACTCCGATTCAAGGGACACTCTATGAACGTTGCTCCGGCTAGCGCATATATTCACCTAGACCTCGACTCTGACTTGCTGGCGTTTCAGGAAACTTCATATGCCATCATAATAATGATTGTAACAACGAACGACGCGAAGAAAGCCCTACTCATGGTATCTCTTGGGATCAAATACTGGGCGCCTAAGGAAGACACCGTACAGGGTAAGAGCTGCAATAAACCCTACCGTCGTCGTCAATCCAAATCTACAACAGCATGAGCATTGATTTCAAACTCCAGGCCAACAAAAAACTCACATAAAAGTGTTTGCCAACCTCATGCGCGGGAATCCTGAACCCGTACGGGGTGTGCGTGCAATCCATGGCACATGTTGCTCTCACTTTGCTGGCGCATATATCGAAGTGGCAGCAACAAGTCCTTAATTCGCAGTCGTTGATTCTCCCGCGCCAAAGTTGCGATGCGTTCCTCCAGTCTCTT
This sequence comes from Desarmillaria tabescens, assembly GCF_030435595.1. Classification (NCBI taxonomy): domain Eukaryota; kingdom Fungi; phylum Basidiomycota; class Agaricomycetes; order Agaricales; family Physalacriaceae; genus Desarmillaria; species Desarmillaria tabescens. The sequence continues at coordinate 504,856 of NW_026848302.1, forward strand.
CACCTGTTCCTCAAAGTTGACCCGTAGTCCATTCATGTAGAGCCTCCGGAGGGGGTAGCCGAAGTATTCGTGCAAGTCGCGTGAAAGCTAGATGTCTGATGAGCCTTTGGTTGATTATTAGGGGAAGGGCACGAATGGGGTCGTCACGTATAGAGAACGGCTTGCGACAGGTAGGGCATGGGGCTGTGGTTTATCCTTCGTTACGCAGAATGCTGGTGGCTTGTGTAATGCAACTCAAGCAATAGACATGTCCTGCCACCGATAATCAGTGTTAGAGCCGTAATGAGAGCGAACGAGGCGTACCACAGGGCGTGCAAACGGAGTCGATAAAGTCGGAGAGACAGATAATGCATACACAGGAGGTGGAAATGACGGCAGAATAGTACTGAGCTCGGGAGGCGTCCAGCAGCGACATTTCATATAGTCGTGCATTGTTCGAAGATATTATTGTTTTCAATAGCCAACGCACCACGCAAATTTGAGATCTTTTTCCAGTGGCATCTCGAGTTTGAGTGTCGATAATTGCTGGGGCATATAGAGGATGTCTGGAATCTGGACGAGAATGGACGTGATGGTAGGAAGGCAAGGCCGACTCTGGCTTTAGGGTCGGTCGAGCGCTGGCTAGTTCGGGACTTCGGACCCGAGCCCCGACAAACCGACTTGTGATTTTCACCTTCATGCTCTTTGCACATTCACTGCCTTCCCTCCTCGCGTGGTAGGTCGGATATTCTGAATTCACTCGTCCCGGTGCTACCTCCACAGTACTTATCTTGGCAACTGAACCAAGCGACGCCAGTTCTACATTTCTGGTTTCTTCTGACCATACGCAAATCTTTTTGCATTTACGTGATTAACGAGATTAAGGTGGACTGGTACAGTATGAACAGGTTCTAGTTCTCTGATCTGTAGCCCTTTGGTCGATTGAGCTACTGGATTCACCCGGCAAGTACCACTGCAGCACGAACGTAGTCGAACCAGTCTCTGGAGCTTTGGAGCGATACCCAAATTAGGCTCTTTCTTTTTTTTCGTCGGAGTGGAATGCGCGTTATAGTTTCAACTGGGTCCCCATTTCTGTCTTGCATTGCCTCTGCGGAGTCTTTTATTCTTCCATCGGACATCATATGGACCTACAACACAATCTGCGTTGCCGACGGACCTGGAAAGGTGGCGTCAACGCAAATGACTCGACGAAAGGTGTTTCAAAGCTCGCAGGTGAAGAAATAAGAGCACTTGTAGTAAATCTCCCTCTCGAAGTCGGTGAGACTCTTGTTTCACTGTTTAAGCTTCTGCTCCAAGACTCACTGCGATCGAATAGTAGGGGTAGATACCTCTCTGGCGTATATATGCCCCAGCCATTCCTCCAATTTCTCTCACTCAACACAAACATGATTACCAACAACCAACTTATCCAAACTACCGGTTACCTGATCGCCATCGCCTTTGCGATGGTACTATCCGTCACGGTCTTCATAAAGGTATGTTCTCCGCGTCTATACCTATTGACCTCATCTAACATATCTTACAGGACATCCTCGCTCTCATCACATTCCGCACGTCATCTCCTGCTGCAGCGGAATACCCTCGCATTGCCGTTATGGTAAAGGTCGAAGTCACTACCACCCACTACTCGACGACTGAACCATCGTCATCGGTACTCTCGGACTCTACTCTGATTGAAGTATCATCGGAATGCTACAGCAGCACACGGATAGGCAAGCGTAATTGGTAAGTCACCTTGTCGTTTTCTTTGGCCTATATCTCATTGACACGTTTAGCTTGTCCTAAATTATATGATATTGAATGAGATCACCGGTCGACCAGGCTACAAAGGCCGTCAATGATCTTCGCTCAGTGCATGGACCATCGTTCCATCAATCAGCACCCTCGTGTATGTGATTCCATCCCAAGGATTTGGCGGCGCTAGATAGTACGACAGGCTCAATAGTCACGTCGTGTGAGCCTAAGTGTCTATCTCCACCTTAGTGATGGAGCATATGTCCAGTAGGCGGGGAGAAGGTAAACGGAGTCGTTAGACACCATGATTAATCAGTAGTAGTCGTTGAAGTTCTGTCGCACGGTTCCATATACTATACATCTGTTCTGCACATTTCGATGTGGTTCGAGTCCGAGTCTCAAAATGTTGTGATATGAGAAGAATTTAGCTTGAAGCAATCGAGTCGTAGGCTCAGAAGCAACACTAATATTCGGGAACGAAAGGCTCTCTATCGCAACATGTATGAAAGATAGCAGCCCTCTGCTTTAGTTTCCAGAACTAAATTCAAGTGTACTTGTACATGGAATGGCCGAAAGTTCTTCATGATGAATTATAACACTTCGCGCGTCTTCATACCAACACGACAAGAACCTGGCTTCCTCACAACGCTCTCATGTATTTGGAGCTTATCCAAAAATCAGCAAGACAAATGTCAAAGAAAGTACCACCACCCACCTTTTCATCAGGATTCTCCAAAACGAAATGGAAGCGCCTGAAAACTGACGCAACAATAATCTGCAGTTCGAGATTCGCTAGATTACGCCCGATGCATGCCCTGTGATGTTATGAACTCAACCTTGAATATCGATTTGAAGAAACTCGTGATCCATATGTGACATACCGAGGGCCAACAGAGAATGGATTAAATGCCTTAGACATGCTGGCACTGTCACCTTCAAACCATCTCTCAGGTCTGAACTCCTCGACATCGTCCCCAAACACCGCTGGGTCCCGATGGACTGTATAAGTCGGGACGCTGACAATCGTGCCAGCAGGGAAGTAGTTTCCTAAAATCGTCATCCCGCCCTCAGGTGCTACACGGGGAAGCCCAAGAGCCAGCGTTGAGAACAGTCGTAATCCCTCGTCTATGACAGCCTGCAGGTAGGGGAGATTTTTCACCTGTTCGGCTGTAGCGATGCCAGAGCCCAGGTGCTTGTCCAGCTCTTTCTGGAGCTTCTCTTGTACACTCGGGGTGCGCGCGAGGTAGTTTATGATGGCACATGAAGAGCTGGGAAGATCATTGAATTTATGCATTACTACTTGATAGAACAGAGGAAGACCTACTTGGCGGTGGTGTCAGATCCCGCAATGAGAAGAGTCAACGCTTCTGCGGTGAGCTCTTCTCGACTCATCGGGTTACCCTGAGTACATCAAGGAGGTTAGAACCATACCGCCAAAGTAATCGACAAAAAGGTACTCACGTCTTCGTCCTTTCCAGCTTGCAGCTTGCTAAGCAAATCATTCCTATCCGTCGGCACTTCCAACCTCTTCGACACTGCCAGAATTCCCATCCCAATCATGGCATCAAAATCTTTTCCGGCCTTCCAAAACCATGGAGTTCGCTTGAGCAGTGGCCTCCACCACTTAGGAAAAGGTCCGAACGTCGCCGTGAGAGGTGATAGTCCACTTAAAGTCTTGATAACCTTGATCTCCCTCGTGGCGTACTTCGCTCCTACTTTCCCGTAAGAGCTCATCACAGTATGTTGATCTTTAGGCACCAGAGCGAAATCCTTGGCTGCCGTGATCATCCCGAATGGAGCACCAAACGCTAAATCACTGATGATATCGAACGTGAGATAGTTTGTCCCTACGAACAGCAGTAGTAAGCACGAGACGTAAAATGAAAGAGGCTTATTTACATGGCAAGCACTCAAACCAGAGCCTCCCGTTGCGACCAGTCCAACCTTCACCTTCCTCACCCGACATGCCTTTCAAAGCCTCGTCATACAATTTGTCCCACTGTCCCAACAGTTGACTGACGTAACTGCGTACATGCGGCTCAAACTCTAGTACGCTCTTCTGCGAGAAAGTATGCGAGATGATCTTTCGTTTGCGAGTATGCGCATGGCGATCGCGAATGTCAAATATTCCACGGGATGTACTCGCAAACACATCATAGAACGACGACTTCAGTGCCCCATTTCCATGCCCGTATACCAAGGGCTGCGCATCTAACAGGGCCACAGAAATGTGATTGGGCGCTATGCAGACAAAGGGACCTTCAGTGACATAAATTAGCCTTGAAGAGCACGGGACGATCTAAGAACAGACTGACCATATTTCCTATGCAGATCATAAATGACTTCCGAGAGATGTCCTTGGTAAGTCACGTATCCTAGCTATGCATCGGAAAACTTGGCAATGAGAGGACCGGGATACGAGCGAAGGCGATGAGAGTCAACGAGGTAGGGGGCCAGGTGAACAACGGCGACCAATATCGTAACACTGGCGACGACCGTTGGGAGGTTTGTGCAAAGCGACTGGAGAGAAAGAGAGAACATCGTGTTGTGTATGAAGTTCTTTCAGACGAAGGCTTCTTATATGGCTACGTCCTAAAGAACGGAGCCTTGTAATGATAGATCCAAGCATCGGGCCCGGAACTGCGTCAGAGTAATGACAATCGTTGGAGCTCATGTGGATAGCAGCATTGACGCCTGAGAAGATGTTTGTCATATGGAGAGGGGAAAAGTCGACATCAGCTTACCGTATTAGTAAAAACGTATCGAAAAAAAACGCGAAGCGACTTCTCGAACATGATATCCTTCTATAGCGGTGCCCTTTCAATGTCAGGAAAGTGTAGAACAACTTCCGGATGAGTCGTCGTTGATTGTCATCAGTCAAAGATTATCCGCATCCGAGTGTATTTGGACGCCTCTAATTACTGGACCGGAAGCAAGAGCCCGTACTCAAGTCCTATTTAATGGGATTCTCTAAGGGTGTCAGGCATGCAATAAAAAGCAGACAAACTTCAAGTGTGGGCCATCAAAAGCACCGTTTTTGCTTTAGAGTCGTCAATTTTGATTGCTTCGGTTCCTAATGATTGTTGCTGCTCGAGAGTCACCTGGCACAGTCTGGCAGTAGACTTGAAATTTCGCCTCTAGATCTGGCGCAGCCGTCAGTCTGAACAAGCCATAACTTTGGAGCTGCCATCGGTCGCAGTGAGAAGAAAAATTATAAGAGGTTTCACAGTTTGTTGAACCGACGAACCAGATACGAGTTACGCCTTCTTCTCATGCACTGAATTAATCCATGCAAGCTTGGATACCCAAAGTCGGCCTACATCATGAAACGTTCATGATTCCCAGAAATGATTACAATCCTACACAGACCAATAACCACGAGGAATACGAACAATGAAAACGTACAGCACGATAGCGAAAATCATCGCCGAGGGAACAATGCCAGTGAAAATCTACACATAGAACACCGCCTCCGTCAATGATTCCTCTAAACTACGTGCCAAACGAATTTGAGGTCAAGCGAGATGGTCTCTTGCAGGATGATACGTCCAGTAGTTGCAAGAGCGACATATGACGCAGTGTACTCCAAGCAAAACGGAATCTGGCAAAAAGACAGTTTTAGTGATGGTGAAAACACAATATAGGATGAATGCGAGTCGATCTCTCCTTTGCAGCTAATTATCTTCCATACATGCCGCGGAAACTCTGCCGAGAAAATTTGGAACATACGTGGAGCTCCGCCAGGGTCTTTGGAACGCAACACTTCAACTGTACCCTAGCCGATGAATTTCATACATCGTGGGGTCATTGAACGGTATTCTCGTTCCGGATGAGTCAGTCATCGTAGACATAAAGAATGGCGGGATTCTATACAACTTCGAAGAGGGTTTGAAAATCCAGATTCGATACAATCATAGCTCATTTCTTTCCCCGGCCTTTTTCTTTCTTGCAGACGAGATTGATGATGCGACATATTGGTCCATATTGAGAGACACCAGGATACGGCCGAAATTTCCAATGACAGAAGATCCACGAAGATTATAGGTAGCGACACCTTTGAAGGTGGAAAACAAAGCGTGTTTTTGAATGGAAGAAGGAAACCAATGTCGGCAAATGCCGGTCCCCGACTCTCCAGTGAAATGTACCGTAGCTTCTCATCTGCTACCAGGCCTTCTTCGCGAGGTAGGCCGGTGGTTCTCAATTCACTCGTCCTGGTGCTAGCCTCGCAGCACTTACCTTGTCAACCGAACCAAGCGATACCAATTTTACATTTCTGACTTCTTCTCTGGCCGTACGCTTCATTGGCGTGACTCAAAAGATAAACGTGGACTGATGCATTATCAACAAATCTCACTTCTCTGATCTGTAGCCCTTTGGTCCATTGATAGACGCTACTGGATTATCCCGGCAAGTAGCCACCACTGCACTGGCACGAACTTCGTTGAATCAATGTTATCTTAATCTGTGAAGCTTTGGAGCGGAACATAAATGAAACACTTTCTTTTTTTCCGTCGGAGTGGAATTCGCGTTTTAGTTTCAACTGGGGTTCCTATTTTCTGTCTTGCATTGTCCCCGCGGAGTCTTTATTCTTCCGTCGGACATCATATGGACCCACAACACAACTCTGCGTTGCCGACGGACCTGGAAAGGTGACGTTAACGCAAATGACTCAACGGAAAGTATTTCTAAACTTGCCGGTGAAGAACTAAGGGTACTTGTAGTAAATCTCCTCCTCGAAGTCGGTGAGACTCTTATTTCACTGTTTAAGCTTCTGCTCCAAGACTCACTGCGATCAAAGAGTAGGGGTAGATAACTCTCTGGCGTATACATACCCCAGCCATTCCTCCAATTTCTCTCACTCAACACAAACATGATTACCAACAACCAGCTTATCCAAACCTCCGGTTACTTGTTCGCCATCGCGATTGCAATGGCACTATCCGTCTCGGTCTTCGTAAAGGTATGTGCTCCATGCATATACCTATCTTCCTCGTCTAACATATCCTATAGGACATCCTCACTCTTATGACATTCCGCGGGACATCTAGTGCCGCGCTGGAATATCCTCGCATTGCCGTTATGGTCAAGGTCGAAGTCGCTACCACACAATATTCGACGATTGAACCTTCGTCGTCGGTATTCTCCGACTCTAGTAGTTTGATTGAAGTATCACCAGAATGCTACAGCGGCACACGAGTAGGCAAGCGTAACTGGTAAGTCACTTTATCATTATCGTTAGCTTATATCTCATTGGTGTATTTAGCTGGTCCTAAATTATACAATGTCGAAGGAGATTAACTGTTGACCAGGCTAGCAAGTCTGTCAACAATATTCTTTTCTCCCCGTAAAGACGAATGTTCTATCAGTCAGCACCCTCGCGTATATGGTTCCATCCCGTTCATAGTCGAGGATTTAGTGGTAGATAGTACGACAGGCTCAATAGTCACGTCGTGCCAGCCTAAAGCGTCTATCTTCTCCTTAGGGATGGAGCATACATCCAGTAGGCGGGGAGATATTGATCAATCGCATGGATCCTTGCAGTCGTTGTAGTTCTGCCATACATATTTCGATGCATTCGAAACATATTTTTGAGATAGGGCCATTGAAAAGGATTTACCTTGAAGCGATTGAGACGTGGGCTGTTAAATGTGTTAGTATCAGCTCCGAAAGATTTCCGCACCTGATATATCTAATCTGAGAAGAGAACGGTGTTCCATTCGCACTAGAACACGTTGATTGCTTGGATCTCCGGGAGCGACAATAACATTATGAGATGAAACGCCTTTTATAAGAACATGTATGAAAGCTAACAGCTCTCTTCTAAAATTCCTGAACTGAATTCACATATATTTGTACATGAGATTGCCAAAAGCTAACTACAACACTTCACGTCGCTGAATACCAACACGACAAGTAACGGGTTTCCTGACGAAGCCTTCTTATACCTCGAACTAACTCAAAAATTAGCAAGACACATACCAGGGAAACATCAGCACTTGCGATTTCATCAGGATTCTCCAACACGAAATGGAAGCGCCTCAAAATCGACCCGATGATAATCTGCAACTCCATGCTCGCCAGATTACGCCCGATACATGCCCTATGATTGTATAGGCACTGAACCCTGGATCTCATTAGGAAACCCAAGATCGCTTACCGAGGACCAACAGAGAACGGAGCAAACGCCTTCGACATGACAGCACTGTCATGCTCAAACCACCTCTCAGGCCTAAACACCTCGACATCGTCCCCAAACACCGTTGGATTCCGATGGATTGTATATGTAGGGACACTGATAATCGTACCAGCAGAGAAGTGGTTTCCTAAAATCGTTATCCCGCCCTCGGGTGCTTCGCAGGGGAGCCCCATAGCCAGGGTAGAATACACTCGTAGTACCTCGTTGATGACCGCGTGTAAGTAAGAGAGGCTTTTTACCTGCGCGGCCGTAGCAACGTCGGAGTCAATGTGATCATCCAGCTCTTTCTGAAGTTTCTCTTGTATGCTCGGGTTGCGCGCAAGATAGTAGATGATGGCAGAGGTAGTGCTGAGCAAATCATTGAGTTTATGCATTGCAGTGAAAAAGAGAAGGGCTTACTTGGCAGTGGAATCACTTCCTGCAGCAAGAAGCGTCATCGCTTCTGCAGTAAGCTCTTCTTTGCTCATTGGGTTACCCTTGGAAAATAAAGCGGATCAAAAGAGCCGAAGAGGTATCGGATGAAAGGTACTCACATCTTCATCCTTCGCAGCTTGCAACTTGTTGAGTAAATCGTTCCTGTCTGTCGGTACCTCTAACCTCTTCGACACAGCCACGATTGCCAACCCCGCAATGGCTTTGAAGTCCTCTCTGCCCTTCCGAAGCAACGGAAGTCGTCCGAGCAGTGTCCTCCACCACCCAGGTACAGCACCCAGAGTCGCCAGGAACTTCCCCGTTGCTTCACCCATAGTTTTGATGACTGCGACCTCCTTCGTAGCATAATTTGCGCCTACTTTCCCGTAAAAATCCATCGCATCATGTTGATCCTTAGGCACGAGGGCAGAATCTTTGCCTGCCATGATCATCCCGAAAGGAGCCCCAAACACTAGATCAGCAATGATATCGAACGCGAGATAATTTGCCCCTGTGAGAACTGGCAGTCAGTACGAGGTGGGGCCAATATAGGAAATCGACTTACACGGGAAACAGTCCAACCAAAGCCTTCCATCACGACCTGTCCAACCATTTCCTTCCTTGCCCGACATGCCTTTCAGACTTTTGTCATACAACTTGTCCCAATGTCCCAGAAGTTGGCTGACATAACTGCGTACATGCGGCTCAAACTCCAGCACACTCTTCTGCGAAAAAGTATGCGGGATGATCTTTCGTTTGCGAGTGTGTGTCTGGCGATCGCGAGTATCAAACAGTCCTGGAGATGTGGACGCAAACACCTCATAGAAGGACGACTTCAGCGCCCCGTTTCCGTGCCCGTATACTATTGGCAGTGCGTCCGACAACGCCACAGAAATGTGATTAGGCGCTAATCGAATAAAGGGTCCTTGAGAGATAACAGTTAGTCATTGACGGGAGTGAACAGCTACGATGAACTGACCGTATTTCCTATGGAGGTCATGAACGACTTCCGAACGATGTCCGTGGTAAACCACATATGCTAGCCATGCATCGGAAATTTTTGCAAGTAAAGGACTAGGATACGAGCGGAGTCGATGAGAATCGATGAGGTAGGGTACCAGATGAACCAGGACGGCCAAGACAATAACAGGAGCGATGACCGTCGAGAGGTCAGTATACAGCAATTCAAAGCTAAGATAGAACATTGTTATTCCATAGCTATCATGATGCGAAGACCTTTTATATGGTTATGTCTCGAACGGAGGACACTGCCTTAGCACGACCATATTGACACCGAGCCTTCCCCTCTCGAAGTCTTATGAAGCATCGAAGCATCGGAATCGGAAATATACAATGCATTGCGTCAGAGCAATGACAATGACTGGAGTTCATTCGGACGGCGGGCCTCCAATTCTTGAACAAACGTTGGCCCTTGAGAAGATATTTGTCACAAGGTTTGATCTAGAAACTCACTGTATCAGTGGAAACACCTTTCGGCTAGTCGCTCTTATTAGCCGATGAGTCAAATTTTATTTGTCTCAGAAACCTGGTTGGCGGACAAAGTAAGGATACTCGTTGGAGTTCATTTGGACGGCAGTATTGACCCTTGAGAAAGTCTTTGGCACATAGAGGGAAAACAGTCGACGTCAACTCACCGTATTAGCGACTTCTCGAACGTAATGCAATTCTACCGCTTCACACTTTCAATGCCAGGAAAGAGTGGAGCAAGTACCGACTGAGCCGTTATTGATCATCATTAGCCAAAGAATACTTCTGGCTACTGGCCCAGAAGTTGGGCCGCACTCCAGCCGTATTTGGGCACCTTCCAACGAAGTCAGGCTTGGAAGCAGATGAGAGTCAGTCAAATGCAACCATGCGCATCGAGGTAATCAATTTACACTATGTCGCTTCAATTTTTGTTTTGCTTGACTCACGGTCACTTGGTGTAAGTGTCCTTGAAATTTCATGGGCGTTGAAAGCAACCTTGAATTCATACAGGGAAGCTATTTTCCACGCCACTTTCGTGTCCTATAAGGGCCGGCCCGAAGCAACACTATCTGGCCGCGCGCGTTTTGAAGGGTATTCTGGATCTGTAGTTCAGATGCAAAGTGATTAGGTTACCAACGTAATGCACACGCATCTGGCTTCATCGGCAATGGCAAATGTATCCTTCCTCACCAATAATTCACTTATTTCCATCTCCGAACCCGACAAAGTTCCCTATTGGTATTGGTGATCTTTTTCTCCTTAGCGGGCATTCCTCCGCTATGTTGCTTCAAGCATCCGACGCATCCTTATCGAACCAGAAGCATTCAAACAAAGACTTTCCGCGTGTAACGTTGCCCTCGAGCGAGATGGCCGTGTTCTTATGACAGCGGTCGAGAACGCGAAGAAAGACCTGCAAAAGATGAGGCAGTTAGAGTATAAGAGGAAGAAGGCATGCTGGGTAATGATGCCAGGCGTATATGTATTGGATTTACTATTGAGCTTCTCTACATTGTTTGGATTAGGTCAGAGGTATCTTCCTCAAAGTACGTACAACAAGACTGCACCTTTGTCGAACGCTACTACAGACCACTGGCAGAAATATGGCTTGTGATGTTCCGCTGTGACTTGAATCCGTTCACCCACTTTCACTCCGACTCTTCCTGGGAAACACGATGGGCGTTGCTCTGACTGGGGCATATACTGACCTAGACTTCGACTTCTACTTGCTGGCTTTTCGGGAAACTTTGTATGCTATCACAACAATGATTTCGTAGCAACCAACGTCACAAATGCAATGTAAAGCCCTACCCGTAATATACCTCGGGATTCAAGACTGGATGTGTACCAAAAGCATCGTACAAGATGAAGCCTGCAACAAACCCTACCGTCATTGTCAATCCAAACCTACGACAGCATGAACACTGGTTTCAAGCTCCAGGCTGACAAGACTCACACAAATGCGCTCGCCAACCACTTCATGCTCGACACATTACGGTCCTCTCGCGGCATCCACGACGGGAATCCCGATCCCGTGCGGAGTGTACGTGCAAGCCATGGCACAGACCGGCCGTACCTCTCATCTTGATAGCGCAAAGATCTAGACGGCAACGAGTCCCTATTTCGCAGTCACTGATTCTCCCGCTCCAAACTCGCAATACGCTCCTCCAGTCTCTTCATCTGGTCCTCAAAGTTGACCCTTATTCCATTCACGTAGAGCCTCCGGAGGGGGTAGCCGAAGCATTCGTGAAAGTCGCGTGAGAGCTAGATGTCTGATGAGCCTTTGATTGATTATCAGGGGAAGGGCACGAACGGGATCGTCACATATAGAAAACTGCTTGCGACAGGCAGGGCATGGGCTGTGGTTAATCCCTCATTACGCAGAACGCTGGTTGCCTGTGCGATGCAATTCGAGCAGTAGACATGTCCTGCCACCGATAATCAGAGTCAGAGTCCTAATGCCAGGAAGAGAGTGTACCACAGGGCATGCAAACGGGGTCGGCAAAGTCAGAGAGGCAGATACTGCATACGCAAGAGGTGGACATGGCGGTAGAGTAGTAAAGAGCTCAAGAGGCATCCAGCAGCGACATTTTATACCTGCGCATTGTCCGTGGATATTGTCATTGTTTTCGATGGCCAAAGCACCACGGATTTGACATATTTTCCGAGTGGCCTCTTGACCAGAAATGTCAATAATTGCTGGCGCATATACTCAATAGAGGAAGTCTGGAATCTGGACGAGAATGGACGTGATGGTAGGGAGGCAAGGACGACTTTAGCTTTAGGGTCGGTCGAGTGTTCGGCCACTTCGGGACTTCGGACCCGAGTTCCGACAAATTCACTTTTCGTGATTTTTATCTTCGTGTTCTCTGTACATTCATTGCCTTCTTCCGTTTGATATCAAGTCTTCTTTGCGACGTAGGCCGCGATTCTCAATTCACTCCTCGCTTCGCAAGACTTGCCTTTTCACTGGAAGCCAAGCGATACCAGTTCTACATCTCTGGCATCTCTGGCCGTACGCGAATATTTCTTCATCTTCCATTAACAAGATTAAAATGGACTGGTACCGTATGAATAGATCCTTTGTCGGAGATTCTGCAAATACCTTATTTGGGCAAAAAAAATTGATTATAATGCCGACTCTCGGCAAGTAATGTCTAATAAGGTCAATAATGCGTCACGTGATATTATATTCCACTAAAAAATGCATCTGAACTAGAAGGCCTAGGAAGGAAATTTTGGTGCCAGCTGAATGTGCACGTCCATGAGATAATTCTGACCAAAAATCGAGGCTCTCAGACCTTCCTAACACTTTATAATGCGGCGGCATAAGTGCATACTAGAGGAGAGTTGACGTAATAATGCTTATGCAGAGTTTCCGACAATTTGTTCTCTGATCTGTAACCCTTTGATCAATTGATGGACGTCACTGGATTCCCTCCGGCAATGCAGCACCAATTGATGTTAACTTGGACTCTGAAGCTTTGGAGCGGTACCTAAATTAAGCTCTTTCTTTTTTTTCCGTCGGAGTGGAATTCGAAATCGGTAGTCCCTATTCCTGTCTTGCATTGCCTCCGCGGAGTCTTTTATTCTTCCGTCGGACATCATACGGACCTACAACACAACTCTGCGTTGCCGACGGACCTGGAAAGATGGCGTCAACGCAACTGACTCAACCAAGAGTATTTCAAAGCTCCCAGATGAAGAGTTAAAAGTACTTTTCGTACATCTCCTTCTCGAGGTTGGTGAGACTCTTGTTTCACTATACAAGCTTCTGCTCCAAGACTCACTGCGATCAAAGGGTAGGGGTAGTTGCCCCTCTTGGTGTATATATACCCCCGCCATTCATGCAATTTCCTTCCTCATCACAACCATGATTTCCAACAACCAACTTATCCAAACCATCGGTTATCTCTTTGCCGTCGTTATTGCGATAGCATTATCCGTCACGGTCTTCGTAAAGGTACGTACTCCGCGTGTATACCTATTGACCTCATCTAACCTGTTCTACAGGACATCCTCGCTCTTATGACATTCCGCGTATCACCCTCTGTAACGCCGGAATATCCCCGCATCGCTGTTATGGTCAAGGTCGAAGTCACTACCACACAATATTCGACGATTGAACCATCCTCTTTGGTGTCTTCTGACTCTACCTTGGTCGAAGTATCATCACAATGCTACAGCGGCTCACGGATAGGCAAGCGTAATCGGTCAGTCACTTTGTCATTGTCGTTGGCTTATATCTCATTGGTGCACTTAGCTTGTCCTAACTTATACAATGTCGAAGGAGATTAACTGCCGATCAGGCTAGCAAGACTGTCAACGTTAGTCTTTTCTGCACGCATAGACGATTGTTCTATCGATCAGCACCCTCGCGTATATGGTTCCATTCCTTTCATAATCGAGGATTGGGATAGTGCGACAGGCTCAATAGTCACGTCGTGCGAGCCTGACGTGTCTATCTTCTCCTTACCGATGGAGAATACGTCTAGGAGGCGATGAAGGCATTAGACACCGTGATCAATCGCACGGACTCTTGCAGTCGTGATAGTTCTGTCGCACAGTTTCACCTACTATACCATCTGTTTTGCATATGTTCAAACCTTGTTTTCGATACCTTGAAGCAATTGAGTCGCAGGCTGTTAACCGTGTTAGTATTAGCTTAAAAAATATCCGCACCTGATATATCCGAGAAGAGAAGAGAACGGTGTCTTCCTCGAACTAGATTAGGTTGATCAGCGGTCGGATCTCAGGAAGTGACAATAATATTAGTAGATGAAAAAGTCTTTCATAACAACATGTATGAAAGCTAGCAGCTCTCTGTTAAGATTCCAGAACTGAGTTCACGTATTGCAAGAAATTGCCAAATGTATCTTCGTGATAATTTAAAGCACTTCACGTCGCCGCATACCAACGCGACAAGTAATGGGTTTCCTCACGAAGCCTTCGTGTATCTCGAACTAACCCAAAATTCAGCAAGACACATACCAGGAAAATATCAGCACTTACAATTTCATCAGGATTCTCCAACACGAAATGGAAGCGCCTCATAATCGACCCGATGATAATTTGCAGCTCCATGCTCGCCATATTACGCCCGATACATGCCCTATGATTGTATAAGTACTGAACCCTGAACCCCGTTAGGAAACCAAAGATCACATACCGGGGACCAACAGAGAACGGAGCAAACGCCTTCGACATGCTGTCACTGTCACCTTCAAACCATCTCTCAGGTCTGAACTCCTCGACATCGTCCCCAAACACCGCTGGGTCCCGATTGATTGTATAACTCGGGATGCTTACAACCGTGCCAGCAGGGAAGTGGTTTCCTAAAATCGTCATCCCACCCTCAGGTACTACACGGGGAAGCCCAATAGCCACCGTTGAGTACAATCGTAATCCCTCGTTGATGACAGCCTGCAGGTAAGGGAGATTCTTCACCTGCTCGGCTGTAGCGACGTCAGAGTCCAGGTGCTCGTCCAGCTCTTTCTGAAGTTTTTCTTGTGCGTTCGGTGTACGCGCGAGGTAGTAGATGATGGTGCTAGCGGAGCTAAGAAGATCATTGAGTTTATGTGTTGCACTGACGGAACGGAAAAATGCCTACTTGGAAGTGGTATCAGATCCTGCAATGAGAAGCGTCAGTGCTTCTGCAGTGAGTTCTTCGTGACCCATGGGATTGCCCTGATAAGCTCAGCACGGTTGCAGAATAATTGGCAAAAAGTTACTCACATCTTCATCTTTCGCGGCTAGCAGCTTGCTAAGCAAATCATTCCTGCCTGCTGGTGCTTCCAACCTCTTCCCTATCGCCACCGTTGCCATCCCTACTATGACGTCGAAGTCTTTTCCAGCCTGCCATAGCCATGGAGTGCACTTCACCAATGGCCTCCACCACCCAGGTAGAGGTCCCGCTGTCGCCAGGAAGGGCGCTAATCTGTTCAAAGTCTTGATAACCTCGATCTCCCTTGTGGCATACTTTGCCCCTACTTTCCCGTAAGAGCTCAACACGGCATGTTGATCTTTAGGAACCAGAGCAAAATCTTTCGCTGCTGCAATCATCCCGAATGGTGCACCAAACACCAGCTCACCGATGATATCGAACGTAAGATAGTTTGCCCCTGCGAACAGCAGTGGTAAGTACGAGGTGGAAAACGAAAGAGGAAGTTCACTTACATGGCAAGCAGTCAAACCACATCCTCCCATCACGACCCGTCCAGCCTTCACCTTCCTCCCCCGACATTCCTTTGAGAGCCTTGTCATATAGCTTGTCCCACTGTCCTAGGAGTTGACTGATGTAACTGCGTACGTGCGGCTCAAACTCGAGGACGCTCTTCGGTGAAAAAGTATGCGAGATGATCTTTCGTTTGCGAGTATGCGCATGGCGATCGCGAATGTCAAATATTCCATGGGATGTTCTCGCAAACACATCATAGAACGACGACTTCAGTGCCTCACTTCCGTGCCCGTATACCAAGGGCTGCGCATCCGATAGGGCCACAGAAATGTGATTGGGCGCTATGCGGACAAAGGGACCTTCAGTGACATAAATTAGCCTTGAAGAGCGCGAAAAGATCTAAACAAGGACTGACCATATTTGCGATGCAGATCATAAACGACCTCCGAACGATGTCCTTGGTAAGCTACATATGCTAGCCACGCATCAGAAAATTTGGCGAGCAGAGGACCGGGATACGAGCGAAGTCGATGAGAGTCGATGAGGTAGGGGACCAGATGAACCAAGACGACCAACGCAACCACAGTTGTGATGACTGTCGGGACGTCAGTATGCAGCGATTCGAAGCTAAGAGGGAACATTGTTGTTCTGTAGCTACTTGATACGAAGGCCTTTTATATGGCTACGTCGCAAAGATTCAGAGGGTACTGCTATGCTTTGACACGGTTACACGGTTACATCAACGCCGAACGTTCCTCCTGCAAGATAGGTCTAAGTGTCAGACCCGGAAATATACAGCGTCAGCAGTAATGACGATGGCAGGAGCTCATGTGAACAGCAGCATTGAATCTTGAGAAGATATTTGTCAGCCAGAGGAAGAAAATGTCGACATCGCATTGCCGTTTTAGTAAAAACGTATCGAAGAAAAGGGCGAAGCGACTTCTCAGACACGATATTCTTCTATAGCGGTGGTCTTTGAGTGTCAGGAACATGTGGAACAACCTCCGCATGAGTCGTCGTTAATTGTCATAAGTCAAAGATTATCCGCATCCGAGTGTATTTGGATGCCTCTGATTACTGGACCGGAAGCGAGGGCCCGTATTCAAGTCCTATTCAATGGGATTCTCCAAGGGTGTCAGGCATGCAATAAGAAGCAGACAAACTTCGAGTGTGGGCAACCAAAGGCACCGTGTTGCATGAGAGTCGTCAATTTAGACTACCTCGGTTCCTAGCGATTGTGGCTGCATTGGGACCTTTTTTGCGGAGAACATCAGTAGTTACACGTCCTTGCCGCCCGTATCATAGATCCCATAGAAAAATCATAAAGACACAGTTTGTGTAAAAATGACATTGAAGGAAAATCATGCTGGAAGATGGGGGACGTTAAAACCAAAGACGAAGAGACGCCGGCAAGAGGAAAGTAATGCCAGCAAATGCCGCGCCGGTGAGCAAATCTCTGAATTCTGTACTAATTGTTGTGGGACGACGTAGCACCTAAAGGACAAGCGCTATGCGCCACATTAGCTAAGCGTAGTTGGACATTCCTGGGGCGACGGTCAATTCTTCTTCAAGCAATTGACCGTCACTCCAGGTAAGTAATTAGCGGTAGCTTACCTCTTCTTTAAAAGCAATTGACCGTCACTCCAGTATTACGCTCCTACACCGAACGCTGCGCTCCATACCTGCAACACTAATTAGGGTCGAAACGTCGTAGCTGCCGAAGTACAGAGCTACCGTCAGATTTAAAAGGTACTGCCTCATATTTCTTGTCCTACAACAGCTGAGGATTATTCATATGATATGATCACCGGAAACAAGGATGATATTCGGAGAAAGACGACGCTTTTCAAGTTTGGCACCACAGTGTAGGAGAAGAAACAGACATAAGCGTTGCATTCTACAACTGAATTTGTGTATACTTGCACATGAAATGATCGTAGAAGCGTATCGTAATGAACTAGAGCACCTCGCGTCTCTTCAAGCCAACACGACATCCGACCGGCTTTCTCAAGATGCCCTCATGTACTTTGAGCTAACCCAAAAGTCATTCAGCAAGAGGCATGTCAAAAAACACCGCTACTTACCTTCTCATCAGGATTCTCCAACACGATATGGAAGTGCTTGAAAATTGACCCAATGATAATCTGCAGTTCGAGGTTTGCCAAATTACGCCCGATACAAGCCCTGTAACAGTACCGGCTCAACCTCAGTTCTGTTCCAAATATGGGATCACATACCGAGGGCCAACAGAGAACGGAGCAAATGCCTTCGAAACGTCGGCACCATCACACTCAGACCATCTCTCAGGCCTAAACTCCTCCACATCGTCTCCAAACACCGCTGGGTCCCTATGAATCGTATACGTAGGCGCACTGAGAATCGTACCCTCGGGGAAGTGATTTCCTAGAATCGTTATACCACCTTCGGGTGCTACGCGGGGAAGACCCATCGCTACCGTGGGATACAGTCGCAGTCCTTCGTTGATGACCGCCTGCAGGTAGGGGAGATTCTTCACTTGTTCAGCTGTAGCGACTTCGGAGTCCAGGTGTTCGTCAAGCTCTTTATGAAGCTTTTCCTGTACGCTCGGGGTGTGTGCAAGGTAGTAGATGATGGCAGTGGTAGAACTGGGCAGAACATTGAGTTTATGCATCGTATTGATAGAATATTGAAAGACATACTTGGCAGTGGTATCAGATCCGGCAATGAGAACAGTTAACGCTTCTGCAGTAAGTTCTTCTTTGCCCATTGGATTACCCTTAGTATATCTAGTGCGTTAGCACTAAGCATAGTCGAGGTAATTGGGAAAAGCTACTAACGTCTTCGTCCTTCCCAGCTTGCAGCTTGCTAAGTATATCGTTCCTATCCGTCGGCGCCTCTAACCTCCTCGATACAGCCATGATTGCCAACCCTATAATGTCACGGAAGTCCTGTCCGCCCTCCCACATGAGCGGATTCAGCTTAATTAGTGACCTCCACCACCCAGGCAAAGCTCCCAACGTCGCAAGGAACGTCTGCGAAGGACCACCTATCGTCTTGATAACCTGAATTTCCCTCGAGGCATGTTTCACCCCCACCTGTCCATAAGAGTTCATCACGGCATGTTGATCCTCAGCCATTGGAGCGGAATCCTTGCCTGCTGCGGTCATCCCGAACGGCCTTCCAAATGCTAGATCACTGATGATATCGAACGTGACATAGTTTGCCCCTGCAAGGAGCAAGTCATAAGTACGCACAGAAGACTGATAGAGGATGTTGCTCACATGGAAAGCAGTCCAACCAAAGCCTTCCATCCCGACCCTTCCAGCCGTCACCTTCAACCTCACCCGACACGCCTTTCAAAGCCTGATCATACAGCTTCTCCCACTGTCCCAGCAGCTGAGCGACATAACGGCGGACATATGGCTGGAACTCCAAGATACTTTTCTGCGAAAAGCTGTGTGAGATGATCTTCCGTTTGCGAGTATGGCTCTGGCGCTCGCGGACGGTAAACAGACTACGAGATGTCGTAACGAACACATCGTAGAACGATGACTTCAGGGATCCATTTCCGTGTCCGTATATCAGTGGCTGAGCGTCCGGCAAAGCTATGGAAATGTGGTTAGGTGCTAGGCGGACGAAGGGACCTTCAATGAGACCAATCAGTCCTTGAACAGCGCGAAAACAAATTTCAGAACACACTGACCATATTTCCTATGCAGATCGTGAATGACTTCCGAACGACGTCCCTGGTAAGACACGCATGCTAGCCACGTATCGGAGAACTTGGCGACGAGAGGACCGGGATACGAGCGAAGGCGATGAAAATCGATGAGGTAGGGGACCAGATGAACCAAGACGACCAAAGCGACAACAGTGGTGATGACGGTCGGGACGTCGGTATGCAGCGATTCGAAGCTAAGACAGAGCATTTTAATCCTGAATGTATATGCGAGGGCTTTTATATGGCCGCAATCTCGAAGGAACGGAGAACATTGTCATGGCCTAGCGAGGTCACATTGACATCGAACCTTCCTTCCATAAGGCCGTGTGATGACAGGTCCATACATCGGACGGAAATGTACGTTACACTGTGAGAGAGTGCAATCACTGGAGCTTAGGTTTTCGAATGGGAATAAAGATTATCCTTGAGAAATTGTTAGTCATATAGAGAGAAGACATCCAACACCAACTCACGGTATGCATTAGTGCAAAACTTATCGGATAACAAGGCGAGGGGCCCACTTCTCGAAAGGCGATATATTTCTACCGCAATGCATTTTTGGTACCAGGAAATAATGGAAGGGTTCTGATTACACGCAGAATACATTAAATCTGCGTATTCCATCGGCCAAGATGCAACGAGCTACGGGCTTAGTCGTTCTTATTAGCCAATGAGTCAAAAGTTTATCCGTGCTATCCGAACGCAGGTAAATTTTGTCGAATTTATTGGATAGCGAAAGACATCCCACAAAGACACAAAGACACTAGCCTTGTCGTCAGAAGCAGAACTGAGAGGTCTTGAACTTTAAGCGTTGTCGATGCGATAGTTCGAACGTTCGTATGAAAGCAAATGTTGATGGCCTTGCGAGTCCTGCGAGTTCGCAAGTCCGGTCCGGCCGCGGGTTCGATATCCGCCCCTGGATAAGAAGTTTTCTTTCAATAAGCACCTAGCACCAGCTGTATAGAAGGGTTGACGCCCATCCTTACCTTCTCCACAAGCGTTTTAGGGCTGGTCAAGCTTAGGCCCCAGCAGCGTCGGA
This sequence comes from Desarmillaria tabescens, assembly GCF_030435595.1. NCBI lineage: Eukaryota > Fungi > Basidiomycota > Agaricomycetes > Agaricales > Physalacriaceae > Desarmillaria > Desarmillaria tabescens. Next base: position 525,098 of record NW_026848302.1, read on the forward strand.
GTTATTCGGAGTCTTGTCCAACTCATCATTAATTCTTTTGAGCCCGCCTGCCTCGATGAACTCGCTTTTCGTCTATTAAACCATGAACGTACTAAAGTTCTCATTGGATGGTCGATCTTCGTTGAGTTTCTTCTCCTTCATCACCTGCCAATATACAAGGATTGACTCCTTACAGGTAGCCGTTCCAGAGTAGACATTCTTTCTAAATTCTGCATGTTTGCCTCGATGGACGTGGGCGCCGATTTTAAATGATGAACTTGAGCCCCAGAGTTTTATCTTAGCTTCACAGGACGCGCAGGTACTACAACGTACAGCTCCACGACTAAATCTCCCCGTCACCATCACTGTCTTTTCAGCGCAGTCACCCAGCACCCAACCTGAAACATGAAGGCACGACCGCTTGGACTCGGAATCTTCTTTCCTTTGTTCCGCAGAGTGGAATATCGAGGCGGTGTATTGTCGTTTCAGATGCATAGGTGGTGTCTTGGCATTGCCTCCGCGGAGTCTTTCTCGCCTAGCGGTCGACATCATATGGACCCACAACGCGACTCCGTGTTGCCGACTGACCTGGAAAGGCGGCGCGTCGACGCAAATTTGACGGAGAGTATCTGCTGGTACCTGGTAGGGGAGATACCTAAGAGAACACAAGTAAACCTTCTTCTCATGAATGAGACCCTTCTGTCTCACTATACAAGTTTCTGCTTCCAGACTCACCGCGATCAAAGGGTAGGGGTAGGTACCCCTCAAGCGTATATATGCCCCCGCTATTCGGTCAATTGTTTCTCACTCAATACAAACATGATTACCAACAACCAACTTATCCAAACTACCGGTTATCTCTTTGCCATCGCGATTGCGATGGCATTATCTGTCACGGTCTTCGTAAAGGTATGCAGCCCACATTGCGGCTGTACCTCCTTCATCATCTAATCTCTTCATAAATTAACAGGACATCCTCGCTCTTATGGCATTTCGCGCACCATCTACTGTCGTGCGGGAATATCCTCGCATTGCTGTTATGGTCAAAGTCGAAGTTGTTACCTCACAATATTCGACATCATCCGACTCTACCTTGGCCCAAGTGTCGTCGGAATGCTATAGTGGCGCACGAGTGGGCAAACGTAGTCGGTAAGTTGCTTGACGCTTTGTTGTTCTGAACTCGTTACTCATTGCTGCATACAGCTCGTTCTAGCTTAGACGAGCCCCCATATCTCAGACCTCAAAGGCTACCAATCACCGTCGACACGGTCCATTTACGGTCCATTTTTGTATGAATCGACCTTCCCGTGGCACTGGTCACACCTTAACTTGTCTGGTCGAGGGGGACGGTGCAGAGGGAAAGACAAGCCCAAATAGTAGACGACAACGCCTTTCTTCACCTTAAAGACGGTGCGCATGCGGAGGGCCGATGACGCTGGAAAGTGGCAGACGGAGGCGTTATACATCTCAACGCATCACAAGATTTACAACGGACGTGCCGGATAGTACTAGTCGCGGGCTTACCTATCCTGTCGTGCTGTGCCATCTACTATTACTTCACACCCATTGTTTCCACCTTTGTCGATATGTTCGTCTTCTTGCAATCGACGATACTTGCCATATTGCTGCCAGTGTACTTGAAGCGAGCGCAAGCCTATTCCGCGGCAAATGCCGGTTCCCCTGAGTCTACCTCTTGACCTCGACCAACATTACTGTTCCTGCTGTGCTGAGCGCATCACACTCTTTCAAAACATAAGGGCACCATGCTAGCATATTCACTATTACTCGGTGTCACCAAACTGAAGGCGTCGAACGAGTCTCTATCGTTGGAAAGCGAGCATTTTAGATTGTATCTAGCCCCTATTCGCGTCGAATAGCTGCATCCGCGGAGCCATTCTTCGAAATACTTCCGCGTGTGTACATGTAGACCCACAACGCGACGGGAAGGCTATGTTAAGAGACCATAGTCATTTTCCCTCATTTGCTATAGGTTCCAGTGCTCATCAAGAGGCCCGTATAGTAATAACACGTACTTGCCCCTTTATTTATCATTTATCAACCTGCCTCGCCAACCAATGTCATGATCCGAATTCGTCCAAACCATCGGTTACGCCTTCTCCGCTAGCTACATAATGATATTTCGCCTGGCTGTCCTACCCGCTCTCCGCCAATCTTTGTTGGCCCTAACACGACACGCAGGACATCCCTCGATCTGGACCTGGGCCAAGGTGGAGGTTATCATATCCCATTATCGGACTATACATGAACATAGTTGGCGTAAAGTGTAAGATATCCATTCTACTTGGCAAGTCTTGCTCATCAATTTTGAGAATAGCTCGTATGTACTCGTACCCTGCGTCTTAGTTTGGCATAAATCCGACAAAGACCGCGCGCGACCTCACGGAAAATCCCCAACGGCAAAGTCATGATTCGCGAAAAATTTACGCGGCGAACTCGATCTTTATTATATTATTTAAGCGAGGCGTCGTCGCCAAGTACGAGGACCGTTCTATCCTCGTCGACGTCGGTTAAGTTGTGGGTAAAAGAAAGAAAGAAAGAAAGAAAAAACACGCCATTCTGAACGGATACGTTCGAGTTTGGAGATACAAGGGCCCGTTGGACACTGAATCGTGGATTGTGGGTGATTGACCCTTTGCGATAGGAGCGCACGTTCCGACTATGACCGATATGCATGTCAGGAGAGAATATGACTTTGATTTTGCTCACTGTCCAGGCCCCCCCCTAGCTTCTCGATACGACCTTCGCCCGTGGAATATGGAATGCGAATACCTAACTGCGCTTGGTGAAATCTCCCTTTGGCTTTCACTATCTATGCACTTAACTGCGCCTTAGATCCGGGTTTCATCCCTTTTTTTCTTTGAGGAGTGCAGAGAATGGTGCGTTTGGCAGGGACGATCCCTGTAGAAAATGACGCATCGCTCCGACAAGCACGAAAGGAGAAGCAAGGCGTGCGGGCGTTGAGCGGATAGTGGGTTGCGAGTACCTAGGAGAACGTCCCGACAAGCACGAAGAACTGTTGAGGCGACTTTGAAATTCCCCCACTGCGGTTTAGGAAATCGTATGTTTGTTTCGAGTTCGAAGAGTGGGTGCTTACTTTTTGAGTTGGACAGGAATTAATTTTGAGGAATGTTCTGGGAGAAGATGCGAGTCTAGCCCCTTGGACCTTGGATTCGAAGAAGTGCTAAGATGTCACAGACTTGGACGTCGGTGTGCAGGTTGAACCGCGGCATCCTTGGTAGAGTAGTCGTGCAAGATTATTATGATTACGCTCTGCCGTCGAGGCTTGTCTCGAGTCATCGTTTTATTTCAGCCGCGCAATCATCATATCTGATCGTCAGACTTGCTCTGGATTTTCCATAACTGGCCGCACAATCATATCATATCGCCTACGGTGTTGTGTTCTCGATTTTCGGCTAGCCGCATAATCGTAGGTTGTTTCCCCGCAGAGGGACCTAGGCCTCCAATGTTAATCCGAGCATTAGGCTGGGCGATGGAGGATGTTTTTTCGCTGAGGCTCAAAGTTGGAGGCATCCATTAGTGGGAACCTGAAGGAAGCACAGAACACCAATAAGGCCCAAGTTGGAACACCGTAGACATCGGTCGGATAATACGTGCGGTGGCGATGACGCGGTTGGCTAATTTTAATGGCAGTCACTGGTCAAGTCAAAAAATGAAGTGTCCTGACAAAATGCACAGTACGATGGAAGGGTGCTGTATTATGTGGCGGTGGCGAAACATGAAATCCGTTATTCTCTACTAGAGCTCCATGATTCGCGCAGTAATTGGCGTTTTGGTTTCCGTGTTAGTAGGGACAAGGAACCCTCGAGGTGTTGGGTATGCCAAGTGCGGTGCAAGAGATCTGCGCTAAAAGTTTCGGAAGTAAGGAGGCGGTGAATTGTGAAATGATGACGCATACTCGGTGACAGCGGGCCATCCTCGCGTCGACATGATCCGGTTTCGGCATGGCAGGCTGATATATAAGGTACGCACTGGCCTGCCTTGGAGCCTTGTCTTTGCTGGCCTTCCCTCGCCTACCTCCTAACAAACCTTTTACCTCTCTTCTCTACTCCCAAAACTAACGATCTCACGATGAACTTTACGCTCTTCATCACCGCCCTCTTCGCCCTCCTCTTCCCCATGTCGGTTCTCTCAGCACCTGTTCTCGTTTCTCGAGATGTATATGCCCCAGCTGTCGTTCTCCCAGATAGCGGTTCAGTGTGGACTGTTGGCTCTACACAGACGGTCACTTGGGATGCGTCTAGTCCCCCTACGCAAATCACGAACCCCACTGGGACGATAAGGCTCAGGAAGGGGAACAAGACTGATATGACTTGTGAGTTTTCTTCTTTCGTTATTTGATTGCGTGATGTCTGACAACGTGGGTAATGTAGCGGTTCTTGCTGAAGGATTCAGCATTCTTGACGGGCAAGTCGAGGTGACGGTACCGAGTGTTGAACCTGGCAGTGATTACCGAGTTGTCTGTGCGTACCATCGTTCTTTGCTTTACTGGGCACAGTGTTGACCTCTCCGTTCAGTGTTTGGAGACTCCGGTAACTGGGGTGAAACCTTTACCATCACCAACTGAAAAGCGGCATGGCTTCTACCCACAGCCCCCGCACCACACCTTTAAATCACATCTCCCTTTGGACACCTCCCTTTGTACCAATGCTTAATTGTACCACCAAACAATGTTACGAGCGGGGTTTATAGCCCTGCATATAATGATGGAACGGACATGACTTTTCGGACAGTATCTCAGTGTATAATGTTGTTACGTATAGTTGTACTGTTTTGAGGACTTTGCTTAGTCTACTACTTAGTTAGAGCGTTGTAATAGTTTTGATGACATTTAATGACTTTCGTTCTGCGAAAAACGTGTTGGATATTGGCTACGGTGATTGTCCTGTATGAAGAAGGCCCTACTGCGTCGTGGTCAGTGCGATACAGGAGTTATTAAAAAAAGTACACGAGGAGACTTTAACCTAAAACGACATGTCCATGCTGCTGCTGCTCCATGCCCGTACAGCCCTACTGCGCCGTCATACTGTGCTCTTTCATATGCGGGGTCGGGAGCCCTAAAGACCAAATTTGCCAAGGGACGCCTGCACCGCACCGTAGCTGCGCTACTCCGAGTCGGGACTGAGCACGCAGTAGTGGCACGGCCAGAATCGCCAGCCTGAGTACTACTCTTTCACATGACCATGAGTTTTCCAGGTCGATACCGCATGCTGCAGGCGAGGTCATCGTGAAGAGATGCGATGCGGCGTTTGCCGATCCGGGTTTCCTTCTTACTATCACCTTACCTCACCCTCACTCAGTCACCGGTATGCTTCAAACCGTAACATCGCCACATACTGGGTCTCGCCCAGCGGGTTCTTCGCGTACAGCCTGCCGTGTGTCTTCTCCGACGACTGCTACCCATAATAGCTGTCTTTAGGGCATATGACGCACATGGACAAGAACGATACCGTCCATGTTCATGTAAACTCAAACAGGCCAGGCCGGTGTTCCTGAACGCAACTAGCTAAAGGTTCTGACCATTGCAAAGGCCGCTGATTTACAAAGTTGATGTATTTGGCGGCATTCGAAGGTCTAGGCAGAATTTCATCTGTCCTTCAAGGTTTCCGGGCGGCGCTATATCCGAACACTGCATCCTCTATGGTACCCCTTCCTCGCCCGGCTGACTCTTGACCGGTGACAGGATATGTCTACTGTGCAAAGCAAGGCTCCGCGTCATTCGTTCCCTCGCTCTGTTAATGCCCTCAAGCAGATAGCCCTTCCGGAGTTCAATGAAGGGTTTGGATCGTTGAGCTCGATTCCCCGGGGGGGCGGGCGTTGTTTGGCGTAAGAGAATAGAAGGCCGTAGTGTAGGAATGATAAGGATAGGGTTGGTCGAAAGGCGGATGCCGGATGGAGCATGGCAAGCTGGGCGATGCATACCGTGATTTAGGTGAGCTTCGTCGTTCTCCCAGCTCATGTCGAGCTCATTTCTTAGCATAGATTCGACTTGAAGTGCCTGTCGATACTTATCTAGTCTTGCCGGAAACCTGGGCAGGGTACCTCTTTGAAAAAACGGAGTTATTCGGTTCCTGCGCGACGTGACCCTCTGAGCAATATTTTGTTCGAATGCGACGTTTAGCACCACGTTCCAAAGACTCTTCGTATCTGCAAACATTTCCGGTGGATTTTCCTACGCTCGTCAAGGGCATATGTATCAATGCGGCACCTGCCGATCGCGCCTCTCCTTCCTTTCAGGCGCCTTTGTTCTCGAATACAACAAACCGTCTTGTCATGCACCCATCATTTTCAACGCCACTATTCTACCCTCAACTTCCATTGTAGACACTATGACAACATCTACGGACATGGTTGTCATTGTCCTCTACAATGAATGCCACAAAGAGTCAGAACCAGGATTGATATTTATACTCTCAGTGAGAGATTGTTCGCCTGTAACTTTCCCTTCAAAATGATCGAGTGCATTATATGCTACGACCCGCTCACGGATCCCTATGCAGCGGCCTGCGGTGAGCTCCAATGGGTATTGACGTCGACTGGGATCGTGCTTAACGCCCTTGCCATAGGTCATATATTCTGTCTGGCGTGCATAGACAGATGGTTCGCCTTCAACTCGCCACAACAACGCGTATGCAAATGCCCTACCTGTAATTCAACGATCAATAAGTGTGAGTCGCCCTTCTCTTTCACAGGGCTATTCTTCTGATAGCCGATTAATGGTAGTCGGTGTGAGTAATACGTGTCAACAACGGTCATATCCGTGTTGACCTCCCCCTCCTCAGCTTCGCAAGGTATATGTCCCCCCAGTCTGAAGCGCTAGTGGAGGAGTTGTCTGCGTTACGCACACAAGTCAAGGACCTCGACGCGTGCAACGCGTCTCTGAAAACTGAAGTAGAAGGGCTGAGAAGCGAGGTGGAGGGCTATAAGAGTTTGACTGAAGAGCTCTTGGCGGACATGTACACCGAAGATGAAAACCGGCAGCAGGAGAGAAATCGAGTGGCATGCGCCCTACATGGCGTTTTTACCAGCATTAGAACTGTCTTTCTGCGAAAGACCGTTTTACTTGGGGTGCTCTCCGCACTCTGGAACGCTCTTGTTAGCGTTGGATGTGCCCTCTTCCTGCAGACCGTTTGGCTTGGCATCGAGATCGTTTGGCGCGTGGTGACTCGTCCGGAAGAGTGTCTGAGGGAGGTGGCATTCTATGTGTGGCTATTCACTGACGTCGCTGCATCGGCAATGATTCTTGCTCTCGCGCTGTACGTGTTCCTTCGTTAGTGTTTTCGGTTCTCGTGGATGTTGACTCTCTCTGTGTAGGCTTGGGATTCTTTGTGGGGACTATGAATGTATAGTGATCTGGCTCGACTTCGGGTATCCGAGGCTGTGCGGATTGCTTGAGTGCATAGGGAGAAAGAGTAACGCGTGTTTGGTTCGTCGGTTTAGTGAAGAATGAATTATCTGTTGGTGCTGAATAAGAAAATAAGATGATGTGAACGCGCGCTGTTGGTGAGGGATGCTGGCTTTGGACCAGGGGAAAATTCAAAGCGTGCCAAGAACTGGAAGGCCGTGCCGGACTTGCGAATTCACTGATTACCCTCATGCAACGAATGGCTTGTATCGCTACCACTAGAAGCACAAAGCTCGACGTCTGTCAGCTGTGCGTCTCTGGTCTTTCCTTCTGGCCGCAACCTTACCGTCTTTGAAGAGACGAGTTGATTAAATATGCTTCGAGTCCGGCTCCCAAGGCCCGGTCTAGTAATCAGAAATACCCAACCACATTCGGATGCGGAGAAACATTGGCTAATGATAACGACTCAGCTGGTCGTTGTTTTCCTATGGGTCGAGCTATCTCCCCTCTAGTTGGGATTCTAGGCTTTCTCAACATGAATGGATAGCCCTATTGCTGGTCGTAAAATCACCTCCATGCGATACATTTTTCGCCACTGCTGTGCAGTTGACGTCAAAAGCATTCTCTACGCGAAAACTTTGTTCCAAGGGGGATTTCGAAATTATGCCGTTCGGATGAGGCTCACTGTTGCTCTGGTCGTTTTCACACAGTATAACGTACATCAGGTCCGATGCATGTATCACAAGGTCTTCGAGTAGGGGACGATTCGGTGTCAATGTGACGCCGTTGGCATTTTGCCGCACTTGATTGGCTATAACAGCTATGTCTCCATTTATTGGGCCCCTGCAGTGAAAGGATAAAAGGCCTTCGTTTGGAATATCTTCATATACGACAAGATGTTTTCCCTTCCTCTCGAATGGCTTCACGCAGACTTTCCATCGGTCATCGTTAGTGTTATGGTATTGGCCGTCCTGGTTCACCTGGTCCCCTACCTGATTGACTCTCATCGTCTTCGCTCGTATCCCGGTCCTCTACTCGCAAAGTTTTCCGATGCTTGGCTGGCGTACGTGGCTTACAAGGGACATCGTTCGGAAGTCGTCCATGATCTGCACAAGAAATACGGTTAGTGTATTCCTTGGATTTTTTCATGCTCGTCAAGGGCTAATTAAAGTCTTTCAAGGTCTCTTCGTTCGTATTGCGCCTAACCACGTTTCCGTAGCCGTGTCGGATGCGCAGCCGATGGTCTATGGGCACGGAAACGGGGCCTTGAAATCACCGTTCTACGACGCTTTCATTACTACGGAGCTTGGTATATTTACTGCTCGAGACCGCCAGACTCATACACGCAAACGAAAGATCATCTCGCATACTTTTTCGCAGAAGAGCGTGTTGGAGTTTGAGCCGCATGTGCGCCGTTACATCGGTCAATTGCTGGGACAGTGGGACAAGCTATATGATAAGGCTTTGAAAGGTATGTCGGGGGAGGAAGGTGAGGGTTGGACGGGTCGTGATGGAAGGCTTTGGTTGGACTGCTATCCGTGTAGGTGGAGGTCCTCTATCATCTTCTTCGTGTGCTAACTACCGCTGTTCGCAGGGGCGAACTATCTCGCATTTGATGTTATCGGCGACTTGGCGTTTGGAGCTCCGTTCGGGATGATCATGGCAGCCAAAGATTCCGCTCCCGTAGCTCAAAACCCTCAAACTGTAATGAAGTCTTACGGACAAGCAGGAGCGAAATACACTTCGAAAGAAATTAGGGTTATCAAGACTTTGGGTGGACCGTCGGAAACGTTCCTAGTGACCATGGGAGCGATGCCTGGGTGGTGTAGGTCGCTGCTCAGGCGAGCTCCGCTGTTTTGGAAGGCTGGAAAAGACTTCGATGCTATTGTCGGGATGGGAATTACTGCTGTGTCGAAGAGGTTGCAGACACCTACGGACAGGAACGATTTGCTCAGCAAGTTACAAGCTGGAAAGGACGAAGATGTGAGTGGCTCTTCTCCAATTATTTCTGCGGTTGTGCTGACCTGCATTATTTGCGAAGGGTAACCCAATGGGAAGAGAAGAGCTCACCGCAGAAGCGCTGACGCTCCTTGTTGCAGGATCTGATACCACTTCCACGTAGGTCTAATTCTGTTCCATTGGTGCAATGCTTCAATTGAATCATCGGTTCAGCTCTACCTGTGCCATCATCTACTACCTCGCACGCACACCTAGCGTACAAGAGAAGCTTCAGAAAGAGCTGGACGAACACCTGGACTCTGATGTGGCTACAACCGATCGGGTGAAGAACCTCACCTACTTGCAGGCGGTCATCAACGAAGGACTGCGACTGCACCCCGCAGTGTCTATGGGGCTTCCTCGCGAAGCACCTGAAGGTGGAATGACGATTTTGGGAAACTACCTCCCTGCTGGTACGGTTATCAGTGTTCCTATTTATACGACCCATCGGGACCCAACGGTGTTTGGGGACGATGTCGAGGAGTTTAGGCCTGAGAGATGGTTCGAGTGTGATAGCGCCAGCGTTTCGAAGGCGTTTGCTCCGTTCTCTGTTGGTCCTCGGTATGTGATTTCGGTTGTTGAACAAGATTGGAGGCTGAACTTATACTGTCACAGGGGCTGTATTGGGCGTAATCTGGCGAACATGGAGTTGCAAATTATCATCGCATCGATTTTGAAGCGGTATCATTTCGTTTTGGAGAATCCTGATGACGGTGTAAGTGCTGATGGTTTTTGTTTGGCGTCTGTCTCGCTGAAATTTGGATTAGCTCAAAACACAGGAGGGCCTCTTGAGAAAGCCGGTTGGATGTCGTGTTGGCATAAAGAGACGTGAAGTGCTCTAGTTTATGGTAAGCTAATGGTATGATATCATGTACGAGTATATGCATCCAAATCAAGATGTGAAATCTAAAGTAACTTCGAACTTTGGCATATCGTTTGAATATACTGCGTACATGGGAAGCAAGGATCTAGAGCAGGGAACGTCCGGGTATAGCTTTATAGGCTTGGTCGGTGAACCTTTCTGCTACTATTCGAATTTTATTGACAAACACCTTTCCTTCCGAAAGTATATGGTTCTCGACTCTATTTGCATGGTTTTAGTACGCCTCGTTTGTCCTACTGATAGCAAAACGGGTTCCGACTACCGATGTCAGGTTAAAGTACTTAACAATGGTTGACTTCTAGCAGGCGTTCAAACTGCCATCAACAAGTCACTAGCAGGCAAGACTTCGAGGGGCCCTGACCCATTCTGGCATTTGCCGATTCTGCTTTTCCTTTGTCTTCAGGATGTTGGTGTTGGCAACGGCTCAAGGCCCTAGGGTATGCGCACTTTGGGTTTGTCACCCTTCGCCCTGTTTTGTTGAAACTACTGTGACAACTGAATTTCTAGCCAATGCATTTGGGAATATCTTTGCCTTCGCGTAGTTTCCCTCGGTGGTAACTTCTTCGAGGCCTTTATCTATACTGCCTCACCGAGGGTTTCTTGGGAGTCCCTCCGAAGTGACTGGATGCATAATATTTATGCCACGAACCCCTCATGCTGCCTGTTGTGGGTGAGTCTGATGGATACCCACTTTGGCGACTGGCGCCGGTTCCCGCTAGGACGTGTTTTACGTCCGCCGTGCATCGAAGAGTAGTTCTCAATAGCTGCACGTCTGTAAATATTCCAGCTGTCAGGTCGTGATCAATAGAGGAGATCACGAATCGTTTCCTCCCTCTTATACATTCTCATGATCCTGTATAGCCAGCGCGCGCGATCCGCTCCTAATCCAACTTCCCTCTTTCCCAGCCTCGACGATGTACGGACTGACGGACCGACAAGCCGCATTATCAGCCTCGGAAGAAAGGAAGCAATGATGAAAGAACCAACTCTTGCGAGCTTGGATTCTCTGAATCTCACTATCCTTCGTGTCCACTATGACTGGCTCATGCAGCATCTGCATCTCCGAGCCCGATACACCTGTCTGTCCGCCGTGCGGTGAGTCATTACCTCCACTCCTCGTCTACTGTACCAAGTTTTTGACCGTGACTAGGCCACGTATACTGTTCAGCATGCCTGGATAACCATATCGCGAGCTATACCACCATTGAGCAAGGCGTACATACCTCTTGGTGCCCAAACTGTCGAGTCCGATTTCCTCTGGGTGTGTTTCCTCTCTTGGTGCTGTTTGTGTCCTTGCTGTTTATCTATGGTTCTAAAGGAGAGCCAGACAGCAACGTCAGTACCCCTTCTGAAATCTTCCCCTCTCATATCCTAATGCACACTTAAGCTCCATCATGTTCCACTCAAATTCAGGCCATTCATCACGTCTGCTGTTCGTCGACTCTTCCCAGGCGAGGGATCCGGCGAACCCGAACCCGAATCCCGCGGATCAGAGGGAATACGCAAATTGAAGCGTCTACTCAAATCCAAATCCAAAGCTAACTACCGACGAAGGAAAGAGATCGAGCGACTGAATGATGCACTGCGCGTGGCAAGGGATGGGGAACATAAAGCCAAGGATGACCGGGCTGTCTGTCAGCGTGAAAATTACCGCCTGATGGATACGCTACGCGTCGCAAGGGATAGGGAACAGAAAGCCAAGGATGACCGAGCTGCCTGTCAGCGTGAAAATTACCGCCTGATGGATGAGCTCAGGTCTGAACGTCAGCGTGATCCATTGAAGGAGCTGGATCCGGATTTGAAAGTCGTATTTGGCATTGGGCTTCTAACCGTTGGGGTAATGTGAATGACTATTACTTGCGCAGTCTTTATCCTTTTGCTCACGGATTATGCAGCATGATTTGTTTGATGGTCATTGCATTCAAAGTGATAAAGAAGATACCCTTCCAGACTTTATTCAACTGGTGTATGATCTTCCTCCGTCACGCGCTGAATACGATGTACCGCCATTGGGTGGAACATGGGTACCCTCTCCTCTTACAGTTGTTGGAACATTGCTCAGACCCGGAATTGACTGAAGGTGCGTACCGCTTCCTGTGTCCATGTGATCTCGGTACTTAACTGATACTTATCGTAGGAAAGGATGGACAGACATGAGTAATTTTTGTACTAGAAACATCAGAAAAATGCAGCAGTTAATCCTAAAATCGATCTGACCTCAAGATGGAAGAGTCATTCAAAGCGTGATAGGATAGCTTCCGTGAGTGACCTGATATTTTCCAGCTCTTTCATCCTCCCTACTACTGGTGCTTTCCAGGACCGCGTATGCTTGTTGGTGGTATCCTTAGTATAAATGAGGTCCCCACCCTCTCCTAGCCTCCGGGTTAACCAATCTCTGAGGAAAGTACTACAAGGAAGGAGAGTGCAATCCAGCAAATGCCGGCATTGCTTTTCCTTCCTCCACACCTCGTTAGAGGATTCTTTACTTGCATTTCCATAGATCCTATGTCCGTTAGTCGATCGGGCCATTTCGAGCATGTCTTCATACCGGCATAACGGGCCGACAAGCCGCATTATCAGCCTCATACATAAGCTAGGTGTTGACAAGCAAGGTAATTGCGTGGACTCGGCACCTTTCTTTGTGTCCACCATGACTGGCTCGTGCAGGACCTGTCTCTCTGAGCTCGATGCGCCTGTCTGTCTGCCGTGCGGTGAGTCATCCGATTCCGCCTCCGCCGTACCCAGTTTTCATTCCGACTAGGCCATATATATTGTTCGGCATGTCTGGACACCCACATCGTGGGCCATACATCTGTAGAGCAGGGCGTCCATACCTCATGGTGTCCATATTGTCGAGATAGGTTCCCTCTTGGTGCGTTTTCTTTCTTGCCAATCTGTCCCCACTGATTGTGTACTGGCCTGTAGGAAAGCCAGACAGTAACGTCAGTGCCCCTCTGAAATATTCTGTTTCATATCATGATCCAAACTCAAGCTCAAACGGGTTCCACTAAAATTCCGGCCCTACGTCATAGCTGCCTATCGTCGACTCTTTCCAGGCGAGGAACCCGACAGATCTGAAGATACTCCTAGAACAAAGGAAGAACTGCGAACACTGAGAGAGCGACTCAAATCTGAATCCCGATCCAACCGCCGAAAAGAGAGAGAGATCAAACGGCTAAACAGAGTACTGAGACAGAGGGGAGCTGTTTTTCGTGGCAATCTTCGCTTGAGGGATGTCTCGGACGCCATATCCAACCCCAGGTTGTTAGCTTTTGGAACACCGTGAGTGGCTAGTGATTAGATGGTCTTGATACTTTGCTAACGGGCTATGCAGGATGCTTCGTATGTTGGTTGCATTTGCGGTGATGAAAAAGACACCTTCCCAGGCTTTGCCTGGGTGGGTTACTTTAAGCCCTGCTTACAACCAAACACTGATGTACTGACCGAATCCTTTCCTATTGGGCTCCGTGGCACTGTATCTTCCCTTCATTTTGACATCCCATCTACCTGTACATGTTATATTATGGCGACCACAATACTTATATACATGTAGTACACATATCTTGTTCTTTCTTCTTGACCCCCACCATCATATTTACCATACCCCGCCTTTCGTCTTCCCTTGTACGTCTACTACTACCGGTAGTCTTCTGCAATACAGACACTCTCCCCGTTCTCTCCCTCATATTGTAAGTCACCCCCACCGCTGGGCATGAGTGATTTTTGAAATAAAATTGTACATAAAATGAAGCAGTTGATCCCAAAATCAGTCTGACCTTAACCCGAGTGAAAATGGAAGAGCCATTTAAAGTGTGACAGAATAACTTCCATAAGAGATACCATCTCTTTCGTCCCCCCTACCACTACAATTGCTGCTGCTTCACTGTGAACATGGCCGGCTCGTGCCCCGCATGTCAATCTGAGGTTAAGGCCCTGTTTTCTCTTCCCTGTGGTGAGCTCCTTATGACTTCGTTTCTTTCACTTTCTTCAAGTCGCCTGTAGGTCATATATACTGCAAGCAATGCATAGATAAGACGGAAACACTGGATAGCAATCAACACAGAGAGTTCACCTTCAATGCTTCGCGGTGTCCAAACTCGAAGTGCCGCAAGCCGTTCCCCCGCGGTATGCGCGTATTCGTCGCTTTTGCTTCAAAAGCTTATTACCCTTGCGTCCCCAGACCCATTAGAAGGGAACGTATGTAATTCCGTTTCACCGTGTTCTGTGTGTCAAGACCTTCTTGTTCAGATACAGACCGTGCCGCGTAAATTCCGACCCTACTTGCTCCCCGCTGTCCGTGAGATCCTTACCGACCCTGATGGCTCGGTAAAGCGCGAGAACGAGCGACTCAGGGAAGTGCTGGAGTGTCAGCAGGCGCGAGGTGAATATATGATGCATATGATACGTGAAAAGGACCGACAACTGCATCAGCTACGAGAGATGGCGGTGTGGAGGAAGCTGCCGCTGTTGCACGTCAGCGTGTATTTGCTTGGGTGTGTTTTTATTGCTTTCATGTGGGTTGCTCTCTATGTCGTCTACCTAATATTACTTATGCGTTGTGCAGAATGATTCTGGGATTGAGTCAGATTATTTCTATTTTGCCTATACATCCCAGTACATGTTTCCGGTCTACGTGCTTCTAGTAAATGGGCTCTAATTATTCTATATGTATCTTCCATTCAGCCCTTCTTGTCTTTTATCTATGGAATTTTCTATTCGGTTCATGATGCTCTGGATTCATCTTTTTGTATGGAGCATCCCTGTGTGGCGTATGATAAGAAATTAATAGGTACTAGATGGTACGTTTTACAAAACAAGCACTCCCAAATATGTGTCCCATGATGCTGTCCGTTTCATCATATGGCTTGTTTACGGAGCTTTAGTTCCATACCTCGCCGCCTTTAAGTCCCTCGGCGAAGTCGGCGCGTATGACAGCTCCTAAGGCGCCAATCACGTTTATATCTACGTGCTTTCATTGGCCTCCGACTGTCAGGTGCTCGTCGTAACCTGAAAGACATCTCCTTTTAATTTAGCGATCTCCCTCCGCTGGCAATACAATCTGGTAGCACTTTATATTGAGCGAAATAAGTAGGGCACAACTCTTGTATGATTCAATCATGACGAGATTCATTATTCTGGTTTGCACTATTGCCCGGACTCCGTGACGCGACGCGTCGCGCTACACGCGTATAATTAGGTCCGTGATTTGATAATCAGATCACGCGGGGAGCATGGGAACTTTCTCCTCGGTTCCGGTTTTCGTCCCTGTCTGTCGCTGCCAGCGTCGACCAGTACAAGCCTGAGCGCAATGTCAATGTTCGCATGATAAAGTTCTGACTTTCGGTATGTGTTCCGTTATCAGACGTCTAAAGCTCACTAGCGCTCAAGTTTTGACAGCGTATAACTTTCTAGGCTCGTGTTCAAGCGATTCTCGCACCGGCTATTTTCCAATCAGTGGGCGTGTTAGCATCGAATATTCCGAGATAAGCCTGGAGCGAGGTACGAGCGTAGGGCTTATCGGAGGATAAGTTAAGGTAGCAGACACAGAGGCCTTAGGCCACTCATTTATACATGTACAAACATTGTGTCCCAATCCCCAAAGTATTGGCTCGCATCCTCCGAGTCGTTTGACGCGTCGCCTAGATCATCCTCGCCTCGTTCGCCATTACTCCGCTCCCTCGTCTCGCTTTTTCATTGACACACCCACTTACGCCCTTCCGTGTTTGGTGTTCCCGGATTCGGTCCTTCCGCTCTCTGGTTCACCGAGCGCTCTGGACTTGAGACTTCGCGACGGTATCCCAACTCTGGGACCTCTACGAGTCGACCTCAATTCTCACGCCACTTCTCCCTTCGGCCGTTTCACTCCCCCACTCACAAAGTCCAAGTCTTAGACAACCCACCATATACAACAGTATCTGGTGTACATTATCTTCCCTCCTCTCAGGCGACACTTAGCTTATCGTCGGTAGACTGTCCATAATGATACCCTAGTGCTTGGAATGGTTCCTCAATTCTCGATACCCTGCTCTCAGCTTGAGACGTTGGAAGAGCAAAATGATCCCAGCACAAGGGTCTAGACATCTAGTATCATTGGAGTCATCGTACCGTGCAATCCGAGGATAGACTTTACGGTGACCCGATTAAACACCGATGGGCGAAAGGGTTATTTAAGGCGCGGGTCTCTCGTCAGTCCTCATTTCTTTCATCCTGTTGCTCATCCTTGAAAAATGTCAGACACAGATGTAGGATACTATGATCCTCTGCCCGTCAGTAACGTTGTTGACGCTAGGCTTCTAGGAGAAACGCGTCAGCTTCTTCTGGCCATCCTTTGCAAGTAGTGGCGACGGAGCCTCGATTATGGCTCGAAGAGGGCGTTTCCAGTTGAAAGGGAAGTTGACATTCTAAGAAGGGAAGATTCATCGTTTGCGGGAGATGAATTGGTGGCCTCTGCAGGATAGCGACGAGCCTTGGTGGCATCCGCTACGGCTGCCTCACCTGTTCATATATCTCTTGGGATGGATGCTTCTCTTGTATTTGTGCGTTATTATTGTATGCAAATGTCTTCATCCTGTTAACTGATGCATCCATCTTAGGGGACAGCTGTAAAGAAGCTTGGCATTTGACGTTTGAACGCCTAGGTAGCATGAGGGCTCTCATGTTCACTATATTTCACTAAATCATTATGTCTATCCTCTGCGCATGTCTAGCTAAGGCGGTGTTTGAGTGCCTGTGTCTTTCATCTTCATGACATCCTTTGACTTGGGCTAGCGCTGGCCTTCTGATACGTGCAATCGGCATCAACACTCTATCCAGCCAAGATCTAAATATAATCAATCCAGAAAGATGAAAACTCGACTCGGCGTCAATTTATGCATGATTGAGACAAGTATGGTATTTATCAAGAAATGATCGTGATCACGAACGAACTTCCTTTCTCTTTCCTCTCTACCATTCATTCGGAATGATTGAGTGTATCATTTGCCAGGATCCTCTCACAGAGCCTTATTCTGCACCCTGCGGTACGTGTGCTATCGCCGTTATCGGTACTTACTACTGATCGGTACTCATGGGTTTCAGGGCATATATACTGTCTGGAATGCATAAACAACTGGTTCGACGCTACCATGCGTCAACGGAGACCATGTACTTGCCCGTCTTGTAGCGCCGTAGTTCCCAAAAGTATGTTAAGCGGTTCAGTGTAGTAGAAGCGTGCTCATTACCTGACCCCTATAGATCAAGTGAGCGCAAGCCCATGTTTCGAAACCAGCAAAGGCATCCTATTGACTGTCGCTTCTAGTTGCGCAAGGTCTTCATTCCCCAGACGGATTCGCTGGTACACGAGCTTTATGCACTCCGGAAGGAAGTCAAAGAGCTGGATGCCTACAACACATTTCTAATATCCGAAATGGAACGCTGCGAAGAACTTCGAAGTGCCGCCGAGGAAAAGGCAGATTTGGCCATGAAAAAGAGCGGCTACTCAGCTGCTGTTAATACGTTTCTCAGTATCCTTACCAACATAGCCACTCTGGCGGGGATTTTGACGGCGCTGTTTGATGATGTCATCCATCTCATCGTCGTAGTTCTGTGCCTCATTTCGAGGTTGATCTGGCGCTTATCGACTCGGCCTGGGGAGTGCTTTCAAGAGTTGGGACGCTGCGTCTGGATTGTGATCAGGGTGATCACTACAATGATACTACTGTCATTTATATTGTGAGTGTTCACACGCTCTTGTGATCATCAACTCATAAAGTTCAATCCAGGATGGTGATGTTTTGGGCCGTGAGGTCTGCGAGTGTCAAGATATTCCAGCTCTTTGTAGCGCATGTGTATCCTCCGCTATGCGAACTCGCAAAGTGGGCATGGAAAGAGGTTTCGACCCGCTTCATCGACATTTCGACTACCTTCATCAGGAACCACATCATCGATTTCCAGGCGTATAGAAAGCAAGGAACATCCCTTCGAACGGGAGTTCCAATGCTTGATCGTTTATTGTCTAGGAACCTTTGATCTGAGCCGTCCCCAAGATACCGCACCGAGACCCGGTTATGTCGCCATTTGAGCGGCCGTCTAGGCCAAGTGCGTACTTAAGCCGCTAATGATGAAATACCGTTCGGAAGGTGGCGATTCATTCTGCTACACGTGTTCTGAGCGTGTTAAAAGCGGTCTTTATCTTTCTTTTTCCCTCCTCCTGTATGTACCATGGACATAGATGAAGACTGCTGCGTTATATGTCTAGCCGGATTTACGAACCCCGTTTGTACGCCATGTCGTAAGTCGTCCGTCTTGCCAATAATCCATTCGGATAAAACTTCGACATTTCGCCCAGCTGCGCAACACATGTTTTGCATGCATTGTCTAAATGGTTGGATCTCAAAGGCAGCGGAGGCAGGGAGAGCGGCGTATTCATGCCCATCATGTCGTCGTACGTTTGACGTAGGTAAAGCAGTCTCCTCATTGGCCTATCATCCGAACAAGACTTTGAACTTGGTATATTTAGCAAAAGGTCTTGCAGATGCAAGTGGTCCTTTTCTTAGACCCTTTATCACACCTAAAAGATCCTTTTAGCTTCGGAATCACAAGCGGCGATTAGAGAAGACTAGATCGCAGGGTTTAGATCACGAGAACGCGTGGGATGCAATCGTGTTCATCATCAAAGTAATAGGGTAAGCTCGCTTGTTTCATTTAGTACCTCCGAAGTACGCTCAAAACTCTTTTTTAGGATGATAATGCTCGGCGTGGTGCTTTTGGTCTTGGCGCCTACCGTAATTGATTGCTATACTCGAGGTGATGGTCTGGAATACTCTGCTTGTGTAGATCTGCTTTCACTCTCTCGTCGTGAAATGTATTAGGAATGGGCGTAATTCCAAAAGCTTTTACCTCCTGGCATTATTGGATTCATCTGGTGCAAGAAATTAGCTGAGATAGATCTTAAGTTTAACAAGCTATGTTCCTTTACGCTGGGTGCTCTCGATACGAGAGGCAAGGCATAAATATCAAAGGACGGTGTATAGCATAGTATGGAACCGTGAGACGGAGTTGTAACCACCAGGACTAATGTGATGAATGACGCCCCCGTCTATGCCTGCCGGTTGTGTGTCTGGCAATCTTCAAGGTGAACCCTTGTCTTTGGCTCAGACGAGGTGAATATTGGATGTGTCGGTCCATTTACATGGTTGAATCCTCACCCCTAAACCAGGAAAGGGATAAAGCCGTATGGGCGAGGAGGTTTATTGATTCTATGGCAGCGGTCCACGCACGAGTGTGTTATCGATGACTTCAGTGGCCTGGGCGGTCTGGATAATCTCCTTCAAGACCGTATGGTTCAGGACAAGCTAGATTTCGGCGATGAGAAATGAGTCGGGGACGAGGACAAAGTGACCTACCAATTACGCTTGCCTACTCGTGCGCCGCCGTAGCGTTCTGATGATATTTCAATCAAGGTAGAGTCGGAGAAAGACGACGATGGTTCAACCGTCGAGTATTGTGTGGTAACGACTTCGACCTTGACCGCAACGGGAATGCGAGGATATTCCGGCACGGCAGTGCATGACGTGCGGAATGTGATAAGAGCGAGAATGTCCTATAAAATATGTAAGACGAGGAAGATAGGTCTAGATAAAAAGCACGTACCTTTACGAAGACCATGACGGATAGTACCATTGCAATAGCGATGGCGAACAAGTAACTGGTGGTTTGGATAAGTTGGTTGTTGGTAATCATGTTTGTGTTGTGTGAGGGAGGTTGAGTGAATGGCGAGGGTGTACATACGCCAGAGAGGCCTCTACCCTATCTTTTGATCGTTGTGAGTCTGGAGCAGAAGCTCGTACAGCGAGACAAGTGTCTCACTGATGAGAAGGGAGTCGTGTTTATTACGGAATCTCTTTAAAATATTCTTGAAAGATTCCTCTGGGTTTCTAAGCTTACAGACACATCTCGTCAAGCTGTTTGCGTCAAAACGTAAACTGTCCAAGTCAGTCGGCGTTGTGAAGTCGTGTTGTGGGTCCATATGGTGACTGAAGGAGGAAAAAGACTCCGTGGAGGCAGACAGAAATAGGGGGTACCTCCGTATTTTCGAAACTGAAACGAGTCAGAGTGGTAGCCAACCGAAGTCGGAGAGTTCCGAAGACTCCAAAGCAATATACATCCTGAGCCCCCAAGCATCCGATGTGTCTCAGTAAATTTCAACCCAGCTTTGACGTGCTGGAGCCGCTTAACGTTACCCTCTGACCAACTCTGACCGTGTTCATGTTCGCGAAAGAGAAGAATAACGCCCTGCAAGAAAAAAGAGGCAGCTAGAGTGCCGTCTGACAGTGATAGTGTCCTTTCGGGCCGGCCCCTATAGAACGCGAAAGTGGCGTGGAAATTAGCTTCCTTTTCTGACTTTGTACGAATTCAGGGTTGCTTTCAACGCCCATGATCCACGTTACGTGCCATCCCGGCTCGTTATTGTTTTGCCTCGAGGCTCGGTCAATTCCTCAAACATGTTTCCCTGGGAGCGAAATTCTAAGTACACTTGCAGGCCACACCAAGTGACTGTGCTTGATGCGCACCGTTGCGTTTCCTCCCCCCCGCTCGACTAACTCTTATCTGCTTCCAGACCTGACCTCATTGGAGGTGCCCAGATAGGGCTTGAGTGCCGCCCAACTTCCGGCCTAATAAGTAGCCAGAAGGATTGATTCTTTGACTGCTGATGATCATTAACGGCTCAGTCGGTACTTGTTCCGCACTTTCCTGGCATTGAAAGTGCGCAGCGGCAGAAGTACATTTTGTTGGATGTCGACTGCTCTGTCCGCAAACCAGGTCAGAAGACTGCTCATGCACGATCCGGTTGATCTAAGTAGGAATCAACGGTAGCAACTACACTCGAAGACAAATGAAATTTGACTCGTCGGCTAATGAGAGCGACTCGCCGGGAAGTGTTTTCACTGATTCAGTAAGTTTCTATATCGAACTTTTGTGACAAATATCTTCTCAAGGACGAATGTTTGTTCGAGAATTGGAGGCATGCCGCCGAATGAACTCCAGCCGTTGTCATTTCTCTGACACAATGTATTGTATATTTCCGATTCCGATGCTTGGACCTGTCATCATAAGGCTTCGAAGGAAGAAGGCTTGGTGTCAACATGACCGTGCCAAGTCATAACGGTGTACTCCGTTTCGTTGAGGCATAATAGTATAAAAGGCCTTCGTATCAAGCAGCTGCAGAACAATAATGTTCTATCCTAGCCTGGAATCGTTGCATGCCGACCTCCCGACAGTTATCACCACTATTATTGTATTAGCCATCTTGGTTCATCTGATCCCGTACCTAATCGACTCTCATCGACTCCGCTCGTAGTATCCTGGTCCTCTGCTCGCAAAATTTTCCGATGCATGGCTAGCTTATGTGGCTTACCAAGGATATCGTTCGGAAGTCGTTCATAACCTCCATAGGCAATACGGTCTGTTCACTCTGGGATCTGTTCACTCTCGTCAATGGCTAATTGTTATTCCTCAAGGACCCTTCGTTCGATTAGCGCCTAATCACATTTCTGTGGCGTTGTCGGACGCACTACCAGTGGTATACGGGCACGGCCATGGGACACTGAAGTCGTCGTTCTATGACGTGTTTGCGTCCACATCTCCAGGACTGTTCGATACTCGCGATCGCAAGACACACACTCGCAAACGAAAGATCATCTCGCATACTTTTTCGCAGAAGAGTGTACTGGAGTTTGAGCCACATGTACGCAGTTATGTCAGCCAACTTCTGGGACATTGGGATAAGTTGTATGATAAAAGTCTGAAAGGGATGTCGGGCAAGGAAGGAAATGGTTGGACAGGTCGTAACGGAAGGCTTTGGTTGGACTGTTTCCCGTGTAGGTGGGCTTCCGCTATTGTTCTCGTCTCGTACTGACTGTTGGCTTTCGCAGGGGCGAATTATCTCACGTTCGACATCATCGCTGATCTAGCGTTTGGGGCTCCTTTCGGGATGATCATGGCAGGCAAAGATTCTGCTCTGGTGCCTAAGGATCAACATACTGCGATGGATTCTTACGGGAAGGTGGGCACAAATTATGCTACGAAGGAGGTCGCAGTCATCAAAACTGTGGGTGGTGCATCGGAGACGTTCCCGGTGACTATGGGTGCTGTACCCGGGTGGTGGAGGACACTGCTCGGGAGAAGTCCGTTCCTTCGAGAGGGCGGAGAGGACTTCAAAGCCATCGCGGGATTGGCAATCGTGGCTGTGTCGAAGAGATTGGAGGTACCGACAGACAAGAACGATTTGCTCAACAAGCTGCAAGCTGCGAGGGATGAAGACGTGAGTACCTTTCATCCGATACCTCTTCGGCCTTGACCTGTTTTATTTACCAAGGGCAACCCAATGTGCAAAGAAGAACTTACTGCAGAAGCGGTGACGCTTCTTGCTGCCGGAGGTGATACCACCGCGAAGCAAGTCCTTTTCTTTTCAATGAGTACAGTACACAAACTCAATTATTTGCTTAGCACTACTTCTGCCATCATCTACTACCTCGCGCGCTCCCAGAGTGTACAAGAAAAACTCCAGAAGGAGCTGGACGAACATCTTGATTCCGACGTCGCTACAGTCGAGCAAGTTAAAGGACACTCTTATTTGCAAGCAGTCATCAACGAGGGGCTACGAGTGTATTCTACACTGGCTATGGGGCTTCCCCGCGAAGCACCTGAGGGTGGGATAATGATTTTAGGAAACTACTTCCCCGGTGGTACGATTATCAGTGTCCCTACTTATACCATCAATCGGGACCCAACCGTATTTGGTGACGACGTGGAGGAATTTAGGCCTGAGAGATGGCTCGAGCCCGGCAGTGCTGCAATGTTGAAGGTGTTTAGTCCATTCTCTGTTGGTCCTCGGTATGTGATCTCGGTTTCTTAATGAGGTTGAGGGCTGCATTTATACCGTCATAGGGGATGTATCGGGCGTAATCTGGCGAATATGGAGCTGCAGCTCATCATCGGATCGATTTTGAGACACTTCCATTTCGTGTTGGAGAATCCTGATGAAATTGTGAGTGCTGATTTTTTCCTGGTATGTTTCTCGCTGATTTGGGGTTAGTTCGAGGTACATGAAGGTTTCGTCAGGAAACCCGTTACTTGCCGCGTTGGTATGCGGCGACGTGAAGTGCTTTAGATCATCGCGAAGAGACGTTTAACAATTTCTTCTATATACTATAAGCACTCGTGAATTCAGCTCTGGAATCCTAACGCACGGCTGCTAGCTTTCATACATGTTGCTGTTATGAAAGACCTTTCGTCTGCTAATATTATTGTCGTTTCCGAAGATCCGACCGCTGACCAACCTATTCCAGTGTGAGGGAGACACCCTTCTCTTCTCGGATCAGATATATCAGGCGAGAATATTTTTTTTGAGCTTATACTGACATGTTTAACAGCCTACAACTCAATTGTTTCAAGGTAAATTCTTTTCATATGACACTATTTCGAAAACAAGGTTTGAACATATCGAAATATGCAAAACAGATTGTATAGTATGCGACAGAACTATAACGACTGCAATGACCTGTATGATTGATCATGGTGTCTAATGCCTTAATCTACTTCCTCGCCCACTGGACATATTCTCCATCCTTAAGTAGAAATAGACGTGTCTGGCTCGCACGACGTGACTATTGAGCCTGTCGTACAATCCGAATCCTCGACTATGAGGGAATGGAATCATATACGCGAGGGTGCTGATTGATAAGACAATCATCTTTGCACGGAGAAAGGGCTATCGTTGACAGTCTTGGTAGTGATGTCGACCGTTAATCAATATTGTATAATTTAGGACAAGCTAAATGCACCAATGAGATGTCGCCAACGACAATGACCAACTGACTTACCAGTTACGCTTGCCTATTCGTGTGCCGCTGTAGCATTCCGATGATACTTTAATCAAAGTAGAGTTGGAGAATACCGACGACGAAGGTTCAATCGTCGAGTATTGTGTGGTGGTGACTTCGACCTTGACCATAACGGCAATGCGAGGATATTCCGGTGCGTCAGCAGATGGCGCGCGGAATGTGATGAGAGTGAGGATGTCCTGTAAAACAGGTAAGATGAGGTCAATAGGTGTACGCACGGAGCACATACCTTTACGAAGACCGTGACGGATAGTGCCATTGCAATTGTGATGGCGAACAGGTAACCGGTGGTTTGGATAAGTTGGTTGTTGGTATATTCATGTTTGTGTTGAGTGAGGGAAATTGACCGAATTGGGGGGGTATATATACGCCAAGAGGGGTAACTACCCCTACCCTTTGATCGCAGTGAGTCTTGGAGCAGAAGCTTGTATAGTGAAACAAGAGTCTCACCAACCTCGACAAGGAGATGTAAGAAAAGTACTTTTAACTCTTCACTTGCGAGCTTTGAAATGCTTTCCGTTGAGTCAGTTGCGTTGACCCTATCTTTCCAGGTCCGTCGGCAACGCAGAGTTGTGTTGTAGGTCCATATGATGTCCGACGGAAGAATAAAAGACTCCGCGGAGGCAATGCAAGACAGGAATCGGGACTACCGATTGAAACTGAAACTCAATTTAGGTACCGCTCCAAAGCTTCAGAGTCCAAGTTAACATCAATTGGTGCTGCATTGCCGGAGGGAATCCAGTAACGTCCATCAATTGATGAAAGGGTTACAGATCAGAGAACTAGGATCTATTCATACGGTACCAGTCGATGTTAATCTTGTTAATGGAGTAGATGAAGAAATATTCGCGTACGGCCAGAGATGCCAGAGATGTAGAACTGGTATCGCTTGGCTTCCAGTGAAAGGCAAGTCTTGCGAAGCGAGGAGTGAATTGAGAAGTACCGGCCTACATCGCGAAGAAGGCCTGATAGCAAAGTGGCAGGAAGGCAGTGGGTGCACACAGAACGTGAAGATAAAAATCACGAAAAGTGAGCTTGTCGGAGCTCGGGTCCGAAGTCCCGAAGTGGCCAAACGCTCGACCGACCCTAAAGCTAGAGTCGTCCTTGCCTTCCTACTATCACGTCCATTCTCGTCCAGGTTCCAGATGTCCTCTATACGGCCCAGAAATTATCACACTTATACTCGAGATGCCACTTGAAAAAAATCTCAAATTCGCGTGGTATTTTGGCCGTCGAAAACAATGAAATATCTTCGAACAATGCCAGCTATAAAATGTCGCTGGACACTTCTCTCTACTACCTTACCGCCATGTCCACCCCCTGCATATGCAGTATCTGCCTCTCCGAGTTTGTTGACCCCGTTTGCACGCCCTGCGGTATGCTCCGTCCGCTCTCATTACGACTCTAACTCTGATTATCAGTGGCAGGACATATCTATTGCTTTAGTTGCATCACACAAGCTACGAGCATTCTACGTAACGAAGTATCCACCACAGCCCCGTGCCCTGCCTGTCGCAAGCCATTCTCTATACGTGACGACCCCGTTCGTGCCCCTCCTCTCCATCAATCAACTAAAAGCTGACCAAACATTTAGCTATCACGCGATTTTCATGAATACTTTGGCTACCCCCTCCGGAGGCTCTACCTGAATGGACTGCGGGTCAACTCTGAGGACCAATTGAAGAGACTGGAGGAACGCATCGCGACCTTGGAGCGAGAGAATCAACGACTGCGAATCAAGAACTTGTTACTGCTAGCTCTATATATGCGCCAGCAAAGTGAGTGGAATAGTCGGTCTGTGCCATGGCTTGCACGCACGCCCCATACGGGTGAAGCGGGTTCAGGGTCCCCGTCACGGGTCCCACGAGAGGAACATAATCCGGTACGCATCAGGTGGATGGTGAACATGTGAGTTTTTATCAGCCTGGAGCTTGAAATTAATGCCCATGCTGTCGTAGGTTTGAATTAGTGATGATGGTTGACTCGGAACGAAGGTATATTCTGTCGTGCGGTGTAGGGACAGTGGGTGGTCGGAGTTAAGATACAATAGGTACGAAAATGTCAAAGTAAAGTAAAATGGCAAATAGGTATAAATAAGATGTGGCGTTGAAGCCGTGAAATCAAACCGTCAATACTTTCCGACAGGCGTTGATGTAACCGTGTCAAAGCATAGCAGTACCCTCTGAATCTCTGAGACGTAGCCACAGAACAACAATGTTCCATCCTAGCTTCGAATCGTTGCATACCGATCTCCCGACAGTTATTGCTACTGTTATTGTATTGGCCATCCTGGTTCATCTGGTACCCTACCTCATCGACTCTCATCGACTTCGCTCATATCCTGGTCCTCTCGTCGCAAAGTTTTCCGATGCATGGCTGGGATCCGTGGGATACCACGGACATCTTTCGGAGGTTGTTTATGATCTGCATCGCAAATATGGTCAATCAATGTTGAGATCTTTTCGCGCTCTTCTAGTCTAATTTGTGTGCCTGAAGGTCCCTTTGTCCGTATAGCGCCCGATCACATTTCTGTGGCTCTGTCGGATGCGGAGCCCTTGGTGTACGGGCACGGAAGCGGGGCACTGAAGTCATCATTCTATGATGTGTTTGCGAGAACATCGAGCCGTTCCCTATTTGACGTTCGCGATCGCCAGGCCCATACTCGCAAACGAAAGATCATCTCGCATACTTTTTCGCAGAAGAGCGTACTGGAGTTTGAGCCGCATGTACGCAGTTACGTCAGTCAACTTCTGGGACGGTGGGACAAGCTATATGACAAAGCTCTCAAAGGCATGTCGGG
Organism: Desarmillaria tabescens; assembly: GCF_030435595.1. Classification (NCBI taxonomy): domain Eukaryota; kingdom Fungi; phylum Basidiomycota; class Agaricomycetes; order Agaricales; family Physalacriaceae; genus Desarmillaria; species Desarmillaria tabescens. Next base: position 552,025 of record NW_026848302.1, read on the forward strand.
AGAGGAAGGTGAAGGCTGGACAGGTCGTGATGGGAGGATGTGGTTGGACTACTTGCCATGTAAGTGAGCCTCTTGCATTTTCCATCTCGTGCTTACCACTGCCATTCGTAGGGGCAAACTATCTTGCGTTCGATATCATCGGTGATCTAACGTTTGGTGCTCCATTCGGAATGATTGCAGCAGCGAAAGATTTTGCTCTGGTGCCTAAAGATCAACACTCCGTTTTGAGCTCCTACGGGAAAGTAGGGGCAAAGTATGCCACAAAAGAGATCGAGGCTATCAAGACTTTAACTAGTGGAGCGCCCTTCGTGGTGACGGCGGGACCTTTACCTGGGTGGTGGAGGCCACTCGTCAAGCGCACCCCATGGCTTTGGCAGGCCGGAAAAGACTTCGACGCCATAGTAGGGATGGCGATGGTGGCGGTAGCGAAGAGGTTGGAAGTACCGACAGACAGGAACGATTTCCTTAGCAAGCTGCTAGCCGGAAAAGACGAAGATGTGAGTAGCTTCTTGCCAATTAATCTGCAACCGTGCTGAATTTATTAGGGCAACCCAATGGGTCGCGAAGAGGTCACTGCGGAAGCGTTGAATCTTCTTATTGCAGGATCTGATACCACTGCCAAGTAGGTCCTCTGTTCCGTCAATGCCAAACTCAATGATCTACTCAGATCTGCATGTACTATCGTCTATCTTCTCGCGCGGACACCGAGCGTACAGGGCAAACTTCAGAAAGAGCTGGACGAGTACCTGGGCTCTGATGTCGCTACAGCCGAGCAGGTGAAGAACCTCCCTTACTTGCAAGCCGTTATCAATGAAGGGCTGCGACTGTATCCCGCGGTGGCTATGGGGCTTCCTCGTGTAGCACCTGAGGGCGGGATGATGATTTTAGGAAATCACTTCCCTGCTGGTACGGTTGTCAGTGTCCCTACTTATACAATCCATCGGGACCCAGCGGTGTTTGGCGATGATGTCGAGGAGTTCAGACCCGAGAGATGGTTTGAACGTAACAGCGCCAGCATGTCTAAGGCATTTGCTCCGTTCTCTCTTGGCCCTCGGTATGTGATCTCGAGTTTCTTATCGATATTCAAGGTTGAGCTCACACCATCACAGGGCGTGTATTGGGCGTAATTTAGCGAACCTCGAGCTGCAGATTATCATTGCGTCAATTTTCAGGCGCTTCAATTTCGTTTTGGAAAATCCTGATGAAAAGGTGGGTGGCGGTACTTTCTTTGACTTGACTTGCTGACTTTTGGAAAAGCTCCAAGTATACGAGGGCTTCGTGGTGGAACTAGGACCTTGTCGTGTTGGTATAAAAGCACGCGAAGTGCTCTAGTTCAATATGGTAAGGTGTTGGGACCATAATATGTACATGTATGTGTGAATCCCGACAAGAATATATTGAAGCAGATGGCTATTCTCTCCGAATGTTGCCGTCGCGTTCAGAGATACTACCAAATGACCCCGAGTCACAGCATCGATGGGGATAAGTACTTTGTATCGAGTGGGGCAGCTGCTTACCATGCCTCACCATTTGACTACGAGTTCAGAGTAGAAATGAAATTCGACCGTCATGCGTCTGATCCGCTTATATTATTTTGGATAGCCTTTGCCACACAAGTCGCTACGGTTTACTCTGCGACGGTTCACTCAAACCGCTATTTATCTTCCAATCAGTTAAAGAATCGGCGTTCTCATTTTAGTCTCGAGGCCTTCAGTCGCTGAAGCGTTCATTGTCCAAGTAGATAGGCCTTGCGCGGATTCGCTTTTATTTCCAGTAGGTGATATTTCATAGCTAAGATTCAAACGTGGCGGCCCAAGGATGTACAGTACATGGCACTGTGGGGCAAGCTAGGGAGACTGCGAGTACCACCGGAAGAACGGTATCTGCCTCTCGCGTATTAGATATGTGCCCGATTTGACCATGAGGTGAACAAAGACGCATTCGTCTTAGGCTCGCACGAGGTAGTTTATTGGTGCCTCTTCACCTCTAGTACACCGCCAAACCTTCACCTCTCGACCACCCCTCGAAACGCGGTAAAGCCGTATAGATGAAGAGGCTACTAATTGAGGGGATGACGGTCCATGTATACTGGCAGGACCGCCTTTCTGGCCTGAACCATCCGCCGACAATGTTTCAAACTTCGTGTGGTTTAAAGCAAGCTAAATGAGGCAATTAGTGATGAACTAAGACAACGGCGAGATGACTTGCCTACTACACTTGCCTACTCGTGCGCCACTGTAGCATTCCGATGATACTTCAATCAAAGTAGAGTCGGAGAATACCGACGAGGAAGGTTCAATCATCGAATATTGTGTGGTAGTAACTTCGACCTTGACCATAACGGCGATGCGAGGATATTCCGGTGTGGCAGCGGATGGTGTGTGGAATGTGATAAGAGCGAGGATGTCCTGTCAAACAGGTAAGATGAGGTCAATAGGTGTACGCACGGAGCACATACCTTTACGAAGACCGTGACGGATAGTGCCATTGCAATCGCGATGGCGAACAAGTAACCGGTGGTTTGGATAAGTTGGTTGTTGGTAATCATGTTTGTGTTGAGGGAGGGAAGTTGAGTGAATAGCGGGGGTATATATACACCAAGAGGGGTATCTACCCCTACCCTTTGATCGCAGTGAATCTTGGAGCAGAAGCTTATATAGTGAAACAAAAGTCTCACCGACTTTGAGAAGGAGATTTACTACAAGTCCGTTTAGTTCTCCACCCGCGAGTTTAGAAATACTTTTCGTCGAGTCATTTGCGTTGACGTGACGTTTCCAGGTCCGTCGGCAACGCAGAGTTGTGTTGTGGGTCCGTATGATGTCCGACGGAAGAATAAAAGAGTCCGCGGAGGCAATGCAAGACAGAAATAGGGACCCAGTTGAAATGAATTCCACTCCGACGGAAAAAGAAAGAGCTTAATTTGGGTATCGCTCCAACGCTTCAGAGACTGGTTCGACTACGTTCGTGCTGCAGTGGTAGCTACTTGCCGGGTGAATCCAGTAGCGCCTATCAATCGATTAAAGGGCTACAGATCAGAGAAGAAACCAGAAATATAGCAGCAGAACTGGCGTCGCGTGGTTCAGTTAGCAAGATAAGTACTGTGGAGCTAGCACCGGGACGAGTGAATTGAGAATAACCGGCACCTCGCGAGGAGGGCCCGATAACAAAATGATACGAAGGCAGTGAATGTACTTGCAGAGAAATCATAAGTCAGTTTGTCGGGGCTCGGGTCCGAAGTCCCGAAACAGCCAACGCTCGACCGACCCTAAAGTTAAAGTCGTCCTTGCCTTTCTACCATCATGTCCATTCTCGTCCAGACCCCAGACGCCCTCTATATGCCCCAGAAATTATCGACACCTAAATTCGGGATGCCACCGGAGAAAGTTCTCAAATTTGCGTGGTGCGTTGGCTATTGAAAACAATGACAATATCTTCGAACAATGCACAACTATATGAAATGTCGCTGCTGAACGCCCCTCGAGCTCAGTACTACTCTGCCGTCATGACCGTCTCCTGTGTATGCAGCATCTGTCTCTCCGACTTTGTCGACCCCGTTTGCACGCCCTGTGGTACGCTCTGTCCGCTCTCATTACGACTCTGATTATCGGTGGCAGGACATGTCTATTGCTTTAGTTGCATCACACAAGCTACGAGCATTCTGCGTAACGAAGGATCGACCACAGCCCCATGCCCTACCTGTTGCAAGCCGTCCTCTATACGTGACGACCCCGTTGGTGCCCTTCCTCTAATAATCAACCAAAGGCTCCAGACATCTAGCTTTCACGCGACTTTCACGAATACTTCGGCTACCCCCCTCCGGAGGCTCTATACGAATGGACTACGGGTCAACTTTGAGGACCAATTGAAGAGACTGGAGGAGTGCATCGTGAGTTTGGAGCGAGAGAATCAACGGCTCCGAATGAAACACTTGTTGCTGCCATCTGGAAATATGCGCGATGAAAGCCAGAGGTACAGCCAATCTGTGCCATGGCTTGCACGCACACCCCGTCTGTTGGCCCTCGGTATGTCGAGCATCTTATCGATGTTCAGGGTTGAGCTCATATCATCACAGGACATGTATCGGGCGTAATTTGGCGAACCTCGAGCTGCAGATTATCATTGGGTCAATTTTCAAGCGCTTCCATATCGTTTTGGAGAATCCTGATGAAAAGGTAAGTAGCGGTGTTGTTTGACATGCCTCTTGCTGACTGACTTTTGGGTTAGTTCAAAGTACACGAGGGCGTCTTGAGAAAGCTGGTCGGATGTCGTGTTGGCCTGAAGAGACGCGAAGTTCTCTAGTTCATTACGATAAGCTTCTACGATCATTTCATGTGCAGTTTACACAAATTCAGTTGTGGAATGTAACGCTGATGGCTGTTTGTTTTCCTACATGGGTCTCTTCGTAACTGTGTCTTTGTGATTTCTCTTTGATATCTATGCTACGGGCGGCAAACAGGTGTAACTACTGATGTTGCCTGCAGAAAAAGCCCAATGCATTCCTGACCATTAAATTCCTGGCTTACTCCCACCACCCAATGTCCGTTTCCTAAACCTGAAATCCGAAATGGATGTTGATGACGAGTTTCCGTCTAGAGCTCATGAATCTGCGGGAGCAGGATGTATGCTGCGAAGTAAAATTTACGTTCTCTTCTGCGGAAGGCCAGCGCGTTCCTTCTGATGCCAATGTATCCTCACCATTCTTCATATTCCTTCTTTGGATCCGAGTATCCTTCGCAGACCAATCCACCGCTAGTTCACTTCGGGGTAGTGGCTCCTTTGATTGATACACGCTCACCAGACCAACCTCACCTGCGATGCGATGCGGGTTGACTTCGTACCTATTTTTGGATATTTAAGCGTCGTTATGGTGGATTCTCACGACTCTCATCACCATGCTTGCGACCCTCACTCTCGGGATCATCTTTCTCTGGGTCGTCCAGAAATCTATCAAGTTTTATCGAAATGTCAAAGTAGCTGAGTGAGTTGCGCATCTCTCAAATTTGTTACGAAATCACGGACACCTTGTAGGAACCACCTGGGATACCACACGATCCTCTACCATGAATATATTCTTTCCCACTTCCTTCCACCAATTCCTGGTTTGACGAGTGGTGCCAACTATATCTTTAACAAGAAATATGAAGGCGAGCAAATCCGTACGAACGTTATTCAAGCATCTACTAATCATTCTACTAGTGTACAAACAGACAGGGTGGGACATTGTTGCTTGCGTAACAGCATTCCCAGCGAGGATTGAATTCCTTATCGCGGACGCTACAATCGTCAAAGTATGACTTCATTGTATGCTCAAGGTTCTCCACTGACGGACTTCAAGGACATAACTGCAGCCCGCGTATCGTTCCCTAAGCCTGTGTTCATGTACCGCGGACTATCCATATTTGGTCCTAATATTGTCGCATCCGAAGGGGATACGTGGAAGAAATACCGAAAGATCAGCGCTCCGGCATTTTCTGATGTAAGTTCGTTCATCTAGGGATCCTCCTCACATCATTGTCTACATACCACAGAGAAATAACTGACTCGTATGGGAAGAGTCGTTGAAAATCACGGGGGACCTGATGAACACCGTCTGGAAGAATAAGGACGTGGTGGAAGTAGAGCATGTGGTTGATGTTACTCTCCCGGTAATTGCCGCATCACGCAACTCATTGAAGTGGTATAGATAGCCTTGAATGTCATTGGCGTGGCAGGCTTTGGTCGGAAAATGAATTGGCAAGCGAACACTGTCAGTCCCTCCGGGGCACACGATACCCTTTCATGACGCTTTGCATCTTGCCAGTACCGGAATAATTTTGAAACTCAGTATTCCCTCGTGGGCCATGGGGTTGACGCGCCAATGGGCTAAGGTGAGAGTTGCATTTGACGAGCTAGAGGTCAGTCAAAATCGCCCTTTCTTGAGTTCCTTGACCTCAACGAAGCTATGGAAAGTCGTACATGCTAGAAATGATCAGAAATCGGCGGACAGTGGCGAGGAAGGAGGAAAGATACGATTTATTCAGCAGTTTTCTGGATGCCAATGATGACAAAGCCTTCGTCGGAGGAGAGATTAAATTGACAGATCACGAATTACTGGGTATATTTCCATTTCATTGCATCTTGGTTCTTTGCAATTTAAGTCATTTCTCAAGGGAACATTTACATCTTCCTGCTTGCTGGACATGAAGTAAGTCGAAATTTGTGGCTAAGGGCGTTAATCATGGTACTCACATAATCATAGACTGCGGCCCATACACTGGCGTTTACATTTGTCCTGCTAGCGCTTTATCCAGATCAGCAGGAGATCCTTCACAGCCATATCAAGTCCATCATTCCTGACGGACGGAACCCGGTGTGTATTCTCCATTACAAGTTCCTTCCGCCCATTGATCATGCATCATGACCCACAGACCTATGAAGAAATGCCACTCTTCACACATTCCGTAGCGTGTGCAATTTTCCTTCATTATAATACAGCTCGGTGTTGAAAATCTTCTCTAGCGTAATTTACGAGAGTCTTCGCTTATTCCCGCCTGTGTCGTCAGTTCCTAAGATGAGCCCCAAGGATACCGTCTTGGTTTCCACCAACGAAGCGGGAGAGCGCAAGACGGTCCCCGTACCTCAGGGTGCTATAATGAGAATCGACGTGGTCGGGTTACATTATAATCGTGAGTCCATCGCTGGCCGGACCAAACTTCCGCACATCGTTTGACCTACCTTCAATTTCAGCGCATTACTGGAAAGACCCAGAGACGTTCAAGCCGTCGAGATTTCTGGATAATTGGCCCAGGGAAGCATTTATGCCATTCAGTCAGGGTGTGCGTGCATGTATGGGTCGGAAGTATGTCCTCCAGTCACTCAATGATAGACTACTAATGAGCATGTGTAGTGAGGGGGGCCGCCCCTAGATTTTTTGAAACTGAGGGTATTGCTGTACTCATGATGATCATCTCGAAGTACAAAATAACTGTCAGAGAAAAACCTGGGGTAACCTTTGGGGAACGAAAGGAAAGAATCTTGAAAAATAGACACGGTCTTACTTTGACAGTGAGTGTGCATTTCATCTTGGCTACTGCGTGTATATCTTCCTGATGTAAAATTGAAGGCCTGTTAATGCACCACTTGTGTTTACCAGACGAGAATGAAGTATATGGAGTTTTTGTGGTGTAGCCTACCTGCCACACGATTAATAGGTTTGCAGTATATCTTATACTTAGTACTCTCACCGTTGGACCAAGGGGGGGCTCTCTTTTCTAGATAAAGTAGGGAGAACTATCCTATCCGAATGGACCTTTTGACGAGATTATTCAAAGCCATTCAAATTTTGACATAAGCGTACATCAGGATAGCTAGGAACGATTCGTTCAAGCCACATTTCGGGACCCGGCATTTGCCGGTACTGCTTTATCTTCTCCCAATCAACAAGTTCCAACTTCAAAGATGTCGCTACCTACACCTACGTGGATCTTCGTCATTGAAAATTTCGAGCGTATCTTAGTGTCTCTCAATATGGACCGACAAGCCGCAGTATCAATCTCGTCTGCAAAAGAAAAAGGTCGATGAAAGAACGAGTCATGATTGTTTCAAGTCTGGATTTTCAAACTCTCGTAGAAGCTGCATAGAATCCCGCGTTTCTTTGCGTATGCCATGACTGACTCATTGCGGTCCAGAACGAGAGTACCATTCGACCCCGCGATGTATGAATTCATCGGCGAAGGTATGTATCCTCCTAAAGTTCGTCTGCTTCTTATTGCATGCCTGACACCCTTGGAGAATCCCATTAAATACGACTTGAATACGGGATCTCGCTTCCGGTCCAGGAAATCAGATGTATCCAAATACACTCTGATGCGGATAATCTTTGACTAATGACAATCACGACGACTCATCCGGTAGTTGTTCCACACCTTCCTGACATTCAAAGAGCACCGCTTTAGAAGGATATCGTGTCCGAGAAGTCGCTTCGCACTTTTCTTCGATACGTTTTTACTAAAACGGCAACGTGATGTCGACATTTTCTTCCTCTGTATGACAAATATCTTCTCAAGATTCAATGCTGCTGTCCACATGAGCCCCAGTCATCGTCATTTCCTTGACGCAATGCGTCGTATATTTCCGGGTCCGATGCTTTAGACCTATCATGTAGGAGGAAAAGTTCGGCGTTGATGTAACCGTGTAACCGTGTCAAAGCATAGCAGTACCCTCTGAATCTTTGAGACGTGGCCATATAAAAGGTCTTCGTATCAGGTAACAACAGCACAACAATGTTCCATCTCAGCTTTGAATCACTGCATACCGACCTCCCGACAGTTATCGCCACTGTTATTGCATTGGCCATCCTAGGTTCATCTGGTCCCCTACCTTCATCGACTCTCATCGACTTCGCTCAGTATCCTGGTCCTCTACGTCGCAAAGTTTTCCGATGCATGGCTGGGATACGTGGCTTACCACGAACATCTTTCGGAGGTTGTTCATGATCTGCATCGCAAATATGGTCAGTCCATGTTGAGATCTTTTCGTGCTCTTCAAGGCTAATTTATGTGACTGAAGGTCCCTTTGTCCGCATAGCGCCCAATCACATTTCTGTGGCCCTGTCGGATGCGCATCCCTTGGTATACGGGCACGGAAATGGGGCACTGAAATCGTCGTTCTATGATGTGTTTGCGAGCACATCCCGTTCCCTATTTGACATTCGCGATCGCCAGGCCCATACTCGCAAACGAAAGATCATCTCGCACGCTTTTTCACAGAAGAGCGTCCTCGAGTTTGAGCCGCATGTACGCAGTTACATCAGTCAACTGCTAGGACAATGGGACAAGCTATATGACAAGGCTCTCAAAGGAATGTCAGGGGAGGAAGGTGAAGGCTGGACGGGTCGTGATGGGAGGATGTGGCTGGACTGCTTGCCATGTAAATGAGCTTCCTCTTTCGTTTTCCACCTCGTGCTTACCGCTGCTGTTCGTAGGGGCAAACTATCTTACGTTCGATATTATCGGTGATCTGGTGTTTGGTGCTCCATTCGGGATGATCACAGCAGCGAAAGATTTTGCTCTGGTTCCTAAAGATCAACATGCCGTGTTGAGCTCTTACGGGAAAGTAGGGGCAGAGTATTCTACAAAGGAGATTGAGGCTATCAAGACTTTAGGTGGATCACAGCCCTTCGTGGCGACGGCGGGACCTTTACCTGGATGGTGGAGGCCACTAGTCAAATACACTCCATGGCTTTGGCAGGCAGGAAAAGACTTTGACGCCATGATAGGGATGGCGATGGTGGCGGTATCGAAGAGGTTGGAAGTACCGACAGACAGGAATGATTTGCTTAGCAAGCTGCTAGCCGGGAACGATGAAGATGTGAGTAGCTTTTTGCCAATTATTCTGCAATCGTGCTGAACTTATTAGGGCAATCCAATGGGTCGCGAAGAACTCACTGCAGAAGCGTTGACTCTTCTCATAGCAGGATCTGATACCACAGCCAAGTAGGCATTTTTCCGTTCCGTCAGTGCAACGCATAAACTCAATGATCTACCCAGCTCTACATGTGCCATTGTCTACCATCTCGCGCGCACACAGAGCGTACAAGAGAAACTTCAGAAAGAGTTGGACGAGCACTTGGGCTCTGACGTCGCTATAGCCGAGCAGGCGAAGAACCTCCCCTACTTGCAAGCAGTCATCAACGAGGGGCTGCGTCTGTATCCCGCGGTGGCTATGGGGCTTCCTCGTGTAGCACCTGAGGGCGGGATGATGATTTTAGGAAATTACTTCCCTGCTGGCACGATTGTCAGTGTCCCTACTTATACGATTCATCGGGACCCAGCGGTGTTTGGGGATGATGTCGAAGAGTTCAGACCTGAGAGATGGTTTGAACGTGACAGCGCCAGCATGTCTAAAGCGTTTAATCCGTTCTCTGTTGGCCCTCGGTATGTGATCTCTAGTTTTTTATCGACGTTCAAGCTTGAGCTTATACCATCACAGGGCATGTATTGGGCGTAATCTAGCGAACCCTCCAACTGCAGATCATCATTGCGTCAATTTTCAAGCGGTTCCATTTCGTTTTGGAGAATCCTGATGAAAAGGTGGTGGCGGTACTGTTTTTGACATGTGTCTTGCTGACTTTTGGATAAGCTCCAAGTGCGACGAGAGCTTCGTGAGGAAACCAGGTCCTTGTCGTGTTTGGATATAAAGCGCGCGAAGTGCTCTAGTTCATCATGGTAAGGTGTTGGGACCATAAAATGTACATGTATACGTGAATCCCGATGAGAATTTATTGAAGCGGAGGCTCTTTTCTCCGGTTAATGCCGTCGCTTTTAGAAATCCCACCAGATGACCCTGAGTCGCACCATCGAAGGAGATAAGTATTTTGTATCGAGGGAGGCAGCTACTTACCATGCGTCGCCATTTGAATCGAGTTCAGAGTGGAATTGACCGCCAGACCGCCTGATCCGCTTATATTATTCTGGATAGCTTTTGCTGCACAAGTCGCTACTCTGCGACAGTTCGCAACTGCCGTTTATTGTCCAACGGTCGAAGGACTGGTGTAATCCTTTTTTGGCCTTGGGACCTTCAGTCGCTGAAGCGCTCAGTGTTCAAGCAGATAAGATAGGCTTGAAAAATCTACTACTCGAGCAGATTCGCTTTTGTTTTCCGGTATGCGATGTGTCAATATTTTTTCATAGCTATATACTCAAATGTGCTTAAAAAAAATGCAGAAAAGATGTATAATACATGGCACAGTGGGACAGGCCAGGGAGACCGCGAATACCAGAAGAAGAATTGCGTTATATAATGCTGCGTACTAGACGTGTGCCCGGTCATCAAGCCTGAGATGAAATAAGACACTTTCGTCCAGGCTCGCATGAGGTGATTTATTGGTGCTTTTGCACCTCTACACCGCCAACCCTCACCCCTCGACCACTCCTCGAAAAGGGTAAAGCCGTCGAGAAAGGAGGCAAGGCAAATCGATAAGACAAGCGGTCCATGTACACTGACTGGGAAGACCGCCTTCCGGTTGACAAGGCTTCCAAACCTGGCTTCCTGGCCGGCAGACAACGTTTCAAAGTCCGTACGATTTAGAACAAGCTGAACGTGACAATTAGTGATGAACCATGACAACGACGAGATGACTTGGCCAGTTACACTTGCCTACTCGTGTGCCGCTGTAGCATTCCGATGATACTTCAATCAAAGTAGAGTCGGAGAATACCGACGACGATGGTTCAATCGTCGAATATTGTGTGGTAGTGACTTCGACCTTTACCATAACGGCAATGCGGGATACTCCGATGTGGCAGTAGAAACGACACGGAATGTGATAAGAGCGAGGATGTGTTCCTGTAAAAATAGGTGTAGCTGGAGGTCAGTAGGTATAACGCGTGGAGCACATACCTTTACGAAGACCGTGACGGATATTCCATTGCAATCGCCGATGGCTAACAGGTAACACGTAGTTTGGATAATTGGTTGTTGGAAATCATGTTTTGTGTGGGGCTGATAGAATTGAAGGATGCGGGGGTAAAATAACGCAGGTATCTACCCTACCCTTTGATCGCGTGAGTTTGAGCGGAAGCGTGTTGGTCAAAGTTTCACCACGAGAGGAGATTTAACAACAAGCTAGGCGTTCTTTTTAGTCTCACGCGAATCATCTGTCGAGCCATTGTTGGTCACCTTTCAGGTCCATCGGCGTCGCGCGAGTCATGTTGTGGGTCCATATGATGGCTGACGGAGAAAAAAAGAGTCGCACGGAGGCAATACAAGACAGAAATAAGGACTACCGATTGAAACTGAAATGCGAATTCCACTCCGACGGGAAAAAAAGAGAGAGTATAATTTAGGGTATCGCTCCAAAGCTTCAGAGACTAAGGCGACACTGGCTCGACTGTGTTCGTGCTGCAGTGGTGGCTACTTAGTACTTGAGAGGAAAGGGTCCTAACGTCCCGGATCAGTTGACCAAGAGGCTACAGATCAGAGAACTAGGACCTTTTCATACCGAACCAGTCCACGTTATAACGATCTTGTTATCAAGTAAATGAAGAAAGATTCGTGTCCGGCCAGAGAAGAAACTAGAAATGTAGAACTGGTGTCGCTTGATTCGAATGTCAAGGTAAGTATTGCGAAGCTAGCACCGGAATGAGTGAGTTGAGAATCGCGGCCTACGTCACAAAGAAGACTTGATACCAATCAAACGGAAGAAGGCAGTGAATGTACAGAGAACATGAAAATAAAAATCACGAAAAGTGAATTTGTCGGAATTCGGGTCCGAAGTCCCAAGTGGCCGAACACTCGACCGACCCTAAAGCCACAGTCGTTCTTGCCTCCCTACCATCATGTCCATTCTTATCCAGATACCTGTCTTCCTCTATTTACTCTTGAACATATACGTCAGCAATCATTGACATTTATGGTCAAGAGGCCACTCGGAAAATATGTCAAATTCGTGGTGCTTTGGCCATCAAAAACAATGACAATATCCACAGACAATGCACAGCTATAAATGTCGCTGCTGGATGCCTCTCGAGCTCTCTACTACTCTATCGCCATGTCCACCTCCTGCGTATGCAGCATCTGTCTCTCCGACTTTGTCGACCCCATTTGCACGCCCTGTGGTACGCTCGCTCTCTTCTCCTGGCATTAGGACTCCGACTCTGATTATCGGTGGCAGGACATGTTTACTGCTCGAATTGCATCGCACAGGCAACTAACATTCTGCGTAATGAGGGATCAACCACAACCCCATGCCCTGCCTGTCGCCAGCAGTTTTCCATACGCCACGACCCCGTGCATGCCCTTCCCTAACTTTGATCAACCGCAGGAAGGCTCATCAGACATCTAGCTTTCACGCGACTTTCCCGAATACTTCGGCTACCCTCCGGGGGCTGTACACGAATGGAATATGGGTCAATTTTGAGAACCAGGTGAAGAGAGTGGATGAGCGCATCGTGAGTTTGGAGCGAGGGAATCAGCGACTTTGAAAGAAGGACTTGTTTCTGCCATCTAGAAATATGCACCATCAAAGCGAGAGGTACAGCCGGTCTGTGCTATGGCTTGCACGTACACCCCCGTACTGGTTCAGGATTCCCACGCATGTGGTTCGATGTCAATGTGACCTCGCTAGGCCATGACAGTGTTTCCGCTCCTTCGAGATTGCCGCCGTATTAAAGCGCTTGCATGTACATTCAGAATTAAAATGCTCACGAAATGGATGGTTGATTGCGAGTTCCTGTCTAGAGCGCATGAATCTGCAGGAGCAAGACGTATGCTGCGAAGTGGTATTTGCCTTCTCTTCTGCGGAAGGCCAGCGCGTCTCTTCTAATGCCAATTTATCCTCACCATTCCTCTCATTTCTCGTCCGTATCCGGGAATCCTTCGCAGACCAATCCGCCGCTAGCTCACTTCGGGATAGTGGCTCCTTTGATTAGTGCACACACCAGAACCAACCTCACCTGCGATGCGATGCGGCTTGACTTCGTACCTGATTTTTGGATATTTAAGCGCCGTTATAGTGGATTTTCGCTTATTCCCTCCTGGGACGTCAATTCCTAATATGAGCGCTGAAGATACCGTCTTGGTTTCCACCAACGAAGCGACGGTCCCGTACCTCAGGGTTCTATAGTGAAAATCGACGTGGTAAGGCTACATAATAATCGTGAGTCCATCGCTGGCCAGACCAAACCTTCGCACGTTGTTTGACCTACCTTCAATTTCAGCGCATTATTGGAAAGACCCAGAGACGTTCAATCCGTCGATATTTCTGGATAATTGGCCCAGGGAGGCGTTTATGTCATTCAGTCAGGGTGCGCGTGCATGCATGGGTCGGAAGCATGTTCTCCAGTCGTTCAATGATAGACCACTAATGAGCATGTGTAGATTTTTTGAAACTGAGGGTATCGCTGTACTCACAATGCTCATCTCGAAATACAAAATAACCATCAGAGAAAAGCCTGGGGAAACTTTCGAAGAAACAAAGTACAGAGTTTTGAAAACGAGAATCGGTATTACTTTGACGTGAGTGTCTTTGTTCTTGGCTAAGGATGTATATGTTGATGTTGTGAAAATGAAGACCTGTTCACACGCCACTTGTGTTTACAAGACGATAGTGAGGACCACAAACTTCTTGCTTGTAATTTTGCTAGTTGACTTGTAGCTTACATTCGTACCACCGACGGGACCACAATGTATTGCGTGAAAAATTAGAGGTTTTTCACCAAATTAGTTTTTCACGGTAATTTTCCAATAAGTTACCAGGCTGGGAGTAGGGGTTTGGCACATGGATAGGTTATTTACCAAATTCAGAGCTCGACTTCAGGCAACACAGAGAAGGAAAAATGACGGGTAGTCTGGAGTGCAGGAAAAGATAGTCTGAGGCTTCTGGCTGAGATAGATGAAGCAAACATAAAAGATGCACAATTGTACTCACCATGGTGCCGTGAAGCGGCGAGAAAAAAATATTCGATTTTACCATGTGACTTGGTAATTTACCGTAATATATTATATACAGATACGAGTTCCACGAGTATATAATAAAGACGGCTTGCCAGGCTAATATACTTGGTAAATTACCACCCCCTTTCTTGGTAACTTACCGTAACTAACCTCGGACAAGGGTTTTCATGCAGCACTAGCCACCAACTAGTTGCGCTCAGAACATGCTGCAGATTGGAGGCCAGATTGATTACTTACTCGGATTTCCATTCTGATCAGCGCCATGAGGATCGAGCTCTCCGCCGCTACAATACTATTCAGCTAAGCTCGACAACCGCATGCAAACTAAACATACGTGTCACCTCCGGAGTTATTGATCGAAACAGTAGGAAGAGAAGAGACATGGTCATCAGTGTTCCAAACTTGGTTGGGGCTGGTTCCGCAAGACCAAAGTTGGATCTAATAGTATATCGTATTAGCCAAAATCGTTCTGGCGGGGAAAAAGACGCGGACCTGGTTCCCAGCTGATTGGTTTCCATCGGTGAGATCGAGACACGTGCTGTGACTGGTCCAAGCAAGATGGTTGTCGTACTACAAACAGTCTGAGCCAACACAAGTGCGAAAGAAAGGACCGTTAGACTTACGGTGTAATAGAACTGCTGGTTGGGATTCGAGTTGGTGGAGCAAGTCCAGACTTGCAGCTTGACACCATCAGCAGTACTTCCATTAGTGACATCCAAGCATTTAGTGCCGAATACTTGGACAGTGCCGCCAGTGAAGGTCCACTTTTGAGAAGTCGCTCCAGTACAGGCTTCGATAGTGACAATGGCGCCATCGCTGTCGCTCGCCGCATTCAAACACATGCCTGCGATGACAACGTTAATGGAGACCGCCTCAACAAATCTTTCGTCCTCACCATTGTTAAGGAGGGGTTCAATAAGTAGCTCTCCAGGATATGAAGGTGTCTGAGCAGAGGCAAGAGCAGCAGCCGCAGACACAACGACAAGTAGTTTTTGCGCTATCAACATGGTTCTGAATGAGTGTGAAGAGAAGAGATGAGTAGAAAAGAACTGAGGACACTCGTGCGCGTTTTATAGGTCATCGTGGATCCTTGTTCGACGTAAAAAGATCGTAAAACATCAAGGACCAAGCCGTTACCGAGCATCAACTCCATCGGCGGTCCCATGCCCAGCCGCCGCCAAAATGTATTGGAAAAACCTGAGCGTAAGCCTGATCAAAGCGCCACCCCAGAGATGAATTCTGCGAATTTTTGAAGATTGATCGGTCTTCAAGCTTCAATAGAAGATCCCTTGACCCTGGCGCTTAATTTTCCATGCAGTACCAACTGTAAGGCTCTCCCCTTGCTGTAGAAAGACCAGAATCTGCAGCGCGTCCATGAATATACCATATGTTGAAACCCACTAGAAGAATTTGTGATTAATGAAAGGCAGAATGGACGGTAATACTAACCGACTATCTTCCGGCCCCATCATGCGTCATGACCCTTAAACTCAACCCGGTACCGTGACTTGCTTAACGAACTTCATTACTTACATTGTATCTTAAGGTATCGCTGCGTTTCGGCCTTACCCGTTCTGACCTGCCAGTTACGATCCGTTGCCTTTCACTTATTATGTACGTTGTCCTCTGTTACTGTCATTACTGACTCTCTCTGACGACAACGACATGCGTCGGTCGGCATCCGGATTTTTCTCGCTATTACTACTTGCAATTGACATGTTTTGAATTTACATACTGTCTCTCAAATATGCTTGACTTCGTGAAATGATATTCGCATTGCTAAGAGGTTAGAACCGAACTTGGCTGTGCGATGGTAAAGACTCGTTGCGTCACCCCCGCCATGTTTCACATATAGCGGCCCTTATATGCTATGCACCATACCTACCACCTAAGCTGCATGGTTTAATGCAAAACAACCTATCCTGTCAGAAAAGTGTATTTTCTCCAGTAGTTATAGTGGAACCGAAAATACATTTTCTCCAGTAACAATAGGGAGCTGACAGCGTGTCAAATACCAAATTAAATCTGAAAATTTTGAATTTTATCCAATGATTCGCAATTTCACGTGCTCCAAACCAAACCCACCGTATGCCATGGCATCATCCCGACGCTTGCCTAGTATGTTACTATCCCATCGAGATCTGCTGCCTCGAGATCCATCTAGGCGATCTGTGCAGGCAGGAACGACCACTGTCAGATCTTGCTCACGGAAGCCGCTCTCAGGTACGTGACTGACGCATTCGGACGCGTGCTTTGTGCCTAGATCTTTGAGGTTTCCAGCCTTGTTGTCCGTTCTCAAAATTCAGGAGAGTGAAGAGTCCATCGAAAGCTTGAAAGTAGTACTAGTAGTACAGGGAGTAACAGAGAAATCGTGAGTCTGTCACTGCATGATTATCTAAGCATGTGCTCTTGACCGTCGCCATTACCATCACTCTCGCTCTCGACGGTGCCGTTTTCGACACTACCGCCAACGACTCTGATATTCACTCGTCGTTGGTTCCTAGCCTCTCATCTCCAGCCCCTCCACAGTCACCAGGCCTATCTGAGTCTGTAAAAAAGGTGAGTTTCACCATTTTCATCTGACATGTCATCAGGACTTACCATTTTTTCAGAATGTCCTCGAAGTTCAAGTTGGCATTAGAGTAAGCGAACTTCCGTGGTACGCATTGTGGTGGTAGACTGACTGGCGCAGGCACGTGAAGGTTTTCTTGAAGGCTGTAGTGCGTCGTCCAGGTTCGGGTTCAGGTGAGTCCTCCGTTGTTCTTGTGTCGGCGAAGCTGAAGTTATTGTGGGGAAAGGCAACTATATTCCTGCCGCGCCGATCGCCCACACTGCTACTCCCATCACCACTGATCCAGAACCATCGTCGTCTACACTACCCGCACCCGCTACCCAAGTCGTTGCGTCCCTACCAAGTCTCGTACCATCATCCACCAGCATTAACACCGTCACCGCATCCCCGTATCCTGCTGCAGAACTGTCATCCATTCAAAGTTCTGTGCAGCCATTGACCACTATTGAGATCGATACTGCGCCGCCCCCATATTCATCCATTCCCGTGCAGCCATCCACCAGCAATGAGTCTGACACTGCACCACCCCCGTATTCCGCCACTCAAAATGTCGCATCTCAGTTACTCATTCCGAATCCCGCACCGGTGTTTACAGCCACCAACTCTGTACCGTCGACGCATCCTGCTGCTCAGGGCATCACGGCTCAGTCATTCGTTCTGACTAATGTTCCCGTCAACATCCGCCGCCGTGGCACATATTTCCCTCCTGGCTCGGTGCCCCAATTTTGATGAATCAAAGCAGAGGACCACAATTTTGAAAAGCGTTGAAGGAAATATACCGTTGATTTACTGTTGATTTACTGTTTCAGATGTGTTCTGTTAAAAAAGAACAAAAAATATACCTTTGATTTTGGGTCACCCTGCTCTATCCCGTTCCCGTGGATTATTTGAGGACTAGCCGATGCCCAGGGAGGGAGGAGGACCGGAAACTGGGACAGTTTCTTTCTTGGCAAGTCAGCCCTGCAAAAAAATGAGGCAGCAATTCTCATTTTGGTGGTAGCTGTCGATGCTGCTGTCAATACCGGCAAGTCGGCACGCATATGCCAAATTAAGGTATGCCATCCCGACAGAACGACAACGCTAGGGGACCGTGTTGTGGGCTTTAACAGACTGAATATCAGACACCAAGCCAGAGAAAATAATACTGAAAACATACCTTTGCGCTGGATGACAGTAGATCCCACAGAATAAACATAGTCTTTATTAAAGCTCCCAGTACCTTTCAGCGCGGACCCCAAAGAAATGCTTCCTAAATTTCGCAGCATTAGACTATACGGTAAACGGCGCAAGCAGAGTCTTCTTACACAAGATCCAGTAGTTCTGGGACACCAAACACCCAGAATCATGATTGAAAACCCCACTGCAGCAGTGAACAAGAAAGCACAGAAATATAGGGATGACGAAGTTTAAGCTGGCGACGAGAAAGATTGCACCTGAGAAGGTGAAGTAAACTAATCCTATCCTTTCGAGAACCTGAAAACTGAAATGGAAACTTTACATCAATGAGAAGGTAGGGTGAAGAGAAAACGCACACGTACTATCATCATGGTTCAAAGCCTCGCAACAGAGAAAGCACCGCTAATGGTAGCGGACTCGGCTCGCACACTAAAGCATGGTTCTTGCGTTCTGCTTTCTGCGTAGTCATCTTTGGCTTGCCACCAAGGCTGCGAGAACAGTCATAGAAAGTGGAGAGGGCAGGACAAGTATACTGTTTATACATGTTTGGAAAGCCCGTTTCCTGCCTAAGGGACTCTTTTTTACAACAGCACAAGTATATTTATTTGTCCAAAATAAAGAGATTATCAACCCTAAAAGCTATGATGAGAATATCTACAGCAAGTATAAGAAATGTTAGAAGCCAAGAAGTGAAATTTGTGTTGTACATTATGAGTTCCAGTATGGTAAGCAAGACAACAGAGGGGAACAGACAGTAATCACGTACTGTGCAAGACGTCGAACGTCGAAAACAACCAAGAAAACAACCAAGAAGATATAGACAAAAGCAATAACTTACATATACGCCATCTCCTGTCCCACACTGGAAGATGCACTGCCTCGGTCTTCTCTGAGCTGTTACATGAGAACATCGATTGTCTTCGATACATCTGAAACCATTCGAAACCACAGCTGCTCCGTTCCTCTACATGCGTGACCCCACCAAAATAAACCAAAAATGACAGTAACAATGCCTTGACGCCCTCCTTTCCAAAGACACTTCAAAGGCTTCGAGTAATCCGGCTTCGGAAGCCCGGAATTGTCATTCGAACGTCTCCAGGCAGGGTTGAGGTGGTTCCACCAGTTGACCAGCTGTCTACCATAACGAGATGCATCCACGATGAAGAGTTCGACATTGAAGTAACGGGTCCCGTCGAGCCACTGGGTGAGTTCTTGAGGTCGTCGCTTCCCAAGGGAGTACTTACCCTACAAGACAATCAGTTAAGATCATACATGTCGAGTGCGGAATATATACCTCTGTTTTTGCCTTGACTTTCCACATGTCAGATTCCAGTTTATACCACTTTTCGACGAGACTAAGCCACATGGGGCCCAAAGATTGATCTTGCATAGCCATCAAGCTCTCTTGGTGCCACTGTGGTGGACCCGAATCCTTCTCGGCACCACAAAGGGTGATCACTTCCCTGGGAGGGGGCGCTTTACGCTGCCTCGCTTGCCTGGGCAAGTTCGCGATGTCAGGAAGCACTGAAGGAGCGGAAAGGGTCGAGCGAAGGTCTGATGTTGGTGTCGCTGTCATGTGGTAGTTGGTGGCCGGCTCGCTCTCATGCATAATTACGTCAGCAGCAAGTTGGTCCGACGGGGCCTGGGAGTCAGACGAGGTAGCAGACGACACGGTGGCAGCGTAATGAGATTCGGTAACGGTTTGTGCAGATCGATCAGGAGAGGCGAATATGTCAGACAATCCTAAGGACTCCATGAATTGAGACAAGTCACCGTCGGAACCAGATACTTCGGCATTCCAAGATGAATTGGATTTGACGGTACCCGAAAAGTCAGGCCATTGCGACCGGAGCAAGTCCACATCCATGTCAAAAGAAGAGTTGGCTACATTGGCACCGAAATGATCGTCGTTGATGCCTGATAAAGCCGGTGAAGACAACATAATCGAATCCAAGGGTTTCATCGAATCGTCAGAATGAGAATATCCCCACAAGACATTGTGCAAATCAGGGTTGGTATCCATCTCGACGCCCTGACCTCCGGATTGGGGAGAGATGAGCGCTGTCTCTCGGGGGGGAGCTGCTTCAGTAGTGATCGGTGACGAAGAAATAGATGCTGAAGATGTCGTGACTGGCGAAGAATGAACTACTGGTGATGGGATGCGGGACCAGGGCAGGGGTTCCGATGACATTTGAGCTGGTGGTGCCATTTGTGACTGGGCAACAGGAGTGGTTGCTTCTTCAGGAAGCTGGAATGAATCCTGTTCATTGGAAGCTCTTGAGACTGCAACACCATTTCCAGCAGCATCGTCATGTACCAATGTTGCCGGATCAACGTCCGCAGGACTCTCGATGTGCGCCTCTGGTTCAACGGCAGGTGCAGGTCCATTGCGACCTACTGTATCCCTTGGTTAGAAGGCTAGTAGGTAAAGACGATAGCAGAACACATACCCTGGACTTTTTTCATGTGATACATGAAGGGGAGACCATAGTACTGACTGAAAGCCCTGCTCTCTCCCTCAGGGGTACCAGGGATGTGCCCAATCTCTGCAGTGTCGTTGAACGAATTGATGAAGTTCTTGCCGTCACTTGTGGTACAGCCATAGTTGAATCTTTAAGATAGTCAGTTTGATAACACCAAGAAAGAAATGACTCCACCTATGCCATTGTTCTGATTCTTCCCATGCGAGGATCAACGCCGCCGGCAATAACCACGACGCCCCACTGGAGGTAATTGACTAAATTTTTGGTCATGCCTTCGAATTCGTGATCAAGAGAATCGATGACACTGTGAAAATGAGGGTTAAAATAGCAGCAGAATTAGCATATGAGACACGTACGATGCCTTTTTGTCGCTGCTGAGATCTGAAGCCCCCAGCTTGCCTTCCCTGAATGCTGTGATAAGCTCTCTTTCCTTCTCGACGCAATCGTTAATATCTTTCTTGATCTCTGGTGTCTCGTTGTCCCAGATATACTTGGTCATGTCTCGAACGAGCGAAATATTGTTGGTAGGGATACCGCGTCGAGCTGCCTCCGCGGCGACGTGTGGATAGACTCTAGTCGGGTAATATTTGCCCGAATACAAGTGAACGGCTTGCGGGATGCGTGGCAGGACGACGTTAACTTGTAGTCGTCCGATTTTTCCTACCTTGGGGATAGCATGAGTGATGCGATTGTTATTAAACCAATTCTTCAGTTGCTAGCAAAATATTATGAGTACGGAGACAAACAAGAGGATGACTGAGCTCACATTGCGGCGCATCACAACGAAACAGAGCAGGACAGCAAGGACTCTGTCGTAGTCAGGTAATTGGGTCTTGTTGACTAGTGGACAGTTGTCATAACACGGCTTCATGGTGGGACCAAAGTCCAGACACCCTTCCGACATCCTTGGGTAGCTCGCACCAGGAGGAGAGTCATGCACACCTATGAGGTAAGATGGAATAAGGCAAATTTTGTCGTCACAATCCAGGAGGTATGACCCAAAACTCTCTGGAAACTGCCTGTGCCATCTTCCATTGGTGCGGGCCCTAAAAACGCGCAAGAGGCCATTAGCGGAGTGATAGTGGTATTCAGGCAAGAGTTCTTTCAGAAGCCCAGTCTGCATATGGCTCGTCTTCCTGTTCTTGTGAAATTGGATGGAAGTGTTGACATCCGTCGAGGTCGTCGAGGTTGCCGAATCCGTTAACAGAGGGTCAGAAGGATCGTAGACTTCAGCAGTCTGCTGCTGCTGTAGGCATTTTACAAGTGAGCACCGGGAATTTTCGTGTGATATGCTCCGATCCAAATTACTCTTCAGCTGCTTCCGAGGGACACGGGTAGTAGGAATAGCCCGAACTCGTCCCATGGCTGTACAGAATCAATTGAGCTAAAGCCTCAAGAATTATGATGAAAGACTCTACTTACTTGCGCGTGGTATATTCTGTTCTTGGTTTTTGTCTAATATTCGTCTGACTGTCGCCCTGCGAATACGTGATCAAAATAAAATCTGCGACTAGCAAGAAGGGGGCGAACCATGAGGAATGTCTGAAAGCAAGAATGGGGAATCGACTCGGACACTTGCCATTTTATATTCACAGGATTTTTGGAAGACGTGCTTTGCTCTGTCAGACCGAAGCACGCGAGTCCGTCGCAGATAAAGTGGGTTTTCAAATTGTACTTCACTGTGTACAATTAAATTGAATTCAATGGTACTTCGCTTTGAATTGAATTCAATTGTACACAGCGAAGTGCAATTAAATTCAATTCAATTGTACCCCGAAACTGTATATAATCTCATAAAAATACAACTGGTGCCCATCACCAAACTTTCCTGTCTACTGCAAATCAGCCTTCAAGCTTCAATCATGACACCGATCACCACTGAACAACTTGTGGCAGCTCTCGCTACTTTGGGAATCCGCCCAAGCGGTGCGTGTTTGTTGTTATTCTAGTCATTTTGTGCTGATCCGTCTTCACCAGCTTCGGGTCCCGCCGTCCGCGATGCTCACAACAACAACTCGTCTGAAGTTGTCGAAGGCCCACTACACAGTTTCTATTGTCTTAATTGTGCTTATCCGAATGTCATCTCTCTAAACGCTATTCCAACACTTATCGCCATTGCCAACCATCACAAGGCCCTGCCCTCGGCGTCTCCTGCACCGCGAAGCAGTGTTCAACCTTCAGCCCCATCTGCGGGTGTAGCTCCCGCTTCCGCTGGAACCCCTGCCACCAGTGCCAGTGCTTCCCAGGTCGCCGCCAATGCGCCACCCAGTACCCATGCGGTTCATCAGGGTTCAGCACCTCCTTCCATTACTAGCCCTTCTGTTCAGGCAAATGTCGGACCAGATGGTCCTTGGTATACCATCACTAAAGGCCGTGCCATCGGAGTCTACAGTGGCTGGTATGTTTGGCCCCTTGCCTATCCTATTCAGCTGCATTCTCACAAATATGCTAGGCAAAACGTAACCCCCCTGGTGACTGGCGTGGGGAGGGCTTGTTTCTTTCGTTACCCTACTCAGGCAGCTGCTCAGGCCGCATTCGATGAAGCAGTCTGCACTGGAGTTGTGGAAATCCTGTAAGGTGTGGTATTTCTTGTTTCCCTCTGCCTCCTAGCACTGATATCCTTCATATTTCACACTCCTTTTCAAGACAGTCTTTACTTGATTTTTGGTATATAATGTTCAGTATCTACGCTTCTTGGACCTAGTGTTATGTACCTCCCCAGTTTGTCCTTCCATACCTACCGCCAATCAAATGTTATCCTCTTGTCTGCTATACCTCTTCTTTCCGATGTCATCCCTAGGTCGGGTTTGCCATATGCCGCCGTTCTCGCAAGTGTCTGCCACGTTCTCTTGGCTTTACTCCCTCTTTTCAGATGTCGGAACAGCCTACTCGAATGGAAACCTGAAGGAGGGGACAATGTGCACCAATGATGCAACCTTCGTCTGTTTCATCTGTTTTCATTGCGTCTCGGGTTCTTCGAAGCACCGGTATCGGGTTCCGCTTCGTATAAGGGATTCTTTGCCTCGTGCTGATCACCTGACATCTCCTGACAGATACTGGACGACTCTCGAACATGACCTAGAGCAATAGCATTCTGAAGCCTTCAGTCTCCTTAGGTAAAAAGCCCCAAGAAGATTTATTTATTTTACTCCATGGAGAGAGTATATGCGGTGCAACGCGCTGTCAAGAAGTATCTATCTGTTGGGAAAATATGGGCCCCGGCGAGAAAGTATGCAAGCGGCGCAGCGCATAGTTAAGACGTATCTTTTTGCTGACAGGCTGTAAAAATATGTACTCAGAGAGTGTGTATGCAGTGCAACGCGTTGCCAAGAACCATCTATTTGTTAGGAAACATGTAACCCATTGAGAGTATATGCACACGGCGCGTTGTCAACTTGTTATATATCTTTATTGAGAAAATATGTACCCCATTGAGAAATAAGAAGTTCATCGAGACACCAACGTGAGCCCAGACACGCCTGATTTGAGTATACGTAGTTATTTCATGCATCTAAAGTAAGAGTCTCTCATTAGGAAGAAAGAAAGTTTATTGGTCGTCATTGCTCCTGGAACATACAGCAAGCTATTGTTAGAACACGGGGATCATTCTTATTCAGAGATACATGTAGACATAGACATATCAAACAGAACGGTTCTCTGCTTCAAAAACAGTAGCCACCCAGAGGGCAATAGCGGCATGATGAGCTTCATCTCGTTGCTCCTTGAGTTCTACCATGAGAGAGAGTCGGCTCTCAAAGTCCTTATCCACCACACTATCCGTAGTCTCATATGCCAACACCCTCCAACGCCTAATCCGTGCAGTCGTACCACTATCAACCGTTCCGTCAGACTCATCAGAGACAGAACCTTCCATGGTCACTCTCTCAGCGTCCACGCTCTGCTCATCTTGAAGGCCTTCCGATGCTTGTTGGGTGCTTGGGAGAAGCATATGTTGCTCAAGGGCATGCCCGTCTTTGGCCAGGCCACTCCTGTCGTAATCCATCTCCTCCTCTAAGTGCTGGCAGTTGTGTCAGCAGAGGAGTATCGAAGAAGCTAGAAGATACTAACCACTTGCAGCGACTGGACAGTGTCTGGGTAAAGTGCAATAAACCGTGACAAAAAGAGGCTCTGCCACGCCCTTCCACGGCCATCAGAGACAGTGTGAGCATAGTCATTTATGTTATCCTGGAAGGCGCGCTGGTCATATTTGAGTTGAAGAGCAGCCTGAATTCAACCATCAGCAGTGCACTACGAGATTGGATTCAGAAGAGGACCCACCAGTAATTGTTTCTTGTACTCTTGTATCAAGCAGAAGCCCGTGTCGTTGCCGGTGAGAGAACATTTCTGCCGGAATGCGTGTGCTCAGCATTAGTAAAGTAAGGTGAGAAAAGACTCACAGATTCCATGCTCAGAACAGTCGCTTCGACGCGTGAGTGAGAGACAACATATACAGGGAGACACGGCGAAGTTGAACCTATACAGGATCACGTGAAATGGTGCCATGAGGATTCCTTCGAGAAAGTGAGAAACTCACTGTATGCAGCAAATAAGTCGGTAATCATAATCAACGACGATGCATCTCAGACTGAGACCACTACTGCCAACTCACCCAATTAATCTCCTGCTCCGATGAGTCCAGCTATGACCGCCATGTCAACAAGCGAGCCATTTCCTCCAAGTTCTTTGCCAGTGAATGATATGTTCACACGTAAAAATAGGCGTCCATGCTACCGTGATGAGATGTCCCGATTTCCAGGTAAATATCGATAAGAAAACCGAGCTTGAAATCCTCTGTAGATCGCAAGGAATAGGACCTTTAATAGTACTAGCCGCTCAAAGAACTTGAATAGTGTTGATACACCGACACTTGCATTAGCTTCCAACTGAAGAGAAACACCTTTAAATCCGAGTCTTCATGCAACTATATTTACCACTGTGCACCGAAACTTCGCCAAGTAGTCCCGACAGAGAAAAGCTGAGACAGCCTTTCCTATGCAATTAATCTATCGGACTGGGTTAAATGAGGGATGTACCGAGCCCTTGCAAGTATTAATGCATTAGAGATGTATAATTTAACTCAAAATAAGTTTAACTGTCGCCAAAGGCAGTAGAAAGACGGCATAAAGAGTTTTGGTGAGACAATCAGACGAAAAACCCAAAATGGATGAAAGAGAGTTAATAGTCCCGCTTCGATTCTTCTTCCGTAACTTCTTCTCGCATGGGCCGTCCCAAAAAATATCACACTACAGAAGAAAAGCTACGCGCTATTCAAGATAAAAGTCAATGTTATTATGCGAAGTAAGTGTAATTCTCTATGTATGTAGTATTCAAAAGTAGTGCTTATTTTTGCTAGTCATAGACGGGAGATATCTGCTCGGCGAAAACTTAGCTATCAACCCCAATCCAGTCGCCGTGATAGGTACACTCTTAATCCTACTTTGACGTTCTGATATAGAATACACTAGAGATAAGCAGGAAGCTTTTCGGACTGCCCCACAAACTACATCACCCTCTCAAATTCGAAATGCAAACCGGTCAGCCGCCCACCAACCAGTCCCATCTTCGACAAGTAAATTCACAACTCGACTGAAGAAAATACGGAATACCAGCCAATACGAGGTTACACCAATGTAAGACACTCATTTCTTTCTGATTACTTTAACCTGAACTCGTTATTTCTAGTCCTGTCACCATACCTATGCCTGCCCCTCCCCCAGACCCCTTCCCAAAATTCGATGCAGAAGCCTTGACGGTCCTACAGGAGTTTGAAGATTTCCTTGTAGGCAAGGCACCTTCTGACTACGTCAAGTCTCTCCTCTGTCGCTATTTCAAGGACAACTCTCGGCGGCAAGGCGAGATAGGCCTCTTTGTGGAGCCTTTGGACGACCTTTATGAGATGCAGAAGGCATACGAGTCTATTTCGGCGAAGGCACTACAAACGGACGGCCCCAGTGAGCGCCAAAAAAAATTGGAATCTGCAGGAGAGAAGATTGGACAGCTTATTTCGTGGTTGGAGTGTTGGAAGTACAGAGGAGAATGTGTGTGAGAGAGAATTAATTAGCCTCTCGAGGGAGAGGCATCGTACTTAAATACAAGTTGTACTACTTCTAGAATTTACTACGGATTACTATATATGTCTACTATTGCAGTTAAATGTTCATGCTGCTTAGTCATGCTGAAGCTTCGAGTGCATTCTAGCACTAACTCAGGATTGCTATCCCAACACTCCCCCTCAATTCCGAGTCCCTAGAATACCTGCAGATAAATATTCATGTAATGGTCTTGGTAGTCCTTTAGTGAATATATCTGCTAAGTTCTCCTCTGAGGCGCAGTGCTGAACTTTGACTTCATTTGAAGCCATGCGCTCATGAACAAAATGATGACGGATATCAATGTGTTTTGATCATGCGTGGAATATTGGGTTTTCAGCGAATTTGATCGCTGATTGATTGTCGACCATAATAGTAGTTGCACCATCAGGTGGCAACCCTAATTTGGTTAGAAGCGCTTGCAACCATATTACTTCTCTAGTTGTGTGCGCGAGGGCCATATACTCTGCTTCCATAGTGGATAGGGCTACGGTGGGCTGTTTCTTTGAACTCCAAGTAACAGCTCCCCCTGCATAGGTACAGACATAACCAGATGTTGATCTTCTATCTGTTCTGTCTTCTCCCCAGTCTGAATCTGAATAGGGTATCAGTTCATCTGTAGTCTCTCCATATGTAATTCCTAAGTCTAGAGTTCCCTTCAAGTAACAGAAAACTCATTTGAGGGCTGTGACATGCTCAGCAGCCGGATTCTGCACATATTTGCTTAATTCCGTGACAGCATGTGCAATATCGGGCTGGGATCCATTTGCCGCATACATCAGAGATCCGACACCAGTGTGGTAATACTGTCTGATGGCTGTGTCAACACCTCAGGAATCTCCTTCGGGGATTTTCTCTAGCCGTACATTCGGGTCCATAGGCATTTTGACCGGTTTACAGTCTTTCATGCCCATTCTCTCGAGTACCTTGAGAATATATGCCTTCTGGGATAAGGTAATAGTGCCCTTCTCCCAATTTCTGTCTATCTTCATGCCCAATATATGTTGAATCTCCCCCATGTTTGTAACATTTAACTTCTTCTTAAGTTCTTCTTTCATGTTAGACATGGTTTCATCATCCTGGGCAAGCAGTGTCATGTCATCTACATGCACAGCTATAATTATGGGGCCTGATTTCGCTTGTCTGATGTATACACATTGATCACTGATCAATCTCGTGTATCCAAGTCCCAAAAATGTAGCGTTTAATTTTTCGTTCCAAACTCGGCCAGATTGCTTGAGTCCATACAATGTCAATTTGAGGTGTGCCGCTTTGCCGCTTCCATCAGAATATTCTGGCGGTTGAGCCATGTAAATAGATTCATTGAGCTTTCCATTTAGGTAAGCTCCGACGATATCCATTCCATGTATAATCAAGTTTCTTTGTGCGGCAATGGCCATAAGTAGGTGGAATGTGTCCAACCTGACAATGGGTGCATATGTCTCGAAGAAATCAATGCCGGGAACCTGCGAAAATCCTTTCGCAACGAGTCTGGCCTTGTATCTGGTGATTTTCCCATCACCATCCCTTTTTAATCTATAAGTCCACTTGCAATTTACAAGTGACCTGTCTTGGGGTAATTCCTCTAACTGCCATGTACCCAGAGAAGTCAATAGATTATATTCTTCATCCATTGCTTTCTTCCAATGATGCCAATCTGGCCTTGTTTTAGCTTCTTCAAGGCTTAATGGCTCATCACTGAGGTTATCTGCAGTCTCCCCCAGACATGCATAGTCTGCTGCTATATTTGCAGTTTCCAAAGGTTCCTGTGTCATTTCGCGCTGCAATTCTGGCGGTTTCATGCCTCTTGCAGCTGGATTATGGAGCAACCGGTAACTTGGTTGATTGATTGATGCGATCTGGACCGATTTGGTACGTGGCTCGATCACCTTCCCACACCAAATGGGAAGCTTTGATTTGGTTGCCGGGGCATCAAGGGGCATTTCCCCTTTTGATTCGGCAATTTCGGCAGCCGCGGAATCATCGGAAATGTCACCTGGAGTCTGCTCGACATTGTTCCCTAACTCCCCCTCGAGCGATGAAGGGTGGGATACAATATAGTCATTGTCTGTAGGCTCTTTAGTGTTGTCATCAAGGAATATAACATTTCTTGAGGTCTGAATCTGTCTGGTCTGAGAATTATAATATCTCCAGGCCCTAGATTCATCTGTAAGACCTGTAAAAATGAATTCCCTTGATTTCGGGTCGAGTTTTGACCTTTTGCTATCTTGCTGCAACACCCAGCACTTTGCTCCAAACTCCTGGAGTGTTGAAATGTCCGGTTTCATGCCCCAAAACACTTCTTCGGGGGTTAGATCATTCTTGATGGCCTTAGTCAGTGATCGGTTCTTCAGGTACATGGCATATGCCACGGCCTCGGGCCATAGGAATTTTGGCAAGTGATGTTCTTCTAGCATGGCACGCACATGCTCCACGAGGGTCCGATTGACTCTCTCCGCAATTCCGTTTTGGGGTGGGGAATATGTGGCAGTCAGTTCCAACTGAATGCCATTGCCATGGAGGTATTCCTTCACCACCTCATTAATGTATTCCTTCCCATTATCAATCCTCATAAACTTCAGGTCCTCCCCTTTGTGGACTTTGATGTATTTCTGGTACTGCTGGATTTTCTTTTGGATCTCCGTACCTTCTTTTGACTTGAGAAAATACAATATTGTCCTCCGGGATTTGCCATCTGTGAAGCTTATGTAATATCTTTCTCCATGGATACCGTGAGTTCGGGCTGGCCCCCATAGGTCCGAAAATGTCATTTCACCTATTCTTGTGTATTCTCTTTGAGCTTCTTGTGGAAATGGCTCAACATGGTGCTTGGCCTTTATGCAGGCTTTGCAATCCTTCTGGGGCTCAGCTGACTCATCCACATCCATACCCTTGACCATCTTCTTTCTGAATAATCTCTTTACCGATCCTATATTTAAGTGGCCCATCACTCGGTGCCACTTCTGCCATGATCGGGCTGGTTTAATTGCGTGGGCTTGAGTTATTTCTGGCGCAATGATGTCAAGGCTATACAGCTTCGAAATCTTATCTCCATGACCAATTGTCTTGTCATGCGGTGAGATAATATCCATCCGGGATCCTTTGAATTTGAGTTCAAACCCGGCATCCATGATGCGCCCTAGCAAAATAAGATTGAATGGTGCCTCGGGACAGTGAATACAATCCTTCAGTGTAACTGAAGTAGTCTTGTCCCCTTCAACCATTTTAATCTTTACTGTTCCTCTTCCCAAGCCTTTTGACTTTCCTACACCAATAACTTCATGTCCTGGGGTCTCAACATAGTCAGAAAAATGCAATCTGTTCTTGACTATATGTTTAGTTGTTCCTGAGTCCCCCAGCCATGATGACCCTGCAAGCATAACAAGTGCAGTGTCTGTAGTGCAAAACGCGTAATCTTCTTCATCTGAATCCGATTTGGCAACATGTGCCTGGGTCTGGCCCTTCCCTTTCCCCTTCCATGACTTTCCAGAATTCTTCTTTTCATTTGGGCAATTTGCCCTGATGTGACTGGCTTCTCCACATCCATAACATGTGATTTTTGAGTTGGACTTCTTCTTGCCATGTGCTGCAAGTGTTGTGGTCGGATCAGAAGTCTTTTCTCATAATCGGATGTCTTCCTGGAGAATTCGGGAAATCAATTTGTAGGAATCTTTCAAATCTGCAGTGTCCACTGATGAAATGAATGAATTCCATGATTCCGGGAGTGATGTAAGCAGTGTAATAGAGAAGTCCTCCTCCTCAACTTTCTGCTTGAGGGATGCCAGCTCCTCCTGATAGGACCTCATAGTCCTGATATGTTCCTCTATGTTTCCCCCTTCTTCACACTGAGCTCTAAAGAATCTCCTTCTAACAAGGACAATTCCCATGGGTCCCCTGGACTCATACATGTCTTTTAGAGCATTCCATGCTTCTTCTGAAGTCTTCGAACCAGCAATATACACCAGCGGGCCATCCGAAACCCGCAACCTTATTGTCGAAAGAGCCTTCCTATCGCTCTTCTTCCAATCTGCCACCAGTGCCGCTTCTGCTGGGGCCTTGATGCTTCCATCTGCATAATCAATTAGACCTAAATCGGTTAGGATATCGATCATTTTGATTTTCCATGTCGGGTAATTTTCTGGGCCCTTAAGAGGGTCAATTCTGTAAACGGACTGGCTTTCCATGTGGTTCTGTATGTGTACGTAATGTACAAAAGTGTGAAGTAGGTAATGAGGTAAGTAGTTCAGTTAGGGCCGGGGCCCATAACCTGTTGGAAGTACAGAGGAGAATGTGTGTGAGAGAGAATTAATTAGCCTCTTGAGGGAGAGGCATCGTACTTAAATACAAGTTGTACTACTTCTAGAATTTACTACGGATTACTATATGTGTCTACTATTGCGGTTAAATGTTCATGCCGCTTAGTCATGCCGAAGCTTCGAGTGCATTCTAGCACTAACTCAGGATTGCTATCCCAACATGGAGGACATATGGCGCGTTGCAATCGATGGTCCTTATAATTTACGTGTCACATACAACAACTACAGGCTAGTGTGGCAAAGAGAGGCGAAGATGTATATAGCTGTGTAGTGAATACATGTTGAATTCTTAATCTATCAGAAATGCAAGCTCCCCGTTCTTATATTTCTCCTTTAAACCAGCAGGACTGATCATCGCCTCCAAGAGCATCTCCTCCAACCAGCCCACCAACGTGTGAACCGGATCTAGTACCATGCGAAGCCGTCTCATCTCCTTCCTGACACCCGTCGTATTTAGAATAATGTATTCGTGCTGCAACATTGACCGCTCGATGGCAGATATCTCCAGAACGGCATTGTCGAGGAGACTGCGGTAGCCTTTAGGGCAATTGACAGTAACAGTTTGCTGGTATTGCCGATACACGGAGTTGGCGAAACCTTTCGGTGAGTCCTGCGTAAGCATTCCAAACCTAGCATAGAGGCGTTCAATCTGATCCATCGTTTCAGCTAGTGATGAACAACGCCTGTGAAGCTCAGAATGACTATATGATAACGCTGAGGAAGAAACACGCACTCAGCATGTGAATGACCACTGTTCACTTCGATTTCGACAAGGCGTGCCGCCTGTCGAACCAGTGGCTCAAGCCTGTTAATTTGGTAAGAAACGACGCCTCCATGGAGGGAATTCACGCACCTGCACCCGTGTCTTTGGTTTTTCTTCTTTCGATAGTTGTCCCGTCGTTTCTCATTGATCAAGTTATGGTGCCTGCAAAAGAGGTCAGCAACCCAACAAATAGAAAGAGTAGGCGTACTTGGCGTAGCTGCGACGACTACTAGCATTGTGCGCTGCTCGGCGCTCCTCCGTATAATCCACTGTGACCATCTGAAATGGTGAAAGAGAACCTAGTCGAGACCAAAAGTGGCGGTGTCCTCCAACCGAATAACGAAGTTGAATTGACTGGAAACGTCAAAAATTGACTGCTGGAAATGTCAAAAATTGAATCCACTGGAAATGTCAGAAATTGAATCTGCTGAAAATTGAATTTACTGTAATGTCAAAAATATATATTTACTGTAATGTCAAGGATACATCTCTACTGGAGCAAATTTAAATCTTACTTGCACTGATCCCCGGTGGTTCAGGCTTTTAAAAGGGGACAACCAGCAAAAATTAGATCAGACTATCCACTTTTGAAGCGGCAAGCAAAATGTACGTACTCCTCCTGGTTTTGCTCTGCAGAGGCTGTTGACATGTCGACCAGGTCTAGATCTTCATGGGTCGGCACCACCAAAGAACAGCAGGAATTCTTGGAGCCGTATATCGCCTACTATCGCCGCCTGAAAGCAGATGCCTGTAAACATCCAAAACCATACTCTGTCTTTCAATCCCAGCTCTGGCTACTCTGGAAGGATCGTTTCCGTGCTCAGCTGCAACTGCCTGACCCTACCGATAAGGATGCCTGTAAACACTGGTACGCCTGCCGCCAGAAGGTAAGCCCATGAGCCAGTTGTGTTTGAGTGCCACTGAAGTCATTCACTTCCTTCACAGGATCTTGCTGCAATCATTCGTACCCTTGAAATGTGGGAACCCTTCTATGCCGCAGGTCGTAAACGGGAGATGGCCCAAAGAGTAAAGATCAGGGCGAAGGTCGCAAAGGCTGCAAAGGCTGCAGCACAGACACGTAGCAATGGGCAGGAAGAAGGGGTATCGGGCGTTCGAAGGAGTGAGAGGATGCCCAAACCACGGAAGCTCGTTGATAATGTCGAATCAGAACTCGCATAGGCTCCTATCTTTATCTCTATATAGTAACATCGTGATACCAACACGTGTAATCATGCTTATTCAGACTTGCCCTCTTACGCTCTCTACTGTGTTGCTGCCTCACATACTCTCAATGCATCTGCGTGACTTGAAGGTACGACACATGGACTAGGAAGATTGATTTCAGATGACCATGTGTTGGTGGTAAGACGGCAGATGCCCGAAGTTCTGTTTGTCTCTCGGATTCGGATTCTTACCATTGGGTTACAGGATGTCAGTAGTTTCCTACTCTTGTATAAGAGAGATACGTTCTTTCAATAAAATCACGAGTTACTTCTCCCATCTTTCTCAGAACCTACCGACTCTTTCCTTTCATCTACCAAATCTACCAATATGAATTACAATCCTCGCAAAAAGGGTCGACGGGCTCAAATGGATATCCTCGATACCGCAGACGATGACAATACGGTGCAGATAAGCATTGATCTCCCACCAACACAAGAATATCACTGGCATACTGACCACTCACTATCTGCGTCATCCGCCACAAAGCGACATACCGGCAGAAGCACTCACATTACAACGACCCATCTTCCTTTAGAATTGGCCTCTGACAATATTGTTCCCACTTCCCAAGAAAGTTTGGCTTCTTCTGCATGGGATGGCTCGCTTGCAGTGGGCATGTCCGCATTATCGTTCCTTGATCCAGACCACGAAGTTCCTACTGAGTTCGCATTGGCATCAAATGACAGCGAGGGGGCACGTCTTCCCAGACCAATGGGCGTGAGTAAATTCTTGTTGCTGACCTGCTTCTTATAGTGCAACTTATCTCATAGGACCACCCATTGTTGGTCTGGAAATCCCAGCGCAAGGAATTTCTCGAGGAGGTTTTGCAATCAGAGTCGCCGGAACATACAAACTGTACTGACTGTGATATGTGTGGGTTAGAGCAGGGTAAACATCGCTGTCTATCTTGTTTCGATGGTCAGATGCTGTGTCGTGCGTGTATCATTGAGCGTCATCGGGGTATGCCCTTTCATAGAGTGGAGGTAGGCCCTTACACCTCTTTTGTTCACTTTTCTCATGAAGTTTTTCAGGTCTGGAATGGGTCCTATTTCAAGAAGATTTCATTGGGTGACCTTAGTCTCGTTGTCCAGCTAGGACACAAACTAGGGCAGACATGCCTGATTCCTGCGGTTGTTCATTCTTTTGTCGTGATCAACGTCGATGGGATCCACACGCTTCAAATGGGTTTTTGTGAATGCACGCAAAACGTTGACTTGGACCACTATCAACAGCTTCTTCGAAGCCATCTCTGGCCTGCCACGACTGTCTATCCTCAAACGGCGGCAACCTTTCGAGTTCTTAATCTGTTTCAAGTTCTATCATTTATGTCAAAGATTTCCACTTATGAGTTCTACCATACTCTAGCTCGCTTATCGGATAACACAGGACTCCATCCACCACCGGTATGAGTGTTATTTATCAAGATGACAGATAACAGTCCTAAACGTATTCTAGGATCGCTATGATTCATTTCTTCAAATCATGCGTGAATGGCATCACTTCCGCGCACTGAAACGCTTTGGCCGAGGACACGAGCAAGAAGGTATTGAAGAGACTCAGCCAGGCGAACTGGCGCTTTGTTGTCTGGCATGTCCACACCCGCATGTTAACTTGCCAGATGGGTGGTCACACAATTTGTAAGGGAATAATATCCGCTTTACGTGTAATCAAACTAAAGAATAATGGTTCAGGCAGAAGCGATGGTTGTACCGCTTATTCATCACAGTCGATGCGAACTTCCGTCTACGTCGTCTCAATGTATCAGATGAAATCAATGATCCGAGCTTGAACCAGGGATATGCCTATTTTGTGGAGGAGGAAAGTTTCAAAGCTCACCTGGAGAAATATAGTGGTGTCATTCCCGAGGAGGAGAAGAGTACATGCAACAATCACGATGCAGTGAAACTTGCAAATAGTCGCGGAGGGAAGGGTGCTGTGGCAACAGGTGTCGGTGCCGTTGTATGTGGACGCCACAACATGAAACGCCCTCTGTCCGTTGGAGATCTGCAAAAGGGCGAGAGGTACATCAGGTCTTGTGTCAAGCATTCGTGTCACTGACTGTCGATCCCGTAGATATATCAACATGGATTACTTCATTCTATCAACGCTCTCATATGACACGCCCCCTGACCTGGTCATCTCCTACAATATAGCGTGCCAATGGCGCAAGAAGTTTTTCGCTCGCATGGAGAAATATCCGGCTTCTTTGAGACTGCATCAAAGCAAACGTAATATCTTGTATCTTGTCCCGAAGTTCCATCTCCCAGCGCATATCTTGAGCTGCCGCAATGACTTTTCCTTCAATTTCTCGGCTAAGGTTGGACGGACGGACGGGGAGGCACCTGAGCGGGGCTGGGCTACGACGAATGCCTTGGCTAATAGTACGAAAGAAATGGGTCCAGGGTCTCATCGGGACACGTTAGATGATCACTTTGGCGATTATAATTGGCGAAAAATCATCATCATAGGTGAGTATGCATAAACACAGGAAGTGCATGCTAACTGATACTACAATACCTAGCGTCGACTATCTGCGAGAAATATAAGGATGCTGTTACTGCCAGAGCTCAACATGTTACCGAGTTTATCAGTTACAAAGATGCTTTGCGGGCTGACCATTCGACCGCTCTTCATCAATGGAGAACGATGGTCCTTGCATGGGAAAGTGATCGCACAAA
Organism: Desarmillaria tabescens; assembly: GCF_030435595.1. Taxonomy (NCBI): domain Eukaryota; kingdom Fungi; phylum Basidiomycota; class Agaricomycetes; order Agaricales; family Physalacriaceae; genus Desarmillaria; species Desarmillaria tabescens. The sequence continues at coordinate 587,759 of NW_026848302.1, forward strand.
ACCAAATCTGTTCTCTCCTACATTATGTCGTGAGTCTGTCCATGATCTAAAGTCAGTACACACGCTGACAGTTTTTCAGTGGTAACTGAAAACGCTGTACGATTAGAATTGGCTCGAGAAGAAAAAGCCAAAAAAAGTATTGAGATTCACCACGATGTGAGTCCTAGTGAATTCATTGCTCAAGGTTTACAATTGGAGGAAGCACAGTATGTCTATTCATTGAAAGCTCACCTGAATATTACACTGAACCGAATATGCTTGCAGGGTGCGCTTAATTGATGACATCAAGGAACTCGGGACCCATTCAACCGACTTGCAACGAACCAGGATCCAACAGCAAACCAACCGCATCTCCCGCAAAATCGAAGCCTGGATCGAGATTCAAAAGGTGTACATGCCAAAGACAAGTCTACTCCGCACCCGGGATGATGATCGGCGCACTCCTGGTGTTGAAATCCATCCTACCAAGATTCCATTGTATCTGCCTTTGGCGGCCTTGCGACTCAGTGCAGTTGATCCCAGTCCAACCAATACTGTTCTCAACGACAAGCGTCGCTTGCGGCTAGCACAAGCGCATGACACGTTAGCCATTTTACGTGATCATTTACTCCTCAAGTCTTATCTCATGATATGGCACGAGCGGTTCTCGCGAGGTCAACGATACGGAACGAGAGCCAACAATCTTATGCGTAGGGTGGAAATGAAAGTTTCAGCAGATGCAGCCCGATATCGAAGAGTGTACGCCGCACTAGATGCGGTATCAACTCATCTGGGTCGACACGAATGGAAGTCGGGTCTATTTCCCTTAAGAGATGAGGATATTCGTGGTCTGGATTCTTATGACGATATGACATCAGAGGGTCATCGTTCACTGTCATGGATCTGGAAGACAAACTTGCAAAGTGGAGAGGAAGGGCTCCAAGAAGGTCAGATTCTTCTCAAATCCTCACGCCATGACTAACATGCACTCCACAGCCTTACGTATCGAGTGGTGCAAGTCTCGTGCTCGAGTGCAGCGTTGGCAGGAAGAGTGTGAACTTTTGACAGAGGAGATCCGTCGCATCAAGGTGACGTTCCAGTTCTACAATAATGTATGGAATGATAGGGCAAGGAAGGTAAGCTTACCTGGTGCGAGAGCATATGCGTTGAAGCAGGCTGCTCTCTGGCAAGAACTTGGTGAGAATGCCGGCAAACAATGGAGCGACACACTGGCCTCCCTTCCTCCGGTATCCCATGAAATGCCTGACCCGACGTTGGACCTTGATTCCCCTGGACGTATCTCAGCATCGTCCTCCTAGTGTATTAATTTAGCATGTTATGGACTTTGGCCGCAATGTTATTAGTGTTTACTAATGCTTCTTAAATACATGACTGATTTTATCATACTCAGCGGTGACGATCTCTTCCAAACGATCCAACTTTTCGAAGACCTGCTCGATAGTCCACTGCCGGGGTTTCAGCCCATGATCAATCCATCTGTATTTGAGTCCCATGATGTAAAGGGTGAAGATCTCCTGATTATATGTATTAATGTTGTATTGATGGGCCTAGACATTGTAAAGACATACTATTTTTTGTTGCTCTCGTTCAGCTTTGTCAACAGGTGGGCCACTTATGAAACCACAGCAAGTACAGACATTTAAAAAATGTCAACGTGCAATCGGCAAGTACGGCGCTCTCGAAAAGAGGTCCCTGATCCGCCAGCCATAGAAGCTGTTCGCCAGAATAGTCCAAGCGAACGGCATAGCGATAAAGACCCGGAATGGGCAGCACACCAATGATCAAGCTGCCGCAGGAATATGTGAGTATCAGATTGAAGATTAAGCGAAAAGGACCTACTCTTCAATGCTGCCAACATCCAGGTAAGGATGGCACCCATGGAGATCCCCACTGATGGTTGGTACAGAACTCTCGATGCTGATCTTCGAAATCACCTGTCAGGAGTCCTCATCCAAAAAAGAAGTAAAGTCAAAGATCTGATCAAAACCAAAGGGGTCTGGCTTGTCGGGTGGAACAGCCAGTAGACGGATTCTCAGTGGGGGGCTGGGCGAGACATAACTGCCGAAGAGTCGCGCATGCATTCTCTTTTATAAGACCTAGCTATCCAAGAAGGGATGTCAGAAATATATATTTACAGTAACGGACGTACGTTTCCATAAAATACAATTTCGATCAAATATAAATTTATAGTAACGGACGTATGCTCCAATGAAGTACAATTTCGATCAAATATAAATTTATGGTCACGTATGAACGCCTAGGTTTCAACGAAGTACAATTTCCATCAAATATAAATTTATTGTAAACTCACCATAGCGCTTCTGTTCGGCATTTCATTTGTCCGATTTAGATAGCTTTGAATAGGTTCGTTGATTTTACATTGACATCTATGTAGTACAGTCAACAGAGCGATCCATAATATGGATGTTTGCACATACCATCCATGCTGACATTATTTCTACCAACAACTAACGGTGAAGGTATCTGTAGCACAAAGCTAGGGCGCTCCTTCGTGCGGAGAAGTGAGTCTGGGATGGGATGTAGGAGGGTTACGGCTGATGAAGGGAGTACAAAGAATGGTGTCTGATGTACACTACAAGATGTTAGTATCCCATTAGAATAATAGGGAAATACTAGCACCTGTGATGGAATGCCGAGATCCTGCCTGTAGAAAACCTGCGGAATGGTACAAAGCTTGATGCAGTTGACGTGGGGGCTGGGATGCCGTACGGTCTTCCAGAGAGCATCAAGGTACCTGAGCGAGCGAGAGAGCAGAGAGCAGTAAGAGCGCAGCAGAGAAATGGATAATGGGATTACTGGAGCAGACCATGATTATCCCGATGCTCATGACGCAAGCAACATCTGGGGAATTCTCGCTATAGGATAGTAACTTGAGGCACGGCCGTTAAAGTTGTGCATGGAGGGATAGGGAAAACTGATGGGAATGGTGGGAAGGAAATGGCATACCACTCCAGTACCGCCCCACGTGCATCGATGACAAAGCCGAGAAGCCGGGAAGGGTTGGATCTACAAGGTCAAAGGTACAAGATCAGATGTGGAGGAGTGAGAGGAGACGGGCAGAGATCCCATCAAGGGAAGGAACAATGCTGGATCGGTGACAAATATAGGATACGACGGAAAGGGAAATCCAAGGCGCATCGGTCGGCCAACAGGCGGGGGCAGGAGCGGTATACGAGGGTCATGTGACAGCCGGAAGAATACAATTATTGGAAACGTGTCAAATATTAATATATATTTGAATCTCTATAATGCATGTATTCTGACAGCTTCTTGACAGCTTCAGTAGTTACTGGCTATTTTATATTTCACCTTCCCCAGTAGTTACTGGGATAAATTGTATTAAATGGACAGTATAGCTTCCGCAAAACGTGTCCGCTCGGCGAAAGCAGATGAATTACAAGTGCGTTTTGATATACACATTGCCTTACTTTTCACTGAGCCTTTCAATCATCGGATATTTCGCGCCTGATGCATGAATTACACAAACGCGTTTTTGAGTAAAATGATCGACGTCAAACCGCCCGTCACCGGAGGCACCGCTAAGTAACTTGCCCTAGCCCAAATGGTTCAATAGAGGGTTCGCCGTGTATCGTGCATCCATTGATGTTGGTGAAACCTAGGCAAAGTTTACTAATGCGATAATCTTCTTAGAACGTAAACCTGCTTACCGGAAAATATTCTATCTGCCACTTCCTCACCCTTCATGATGTCCTGCGTCCATAACGCAGCAGCCAAGGAATATTCGGTATTGTTCGCCAGATCGACGGCCTCATCGACAGTGTCGTATACCGTAACTGTACGCAATATCAACACCACGATCAGTGCACCAAGACAAAGAGTCCATTACCAGGACCGAAGGTTTCTTGTTTCCAGATAGGCATCTCACGGGTGACGCTAGTCAACAAATGAGGCTGTACGGTGGATCCAATCCTTGGTAAGGTCTCCTAGGAGAAGCTCTGCACCAGAATTTACGGCATCTTGAATTAGTCTAATGACATTCTCAGCCGAGGCCTGACTGAACAACGCAGGTAACGAGTTGTGCGTCGGGTCTCCGGCCCTTAGCTTCTTGCATAGCTCCACAACAGCCGTAATGAGAGCCTTGGATACATCGCGCTAGACAATGACGCGTTCCGTCGATATGCAAACCTAAGCAAGTCTTACGTCAATCAAGCATTTTGCAAAATAAAAAACAAAATCACGAACCTGTCCGGCGTTGAACATTGCTCCAAAAGTGATATTCTTGGCAGCGGCTTCCGCATCATTCAGTACCTTGACAAGAGACTCGAACGTGTCTGAAGAGTAATACGTGACTTGAACATACGATACAAGGATTTTTCCTCCCAACTCGAAAATGCAAGGCTTCAGGTGTTTCGCCGCCACTGCCGTCAACGCCTTAGCCACTGCCGCACCACCAGTAAACTCTGTGGATCACTCACGAGTGTACAGAACGTTTGCCTCCTATACCCGTCCACATGAAGAAGGAAATCAGGCGTCTCCTGTCGCCTCACCTTTCACCCTTTCGTCGGACTCTTACTTCCCCCGTAAGGCGTCCGTCCAATTGAAGCGCGTGGGAGCGCTTGTCGAAGAGGCCGTGGTAACATCCCAAGAGACGATCCTGGTTGCGTCGAGGAAAACAAAGAAGGTCTCTATTTCAATCACGAAGACGAAGACTACGAGGAAGATTGCGAAAGTTGGAAAGAAAGCCAAAGGGTTTTTTCTCGAGAGCATTCACGTGTTCAAAAGTTGACTATCTCCGTGTTTCCTGTACCGTACATTTTTTACAAATGCTCAATTATTTCAACACGCATTCAGCCAACACCAATATTTTTTCTACTTTTATTGTTTGAAATTTGAATGCATACTAGCCGACAAATTAACCGGAAAATCCCGGTATCTCCTTTCCTCCCACCACAACCACGACACTTATGCCAAATTCTTATCTTGTATTCTATCTCGCCTTGTCCAGATAGTTCAGCCTTGTGTGATTTTTCCCCCCCTCGACGTGACGGTCTTCCAGCAATACACATCCAGAAAGTGTCCTGCGGTTTACTTGGGGGAATGTTCTGAAATCCTAATATGTCGGTATCCCGTATCGGTTAGGATTCTTCTGTCGTCTTCTGGCCATTGTAGCCTGGTCGACCGGTGATCTCATTCAATATCGTATAATTTAGGACAAGCTAAACGTGCCAATGAGATATAGGCCAACGACAGCGACAAGGCGACTTACCGATTACGCTTCCCTGTCCGTGTCCCGTTGTAACACTCCGAAGATACTGCAATGAAGGTGGAGTCGGAGAATACCGACAACGATGGTTCAATCGTCGAATATTGTGTGGTAGTGACCTCGACCTTTACCACAACGGCAATGCCAGGATATTCCGCTGCGGCAGTAGATGGCGTGCGGAATATCATAAGAGTGAAGATGTCCTGTAGAGCAAGTTCAATGAGGCCAATAGGTATATACACAGAATACATACCTTTACGAAGACCGTGACGGATAGCGCCATCGCAATTGCGATGGCGAAGAAGTAACTGGTAGTTTGGATAAGTTGGTTGTTGGTAATCATGGTTGTGTTAAGTGAGGGAAATTGGGAGAATAGCGGGGGTATATATACGCCAAAGAGGCATCTACCCCACTCTTCGATCGCAGTGAGTCTTGGAGCAGAAGCTTGTACAGTGAAACAAGAGTCTCCACGGACTTTGAGAAGGAGATTTACTACAAGTGCTCTTAGTTCTTCACCTACGAGCTTTGAAATACTTTTCGGAGGCGTTTGCGTTGGTGTCGCCTGTCCGGGTCCGTCGGCAATGCGGAGTCGTGTTGTGGGTCCATATGATGACCGACGGACGAAAAAAAAGAGTCCAAGAGTCCGCGGAGGCAATGCAAGACAGAAATAGGGACTACCGATTGAAACGGTCCGACGGAAAAAAAGAAAGGGTTTCATTTACGTTCCGCTCCAAAGCCTCAGAGACTGGTGACACTGGTTCGACTAAGCAGTGCCAGAGGGAATTCAGTAACGTGCATCAATTGACCGAAGGGCTAAAGATCAGAGAACTAGGATCAGTTCATACTGTACCAGTCCACGTTAATCTTGTTAATCACGTAAACGAAGAAAGAATCGCGTCCGGTCAGAGAAGAAACTAAAGAGGTAAAACTAGTTTGCTTGGTTCCAGTTCAAAGGCAAGTACTGCGAAGCTAGCACTGGAACGAGTGGATTGAGAATCGCCGGGCTGCGCTGCAAAGATAACTTGATATCAAATGGGAAGTAGGCAATGAATGTACAGAGAACACGAAGATAAGAATCACGAAAAGTGAGTTTGTCGGAGCTCGGGTCCGAAGTCCCGAAGTGGCCAACGGTCGACCGACCCTAAAGCTAAAGTCGTCCCTGCCTCCCTACCATCATGTCCGTTCTCATCCAGATTCCTGTCTTCCTCTATTAACCCTTGCAATATGCGTAAGCAATTATCGACATTTATGGTCAAGAGGCCACTCGGAAAATATGTCAAATTCGTGGTGCTTTGGCCATCGAAAACAATGACAATATCCACGGACAATGCACAGCTATAAAATGTCGCTGCTGGATGCCTCTCGAGCTCTCTACTACTCTATCGCCATGTCCACCTCCTGCGTATGCAGCATCTGTCTCTCCGACTTTGTCGACCCCGTTTGCACGCCCTGTGGTACGCTCGCTCTCTTCTCCTGGCGTTAGGACTCTGACTGATTATCGGTGGCAGGACATGTTTACTGTTCGAATTGCATCGCACAGGCAACCAGCATTCTCCGTAATGAGGGATCAACGACGGCACCATGTCCTGCCTGTCGCAAGCAGTTTTCTATACGTGACGACCCCGTTCGTGCTCTTCCCCTGATAATCAATCAAAGGCTCATCAGACATCTAGCTCTCACGCGACTTTCCCGAATATTTCGGCTACCCCCTCCGGAGGCTCTACGTGAATGGAATACGGGTCAACTTTGAGGATCAGGTGAAGAGACTGGAGGAGCGTATCGCGAGTTTGGAGCGAGAGAATCGGCGACTGCGAAATAGGGACTTGTTGCTGCCATCTAGATCTTTGCGCTCTGAAGGTGGGAGGAACAGCATGTCTGTGCCATGGCTTGCACGTACACTCCGCACGGGTTCTGGATTCTCGTCGTGGTTCCCGCGAGAGGACCATAATGTGTCGAGCATGAGGTGGCTGACGAGCGCATTTATGTGAGTCTTGTCAGCCTGGAGCTTGAAACCAATGCTCATGCTGTCGTAGGTTTGGATTGACAATGACGGTAGGGTTTGTTGCAGGCTTCATCTTGTACGATGCTTTTGGTACACATCCAGTCTTGGATCCTGAGATATATTACGGGTAGGGTTCTACATTGCATTTGCGACGTTCGTTGCTACAAAATCATCATTATGATATGATAGCATACAAAGTTTCCTGAGAAGCCAGCAAGCCAGAGTCAAAATCTAGGTAAGTCTATGTACCAGGCAGAGCAACGTTCATAGAGTTTCCCTTGAATCAGAGTGAAAGCAAATGACTCGATCCAAACAACGGCGTTGACATGGTGAAAGTCATGAGCAAGTTTTCTTCCAGTAGTCTGGGGCAGCGTTTAGCGAAGTTGCAGTTAGAGATAAGCGTCGTGAGGAAGCATCGTTGTCTGATTGCGCATACTTTGAGGAAGACGTATCTGATCTAATTCAAACGATATAGAAAGATTCGACAGCAATTGCAATACACGCGCGCCTGGAATCATCACGCATACATGTCTTCCCTTCCGGCTCTAACTTCTTCAGTTCACCTGCGGCTCGTTCTTCTCCTTCTCGACTGCTGTCATGAGGACACGGTTGTGTCGCTCGAGCGCAGCATTACGCGCCTCAAATGCCTCCAGCCTTTGTTTGGACGCTTCCGGCTCGATAAAGACGTATCGGACGCTTGGAGTGACATAGCGGTGGAAGTGTTTGGGGAGAGAGTGGAGCTGGGCGAGGGAAGAGGTCACGGAGACATGGAAACCGCGTGGCGCTCACCTCTGGTAGGACTAGGATGCACTGCATAGGCGGCAGGACAAACTGGGAAAAAGGAAAAGCTCACCAATAGGAAACGTTGTTCGGCAACTAGGGCACGAGGCGATGAATCCATCAGAGCTGTCCGACGAGATATAGTCGGATACGCATTTCAGGCGGTAGACATGGCCTGAAGACGGAAATATCCAGTACTTCCCATCTGAAGCTTGTTGCTACTGACCACACGGTACCGATGCCTGGCTCTGTATAACCGCATAGACATATCGTGCATTGGCCAGACATGGTGGTAAGGAGAAGAGGAAGAGCGTGCTACACGTGATTGGCGCGTCGGAGACTCAAGTTAAGTTGAGATGCAGAGCCAACATGCGTGATTGGTCCACGGGGCCGTTGGAGGCACGACATAAATGAACAGTTCAAGTGCTGGCTTTAAAGGCAGCTCCTTGCGTGCGTACGTGCCAACAAAAACAGCACAGAAGCCAAGTGAGAACCCTAGCTTCAATACCAATTTATTGTTACAGTACGTTTATAATACCAGAAATTACACGAAGATCGCGCAGAACATTTGATGTACAGGTGAGCATAGGTACCATAAAATCAAGCCCTGTGAAGAACACGGTCTGTGTGAAAGGAGCAAAGGGAGGCAAATCGAAATCAAGGTAGTTATCGATCAAGTGTCGAGTTGCTGCGAGAGTAACGAGTCACGCCTCCGGCGGGCTAATTGTGCATTGAAAATTAAGCTGTACATGCCGGGCCTGGCTCGCTTCCGGGAAGGCGTCGTAGTCCTAAGCCAAACAATATTCAGGGATATTGGACGACTCAAAACGGACGCTCGGGGCGACGTAGCGATAGAATTTCTCGGGGAGAGTGTGGAGCTGGGGGAAGAAAACAGGCAAGGGGAGAGAAGTGGAAGAGCTGGCGCTCACCTCTGGAAGGACTGAGGTGCATAGGATGAGTGAGGGAGAGAAAAGACTGAAAAATGCGAGAGACTCACCAATAGGGAACTCTGTCTTGCAAGCAGGGCACGTAGCTGTAAATCCGTCAGGGCTACTCGACAATATATGGCTGGATATGCATTTGAGGCAGTAGACATGTCCTAAAGACAGAAATATTCAGCATTTCCCATCCACAGGTTGTTTCTACTGACCGCAAGGTATCGAAGCTGGCTCGGTATAGCTGTGGCGACATATAGTGCACTGGTCAGACATAGTAGGAAGAAGAAGAAAAGCGACGAGGAAAATCAATTACAAAGGACCACGCTGCACGTGACTGACGCGTCGCGTGAAATTTTAATTTGCAGTGCGCCTTCGAACGGTGACTTCAGTGACCGTGACAAGCGATAACCAACTGAACGCGTCTCTACGCCGATACGAGCTACATGAGGATTAATACAGTAAGATAACGCGTCTTCCAAAATCTAGAACTGAATTCCAAACGAACTCGCTGCATACAAAGTCATCGCCCATCCTACTATGCACGCGGTTTCCCTTGCAGTTTTACTGTAATTTTATCTCCTGCTCTTTCCCTTCTGTGATTCTACTTAAGGCACCTCGATCATTCAGGTTCAAATCCTATCGATGAGAGGTAGGTGATTTATGAAATATATACAACTTTACCATTGGGCCGGTGCACCCTATATCGATCACACCAGGACCCCTCTAAAATACTGCTCTAACCCGTCCTTCCCGCGGACGAGCCCACCAATCATCCCATCGGGCCGCACTACAACTACCTTGGTGATCTTCTCCGCCATATTATAGTGCTTGTACGCATATCCATCACCATCCACCAGTACGTAGTCAGCAGAAATAACAGCTGTCGGCTTCTGAGGAAGAATGACCACGGACTTGACGAGACCTACGGGATAACTCTTCAGCGCATCCAAAACTCCAGTGTTGTCGTCGGAGAAGACGAGCACTGTGTGGTATGACGAGCCAAAGATGTCGAAGAGACTCGTCTTGCGCATGGGGTCGCTAGCGAAAATGAGACCGGGGGCGTCGGGAGCTCTATCACCGCCTCGGACGGTACCGTCGTCACCTGAACGATACGGGTCAATGGCCTCTTCACTTTTGACCGGAGTTTCATCGATAATGATGGGACTGCCACGGTAATTAACTCCTAGTTGCCGAAGCTCGAAGCCTCTTGTCCAACTTGTCTGGCCATTTCCAGGTGTGAAGGTCTGGGTAAGAAGTTCAGCGGTCTTGTCAAGCATTGCTGCGATGACGGGGATGCGCTCTTGGGAATAGCTGTCTAGGAGACTCTGAGGAGCCAAGCCTTTTTGAACAAGGGCGAGCTTCCAAGCCAAGTTCACCTGGAAGTGTGTCAGAAAACTTTCAAGCGACACAAAATATTTGTTTTACTCACGGCATCTTGAATACCCGAGTTAAGTCCTTGACCACCAGTAGGGCTGTGGACGTGGGCGGAATCTTGTTGCGAGTGAGCGTAAGAACATTAGCATCGAATAAATGGATCCTACCTCCGGCAACAAACACCCTTCCAGAACCGAACCTGTTCACCATTCGAGTGTTGGGCCTGAGGCAGTATGTTATTATTTGTGTCCACAGTTATTCAAAAGTCCTCACTGGAAGGTGGATACCCAGATGAGATCACCAAACTCGACATCGGTGCGTCCAGTAATATCATAGAAAGCCTTGATAAATCCCTCCCGGCCGGATGCTGCTTCTGCCGCAGCTAAATCGCGACCCATGAAAAGCATGGTATACTTGTCGCTGCCCTTGGTTTCAACAGGTACAACAGTTACGCTAGTAAATGACTCAGAATGCGGGTTTTAGATAAACCAACGAGATATGCACCTTTTCGTGGCCGCTTCGCCCCATACATGCCATAGCTTCAAATTAAACCATCAGTATCTGCAGAAAGAATCTGACGCGTAACGCACGTCTTTATCTAGCGACCCATTCTTGATATGGATATCCCCCACAACAAAAAGATCTCCTTCACGCGTCTCTCCGAGGAACGTCAAGCCCAGCATCTTACGCACAACACTGTGAGCGCCCTCGGTTCCGATGAGCCATTGACTCTCAATGGAGTCTTCAGACTGTTGCCTATCACGAGTCTTGACGACGCGAGAGAACCACTCGATCGGGGAATTGTTCAAATGACACGAGCTCGGTGCCCAACTCGACTGTAACACCATATCTGGCCAGATGTTCACGCAATATCTCCTCGTGTCGGTCTTGGCCTAACATAACAGGATTTATCTGCAGAATAAGAGATCCTAGTAAACCTGAAGAATGATACAATCAATTTTACGCACGTGAGGTCGGTCGGAGGTGTCCTGCATGAAGGGCATTATCTCAGTGGTCTTCGTCTCGCCCCCCGGAAGATAATACATTATAGGCGAGAGGAATACGCTCTTTTTCCTAATATCGGCCAAAATACCGAGGAACTTGTATAACTCAAGGATCCTAGGCTACGTTGTGGTTTAAGCTAACATGTTAATATGAACGAAGAGATGTAGATACCTGAACACCAGCGCCCCTCTGGCCAACCCGATACGTAGGCACCTTTTCTACGACTCGAACGGAGACGCCATTCTGAAGTAACGCGAGTGCCAGAGCAAGGCCTGAAGGTCCAGCGCCAGCCTATATACAAGGATGAGGCAAGTTGTTGCACAGGAACTTGGGTGGTTGACATACGATGAGAACAGCAGCGTTCATTGTTATAGAAGCAGAGAAATATAGAAAATGCGTGGTAGATCCAGGAGCAGAGGGCCTTCGTTTTTATAGCGCTTCATGGTTATTAGACGAGGGTTGTATCCACGTGGATTCCGAGTCGACTTCACGTGCAAGTCTGTTCGATGCCGATCTTTCACGTCAGGGTCACGGATAAAAGGATAAATAGTGAATGGTGCTTCGTGTACAAAGCTGGTTTTTGAAAGTATTCAATACAGAACGTACCGTGTCTTTCCAGGATTAGACTCTTGCTCAATCGAGTTAACCTCAGTCGACAATAGACATGTTGCCAAGTACAAACATATATTCGCATATAATTCAATGCAGGAAGGTCAACTATGCTACGGTTTGGGTATGTATTAGCGTAAGTAGTGACGACGCACCGGCTCTGGCTGTCAGCATTTTCATATCAAGACTGACAACATACATTCTACGCGCTGCATCAGGTCCGTGCCGTTTGATTGAGTTCTTGACTCGAAGCCGCACTAAAATTGTAGCTGGGAGCATCTCACAGCTTTTCGTGCTGCGCAACTCTCTGCCAAGACCCATGCATTGTCTTACCGGGAATTACACCTAAGAAGCTAATGTCTTCTTGAATTCTTTCCATTGTAAAGGCCATATTGGCTATAGGATAGGCGGATGACGGGTGGAAAGGAAGAAGTATCGACTCTCACGTGTGACCAGCGAGAATAGCATTCCGAGAACCGACAATGGGATATGCGAATGAATCAATCGATGCCTTCGTGTGACGAAGTGAGGCTCCTTCGGAGGTCAGGTGGTTTTACAAAGACGATTAAATTCTTACGCAGTACTTGATGTACATGACATATTCATGAGAATAAGAACAAACCATACTGGAACACCATTTGATGCAAGCGGAGGAACCTTGAACATGGATTCACATATCAGTATCAGTTGAGTTGGGTCAGTGCTGTACGCCTATCGCACACGGCCGAAGGGCACAAATCTTCACTGCGATCGCCATATCCAGGAAGTCTCCGAGTACCTGGGTCGTATCTTAGAATTCAAACGGTCATCCAATACAATCGAGTCAACAAAACCTTATGGTAGTCGGAGCTGTTGACGAATGCAACAATGTTCTGACGACATGAATAAGTACAGCACTCTCAGATTGATAGGGAAAGGAACGCATCCTGATGCATACGCGACTTTCCCAAAGTCATGGTTTTTATCCCTACGGTATCCCGTTTCAGCTAATAAGGCTTTCAGCCTCTCAGTTTGCCTTCGCTCAGGCATCCAGTTGCTTGGTGAGCTGCGATATGGCCAAGGAATGCTCCTTTGCTTGTTCTCTAAGGCGCCTACTCTGGATTGAGATGCGATCTTTTGCGTCCTTCAACTCCTCCTTTAGTTCATCAACCTCTGAATTTGGAGAGGTGACAAGGAAGATGCGGCGCAAGCTAGGAAGCATGAATTGATGATATTGGCGGGGTATATTCCTAAGCTATGGGCAATTGAATGAACGAGCACGTCTCAACGAAAGACATGCTGACCTCGGGGACCGCTGGACAATAGCATAAGGTAAATGTCAGGTAGATATAAGCGAGGGCTTACAAACGTGAAATCTCGTCCTACAGCTGGGACAAGATGACTTGAATCCATCGGACGACGCAATTATATGATTATTTATGCATTTCATGCAGAAGACATGCCCTGTGCAGGCAATCGTGTCAATCGTCGACAAGCAGTGACATAAGTAGGACGACAAACCGCATGGTGTAGAAACAGGGTTGTCGTATGGAGACAAACAAATCGCGCATGACTGGGCCATCTCCAAGTTATGCCAGACAGAGCGAAGCGCCTATGCTAAGGAGGGTATCGCAAGGTTGAGTGGTGTGTGAAAGAAAGAGTGTTTCGGCATCTTCCGTTGAGTTGCCTTTAGAACTTCGAATCCCCGTATTATCTGTAGCTTATCACAGCCAGAATGATGGATACCACTGGGGTTCGTCCTCTGAACGACACGGATTGAGGTCTTGGATATCCATACAAGGTATCCTGTGACTGGAACTCTGCTACACGATTACACCGCTTGAAAAGGGATAACAGAACAAGAGACACATAAACGAAAAACTACTTAGACGGATGTGATGCGCTCGCCCTTCGCCAATCCCGTGCCAATCATTCACTCCAGGATTCGAATCCTGTATTGTGCGGCTATGCGCCAGTGTCGTCTCAGGTCTCCGTTGGCATCCAAACTATCTGCGCTATCAGAACGGTAACATTTCATCCATGGGATGGTCGAGGACGATGATGGCAACCTATAATTGATGAATAGCGGGAAAACGCACGATTCCCTGTGGAACTCTCCTTGGAACCTCTTCTCTACGGTGCGTCATTTTCGATGCTCGGGCTGTGGTGCTTGCTTTCTCTCGGCCTCCAGTTGCTCCGTACCAACATTGTGCAGCAGTCTTTGACACTTGACGGTCTGCAATTGTTGCTTGAGATCTTCAAGCTCAGGATTCAGAAAAGTCTTGAAATAATGCTGGGAATGATGAATCAGGAAAATAAACGAGGTAGCTGCGTCAGGCAGTGAGCATGGTAATCTCTATATCTCTGAGGAATACTGACCGACAGAAGACGACAGAAGAATCCTAACCGATACGGGATACCGACATATCAGGATTTCAGAACATTCCCCCACAGTAAACCGCAGGAGATTTTCTGCATGTGCATTTCTGGCAGACTGTCGCGTCGAGGAAAACAAATCACACAAGCCTGAACTATCTGCAAGGCGAGATAGAATACTGGACAAAAATTTTGCGTAAGGCCCGTAGTTGTGGTGGGAGGAAAGGAGACACCGGGGATTTCCGGTCAATTTGTCGGCTATGCATGCAAATTTCAAACAATAAAAGTAGAAAAAAATATTGATGTAGGCTGAATGCGTGTTGAAATAATTGAGCATTTGTAGAAAATGTACTGTACAGGAAACACGGAGATAGTCAAGATTTGAACACGTGAATGCTCTCGAGAAAAAACCCTTTGGCTTTCTTTCCAACTTTCACAATCTTCCTCGTAGTCTTCGTTTTCTTGATAGAAATAGAAACTTTCTTCGTCTTCCTCGACGCAACCAAGATGGTCTCTTGGGATGTTACTACCGCCTCTTCGACAAGCGTTCCTACTCGCTTCAATTGGACGGACGCCTTACGAGGGAAATAAGAGTCCGATGAAGGGATGAATGGTGAGGCGAAGGGAGAAAAGGCGATGTGGAACGACGACGACATGCGCCGTGCGAATGGCCTCATCTCGACCTTGGCAGTATGAGTCAGATGCTTAATTTCCTTCTTCAAGCGGACGGGCATAGGAGGCAAGCGTTCTGTACACTCGTGAGTGAAACGGTCTAGCAGCGAGAAAAGGAAATCCTACTCTTTGCGCCTGACTTCTTGGATTTCGCAATGGCGTTGTCACATACTAACGACGTTTCGACCAAAGTAGAGCTGGATGATGAGAAGGACACCGATGAAGACGGCGCCACCATCATTGAGTATCGAGATGTGTTACGCTCTACCTTGGTCGTAACAGCCATGCGGGGGTATTCGGGCAAGGAAGATGTCATCGAAGGACACGCCCAAAACAATAGCATAGCAATAATGCTCTATGAAAGCAATCAGCACGCGTGTGACGAGAGCAATTGAAGATACACACCTTGATAAGACCGAATACGGCCTGTGCCATCGCAAGCGCAACGACGAAATGGGACCTGGTGGTTTGGACAAATTGGGTGTTGGTAATCATGTTTGTGTTCAGTAAGGAAGACGAACGAATATTAGGGGTATTTATACGCCAAGAGGGGCCCCCTTCCCGACGAGTACAGGAGGAGTAGCCCCGTATAGTGAGACAACTCACCTATGAGTTCGAAGAATGTTTTCTTAACCACGCGCACTTGTTCGAATACCCATCTGTTCCCCGGCTCCTAGTATCGGAAAACACGTTCAATCTGTTGAATAAGAGTCGCGTTGTGGGTCCATGTATACGCAAGAATGCTTCCGCGGAGGCAATTTTAGAGCGTTAATAGGGGCTTGGTTCACACTGAAACGGGGAAGAATGTGACATCAAATTAGCACAGGATATTCACGCACACCTACCTGGGTTTCGCATGCGGGCCTCTGTACCGGCTAGCGAATGATTAGACCCACGACGCCGTTGCTGTTTACGCGCCGGGATATCTAATGCACTTGAAATGGAGTGATGTGCAGCAAGGTGCATAGTTTCCACGTTAAAACGTACCAACGAGCAGAACTAATGTCCACAGGGATCGAAGAATAATCTGAATAATTCGGTGTCTTATGGAACCCAGTGGGTAAGAACAGCAACAAAAACTGATCATGACAAGAGCGACTTACCTACTTGAGGGAGTTAGTTTACGTGAGAGAAAACAACCATCAGTAATAGCGGAGACATTGATGAAATACAAATATGACCTCGGTACTAGGCAGTCACGTTCTAGTGCCTCGGTTTTCACTGTCAATCTTTGACTGGTGGAGAAATACAGAGAAAATTACGAAGCCATTTGTGAACCAGAACTTCTTTGATTCACTCTCCAATCGAAAATAGTAAAGGTGGATCGCAATATCGAACTCTACTCGTGACAGGGAAGACCAAAACAATCAATGAACGCCAACGTTCTCCTATAGCATTGTATTCTCTTTTCTACATTGCATGAAGGATGGCCTCCATAATCCTGGAAGGACGTTTGAAAAAAGGATATAATTCCATAAAGAAGGCGAAACGCACCATAGCAAGACCCCGTTGGTTATTGGCTATACAGGCTGCAGACGGAAAACGAACAAAAAATGCTGTGGCAATCAGGCGTGGACAGCGTTCCGAAAACCGACGATCGGATATACGAAACGGTTGATTAATGCTTCGTTTGTTGAGGTGATGATGACCTTAAAGTTTTCCCCACGGTTTTCGTAAAGAAGATCAAATTCTTATGCACTACCTTGAATTACAACGTATACTAGTGGGAATAGAAAACATACACGGAACGCCATTTATTTGGTATGCGAATGCGACACGGGAAGTGCCCGGCGTTGCTCCAAAGTCTTGCTGGCCTTAAGGATAGCGTCCCATGTCAATGTCAGTTCAGTTGGTGCTGTACGCCGATGGTACACCGTCGAAGGGCTCCGGCGTTCACCAGGATCGCCATGCCCAGGTAGATCATGAGCACTGCAAGACGTAGAGGAATTTCTGCTGGGTTGCCTCTAAGAATCCAAATGTTAATTAATACGATTAAATTGACAGCACCTTTCCGGAGTCGAAGCCGTCGACAAAGATAGGGATGATCTGACAAAGACTTGAGTAACTACAACGACTCTTGGACTGACAATAAAAAGAACATACCCTGCTGCACGGAAAACTCTCCGAAACTCGTGATATTTATCTCTGTGGTACTCCATTTCAGCAAACGCGTTTTTCAATCCCTCAGTTTGCTTCCTCTCGGCTTCTAGCTGCTTCGTGAGCCGCGACATGGCTAGGGAGTGCTCCTTCGATTGCTCTTTAAGGCGCCTTTTCTGGCTCGAAATACAATCTCTTGCTCTCTTCAACTCTTCCTTCAATCTCTCAACCTCCGGATCTGGAGTGCTGTCAAGGAAGACGCGGCGTATGCTGGGAAGCATGAATTGATGGTATTGATGGGGAAGATACCGAAGCTACGAATAATTGAATAAATGCAGGTCTCTTTAGAAGACATACTAACCTCAGGGGCTGCTAGACGACGATATAAAAGTATGGTTGATGTCATGTAGACCGTAGGCGAAACGAGGACTTACAAATATGAAATCTCGTCCTACAACTAGGACAGGGGGCCTTGAATCCATCGGAGGACGCAACGACATGATTAGATATGCATTCCATGCAAAAAACATGCCCTGTAACCGCAATTATGTCAATTTCAAGTCGACAAGCGAAAATATAGAGGCCAACGAACCGCAGGGCGTAGAAACAGGGTCATTATATGGAGACAAGCAAATCGCACATGGTTGGACCATATTTCAAGCTATATAAGACGGCACGAAGGGTCTATGTCGAGGAGGTATCGCAGGGTAGATAGGATGTGAAAGAAAGAGGGGTTCGGCTTTTTCCGCTGAGTTGCCTTGGGAATTTCGAATTCGAACTTTCTTCGACTTACCAGCCTGCCTGGATGTTGGATATTTGAGTGGACCCGAGATATGAGTAGTTTTCTGCCTCTCAACAATGCCAACAAGGGATTCAGACAGTTATCGCAAGCCTGTTCCTTCGTCACCTCCGTCACGTTCTAACCTACACCTTACGAATCCAAACAACTCGCATAGACCGAGGATGGATCATTGGACAAACTGCTTGGATGAACATGATGTAACAGCTGCAAAGGACATGCTGACCGCCTTTACCAATCCTAAAAGCCTAACCTTCGCTTCAGAATTTAAATTCATATTCGCAAAGTTCAAAGCTTAGATTTGTGCCCATCTCCAGATAGATGCCATTACTCGTTGCCGTATGATTTCCATTGTCATACATTACATTTCATTGTACAAATCCACAGTCCTATGAAGATACAACAGAAGATCAGGGGGGAGTCAGCAGTGGTTGATAACATACTTACCAACAAAAGAAAGTAACAAGAAAGAGCGAAACAATCCAACACCAAGTCAAGAAAAGAGCATGTAAAAATGATTCGAACCGACGCAAGTTCGTCCAGGGACCAAACCGTAATTCGACAGGCTCTTCGTTATTACATTCGATCCGATAGAAGTGCGTCGAAGGTTGGGAAAGGCTTTTGAGGGCTTGGCGAGCCTCCCGAATAAGTTTATCCAGGTGTTCAAGAGTCAGAGGTTTGGCTGAGTGATGCGGGGGATACATCGTCACCGAGATTCGAGGTTTACTCGTGGAGGCCACGCTTCGCGTCAGCACAGGGAGCGAAAAGGAGGACGGGGAAGGTTTTCTATCTTCTTCGAGATCGCCAGAGCTATCAGAGCGTTGACGTTTGACACCATTCGTAACAGAGGAAAGCGAAGACGAAGACCTAATGGAATTGAAACGGCGAGCTTCTTAGAATCGACAAGAAAGCGCACGGTTTGCAATAGAAATCATCTCTAAGACTTTCATACTTCTCTTTGCCGTATATCTTTTCAAGCAGCGCAGCTCGTTCTTTCTCGTGGCGCTTCTTCATGGCCTCAAACTCCAGTTGGCGAGTAAGTCGTGAGATAGTCAGTGCATGGGATCTAGACTGTTGTTCGAGACGATCCTCGGCCATCTTCAGCCGTCGCTTAAGAACTTCGACCTCTGGATCCGGAGACGTGTCAAGAAAGACGCGACGTATGCTGGGAAGGACAAATTGGTGGAATGAACGGGGCGGATGCTGAAGCTGTGACACATGGTGAATAGATCAAACGGTACATTCATAAAGAGGACTCTTACCTCGGGAGCGCCTATACGTGAAAGGATGAGGTGACAGAGCCTTCAAGGAAACCGGGAAACCGACCTATGGGGAAATTTTCTCTACAGGTAGGGCAGAACGATTGGAATCCGTTGGACTGGAGAATATGCTCGGAGATGCATATTTGGCAGAATATATGTCCTGCAGGAGCCATTAAGATGTAGAAATTGGTCGAGCACTAGCAAAAAAGGTCAAGTACCACAGGGCGTAGAAACGGGGCTGTTGCATTGAGACAAACAAATCGCACAAGACTGAACCATCTGGACAAGGCGGGATAGAATATAACAAAAAAGGTTTCGCGAAAGGACCGTGGTTGTGGTGGGAGGAAAGGATGTATCGGGATTCTCCGGTCAATTTGCCGGCTATGCAATTCAAGCAATAAAAATAGAGAAAACATTGTTGGCTGAA
Source organism: Desarmillaria tabescens (assembly GCF_030435595.1). Lineage (NCBI taxonomy): Eukaryota > Fungi > Basidiomycota > Agaricomycetes > Agaricales > Physalacriaceae > Desarmillaria > Desarmillaria tabescens. The sequence continues at coordinate 607,324 of NW_026848302.1, forward strand.
CGCGCCTTGAAATAATTGACAATTGGTAGAAGAAATGTAATGCACAGGAAACACGGAGATAGTCAACTTTTGAACACGTCGTGAATGCTCCCGAGAAAAAACCCTTTGACGTTCTTTCTAACTTTCACAATCTTCCTCGTAGTCTTCGTTTTCTTGATAGAAATAGAAACTTTCTTCGTCTTCCTCGACGCAACCAAGATGGTCTCTTGGGATGTTACTACCGCCTCTTCGACAAGCGTTCCTACCCGCTTCAATTGGACGGACGCCTTACGAGGGAAATAAGAGTCCGACGAAGGGATGAATGGTGAGGCGAGGGGAGAAAAGGCAATTTGGAATGACGACGACATGTGCCGTGCGAAAGGCCTCATCTCAACCTTTGCAGTATGAGTCGGATGCTTAATTTCCTTTTTCATGTGGACGGGCATAGGAGGCGAACGTTCCGTACACTCATGAGTGAAACGGTCTAGCAGCAAGAAAAGGAAATCCTACTCTTTGCGCCTGACTTCTTGGATTTCGCAATGGCGTTGTCACATACTAACGACGTTTCGACCAAAGTAGAGCTGGATGATGAGAAGGACACCGATGAAGACGGCGCCACCATCATTGAGTATCGAGATGTGTTACGCTCTACCTTGGTCGTAACAGCCATGCGGGGGTATTCGGACACGGAAGGTGTCATCGAAGGACACGCCCAAAACAATAGCACAGCAATAATGCTCTATGAAAGCAATCAGCACGCGTGTGACGAAAGCAATTGAAGATACACACCTTGATAAGACCGAATACGGCCTGTGCCATCGCAAGCGCAACGGCGAAATGGGAACTAGTAGTTTGGATAAATTGAGTGTTGGTAATCATGTTTGTGTTCATTAGGGAAAGCGAACGAAAATCGGCAGTATTTATACGCCAGAAAGGGCCCCCTTTCTGCGTGATCGAGGTGAGTACGCAGCAGTCCGTACAGTGAGACCACGCAGCTTTGGTTTTGAAGAATGTTTTCTTATCCACGCGCACTTCTTCGAATACTTATCAGTTTTCAGTGTTCTAGCTATCAGAAAGCACAGTCAATGAACATAGAGTCGTGTTGTGGGTCCATGTGTATGCAAGAATATTTCCGCGGAGGCAATTTCAGAACGTGAATAGGGGCTTGTTTCGCGAGTTTGGAACTGGAACGATGAGCTTATGGCATCAACGTAACACAGCATAGTCACAACCGCATACTTGGGTTTCGCCTGCGGGCGTTGGTACCGGCTTGGAAGCTGCGGTATACGGAGCCGCTGCTGGTTACGCGCCAGGATATTTGATGCACTCGAAACGGAGCGAGGTGCAGCAAGGTGATGTCCGCAGGATTAAAGAACAATTCGTGGTTTTATGAAACCCCCCATGTGGACAGCAACGAAACCTGATCATGACAAGAATGGCTTGGCTTCTTGAGGAAGTTGATCTAGGTGAGAGAAAATGATCATCAGTAATGGTGGAGGCATGGATAAAGTATACAAATATGACCTCGGTGTTAAGCACTTAAGCAGTGATGCGACGTTCCAGCACCTCGGTCTTCACTGGCTAATTTTTTGACTAGTGACAGAATACAGCGAAAATGGTCAAACCATTGGTGAACCAGCTCTTGTTTGATTGCGCCCCCAATTAAAGACAGGCATAGCGATTTCGAACTCGACTGGTGATAGGAAAGGCCAGAGGCTCACAGATAGAGATGTGTTGAAGGCGCAGGTATATACAAGAACGAAGCAGATCAGGTAGAAAGGTTTTGAGTAGATAAAAATTTTTCACTAGCATGTATCCGGTCATGCCTCAGGACCAAATCGTCCCTGTACGTGCCACGAAAGCCTTAAGAAATTTCCCTACGCAGAACAGAGGCCTTGAAGGTTTGAGGGACATTGTGTACCGATAAGTGCACGCCTGATGATGTAGATGAAGTAGAAATGTAGGGGGCGGGTAGTAAGACTAGTCGGAATCAGAATCAAATAGAGCCGAAGCGTCCTGTTCCCCGGGACTACTCTGAGGTACCGGGCGCTTTGAAGCGTTCGCTGGAGTCCTAAGCAAATTGTTAGGCCCCTTCTTGAACTTTGCATATACTAGGGAACGACGAGGCAATTTTGGTCTCGGCAATTGCATCGGCTTCATTGTTCTGAGATCCATTCGAAGAGCGGGTTCCGAGGACGAAGAACCGAATCGGGAAGATGAAGGGACGGCGTTGCTTTGGCCGTTATCACCGTTTGGGCCCAGTCGTACGCGCTTGATGACACGACATGGGAGAGAGTGGGTCAGATGATCCTGAGACGACTCCTCGTCTACATCAGAGCTGCTGCTATCGAACCGAGCGCGCTTGGTACTAGCAGTATTGTTGCTAGGAACAGGAGGTGAATGCGGCCTAGTTCAAAAGGTTCAGATCGATGGTAAAGATTGTCAGCCCACGTACCTCGCTATGATCGCTTCTGAGCGTGCATCATCTAACGCCTGAAGCAAGCGTGCTATTTCGTTCTTCGTCTTCTTCTTTTCCATCTCAAACTGTTGGTCGAGCCTTGCTGCCTCATCCTTCGCAGCTCTCTCTCCTCTCGCATGCTTAACGGCGTCGGCCATATACTTTCCGCAGGATTTCTGAAGCTCGCGGTTCTCTTGCTTGAGGGTGGCATTGCGTGCCTCGGATGCTTCGAATTTCTGTTTGAGCTCTTCGTAGGACTCTGAAGGGTTTGGTTCGATAAAGACGCGCCGGATGCTTGGGATAATATAGCGATGGAACTGCTTAGAGAGAGCGTGGAGCTATAGGAGGACAGAGAGTTAGGCAAAAGAGATGAAGCCAAGGCAGGGCAACCTCTGGGACGACTGGGGCAAATCGGTCAGCAGTAATTCAGAAAGAACATGCGTGAACGTCATACCAATAGAAAACTCGGTTCTACAGGTTGGACATGCAGCTGTGAGTCCATCGGGGCTGCTCGACGAGATATAGTCGGTTAGGCATTGCAAACAATAGACATGTCCTGAGCAGCATTAAAGAACAGTTTGTCCAGCCCCTGTAAGCACCACTTACCGCATGGAATAGAGGCCGGCTCTGTATATTCGCAGATACAGATTGTGCACTGGTCCGACATGGTAGAAAAGAGGAAGAAAAGAGAGAGATGCTAGGAAGATGCTTGAAAGTAAGACAAGCGGAACGAGGAACCCCTGGCACTGGGCCCTGGCAGCGGCTATCCCTGGCACGTGACTGACGCGTCGCGATAAATCGGAATCCCGGATTTAGACTAATCCCAGAGCCAATGGCGTTTTAGCCTGTTCAGTGTTTCCGTCATTTCTTCTCGTTTCTTGCCTTTAACCACGCAGATATATTGCTTATGATGATCAATCTATTTTGAACTCAGGTATGTATCCCCTGCCAAGCTGCACCTACAATTGAACGTCTTTAAAAAGTCGAGCCCGGCAGGCAGTGCATATTACACTCACAAACCAAAAACTGACGTTTTACCGCAGTCGGTACTCGAAGAATGTAAAGTCACGCGAAGATTGCATATATTTGTGCGTTTCAAGTAATTCATTGCAGTTGGAGCTTAAACGATTCCTTAATATTCTCCACCATATACATATAAATCTGTTCATTTATTTGAACCGAGTCGTCAGAAGTCATCAAAAACTACCTACACCAATATACTAACAAGTCCGCAAATGGTACAACTATGCAACACATACACAACATGTTTGTTTAATGTCCGGTTCCAAAGTTCATGTCCATGAAGGGCTAAATACCCACTCGTAACGATGTTGGTACAATTGCGAATTTATGTGATGTCCAAGGCTTTTACGCCCTTTCAAAACGCGATGCCACTGCCAGTGATGGTAAAGTCGGGGCTCCAGTTACCAGAGTCTCCGAACACTGTACAAAAGGGGTAATCAGTCAAGGTACCATCTACTGTAACAGAGAATAATAGTACGCACGAACGATAGAATAATCATCGCCTTCCACGACCCATGGCACTGTTACCTCGAAATTTCCTAGGAGAATATCAAACCCGTTGGCGAGGATCACTATACCGATATCAGCATCGACGATCAATGAAAAGAATAAAAAAGGCATACAAGGCGTAGTGAGTCCATCCTTCCTGAGCATAATCAAGCCATATCGGTTTGTGATGTTTACTGGGGGGTCGGATACATCCCAGGTAACAGTCTGTGTGGTGTTAACTGTCCACACTGTGCTGGCATCGGGGCTCGTAATGGGGGGAACGTATACATCTCGAGAAATGAGGATGGGGGATGGCGAGAGCAGATGCTACGAGAGCAGTGAGCATGGCGATGAAGAACGTCAATTTCATGATGAGGTCGTTAGATTAATAGGAGGTGTTTAGTTGAACTGGTTGAGGAAGGTCAGGAAGACGAGTTCTAATGGTAGCCCATTGCGTACCTTTTATATGACATTGGTATCGATAAGAATAGAAATGATGCCGCTGAGCCGGATCTAGGTGCGAGAATGTTCTGTCATCAGTGCCGTATGCGTCATCATTTCACATGCGGTGCTTACCCTACGCCTGCGCCTTACTCTGGCTTTCAATTTCCTTCTCCCGGTAAGCTGTAACATGGTCCCTTTGGCACTGGACACATGAGCTAGATTGACATAACGGTGTACTTAGCCCTAGCCTTGCGTTGGTGAAACTGGGTAAAACCCCTACTGCTGTTCGCACTGCCCGGCTTGAACATGCCGTCGCCACCGCGTCTCGATCTTCTTCATTCTTCTCCATCCGACCTGTACACACTGAGTATGACAAACACTCTTTCTTGTGACTCCATAATCCGCAATTGTCGCTGGACCGATCTCTGCGGGCTCGGGGCCGCATGCGGTGAATTGAGGATCTTCAGGCCCATGCCCAACGGTGAACACTGTCCGTCCTGTGCCATGGAAAGCGGACGCTATCTCACGAGTGACGGTGTGAACACAAAGACAAAAGCCGCCGACACATAGAATGAAATGATAGTTCTCATGCGCGATCTCCGGCAGAGTCAAACCAAAGGCTGGATTAGTACAGGTGACCTACTAGCCAGAGTGGAAAGGTGAAATGTTTCTAGTGGCGGCGTGGCGCAACCATGTTCCGCACGACCATTGGTGCCTACCACCATTTCAAGCTGGGATCGAACACCGAGATCCGGCTCCTAGCTGGAGTTGAGTAAGGAAGATACGAGCTTTGCACCCCAAACGAAAGATGAAGGCGATAACGAACGGAGTGCGGTCAGCAGTTGTCGTTGAGGCGTTCGATAAGTACATGCAGATCTCGGAGAGAGAATGGCGATTGCTCAAAGGCGAAAGGCGCATCATGACAGTGAAATAAAAACTGATGCTGCTGTGATGAAGGAGACGTCGAAGATGCGTACGCCAGCGAAGGACGCCCAGATACATCAGATCTGAACTCCATCAACGAATGGCTTCTCCATAGCCTTCAGATCCATCAAGTGCGGCCCTCATCTGGTCAATTCAACAACCTGGCAGGCAAACGAGGCGGTAGAAGCCGAGGAATATCAACATTTCCCCTTTCCCTGGTCAGCACTCATTGCTACATACTGCACGAGATGTGTCGGTGAGCTTGCGCTGGGGAGTGCGAAACTTGACCGATGGAAAACATCAAGGAGCTGTAGAGTATTATCCAAGAGAAAGAAAAGGAACAAAAGTTATCACGGACCTTCGCCTGAACTGAACGGCATTGTCTCGGCACGGGTCAAAACAGATACCGGACCGTTCCGCAAGAACTCAAACAAGGACCCCATCCTTCTTCCAGCACTCGCCTTCATTCCCCCCCTCTTAATTAATTACTTACCATGAACCGAACCATCAACCTCTTCGAAAATATCCTCGTTACTATCTGGATATACAATGTTGTGATATATTTTATATCCGAAGAAATTCCTGGCTTCGTCTTGCCTGTTCTGTCATTCCTCACCATGCTCGTCTTCATCTGCGTCGCTCCATACGTGGTACACCGTGAAGGCTACAACCTCATCATATTCTCATACTTCTGCTCTTCGTCACTTGTCTTCAACTTCTACATGCGATCGGACTGTAGGTTGATATGCTATTTCCCTAGGTCCCTTTGACTGACATGGCTCCTATTTCACAGTCGGCTTAAGCTAGATGAAGCATACCTTGCTGTTTATCGTCGTTCAAGCAACCAATCATGCGCCTATTCTGGATATACTGCACCCTCCAGAAGGAAGCCTGTTCTGCCTATTTCTTCTACTTCCACGCCCGTTCCGCCGCCATTTTCGAAGCCATTTTCGTTATAGATCTCTACTTCATCTACGCAGTATTATTCAGTGCTAACAAGGAGATAATTTACCAAGAAGTGATGCAGCGCCACCTATTGATCAGTGGACAAGGTCATGCGGGCTCGAAGACGTTACGAATATGAGCTGGACGGAGACAGGATGTTTGATGCGAGTTCCCCTTCTTTGATTCACCTTTCGCCTATTCATTGTTTCGAACAGCCGGAATTTGGCGGCAGTGAACATTTCTTGGCTTTGGGGCCCCCACCGCCTCCGTATGTTCAATGAATCTATTCGACTACAACTCTACTACCATCGGACTATTCTTAAGTTGCACATTTACGTGTCATCATGTTAATTGACTGTCGCCTGCTTTTATTGTTATATACACATGGGTTCCACGAGTACATAATACAACCGGACTCGCCAGGTCAATGTGTTTGCCTTACCATAACAGTCTGTCACGGCATGCGTTCTTTCTTATCACGTTAAGTATCTATACCCAGTCTCCATTCTGCAACAAGAAGCTAGAGAACCTCAAATCGATGACATTCAAGGAACGAAACAGTAGATATGTATAAAGCTGTGATTAAAGTACAGCACACTTCGACATCCCTGAAAGCATCAGCATAGCTTCCATCTTCCTGATCAAGCAGTGCTTTGAAAAGTATACCAGCTTCTCGGAACAGAGGAACGCTGTCAAGTCGTGGTTCCGATTCGCCGTTGAAAGGCCGAAACAAGTCCCAGAGTCCAGTGACTGTCCTTGACAGAATTATACACCTTGCATCAGAAAGCCAAAGGTATATGTGTCGGTGGGACAAAAACAGTGAGCGAGTGCGTGCGAGGTCGTGGCGCAGCTGCAAGTCCAAGCCATGCTTACATACCAAGATAAGAGGGAGAAGATACGAGCTTCCGCATCCCAAAAGAAAGGCAAAGGCGATACTGAACAGAACCGTGTCAGCTTGGCAAAGGCCACTGAGGCGTCCTGTAAGATACGCAGACATCGGAGAGTGACCAGCGGTTGTTGAAGGGGTGAAAAGCGCATCATGACGAGGCGATGAAATGAAATTGCTGTGATGATGGAGATGTCGAAGACGGTATCGAGCATCCTTCATACATCTTCAGATCTGAGGTCCGTCAGTGATAAGATTTCTTGTTGATGACCAACGGCGAGCAGCTTCTCCAGCTTCTTCGTAGATCCGTCAGGCGCATCTAGGTAAATAAGGGGTCGATGTTGCAGCCAAGGCTACAGGCAAATGAGGAGATAGAAGCTGAGAAGATAATGTTATATTCTTCACGGTTCATGAAGTGTTCGTGAGATGGCGTCTGGGGTGCAGATCAATGACAGTCCTCAAGATGCTGCAATTTTAGAACGGGATTAGCGTAGATAAAGAAAGTCACTGACGCCTTACCTCGAGGCTCTTTTCTACGAATAAATCGGACAGTTCTAACAAGAGCTCCTTCCTTCCTTCTAACACTCGCCTTCTCTTCAGCCAACCAGCTAAAACATGTTCTTCGTTACCAAAGGTAACCTCTTCTTGTGACTTGTAGCGAGCAGTATTGAAGGGCGTTAACACGCCAAAAAAAGGCGTTTTGGGTTGTTGGAATCACTAATAAGCATTAGGGTAGTGCAAGAGACTACGCAGGAGACGTACAACAAGAAAATATTCCGCCAAACAGGATGCGAATGCTCCTAAACCTGGTCGGATAGCGTTCATCCAACATCTTGATCCAAGCACGTAGACCCCAAAACATTTCCATAGCATGTATGCCAGAAAGGTATTTCGGGGACGGATCGAGAAGAGGCCCGAGATTCGGGCGGAGAAAGAAATAGTGTTTCGACCATCCTCACTCATAAGTGAAGCCGAAGAACTTTTACGCCTCTCCCAACGACCTGACTGGAGTATAGCAGATGTAAGGAACAAATATGATTGAGCATGTGCAAATAGAATACAATGAATTGCGATAATCAAGCTTCGAAGATTGCATGCATTGGCTCAATCGCCTTCTTTCGCCGACGATACTATTCTCGTTGACCTCGTCTTTGTAGAAACAGATATTCGATCACGATATCCGATGGCCATACTCCTCTCCAATTTCTGGCGCTGCTTCCTTCTGGACGTGCGCTTTTATAAGCCAGTTTCGACGACAAGCGGAGAGGTCCAATCGATAGTGTGCGAAGAGAACACATCCAACGGCACATAGGGACGAGTCGTGTCACGAACGAAGGCTCCCACCCTACGCTCGGAGCGAGTGTAGTCGGCTTTGTCTTCAAAGAGCGATTCTGTCCGCTGTAAGTGAGATGCCTTGAGATACGGATACGAAGTGACATACCCTTCATACTTGGACTCCCTGCGTACCACTGTAGCACTTTGACGATATATTGACCAGAGCGCAGTCGGATGATACGGAACGCAACGGTTCCGTCGTAGAATAATGGGTGGTTGTGACTTCCACTTTGACCATAACGGCAATGCGTAGATGGTCGGGCGAGATAGTGTCCTTCGTGGACCACGTCCAGAATTCAAGAAAAGTGAGGATGTCCTACACACCACGTTAGAACAGTAGGGGTAGCCATACGAGATGGTTGCGTACCTTTACGAAGCCCGTGACGAGTAGTGCTGTTGCAATCGCAACGGCGAACATATAACAGGTGGTTTGGATAAACTGGTTGTTGGTAATCATGGTTGTGTTGAGTGAGGAGAATTGGGCGAATGGCGAGGGTATATATACGCCAGAGAGTTCCACCCCTACCCCTTGATCGTGGTGAGTCTGGGAGTAAAAATTTTGTACCCTGAAACAAGAGTCTCACCAACGAGAAAGAGATTCACTACAAGTCCTCTCAGATCCATCCCCGCGAACGTGCAAATACTTTCGGTCAAGTCATTTGCGGCCTTTCCAAGTCAATTGCCAATACGAAGCTATGTTGTGGGTCGGTGCATTGTCGCCGAGCGAGAAAAGGCTCCGCGGAGGCAATGTATGCAAGACAGAAATCTCTGTTTCTGAAACAACGACGAACTACCCCCCCTGTTGGGATTTTTGAAATGGGGAGCATAGCAAGGAGGGGGAGATTATTTGGTGGTGGACACCCGTTCGTGTTACCTCCTCGTACCAAGATACCCACGGCTTCACCTAAAGCTAAAACGAAACTGAGCAAGACCTTCCACAAAGAAAATGTCGGCGCCTACGCTTCCATTGGGGTAAACAGGAAAAATGACCGCTCTGCAAAAGCCATCTTCAGAAGAAATCCGATAGTGTTCGCTTGTTGACGTTCCATAGGACAGAAAACTACGGGTTCGACTACAGGGTTTTACTCTTCATGACATTCAACATAAAGCGGAAGAGCTCAATATTTGCTTGGTTATATCGAGGTGGAAACAAAGTAAGCGTGTCGAGACGAGTGAAGATTACAGATGGCATTGCCGATGAGTGATGGTTCGTTTTTGCCGAAGTTCGGGTGTCCGGATCGGAAGACTCCGAGTAAATCCGAACGGGCTGAAGCTCGACCGACCCTGCCTGACATGTAAACTCGTGTAAGTCATCTTGATTAACTCGTTACCGGCACCACGTTTGTTGGGATTTGGCAATCCGGCATCATGCCGAAGATGCTTATTAAGGTAGAAGAAGGAGGAAAAGCGTGGAAAGTTCTAGTAAAAGTACATTTAGTATAAAAGTAGGTACTGTAGAGTAGATCCTCATGCGTTTGCAGAGCTCAGCCAAGCGCAATACTATTGGCTTGCTACCACACACGTGATACTGGGAACGAACTGATACCCCGTTTTCCAACAACGTTCTTACCAGCTCCTGGCTTGGCCCATCTTCATCAGGATCTCTGCCTCAGAAATTGTTCTTCCTATCGCAGTATGTACTGTATGAGTTCAAACTTCGTTCATAGTCTTGTGTGTATTTGGCTCACTTAACCTTTGTAGGCTTGGGATCCTTTATGTCAACTAGAATGTATAGTATCCAGGGTATCCGAGGGGACTATCCAGCGCATGTCTTGTGCTGGACATAATCTAGTGAATATCGAGGTGCCAATTATCGTTGTGTCGATTATGAAGCACTTCTATTTTGTCTTGAAGAATCCTGATGAAATTCTAGGTGCCAATGTTTCTCTAGCCATGAGATGAGGGTTTCTTGAGGTAAGTACTTGTCACGCTGGTATGCGGAGATATGAAGTGTTCTAGTTTAAATTCCATCTTGGTGAGGACGATGTCATGTACAAGAGTACGCAATCATAGAATCTAAGCACAGTGCTGCTAACAGAGGTAAGAGACTTCTCTCCTAATTTCGTCTTCGCTTCTGGAGATCATATTAAATAAGACTAGGCTCTTATAGTGCAAGGGAGACAAGAGCATTGCCTGCATAATTTGGGCGCGACGCGACGGCAGCTTTGACATCCTCGAATTCGCGAAACTTCACATGGAGTTTGAGTCCAAAGATTGCCGGCCATAGTCTCCCCTAGGCAGACTCTAAGCAGTTTTAATTGGCCGGCATTTGTTGTTCTCGTTATTGTTTTCATGTCATCGTGTCCTCTCAAGCTGTCCATAACTCTTCGAACCCCATTCTCACGTTCACTATGTCTTTATGTTCTGAGTAGCTCTCTCTCTGGAATTTGGGTTACATGCGTAAGAAACGCATACCACCGATGTTGAGATCCCAATGGTCTCCCGAACGTTCGCCCTTTGACTTACTTTCCTTGCAGTGGCCATTCTCCAACCTGATATTCCCAGTCGCTTGTGAGGTCCTGTATCTGCGGACAAGTTGTAGGTTTATATATACATTGACTGTACTTACTTAAAATACCTTGTTCCGGGGGACCGGTTGTTGAACCGATGAGTCTTGTTCCAGCAAACGCATGTTGCGATAATTGAGCATTTGTAAATGTAATGTACAAGAAAAGATTTGAACACCTCGTGAATGCTCTCGAGAAAAAACCCTTTGACTTTCTTTTCAACCTTCGCAATCTTCTTCGTAGTCTTCGTCTTCGTAATAGAAATAGAAACCTTCTTTGTCTTCCTCGACGCAACCAAGATGGTCTCTTGGGATGTTACCACCGCCTCGTCAACAAGCGGTCCGACGTGCTTCAATTGGATGAGACACCTTCCGAGGGAAGTAAGAGTCCGACGAAGTGGTGAAAGGTGAGGCGACGGGAGAGAAGGCGATTTGGAATGACGACGACATGCATCATGCAAACGGCCTCATTTCAGCTTTGGCAGTCTTAGCGAGACGCCTGATTTCTTTCTTCATATGGCCAGGCGCCGGCGGGAAATGTTCTGTAAACGGGACATAAGTAAAACGATCTGCCTACCACGAAAAACAAGCTTACTCTTTGCGCCCGCTTTCTTGGGCTCCGCAATAGCGTCGTCGCATTCTGACGGTGTTTCGACCAAGGTAGAGCTGGAAGGTGAGAAAGACATCGATGAGGATGGGGCTACCATCATTGAATATCGGGATGTGCTTCGCCCTGCCTTAGCCGTAACAGCCATGCGGGGGTATTCGGGCACGGAAGGTGTCATCGACGGACACGCCCAGAATAATAACAGAGCAATGATGCTCTGTGAAAGTGATCAGTACGGATGTAACGTGAGCAATTGAAGGGACATACCTTGAAAAGACCGAATACGGCCTGTGCCATAGCAATTGCAACGGCGAAATGGGAACTGGTGGTTTGGATCAATTCGGTGTTGTTGTTGGTAATCATATTTGGTGGGGAAATTGTGAGGAATCGCGGGGGTATTTATGCGCAAGAAGGGGGACGATCGAGGTGAGTATAGGAGTACTTAGCAGTCCATAGTGAGACACTTTACCTAAGCCTGTAGAACAGAATCTCTGTTCTTAGAGAGCCTGAGAGCTTCCTGAATGCCTTTCAAACACATTTGTTCTGTGGTAGGGCAGGTACAGGAAGAGGAAGTCAGTTGAGTCGTACTGTAGGTCCTCATGGGCGGTTATATGTGTCTATATCGCTAGAAATACTTCCGCGGTGGCAGTTCCTCGACGCGAATAGGAGCTATTTTTGCTGAAGTCATTCATGACTGTTCTGTGGGGCTGAAACGGTGACTTGCCGTGCACTCGGATAACCGACAATCCTTGAGATTGGCATCATCTTTGGCTACAGAACAATATTTGGTCAATGTAATCACCAATTTCTTCCTATGAGCAACATCGTAGTCGTGAACATGCAGTGTTAAATGACTGATTCGGACCACCGTCACGCCTGAAATCAAAGTCTAAGTGATACAACGGTAAGTATCGCGTATTACCTTGAACGAAAGAAAGTCAGGGATCAGCTACCACAACTGCTGAACCTGAGAGTTTTCTATTTGATTGGTTGAAAAGGACGCTCTGCTACGACAAGACTTCATTTCAAGGCGTGATGCGTGTACATATTGGAAGTTACATCCAATGTAGAGATTCCTGAGATTTTTCAAGTTAGTAACGTCTTCCCAAGGATAGCACTGCACTTGCTTGAGTTTTTGGTCCGGTCAGCGAAGAGAAAACAAAATAAGTCGGCCGAATTTCGGTGTTGAGATATTATGCCATGTGATCAACGTGGCATAGGGCCAGTGCACAAGTTTCTTCTTCTCTCTCTTCCAGCTCGTAAAGCTACGAAGCCGGACGTTCACCCTATTTCTACTTTCTTTGTTCTGTAAACATGATTGGACAATGCTCCTAAATGTCTTCGAGAGCTGCAAGAGCCTGTCTGTATCCCCTGTGGTGAGTATTACTGATTCACTTGTTGAGCGCAAGCTAACTATCTTATTGATTTCATTTAGGACATCTTTACTGCAAAATATGCTTATTTCAACTTAAGTCTGAAGCTATCAAGACATGCTCTTATTACCGGCCTGCATGCTGCGCTTGTCACACGCACTTCAACATGAGCAAGTTTCATTCCTGTCGTTCGATGTCGATACCATTAACGAATAGGCTAACACAGACTTTATTACCGAAGTACGTGTCGACTCATTTCCCGCTATGCATTTTTCTTACCGCCTTGGATAGGAGCAACGTAACAACCGTCCCTTCAAGGGCAAGCCCCGCTCCATGAGAGACGTCCGCGAGCTATTTATTAGGCCTGTATCGTTGCCTCCGGACCTCGAGGCCGAGATCATATCTCTCAGGAAGAACTTACAGGCATACGAAGAGGCCTTCACGAAGGAGAGGGCCCGTCTTACGCAGGAAAAGGACGACCTCGTAACCTCTCACCGAAGGGAAGTAGCAGAGCTAATGGCTCGGATCTTTGGCTTGGAGGAGAGCAACCGTCGGCCCGCCCAAGGATGTCAGGAGTTACTCGGCCCGGCTTCCACAGTCAGTGAACGCTCCCCTGGAATACAATATGACCATCGATCCGGACAAGTGTGCTTGCGCTTTGCTAAAAGAAGGGGAATGTATGGCGTCGGAAATTCCGGGGTTGAAGGCACAGGTCACTTTACTACTCGCGTCATTACGAGAATCCAAGGACAGTGCTGTCAACCAAGTTGCCATTCTCGAGAGCCAGAAGAAGACGCTGCAGAGCGATAAAGGCTTGTTGCTTGCCGAGCTAGAGAGGGAGAAGATGTTGCGAAACGAATCTCAGTCGAAGCTAGACCAAGTGACGCAGCAACTCACGGCTCTAGAGACGACCCTCGACGACCAAGGGTCTACTTCGAAGGCTGATATCCAACAACCCACGACGAAGAGCATCTAAGACGATCAGACGAATACGCACTTAGACGCATCTCAGACGAAGGATGGACCATTTGGAGGCTCGTATCCGGTGTCTTAACGTGAAACTCATGGCTTCCGGAGACGAATACCGGCGACACAAGGCGCACCTAGAGGGCGAGGTCAAGCGTCTCTTATACCAAAACGAAAAGAAGCAGATCGAGCTGAACGGATCTCAAGTGACGATGAGGGCGTTGAAAGGGCGTATTCGATGCTTGGAGACCGAGCTCAGTGACTCACAAAAACTCGTGGCGGAACTGGAAGCTCATCGACACAGAGCCGCGGGACTAGAGGCAATCAACACTCGATTGGTTCCGGATCTAGATTCTGCCCGCCATCTGGTGAAACTTCTGACGACCAACAACGAAGTCCTCCTCCAGAAAATTATTGAACTTGGGACTGATGCTACTGGTCTGGAGATCAAAACGGCGCGCCTCACGGACGAGATTGGTTTATTGCGGGATGCACTGCGAGAATACGAGGAGGAGAAAGAGGTCGAAGAAGCCGTTCTTAACCTTGACGAGCAAGTTGTTATATCTCTCTATTTTCTTCTAAAGGCTAATTTCGGCTTTTGTTCAGAGATCAGTCATCCGTCGAAGCTCCTAGCCAACGATCAGACTCCAGTGTTGTGTCGACCTCTTCAGACTTCGGTTTCGCACATCCAGAAAAGCCTTCTTCGTCCTTGGAAGTGCCTCCATCAGCTGTGAGCGAAGGAGCGCAGAATAGTAAACTCTCGGATGACGATACCATTGTTTTGGGAGATCAAGATGAAACTCAGAGTTCCGATGCTAATTCCGAAGTTGTCGACTATGTTCTGGTACAAAATACCTTGGCCGATGCTCAACCTTCATCGACAACGACGCGTAGGTGTGTATTTGGGACGAATGAGATTTCCAGGAAAATAAGCCCTTGACTATTCGCGAATTCTTCTCGCTGATGGAGGGTAGAATACGATTTTGTCCGCATCGTTCTCGCTTAAAGCAAGGTTCTCTTTTTTCTATTGTACATGTGTAGCTGTTGTTTGAGTCAAATTTATGATGATGGATGGGAAGAAAATAATGTGCCAATGTAGAGAGCATCGCTGGACTGAAGGTATACCAAAAGAGATAAGGTAAACACCGTAAGCTTAGATGAACTTTCATTACCGACCGACACTCCATGATTTTAATCAAGTATCTCGGTCCTACCGTCGAGGGTGACATATAATTAGCAAAATAGGCCGCGTTGTAGTAGGTCCATATGTACTAATGGAATGGGTTCCACGGAGGCAATTCCTATACTTGAACAGGAAGCTCTTTGATTCACAGCTAATAAATATGCTTGCTGTCGGGAGTCCCTTAACAGCCGACTAGTGATGCAAGCTTGAGGAATAGGAAGAATGGAGGAATCCGATACGACAGAGAAAAGAGGAACAAATTCATTTGTTTGTTTCACAATACAGCATTTTACTACGCCATGCGCTTCAAACCATGGCTGGGATCTGGATGCTGGCAATGGTCCAGGTCTTCCCACCGTCGGCGGTCACCATGTCGGAAGCTACAACGCCCGTTCCTTTGCCCAGAGTCGAAGAGAAGCTAGGGTCCGCCGATTGAAGGACGATTGTGGTGTTCGTGTATTTCTACAAAGCTGTCAGTAGGCGCTGAGCTGAGCGCGACGGCTGTATCTTACCTGGACGGAGGTAGAGCCGGTGCAATCAGATTGGCATTCAGTTCCGGTTCCGAAGCCACCGTTCAAAAGAGGGCCGTCATCTAGAAGAAAGCATTGATTAAGCGCGCCAAGACCAGGAATTTAATTAAGTGTGAGAAACAATATACGCACAGCTTTGAAGGGTTGAGATAACCTTTCCATCAAGGGTGACAGGTCTAAGAGTGTATTAAGCCTGTTGGCGTTTGAAGTAAATGATACCGAATACGCACCTGGTCCCAAGTCAGGTTGTCATCGGCCTAGCTATGATACATATCAGAAGCTTAACCTGAAACAGATGTATAGGAAAGAAGAGCGAACCTTGTAATGGATGGTGATAGATTGATCGCCGTCAAGAGGAGTCAAGTCGCCGTTCAACTGAGTAGTAGCGCCGTTTACAACACTATATATTTGTCAGAGATAACAGCAGGGCATTTTGAGGATGGAAACAGACCCGAAGTAACTGGCTGTAGCACACCACTGAGTAGACGAGGCGCCACAGCTGATCGATCGTATGAGTATAGTAACAGAGCTAGAAGCCACACACATGCTTACTAGGCGTTGTTGTCGGCGAGTTGGTCCACACCAGCCTGGATCAGACCGCTGGTCGAGTTGCTTATGCCTTCAAAACGTGTTCAAGTACCAAATCTTCGGAGAAAAAAAACTGCGGATTACCTATCCACAAGAAAAGAGCGCTGTAATACAGTCAGACGGATAACATTTTAACGCGAATGAAAGACAGACTCCTTAGGGGTGATTGGGGGAGCTCCGGGCGTGAAGGTCGTGGACGCCTCAATGATAGCAGAGCTCGTAGGGCCCAAGGAGTATGCCGGACCCCAGGAGTCGGCCTTCACGGCAGCGAGGAGAGCCAAAGCAACAAGAGACAAAGAGAGCATTTTGTTCAGTAGTGAAACGCGGAGAGTGCGATGAGGTTGTAGCCAACAGACCCTTGGGTTTTATACCGCGACAGGACTGAGACTTCGCATTGGAAACGGAAAAAAACTGGCGATGTTCTTCCGACATGGAACCGCGTATATTCTTTCTGGGGGCGGGTTACCATCTTGTCGGGCTCCAGATGGTCGGGTTGGAAGAGTAATATTCTTGAAAGGCCGTACCGCAGTAAGGCTAAGAGCTATCTAGCGCCACAGTAAACCACGACTTTGGGCAGCATAGAGGGGAGAGGTAGGGTCGAAAATTGAAAAGTGAACTAACACAACGGCTTCGAAAGAGCGGTGGGACGGAACGGCCCGGTTTCACAAGGTCGGACTTGTGGCATAGGCACTTCGCATATATCCAGGAGAAGAGAAAACCATGCGGAACAGATCCCAATATTCTGGACGTCCCTGTGAGGATTTGCAATAGATGAGCCTGCCTGAACAAGAGGTCACCTGGGCAGAGAAACTGGATAGAGAACCTCCTAGGAAGGTCACGAAAGTCGTAATGACACAACGGACGGAGAATAATCAATGTCAATATAGTCAAGCGTAGCAACGAAACGAAACTGTTGTGTCCACGGAAATTACAGGATGTCCGACGTGATCAAAGAGTCCGCGGCCCGATTTTCAGCGCGCTCTGCCAGTCCGGCAATAGCCGAAGTAAAGACAACCTAGCGCCAAGTATCATGCTGTCGTTTTCATCTGCTGCCTCAGTCAGATTCGGACGTAGAACTGACGTCTCTCTGTTATCTTCACGCTGTTTTCGCAGCCTATGCCGTATCTATGTGTTTCACTCTGATAATGCTTTGTGTACGAATTCACAGGCTCTTGCTAACTTAGGCCTTCCCTAGCAACCCTGAAATCCGGAAGCCTTTGTTAAAGTACCTCTTTCGTTCCTAGTCAACCGCTTACATATGAAAAACTAGCACCTATATAAGCTTGGACAGGTCCTGTATCTTCGCATCCAACATACCAGCCTGATTTCGTGCGTAAGCTCAGGATGTCCGGCTTCTGCAGCTTGTCTTTCGACAATATGATGAGCCTGTTTGTACTCCATGCGGTGAGTTTCGTCTCAGCTAGAGTCCATGCAATACTGGCTCATCACCTTTCCTTCCTTGGCAGGATATCTCTTTTGTTTGCAATGTGTCACGAATCACCTTTCGAGTACTTCGCCTGATGGTTTCACTGGCTCTTGTCCTAAATGCCGCATTTAGTTTCCAATTGGTCAGTCTAAAAGCTCATCTAGATCTTACTTCGCCACTCATGAATTCATTCTTTAATCTAGCTACACCCGCGCCGTCCAGGTCAAACTCCTTCCTGGAAGATTTCGTCAATTTATCATGCCCCGCCTTCGACATGGATATTTTGACCGGGCGTTGGTGGAACAAAACGGAGCTCTTGTTCAAAACCCGGTACAATACAATATCCCCGAACTGATGAAAGAGCTTTACGACCTCAGGAGACAATTAGATTAAATGGAGGATATCAAGACTCAACGAGATGTTGCGAGGGTTCAGCTGTTCTTTTCCGGGTGTTGCCTGGATCAGGCCAGCGTGAGGCTTGCAGCTTTAGAGAAAACGAACAGAGAGGACGAAGCCGCGCAGGCCGGTACAAGGTATATCGATTTCGAAGTAAGTATCTGGTTTGAATTGAAGGACTGATAGATGATGATCTAGTTCGAAGGATCCAGCTACCACCGCTCCAACCAACAGTGTTTATAGCCAGCGCCGGAAGTCTTTCGGGAATGCCGTCAAAGCGTTGAAGTCGGCGGTTGATAAGTCTCTGATGTCTTGGGTGTAATTTTAACGATTCTAACGCTTCAAATATATTATTTTGCGGCTCTTCAAGCTCCAGTCACTGTTTGATTGTCGATTATTGCAGCGTCTTCACGATTTATGATTAGATGGCAGCGTTCATTCCAAGTCTGCGGGATCTGGTTTTCACCCACGGGCCACGTTACACGTACTTAGGCGCCTTGATCTGAGGCTTGCAGTTCGGATTTGTATCAGATCGAAAAAGCTTACTTCGAAGCAACTGGGAATGACGTGACATAGTCGTACCTCTGTATTCGGTATAGCCGTCAGGTTGTGATAAGGAGGTGTGGGTCCATATTTACAGTTCGCTAAGCGGTTGATGGATGTTGCCACAGCCACCCAGGCCCACATCATCCGCTCATCATTGAATCCTTTCTATGGACTCTGAGAAGTCAGAGTCAATAGAAAACTATGAGAGGCGCTTGGAACAACGCTCTGTGGAGAGAATCCTAGGTCAATGCATTTTTCGGGTCATGATTTCCTGCCGCTCAAATGGCACGCAACTTGCGCGGTGGGCGATTGCCTCGTGTAGGCATGGGTCTATAACGTGGGAAATACCGTGAGCGATATCAAAGCGCATCATGAAACGATCAAGATGCTAGAGATGCCAACTCTCGTACTGTACATACAAGGGAGCTAATATACTCAATGACATATGAAACCGCTTCTCCGGAAACGTGCCATGTTGGTATTCAAATATTCATATCCCGTCGCTGCTGATACGGCGATAATTTGCCACATCGCAGTTCGAGCTGTCAAAAGGCAGAATAGTGAGTTACCCTGCAGGAAGGGAAAGCAAAAATTTCTCGAGGGCGACCATCTCCCAGACCCGGTGGAAATTTTTATCTGGACAATGCCTCTTGGACGACGGATTTAGAGAGCCATTATGACGTCTGTAGAAAACGTTGACTTGACTGTCGTGAAGTACATGGGTGGACTGGACCATGGCGCCGAAAGTCTCCGAAACAATCAGCAACAAATAGATGGGGTAAATCTGGCACCTCGCGAGCTAGTGCTTGACTTGCTGTTCCCGTCACGACTGTTTCCCTTTCGACCATTCTTTAGCGACGGCTGTCTGCTAAATTTTCGGCCATTGTCACACCTCGAAGTGGATGTCTGCGAGCTCGAGCTCTCCAATTCCAGTACCGGCCGTTCCGCCGCATAAACACACACATTCTTACGACAGATCGCTGTCAAGACCGTCTTCGCGGACATCTGTCCGTTCTGGACGCGCCCCCAGTCCTTCTTTTTCTTTAGACGACCCCAGTAAGTCATGCCAATCACCAGTCAATTGTAACCAATCTGTTCCGTAGTTGCTGTTCGCAACCACATATCCACCCTCAAACACAGCATACGCCACCAACAGGCGCAGGTTCACGATCTCGAGAACGTTATACTTCGTGGCCCACGACCTTACCCTGACCTATTCGAACCAACAATGGCGGCTGCAGCGACATCACCTCCACCACAGCCGTTCACTCCGTCAAAGATACCAAAGAGATCGAGTTTTGACAAGGGGATATCTAGACAGGACAGCGGTTTGCCCATGCCGAGACGGGAACGCGACAATGCGGTAGACGATGGTATAAGAGAGGGAATACCAATGTCATTTGGTGCTGGATCAGTGAGCCCTAATACTACTAAGCGGTTGCCGAGCCCTACGAGGACGTTGAGTAGTGAGTATTTTTATATTTATTCCCAGCCTTTCGTTAAGTCATGTTGAAAGGGATACCCATTTCATCTGTAGGTAAGTGACTCCGGCAGCTTATGCGCCCCTGCTCCCATTTACGTGTCCACAGGGAACGCTCGGGCCCTAGCTGATGAAGGCCAGCCTCCAACACAACGGCTTACCGTTGATGCCCCGCCTACCCCAAACCATGCAACCCTCTCGCCGTATCCGCCATCTTCACCTAATGTTCCATCTTCGCCTAGTCCGAGACGCATGTCCCTAACGCCCGGTGGCACGACGAAAGTTCTGGCCGACCTGCAGACAGGTGTGGTCAACGCCCGCAATGCCCTAGAAAATACCAAATCGCAGTTGAGGTTGTCGCAGAGGAGCGTCGCCCAACTGACTCGACAAACGGAAGATCAGAAAGAAGTACTAGAAAGGTTGAGGCTAGAGAACGAGGGTCTGAATGGTGTGGTAGCAAGGAAGGAGAGACTCTTGCAGGAGGTACGACTCGCCTCGTCTACAGAGGTCTCAAACTAAAGCGAACACAGCTTCTTGAGCGCGCGCGAAAGGCCGAAGCCGAAGCCTCTTCACTAAAGGCCCAGCTGAAATCAGAAACATCCACATCGAAAAAGGCGATACGAGGAATGGAATCCTTCACTAGCAGAGGCCACCGCGCTCTCACAAAAGTCGGAGAGAGAATACATTACGCTTAGAGATTCGATCAAAGGCTTGGTTGAATCATTCAAAACAGATACCGACCGGCTACGAGAAGAGATGCGAAAACGAGAGGAACGGAATGAAGAAGGATACAGAGACGATAGCGGTCAAATACCAGGCGCTATTGGAGGAGGTTGAAGGGTGCAAAGGGCTCAAAGAAGAGCTAGAGAGAACAAGGGCCGAAAATCGGAAACGTGGAGAGGAAACTGAGAAGATGTGGATGAGCGATATTCAAAGCTTGAAAGCGGAAGTTGGGGAGAGCGTAAGGATGGGCGAGAAGGACAGTGCTACTGCCAAGTAAGATTCTTGGGCTGCTCGAGATTTGTTACTAACTACCTTGACATCTCAGGCAACTGGCGGATGAGCTTGCGCGTCTTAGAAGACTCATGCAGCGTACAAGGGGACTATCTGAAGACGATTCCAATACCGGCGCAAAAGAGGATGCAGAATCAATACCCACGCCATCGTCATGATCCATTCTATCTTCTCCTCTTGTGGATATTTATTCCGTCTCTTGCTTTCGACATTGGTCACTTTTGCACAACACTAACGTTCTTCACGCACGCATACAACCACGTTTTCCCTTACTCGCATACGCTCATTTCAGATGCATATTAATGTGTAATGATTTTTACCCGGGGCCTGGGTGCCTTCTCCAACTTCATGTTTGGCAGTTTTCTCTGGGACATGACATTCACGGACGGAAGAAGCTAGAGATGACGCCACCGTTCACTTTGGACTTCTTCTACCTACTTTCTTGGAGGCTATTCGAAATAATGGGCGAGGAGGGTGCTCCCACTTTCCGCGCCTCGTCCTTGCTCTAAGGCCAGTACCTCGACGTTAGCCTGGAAATACACCAATGTATATCGATGCAAACCTCATACGGCTTTCCCAGAATCCGTCCATTTAGCAGCTTAAACATTGGGACGTCTTAAACCCATTCGGCTGTCGTTTCGGCATCAGATTTACAGTTTGAATTATAGGAAGCTTGCGGTTCTCTTGGAGTGTGGAAGCCCCAGAATCATGAGGAACTGCGGTTCACTTTTATCGGGCGCCCTAGATACGATCCAAACAGAATTTGAAGTCTGTTTCAGGTGACTGAGCAGCAGCTCATACATTGTCGATAATGAGAAATGGTGATCTGCTTACCGTCACTAGATAGTTCCACCTTCCGCTCCCGTGAACCTGGTGCACTCTACCTGGTCACATACCTTGTTCTTTCGTCGTTCATTAACGTGTAAGGTCTAATCAAGTATTAGCCAGCAATTCTGAGTACATTAAAGCTCTATTCCAATTAATTTCAACGGATACAGCTGAGATCCCTGTCCAAGGCTTTTTGTTCGTTTTGTCAACTTTTGTCAGCTTCCGAGTCGTTCTCTCCAGTGCACGTGATCGTGTCAAAACTTTTAGTCCCCCCGCAGGTTTCGACTCAATCGTTGACCAGCTTCACTGCACTCAGTGCTATCCTTTCTTCATCCTGTGAACAGAACCTCCGATATCATGTACTTGGTTACGTCAAAGCGTTATCCTATTCTGTTTTGCAGCGCGGCTTCAGCATCTCAGCAAGTACCACATGCCAGATCCAGTCGATAAGGCTGATGCCAGTGCATGATGGGACGTCGAGTCGAACGATGAAGAGGGCAAGGGATCCTGAAGGCATAGAAGATGGAGATGATGAAAACAGATAGCAGAAGAAGAACTAACATGCCTATCCTGCTGCTGGTCCTATATGGGCGGCCACATCTCATACGTTGGGATACTTGTCTTGAGGACCTTCGCTTGCTGGTGATAGGCGTAAGGACCGTCCATTTAATTGCACTCAATACGGAGAGCATCGATTGCGAAAGTACGCTTTACGGATGGTCGAAGAGTCTCAAAGCAATGTTGATATTTTGCTAGTCTCGTGAGTCTCAGGGCATCTTCTTTATATTGTAGCTCAATACGGATGCAGGCAGACCTCTTCTTTGTGGTCGTCATTGAATTTGGAGCCTAGCCGTTCCGCAGCCTTTAAGATGTCGGCATCGTTCTTTTTCAACGTGCCCTCGTTCATACATTCTTCCATTAACTCGTTTCCTTACAATTCCTACATCATATCCATACCGGTGGCCACAAATTACGGTGCACGCACTAGCCTGTTTCTTGGTCTTACGACAGTCGTGGCTGTTCGGGTCAAACAGTGTCTCCGCCATTACATTGCTCTTCCCACCGGAGTGGCCCGATCCATGACAGTATTGATATGTTGGGTTGTGCCGGTGCCAACATCTTACCGGTCTTCTACCCGAAGTCTTACACCTACCTTTGGCAGTGTTCTTTGCTGTTCTCATCTCCCCCGCAATATCTCTATCATACTAAGCAATAGCTTAAAGTCTACATCTAATCTCTTGCATCCTGCGATTGCCTTGTTTCACCTTTCTGGAGAAAAAGAGGATGTCGTGGCAGTCGGGCGACTCCGGCTAATGAATGTTGCATGGGATGATTGCCTGCCGTCGTAGACTGCAATCTGGTTGAAGAGGACGGAGAATCCTTCGTTATTACCAAAAGCAATCAGATAATATAAACGCGAGATCGAATCGGCGATGGATATGCGTAATCCGCATTTCTGCCTAAACACGTTAGGTCAAGTGGTGAGCCGTTTTTCTGCTTTATTTCGGCGCTTCGTGACCACGTCTTTAGGCACGAGGCATCATCACACTTTGATTCGACCACATACGTCACCTCTTACAGTGGCGTCGCCAGTCGCAATTGGATGAAGAGTACTTGAGCTGAGCTGTTATCTCGGGGTTCAAACCCGACGCCGCACCGAATACGAGGACATTCCCACCGATGCATTCCCTCTAGTACTCCACTATCGCTTGAACAGCTACAGTACCACACCTCAGCAAGTTATCTTCCAGAATGACATCCGTCCATGTAGCTCCGGAATCACCTCATACCACATTACCGCGCGGCTCAACAACAAGCAGATACAAGCGAACAAGCCGCACACCACACACCACAACAGCATTCTCATGTGCATCCTACTGTTGCTTGTGTCTTTCCTCAAGACAAATGAGCAACGAGCGTTGATGTGCGGATCGAGCCAACTACCCACCATATGTTGTAGCTATGGCATGGAGGCAGCACTAGTCTCCGTTCAACCATAGGCCAGCGACCGATGACGTTTACGAGCGTAGACGCTTTGCACGCGTATGTAATAGCGTGTATCATCTTCCATCACCTCCTTGTGTGCATTCGCTTGAAGCTCATTCACAAGCTGTTCCGGCACGCCACTGCCCAATAACAACGGCCGCCCCGACTTTAGGAATACCTGCAAAAAGACAATTCAGAGTCGATCGTTAGTGATGACAGCTCTAAAAACGCATTTACCTCTATATCTTCCCTCATCGCCACTCCGATACGCAGGTCCAACGCGCTGTCTGTCACCCACGGCGTCGCGGGAATGAAATACTCATTGTATATCACATCTTCAAACCGCGGATGATGCGAAACCCAATCACGGATATGAGTCGCAGCGTTAACGTTTCCACCTCTGCGTCGTGCAGCCATCTCGAGGTATGCCAACCATCGTGGCCACCATGGTTTCTCAATCGTGGTTACATCCACCTCGATGCGGTGGAAATCTTCGTCGTAGCAATGAAAATCCCATTCCGTAAGATCAATCAATCCTCCCGGCCGTAGGACATGGCTTATTTGGTCGATCATATGTTGATAATCTCGGATCTTGGAAGAATGAGATTCAAGGGGGATGCATACGATTTGGAAATGTGGCTTACACCAGAAGATATGAGCCGACAGTGGACAACATTAAAGTCCCCGTAGAAATGTTCCAACCCAAGATTGATGTCATCGACTTCGCTCCTACCCGGTGGTCGGATCGGAAATCAATTTCAGGGTGGAAAACGCGTCGCGACTTCGTACCTGCAGTTAGGAGGCATGTAACTGGTGGAATACCAATGCATGTCAATGATTTTGGAACTTAAGAACGAAAAGGGACGTACGGTGATTGCATAGGCACAAGGTCAATGGCAACGGCGTTACTATGAGGGAAGTCAAGTGCTGCTTCCATTATCCTTGTTCCGGATGGTGAACTTGAATTGCGAAGGCGAAAGGAAATGACATACCAAGCGCCACTACCGCAACCCAAGTCCAACACAGCTCTCGTCTCTCCTGGCATATCGTCCGCCATAACTTGCGGCAGCGGCGGAATATACTTTCCCATGACCTCTTTAAATATCTCGTGCTGGCGGTCTAAATGATGTTATGGCCGAATCGGAACTTCCGAAGTCTGTCTCACCTAGACGCTCTAACTCTTCTGCATCGGCGGGGAGGCCGTATATTTCCGAGATATTATTCAGGTCGCGTCCAAATTGATGGACATATGCTTCTGCATGCAATGAGCTCGTCATGGACCAGACAGAAGGTGCGGGCGACACCGAACGTGTAGAGGAACTCGTGCGAGAGGTAGACGATGTGCTTCGAGCCAGTTGTGAGGAGGCCGAAGAAGATCTTTCACTGTCGTCAAAGTCATGGTGGTCTGCGTCGCTCATTAATGTGCGAAAATTGACGCTAGGTTGGATGCGAAGGACCCTATATAACCGCTCGTGGAATGCGGTGTGAATCTCGGCGGACATCATCGTGCTATCCGGTACCTATTAGCGGATGCTATTCCTTCTTCCGATCATCTTAGCTTTCCATCCTATAAGTAAACTGGCCTATTCATCACTTTCTAATTCCCAACATTATCACCATCCGTTCCGAACCGGAATCTTATTGACTATATGCTCCCATTGCACCGCTCGATTTGATAGTGGCCGTGAACGAGCAAATTAAATGCGTTCGCAACACCGGTGCCCAATTCATCTTGTTCCTACACGCGCGAAGGTCAACTAAAGCTATGTTGAATACTACTCTGGCTGTGGAACTGACGATGTGGGAACAACAACACAACAGGAATTATACAACAAAATTCAGTATCGAGTTCAGCTTGGTTCACCTTCAACAACGACTGCTGTTCTCGATCTTAATGGATGTCAGGTATAGGTGTCGAGGCTTTAACTTCCAGTTTCAACGGGTTTTAGGAGATTCCAGATGATACGGTTTAGACCCTTCAAATAATGCCTTATGGGGCCTCGTTCAAAAATCCAATGCCTGATCGCACATCCTCAATGTGCGGTAACGATCCGGCATCAGCAAAAGGTAGAGCTTCCTTTGCTTCCGTTTCGCGCACTATTATTATGTGTGACCATACACCCACTGAAATGACAGCGGCTCATCCTCTATTCTATATGTCCCTCGAACCATCGCGTTTGAAGATGGGATGAACAGCTGCTGTAGAGTCTCGATGGACAGTTCGATCAATGATAGCTACACACTCGGATTGCGTTCAGACACTGCCTTCTCAAGGATTTTGAAGTCTCCATGGGCTAAACTTCTGGGGAAGGAGGGGGTTCAGACGTCTTCCTGATTGTGTGAAAGGTTTTCAAGAGGGCGTGCAAGTGTCAAGATACGCTGGCTAACATGCAGAATCTTAAACGATGTCCTAAATGGCGTACGGTACGGATTCTGTGGAATCGGGAGGATCGGTGCACTACAATACAACATAGAACCACTTCAGAATCATATTCAGCTAGAAGGAAATATAATCGATGCAGTGACAGTGTAACCAGAGGCGCGTGAGCACAGGGAGGGACGTGCCACTTCGATACCCTTACCACCGAACTCACGCGGTATCCCCGATAGATGGACGAAGTCATTGATATGGAGGTGGAACGTTTCATTACGAGAATAGCTACAAGGCCGTTATCAATTCATCACTGGTAGTATGATGAAGAAGCAGATAAGCTGATACCCAGGCCGTGTATGTCTGTACAATTAATGGACCATAGAATAGTGATAGAATAGTGAAACAACCAAGAATAACATACTCAGCAACAAGAAAGGAAAGCGGGCTTGTACCATCGGGCCGGTTGGTGGTACCTGGGCCGCAACGGGCCGTCATAACTTGTCACTTGGAAAAATGCGAGGCTGAACTGCGAGCCCGAGCTTATGAGCCCGCCATTAGAGTCGGGCTTTTCAGGGCTGGATCAGGATGGGTCACGGGCATTTGGGATTGAATTGGACATCCGGTAGGTTGCGCAGTCCACAAACCTGTTAGGTTGCATTTAGTTAGCATCTTATGCGCTGCCTCCGCTAGCTCACGACATCCCATACACCGGGATTTCGAAGCCGTAACTTATCTATCATTTGACTATACATGAGCAGAAAATTTGACAATGAGTGTTGTTTTTTATATATATTCTATTTAGGTTCTTCGAGTTGCTATTGGGAAAAAATTGCAATGCGTATGGACTCAGTGAATTATGGTATAAAAACGCCCCCTCTTAGTCTCTCAGAGAGTCAGACACTCTATACATCACTGAACTTACCCCCCTCTCTCTCGCTGACTTACCCACCATGTGAATGTCAAGTTGTTGCCAATTCAGCGTAAGAATCCAATGATATTTCATGAATAGCATATGAACAAAATACAGTTATAGATAGGCTGTCGTTTTGGTAATTTATAATACTTGACTTCAAGAAAATGTGAGGACGAAAAATTCTGGGGAAAAATCTGCAAATCACCGCGAAGCCGTTCAGGTGACACTGCAAGTGAGAGGTAAGTAACGGTAAAAAAATGTATCAAAAAAACTCGCTTGGTACAAGAGGTTTGGTAAGTTTCAGTAGTTTATCCCCCCGGGGGCCGAAGGTTTCGTCACTCTGGTGTGCTTCACTGTGCTCACTGTTGTACGGACGCCGGAATAGTGTTGCGCACGAAACTCCAGGTTTTGATACACTGCGGGGTTTCGGACCGGTGAGTTACTGATTAGTTACTGCCAGTATTTTACCTCCCCTTCCTGTCATGTGACAGGTGTTTGAGGAAAATAATTCCATACCACTAGACGTATATTTCGAGTTCTAAGGTAAATTCACAAATGAGTTATCCTTATAAATGAACTGCATTTTATTATATCAAGAAAATGTATAAAACGCGAAGGCAGGAGTTTCGGAAAAAACCTGCAGTTACGACGCGTCAGTCATGTGATAGGTAAGTAACGGTAAAATATCGTATCGGAACACCCCCCCTTGAGGAAGGATTGGTACCAAACCGTCCTTGGAGGTTTCGTGCGCAGCCTAACCATGAACCGGCCAGAAAAAGGAGATATCCAAGTAAACATGTTGAGTCTACGCCGAAGGGGAGTTGAACCCCTACCGCTTGCTGTAGCCGGCTCAAGCCGCATTGATGGAAGGCAAGCATGATAACCGTTTCACCATCGGCGTACATGCTTGTGATCCTAGCCATACATAAATATCAGATGCAGTACGTAGACACGAAGAACGCGCAATGTACACATTGTGATCCATTAAAATTTGCCCATGTCGGCCACCACGGTGATAATAGATACCAAGCAGCCAAAGATCATCGAATCCTTCAAGTGCTCCGTGTCAATCACCGAAATCAAAATTCTAGTCAAAGTTGCAATATCGCCACACGACGCACACGTCTTGTAAAGTAATCCACCATAACACTAAGGGTCCAATAATAAGATAAATGCCGTATATCATACAGAAATCACAAAATTCCAAGAAAGCAACTGACGAAAGCAAAAACAGATAACAAGAGTATAGCACGAATAATATATCTATGCAGTGAAGGGGGTGTGGAGGTTCATCTCCATCTAACGATATCCCCCTCTAACTCGACCCTTCTCTCCCCCCTCCCTCGCGAGCCAAGACACCAACGCCCCGCACGACCTTCGCGCAAATCAAACTCCTCCCATCGATCCTCCGGCATACCTGCATTGAGAAACCCAACCAAAGCGGCCACAGTCAAATCCGTATCAGGAACAGAATACGTTGTCCGGAAGAGGTGTATCAACGACGTATGGATATGAGATAACCTACATCACAATCGATATTAATTACGGTAGGTGTGAAGTAAAGATGGATCGATAGACTTACCGCCCATCGGGGCTATCCAAGTCGACGTAGGAAGAAGTCGATGAAGATGAGGTTCGCGGGGGAGGCGGTTGGGCCGGTGTGAACGACACAGAGCCGCTGACACGAGGACCGACGACGTCTTCATCCCAGCTCCCCTCCGCATCCTCGTCCTTCTTCCGATTCCACGACCGCGCGCGGTCGTGGTGGATGGGCGTGGACAGGGTACGGTGCCGAAGTCGAGTGACGCTGTTCGCGCTCCTTCTGTGCCCGTTTCTGACTAGATCCAGGAACTCCGATTAATAAAAGATCAAAATAAATCAAGGATTCGAGCAACCGTACCTCCGCATTAAACACTTGCCGCGATGCTGCAGCCACGGATAGGCACAGAAGCTCGAGTCTTGTCGGAGTTGGACCCATTTCTGGCAGAGGCTGCAGAAGACTCGGTTTGGTTCGACAGAGAGAATGAGGGCGTCCGCGCGAAGAGTAGCTGCTCGCTGCTCGGCGTTGCGTCTCCTACTCTCGTGGGCAGGAGTGGACGAGGGCGGCGGTTGTGACGAAGGCTGAACTGGCGGGGAATCTGTCGGTCGGCGGGGTTGCTGGGGCTGAGGCTGAGGTTGAGGCTGTGACGAAGTTGACGGCGAATTAGCACCCTGGTTGGCTGAAGAATGATGATGGTTGCTGACGGAGCGCGCTCGGCAAGCAGCACGGTGTTGAGCCCAGAAGGTTGCGATCATCCGGGACAGGGACGGGCACCCAACAGTCGCAAATGGCGCATAGCACGCGCTCAGCGTCGAATTTTCGGACGTCAGGATCCTTTGAGAATGCGGCATTGCGCTGCTCGAGAGCGTAGGTGTTTTTAGGAGGTTCTAGAAATTTCATTGAATATTTTGTGGGAATAAGCGCGAGGGAAGACGTACATCTTCTTGGCGAGACAGCTCTTACGGTGGGCGTCCCAGGGTATGCTACAATAGGTCGAGTTCGGCCTGAGCCTAATCCACTTGTCGCACGAGGCACACAGCACCCTATATGCCTCGAACTGAGCGACGTAGGGGTCATTCCGGAGGTAATCAATCCGTTCGTCTTCTGTGCGCTTGGCACGACGGCGCTTTGTCGGAGGCGGCGGTGTCGGATTCGGCTCACTGCTGTAGTATCAGATCCATAAAACATGAGTGACAACAGTCAAAAATAGTCGGCAGGGTCGACTGACCAGGTCATCCTATGAGCATCCCAGTGCTTGAGGGTAAACTCGCCGTTATTCTCGTCACGGAAAGAGACGCTGGTGCTGCAGGTCTCGCATATGACGCGGCCACTCTCATATTCTGATGGCTGGATGGGTCTGTCTCCGCGATATTTCCTGTCCTCTGTGACGGGTGGCCTATTGTCGATACTGGAGGCGGAGGGCCGCACGGGGCCGCTTTCCTAGCGTCGGGGGCGGGGAGTCGGAGCGCTTGATCGTCGGGGGCGGGGTGTTCACGGGCGGGGTGTTTGCCTCGAGTCGCGGCGGCGGGGAGTGATCACGGCGAGGGGTGGCGCGCTCTACGGCGTCATTGGGAGTGACGGCATCGACGGGGGAACGGGACGTCGAGCGCGAATGAGGGGACAGCAGGGGACGACATGCAGAGAAACAAAGCAAATGGTCATGGAGGATGGCAAGGATAACGATATTTAACATGGACGGACTCGCTACATATTCGGCTCACCATTATGTTAACTGTTACGAGTTTGTCGTAGACGGAAACAAAAATGAAAAGGCCAAAATTAAAAATATTATCGAGATATGTATGTCACGCGCGTCACATGTTCTATTTTTAGTATTCTTCCTAGTTCGAAAAGTTCAAAGAGAGCCATATACTGTATTCGAGGCTGTCAATTCCGCGGACAGCCCTCTTTTCGCCTCCTCGGGTGGTCACAAAACAGTAAACGGATCAAATCGATAATTAATTTTGATCCAAGATTTTACACAATCGTAGCGGATCCTCACCTTGAAGCAGCAACCGGCGACTTGCTCAGCGGAGAAGGTTCATTCGACAGCAGTCCAGGACCGATCTGCGACTCGTACGTGCTTCGCGGGATGGTCTTCCATATAGCAGCCAGGCCCGTTTTTAGTCCCGTGTTTTCATTCAGTTCTTCTCCGAGAAAAAAGACTATCCCAAACTTACTCACGAGTCCTCATTCGAGTTGCACGTTTCACCATTTATCGGGCCACTTGTCAGGTAATCTCCACTCCCAGTCCATATGGTGATTGTTCTATTAAACGATCATCAGCCCAAGTGGGTCTCCAGAAAGAAAAAACAGGCTGGTATCGAGCCTACGTCTCGCTGAATTACTGCCTCCGAAGACGTACATGTTCGGGTGCTCCTATGTCTGACTTGACTCCCGGAAAACAGGCAGCCCAATGTAGTCATTGGCCTATTCCATCATGGTCAGTCTTACCCATTCAATAGGCTTTCATCGTAGCATCCACCCATCTCAAATCTCCACCCATGTTCCGCCGCATTACCATGCCCATGTCTCTCCATTCAATTAGGCTGCTAGCGACCCAAACTAGACTCAATTAATCCCCCGATTTAACTACCAACGACTAGACTTTCCTTCCTATATTCTGTTCTGTTCTTTTCTTCTGTTTGAACTCTGTCTGCTGAACTGCCAGTGACAGGCCCTTAATATCCACAGATGACTATCTCCACCGTCAATGACTCACCACCGTCACTCGGAATGTAATGACCCTGATATCATCCTGTCCATCCATCCTTGTCTCAGCTGAAACAGAGTCCGTGCTAATCCCATGCATATCATGCTCCACCTCGAACTCAATTTTCGGGATCCCATCTGTCGGACTTTCCTCCTATTTTCCCTGAAAGCCCCCCGTCTAGCCGTATGCCATTTTGAAGATATCGACTGTCTGATGATCTTCGTACCTCGGCCTATCCCCATAGGGCGTCCCCACCGTAACCGTCACGCCGGCGCCGAAATAGACTCTTTCCATCCTCGTCCCAGGAACTGACATCAAATGATCCTGCCATTCCCTATCCACGCCGCTCCAATGGCTCACGCTCATTTCTCAAGTTTCATAGCGTCGATAAGTTCCCTCCTGTCAAGTCTTCATTACTCCTTTCCTCGCTGTTTCACTACTCTGATATGGATCAATTCAAAAAAACAACAACGCACCGCGCCGACGAGAAGCCCCCACATAATAGGAAATTTCCTGATCGAGGCTCTAAGAACTATAGGCGCGCGTGTTGCTAATCATACTACAAGCCACACCCTGGGTTACGTGATTATTATATGGGACGAGCCAGCAATTGTCGTCGAGGTCTCCATAGTCGTTACCATTATCGTCGGGATTAAATCATTTGAGTGTTCGAATTACCTCACTTAGCGGCCTAGGACAGCGGCCAGTCCACACATGTTTAGACTCGGTCGTCATGTTGGCTGTGCATGACATAGTAGTAGACTAACTGGCATACAGTTACATCCAATCGGGTATGAATAATGGAAACCACATATACGAGGGGAGGGATCGAGTTTTATAATAGTTTTGATGGAAAGCATCCAGGTCAACGATGTCGTTGACAACAGTAACATACGCAGAAACGTGTATAGAGACCACACGGGAGAAGACCATCAAGAAAGAAACTTGACAGCTCAAATCGCCGAGAGATGATAACCTTTCATGTTAAAAACCGACGCCACTTTGGCGAAAATAAACGGCAAGATCTAGACTGGATAAAATAGAGAACTAAAACATGATGACAACCTAGGTTGGTTAAAATGATTGGGGCGCAACATATGTACAACTGCGTTAGCGTCGGTGATCGGTCATATATGATAGTCGTAAGCTCAAGAGATACTGGACGGAGAGTACCCGCGGGTGATTGAGAACATATACAATCGAGCCCTTGTTCACTTATTATTAGGCCCCAGCTCGAAGCTTGTAGACGACACAGGAATCGGATAGACGGTTGCCTCGTCAGCTGGTTGACAAGTTCTCGAAAAGGAAAAGCAAAGGTCTAAACCTCTACGGAACGGCATATGGATGTCATCGTCCCTGCAGATAGAAAGAGAAACCCATTTCAACGCAAAACATCAGATTTGGTTCGCTCGTGACTGCGGCTTCCAAGTTAAAAACATAAGGTGAAACTTACGGAACTTTTTGCGCCTTCGGTACGGAGGGGGAGTGGGTCAAATGTCAAAAAACTTTGCGAGACAATAAAGGTATGGCGCGAGGTGTGAGCCTGGATTTGAGCTTGTCATAAGGACCGGGAAGGAGCCCCACAAGAAGAGAAAGGATAGCGGTAAGACAGGAGGGGAGAGCTGTTAAGCTCGAGAAAATGGAACAAGCAAACGCCAAGAATGAACGAGGCAAGAAGGCACTAGTAAACACGACGCCACAGGGCCACGTTCCTGTCCCGAGTCCCGACATCGCCGAGGGGGCGGGAGCCTGAGAGAAGTCGCTTTTCCAAACATACACCAGCAAGTCAAGCAAGCTCTTTCGGCCTTTATTTCACGGCATCTTTTCGTGCTCATCCCCACGGACGATCCGTCAAGCAAGCTTGGATTCGATGTCGCAGGGTCTTGCACTATGATGTATTCTCACACTGACCGATTATTGGGTACTGAAGCTGTTAACATTTCTCCACGGATAATCAGTATTTCTGGTCACGCAAGCTCAAGAATTCCGCCCTACGCCCGCTGTCCCTTCGGCCTCTTCTTGCAGTGTAAAGCCTGACCGGCGTCTTAACATTGGCATGTCGCCTCGGACCCGCCATTGTCACGCTGATCATTATCCTGTCCCTCAGCAACCGTACGTTGCTGAAGGTTCTCTTAATTCGCCACGTCAACTTTTCAGCAGCAGGCTCGACCTTCATCGAATTCCCTGGGCCACTGGTCTTGGTTACCGACATCAAATGATCCTGTCGACGCCACCTCCTCCACACTCCTGCCTCCCCGGATGCTGATCGACAGACAACGTTAATCTTGGAAACATATACGGACGAAGTTTTCAAGTCCGCGGCGCAGGAATTTGACTTCATTACCTCATGAGAGGGACCTGGCGAGGTCGCGACGTTCAACGTAAGTTCTCGTTTTCATTATTTCGATTCGTGTCTGAGAATCAGCGCTTCAGCTCCCACGTCATATTGTCAAAACTTTGGATATCATTCGAGACCCCTCTTACAGCTTCACTTGTGTTCCTTTGGTGTTTAGTAGTACTCATGGGCCAATAAAAGAGTACGAAATGTGGGGCTGAAACATCCTGGTGCTACATCATATATTTAGATGAGCGACGAATGCGAGCCAACGTTACGAGCCCTACCAACTACCATCAGTTAATTGTTTAAATAGTGTTACTTGAACAATCAATTTTCAAGGCCGTGAGAGAGTATTCGCTGATAGGACGAGAAATCAGTGGGCAGGCTCGCACATATATTTTCTACGAAGTAAAGATATAGCAGTTGGTGTCACAATCTGTAGTATATGTACGATGCTTTTGTGAAGGAACATCATCGAGCCTAGCCTTGAACTCGACTGACAGAGGAGTCCCTAGTCAGGAATCAGAGTAGTCCGGCATCACCTGGATTTTTGTGCGGTATTGGTATGCCGAGTTTCAGACTACCTAAGTAACCAAACCTCGTATAAAGTCACCCCTTGAGGAGGTGTCAGTTAAAAAGTGGCATCTTGCCCAAGGCAGCTAGGCAATAATAATTACGAGTTACGAACTAGGAACCTGCCCCGAGTCCCTTCCCTCTTCAGCGGACACTGTGGAGTCACTGGAGTGACGGGACAACCTGAGCAACCAAAAAGGACAACTGGAAATTCGGATACGGGGAATCGAACCCCGAGCTGCCGCGCACAGCTATGAGGTCATAGACATGAGAGGCGGCAATGTTAGCCGTTACACCATATCCGACTCGCCATGGATATCCGCTATTTTAATATTAATATTACAATTTTCAATTCTTAAATATCATAATTAAACGGTAACCCGGGCCGATTCCACGTGTTGAACGGTTTTCCTCATTTTCATCTTCGACGTTGATCCTCCTTGTCTGCCGACCATCACTAACAATCCGCAGTGTGTCGCTGCTTACAATCAAATTACCTTCTCGTCAAAATGAATGTAGCCGCGCTGCTACAAGATTCCCCCTCTGACGATCGACGGCCTGGAACTGCGAGCGGCAGTAGCACGAGGTTGGCTGGTCCTGGAGTTGCTGTCGATAGTGGTGGTGGTAGCGGGAGCGGTATAGGTGGTGGAGGGAGACTGTCTGACTCAGGGCGGATACCTGATGTTGCTGTCAATGGTGCTGCTCGTCTGCCGGAAGTAGGTGTTGGCATGGGGGGCAGAGCCGTTGATACCAGGTTACCACCAACTGGACCAAGGGAGATGGTGCGCGAGCCACCAAGAGAACCTAGGGAGGATAGAGAACGGAGATTGTCGAGGGAGATGAGTGAACGTGCACTGCCGAGGGAGATAACCACTATGGATTCCCGGTTGCCCCCTCGGGAGCCAAGAGAAGAGAGGTGAGTCTCTCATCTTTTGAAGATTGTGCGTTCATTAATATCATGCTTTTAGATTGATTCCTCGAGAAATTGAAAGGCTTCTACCTCGTGAACTCAGGGAGGACAGGTGTGTTTGCTCCAATTCATCCTATTCCTACACTAATATAGAGCAAGGCTGGTACCACGAGATATACAGGTTGAGCGACAAAATGAACGGTAAGACCCTTTACTTATCATTGGGTATCATAATAACTGCTTTGTATCAGGCCAATTGAACGACTTCCGCCTCGCGAACCTAGAGATGATAGGTAATTATCTCCTCATTGTACTCATTCCATCTACCTGACGTTAACAAGGATGGTACCACGGGAAATAGAGCGACGAGATGACAGGCAAGTTCCTTGTCTTTAATTTTGTGCTAGACAGTATTCACCCCTCCGTTATCCAGGCCATTGGAACGACTCCCCCCACGCGAACCTAGAGATGATACTAGGTGAGTTATATACTGCCGTTCGTCTACACTAATCATCCATGGCCGACAGGTTGGTACCACGGGAGATTGAGCGAATACCACCCCGCGAACCGAGAGATGATAGAGTCCCGAGGGAGATTTTACCACCCCGGGACATGGAACGCAGAGATGAAAGACTTCCACCGCGTGAAATACCGACCCGTGAAATTGAAAGACTCACTCCTCGCGAAATGGAACGGATACCCCCGCGGGAGCCTCGTATGCCTCCACGGGAAAGAAGCCTGATCCGGGAAGAAAGATTGCCGCCTAGGGAGCCCCGAGATCTACGAGATATACCGCGAGAGGCAAGAGATATACGTGACCTCCCGCGGGAGCCCCGGGAGATACGCGATTTACCTCGGGAACCACGAGAAATTCGTGATTTGCAACGGGAACCTCGTGATATACGTGATTTACCACGGGAGCCCAGGGAGATACGTGATGTGCCCCGAGAGCCACGCGATATACGTGAGTTGCCTAGGGATCCGAGAGAAATACGCGACGTACCTAGGGAACCAAGAGAAGTGCCTCGAGAGCCGCGAAGTGAACGTGATCGTGGGGCAGGACCGGGTGGATGGGCACCGTGGTCTAGGGAGGAGGGTTGGTGGTTTGGTGGAAGAGAGAGGGAGAGGAGGGAAAGAGAGAGAATGGATGTTCGGACCATTGACAGAGAACGTCTAGAAGCAAGGGAGAGGGAAAGGGAAAGAGAGCGAGAAAGAGAGAGGGAGAGGGAGCGAGTTTCGCCTCAGGGGCGCACGATACATGATGTGAACAGGGAGAGGGAGCGAGAGAGAGAGAGGGAAGTGTTCCGCTCTCCAGCGATGGCGAGTCTTGGTATGGATAACCCATACGGGCCAGCCTTGAGGAGAGGTCTGTGCTGTTAAGATATCTCGTTGACTTGGCGACTCATACAATCTTCCAGATGACAAAACAGCATCCAGACCAATTAACCCTACTCCCATCAACCCCGCACGCTCAATCGTTGATGAAAGGGAGCGGGCTGAACGAATAGGTGAACGAATGGAGAGGGACCGTATAGAGAGGGAACGTATTGACCGAGAACGCATGGACCGCCATACACCTAAGCCATTCGGTCCAGGTTCACTCCCTCAGCGACAATTCCAAAATCAGTTCCACACGCAGTTCGTTCCAGCCGCATCTGGTCCTGCCGGTATTCCAATGGGAGGACCTCCAGGGATCGTCTTCGACAATTCAAACAAGAAACAGGAGCGAGAGATGGTACGAGACTCTCGGGGAGGAAAGAGACCGAGGTTATCTCGACCCGTTCGGAGCAAGGTGAAATTACACATGGGAACATATATTTGGCCTAAGGTTCCATTCCCCTTTCACTTCCCTCCGCCGACACCCAAGGAGGAGTTCCCGCCGTTACCAAATCCAGTAAAGGAAGGCGAGGAAGATGCAATCATTGTGGATTGTGAACGGATAGCTGACATCCTCGTGCCGAGTGGATTCTTTCCCGATTCCCGGCCACCCCCCGGGAAGACCAAAGTATGGGGTGGCGGTGACTCGGAAAGGAGAGTTTACACGGACGATTCTGATCTCTTTTCATGCGCTGTGCACGCAGGTTGGGTCACGTATAGCGGTGCAAGAAAGGCTAAGAAGGAAGGGAACGATTTGAGAGTACGTGTAAGGATCATCCGGGTCTCGGGAAGAGGTCCGGAGGTCGGTCATTCCAAGGAGGAGGTCATTGGCCGTTTCTTGGGTGGATGGGGTGAAGGCGAGGGCGAAGGCGAAGAGGACGATGGACGGGGAATGATGAGCTGTGGATGGGGAACAGGTCACGATGGGAGTGCTATTGAGGTACTCGGAGTGGAGTGGGTCAGCAAACGAGGCGGTAGGGGGAAGGTAGGGCGAAATCAGAGATTGGATGAGTATGCGCAAAGAAGGCAGGAAGTTATGTCTAGGCCTGAGGAATCAGAAATGATCACGATGAGATTTGGATAGCACTTTGGTTTACATACATAATTTATTTTTCTGTATTTCATTTTGTTCGTGGTGGAAGCTGACGCCCATAACGATACACAAGTACGTAAGCCCCTGAAGCGCGGGTTACTCAGCTTGTCTCCTTCCGGATCCAGTTTTCTCCAATTTTTTTTTTCATCGGCGTTGTTACTGCATGATACACTTCTAAATCCTCTATGTATTGCGTTGTAAAATCCATTTTGAATGTAGCTATAAGAAGAGTCAAAACCTTCCTATAATCAGCATCGAGTTGCCACGCGGCCCACGCCGACCCGGAGGCCCCACCCAGGAAACCGCTATGCATCTAAATTTACTAGTATTCCTCACAGGCTAACAAAATGGCAGGTCTTGTTTCACATGTGCGACCGTTTTGCGTTCTTTTCCCGTTAATTCAGACTTCGTATGAAGCTATTCTTGAACATCATGACCACTGACAAACTTTATTTAGTTGAACCGGTTATCGTTTGACAGGAGAAGAGGAATTCAGTTGAAGAAACCCGAGATATCCTGAACCATCGTGTCATATTCTTCATTGTAAAATACTAAAATAAACAAGAGTATAAACACTAAATTAGCCGTATACCTTCACCCAAGCAAAGTCGAAGTAAGCATTGGAAAAGGCACCGGGGTTGTTGTTGACAAAGTCTTATTAAAATGCAGGATTAGTTTCATGTTTTATTTCATGTAGCCTGTGTACTTACCAACACAAGAGGAAGGGCAACCGGAGCTCGCGTATACGTTTCCAGCCCAATCGCCACCTAATAATATGGTCAGCAAGGGAAAGAAATAAAAGAAAGAGATACTCACAGAAAGTCACTGAAATAATCGTCTAGGTCAGCTTGCAGAAGATGTCTTATGAGGCATTACTTACAATTGATGATAATGTTCTGGGCGCTGAAATGGCTCGCCAAGGAGCAAGAGTTGCTCGGGAAATACGCGAAGGGTGTTCCCTAAGGCATTTTGAGATAATTAAGTTACCAATTGAGCGAAATACTAACCCAGCTATCGGTATTGACGGAGCCGCTACCATTGCTGACGGCAGAGGGAACGTTGGAATCATGCCTGCCCCAGAACCATACCTTGATGAATGAGTTGGTCCTCTCCACGGCATACCTAGGAATCCGCAGTCAATCGCAGTTGCCAAGAAATCAGTCGGGGGACGAACCAGCCTCCGCCGTTGTTGTTGAAGCCCGCTCCGTAGCTGTTCGCATTCTGGAACTGGACACCGCACCCTGCATTACTGTTAACGTTTACGTCGCAGTTGTTTTGCAGAGCGACCCTGAAGAGGTTTTCAATGAAAAATTGGGTTCAATTGAGAAGGGAGTATAAATACCCAGACTGAGTGCGCGAATTGCTGGGCATCGTGCATCCTTGTATATCAAGATGAGAACTGGACCCACGGGAAAGAAACTAACGTACCAGATGACGTGTGCAAAGTAGCTTGATTGTACACCTGGTTGTTGACGCCTTCAATGATATCAATCTCTCCCTATTTTGTTTTGGTAAGCGCGGGATTTTTTCAGGGTCTCGAGATCTCACCCCGTTGGGCCAGTTAGGGCCCACAGTCCATACCGCAGGCCAGGTGCTAAAAGAAAAGTTGAATTGTTTGAACTCAGCCCATGTTACAAATCACGAACCCGCATCCCTGTGGCATATGCCGGATGTTGAATCTTGAATAAATGAATTAGCACCGATTCTGTAAGCGTCTTTATACTACTTACACCATGACGGTGTTGGTGCCGTACTGCTTATTTGACATCAGACGAACGGAGTTACGACCGGGTCCGCTCGCGCTTAAGACGGTCGTATCATCCGCGCGTAGGATGAAGGTGTTATCAGACGCGTAGGTCAGATTGCGGGATTTAGACGTCGAAACGTCGACATAGTTTCTGCGATGAGCAGTACATTAGAATGAGTAGAGACTGCGTATCGAAAATGTCACGTACACACGCCCGTTGGTAGGGTCAGAAATTGCTTGATTGGAGAAACCAGAATAAAACTGGGACCCAACAAAGCTGTCGGTCTGCTGGTACGTCGCGCCGAAGACTGGGGAGACGAGAGAAGAGACGAGAGCGACTGCTGTGAAGAAGAGCATGATAACCGTGCTTTGAACTGAGAAAAGAGGCTGCAGTCGGATTCGATGAAGTCGATAGGTCCTCCATCGTATCCTTTATACCTCAGCTGCTCCGCACAACGGACATTGTTGCAACGTGAGCAACCATGAGCAGCATGTCCAGCTCGAGAGGCAGACCACAAGGGAGCCTCAGCTGAAAAGGCAAAGTGACTTCTTGGTGAGAACTGCAGCGACAAGCCACCACTCAAAACTCGACACGAACACATGATAGTGGACAGCGCCAGAAGGAAAAATCCATTCGTCGGTGAATGTCCGAAGGTATGAATGAATACGTGTCAGCCAGTTTGAGGGTGAGCTTCCTACCTTTTGGAAACAGAAACATCGCGACGTGACAAGTGCCGCAATGGAGGTGGACTTTGCGGATTAGACATTTGGACGCCAAGAGTTCCCAACTTGGGTAGTTTGCTTGAGAACGGCGCACATGCACGGTGTCAGTGACTCAAAATTCGGTATAGTTGTCCGTTAATGAAAACGCGCTCGGCTGAGGACCGTTGATCTCTGTACAGATGGCAACGATAAGCTACGAGGGGTCGGATACTCATCAAGCAGCTGGATCCCAGACCATGTGGAGCAGAATTATGTTCCGAGCAGGCTCAAAAGGGGAAGACGGTTCCACAGAGTGAAGGAATATACTTCGTCCCGAATAAATCACGGACGTCGAAGCATGGGAAAAGTCAACACTTATTGGTGGTAATTGGTTCCCGCTACGAAGGCGCAATGACGTCACGCGTCATCGACATTTTGAGCTTTACCGGACCCGCCTCCTCGCATATGCTACCCGGTGGACACCTTAGCCTGAGAAAGAAAGCAGATTATATCATTCATATGAACAAGTCATTGTGCGAAAATGAAACTTTCGTTTCACCTGACCATCTATGAATCTGTCCGTTCTTTAGATACCTTGCCCTTCTCCGATACGACTAAAGCATCAACGGACTCTGCCGCGCCAACGTCTCCGTGCCAACCATTTGCTTCCAAGAACACCTGGAACTTCGCGTCCTCAATAGCTAAATCTCCATCCAAACTAAAGAAAGAAGGTTTAAAGTTAGTCCTCTGTACAAGTCGAAAAACCCTTACTCGTTACGAATGAAGAACCAAGTTACGGTCATACCGGCCAAACCACAGATAGCCGCAATGATCTTATAAAATTGAGAGGCATATTCGGCAGCTCGGCCAGCGACTCACAAAAGTCCATCGTTTCCCCAAGTTGTCCTGAATTGGCTTGAAAGCCTGGGTGCCTAGAACTGCACCAACTTTGCCAATCGCTGCTGAAAACCCATAACATGTCCCACGGACAGCAGTCGCATATGATTCACTCGAAGTCAATCCGAGCATGTCCCCAGGACCGGCATTAGCGAAAGAGTTCATCAGACCATATCTGCCCCACCCAGATTAGAACACCGAAGACTACCAAGAGGATAGCAACCAACATACAATACAATGAACCCTGGGACATTCTTGATGACCTTGTCATAGGCACACCCGACCGCGAGACCAAAAATAAGGTATCCACTGAACCCGAGAATCACTAAAAATTGTGGCGCGAAGGGTCAGGTGCAACATCGCCTCAGAAGGCGCATTGACGTGACATACTTGTATTCCTCCGCCCCAGATGGTTGACCAATAGCGCGCCAACAACACATCCCGGAAGCGCGATCGTGCCCAAAAGAAGCTGGTACTCCGCAGTCTTACGAACGAGTTCTTTTCCTTTGACTAAGACGACAGAAGAGATGATTTGACCCGAGACTGTCATTCGGTAATTAAATTCGTGGAGACAGTAATGGAGGAGTGTATACTTACATACACCGTTGGGGAAGGTAATGAAGTCGTACAAAAACCACGCCCCCGCAGTACCGATCAAGGAATTTCCAGTAGTATTTGATGGTCAATAGGTGCGGTACATTATGCTGGATAGCACCTTTCCGGTAGAGTTGCGAGTTGAGCATCTTGAAACGGAAATAGAATACTGCGAGAGCTGCCGTTGTAACAAGGAATCAGCACTCGCTTTGATAGTAGTCAAGGTATTACACTGACGAGGTATACAACTGATACCGAAAACAGTTCTCCATACAGTTGAAAGATTTGCCTGTAAACCGCCTAAGAAAAGGGGTCATTATGACATTCAAACATATGAAGTAAGACTCACCAGCTGCCTCGAAGACGATCAGATAGAGGATGCAAGCGAAAGGCGTCCCAAAAGAGAGCACAAAGTTTGTGACCATGATGAAGACTGGACCGCGTTGCTTCCTGATCTTTTCGTTGGCAGCTTCCGCAGCAGACGTTGAGCAGCTCGGGTATTCTCCTCCCAGACCTATACCAGTGATACCTCGACCTGGAAAATAGCGAATCAGAGACATAACTCGGCGGAAATAGGTGAACGTACAAACAGTGAACATCCAAAGGAAGCCTATAAAGCTCCCATTGGCACCATGGGATGCGGTACAGAGTATGATTCCAATGACGATCATGACTGTCGACAGCACAATTCCCCATTTTCTGCCCTTGACGTCGCAGAGGTAACCGATGATAATCTGACCGAGAATAGTTCCGACGGTCAAAGAATTAGATAACTGCGTCGACCAGTGGGAATTGTATGCTGAGCCATAGACCTGAGCAAAGACAACATTCGTCTGACGAAAGATCCGTGAATTAGGGTCACGAGTACCGGGAAGCAGGACCTAGAGTGGACTTACGAGTGACATAATGTTCTGTTAAGACGTAGAAATCAGCACGGGTCTGATACGAGCCAGTTAAAGGCCTACATTCTGTAAGCCGTCGCTGATAAGAGCGAACCCTAGAACTAAAATGAGAACGAAGCAAGACAGGCAAGACTTGGTTTCGTACCAGAGCAAGCAATAGTGAACGCGCTGGATAGCTTTTCCTTCGTCGTCAGAATCTCCAACCTAGACTCATCGTGGTCCTTGGATAGCTGGGGCAAGGAAACACCTCTTCGGTCGTCAGCGTTCATCGTGAAATGGTGGAGCTCTTGAAGGGAGAGACGGCGATCTTTGCTCTTAAACTGATTCCCGTAAGGTACCAAATGGTTGCATAAATAAGACGATACAGCACACGAGAGGGATCAGAAGCCCTTGATTGGCCCCATCTGCATCTGCCTTTCGTCTAAACATCAGATCGGAACATCAGTCTTGCAGTGGTGGTCTAATTTTGGACGCACGTTCGACCATTTAAGCGCTCTCCCTTGCTCGCCAGTACTGTGGACACTAGAGAGCGTTGGCGAAAAGATCAGCATGAGTGGATTATCCTTGCCAGCGTGCGTGGATATGATGAAATTTTGTGCTGATGGGTGCTAGTTTTGTAGGCACCTGGAATGAAGCGCAGTATAGACTCAAGCATAAACAAGATCAGGCGACTTCACGACGGCAGTGAGTATATGCTGGAATGATGACTTTTGTACACGTACTTTTCCAGCTCTAAACAGCAAAAGTATACTGCTCCGCGTTCCGCGTGCCGTAGTCGCATCGCTGTCCAAAGAAATCGGTCCAACGATACCAAACATGGCTTGGATTGAAGGCGAGCGCAGAATGTTACACGAAAACATTGAAAATGAGCGACATGACTGGAAGACGGAAGAGACGAAGAATTTGATCTCCGACGGGCAAAGTCAGACCCTTACCGTCATCTCGTACAAAGGCAAACAATTCTATGTCTTCAAATTTTCGGTTTTGGGACCATCAATGCGAAGGGCTGACTGCATGCTTTACATTCTGATTCGGCGAGGTGATTTCAACATGGCGTGCCCAGCCTGAACGACGTCGAGGCTGGAGATGAATCGGTATATTACCGGGTTCTACTTCACAGATACAGTCCTCAAGAATAGCTGATAGACTGGTTCCCACAAGCAACATTGATTGGGTAGTCGGTTTCAGCTTAGGACCGTACAAGCGTTCCGCTGTCATTACTTTTTCCAATAATCAGCTGTACCGTGGTTGTAACTCGTGGTGATTCGGTACTATCATTCCATTCAAAGATCATCATTAATCGTATCATATAGGTATACCGAAGGGAATCTAGCACGCATCTGATTCTTCACTCCAACTATTGTCATCCTCAAAATCATCATCATCGTCTTCCGAATCCCAGTCATAACCATCCTCTTCTTCAAAAAGATCACGCACGTCCACAATCTCATCCCCTTCTTCACGACCCATAGTGTCCTCCCAGGGCTTACTTTTACGTCCTACCAAAATTGCGATATCCAATCCTTCATTGAGCAAACGCCTGAATTTCCTCACGTCACATACCTGATGGGGTCGGAAGTTGGGAGTGATGAACCAGACTTCAACCCGCACCTTTGATCCTGCCTTGCAGAGACCTTCGACGAAAAC
Source organism: Desarmillaria tabescens (assembly GCF_030435595.1). Classification (NCBI taxonomy): domain Eukaryota; kingdom Fungi; phylum Basidiomycota; class Agaricomycetes; order Agaricales; family Physalacriaceae; genus Desarmillaria; species Desarmillaria tabescens. Next base: position 651,556 of record NW_026848302.1, read on the forward strand.
GAAAATCCGCTCCAAATATTCCTTTAGCACATCACGCCACCCACAATTCTCATTCGAACATTTTATCACGAGTCTTGATAAACGCGGGCAATGACCAGCCGTACGCATGAAGGTGCTTCAGATCAGATAAAAGTCGATCGTTCGAATGGGTAATCGTGATATCAAGGTCGACGAGGCTCTTGTGGACAAACGGAAACGCCGAGATGATACTATCCGGGACACCGCGGAGACAGAGCTTCTTCAGAGCGCATCCCGAACGATGAATGAAGGCAGATAGGGTGTCTCCTCCATGCGGGTCGCGAGCGAACCCGAAATGACAGATATGTAGCTCGTCGAGTCCTGGGAGTTGGAAATAGTCGAGCACGTACCACGCACGGACATGAAAAGTACGAATCGTAGAACTGCGGAATCGAGGCATTTTGCTGTTATATGCTTTACGTGGTGAAGGTGGCGCATACTCGGTCAGCTGAGATCCTTTTTGGAGGATGGTTTGGACGGTGGAGAGCCATACTTCTGCCCGCATGTCCTCGAGCTGGTGGTCGAGAGATTTTAGCAGGCTGAGGGGGAGATCGAGCACGCTGTCCAGAGAGAGCCGGTTCAGACGAGCAACACGGAGCTTCGGTGCCAGGGCGAAGGTTTCTTGAAGCTCATTGTGGACCCATGCCTCGTAGGGTAAGGATATGTGCACTGTCTCCAGGCTGTCTAGACGTCCGTGTATTACACGGAGACATTTTAGCGCGGGAGGGCTCGGTACTTCGATGTTCAGGTGTTGAAACTGGCGAGAGTGCTGCATCAACACCTTCACGAGTTGGCAGTCGATTGGAAGCGAAGCAAAACTCGAATGAACGATTTCGTAACCGCTTTCTGTCGACAAGATGCTGTTTTCATCGTCGTCATCGCTAAGTTCCCCGTTGTCACTGTCTAGAGAGCCTGGCAAGTTGATTTCGGATTCCTCATACTGTCTCCATTTCTTCTTGGTTCTGTATTCGAACCACACGGAGAGAGGAAACGAGCCAGATCGCTTTAGGGCCGTTCGAAGCAGCATCACAGGTTCATTGATGGGGCGTGTTTCTCCATAGGCCATGACATTCGTGACATTAACACACGACCAGAGGGCACCGTACTCGCATGCCAGGGTTCTCCACGGCTTGCAAATGTGAGTGAGGAGCCACGGGCCGCTCGTAACGTCGAAGACATCGTACTTGTCCTGGACGACGGATTGAAAGATCTCAAATACGATGTCAGTTGGCAGCCTGCGTATGGGGGAGAGTACGGTATTGCAATCGTCGATAACTCGACGTAAGGCGCGAATCTTGGCTTGCTTTTCCTTGATCTTGGTTTGGAGGGTTGCTATCTCCTTCTCTGCGAGAACTGTGTCTTCGGCTGCTTGTGCGATCGTGTCCGAGATAGCGCGAGTGGCATCTGTGTCGGCGTCGGGTGGGTCGTTGGTCTGGAGGAGGCAGATGAACGAAGGCGAGTAGATGTATTTGTCCTCGAGTCGATGTGGCGCCAAAGACTCTTGTGGTACGGCCGCCATGACTGAAGGAAGTCGATGAGGAAATAAGGAAGTCGTAGTACTAATCCGGGACTGTCAGTGTGAGTGACTGTAAGAATGTGATAAGGACGAGCGACTTACCTACTCAGGTTCAAAGGTATGGTTGCAGTGTGGATAAAATACGTCGCTTTGAGGACAAGCTGAGTGTCGCAAGAAGAATAAGTTATAGTGGCCCATTATAAAGGGAAACCAAGTGGCTCCGGGTAGCGAGTTGGACAAAGGAAAGATCGACAAAGTGTCGATCAACTTGCCACAATTGGAACCCAAAATGCATGAATGGACCATTGAAGGAGCCATGTCAATGGCATCCCAGGAATTGCGCAAGAAAAAAGACCATCGAGATGATATTGTTATGTCCTGATTGCTATGTCCTCTAAGGACCTGGTCAACCGACGGAATTGAGGCTCGAATACCGTGCCGCGCTGGTACTAGCCGTACTGTAAGTTGTTATGGCTTTAGTTAACCGTGTGACACGCTGACGGACCTTGATGAATTAGATAAGTCTTCATTGGACCAGAGAAGAAATAATACCATAAATCTCGCCAAACTTGATTGTTCAAGAAAGCAACGGTCATCCACCATATCACAACGGACAATAGTCCGGCGGACTGGTCTATGTATATGATGACCCGGGAGCGACCCGCCAGTCAGTGGTACCGCATCCCGCAGTGGAATGGAACATGCAAAGTTTTGTATCTAGGGAATGCAATGTCTGTTTTCAGTAAGACACTTGGAGTAAAACCGCTCTTGGAATTCGAGCAAGTCCTGAAAGAGCAAATGAACGAGCGGAAAGATTGGAAGACTAGCTCATTTCCCGTCACATCGGCCCGGAAGCCGAGCAGCGCTCTTCATCCTCCCATCATGTCGCTGAGGTTCTGACATTGAGAACTTGAGTACTCAGTACTCAGCACTCAGGCTTCATACTCCAGTAACTGTACGATATCGATATTATAATTAACTCAATCGATGACTCCATCGATGAAGGTATATGACACTTGTATAAACCAGGACACCAATTGAGTTGAGCGGTGAAGGTTCAGCCTGCAAAGTGCACCGCGATGAGACTTCTTCGACGTCTCCTCCAATGGTGTTTTTCATCTTTGTACGGACGATGTATTTTTCGAAGTTCGTCGCCCTTTGTCTACGAGCCCGAACTTGAACCTCCCTGGAATCAACCAACTTACCCCGAACTGCAAATGTTAAGTATTGTGGCGCACATATTCCAGATTTCACGTAGTCCATCTCTTCTTGTATTGATAATCTTGTCTCGTCCCATGTCATTAGAAGAGAGATAGAATTCGCCCTTCAATCATGTACATCACCCACCGGGTTCTGGAAGTCCTCCTTTTCCTCGGTGTTACGATACTTCCATAACGTACAGCTTTGTATCCGATATTCCCCTTCGTGATCCATGGATTTTCAACCAGTCCTATGCTGTCCCTCACTAGGAATCGGTCATGTCATTCAATCTCATCGCTCGCAATCTATGTCGATCGTGTCATGGAAGACTTCTTACTACACTATCACGAGGAACTAAGCTTTGATTTAGACAGGGATCAGCGATAACACTTATCTGATCACTCGGGAACACTCTTTAGGCAGTGTATCGCAGACTTGCAAACTTCGAGAAGCTACAAATTTCGTCTCATTCCAAAGCCGGAACGTTCTAGGTGGATAATGTCTATGATTGTACTAGTCACCACAAAAAGTGTGAATATGTTATTGAACATTACAAACTGTTGGATGGTATATAAGTGAATCCAATTATGGCGCTGGAGTATAAAACAGTATAACCGGGCCATATTATTATTTCAGGTAATATGTCTTTATATCCCCTCCTGAGCAAGGTTATAACTGCTAGTAAGGGAAAGCAATCTTGGCCTGGGTTCTTTCAGGTTTATAACTGGTTATGAGATATATAAGCTCAATCACTGGTCACCTACATTCAATCCTAGGTGCAGCTAGCTCTTTTCTCTTGCTCTGTATCTTCCAAACGCTGCAGCCTCAAAGTGTGCTGACGTCCAAACTTAGCAATAGCCGGCCTTTGAGGCTGGATGTCACGTGATGTCACACGTCAATGGTTACGATTGTGACAATCTGAGCTTTGTCCTTCCCTCCCACCTTCATCTATGACATTACCCCAACCTGTATCCTACATCTATTCTTCTCCCGATTCTCAAGATCAGCCCCATAGAAGACCAACATCAAGCCAAAGAAGACCGAGTTGTGTCCCTATCTGTTGACAGGACCTTAGCACGGATCACGACTCCCGAGGACGCATGAGATTTGCACTGACGAGTGGGAAGAGGGGATAAAGGGTGAGGACAGTGATATTGAGAGTCAAGAGGGATGAGAACGGTAGGAGTAGAACAATGGCGAGTCGAAGCATGCAGGATATACAAAAAGTGAGTGAATTCTGGAGCATATATGTGCATATGTTCTCATTTTTGTGAACGCTAGACAACGCTTCATGCTCAGCATCGGATTCCACCTTAGTAAGTACACTGACGTTCTTCGGTGTGACTAATGCGCGTTCCATATATTCAAAGCACAAGTAGGATCGCGTGAGATAAGTCCTCTCACTCATTTATCTGCCTTTTCGCTAATATTGTTCTTTAAGCACGTTTTTGATTCACCCAGCGGATGTACCAATACTGGCAATGTACATGCACGTCCGCCCGAGAGTCCCATCACAAGGATGGACGCTGCCTCGTATTGGGCTGAAGCTATCACCAGTCACTGCCTAGATGCCTTCATATTTTTGTCAGTGCTTTTTTCCGTTGCCATTTTTGCAATCTAACTGATCTCTTGAAGTTTGCCTTGGCTTGCAGCGATTTTTATCTAGAATACTACTATTGCTTACTGTTAACATATTATATTGCATTAATCCCATCTGATATGTGCGAGCTGTGAGGACCTAGTGAGCTGTGATATTCAGTAATTCAAAGTAATCTGTCGTAAAATCTTTCTTAAGTATTATAATCTCCTCAAACCCTTATCTATAGATATTATCTCCAACCTGTTGCGGCTCAGATTATAAAGGTATTTCATCGTTCACTGGGTTTATTTGCTATTATATTTGGACTCATATTCCTCTTACGATAAATTGGAGTTACGTCAGATATCTTTATAACCAATGCTACCGTTTACATTGTTTATAATGGGTTCTCTTGTTTATCTAGTGTTACGATGAGTGACTTTGGTATGTACCCGTTCCTAAAACTTGCCCTCTTTTTGTGGTGTAGGTCGTGGCCATGGAAATGATGAGCCCACATAAAAACGCCCGCTGATGCAGCGTGGACCAGAATCTAAAATATTAGGAAGTGATGTCATCGCGAGCATTGCATTCACTACCGCCAATGATTTTGCTCCCTCAAAATTCTTCGGCGTGTAGAACGTGAAAAGTGTTCGATGACCTCTACTATCACGATCCACCGACAATACCGAAACTCAGAGGACATCTAGATTGACCAGATCAGGCTCAAGATCTGAGCCCTAAGCTATTGAAAAAGTCTTGGGATGTGAATAGGTCATAGAATCCTCTGAATATGATCACGTCAACAACAATGTCGATTTTTGCAAAAACCGTGGACTGACCTACGAATTTTTGGCCGTCAAGGATTCAAAGTACGCCACGGAGTGAAGCACCAATTTCCATGGTACCGATGGCGCACATACGGCGGGTGGGTAGGTGCGCCAAATACCCAGCGAAATGGCAGAGGGAATTCAGGCGATACAGTAATCGGTAACCACTTAGATAGACAAGAATCGAAATTGGGGTTCCTGATGGGATGACAACCCTAGGCCCTCTTTGTTGAACAATTTTTGATTGTCTTCGTGTAGAACGACGGTGTAGATATAGAAATACACATCAAGTAAGTATACACAGTATACTAGTCAAAAACAACAGCCATAGGGGAAGAATCCCTCGCCCCTCGGCTTCGGTCTGACTGTTTCAATGCTGGACAACATTGGTACGGGCTATAAGGCACGCTTCGTCGAGCTACAATTGAATCAGTACGAGACAAGGCCGAGCCCGAGGGTTCCTTACCTTTTCTTCCCCTCGGCTCGGTTTTTGACCTCTGAACGAGTTTCGACTCTGTTTCGGGTGTCGGGGTAGGGGTATCGTCCATTGATAGGCACCGGGGGACTGTAACTGTGAGAAGATGATCAGGAACGAGTGTTTCCAAGCCAGATACAATGATGATGCTCACCGTACTCACCACGAGGACTTGGTGACGACGCGGAACCCCCCAATTCGTAGCCTGGTCCTGAAGTAATACTGGTTGCGGCAAGCATGTTGGCGAGAGCCTCCTCTTGCGTTACTTCGCATTCTTCTCGAGGACGGCCTCTCTGACGATATCGCGTCATCCTGATATTCGTCTTCGGCAACTCTTGCGTGTCGGTATCATCTGCAACAATGGTCAGTGATCGGGGATTGCACTTTCGACCGACGGGACGTACTCGACGCGCATGGAGGGCCTGGTGGCGTGAACCAGATAGGGCTTAATCGAGGTTCGTCAACGTTGACGACCTCAGGGGCTTGCAGAGGTTCGAAGCCAGTGACTGGGGCATAGCCCAGCTTTCGAGCGGATTCACATAAGGTACCGCGAATGCTCTGAGGCATACTGATGACCAGCAGCCAGAAATGTCCTCGAGGTTTAGAGTATGTGTTGGGACGTGAGAATGGGCTGGACAATCAGAGGACGGCGTGGTGTCACCGGAAGGGGGAAGGGGGTGATGGTAATGAAGAAAGGATTGGCTGTATATATATAGTACCCTGGTATATAGCCTTCTGCACGTGCCTTGATGGCTTGGTAGGTGCTTCCGTATTGGTTACTTGCGTTCTGGAACAAAGCAATTTTGTAAGAATGGAATCGCCAAAGTGTCCGGAGTACATACCACTAACCGGTTGACCTTCCATCAAATTGCCGGTCACTATACAGTACATGCGTCATTCGGAACGGAAAATCCCACCGAAGTCAATCAGGCCTCAGCGCCTAGATATATATCCTACCATTGACGGTCCCGTCAAGGCAATAATTAGTCGAGACGTCCATCGTCTAGCCGCTCAGATATCCTCATCTATAGCGAGAGAAGAGTGATACATTCTCGCGGTCCCCGTCCTAAGATTGCTACGCATTCGACCTAGTAGTGACCGGAACAATCATACGTTCGAAGAGTGTAACCATCATAGAACGTCCTCAGAGCCGCTAAACCATGAACGGAAGGAAACCAGTCGGCCGCCAAACTCGATGCGAGGCTGTTGGGCTGGAGCCATGTTGCGGGATCTTAAGACAAGATACTGTATCAAAGTCAAGAAACAAGCGCGTACTTCGGCATGTTACTCATGTAAGTTTCTGGAACTTGACAAGTAGCGGCTGCTGATACAGCGTCGTGGTGTCACAATTGCAAACTTCCGAGTGTGTTAGATCGGACACAGACACTCAGCGAGAGAAACACGAGGAGCGGGGCGTGAAGAAGTGGTGAGGACGCCCAGCGTCTGCGGATAGGATCCGCACTCGGGCTCAATATCGTTCTCGGGCCATGTATTGCATCGACAGCGAAACCAGCACTGATAGACAAATGATGAGGAGAAAAAAGTGTATGGAAATGTGCACCAAGCCAAGAGATTCATCGAAGCATCTTAGCGCACAAAACAATGGTATGTCTGATACGCCACGTTTTCATGGTTCAATGGCCGCACCTACGTTGCGCACTGTAGGCAACGTCGACAGGCAGCAACGGCTGATCAATTAAGATAGTGAATAAAGATGGGATAGACCAGGAACAGAGAACACGCAGAATTGAGCAATAACAACATCCTCGTAGCGTCAGACACGAAAATGTGGTTGGCCTTTATCGTACGAATAGACACATGATCCTGCTACATGTGGTGTAAAGCTTTAGGAATAGGACAGGATAGTACTTTTCGGACATACCCGAAGAACTTCAGACATACCCGAAGAACTCCAGGCTGACCAACAGAATGGTCCGGGGCCAAGTTGACAACCGTGAGCTCCTGGACCCACAGTAGAGTCAAATAGGGGAAACAGGGTCGCTAGAGAAGAGACGGCATGTTATATACAACATCAAAAAATGGAATTTGAAATCGCGCGTATTCACACCGGCAATCTTCTCCGGCAATGTGAGGTCAATAGCAACCGAGCGCATACGCCAAGTTCGAATTGGACCCGCACTGCACAATAATTAAATGGATGAAACTCAGTATCATGTCATTTATTCATGGAAAAGATATTCCTCGTGAGGATATGCGTCTTCCGCGACAAATCTTCCTGGATCCCTTTGATGAAAGACCTAGATTGTTAGCTGAATGCGGGCTTGAGCGGATCTGAACGGATGAAGAAGTAAGAAAAAGGGTACTAGCAATTTGCGGTGAATTTGAAGGAAGGTTGTATGTAAGGATCGACAATGACTTTGTCCGACATCCGTGATGTTGAGCTTGGGGTAAATTCGACCCGTGAATCATGGCTTGGATTCACATATGGCATGCTTCCTGTGACTGTGGAAGTGGAGATGGTTACCGATTTGTGGTTGAGGAAGGAAGGAGGGAGACAATCAGGAGATAAGGACCCTATCCTAATACACTGCTATATCAGAAAATCATCATTGCGACTCGTTTTGATGTCGACATAGTCCTCGCCACTACCGGGTGGCGTACGATCAGAGAATCCAACTGTAAGATCCGGTACATAATGAACACAGAACACAGGACCAGTGGGCAACGTACTTATTTGGGTGGAGAAACGTCGCTGGACGAACGGTATGCGGTGCCCTCAACTTGAAGCCAATAAACAGGTCGTACGATTTGGGTCTCCGGAGAGTGCGGAATACCTCGTCGACGCACTTTCGTTTTTGCACTGCCCAAACTTTGCATCAAGATGCTGCCGAGCAAGCACCTTCAGTGAGCGTTCTCAGTCTGCGTTGCATAGCCTCAGGGCACCCTTATCTTGATCACGAGTAACCGGCCGCCAACAGAACCGCCAACTAAAGTTTTGTTATCTAGAGTTAAGGTTCATGGCGGCGTGAAGACGGACGCAGATAATTTTCGGGTCCAAGGGTTTTCTTCCAACCGAGGCAGTGGGTTGAATCGACTGAGATAGAGACAACAGACTTTGTGCCTTATTGGAAACGATAAAGATGTGAAGATGATGTGCTTTGCAGAAGGAGTCTCGTTCTGTCTGTTTCGGCTAAGAGTTTTGGAAGAACAAGAGTTGAACATTGAGAGTCGCGAGTTCAGACCGGGAGGACATCACCCCAGCTACGTGGCTCTCTGCACCCCTGAGATCTGACGAACAGATCCGGACTCGTCAGGATCTGTTCATCAGCAAATCCAGTCAGTGAATGAAACAAAGTCTCAGCCAGAGAAGAGCTATCCAAGTATAGACTGCGACGGTATCATACATTAGCGTCTAGTATCGTAAGCCGACGATGCGATTAGATGTTACTAGATCAAACACCAGGATGTCTGGTAGCAAGGGCCAGATACTGTCCACCAAAGTCTGTCGACAAGCCATCTTCAGCGAGATTGCATACGCGTTCAACATATGCACGCATCTTTTCTTCTTTCTGAAGAACGGTTTCCATGTACGTGGCAGCACCCGACAAACGAGCAACACGACAACACGCTGCATGAATGCGAAGGTAAGAACGGTTGGGGAGCAGTAGGGCCTTTGGATCAGGCGTTGTAAAGGTAACAACGCGACTAGGAAGGCCTTCAAGCAGAAGCTCTTCACTAGATACAATCACATACGTGTCTTGTTGAGCATTTTAAGAGGATCTTGAGAATTATCACAATTATAAAGCTACAAGGCATACCGCAGATTGAAGCCAAATAGCCAAGCCATGGAAAAGGCCATGAAAGGTACGAGACAGCGTGAGCATATTTTCCAATCGATGAAACCCAATACTGAGCTCGTCCATGTCCACGAAGATGCGCCTCGCGTCCCAGACCGACGCTGACGATTCACGCTGATAGACAGATAGTGAGCTATACCTGGATACACTCGCAAGAATCGTACTCTCTCAGATGAGGCTCCAATATTATCTCCTGTATTCGAGTTGAAACCTTCTGGACAGATATGGGTGCACTTGAGATTATCTAGTACCCGACGGGAATTTTAGGCCGTGACTACTCGCACGTTCCTAATGACATACTCTGCATCATACTTGTTGTGATCGAGCATGCAGCGATGGTCATCACGGAGAGGTACCTACACACCTATTCATTGAGCAATGTGAAAGCGTGAAAGCATGGTAGAATTACAGCTTTCGTCGCAGTAGAATAACTCAAAGACGGCTGTTCTTGAATGTATCGACAGAATTCCTGTTGTTCGTCAGCAGACAGACTAGATCTAGAGTCTAGACCGACCGACAAGCGAGCCACGAGGTGTTCAGAAGGAATCGGTTTATTGATATCTTGCGAACTGCCAAAAAAATTTAGTCTGACTGCGTTGAAATATCATTTAACGAATGACATAAATGGACGGATCAGACACTGGATACAGCCCTCGCCCAAGGCCAGCAGAGAAGCATCGGTCCCGTCCATGTTTGTGACTGTGGCTACATGACCAGAATCGGACGAGATCTCTATAAGAGTGAATCCCAGTACGCGACCAGATAGGAGCGTGTCTAGGCGTTTCTCTCCAGGTCAGGGAAGCAGAGGGAAGCAGGTGTGCATGGGATTCGAGGCCAAGGCAGACATTGGATGCCTTGTGGATTTCAGGGAGAGCAGCAAAAGGAAATGGATTGACGGGGAGCGACTGAGTAACAAACTCGTTGGGTTGTGGATACGACAGTAGCACAAGTGTTCCAGAAACAACAAATGTTTGATCATAAAGTCTTCCAAGACTTCAAGTTGTCTGATTGAAGTTTGAATGGGCGGAGTTCAAAATTGCCAGGATGCGGCATTCCGGCAAAGTATTGTACATTATAAGAAAAGCCTCGTGGTTTTCCGTAAAAGATACCTGCATACCAGAATGATAGCAATGAGCACTTAAATATCGAATTTCAAGTCTGAACAAGGTGCACACTACACAGCAGTGAGTTTTAACTTCTGCAAAAAAAATTCGGGCTCGTCGTTATTTTGGTTCGGATACGGGGAATCGAACCCCGAGCTGCCGCGTGAGAGGCGGCAATGTTAGCCGTTACACCATATCCGACTCATTGTAGTTTGACCAATTATTTTATTGTATTCAGCACTTACAACCCAAGTTCCTGCCTACCCCATTGATAACTAATCCTCAGCGGATCTTCAGCTAAAGACTCGTACTCAACACGATCTGTTCTCTTTCCGCCATTCCTCAACGCCAAAAATCCCATATGCTCCGCATGATGAGGTTTATGCATCCTCACACCTAAATGCTCTCTTAGAATCCTCAAAACATGTCCCGGATCGATGACCATATCCGTCCCCTTCAGCTCGCTCGGCTCCACCACAAGGACCGCATACGTCTGCGATAGCACTGATGCCTCCTCGTATATCGCCATCGACGTAAATGTTGTCGGCATCATCTCCACAACGAGAGTACCCCGGGCAGCCCACCGATGATGATGCATCGCTCCACCATGAGGACCGATGATAGCCATAACGTTCTCGTTGAAATACGTGAAAAGCTCGGAGGCGGAGCCATACCGTGTCTCGTCAAACACGACAAGCTCTTCCCCCTTGCCTCGTTCTTCGAGAAGTTCCCGTATCGCATCAAGAAGAGCCGACTCATTGATAACCTTGCGACCGCCATTTTGAGCACGACTGTTGGATCGAGACATGTACATTATCTGTGCCGCCATGTATAAGCTTCCGCCATAAGATGCAGAACTAGACAAACCTTATTTCTCGTCGATGACACTCTCAAGACATTGATCCCAAATGTTTCAAGAGTCTTGAGGGACAACCAAGGGTGCACCAAAATCGCCCGGCAAGAAAAAATCATCCTTTCCGCATAAATATCGTCCGTGACACTATGCAAGACGTGTTCTTCGTCAAATCCTAGTCGTTCCCAGAGCTGCTGAACGAAGTCACTCCCACGGCGGCCTGTTATAACAAACGGGACTTCACTGCGAAGTGTGAGGTGTGCACCTTGCGTGACAATGTGCGTTATACGATCAAGATGATGTTGGAAAGAATACGAATCAGGCGAAAGGGCAACCATGGCGTTGCGATAAATCGTCGTGGCGTTATTTTTCCAAATTACTTCGGCCGCATTGAAGGGTTGAAGTCGTTCCGACGAGACAAGCCCTCCCATACAGGCGTCGGCCGTCCAGCGGTCATATCCATCAACCGAATGTTTAAAAGAGACGCTATTAAACACCTGGAAGTAGGCTTAGCCCCGACATTCCTCCAGTGTTCACTGTTATACACTCACGAAATTCTGGCCCGATTGTCCTTTATACACCACCCAACCGTTATCCTGTAATACTGCCCGTTCTTTGATACCCACCACCATGTATTTCCAGCGCTCCTCGTGCTCCTCGGTTGCAAAGTAAGGCTGGCGAATCTCGAAAGCAGGATACAATAGCTCTTCTGCGTAGACAACGTCCTTAGGTAGTCTTTTCATTACGCAAGGGGCGTAATGAGCGGGCATGCCAAACGTACAAGTGCTCAAGCTGAGCGGCGTCCATGCCGCACTTGGCAATGTCGAAGTATCGCTACTCGTTGTGGACAGACGAAGGTAATCCGATATGCCATACGACCTTTGTTTCGGTGCTGAGGCCACCATGGAACGCTGACTGTAAACAGGCAGATTCCGAAAGTTGATGTACGCGATTCCAGATATGATGAGGAGGTTCGCGCAAACCAGAAGCACGACGGACATCCGCCGTACTGCGAAAAAAATCCACCGTGCTTCTGGCTGAACGCCTAACGGCGGGAGGAAGGTAGGGGACATTGACGTGGAAGTCCAAGTATCGCGGGTGATTGTAAAGGAGTGATCGTTGAGTATTTGGCGTGGGCAGTACTGACATCATCATCGTCATCATCGTCCCACCAGACAAGGGCGCAACGGAGTCGCAGAGAATGAGTGAAATATCTTTACATGCATCAATACTTGCCTCCGGGAAGCAATGACGATGGACGCTCAAGGCAAGTTGCTATATGGCCCACCACACAACCCCACTCTCCCTGCTCGTGAAGAAAATTTGGAAACTGAATCAGCACTGCCGCTGACTGTTGTTGGCGATGGCTCCTGGGTTATTGCAGAGGAGGAAATGATGCCAAGAGAACTGGGATTCAGACCTTATACTTGAGCTTGATGCGTTAAGATAATGGTTACGAGCATTTCTACTAATCAAATACTTTCCAGCAGTGAGATAACGACGCCGGATGTCGAGATAAATGGGATACTCACCTTGAAACTTCAACACATTATCATACACCATCGTGATGTAGGTCAAACATCATGATCGATAGCAGCATTCGCCTCTCCTTTGAACCGTCCTTCAGGTTTCGAAGCAAAATCCGTCTCATAATATCTACTAAGCGCTGTCAGGTCTCGGTACCGCAAGGAACTGGCAACTCTTCGGTAACTCGGACTAAGGAGTAAAATGCAACGGATAGCGACATTGTGAATAGTCCTGCAAATATCCCCAGCTCAGATTGATGTGGCCGAGAGCAGCAGCAGCAGATTGAGGGATGGTTGGCGATGACGTATATCGATGATGTGGCAGGGAAAGACACGGGCACGTGATATCATGGCACGGTCTGACTCTCAGGAGGATGGTAATAGCAGGTGATACGCATGGCATAGGGAAATTGACTCTAAATATTTATTCCACATTACATATGTTGGATGCATATCAATGGCGATAGCAGTAGTATACCGAGAACATGGAATGTATAATATTTTATGAGAAGACATTGGAATTGAAATTAAGATGACGATGGCCGTCGACTTTCAGATCCACTTGTTGAAGAAGAGTTTGGAACGTCGTCCGCGGTAGAATTCGTTGCAGATGAACCCAGACCAAGGGTAGCGGCTGTGGCCATGCGAGGGTGTGACTCTCGCCTGGAAAAGAGGTATCGAGGTCCAGTTGCATTTAAAACCGAATTTGAGGCGGATTGGTTCGGAAAATTGAAGGCAGAATTCGATGGGACGGTCCATTGTGCGCCTGGGTGGGAGAACGAGAGATTGCCAGTATTTCCAGAACTAGTGGGGCGAACTGTGGAAGATGGGCCTGCACCCCACCGAGGAGCTGGAATGGAAGGGGTAGAATGATGCGATTCTGGAAAATTAAATATGAAGGTTCTAGGACCGGGCACCAGCACGTTACCCATGTTAGATGACGTTGGCCCAACCGGACCTGTCGGACGAGCTAAAGCGGTGGAATAGTTGGATCGTGTTTCGGACCTAGAAAAGGTGAATGTTCCGGAGATGGTCTGACCAGAAGTCGGCCTATTGAGCCCCATGACAGACGCTGGAGCGAATGAACGGGCTGGGCCGGTGTGGGTTGGATGTGGAGGAGGAATGAGCTGCGTTTCCGGCCTGAAAAGCGGGGCACTTCTTGGATATGCAGAGTTCGTAGCAACATACAGGGGAACGAGAGAGTTCGAAGTCACTTCGGATAAAACGAGGTCGGGGTCCGGATGATCTAAGAACACAGGGGTGTCGATTTCCTGAGGATCAGATCCCTCCTCCTCCTCATTCCCCGGATGGGATGACGCGCCATCGGCCTCCAGCTCCTGGACTCTGGCCCTCAATAATTCATTCTCCCTTTCCAAAGATTCATTGCGTTGTATGATATCCGACCGGTCGTGAGGGTCATCCGTAGCGAAGTAGATGCTCCTGATAGGATCCAGGACAAATGGACGGAACTGTGCCGGTAAATATCGAACCTAAATCAACATTATGGTCAGATAATTAGCAGTGGCGATTTATTGCATAAAAGCACGAACATCAGGAACGGCTGAAGAAGTAATGAGCTCAACAGCGCTGCGTCTTTAAGAGAATGATGGATACATACCGATAGGAAACCGTTTTCGACAACACGGGCAAGAAGTATGGAACCCATCAGTAGCCCGTGCAGTGGCTCTCATTAGACATTCAGAGCAGAAGACATGTCCTGAGAATCAATATCATGAATGACCTAGACACGGATAGCTGCCTGGCACTTACCACAAGGAGTGGTGACGGGATTCCTGAGATCACTGAGGCATATAGCGCATTGAGGAGCCATGATGTAGTAGAAAGATGAGAGACTGTAGAGGCCGGTTGAGCCTTATATGAAGCGGGCACTGAAAGTGGCACAAGGGATTGCATCAGGAACTTTATTCTTGTCTCTTGTCTTCTCGAAGGTTACGCACAGCAAGGCTCCGAGTCAAGACAAAGGCGACCAGAACAGCCTACACATATTAGTATGGAATTATGAAACTGGACAAAGGAAGTAGCTCACGGTTGTCATAAAGAGCACCAAGCGCACCCCTTCTAATTGGTCTACATCAGAACAAAGTAAACCAAGGCTTCCATGACTTGGACATTTGAGATTGCCTCATTTCAGACGAACTTGCTTTGTCTAAGGAAAGAAGGACGACCATCGGCTACCAAGGTACGTCGTGTAAAGACATGTGTTGAACGGTCGATCTTATAAAATCATAACAATAATCGCTTCCTAAATAAGCAGGTTGATTTCGGCACAACGGACTGGCTACTGTAACGACGTACGTATTTACAGTGCCTTCTTTTGGACAACTACTCATTTAAAAAAACTGACAAACGCAGGACAGAATAGGGTCGTTTGGCGCAGAGAACAGCCACTTGTGGCGGAAATTATCCGCTCATAGCTTCGAGCCTCGACACATCTGTCGTCACAGCAAGCGCAGTAGTTGGATTCGGGGTCGAAAGGGTTGAGGGTGGCAAGGGAATCAAAGGCGCATCAGTCCCACCCAACGTAAGATCTTGCAATAATCCTGCAGTCTCGGATGCATTTGTTCCGTCGGAGACAGGCTGAGAGAGTTGTTGAGAGTCGGTACTATTGCTGATGGTGTGTGGAATGAAATTGAAATTAAAATCTCGAGGTAATCTGTCCAGACGAAGCCCATGAGCCAAAACCGACAACATAACGATAAAAACGCGAACCCTATGGACATTCCCAGAGTCCTGTGAGACCATCCACTCTGGTCATCTTTCTCCAGGGCATCTGTGACCATGCCAAACAACCTTTTCAACTCATCAAGCTTTTTCTATGTGGATATCAGTCATGCAGTTTCCCTCAACAAGAAGAGACATACCTCTTGTTTCTTTACCCTTGAACCACAAATAGAAGCTTGCGCTTTCGCAATCGTACAATCAGCAGAAAGGCGTCGATTTTCATCTAAGCAAACTTGCTTCGATCTCTCCGCCTCAGAGCACTTTTCCTGCAATTGGTCACGCTCGGACTCGAGATTTGCATTCCTCTGCTTCAAGTCGAGAATTTTTTTCTCCAAGTTCTCGATGCGGCCGACAAGCTGCAGTTTCTCGGAGTCGTCCGAAGTTATGAACACCTTCCTCAGGGGATCGACGACGAACGGATGGAACTTCTCCGGCAGGTATCGAAGCTACAAATCAGTGTTAGAGATGAACGACGACATGCTTCGCAGGATACGCTGACATTAGGGATGGCTGTAGGCGAAGCGAGAAAATGAACGTCATCCTGGAAGTGATAAGCGAAGACGAACCAATAGGAAATTTCTCCCGACAAAAAGGACACGTAGCCTTGAATCCATCATCAGCGCTATCATTCTTCCCTGCAATAAACTTGTTCAGACATTCAGAGCAAAAAACGTGTCCTGGGAAACAAAATCGTTAAGGACACTAAAGCGTAGAATAGCTCGTGAAGTACTAACCACATGGAATGCAGACGGGATTCGTAAAACCACAGAGACATATAACACACTGGGGACCCATAACGGTGACAGTGAACAAGAAGCTAAAGGAACACGGTTGCAGGATCTTATAGCGCTCGAATAGTGGCACTAGATGAAGGTATTGCCATATGCTTACTGGAGGCAGCAGGTGTCTTTGTTTCTTTCTTTTTAGGCCATTGTATGGGGCCACCACAGCAACATTGGGTGTCTGCATCGCCATTGTTACCGTCTAAAGAGGAACAATGCAAGGACACGTACTGATCTCCTTTGTTTCACGCGTACGGGTGTCGATAATGGCTGAAAAGACTAGCCAGCGGACGCCTTTATCCTACCGAGGTGGGTCCCAGGTAACCATTCTGCGGAGTCTGAATAATGTATTGTCGATTGCACGCGCGAAGAGCTAGATGCCCACATCCCTGCAAGTTGAACGTAACCCTCGCGGTAAGACAAGACCCCGAATTTCAAAAGTTAAGCATCCCTGGGGTTGTTAGCTCATCAATCGTATCAACCGAGAAGGCTGATGCCCGACGTGATTGGCATATAATTATAGTCCTGTAATCGTCAAAGCAACCTACAAGTCTGGTTATACTGTAGCTGCACGTAGGGAGGAAACCGTCACGGATCACAGTCCACCGGTTTCGTTTCCTATTTCCTCCTCCATCACGCATCACGGTGGGGTGGTTTCACAGTTTAGGCCGTGACGATGTATTAAATCGAATAAAATCAAGGAAAATTTCTACGACATTCTGCGGTCATCTACAATCTCTTCATCCATCAACATCCTCGAAGAACCATGACCTAAACAGTCTAATTTTCTGTATCATCCCACCATGAATGGTTTTCTTATTATTGAAACCGTCACGCATCATGTAGCACCGGTTTCACAATGTTGGAAAATCGGTAGCGTCACGGTCTATTTGGGGTTTCCTCCCTACGTGCAGCTACAGTAGAGTGTGTCAGGTATAGTACAATCAAAAGAGAATCATGTACCTAGTATAGGCCGAGGGCCACTGATTCTGTGTGTGGATTACTACTGTTGTATGAGTACGAAACATCCATTCCCATGTGCAAGTAAAATTTTCTCCAATACATACATGAACATGGAGGGATGGCCTGACCGTTCGAGTCCTATACGCCAAGTTCCTTGCCTCCCCATTGATAACTTATCCTCAGCGGATCCTCGGCTAAATGTGAATCGTCGTCGTCGTCGTCGTCGTCTGGATCTTCTTCGAACAAATGATGTGGTCTCTGCATCGGTATGCCCAGATGTCGACGCAGAAGCGAAACAACGTGCTCCGGATCGATGATCATATTCGTACCTCCCTGGCTACTAGGCTCGACTACCAATGCAGCATATGTCTGCGAGAGTACTGATGCTTCTTCGTATATGGCCATCGACGTGTAGCTGGTAGGCATCATCTCGATTACCAACGTTCCTCTCGCAGCCCAGCGGTGGTGGTACATCGCTCCACCGTGAGGGCCAATTACCGCCATAACATTCTCGTTGCACCATTTGAAGAAGTTCGGAACGTCATCGAGCATGCCTTCCGAAAAGATGACAACTTCTTCGCCTTTCCCTCGTTCTGCGAGATGGGCTTCGATGGCATTGAGAAGTTCTGGCTCGTTGAGGACTCTCCGTCCTGCATTCCGCGTGTGAATATGACGGTCGGATCGTGACATATACAAAATCTACTTCATGGATGAGACCAAATTCAAGGACCAATGAAGCCACGCACCTTGTTCCGCGTAGCAGACGGCTTCATATAATCTATTCCGAATGCCTCTAACGTTTTCAATGACAGCCATGGATGCACCAACACCGTTCGACACGAAAAAATCATTCTTTCGGCGAGGATATCCTTTCTGGTTCGATAGAGAACGTGTTCATCGTCAAAACCAAGTCCTTTCCATAGCTGCTTGACGAAACCGTTTCCCTGTCGACCGGTGATAACGTATGGAGTCTCACGACCGTAGCTGAGATGGGAGCCTTGAGCAATGATGTGCGTTATACGATCAAGATGATGCTGGAATGCATAGGATTCGGGTGAAAGTGCAACCAGGGCAGTGTTGTAGATACGCGGAGGGTTGGGTCGAGCCAGGACTTCGCTCACATCAAATGGCTGGATGCCTTCGGATGAGCCTAGCTTGGCCATACATGCGTCGTCAGACCAGCGGTCGTACAATTTTGGAGATAGATATGTGACATTTTCAAAGACCTAATCACGCTATGCTCAGAATGCTGTCACAATTGAAAGAAAATTACAGTACGCACAAAATTCTGCCCAGACTGACCCTTATACACAAGCCAATTATTGGCTTGCAATACTCCACGATCGTTAATGCTTGCCACAGCCCTACGCCACTGTGCACGATGGTCCAACGTCGCGAAATAGGGCTGTCGTATTTCGAATGCGGGATATATCAGTTCTTCCGCGTATAACACCTGTTTCGGCAACCTTTGTGCTACACAAGGTGCGTAGTAAAGAGGCAGGCCAAAAGTGCAGTTGCTCAAGCTGAATGGGGTCCATGGCGTGCTTGGTCTTGACCAGGTGTCATTACGACTCGACAGTTGAATGTATTCGGCGAGATTGTGAGATTCCTGGCCTGCAGTATACACATATTTTGGAGCTAGCTTAGTCTGGTTGGGAATGAGCAAATCATGAAAGGCGATGTAAACTGTTACGGACAGCATTAAAAGGAGCATGAATGCTGTTCGCCGTATGGCACGAAAGGCCATTTTGCGACCGCAAGCAGAGCGGAGGACCATGAGCGCGTTGCGCTGCTGCGCGCAGCCAATTCTTTCCCACGGCCACCACTTCAATACCGGCCCTAATTAGACGCTGCCCCGTACGTAAATCAGTACTTAACATCGTTCATCACTCGAAATACTTACTATCCTGAAGTTAAGTGCTATGAAGACTCTAATCACACAGGTCATCTTTTCAGAAATTTGTTCTCGGAAAATAATACGGTACAGGTTTCTTATGCGCTATTACAATGAGCTACAGCAGTCCCAATCTCCCAACGATAATTGTACATAAAGTTTTCCATGCTATGACCCGAACCCGGAGTAGTCTGGGCCACTATTAGACCCAGAGATATCTGAACCAGGACCAGAATATCCGAAATCAGTAGAATCATCAGATTGTGTCTCATCGTCGTCGGTATTGTCGGAAATGTCCGAAACAGGTTATGGTGACGTATAAGGTACCGTAATGCTGTAATGCCACGGTGGGGTTGATACGGCCCGATAAGAAACAAGTTCCAGAATATACGAAACCGTATAAGGATTGCCGTCTGATCTTATCGGCCACGATAAGATTAGTAATAAGGAAGCAGCCTACCGGACCGAAGATAAGAGCCGGCTGATTATAAGGTCATGATAACGTTCCCGATAATCCAGTAAGTGAAATCAGCGTTGGAAAAATAGTAGTACCATTCTAGTCCTCTTTCTAAGCTTACAATGCTAATGCAGTTACTAACAGGTTAAGTAATCAATTGGAGCTACTAGTGAGAAAAGTTACAAGATGAGGGATCAAACCAGCGACCTTAAGAATAATACATAAGTTCATGATATTAGTACAGTTAAGCTATATTGCTATATTTCTTTATGCAACCCCAGTTTACATGACACGCTTGTGACAGGAATAAGCAACTTCATGCGCCTAACTTCCTTACCACTCCACAAGTGCGAGGCATTGAAAAAAAAATGTATTCATGTAAAGAAATATGCTACCCATATACATCGTCATTTTCTAGATCTCCTGCTTCCTCCTGGACCTGTGACACCTGCCACTGAGTATCAGCCCATGTACCTCGACGAGTGGGCCTTGCGTCATGCTGAGGCTGATTGGTTTGCGTCTGAGTTGTTCCATGGCCACAGCCACAGCTGCCCGCCTTCCCACGAGACTTAGCACCACGCCCGCGGCCTTTTGCTTGAGTAACATCAGTTTCTGTGCTGACTGTCAAATCAGTATCTCCGGGATTTGGAACAACATGGCCTCGTCGACTACGCCGAATTTCCGGTACCTCCTGTTCCTTGTTGGAAGGTGCTTCAAGCTGAAAATTAACCATTTTGACACCTTGAATGAGTTCTTGGACCTCTGGATTGGCAGTGACAGTCATCATGGCATCAGGAGGTGCGTCATTAGCCATGGGAGTGTCTGATTCGGCATCTGATACATCAGCAAATGCTTCCTGAAGCTCGATGAACTCATTGTCATCATCACATGATGTTCCACACTGGTTTGTACCTAGTCTCGAGGGCTTCTCATCGAAGAGAAACCTATTATATGCTGCGATGGTTTGCTTCATGTGAGATGTCGAAATCGCCTCAATGATCGTTCTCTTGTATTGGTAGTAGTCAGAAGCATAGTTGATGCCTGAGCGACCACCACGCTTATCAAAGCGTTCATCACCAGAGAGGACAAAACGAGCCTGATAGTCACGTTAATACTGTAATTGAGATCAACTAAAAATAGACTTACAACAGTGGCAGCATATGCCATAGTCCCTGGCGAAGTTTCGGTTAATTTCCAGAGAAAAGCGTTGGTTTGCTTGCTCTTGACAGCTTTTTTCGTGGACTTCTGTTTGAGACTGGCGCCACCATAAAATATAACAAAGAGAATCTGAAATATAATATTAGTATGAGTGATATAAATTTAAATCCGAGAGAAGGGGACAATGACTGTACCTTCATCAGTGTGGTGCTTCGAAAGATAGAGCGTGGGTCACCTTTCACCCCATCTTCCCAAAGAATGGGGGGCAGCGATGAGTAGGTCTTATTTGATGGCCTATACCCGAGGAGGTCAAGGCAATGAGGATCCGTCAAAGGATCAAAATTGGTATTACTGGCAGATGGAACCAACGCGCCGAATATAGTGTGGAAGGCATCGTTTTTCACGCGATTGAGGAAAGTGGATTGGCCATCAGAGGCGGATTTCAGGAACTTGAAATGAATCTCAGCAACAACGCAGTGAAACTAAAATGAGAACATACAAGTTTTCTTCGCCGGACCGTAATTCTTAGCAAAGCAGAAGTGAAAATTTTCCTTGAGTGCGGAGTAGATTTCAGCATAGAGTGCATCTTGCTCTGATTCTGCAGACGCATATCGTGCAGCGCTGAGAATGAGGCCGGCATTTGCTGATGGTCTCTCCTCGAAGATTTCGGCGTCTTCTGGCCACAAGTCGATAGTGACAATGCAGCGCTTCCCAAACTGGAGAATAGTTTTTTCTTGCTCAGCTGTTAATCCAGAATCCGAACCTCTACCCTTAGACTTGGTAGAGCTTGTGGCTGACAGTTCGAGGAGCCTCTTTGCGTCGATGAGCGCATTGACTTGCAGCTGGGTGTCACGAAGAGTCTGGTTGCAAAGAGACTGTAAGCACTTAAAGGATGGTACTCTGAGAAAATGAATATTACCTTGCTCAGGTCCCGATAGCCTTCAAGGAGACGCACCACATCAAGAACGCCGTTTGTGGAGAAATACTCTTGAATTTGTGTGAGATCGAGCACGGCCTGCGGCGGTTGGGAAGGGGCTGCATCCGAGGCAGACTCTGTGGGAGTTCCTTGCCTAGGAGTGACATCGTGTTGTTGTGGTTCAGTGGACATGGAGGACAATGAGAATGTATTACAAGTACTGGTGATTGAAGACTCACCTTTTAAACAGAGAACCATGGGAAGCCCTGTGAGTGTGAAGCGTCCATTAAAGAGCGTAGTAGCATCTTCTGCAGGTAAACGTACTGTTACACGATTCAAACGTGAGTCGAAAATGCAGTAAATAGACCTGAAACGCACATGTGGGTTTCATGAGGCCCGACAACAGCTTGCAGAAATGAATTTAAGTGGTGGAGTAGGCGTGTTACGGTTTATTCTTTTCTTTTTCTTTTTCTTACATATTCATGCTTACTCCAACACGTGGTCCTGATCGGATGTTCTCACAGTACTATTTTTAGTGTAGTCAATGTGTATTTAAGTAGAGCCTCAGCTGGTCTAAACCCCAGCTTCGGCTAAGGTTTAATCTACCTAACTCAAAGCTCCTTTCTTCGTGACTATCTAAGTTCGCAACTGGCTCTATTTCATCGCCTTTGACCTCCTTGCGTATTGTCCACCGAAGTGTGAGTGGCGATCCTAGGTTGATCTAAGTCGATAAGAGTTAGTGGCTAACATTTAGCCGAAGCTCGCCTACGTTGCCCAGTGTTGCGTCTGATAAACGGGCACTGCTCAACCTTCTTACAGTTGTATTACCCCGCTCTACCAGAGAGGGTCTTCGGTGTTTGCACGTTCGTGTGGATAGTCTAGTGACTGTCAGCGTGCTTCGGGAGACCAACGGTGGAGCTACTCTACCTCGCCCTACTGGTCTTACTAGTTGCGCAGGCCTTGCCCTTCCTCCTAGTAGACCCCATCTTCACCACCTTCCTTATCGTTCTCTTCGCGTTCGCTATCCAAACGTGTATCCCGGCCCCAATACTAGCAGCACTGCTCCTAGTACTCTACGTGGGGATACTAGGGTACCTTCATCGAATTTGAATGACCACGAACCTCTTTAAAATATCCCTACAATCGGCATCCCTGTTGGCAGTCATACTGCTAGCTGGAACTGACATCTTTTCATTCGACGACTCACCGTTAATGACCGGTTCCGCATACGAAACCGACCTTAACCTGATAATCGCAGTACTCGCCGCCCTCACAATCATTGCACTAGCCGTCGTATGGTCCACCGTAACCATCGGACTCACGCCAAAATAAGTCCACGAACGGATGCCCTTATCCGATGCCATTCCCGCAATCTCCGCCGTTTTTATTCTCTTTTTCTTATCCATCTCCTTGTTCCAGATCTACCAGTGCTGCCGCCAACAACGACGAGTGCGGGCACAACTTCCATTTCATTATGTGCCGGCAACCCCGGCCTACCCACCGCCTGTGATTTTTATCCCCGCAGCATCTCAACAAACCCTTCGCGATGGCAGACCCATCACACCCAGAGGACCTGGAGGGTCCCTTTACGGATCGTCGCGATCCAGCTCGGGATCCTCAGGATCGAGCACCGACTCCTACAGAAGCGCTACTGCTGAGTCAGCAGACTCCGTCGACATCACCGATACCCGGGGCGTATTCTTTGATGGAAGAGACTCGCCCGTACCAGGCCTCTTCTACCAGCCTCCAGTCGAAGGCGAGTCAAGCACCGACGGAGCCGGAAGACAAGACACCAGGCCTCTGGACCAGGGCGAGGAAAGCACTGACACCGAGTTCAAAGGCGACGAGCTCACCGACCTCGAAAGGACCCGACTCGAAAACATCCTCGGTGACCTCTACCCGAACGAGGAGGAAGATGCAACCTATACCGGAGACAGCTGGAGCGGATGCTCCCAGACAAAGTGGATTGATGCCGACTGGGGGAGCGAGAGGAGGAGATACAATGAGCGGGGGACCAGAGACGATTTCAACGAGGATCCCGGAGAGCTTGCCCTTGGGGCCTCCGCCGCAACTACCGCCCATTCAGATGGAACAAGACCTGTTCCGACTTCGTGGCTGACAGACAGAGGAGAGCCAGTCGCCTGGTACCCTAGCACCAGCTGGGTCTACGCCGACAACAGGGAAGAGACTCCTGTGGCCAGAGTCGTGCCCAGACCAGAGTCCGACCAGGTCCCTGAGGGGCCCGAGACCCCAGCGCTCACTCCCGCCATCCCCGCACACGAGCCGACGGATGGGGAGCTTTGGAGCGAGTTCCCAGAGTACGACCCCGAGGAACTTGGAGCAGTTGCCGGGGCCAGAGACCTCACCCGAGAGCCCGCTTTTACCCCGTCCATCGCATCGCGAGCCTTCGCCAGTCCCATCCCTGCCTCCCAGTGTCCATGGCCACTCCTATATCACACGTACGTCGAGTCCCTCCGACTCCCTAGAGCTGCCCGGAGCGCCCCAGAAGTCGAGGCCAGAATGGACGCAGGAAGAGCACATGATGCACGCATCCGTAGAGCAGAAGAGGATGCCCTCCAAGGACCCGGAGGCTGGTGGGATCTACCCCTCGAGCCCGATGCCACTGACGCCGAAGTCGAGAACAGAATACACGCTGCCACCATCAGATATTCAGGAGCCGTGCGACGAGCAGGAACCGACCTGGAAGCCAGAAGAAGAGCCTGGAACTCCTACCAGGCTGAGATCAGCGATGAGGATTCAGACATCGGACGATGGAGAAGGAATAGAGAGCTCGACCGCCTCGCCCGAGAGAGGAAGGAGGCAGAGGATGCCAAGCCGCCCCCCGAATCAAGCCCTCGAACCAACGGTAATGGCGGCGGTAAGGACGGTCCTTCTTAACAGACCACTACCGCGGCCCGATATCTTCAACCTCCTCCCTTGGCACGGGCTGTACGAAATCATGATGGAGGACATGGAAAAGGACCCGCAGTGGCTGTTCACCGAGGCGGGGGAGGACTATCGACATGCCAAGTACATGAGCGATGTGTACTTGATGAAGAACATACTGGAAGTAGAAACGTGGCATCGGGCCGCTATTGTGTGGAACATGATGAACCCCGAGGCCCCCCAACCCGGGTGCGAACCCTATCGGCGACCCCAGCCAATGCCCAACCCCCTGGAAACCATGTACTTCGCTGCAGGGGGAGGAGGGGATGACGATGGATATGCAGATGAAGGGGCCGGGCCCTCTCACCCCGATAAGGGGAAGGGATCCACGGTGCCACCAGTGCCACCCCCGGTACCTCAAAATTATGGGGGATACCCCCCGCCGGGAGACAATTGGAACCTGCGGTCCCTCTCGAGACCGCCTAAACCACCTATACCCCCTGCTCCGCTGTCACCGCCCGACCCCATTAACCCTTGGGTTTTGGCTCCGGGGGCCGCCAATAATCCCTGGAACGACGTAAAGCCCAAGCTGATCACTCAGCCAGAATACTTTACTGGGGTCTCGTCCGACATTAATCGCTTCCTCCACCACTGCGAGGTCTATTTCCAGGTCTTCCCGATGTACTACACGATGAACGATCAAGGGCAGAACCCATACCGCATCACGTTTGCCCAGGGGTACCTACGTGGAGAAGCCCAGCAGTGGTGGGTCGACCAATACTACCGATATCGGGACCCGCAGGGACACTGGAGGTTCCCTACATGGGCGGAATTCTCCCATGACCTTACTGCCCAGTTCCGCGAAGTAGCCGAGTTGGCCATTTGGAAGCAGGAGTGGAAGAAGATCCGCCAATCGGACTTCAAGTCCGCGGTAGAGTTCTTCGCGAAGTTCGAACGATTAGCTCACAAGTGCGACGAGTTCGGCGACGAGAAGCAGATGTTCGAAGCAGTGGAAGCCACGATAAGGCCAACGGTTCGGAATATGGTTATGCATGGGGACAACAAGCGCCCCACAACCTACGCAGAATGGAAGGCGCGAGTCCTAAGGATCGACGCCAATTATCGATATGGAGTAGCCCAAGGACTGGGCAATAAGTCCTCCCAGAACCAGAGCGGTTCGAGTCGAGGCAATCAACATCAGTCACAGAAGGGTGGGGGTCAAAGTTCTAGCAGCGACAAGAAGGACGCCACGGGAACCACGTATGGGGGTGCCGGGCAGCCGATGGAAATCGACAAGCTGCGAAGCAACAAACGATGCTTCAAGTGCGGAAATACCGGGTGGAGCCGAGACCATAAATGCCCGACGGACAAATCCAAGTGGCTCCCCGTCAAACTCCCACCTCGCAAAAAACCCAACGCCCAATGTCTGCGCCAATTACTCGTGGAAGCCGAGAAGGAAGAGAATGGAAAGGACACGAAGATCGAAGAGGTCAAGGGGGGAGAGGAGTCATCAAAAGACGAGCCGGCGTCGAAATAAGCGATTTGACGGCGTCAGCAAAGGACTTAGTTTCTACTGGTGCGCACTCATGTACTTCTAGTCGGACTTATACTACATATGTAGGTACTCCCTATGAACAATATACCCACTTTTTCGCCGCGTTACCAGTTGAAGAAACCGAGAACGATGAATCGCAAAAACCTGACGGCGTAGGAGGGGATTTCCGCTGCTCCACGCAGTCTGCGACGAGCAATGAACCCCAAGGGGCCGTCCGAGCTCAGGAACCCCCACTCAACCGCACAGGGAAAGCCCCGCGAGGGCAGAGCCCCCTAGGTATGAGTCCGACTGCACCCCAGACGTGGGGAGGTCACCCCGGAGAGGGAGAAAGGCCGGCAACCCAGCCTGATGGGCCTGCGGCTACACCGTTTGTTCCATTGGGAGGCGTTGGGAAGGCAGCTGAGGCGATGAACCCGGCAGACCACCTTCACCCAGTAGCCGCCTCATCAGCAAACAGTGAAGACCTGTCGGACGAGCCAAGACGTGTGCACCCACGAAGGGTTACCCGAAGTACCGCCGGGTGTAGGAAGAGCAGTAAGCATGGATCTACAGTGGAGGTTACAATGCCGCGCACAAGCGCCCTTGGCCGGGGCCGAACACAGGGCAGCGAGCCCTCCTCCACCAATTCGACGGAAGGTGACCAAGTGCCGCCGAGGGGCCCTCTTCGGCCCGGTGACCAAATGCCGCCTCGAAGCAAGACAATTCCCGTTTCATTGGAGGAAGTCGAAGACGAGGAAGCCCACCTACGGTCCGACATCCCAATCACGCCACCCAAAGGGACGTCTCATGTGACCCCCAAGGAAGTCGATAAAGGACTGTCCCCGCAGGAAGACGGCACCCCGCGGTACCACATCCGAGACATGTACTACGAGCCCCATAGCGTGCTGTGGACCCGCCAGGCACTATGCCTAGCCAAAGGAGACTCGGCGGCTCGAGCCGTCCTCAACGGATGGGTACACCTGAGACGCAGAGAAGAGGTGACGGATCGATTGTGTCATCAGCTGGAGGAGCAGACAGAGACGGCCGCTCAAGCCAGGGAGAAGTGGCAGTGGATGGAGGATTTGCAGAAGCCCCTGATGTATATACGAGGAAGGAAGGGACGGAACGTCTCAATAAACGTACAATTGGAGACTCTGGATACGAGGGAGACCCACGCTGTAAGCACCCTAGTGGATAGCGGCGCTACAGGAAGTTCGATTGACCGCGCCTGGGCCCGAGCACATGACCTTAATCTTAAACCAGCTGCTCGACCCGTCCCCGTCTATAATGCTGATGGCACAAGAAACAAAGGGGGCGACATCACCGAGTATGCCGAAGTAAGATTACGTATTGGGGATCATGTGGAACGGATCGAATTAGCCGTGGTCGACTTGGGTTTGACCCCCTTGTTCCTAGGACATGACTGGTTACAACGTCATAACCCTTTAATAGACTGGAACACGGGGGCCGTTACGTTAGCCCGATGTGCATGCTGGAAGATCCCGTTTTCATTGCCCGACACTGACCCCTCAGTGCGATGAGAAGAATACGAGGAGGGAGATACTATTCTGGTCATAGACTTCGAGGAAGCCTTCCACGTGCGGGCCATGGGCACCAAGGCCAATGAACTGGTGGCCTAGGCCAACGCAAAAAAGGTCACCAAATCCTTCGAAGAAATTGTGCCCGAGGAGTACCACAAGTTCAAAGACGTGTTTGATAAAGAGAACTTTGACGAGTTGCCCCCATGAAAACCGTGGGATCACGCTATCGAGCTCATCCCCAACGCAAATGCGAACCTAGACTGTAAAGTCTACCCTCTCAATCCAGCGGAACAGGAGGAATTAGATAAGTTCTTAGACGAGAACCTATCTACTGGTCGCATTCAGGCGTCCAAATCCCCTATGGCGTCTCCCTTCTTCTTTGTAAAAAAGAAAGATGGAAAGCTTCGCCCGGTACAGGACTACCGAAAGCTGAACGAGATGACAATCAAGAATCGTTATCCATTACCGCTTATCGGAGAACTGATGGATCGACTGAAGAGGGCCAAGTACTTCACCAAGCTAGACGTATGATGGGGCTATAACAATGTGCAGATCAAAAAGGGGGACGAGTGGAAAGCTGCGTTCCGAACCAACCGCGGCCTGTATGAGCCCTTGGTAATGTTCTTCGGGCTCACCAATTCCCCCGCCACTTTCCAATGGATGATGAACGACATCTTCAAAGATCTTATAGCCGTGGGAGAAGTATCGGTGTACCTGGACGACATACTTATCGCCTCCAAAACCAAGGCCAAACACAAACGAATTGTGCGAAAGGTGCTCCAGGTACTATGCGAAAACAACCTCTTCCTCAAAGCGGAAAAGTGCGAATTCGAAGTAGAGAAAACCGAATACTTAGGGGTGATCATCAGCGAGGGGAAGATTCGTATGGACCCCGTAAAGATTGCGGGTCTCCTGGACTGGCCGGTTCCCCAAAGGAAGCAAGAGCTGCAATCTTTCCTCGGATTTTGCAACTTTTATCGCTGCTTCATTTGAGACTACAGCAAGCACGTAAAACCGTTAACCTCGCTTACCGGGAAGCAGGAGTGGAAGTGGGGAGAGGCACAGCAGCAGGCATTCAAAAAACTCAAGGAACTGTTTCGCGAGGATGTGGTATTAGCCATCCCTTTGGACGAAGGGCGTTTTAGGGTGGAAGCGGATTCCAGCGAAGGGGCGGTAGGCGCGGTGTTGTCCCAGTGGCAGGAGGAGAAGTGGCGACCCGTGGCCTTTCTATCCAAGGCCTTGTCCGTGACAGAACGCAACTACGAAATCTATGACAAGGAACTCCTGGCGATCATGATCGCCCTTGAAGAATGGCGTCAGTATCTCATGGGAGCAAGAGAAGACTTCGAGATCTGGACGGATCACTCTAACCTTCAGTACTTCCGCAAACCCCAGAAACTCAACCGAAGACAAGCCCTGTGGGTAACGGAGTTGGCGGAGTACCAGTTCACCTTGCATCACAAACCGGGAGCACAAAATCGTAAGGCAGACCTCTTATCACGAAGAGCCGACCACGATCAGGGGAAGGAGGATAATCGGGATGTGACCGTTCTCAAGGCGGAACATTTCAGGGCCTTAATTATGCCCACCGCCGAGGAGTTACACAAAAAGATCAAGGTCGCTACGCACGACCCCCGTCGTTGGGACAGAGGGATTTCAGACTCCCTAAACCATGAAAAGGGGATTTCCCGTGATCAAGACCTGCTATGGTACGACGGGCGTATCTACGTACCCGTTGACCACAAACTGCGCGGACAAATCCTTGCCCTCAAACATGACCACGTCACTGCCGGACACCCAGGAATCGAAAAAACCAAGGAATTAATACTACGCGATTATTGGTGGCCCTGCATGCGCCGAGATGTAGAAGCCTACGTAAAAGGGTGCGACATATGCCAGCGGACTAAGGCAGATCGCCACCCAAAAAAGGCTCCTCTACATCCCAATGAGGTCCCGGTACGACCATGGACCCATATTTCGGTCAACATGATCACCAAACTCCCAAATTCCAAAGGTTTCGACTCTATCCTCGTTATAGTAGACCATTTTTCGAAAGCTATCATTCCAATTGCCTGCAGCGAAGAACTTACCTCTCTCGGCTTCGCCAAAATTCTAAGGGATTACGTTTACGTACCCTATGGCGTCATGCCCGAGAAAGTAATCTCCAATCGGGGGTCGGTATTCGTCTCCAAATTCATGAAAGAGTTTTACTGACTCCTTCATATTGAGGGAAATCCTTCCACCGCATACCATCCCCAGACGGACGGACAGACTGAGAGGGTCAATCAAGAGATCGAGAAGTACCTCAGAATGTTCATCAACGATAGGCAAGACGACTGGAGCGAATGGCTTCCGTTGGCGGCGTTCACACATAACAATCGCCAGCACTCAGCGACAGGGTATTCCCCCTACAAAGTCATCTTCGGAAGGGATGGGGAGGTCATTAAAAACCCCCGACAGACGACCAAGGTTCTGGCAGCGGGAAAAATGGTAGAAGAAATAGAAAAGGCGCAAGGCGAGGCGAAGAAGTCATTGGAAAAGGCGGCGGAATCGATGAAGAAAACCTACGACAAGCACAAGGGTACGGCCGTTGAATATCAAGTAGGAGACAAGGTATGGCTCGATATGACCAACCTTCATCTCCCACATCCTACAAAGAAACTTGGGGATCGACGAGTGGGCCCCTTTACTATCGTCGCAAAGAAAGGGACTTCAGCATACGAGCTAAAACTACCAGTCGGTTGGAAAATCCACAACCGTTTCAACGAATCCCTCCTGACTCCCTACGTCGCCCCCGCATTTCCAAATCAGCCACATCCTGAGAGACCACCCCCGGAGCTGATCGACGACGAAGAAGAGTACGAAATCGAGGAGATAGTAGAACAAAGGGACAAAGTAGTCGGACGCGGTCGAAATCGCCGAACAATAACTGAGTACCTCGTAAAGTGGAAAGGTTATCCAATGGAGGAGAATTCATGGGTGAAACGGTCAAACATGGCCAATGCGGAGGAACTGGTTAACGAGTATGAGGCAAAGATACAACGCATAAGAGGGAAGATAACCAGGGCCGATGATGGACTGTCGTATAACAGCGACACCCAACAAGACTCTTATCCCTCTTCCCTCTCTGCACACAGCGTCACCACGAACGAAGCAAATGGAGTACCCGCCGTCGAATCCGAGGTTGACGAGGAGGAGTCTGAGATCAACTTAGAAAATCTACAACGAATCCATGAAAATTGGGACTTCGGTAGTGATCAGGAAAACGATGACGAGTCAAACCCTTACTACACAGAATCAGCGACAGAGGGGGAGAGCTCAGGCTCATTCGGGACGAACGAGTCTTGAGGAGGGGGTAATGTTATGGTTTATTCTTTTCTTTTTCTTTTCCTTACATATTCATGCTTACTCCAACACGCGGTCCTGATCGGACGTTCTCACAGTACTATTTTTAGTGTAGTCAATGTGTATTTAAGTAGAGCCTCAGCTGGTCTAAACCCCAGCTTCGGCTAAGGTTTAATCTACCTAACTCAAAGCTCCTTTCTTCGTGACTATCTAAGTTCGCAACTGGCTCTATTTCATCGCCTTTGACCTCCTTGCGTATTGTCCACCGAAGTGCGAGTGGCGATCCTAGGTTGATCTAAGTCGATAAGAGTTAGTGGCTAACAAGGCAGGGCTTCAGCATACTGTATTACAAGGATGTGTAATCACAGAGACGACTTCAACGAGGTTTCAGAGAGGCGGCGATGAGGCAGGACGGTAAGGTACATCGACGAAGGGCCATGGGTTTCAGATACTCTTGAAATACCGTTTATCTGTTACTTTATACGATAAATATCCTGATCCACCCAAATATACATATTTGCTATATGTCTACTTACTACAGAATATTACGATAGCCTATGAGTCGTCAGAGTGAGTGGTTTGAGCTGTGGATGAATCTCAAACACTCATTCCGCTCCCTCGATCGCTGCGGTCCAAGCAACCGAGCAGTGATCGAGTGGCTGTGTTACTTCTTTTCTTCCCTTTAACTACCACCTCGCTGACGACTAACACCCATCCGCCTCCCCAACAGCCTTTTCGTGGGCTTGAAAAGGTATGTTCTCATATGTTTTCTTCTTCTTCTTCTTTTTAGGGTCTATTTATGCACCCGGCAGCCCCAACAGCCACACAGAGCGACCGTTCCACCCTCCCCACCCCCCGCGTGTAAGCCCTCTTGCGAGGCAGCACTAGACCTAGCTCCACGTGATGGATGAAACAACCACAGCCATCGACAATGACCACGGTGCCCAACAACGCCCCTAGTGCTGCAAATACGGCCCACCATCCCCATCCGACTCGGCCAGTTACCCCCACATCAACATCAGGGCCAATCGTGTCCACACACGGATGGACAACCCACCGACGAGTAAAAACAAACCTAGGAATTGAATATCGGCCATCATCTATAAGTAGGAGGGGGGGTATGAACCCGAATGGCACGATGGGAATGACGACGACGACCCGGACGATGGTGGCGACAATGGGAGGGAATGGGAGGGACCGGGAGGGATGTACAATGGTGCAGGGCCATGCTGGAGAGTAGGGGTGGGTTGTGGAGGACGTTCCAGGGCATGTGGGAGCGGGAAAGGGCAGGAGAGATTGAGCGGGATGGAAGGAGGAAAGTCGAGATGCCAACGGCCGACGATGAGGACGACTACTGTGCGCCTTGGACCATCAATGGACGACTGGAGTGCGCATTGAACGCGCCAAAAATCATAGCTGTACGACGATTACCACCTCCGCCATTGCCTACCGCTCCCCGCCAAACATCGGGCTCTACCACACCACCCTGCCCACCTACCAACCCCAAACTCATGCATCTCCCATTCATTGAGTGGGAGATCATGATTCCGATGTTTTTTTCTCTCCTGACCCTGTCGACACCATCTGCCCGCCCACCATCCCGACACCCGCCCTTTCCACCTCGTATCGCCCCCCACAGCCCTCCACATGGGGCAATGGCCTCACCACTCCCATTTTCAACAACGGGAAATACAGTGGTGAAGTCATTTCTGTTCCATTCCCCCCCCCATCATCGTCGAACGGCCGTCGATCCTGCCCTGCCGACTTTTTTGCCCCCCACAAGTGGTATATCACTCTCCATCCCTACGAAATGTCATATTTCATTGGCAGGGGTACTGATACCACTAACAGCTCGATGCCCAACCCTGCTCTCGACGCCTACGCCCTGCTGTGCCCAGCACGGCGAGGGGTATTATTTTTTTTGCCTTTTCTTGTTCCCGTGGGCACATATATAGAGTTTAATTTATCAATACAATAATGGTACTATAGTCTAGTTGGTAGAATGCCTTGTGTGTGTTTGTAACTTTGCCATTGCTTGTGTTCAATCCTAGTTTGCTGTAATATTTTTATTTCCTTTACGCTAATTTATTCACTAGTAAACAAAGATAATCCGAATCAGATCATACAGTGAACAAGAATTTTTGATACATTAGTCTACAGCTGTATCTGTAATGATAGGGTGCACATCCATGATGTCCTTGACCTAAGGATCTGATATAGAGATGTGCACTGTATCTGTACTACAGTGGGTACATACGGTGAATATGGATATGGGCCCATACCATGGCTACTTTTGATGACCTAAAATATGGCCGTATTCATACAATTAAAATACAGTCATTGGGAGAGTGGCCAGAGATAGTCTAATACAATTGAGGTAAGTACGGATGATCTTAATAAAGCATATAACACTCACATCTTGACTCTAGATATTTGTCATCACTGTAAAACTGTCTGTATATGAACAGCAGTACAGATATAGTACAGATTTGAAGTCAACTGTACCATACCATGAACAAGAGTTTTGATATAGTCTATAGCCATATTGTCTGTATCCATAATGGTACGGTGCACATCCCTAATCTGATATACTAACACTGATAGGACTTTTAAACTGGCCATATGGTACAGTATATGGATAGTTTCATAACCATCTGAGACCATGATTTTATACCTATATATTGTATATTGTACAGTGTGCAGCCCTATCAATTATGATCTCCGATTGGCTGAAACCCGGAATTTATGTCGAAGCTGAGATTCAATTTTTTTGAGTCGGAGAAACATGTCAGTATCAATGATATCCACAATGAAGTAATCCTGGCCATTATTAAGATCTGAGTCTGCATCTTTTACCAGGAGTGCACCACGAACAATAGAATATATAGAAACAAAGGCTGAATGAATTCGTGGGCGTGCACGAACTCGATAAAATCCTAAATCTTTATCTCTTTGATGCTTCCAACGTAGATGGCCATCAGTTACAGGAGCATCATAGGGATGAACTAATGCCAATGGATATTTCTGTTCATTAAATTCACACTCAAAGAGTTGAATTAATTCTGCCACATACAACCCATCAGTAGTATTGACAATAACACCATCATAATGTGGATGATTGTAGAACATTGGACTACATCGTAGTAGGTCTGAATTCTGCTTTAGATTTATGTATGACTGATAATTGACAGAAAGAGTTTGATAAGTTGTTATCTATATAATTTCAATCTCAGTAAAAGCAATATTTGTTTAAATCAATAATACTAGCCTTGTCATTAGGAGAATAATGAATTTTTTTTCCTTTTGCAATACATCCTTCTGATACTCAATTCAGAAATCCTGTCATGAAACCTCCAAGACGAATTCGAAACCGATCATAAGCTAAATCATGAGAAAATGCATTCTCTAGCTCAGAAAATGTGCTAGGATCTTTTGATGTCTTTTTAGGACTATGTAGATATGCTTTCTCCAAAAGACTATCAGATACATGAGTTTCAATAGTGAAATGTTTTTCTTCAGGTAGATCATCATCTGCATTGAGCAAATCAGATTTGTACTTTGTATGCTTTTTCCATCGATCCACCTTTTGCCGAATCTGCATAGCAACATTGTACCAATGGTCAGTTTGAAGAATCTAAAAGTATATTAAATTAAATCATATCTTAAAAGAATGAAGTCTTACTTGATCAGCAACATTCTTAAAGTTTGTTCGTGTTTGATATGCCTTTTTAAGTGGTCCATGCATACTTTCGTTAATCTTAGTGTTATAATTTTTTGTTACACCTTTTCCTTGAATATCACTGAATAGATGTTGCTGTGTATGCATTTTTGGAATATCCCAATGTGTTGGATTTTGAAAATCACTGTCCTGAGTAGCTGTTATATACTCCTAAACATTTATTAGTATAAAGAGCTATTGATCAGTTTTATTAATATACCTTCATTCTCTCCCCAAAAACTTGCATTATTGATTGTCCAGCCTTTATCGTATCTTCAGTATGCACATCCATTGCTGCATACACATCCAATTCTAAATGACTTCGAATACATTTAAGAAGCAAATAACCAGCAGGATCCGCAGCCTTTGTTAAAACTGCTTGAGCAGCAAAAAGGATTTGCTAAATGTATTATAAATAATGAACTTAAATTATAATAATACACACTTACTCGTGACATATGTTCATATTTCTTTCCATCAGCAAAGTCAAAAGAAAAAATGGATGTGAAATGGGTAAGATTCCTCCATCGTGGAAATGATTTAATCCTAATCAAAAAGATTTAGTTATAAGTAATTACTTTTAATATTTTACATACACTTCATCAATTTTAACTTTAGCATCTCGGCCCTTGAATCTATCTACATGCTCAATGAGCCGTGATAGCAGATGATCAAATAATCCAATTTGGAAAGCATGTAGTCTGTCCCAAGATACAGCACGATAGGGATTAGATCATTCTATTTCCCAAAAGATGTTCTGAACAAATTGTCAATAGCTTTTCTTGTATTTAAATTTTTTACTTACAGGTACTTTACGGAGACCATGTAATTTCAAAAGTTCTTCTGCTTGATCTGCATTAAGCAAACAAGCTCTATCATATATCTCTTTCATAGACTCAGTTGTCCATAATGGATATGTTATTGAAAGATCTGATAGATTTGTCA
Organism: Desarmillaria tabescens; assembly: GCF_030435595.1. Lineage (NCBI taxonomy): Eukaryota > Fungi > Basidiomycota > Agaricomycetes > Agaricales > Physalacriaceae > Desarmillaria > Desarmillaria tabescens. Next base: position 687,352 of record NW_026848302.1, read on the forward strand.
ATGGTATCAAGCAGACTGGACAGGGATAATTTGCTCTGCCACCTCTGGTCAATGTCATCATACAACTATAGCAATATCAGCTTGCATATATTATAAAAATATGAAATATACTGACTGTTCCTCATAATCAGCAGAGAGAATGAGAATAAAAGGATATAAGATTATAACTTTGTCTGAATTTGGTGGTTGAAAGGCATAACCACTGCGAGAATATTGTGCAAGAGATCCTAGAATTTTCCGAAAAGCTTTATGCCAGACAACTCGCTTGAAATTGATCCATGATGGCTTTCCTTTATGATCTTCTTCTTCTTCAACCTGTAAAAATCAAGATTCATAAAAAAAAGTTGAAAAGCAAAAATATCCAACTCACAATTGGAAGCCATCCAACCACACAACCTCCACCAAAATTCTTCCCATTTCGGATTTGATCAGGAAGATTAGCACAGCGTGCCATAACTGGATAGCCTTTGGCAGTACCAAATGAAGATAAACGTGATTTATTAGCATACAAAATATATGCTAAAGGTTTTCCATTAGGAGGAAGAGAACTCTATAGCTAAATTTAAGTATATTAGTTAGATTGGCAATAATATCTGCTTACTTGAACTTCCCAAAATATATTTCCTGACCATGGTTCATTAAAAAACCATGTTCGAATGCCATTTTTATCTTCCCAAAATAAATGAATTGCATCCCATACAAAATGTGGTGCAAGATCTTTATCCCGTAACAAATCAAGTGTCCAATCCCATAATGGTCAGTAGTGGACATCATAATTTCGAACTTCATTTTTATATGGAACTGATATTGTTTCCTTTTTGAACTATTGAAAACATAGTAATATTTGAGTATAAGTATATTAATAAAGATATGAATTTACCTTGGTAAACAAATTCTCTGCCCGTGACCATGCTTCTGCAAGATCATTCTCATTTTGGATAGTGTATTCTGTTGATTGACTGCCTCCACATCGGTCAATGATGCTGAAAAAATCACTGTGTGCTTGATGATTCATGCCTGTACGCAAAATGAATTCTGCTAAATCAAAATCCAACTGAGATGAAAATGGATGCCAAGGGTGGCTATCAAAAAGTGAACTCTGCTTGCTTGTGCTGTCAGCTAAAAAATCTCTGAGAGGCAAGATCTGAGGATCTAAAATAGCAGAAGGATGATATTCCTTGACAATCTTCTCATCAATCAGATTGACATGATCAATGGAATTGAGAATCAAGCAAGCTGCATTGGAAGTATCGTTATCTTCTGGAGTAACTTGATCATCAACTGATGAGGACTCTGGAGATGTTTCATTGACACCTGAAGATTTTGTTTAGATATTATATCTGATATCAAAATAATAACAACATACATTCAAGTTCTGTGCTATGATAATCCAAAGTTGCAGATCCTATAATGTTTATTGGTGTGAATGAGTTTGCTGTAGCTTTATAAAGAATAAATTCAGAATACTAAAATAATTGTAGACAAGCAACTTGTATATCGTACCTCTTGTCTGCTGGTCCAAATCATTGTGGAATTGGGAATCCAACAACTGCTGGTCTGACTTCTGCTTGCAAGCTCGCTTGTGATTTCCAATTCCCTGAATGCTAAAGAAGCAGCTGCAGTAAGGACACCTCTCTCGACGCTGAGGTAGAATATTTGAGGACATGTTGAGGTTGCAGAAGAATGATGGGGGAAAGATGGACTGAAGAAGCCTTACCGTGTACATGCATACATATAATTGTTCACCTAATCTCGGAGAAATCCTAGATCTCATATCAAAACGCATGTTCCGACATCATGATCCGCAAGATTAAATCAGTATCCCATGGATTTCATTAATAGTGCCACAAAAATCAAGTAAAGTAGAAGTTGAAATCTGATGAAATAACATAATTGGCTTGAATTCCCTGCCTCCAATTTGCTTTCTGATCCCTGGATCATATACATACAAGCAAGATGAACGTGTTTCCGTCGTTCTCTGATGCCATCGTATTTATTCCTGGCCAACCAATGCCGTCATTTGATTGGAATCAGCGTGAGACTCACAAGGAGCCAAAAACATCGATGCTGGACCAGGACCGAGGAACTATCCATATTATATGTGAAGAGGGTGAGTGTCTTACATCTATCCTTCTATTGATGCACTTTTCTCGTGTGTACTTGCTTCTATGGCACTTCCAGCTAATACGACGCATATAATGACATTATATTAAGGGGGTTACTACGGATACGGTAACCTGGACCTGACATGCCACATATCCTGCCGAGCCGTCACTTATCCGGTCATTATATTGCCAGCTTCCTTATAAGGGTTTTAGGAAGTTTCCGACAATTAGTAGTAGTAGTAGTAGTAGTCGTCGCACTGGCAAGCGGTCCCTAAAAAGGAAACAGCCAATGTTTTCTGCGCCGTTGCTACCAAGCCTTGTCAATGTACTAAATAGTATCATCACGTCAATGTACTTTATAGTAGCATCGCAGACCGCGTAGGACCCTGCCGCTGTGACTGACAACATAGTGCCGATAACTATGCAGCGTCTCACGGGATCGGATCCATACGAAGGGACTAGGGAGTGAACGAAGAGAAATAAGCATTAGGGCACAACCAGTCCTGGCTGAGGCACTACATAAATAGCCACAGCAGGATTAAATATCTCAATGACACGTCATACAAGCGTCATAATGCTGACGAAACTGAAACTATATTGAGACAATGTGTCCTTGGTAATGGCTAGCAAAGGTACAGTACTTGTGTGCCCAGGATCAATGTCCCTCGAGGAAACGAGGAAATGCAACGTCCATCGAGACCTGAACATCGGAGACATCGATGACATATGTATCATCATAGTAAAATCAGACCAAAATTGAAGAGAGGACAGAATAACGGAGCAGTAAACGACCCTTTCAGTCACTTGGATAGTAGTGCGAAAGAAGTGATGGTCATAGTACGGTCATAATGACCTCCTGCAAATATGACACAAAGGTCAGGAACATTATACAGTGCTCATGAATGCAAAAAGTGAGGAAGCATGGCAGCGAAAGGTGATCCAGGTGCGGGATAGCGAACGAACATTCTGAGACAGCAAAAAGGGGTCCAAAACGTTGCGCCAGCCCATATACACCCTTCCAATGATCAACAAAAGGTGCTAGCCAAGCTTCATGTACCTATTGCGAGCAAATGAGTAGGTGGAAGGCGAAAGAAAGAAAAACAGGAAATTGGTGGTGGTAGTCAGAATCAGCGTGATGGCCATTGCTGCATGACTTCTTGGCTTTGTCGTACGCCTCCTGATAGTATTTATCGTAGTCCTCTTTTGAAGAACACGTTCCTTCAATGTACATTCGCCTGAGGAATGTTTAGCCTTCTACAATGAGAAGCCCGGGCGAAACGATGACATACGTGGAAATGTCCCTCTTACTCCCGGTTGACCCTTTCCTACAATCGATCATTGCTTGCTGCGTTCCATCGGTTTGAGCCGTTGGTTTGCAATTCATGGACCCCATCGGGTCATTGGAGAATCTTTTAATGAAGCCATGAGATGATACTTGAGCTACGACAACGCACGTTGACCAATCTCGTGGAACAGCAACGGCCAGCGACACTGAAGACAAAAGCAATAAGATATTTGGATGCATAGAAAATCGCTAGAGATGTGAAAAATCGTTTGTGAGCAGAAGGACCAGCCCGTGCCACGGGAACGAGTTGAATTACTCTGCCATATATAGACCCAAATCCAGTGCATCGCCAGAACGAAGAGGATCTGCACGCTGTGTCGAGCATTCGTCATCATAGCTGATAGACGGAAAGACACATCCAGATCTCTGTTACCAAAGAAACAGACTACAACCATTAGCGAGACGCAACCGCTTAAAAAGGCAAGATACTGAAAGAACTGGGCCAGAGTCGATTGCGATCCTGAGAACACTCTGAAGAGGTCCAAACCACAAAGACAATAGTATTCTTTCGATGGTTAAGAATCTTGAAGGTAAGCAGCCAGCCGATGCCAGTTATCCGAGAGGGGCTTAAAGGACGAGCAAAGAGCAGTCGCCCTTCATAATAAAGCCCATGAACATCGGACGTACCCGTTAGAGAGTTTACAAAAAATCGAGGCTATGTGCATATTGACCGCGTTGTCGAATTCGAAGATGGTGGGATGTAAAGTTATTAATTAATAAATCCATTGATAGTCTGCTGCATACAAGCTGCATATAAGATTACACGCCCTGTCGGGTTGCGAGACCGCCCGAGTTCCCTTGACCCGGAAATTGATCGCCCAACAGGGTCATCCACTGATTACCAATTGTAGGTAAACATTCCATGGAGAGTAAACGAGGCATAGAGGATCATGGCGAATGTCCCTCGTCCTGGGTTACTGATGGCTGACGGTACTGATAGGGATGATAATTTCTGTTCCGTCGGGCTGGGTCGGAAAAAAACGGATCGGTATATGATGAGGTACGCGGGAATGAAGACAGACGTACCTTGACTGCTTCTCCTCTCAGAGCTAGCGTTTGAAGCAGAATCCCCTAGGGATGGATGAGCTTCTGGCTCCAGAACGTTGCCCGTTAGCGCCCGTGTACCTGCAAAGAAACAATCAATCAGTGACGACCTGGCCAACAACGAAAGTTATTCAGCCTTACCATACTGTGGCTTGAACGTACTCGTGAAGGAACGAACCGAGGATGACTTCTCCTGCACGTTATTCGATTCAGAGTCGATGCTAATAGCCGCAAGCGAATTTGCGAGCGACTCCTCCTCCATCACTTCGGGCTCTTCTCGAGCACGCTCCTTCTCACGGCGCTGCATCCGCCTGATCTTCATCAACGTGAGGTGAGTATCTGTAACCATAACATCAGAAGACTGCCGCTATATACAGTCGATGGACGGAGCATACCTGACACATTTTGTCGTGAAGAGTCCGGCGATTTGTACCATATAGGATCTAAGGGCACATTGTCGAGACTGGGAGATTCGAATTCGTCCGAGAGAGCAGGGTAGATCACCTCATCAGGTTGTGTGCCCGTTTGTGTAGCAAGGAAGAGTGTAGTGCGCCAATTTCGAGGCATCCTAACAGTAGCAAGTCAATGATGCCTTCTGAGGAAGAGTGTTAAACGCATAATCAGTCAACAATGCAATGATTTATAGGTACTAATGACTTCCCACGAATGCGGTGGTATTAGATACACCTAAATGGTAATTAGGTGCATGAAGGTAACCTGGCATATTGTCTCTTGACGCCACCGGGAAGTAGACGTAATGATATACAAACCAGACTGACATATCGCCGGGTTGCGCATCAAACAGACAAACCAGGTAAACTTGGTGGGAAACCGGATGCCCTTACGAAGGTGGCTTGACAGGCAGAAATTGATGCAGAGCATGAGACATCCCCGTTGTGCAATTAGCACTCTAAGAGGCTCAACTTCAATTCAACTTTCTAAGACCTATGTCATTGATGTGGTCTCAGAACTTCACTTGATTGACAAGGTGCTCACCTCTCTGATATTCTTGAAGTTGCAGTTCTTGGACTAAGCTCCGACTGGTCCTGCTGACGAACCGAAAACGTCCATGACTATCGATCATAAGTTAAGAACCCGATTCGCATTGAACGCGAACACCTTCGAAGACCAGAACCACCCCAATTATTCCGCAGCCAGGGCTTCCGGATAAGTGTTGTCACTAGTTCCGGTCTGCCGACGTTCCCATCATTGTGGAACATGCTCAGCCAAGAGAAATGAACTTTATGCGCGCGCACATAGAGTTTTTATCTAGGAGATCTCCGGTACCTTGTATCGACGCAAGTTTGTCATCGAGAGATTCGAAAGTAAGGATACTGGCAAAAAAGGAAAAGAAGCATGCCGCCATGGTACACGGTTGGGGTCATTGTCGCGCTCAGGACAAATATTGATGCAGCTTCCGCACTGACGATCATCCAGGGAAGTATTAATGGGGCGTTAGACATAAAAGTAACATGATTACCCAGAACAGTGAACCTGGCAACGTGTTCGAGCGCTCATATGATGTGATGTTCAAGGTACTGGCTAGCGGAGAACGTGTGTGGCATCAGGACCGCGTTGTGAACACCAAGAGGAGTGCAACAGGATAGGACTTAAGCGTGCAGACCGAGAGAACCAAAGATAGTAGTCACGAGCCAGTATTGACCCTTGCAGTGCATTGTCCTTGTCCGAGTCGTGCGGCCGAGTTGGTTATAGTTATGCATGAACAACATAATTGTGTCAGGAATCGTGTGGGGGGGCAGGGCAATCCAGAGACAGGTGACTGCTGGTATGCAAAGGAAGTACGAGATATCGATAGAACGTTATCCAGGTGCTCAGTACAGTGGTACCCGTATAGTGGGAAGCGATATCACCGTGGGCTTTTGGATCCACACCGCGTCCTTATATAGTGGTCGCCTAAGGGCCGTGGTACGCACGAGGCGGTCCTGAGAATGGAAGCATGGAAAACATTGTTTGATAAATCCGGTATAGTCACAGATGTCAGCAAACAACGGGAGAAGGAAAAGGGTGCAGAGGCCATGCCGTCGTGGGAGGACAAGTTGATCGATCTTCATTTGGACAATTTGCGACATCGAACACGAAGAGCTTACGTATTCGGATTGGTCGGTGACCACTTTCGCACATTCAGCTTCAGAGGACTCTGAGAATTAGCTAGTAGAATGATGACCTAGCCACTTGCTGCGCTTAAATTGCTATTTTTCTACACTTCGAGTAGACGATGGGCAACGAATCAAAGACATAAAATGGAAAAGAATTATAATTTGAAAATCGAGTATCAAGTTGGAGTTACTACGGGAGAGTTCGAGTATACCAATAGTAAATCATAATAATATAAATAATTGCGGGATAAATGGAAACATTACACTTCCATTGCCAACTATTTGTTCGATGATTGATACTACCATAGCAATGCATGAGGACAACTATAAAAAGAGCTACAGAGCAGAAGAACAGCGGTGATTTGAAGTCGAGCAGGTCAATATTGATAGCTGCGGCCGGGTTTAGGCAGCTCATAAGCATAGGGCGGGAACATTCGATGGGCTAAGGGCAATATATCAATTAGTACGACCGCAAGAAGAATAGCGACTCCACTCACGAACTGGCCCCGAGCTCGACGAAGGGAAGGAAGGCCTCATTGAATGGCTCTGCTGTTGTTGGGTGTGGAGTGGGAAAGAAAATGCGCGTGGAGCTATAATTGCACGCGTCAAGCATAAGAGCCAAAAAAGAAAAAACAGCGTACTGTACGGCGCGGCTGGAGCATTACTTGCAGAGAGCATGTATCGGGGGCTCCCATACAGATCCGGCGAGGTGTCCATCGCCGTGTCATCTGAGTCTTCATCGCTGCTACTTCCCTGCACCGGGACAGTTCGTGCATGGCGATCCCGGTACCGAGCTTGACGGATGGAAATTACGTCCAGACGTGTGTCTGTTGAGTCAAGGTGAGCGTAGGGTGCAGCGAGGGGACGAGTAGCCTTACTGGAACGCGTGGGTTTGTAGCGGGGGGGAATAAACCAAAGTGGGCCGAGACTCTGGGCTCTCTTGGAGCTCGTCGCGAGTGTGTCAAAATTATTCAGATCAAGGTCGTCGCTGAGTGGGGGGAGTTCATAATAAGGCATATCGAGACACGGATGAGGCTGAGGGCGAGATGAGTTGGTGGAGAAATTTAAGGAGGTGGGTTGAAGAAATCCAAGGCGCGTTGTGTCGGAGTTTTGATCTCGTTATCTTTGTGGTTTCCAAACCGAGCACGAATAAGGTTCGAAAAAAACATACCGTAATCCTTGTCTGTCTATTTGTGTCCCTTGATAATTCTTACATAGACATCCGTTTAATGAAGAGATCCTCCTGGTTAGCTTGATACTGGCAAGCAGAACCTTCCTGGGTCCTATTGAATGGAATGATGCATAAAATTATTTCCCAAGGTCGAGCAGAAATGGCAGGAAAGTATACCAACATAAATGTCCGGATGTCTTGCTTCCCACGAAAGAGCGACGATCCTTGCTTCCCTGCTAACCGAGGAGGGTTAGTTGGACCCGAGACAACATGGATGGCATGCGTGTTGTATAGTCAGAGCAACAGTTATTGATGACCCATTGATCCTAGACCAAATATCCCAATGCGGACCCGCCTTATCCCTCATACATTGAAACGGTCTGTCTCTGACTGTCCAGCGCACTATCATAGCTTCTAGCCTAAGTTACAGCATCCGGTAAGTGATCCATGAGGAAAACCACTTACGACGTGAGAATGACGATGACTAACAGCAGAACCTTGGAACGGATTCCTTGCGGAATGGGAGATTTAGGAACGAGTGACACGAGTATCCTAGTCTAGGTGGTCCGTGACAGCGTAGCCGAGGTCAAGACTATGATAGGATAAATTTCTGTTACCCGGGATGGGTTAGCGAGACAGATTTTTGGTTATTACCTGCAACGTACCTTGGGCACGATGGCCGCTGACTACGGCGCTGAAGTCAAGGCGAGCACTTTGCCAGCTTGCCCAGTTCTGTCATCGAGGAATCTGGCGTCCTTGCGGGCCTTTGGATCCGACTAATAGTCCCGCTAATATGCTAAGCTTGATGTCACCAAGTCCACGCATACGCAGCGAGGTCCGTGCGCCAAACTGATGTTAAGAGGATACAGAAGCTGATGGCAATGATTATTTGGTTTGATTTGCCTGCCAACGCCACCACAGAGCTACGAGAAGTGGAGTACTAACCTAGCCGCTCAGGTGTGTAGACAAGTCGTGGAATTCGCGTGTAATGGGCATGGACGTCGATGACATTGACAGCGGCATTATGGGTCAGTCGGATAACCGTGATCGTTCGTGGTCACGAGTCGAAACGGGGCTCGAACCTGTACCACCATCATTCCCTTCATCGACTTGGCCATTTGTTATCGAACACACGAAAACAACGACTAATGTCAAATTTTTCCCCTCTGAGGTCAATCCCTGCAGAATATCGTACGTTTTAGACTGGAGGCGACATCTTGAACAAGGCTCTTTCTTTTATTCGCCCATCTAAAAAACGTTACTTTACAGACCGTTGCCTATGATCTGTTGTCCTGGCAGCTACTTATACCTCCACGTGGGGAGACGCCTGTCTGACTGCAAAGCCGCGGTAAAACTTGGAACAGAGGAACCACGCTCGATACATCTGCGGCATGGCGTGTGCACTGGTGTTAGCTGCAGTGTAGTATCGGGACTTCTGGACATTTATAGAACGATCTAAGCGGTACGCCGCGTAAATTAGAATCCAGTAAACTCGTTATTGACACCATCATCGTCCCTCAGGTAGATGATAACCATTGCATCGTCTATCGTCCGATCATTTTCACCTCACGGAAAGTGAGTATTCCGTCCTTTCGAACTCCGGGGGCCTTTTTACTCGACAAAGCAATGCGGCGGCAGTTATGAAGCTCCTCCGAACCGGCGTCTGTTCACTTCCTGACTTGACGGTTGATCTCTATGGAAGAGAGCACCATTTTATATCCTGTCATTCTACTGGACCTCCGAGTTATTGATGTCTCTTGCCAAGTTTGCGCTCTCTCGATCTTTGATATCGCAAAACGGGCCAGCTGAGTGAGTACTCGTTCTTTTAGCAGCCTCGCTGTCTTCCTAACCATCCCTTGAGCATGGCATTTGTCTCGTCCATAATTGCCGAAGAGGTTCCTATGATCAGGCTTTTGATCTAAATACCCCGTGCAGTCGATTTATAAAGATCTTCGGCCATACCCATCAACACTATGACACAAGGAGGACGATACTCGTCTTAGGATGTTGTAAAGCCGTACTTCACGACAGAGAAGCAAGGGCATCCCAGTTTTATGATATGCGCCTGTCATTTCAAGCCACCCAAGTCCTTATCCACAAGGTCATGGTCGTGCCCCACATATAAAAGCCTTACTCGTATGGCTGCCACCGCTGTCGAACTCTCATTCTCATTCTAAGCAGGCGTAGCTAAGCATGCTCTGGTTAACTTCTTTCTTCGCTCTTCCTCTCGTCTCGTCTTTACCCACCAGTGGAATCCAGCCCCGCTGTACAGTGTCCAACAGTTCGTCGGGGCTCGTGTCTTTCTTTACACAATTCTTATTGATAAACTCCAGATACATACGATGATCTCGTCTATTACCTTCAATACGCTTCTTCTGCCTATCTTGACGAGTGCGCTAGCCCAAATGGAAACACCCTTGTTCAACGATACGACAATGAAACTACGGATACTCAGGGATTTCTCGCCCGTGACGACACCAAAGGCGAAATCGTCATCGTTCTCAGAGGAAGGTCAGTATTTACCATGGTGTAAAGTACATCTGACTGATGTTATCGTGAAAAAGCTCGACTGTTCAGGATTTAGCAACCGACGGTGATATTCCGCTCGTCGACCTGAGCATTCAAGGCGTCAATGCACCCAGTAAACTTTTCTTTTCAGTTTTGACTGGCCATGAATCTGACCGGATAATTAGCCGGTACTCAAGTTCACCATGGTTTTCACACTGCGTAAGTTGTCTTTGCTTCAAGTCTTAGGCCTTGTCCCGAGAATTCCCGCTTAGTTGGAACTCCATTGCTGGCGATGTGATTGCAACAATCCAATCAGAGTTGGCCAGTCATCCCAATTACACTCTCGCCACGTCTGGACATTCCTTGGGCGGGGCGCTTTCCAGTCTGGCTGGGTAAATCTTCTTCTTTCTTCCGTGACACAGTACTTATGCCTCATATAGCATCACATTGCAACAAAACTTTCCAGATATGTACGTGTTCCTATCGCCGCTTGGGTATGCGCCTGAAAATTTGATCTTGTCAGCCCGGTGAAAATGTACACCTTTGGTCAACCGAGGTCCGAACTATCCTTTGGTGTGTCTTTGTGTGACTGACAAACATCTTCCGCAGGACCGGAAACCCCACCTACGCTTATTTCGTTGATGCGCAACTGGGCTCTAATGTCTTCCGAGGTGTACATGGCAGTGATGGGTACGCTGCTGCTCCATTTGATGACCGCAACAATTAACACAGGCCCACAGTGTTCCTACCATGATATCGGAAGACCTGGGATACGAACATCACGGTAACTCAGCTCCTGTCGTCTGTCTGACAGACATCTCACTGGGTCGTACGTAGGTGTCGAATATTTTCAAAACGGAGACCTACCGTCGGCGGAGACTACGAAGGCATGCACTGGTAATGAGGACCCCACATGCTCAGCGTCGATTCCCAGCTCAGGTATCAACATGTACCACCTCGTTGTAGGCACTCATATTATTCATTTCATCCTGTTGTTACTGATCACAATTGAATAGTATTACAATATTACGGTTGGAACAGCGTTTTGTGATTAACGTTTCGTTTACTTGTAATGTTGACTGGTAGAAACTATTTGTCATGTTAATTCTCATCCCAATACCTAGAACACGAGCTTGCCGCAAGAGTCACGTAAACCAATGACAGGCAAACTGATATAGAGCAACATATCTATAGTACATTCCCGCGGACGCTTGGGTGATCTTAATCACATCGGAGACAAACGCACTCAATGACAGATGGTCGTCCGAACGTGGATACGAAAATGTTAAGGCATCGGCCTGACCTACCCTATCTTATTGTCAGATGAACAAGACTACTCACTAAAGGGACGGGAAGAAGCTTTTGAAGCTTTGCCAGTACGCAACATATATAAGGAGTTACACTGACGCAACGTACATCCACCGTTATGGACGTACCCAGGAAATGGCGGCATAGTACTGATGGGAGTACTGTCGTTGGTCGTTGACAGTTGACATCATGGTAAATTATTACCCATCGTTTCTGTATGACTATACATCCAAGAGAGCAGCATATCCGAGTCGTTGGTTGCCGGCTCTGGTGTAGTTGGGGTCAACATAACGGATGAAAATCGACGAAGGAGATAAACGGACGAACAACGTCTGAAAAATTATTTGTTCTTACGTAAAGATGAATACTCAATTTTCAAATCCCAACACAAGGACCCACAGTCTTGAAGTTCCGTTATTTCTCAGATTATCTGCACTTGGATTCCCTGTCGTTCCGAGGTGAGTTGAAAATCGGGATTTCGAACTCAGATAATCAACATTTTTCCTGTCTTGACATTGAGCGATTGATAATATCGTATTTCATCGTACCGAGCTTATCTACATCTCTATTAGCAAGTTTATAACGGTTCCATTCCTACTGTAACGTGAGCGGGTGGTACATCACTCCATTACAGTTTGCAGTCGTTGCAACTTGTGCCTCGGCATCTTGGCTAATGGCAGGTTACAGAGGATGTCAGTTTGCGACGTTGCGGAGCTGCGAATTCTTACAGTAAGGCATCCACCAACTTCGTGTTGATCTACATGAGGAGTACTTGGTCAGAGTGATCGCCAACGGCATAGTGTTCCAAAGACTCACATAAGTCGAGTTAATATTTTTGACCTTGTTTTCCCCCATCAACTGCATCGTTGTCTCCAACTCGGTTCTGAGGATGTCAATCATTCTCAGCACACCCTCCTCCCCCTAGATATTCCAAATATTGGGCTCCTACCTAAACCCACGGCTCTCGCGCCAAGCGCCAAGAGCGTGATAACATGGTTTCCTCTCCGCACTCCGCCATCCGCGTACACCTCCATCCGCTCAAACACCTCTGGGGCATTCTGTCGGATATCAAGAAGAATCTCCACTGCCGTAGGCGCACCATCAAGGGTACGTCCACCATGGTTAGACACGTAGATCGCAGGAAAGCCAAGCTCGAGACATATCCGCGCGTCAGCCGCAGTTTTGATACCTTTGGGAACGATAGGAAGCGACGTTAAGTTTTGTATCTCGGCAAGAGCGACCAAGTCGAAGGTTGCTGAATGAGTCGGACTATCACAAAACATTAAGATAAACGCAACTATGAAAGACAGCATAGCAATCGATACCTGTATCCGGCGCCTGTGAATCGCAATGAACGGGATCTTTGTGCCCTGGTTTAATGCATGAGTTAATATTAGTCCATGACCGCTCACCTGATGCCGTCGACGCCAGTATTATCTATGGTCAAAAAGATGGCCCTGTAGCCAGCGTCTTCAAACCGTTTTAATTCATCTACCAGGCGGGATCGATTGGACCAAACGTATTGCTGGTGGAACATTATTTGACCGTCTAGCGAAACATTTGCGATTCCCTCTAAAGACTTCGTTGCGTAGATACTAGGCTGTACACCAGGAAAAACAGATACAGATGGTTAACAGCCTGAGAATCAGCATAAAGCTACTCACGACGTATCAAGTCCCCGACTTCCCCGCAGCAGTCGCCAGTGACAGTTCGGCGGACTGATTTGTATGTCCCGCATCGGCAGCTGGGGCGATGAAGAAAGGAGTAGAAAAGTTGTAGCCCAGAATAGACGTTCTGAAGATCATTTGTATGAACTATTCTAGCGATAACAAATCATTCGACATACGAGAGGTCAACATCTGACACGTCCCGAAAGCTATAGCCGTTGAGGTGGACACTTTTCCAGATATTCAGGTTGGCCTGGTAAGTAATCTCATCTAATGCCCCAGTCCTATAATATACTGTGAAAAGAGTAAGAAAGTTAGAGATACTCCATATTTCCAATAATGCGCGTAAAAAGCTCGCCATAATGACGCTTCGCGATCACATTCTTAGCAGCGATTTGCATATCGTTTAGACTCCACATATCTTCGAGAGGCGGTAGCTCTCCTGCCACCCAGTCTGAGGTATCTAGGCCAGTATCAGGAAGACCCTCGGTGTCAATGTTGACCGCGAAGCAAAGAGGGAAAACGAGCCAGAAGCAAAGACATAGTCGTGCATAGTAGTTCATGATAGAAGGAATCAAAGAAGTGATTCTGTAACTAATCGGCAGATTTTACAAGTCCCTGACAAATCCTTCAATCCAAGCCGGGAAAGTAAGGCAACGCCGGGGAAGTCTATCCAACCGGGGTTTTGCCATTCAGCTGTAGATATCCGAGTCCGCGACCGCAATAGAATATAGTAGCAATTGTTAGATTATAGCAGTGAGAGTAGAATAGCTGCCCCGTGAAAAAGCTTAGGCAGTATAACCGTGGCGAGAGCCTCGAGATGGCGAGACGAGAAACAGAGCGGACCCTAAGAAGCCTGGCCATATGTATAAGCTTCAAACTTGTTCACAGCGTGTGAGCTATTATGCCGCCAGAACACATATTCCTTATATTGAGGCCTCAGAAAAGTTCCCTTCTAGTATCAACGATGTACGGCCCAGCAGTTTTTAAACATTTTTGCTGATCGATGACGGAGGATGCAAAAAAGCCACGTAAACGGCTGTGCGGGCCGCGCACGGCCACAGCTTTTCGGTGTTCTAGGTCCAGGTTCCACCTTTGTGACTTTTTATCTTGAAACTCATCCAGCTTCAAACGGATACTCCCTCTTCTGCTTTCTCCTGTAGGCTCTCCTCCCATGAACACTCCTACAGGCCTGTGGAGCTTCCAGCCCCCGCTCATATGATGACTGAGACTCCCGACCTTCTTTTTTGTCAGCACATATAACTGGCTGTGCTCTTACAGCTCCCCAACCTTGATTTCCTTCCCACCGCTATTCGACATTATGTCAATTAACCGAATCGATGGACCATCGAGTTTGGATCCAGTGCAGAGCTTTGCAGAGGCCAAAGGAGGAGAAAGTGAAAAAGCTAGAGGGAAACCGGATAAGGAGGTATCCGAGGTGCAGGAGAGAGGAGAGCAGAAACAGAATGAGTTCCATGCCTCTGCCTTGCCGAATGCTGCTATGGCGGCGAGTGCGAAGAAGATTTCTGGGACGGTCAAGAGACCGGTAGCTAAGAAAGGTGCGACTTTATTGTTGGGGTGCTGAATAGAAAACGATCTATACAACTACGAAGAAAAATACCCCGAGGATGTTACTTATGAAGAAACGGCACCAAATGCGAGAGTTTGGAGAACCTACGAAGATGAAAGCAACAGCCACGACGCCAACATGGTCGAAGAGTCACGGGATAACGTCGATGTATTGCTTGTATTTGTAGGCCTTTACTTTCTTCCCTTGGATTTCGCTCTGAATGTGTTAAAGGCAGGCCTTTTCTCGGCAGTTTGACGACAATTGTCGCCCAAACGTACCAGAGCTTGCAAGCAGACTACGCTGCCATGTCATTATCTCTACCATTTGAACTGATCCTTGTTCAATGTGCCATCATCAATGGTTCTTCGGCCGACGCTATCGCTACCTCCCCACTGAGCCCCTACATCGCTTTTATTCCTACTACCACGGACGTCTGGGTGAATGGGCTCTTGTTTACTAGCCTTTTCTTGGTCTGACGACTGCGCCAGTCGCAGTTCTCGTAAAGCAGTGGCTTCACCACTATGTCGCCCTGCCGTCCGGAACACCGCGTGACCCTAGTTTTACGCGCCAGTTCCGATACTAGGTTTCAAAAGTGGCATGCCCAGGTCATTACAATGCTTGTATATATTTAAGGGCCAAATTTAGTCATTTTCCTGAACACATGTTGGCGGGGACTTTCCGAACGGCGAGGTATACATCGATGACGCGATGACGCGCATGACGATCACCATTGCCGAATTTGCACCCGCGGAATGATCTGCGCTCTTCAGTGATGGTGTATTTGTACATCCCAGATGCCCCAACCTCTTCTTATCCTCTTACTACCATAAGTACGTGTGACACGCCTCTATTGCTCTCTTGGTGACATCGTGAGTCTCACATTTGCTCACCCGCCTTTCAGCTTTCACATATCAAACCCAAGCTCTTTCGCGCCACTGTCTTTTCTCCTTGAACGTTCCCTGAACACGCTATCTACACGATACGATTACGATTCTCGACGTCAAGTGCAGCTTCAACGATCAATTTGTCGCTGTCTTCTATCCCACCCCATCCATCGCATAACAACGCCTACAGAACACGGTCCCGCATTCGAAAGCACTCTCAGAATGGATAGCACACGCCTTTGCACGCTGCCTGGCGATACCACCGACTCGGAGTCTGTAGTCTCATCGGCTGCATCTCAGAAAGCTGGCACCTTTGACAACAGCGCTAGCGGTATGAACATGAACAACTGTCATATTGATGTCAGCAGTGTAGACGAAAGAAAGCTCCTGCGGAAACTTGACATCACTTTGGTGCCCTGGCTGTCCTTCCTGTACCTACTGAGCTTCTTGGATCGCTCAAGCGTTGCGAAGTGCGTTCAGTTTTGCTCCTTCTAAGCGATTTCCTTATTCGATTCCTTTAAACGTCTGTGCAGCGCCAAGGTCTGAGTGCTCGCTATAAGTATATGAAAGCGATTTGATGCGACTTTCTTCCGTTCCAGCTCTATCATTTCGAAGAAGATTTACATATCTCAGATAACCAATATCTCATCGCATTGACGATATTCTACTTCAGGTAAGCCATTCTCTTGCATTATAGCCTACAGGGTCCCGGTCTGACTGTTGCTCAGTTATTCATTTTTCGAGGTAGCATATACTGAGATCGTGGCAACAGCCTTTCAACTGAAAATTCCGCACAAGGTACCGTCGAATATCCTTCTGAGACGCCTCCGCCCTTCCATCTGGCTGTCAACTCTCATACTTCTCTGGGGTGTAACCATGGTAAGCGAGCTACCTAAATGGTGCGCTTAATGCTGAACATTTATCAGACCGTTCAAGGCTTAGTGCACAATTATAGCAGCCTGTTAGGTAGCTATAACCTACTTATTGCTCGATTCAATGAACATATTGGGAATATAGGTGTGCGGTGGCTGCTTGGAACATTCGAAGCTGGTTTGTTTCCTGGAATCAACTATTACCTATCGTGGTATGCAGTATGCTCTTGCTATCGGCGAAGCTCAGTCAATGACTTTAGTTGGTACAAACGTTCCGAGTTTGGCGTTCGGGCGGCTGTTTTCTTCTCTGCTGCTACTGTATCCGGAGCATTTGGAGGTTTGATAGCGGTGAGTATAGAGTTCTATTCCTGCCATTTCTCACATAGATGTAGGCTGCTATCTCAAACATGGAGGGAGTTGGCGGAAAGCCCGCTTGGGCGTGGATTTTGTGAGTTAACCCTACTCGTTTTTAACGTCTTGTTCTCATAAACATATCGTTCAGCATTCTAGAAGGCCTTGTCACGGTGGTCGCGGGAGTCGCTTCGTTTTGGATCATTCAGGACTTCCCCGACAAGGCTAAATTCCTTTCTGAAACAGAACGGACCGCCGTCATCCGCAGATTGCAGGGAGACGACCAGTTCAGTGCAAACGGCGAGGAATTTCATGCAAAATATATAAAACAGAGTTTCATTGATTGGAAGACCTGGGTTGGGGGTGAGCTATCGTTTTTTTCTAGCGCGTTCGGCTTATACTAACGGGAAATAGTGTTGGTCTTCGCTGGCGTCTCTATGCCAACGCACTCTTTCTCCTTGTTTTTACCATCCATTATCTATCAGGCGAGCGTTGTGTTGATGCAGTGTATTCTTGGCGGCTGATGACTCCTTCGTTTTTCATTAGCTAGGTTCTGTTTATTGACTCCTCCGCTAGGCGAAGAGGTTGACTGTGTTTGCAGGTTATAAAGCCACACAAGCGAATCTTCTGGCGGTCCCCGTTTATGTACTCGCTTGCATCGTAACGTGCATCGTTGGTTTCTCTGCTGACAGATACGGACGACGTAGTTATTTTAACCTGTGAGTGGTTTTAACGATCAAAATTGAAAGCATAAACAAATGCTGTAATAAAGGGTCTTCTTTGGTATTGGTACGCCTTTATTTTTTTTTGACCGGTTACTTGCACTGAATGACCGGGTAGGCGTCGTAGGATACATTATCCTCATTGTATCGAGAAACGCAGCACTGTCATATTTTGCTGTATACCTTGCTGCCTGGTAGGTTCACTCCTCTGCGTTGACTATGTTGTTGCTGAATCCGGTTTCCAGCGGTATCTTCCCCATTAATCGTGAGTAGAGCCGAGACCTGAGGTCTCACAAGCACTTAATCTCTACTGAATGATTTTGCTGCTCGTCTAGCGAATACTATGTAGGTTTTTTATCTCTTGATAATGTCATGAATCACCTGATCATAAAATGTAGCGCTTGGTTATCTAACAACGTCGAAGGAGCCTACAAGCGGGGCGTTACGTTAGCCATGGTGATCAGCCTGTCCGTCCTTCAAAACGATAGGTTTCATTGAAAGCTGACTCGACTGACAGCGGAAACCTAAACGGCGCCGTCAGCGCAAACGTGGTATGTACGCTACGGATTCATACAACTACTTGAATAAGCTCTTTTCTCCTCAGTACCGTGCCAGTGATAGACCTTGGTACCCCCTTGGTAAAATTTCCCTGCGGTCTAGGTTCATTGATTGATAATTTTACACCCTATAACAGGACATGGTACGTTTCTTTTACACTGGATACCGGACAGCTGGCTCAGAGGCATATAGGTTTGGTGCTTTTGTACCTTGGCATTGGCGCAGTTTTCTCAATAGTATACCTAATCCTTCTGAAAAGGGAGAACAAGCAACGGGACCGGGGAGAGAGGGACGAGATCATCGGTGACACTACTACCGAGAAGGGGCCTGAGAAGAATGGCCGATTCGCCACTGTCAATGACGCGAAGATGGAGAAAGGCGATAAATGGAGCGGATATAGGTACACCATATAAGGCATTTTATGTGAATGGCGCTTCTCTTTTTTACAGTCGCCTTCACAGTAAGTACAAGTCGTGTTATGACGTTTGGGCTCGCGTTACGGTTTCGCGCAAGTTTCGCGTCGGGAAATCTATTTTTACAGCGCGTCTTAGCACGTGACTCTTAATCGTTGATGTGACAGAGTGTGACAGGCGCGACTTTCAAGAAAAGGTTCTTCTACCTATCGATATCATCAAGGACATTCTTCCAGCATGTCGTCGGATTCCGGACAGCTCTCCTCTGGCGCAAGCTCCTACGCTTCCGACTCTGACGTCGAAGTTAGATTGGTTGGTCCTTTCTCAACATATTCCTCAACGCTGGGCCCTGGCTTACTGCAGCACGCAGATTGGCGGCGCCAGTACCTCAAAGAAGCGCAAATCAACGGAGTCCTCTGAAGCAAAGAGACTGGGCGTTTCCAAGGCGAAGAAGTTCAAGTCAGCTGTGCGTGTATCCTAAGGTTTGTTCTTGTCTAAACTAATGACGACCCAAGTCCGTTGTAGCTTCATCTGACATCGAGGATGATATCCCATACGACCCTGTCAATCCTTTTGTATTTGGACAGGGAAGCTACATTTCACATCAGGTAGGCATCGTACGATAATACGTCGTCGTTGATGCGAACCTCCCATAGAAACCCCTCGACTCGGAACGCCAAGGGCCATCCGCTAAATCCAAGAGCTTGTTCTCTGATAATGAGGATTCTAAACCGGAGAAGAAATCCACGCCACTGAAGCCAAAGGCTGTCGCTCGTGATAAACAGCGCTCGAAACCCAAGTCGAAGCCTGTCGAGGATGCTGGGGTGAGCAGCTTGTTGCTCAATTACAGAACTTCCTTTGAATTGCCACCAGCAGGGTTCTGGTGACTCAAATATGGAGAATAAGCCACCTATTTCGCAGAAGAAGACTACGACCAAAGAGAAGGTTACGATATTCGGCCTCCGAAATCTTACCCTCATACTGACCTTTTTTTTAATAGGAATCCAAATCTAGCCGGGCGCCTTCAACGAAGAAAGTAGCTGACAAGAAACCATCGGACAAAGACGATGCCACTATCAAGCGATTGAAGGTATATTGACTCCAAGGTCTAATCTTTATGATGTCCTGACACGGCGATCAGTCCTTAGTTCTAGCATGCGGTGTGCGTAAACCATGGGCGAAGCTTTTCGAAGGCGTCGATCGACCGTCGCAGCAGATTAAAACCATCAAGGATATCCTCACCGAGCTGGGCATGAAGGGTCGGATGAGCATGGAACAAGCCAAAGCCATCCGAGAAAAACGAGAGATGGAGCAAGAACTAGGTATGTAGTATCGTCCTCGCTCTTCTACGTCAAGAGACTCATTTCATATTGCTAGCTGACGTCCAATCCTTTGAGAAATCATTCGTAAGCCGCTCGTCGCGGAGCCGCGCCACGGCAGAGAAGAAGGCAGTTGAATCTGACCAAGATGACTCTGACGAAGAGATAACTGAAAAGCCTGTGAAGCGGAAGGTGAATACACTTGTTACCTGTCTATATGTACTATAACTGACACACGGACGAAGATGTCGGCCAGGCAGAGTATTATGGCCTTCTTAGGCGATGATAGTGAATGAAGGAGTATCGAGCCGCTCTCGACCGTGACTCTCGCACCGTTCATGTATAATGTTATTGATTCACTTACACTAAATCCGCATCCCAACCTTTACATCGGTTCATAATATGTTCCAGACGGTCTGCTCTTCTGCTGCTCGATGTAATCCGGTGTACGATAATTGTTGAAAACAAGGGAAGTTGAAAAGATCCCATCGGATATTAGCTTGAGACCAGCTATGGAAGCCCCAGAGTTGTCCAGGGACCACAGCGATAACGCTAGTGTGTTTGTCGAGGATCGCCGAAGAATACTAGTGGGTGGATGTCAGTAAACTTATAATTGAGGTAATCTCTTCCAACGTCGTTATTACCTTGCGGGAAGAACGAAATCTGTTTGAGGACTGGTACATGCTAGTCAGATATCCAGGATACCAGGAAGTTATTGTTGAAATGACCTCACCCTAGGTTATTGATGTACTTGCCAACTTGCCATCCATTCAGGTAAATTTGAACTCTGAAGTTCGAGCTGATATCGCTGGGAGTAATAGACAATCGGATAGGAAAGTCGACACCATCAGGAACGGGCTAAAACATATTAGTTCAATGGTGCTCGATAGTCAGTCGGAAAACATTTACCAGGTCGAATGCCGTGCGATAAAAGTTGATTCCAGCGCGTGAGAGGCCACCACCGGAGAGAGGCGTACCATTTTTCCATTGGACATCAGGATACCCAGGCAGGTGTGCACCGATTCTTTCTGCATACAAACCCCCTTCGTTTAAATATCCTCGATAGGTATCGGGAGTATTTATCGCTCCGCCTTGATTTCCCTGTAGCCTCCACGATGTGAAGGTCGTATTTCCACCTTCAATGGCGTACCCCCGTATTCCCCGGGGCTCTTTGCCGCCATTCGCTAGAGATTGTCAGGTCAGCACATGCAAGATCGCCAGGGTATATAGTAAAACTTACTACTAGTTTCAGAAAGACTTTATCAGACCGTGTCAGAGAGTTCTCTGGTCCCAGCATGTTCAGACATAACATACCCAGTATGATCTACACCACAAAAATATGAATCTTCGAAAAAACGTAGAATTGTTGCAAGCAGTAGTATACCTTGAACAACAACAAGCACGTT
Source organism: Desarmillaria tabescens (assembly GCF_030435595.1). Lineage (NCBI taxonomy): Eukaryota > Fungi > Basidiomycota > Agaricomycetes > Agaricales > Physalacriaceae > Desarmillaria > Desarmillaria tabescens. The sequence continues at coordinate 708,712 of NW_026848302.1, forward strand.
ATCCTCCCCCATACGAAGCGTGTTTTCAGGAACATCCCACGAATCTTCTGACAGGCTCACGGTCGAATTGCCCTGGCCCGATCCAAGGAAGACACCATTAAGCCACGCAGTGTATCCGCCAGCAAACCCATATTGAACTGCTAGCCTCACTGTGGTCTCGTCTCCGGACGCTTCGAAATGTCCTCGGAAGATCAAGTTCCCGCCATAAAATCTAGTAAGATCATTACCGATCGTTGGCAATTCATGGCATTTGTCATGACTTACCCGTATTGCTGCGAATAGAGCACGACATCACCATACAAAGGAGGAAGGTTTGTGTACTGCAAACGAAGGCTCCAGTTAGTGATCTCGGGTTGACGAGAAAGCGTCTTACGTTGGTGGTTCGAATGTCAGCTAGAACAAACTGGGAATCGTCGAAATCTGGCATAATCTCAGGCAGGCTGGAACGATCCGAGTCAACGGACTATTTTATAAAGAGTGTCATCATCTCACCTGCCGAACACTTTCCAATCATCGAGAGCAGGCAAGCTAATGTTGTCATCTACACCTTGGATAGTAGCCACAAATGATCCACGGGACGATTTAGATATCGGTATATCTCTGCCATTCCATGACAACCGAGAGATAGATGATGGAGCAATGAACTCGACAGAAGTGGTACCATTGAGATCTCCAGTCTAGGCATGAAACAGTGTAAACCGGATGACGGATAAGCATACTTCAAAATGACTGACCAGTTCCAACGTATTCTGGCTTAAACTTGACGAACGTAGAACATATGGTCCTCCAACGAGAACACTAAAACATATTTAGATCACTGAGTAGGTGAAAAGATGTCAGAAGACTGACGTTTCGTTCGTTCCAATCGAAAAGAAATTGCCAAATGTACCACTTCCTTCTATGATCGGAGCATGCCATTGGTATGCAGTCGCTTTGTCCAGAAGGATAACTACGAATTTATTGTTTTGCAATTGGATGGGAATGAATTGAGGTCCATTTAAGGTGTACTGAAGCGTCAGTCTACCGTCAGAGAGTGTTGCGGTAGCTCCAGGGGCATTTTGGAGATTCGTTGACTTGAGTTCAGTTGACAGTAAAAATGCGGTTTCTCCTGTCTGGCCCTCTGGAGCGTAGAGGACAAGATAGTCCGTATCACCAATCCTATCGGAGATTTCAACCTGAGAAAAATCCTTGTCATCGAGAGTGATACTTACGTCGTCCATGTCATAATCCTAAAGAGAGAGTCAACATCGTCATTAGCTGCAGAAGATAAGCTACATACTCAGCAGTTGAGTATAGTATAGTCGTCGAGCTCCTTCCAAACACATAGTCAGTCACAATTATTTTACTTTCCCGTCCATTAAATGTCAACGCGCCAGTTTGAGGTATCAGCAAAGACCCTTTGGAAGTGTTGACACGAATCTGTGTCGTAGTCAGCTCCGTCGATCTGCAAGTTGGTGAACATGGCAATCATTCAAAGAATCTGGGTGCACTTCACGTGGAATCGTTGTGACGAGTTACGTAGAATGCAGCACCGGTCTTAGAATTGCGTAATTCTGCTGTATGAATCAGCGAGGATGTTGTATAGTTGGTGCCATTCGCTATGAGATCCGAAGACAGTAAGTCGCGAGAGACGCGCAGGAATAGCCCTGTGGGGGTGTGATTCAAGAGGCCCTCACGGAATCAGTGACTATTGGAGAGGACGAACCCTGTAAACGCATCTCGTTCATCTTGGTGTTAGCGACGCGGTTCTCGTTGATTCCTTTCTGGAATAAGTGCCGTGTACAATTGCAGATATAGATAAGCAAACCTCCGCCATAATCATATGAGGTATATGAGACCTGTCAACGAAATTAGAAAGCAAGGTTACAGATGCGAGACGCGCACTGACTGGAGCCGCGGTCTGACCCCAATTTGTGCCTCCGAAAAGCATGTATATATCTTGTAAGCATCATCAGAAGAGTGGAATTCAGCCAACACACCGCAACTCACTCAAGATGGTGGCCGTTTGCGCGCTACACGAAATTGTGCGTTGAGTTAAAGAAAGAGAAGCAGGAATCTGATACTTGCTAATTTTCCTTGTAGAAGATGTTCTCTGATCAAACGTCACATATCGGTATCAGTACAACAACACTTGTGGGAATCCGTACCGAAGGAAGCGTCGGTGAGATCATTTGCTGTATGAGAATATATCAAAAAGTGGCAACATGAGAAGTTATTCACACACACAATATTTCTCGTATCCCGTCCCGCCACGAGGTGTAACAGAACCCCACTGCAATAGAAAGCCACCCGAAAACTGTAGAAGCAGTATGGTGAGGCAAAGAAGGTGCACCCATCTGTTGCGCATAATACCTCAGCGAGACACAACGGATTACTTGGGGCAACAGCCTTGTGCGCGGAGTAATATATCGACTGAACCTGCGCCCAGCGATTTGAGCCTTGGGGGTAAGAGTCACCGCTTGAATTAGGTAGTGAGCCTTCCTGAAGGGATGAGTGTTCGAAAGGTATACCAATATATATTGACACGTCCAAGGCCAGGACGATCGGGTGAGAAATTCCTGCGATTGTGATCAGTATGTGAAGGGAGTAAAGCAGAAGGTAGATAGTACCCTGCCTGTCCCGCATGTTGGTCGTTGTGAGTTGTAGCTACATGATATCATATTTGGCGTGGGAATAACTTTGTTCAAAAAAAGGCCTGACGTACGAATTACAATACCGTTGGCCCTGTACAAGTCGATGATAGCTTGCATGTATTCGTCATTTCCTTCACTTTCAGAGAATTCGTTTTCGGCTTGGACAAGAATGACTAGATGCGTTCGACGTAAAAAAAAGCTTTCTTCTGTCACGTCGGCACTTACTAGGACCTCCATTCGTGATCTGATTCTTAGCGATTATCTTGGATACAGAAGTCAGATAAGGGGTCCAAGCTGGTAAGATGTATTCAGAACATAGTTGCCGCCGAATCTGCATACCTTAAACGTACCTTCAGTATAATTTGGATTGTTCGTGCGAAGGTTCCCCGCAATATTCCCTACCCAGCCAGGAAACCCTCCACCCGTAGTTTCTCCGTCTGTGTGGATGACGTCAAACAATATCTAAGGCGGACAGAATCTTTCTTACTGATGTACGGTCCGGGCCTGATTCTAAGGATCAGTTATCACAAGCCAAGAAATGAAAATCATGCTGACAGACCTCGCAATCATCCAAAGACCAGCCTTCTTCGCTTGGTCAATGAATCCTTGTATATCTCTGTAGGTTCCTTCTTCAAAATCCCCTTTACCGCCATTGGTATCAGGTGCGGGATAATGAGGTGCCCAGTTGACAATGAACGAAACAGTATTGAATCCGTTCGCTTTGATCTTTTGGAAGATGTCGGTCCAGATACTTGGATCCCCTGGGATCCTCCACGGATGGACTTCCGCTGACAAGATAAACACTCGTTGCCCATGAATCGAAAGCGAATAAGGGTCCCAAGTGACTGCGTCCGTGAGGCCAGTAGAATTTCTTCGAGAGTACGTGTGAAGGCTTTCGACCAAGATCACCGGGTTACAGGTCAGCAAGAGAGCCAAAAGCAGATATACAAGCATCTTCTGAGAGTTGACGCGAATGGAGGAGACATCATCGGATACAGTGACGACTTTTATATAGTCAGATGGGCTTGTTTTGATACGAAAAGCTTCGCTTAGAAGAGAAGAAAGGTATTCCGTAGAAGCAACACATGACAGTCAAGAACCTTTACATGATCGGTACGATGCGCACCATGCACGCAAAAGGTCATCTTGAACGGTCCGCCCTTACCCGTTTTCCCCAGGCTTTGCCACGTGGACTGAAGGAAGAGTCAGAAGACGAAGTTTTGTTAGGGAAAAGCGTTAGAGTGATGGTCAAAGCAGACAGCATCGTCTAGACGTTTCTTGCAATTATTCACGGAAGCGATTAAGTCTCAAGCCTTTGTACAACTAACGAGGCATCCAATAAGCTGTCATTCTAGGAGTGAATATGCGTCGTGAGGAAGCTCCACGAGGAAAGACCCCGACAGATAGATTGATGAACACACTGGAAGGGGAGAATGGGAATTATAAAAACATCATTTATTGAAATATCGATATGTCGCTTTCGCACAAGGGCATGGCCAAATAGAACGTGGCCAAGCTACTAGACCGTTATCCTCTCCGACCCTTTCTCATAGTCGGAGTCATCCGAGCCGGTCGAGGGTGTAGCCAGGGGTGAACGCCAATGGTTGGGTTCGGAAGCAGTCAGGCATCACGGCGACGAAAGGACTAGATGAGTCGAAAGTTGTGGTTGTGGTTGGAGAGAGCAACAGTGAACAAACGATCAATGCGATGGTACTCGCCCAACCGCGGTTGACCTGCTTCGTTGATTTTGACGACGGCAGCAGCGGCAAGCCGTGGACGAAATCGAGGATATCATACAGATGAAACACGCTCCAGCCTTTTGGATAGTAGAACCTCTTGGGTCATCCTCGATTCGACGATGTTATTGGGGGCAAAGTCTGTGTATGGAGGGATGACAGATAGTATCTTCATATGTCAGTCTCTGAAGATGGTCTTAGATGATATACGCAGCAATAGCATCGTAACCGTCCTTCTAGCAAAGACACCTTGACACCTCCCGCTCCCACCGAAGTCTCTGTCCCAGCGTTCGATAATGTTCTGTTCCAGATGTCGTGCATGCCAATATGTGTTGACCGGAGGTTGATGTAGAGGGACAATGCTGTAGTGGTGGTGTATGATAGAACCTAATGATTGGAGGGACGCTGGTGGACGGTTCAGGTCATTGCCATAAGCGGCAGTTTCACATACGTGCTTGCTCTGTTAGCAAGGCATTTGACAGTCGCTAGTAGGCGGGCCGGCTACTAGGCTACCAATCTCGGTAGACCTCAAGGAGGGAGGCGATACGTAGGAACTGAAACGTAGACTGTGGTCAGCCATGTGCATGGATCTATATCACGAGTCCCACTCACTTGTTGAGCCTAAGCAGCGGCTGGCGATGTTGTACAATTGATATGGAGAGGTTAGGGATGTTAAAAAAGCCGTAGCCCGGAGGAGCGCGGTGCAGTCTGGTGAAATGTCTGAGAACTTCAAGCTTCAACTTTGAGGCACCAGGCGTCCACAGCCCATCCTAGAAGAGGTGTCCGTTTCGCTTGAGGGAAAGTATTTGTACACTGGATGGGACTGCATGTTGAATATACAAGAGGAAGTAGAGAAAATGTGTGATCGCACAGCCACTGACGCTGAAGCGAGTTGCAAACAAAGACAATGTTGGGACAGCCTGTAGTATTGCTTAGTATCGCAAAGTCCAGACATTTGAACGTTCAACCATGTTTCTGACGTCCAATATCACAATGACTGTAACCTATTGAATGTTTGTATTACCCGATGAGCTGGTAGGGTTTAAATTTGTCCAATAACTCCTCGACTGTCTCGCCGCCAGCTTCGACTCTTTCAACTACCGTTATCATTAAACCACCCGAACCCTTTGATAGTTCGGACTCATAGAGGTGGGGGTGGAGCGGGACGAAGCATGGGTAGGCCCCCGCCACACGAAAATGCGCGCCTTCGGCAAAGGAGTACCCGTACTCCCGTTGATAATACTTCAGCAACCACACCGGCATGGCCTCCTTCCCTTGCATGCGCTCTGGAAGGCAAGTCGCATCTTCAAAAAGTAATTTCCAGCGACAGGGGAACCTAGCAGTTTCGGGGCGACTTTCGCCGAAACACATGCCGATGTGATGGCGATGGGGGGCCTGCAATGATATGGAAAGAAGTTGACTTGAAGTCTTTCCTGGCAGGATAAGATACGTACTACAACTATATAGTCGAAGTAACTTGCGATGCAAAGAGAGCCTGTAATGTTTGGTTAAAAGCCGAGTCACGATTTTTATACCTTGGCGAAATGGTTTCAACCATTGAGACGCTCCACAGACAAAATTGAAACAAAAAAGTTGCACTGGCAGCGCAGCGATCATTTACACTACATCTCCATCCTAGCCTTTACATTGATTCATAGTACGTTCCAGATGGCCTATCCTTCTGCTGTTCAGCATAATCGGGTGTACGATAATCGTGGAAAACAAGGGAGGTTGAGAAGGTCCCATCGGATATTAACTCGAGACCAGCTATGGAAGCCCCAGAGTTATCCAGGGACCACAGCGATAGCGCCAACGTGTTTGTCGAGGATCGCCGAAGAACACTAGTGGGTAAATGTCAATGACACTATAACTAAGATAATTTCGTGCGAGATGGATATCACCTTGCGGGAAGAACGAAATCTGTTTGGGGACTAAGTACATACCAGTCAGGTCTCCGGAATATCCTCTTTAAAGTGAACTCACCCAATGTTATTGATGTACTTGCCAACTTGCCATCCATTCAGGTAAATCTGAACTCTAAAGTTCGAGCTAATATCGCTAGGTATTATAGACAATCGGATAGGGAAGTCGACACCATCAGGAACGGGCTAAAGCATATCAGTTCAATGGCGTTCGATATTCAGTCGGCAAACATTTACCAGGTCGAATGTCGTGCGATAGAAATTGATTCCAGCGCGTGAGAGGCCACCACCGGAGAGAGGCGTATCATTTTTCCATTCAACGTCAGGGTACCCAGGTAGGTGTGCACCAATTCTTTCTGCATATAAACCCCCTTCGTTCAAATATCCTCGGAAGGTGTCGGGCGTATTGGCCGCCCCGCCTTGATTTCCTTGTAGCCTCCACGATGTGAAGGTCGCATTTCCACCATCAATAGCATACCCTCGTATTCCTCGAGGCTCTTTGCCACCATTTGCTAGAGATTGTTAGATCAGGACGCATAGGGCGGCCGGGGCAGGCGGAAGACGTACTACTAGTTTCAGAGATGCTTTATTAGACCGTGTCAGAGAGTTCTACTGTCCTCAGCATACTTAGATACAACATACCCAGTGTGATCTATATGGCGCAATAATGTGAGCCTTCGAAAAGACATAGAATAATTGCAAGCAGTATACCTTGAACAACAACGAGCACGTTATCCTCCCCCACACGGAGTGTATTTTCAGGAATAGCCCAAGAATCCTCTGACAAGCTCACGGTCGAGTTTCCCTGGCCCGATCCAAGGAAGACACCATTAAGCCACGCAGTATATCCGCCAGCAAACCCATATTGAACTGCTAGCCTCACTGTGGTCTCGTCTCCGGACGCTTCGAAATGTCCTCGGAAGATCAAGTTCCCGCCATAAAATCTAGTAAGATCATTACCGATCGTTGGCAATTCATGGCATTTGTCATGACTTACCCGTATTGCTGCGAATAGAGCACGACATCACCATACAAAGGAGGAAGGTTTGTGTACTGCAAACGAAGGCTCCAGTTAGCGATCTCGGGTTGATGAGAAAGCGTCTTACGTTGGTGGATCGAATGTCAGCTAGAACAAATTGAGAGTCGTCAAAATCTGGCTCAATCTCAGGCAGGCTTGAGTGATCCCAATCAATATATTGTTATGCGAAAAGAGTGTTCCCATCCCACCTGCCCAAAACTTTCCAGTCGTCGAGAGTAGGCAAGCTGATGTTGTCATTTGCACCTTGAATAGTAGCCACGAACGATCCACGAGATGATTTAGATATCGGTATATCTTTGCCATTCCATGACAACTGAGATATAGATGATGGAGCAATGAACTCGACATAAGTGGTACCATTGAGATCTCCGGTCTGGGCATGAAGCAGCGTAAAATGGATGACGGGTAAGCAATACTTCAAAATGACTGACTAGTTCTAACGTGTTTTGGCTTAAACTTGATGAACGTAGAACATATGGTCCTCCAACGAGAACACTAAACCATATTTAGATCACTGAGTAGGTGAAAAGATGTCAGAAGACTGACATTTCGTTCGTTCCAATCGAAAAGAAGTTCCCGAATGTACCACTTCCTTCTATGATTGGAGCATGCCATTGGTACGCAGTCGCCTTGTCCAGAAGTATGACCACGAATTTATTGCTTTGCAATTGGATGGGAATGAATTGAGATCCATTTAAGGTGTACTGTAACGTCAGTCTACCGTCAGAGAGAGTCGCCGTAGCTCCAGGGGCATTTTGGAGATTCGTTGCTTTGAGTTCAGTTGGCAGTAAAAATGCGGTTTCTCCTGTCTGGCCCTCCGGCGCGTATAGGACAAGATAGTCCGTATCACCAATCCTATCGGAGATCTTAGCCTGAGAAAAATCCTTGCCACCAGGAGCGATACTTACGTCGTCCACGTCATAATCCTAAAGAGAGGGTTAACATCGCCATGAGCTACAGAAGATGAGATACATACTCAGCAGTTGAGTATAGTATAGTCGTCGAGCTCCTTCCAAACACATAGTCGGTCACAATTATTTTACTCTCCCGTCCATTAAATGTCAACACGCCAGTTTGAGGTATCAGCAAAGACCCTTGGGAAGTGTTTACACGAATCTGCGTAGTAGTCAGCTCCGTCGATCTGCAAGTACGTGAGCATAGCGATCATTCAAAGAATCTGTGTGTACTATACGTGGAGTCGTTATGACGGGTTACGTAGAACGCAGCACCGGTATTGGAATTGCGCAATTCCGCTGTGTGAATCAGCGAGGATGTTGTATAGTTGGTGCCATTCGCTATGAGATCCGACGACAGTAGGTCGCGAGAGACACGCAGGAATAGCCCTGTGGGGATGTGATTCAAGATGCCCTCACGGAATCAGTGACTATTGGAGAGGACGAACCCTGTAAACGCATTTCGTTCATCTTAGTGTTAGCGACGCGGTTCTCGTTGATTCCTGGACGGAATAAGTGCTGTGCTCAAACGCAAATAGATAAGCAAACCTCCGCCATAATCATATGAGGTATATGAAACCTGTTAACGAAATTATAGACACAGATTAAAGATGCGAGGGGCGCACTCACTGGCGCCGCGGTCTGTCCCCAGTTTGTACCTCCGAACAGCATGTATATGTCTTGTGAGCATCATCAGAAGAGTGGAATTCGGTCAACACACCGCAACTCACTCAAGATGGTGGCCGTTTGCGCGCTACGCGAAATTGCGCGTTCAGTTGACAAAGAAAGAGAATCAGGAATGTGAGACTTGCTAGTTTTCCTTGTAGAAGACATCCTCTGATGTCACAAATTAGTATCATTACCGATGTTAGTGGCGGCAACCGGTACCGAAAGTAGCATTGGTGAGATCATTCGCTGCAGAGAAATATATCACAAAGTGTCAAGATGGAAAAGTTTCCACACACAATATTTCTCGTATCCTGTACCACCCCGAGGCGTAACAGAACCCCACTGCAATAGGAAGCCTCCCCCAAACTGAATTACAATGATGAGTCAAGGAAGAAGTACCCATCTACGGTATCATACCTCAGCGAGACATAAAGGATTACTTGGGGCAACAGCCTCGTGCGCGGAGTAATATATCGACTGAACCTGCGCCCAGCGATTAGAGCCTTGGGGATAAGAGTCGCCGCTTGCATCAGATAGTGAGCTTCCTGGCGAGCAAAGCACATGAAAGATATACCAATATATGTTAACACGCCCAAGACCAGGACGATCGGGTGAGAAATTTCTGTGACGTAATAAATACGCGAAAAGAGCGAAACAAGCAAGAGAAGGTACCCTGCCTGTCCAGCATGCTGGTCGTTATGAGTCGTGGCTATGATTGTGAACATGAGAGTAATCGGCTTATGAAAGAAGTGCCGACATACGCATTACAATACCGTTGTCCCTGTACAAGTCGATGATAGCTTGCATGTATTCATCATTGCTTGCACTTTCAGAGAATTCATTTTCGGCTTGGACAAGGATGACTAAATGGATTTGACATGAACACAAGTCTTCTTCAGTTAGCTTGGCGCTTACTGGGTCCTCCATTCGTAATCTGGTTCTTTGCAATTATCTTGGATATCGAGGTCAAATAAGGCGTCCAAGCTGGTACAGCGCATTTAGAACATGGCTTCTGAAACCGAAGTCGCATGCCTTTGACGCACCTTCAGTATAACTTGGATTGTTCGTGCGGAGGTTGCCTGCGATATTCCCTACCCAACCAGGAAACCCTCCACCCGTAGTTTCTCCGTCTATGCAATGACATCAAACAAATCCAGGACGTATGAAATCCTTCTTACTGATATACGGTCCGGGCCTGATCAAAAGAATCAACAGAGGCCAAGAAATCAAAACATGCTGACAGACCTCGCAATCATCCAAAGACCAGCCTTCTTCGCTTGGTCAATGAATCCCTGTATATCCCTGTAGGTTCCTTCTTCAAAATCCCCTCCGCCATCATTGGTATCGGGTGTAGGATAATGAAGAGCCCAGTTGACATAGAACGACACGGTATTGAACCCGTTCGCTTTGACCTTTTGGAAGATGTCGGCCCAGATAGCTGGATCACCTGGGATCCTCCATGGATGGACTTCCGCTGACAAGATAAACACTCGTTGTCCATGAATTGAAAGCGAATAAGGGTCCCAAGTGACTGCGTCCGTAAGACCAGTGGAATTTCGGCGAGAATGTGTGTGAAGACATTCGACGAAGGTTGTTGGATTACAGATTAGCAAGAGAGCCAAAAGCAGATATACGAGCATCTTGCAAGAGATCTCGAGTCCGGGTTGACGAGAATGAAGCAGACATCGGACGCGGCTTTTATATGGTCAGATGGGCCTGTCTTGATGTGAGAGCCCTCGCTTAGAAGAGAAGTAGATGTAATCCGTACAAGCAACACATGATGGTCAAGAACTTTTTTTCGTGATGGGTACGACGCGCGCCATGCAAGCAAAAGGTCATCTTGAGATGACCGGTCCGCACTTGCCCGTCACTTTCTCCGAGCCTTCGGCACGTGGACCAAAAGAGGCACACAGCAGCGTTAGAGAGTGCTGGTCAAAGGCGGACAACAAGCACTCAAAATTTCTTGCAGTTTTTCTCAGGAGCAATCAATTCAAAGGTCTTTTATAAACTGGCTAGACTTCTATACTGACATTCTGGGGTAAGTAAAAGTGCTCCGTTCGACGTCTGGCTAATGCGGATTTTGTTCCGCAATTATCACGCCATACCCCATGTATACGCGGTCCACAGATACACACAAGAGAGTCAGAGGAAGACCTGGGCGGGAGATAAGTGGCCGGGGAAGGAAGAGCTATGTGAGAAACGTACAGCGAGCCTGTCAACCGAGGAAGAAAAGAAAGGGATTATGTCGACCAGTCTTCGGTATCAATCGGGTTAATAGAAATCTCGAAGCTAAGGAACGAAGACACGAACGAAGTGATGAAAGAAACCCGCCGGTGGGAAATTTGAGAACAAAAGGCGTAAAGACGGTCGTAAATACTTAAATCTGTAGGGACACCGTGAGTCAAGGTCAGATAAAACAAATGTGTGACTCACCAAGGGAAGGGGCTTAGTATTAATTTCTGCGCGTTATTCTAGTCAGTGGCGATATGCAAAGAAGATTAAGAGTAGCGCACGTTCAATGGGCGTAAGTAGAGCCAATGGGGCCAAACTTGATGTTGGAGAAAATGACTTGTGAATTGCCGGACTGCGACTCGACATCGTTAGGCTGGCCGGAAGTCGTAGCGCATGGTCCGCGAGAGATACCGGGTTGGGATGCAGGAGCGTCGGTGGGGTAGTTACTGTCGAGCCACAACATGTTGACAGCGTGATCATCCCAGATACTCATGACTAGAGCCATGCCGGCGCTGAATGCATCGCCCATAGCAGCAAGTCCACCCCTGGATTCAAACGAGTTGGTGTCGCCGAAAAGCGCCTTCTGGTCGTTACAGAAGGAGTCGGTAATCGAGTTGTACTGGGTGAGGCCGGAGAACTTGGAATTGGAATTCTGGATGACTTTGCCGTTCTGGACATAGAGACGGCGGATTTCGTGGAGGGTGCCGGAGGTGGTATTGTCGGAAGTGAGGAATTGGGTGACGACGGTGAACTTGGAGTTGGTGTTGACAGTCAAGCCAGGCCCAAGGAATGTCTCATCGCCCATACGCCACGAGTTGAAGTCGCAACCATCCTTGTCGCAAACTCCATCGTATCTCGCATCACCAGCTCCACATTGGGTACCCGTGCACCTCGTCTGGCCAGTAATGCCCGAGCAGACATGAGGAGTGAGAGCAGCGGCTTGGGAGTTAGCTTCCCAGATATCCATCTCATTGCAGCAAGTGCCATATTCTCCCGATCCAGCATTAACGTCGCTGTCAGAAGGCGCCCAGTTCAGAACGTTGGCCTAAACATTGACGATGAGCTAAAGAGAACGACGAGAAAGACTGGAAAACTTGCCTGTCCGTTGATGAACTTGATGTCTTGCGGACACTGGGTATCGCAATAGCCAGTTCCATACTTGGCACCAGCCTTGTTGGTAGGGAACCTGGCCATTCCGCCATCGGCGTCCATCTGGACGAAGTACAGAGCACCGTTGAGACCGCAAGGGAGGCCGGTCATGTCGACGTCGAAGGTGAATTCCTGGTTCTTCATGTTGAACATTTGGTACTTGCTGCCGCTTGAGTCGAGCAAGTACACGCGCGAGCCGATATTGGTGGAGTATGGTCCGTGGGTGACGAACTTCAAGGTGAGCGCGTTGCCGCTGGTCGTAATACCGTACGTGCCAGCATAGTCGGCACCGTCCAAAGCGCAGTTGGCTGCACAGGTGGTGGGATCGGGGCAGAGAGACGTGTCCCACTCGTTGCCGGTGTAGCAATTGGTGGCACTCCCAACCTGATGTGTCCAACGCCAGTTGGAATCGAGTGTAACCGCCCTAGACTGAGTCGTACAGCTGCCACCCGCTGAACATTGTTGAACTTGGAGTGTGGGATGGTTCTCCGCTGTTAGAGTCCCGACTTGTTGGCCGTAGACAACAGCGGCGAGAGCGAGGGAGAGGAGAGCGACCTTGGGAAACATGCTGGAGGTTTGCTTGACAATTTACTAGCAGTGGTGCGGTCATCTTTTATACAAGAACGATTGTGAAAAACCAGTTGCCAGCGCGTTCATGTTGGCCAGCTGTACGCCAAGTCTTGGACCTTACGAGGTAAGATGACGCTAAATGATACCGAAAAGTGTCCGGCACGAGAGGCGACTTCCGAGGTGTCTCCGCACTTGGTACGTTAAGCGTTTGGATTTCCCTACCGAATTCCTGAGCAGTGATCTTGGGCCGGAAATCGGGCCGTTCTGCGAGGTAAGTTGATACTCATTACTGACTTGAGCTCCACCGTCACTCTCAGTTACCTACCTTCAACTGTTCGACGCTCCACCGATAGCGATTAAGAGACGACATCCCCGTCCCGGGAAAACCTGTCTGTCATCGAAAGTATTGCTCTGAATGCCCCATGACCAGTTTGACCGGCATTAAAGGCAGAACATGAATGGATTTCTTGGTACGACCACCTAAGAATAAGGTACCCATCACGATTCTTGCATCCGTGTCCCGTTAATAAGATCGACCGTCGGATAAATGTATCTAGAGGCTAAATCCCGGACATGGTCATCTGGCAAACTAAGATTCAGCACAAACACCAAGACTAGAGAAATCATACTAAATGGCCCTAGGAATGCATCAGATTGCTATCACTATGAATCACAACTCTAGCGAACAGAAACCTTTTGCCGCTGGAATTTGATGGACAAGGACGAGGAGACTATCCTGCACGACGCATGAGTTTGATGGTACGCATACCGGGCAAGCTTGCCCTCCCTGGTGAAGTTTCTGGTCGAGAAGAGAGGCCGAGCAACGTCATACCTGGATATGCATTGAGTAACATGGAAGAGTCTCGGGTGATGCTTGGTCGAGAATGAATAGTCGTTGGCTATCACAGAAGACCACATATATGATATATACGAAGGTGCACAATATCACCGTGTCCATCACGTCGAGGAAGATCCTAAACGGCTTCGCTCATGGCCCGAATATTTACCAGAGGCGCACCAGGGTTTGGTTATAGAAACACTCGGAGAGATATTCAAACGTTGGCATGACGAATACTGGCATCTGTGTAGCGAATGAGCATAGGACGATAACGAATGACCGGCAGGTCGAGACATTCAAGACCTACTATAGATATCATTGTATGAGCGAGTAAGTAGGAGGTGAGTTCTGGCATGGTCCAATATTCATTCTGGTATAGACGCAACTTTCAGAAGCGGGAGTGTCATTAGAATGTTGGGAAAATATCCATTCACACGAAAAATGGACAAGGTACATCTATTGCACCGTCGATGGTAAAGGCCACGCAAAGCAAGACGTATGTAAGGGGAGTCAATCAAGATGGCGGTCCGAAGGAACTCCGGAAGATGCCGTTAAACTGCAAAAATTAAGTTTCAGCCACCGACTTACCTAAGCCTCACATTATTTCCTCGCACAAGATCCTTCAACGACATCGACAAAACCGACAACAAAATGGTGAGCTCGTCATCTACTATGTTGCTGACCTGTAACTTAATTACCATGCCTATAGGCCGACACGAAGGCGACGCCCACCAACCCTATGAAGGAGCCCCGGATTGACAAACTTGTCATCAGTACGTCCTTGGTACTGAGCAAGTGAAGCATTGTACTAAATTACTATCCTCGCAGACATCTCCGTTGGTGAATCTGGTGATCGTCTGACCCGTGCATCCAAGGTCTTGGAACAGCTCACTGGTCAAACACCAGTCACCTCCAAAGCCCGTTACACCGTCCGTACCTTCGGTATCCGTCGTAACGAAAAAATTGCCGTCCATGTAACGATTCGGGGCCCCAAGGCTGAGGAGATTTTGGAGCGTGGCTTGAAGGTGAAGGAGTACGAGCTGAGACGAAGGAACTTCTCCGAGACGGGAAACTTTGGTTTCGGTATCCAAGAGCATATCGACTTGGGGGCTCGGTATGACCCTGGTATTGGTATCTTCGGTATGGACTTCTACGTGGTGATGGGACGTCCTGGTGCTCGTGTGGCAAGGCGGAAGCAGAAGAAGGCCCGCATTGGCTTCACCCACCGTATCAAGAAGGACGATACGATGGCATGGTTCAAGCAACGATTCGACGGCATCATCTTGGTGAGGCGGTATATCCTTGTTCTCTGATTCAATTTGCTCATTGGCATCGTGTTTACAGAAATAAATGTTTTCGCCTCTTTGCTCTACTATGCCTTATGATACATATGCTCGTGTGTTATATTGCATTTTCATTCATCAAGCCACACATCGGGTAATGCGTGAGACTTTAGAGGAACCAGAATTTTAGCCAGCAAGTGGTGGCACTGGCGATTTCGCATGTACGGCGAAAGCCTGTTTAAACTGAGTTTATCTTTCATCAAGTGACAATCGTATGCGTTTAAGGAATTTATGAGTGACGAAAAGGTACTCCCATTTTACCCTATTATTTTCTTCAAATTTTCTTCATGCTTGGCATCAACCATCAACTGGAGATCAGGTGCATCCCAGTTACACCTACCATGAGAAATTATCTACAGTAGACCTTTTAAGATAAGTTCTTCGATGCTGTGAGTAAGATTCGACAGTTGCGTGCTGCAGGCATCGCGATGGATTAACCAAAGGGACGTCGTTCGAAGGTAGTAGCCATAACGTCCACGGAAATCTAAAAAATGACGAAAAGCACAAGCCTCTTAGCCTCAGATTACCCGAAAACCATATTCACTATTTAATATTTAAGATGTTAAGTTAATACTATGCTAGTTATACATTACAATGTGCCGACGAAACGTGTCTTTCGTGATATAAATTCTACATGATACATATTAGATGTCCCAAAGATCCCCAAGGCCCAAGAGAAAAACGTGGTGAAAATATCACAAGCAAGCGCTATTCCTCCGCTGCAACAGCAGCAGTTTTGCGGCGATGCTCCGCGAGGTGCAGCATATGTGTAAGACTTCTTTCCAGTACAGGTTTCGTAAGAACACTATGAGCAAAGACGTCAACCTTCCGTGAAAAGGTAGAGGAGAAGAAAACTCACTGATCGACGCCAGCTTCAAGATATTCCTACAGAAAGAAATAATCATGAACGTCAAAAAACTGAACAAGAAAAAGAAAGCTGACCTTTTGATCAGTAATCAAAGCATTACCTGTGAACGTGGAAAAATTCATCAGTAGGCACACACAATTATGAAAGAAGTTGGCGTACCAGTAACTCCAACAACGAAATCACGCCTCCCGACCTCCCGCAGATGCGACACGGTCTTTAACCCCGACATTACTGGCATCTGATTGTCCAAAAACACCACCATAAATCTCTTTTGTGTCGGAGGAGTCAAGTCTTCCAAGATAGGCACCGAGTTATCGCTAGCAGGCGTTTTTGTCACGGGACTTCGTCCTAACAAAATCTCAAGCGCGACTTCCCCATTCTCCGCCGTCGTCACACAGCAGCCTAGTCGCTCCAGCATTCGAGTCATTAACCGGCGCGTCAGAGCATCGTCATCTACGACGAGGACTTGGTATTGGTGGAACAGAGCTGAACTCGAATTCATTAGCGACCCTCGAGTGATAGAAGGCGACGGGGGGTTAGCTGGCGGTGACTGCTGGGGGTCGAGTACGAAGGACTGAGGACTAGGTAGAGCGATAAAGTTTGGTCGATCCCGTGATGTCTGTTCCGTTACTGTCCCGTCAGAATTATTCTGTTCGAGGGGAGGTGGAAGGACAATTTGAGATGAGGGCGAGTCGTCCGAGTCCTCATAAGCTCGTGGGAACTCCGTTCCTGTTGAACGATCTCCGATGGTCCTCGTTGGCACAGGTGAATGGGAGTCATATTTTGCGATGCTTAATTCAACGCTACCACCTTTGAATACAAGTCAGCTACAGACTGTCATAATGACGTATCAAGAAAAAGTAACATACCTTGATTCATAAGCCCATGTAGCGCCGAAGCAGAACGCATCGACGGAGAAGTTGGCGTGGCTCTGATGACGTCCGTCCCCTCGACACTCGCTTTCGCTGACTGCAGCGAGTCTTCACCGGCTCTACTCGTGAGTGTGTACATGTTTATGAACGATGGACCTGGAGTCCCAGGGACAGGCTCCTGTGCCGGCTGCAAGACTTTACGTCCCACGCCAAGAGGAAGTTCCACCCAAAATGTTGATCCTTGTCCAACTTTTGAGCAGACACCCAGGCGACCTCCACTAAGCTTCACAATGCGGCGTACCAAAGCTAGACCAAGACCAGTTCCTTTACCACCTAATGGCCATCGTTATTCCTGTACACTTCAAGATGCAGAGCGTGAAGCATACCTTGCAACCGTCCCTGTTCTGTCTGCGTGAAGGCAGCTGGGGCAGTTGATCAGGAGAGGGGACCGATAATAAAACATAATACTTACAGAAAAGTTTGGAATTGGTCATATCGTGACTTGGTATCCCAATTCCTGTATCCGTGACCTCAATTCTGACCACGATCTTCTCTCTCTCGAAACAACGTTGCGCTCCGCTAAGTTGCTTGTTATGCTCCTCAAGTTCCTTCACCGACAACGAACGCGTGTGTTCAGTCTTTTCATGCTCCTTGTCCAACGACGTCTTTCTCGAGTATGACGCCTTAGTGTCATCTTCGCCATCTGCATCAACGCTCGGCTCCGGGAGAATGAGCCGCGTCGAAATCTTGAGTTTTCCACCTTTCGGTGTGAATTTACACGCATTACTTTAAAGAAAACATCAATGTGAATAGTGTGTAACTATAAGATACTCACCTCGCAAGATTTGTGACGATTTGTCTCAACCGATTTTCATCCCCAGCAACTAAGCCCATTGCTAATTCACCGCTTGGATTATCCCTCAAGAGCAACTCGATGTTCTCGTCACTTTCACCAAGAGCTTTATACTCGGCTCGCCTAGCAAACTGCACGAATGTGTAGATATGATCAGTACACGCGACCGTAGCTGAGATAGAAGGGCATACATCATCAATCTTCATGTCCAGGTCTGTTTCGAAGTCTAATTCGCGAGCATTGGTGGCGAGTTCCAGCGTTAAAAACATTGATCGCAAAACTTGATGAAACGCATACGGCTGCAGAGTGTAAGAAGTTTGACTGCACTGTTGGCCAAGGACGTACCCTCATCAGAACTTCGAATTTACCGCTGTCCATCCGATTACTGTGAATAAAATTATTCAATACCATAAACAGTTACTATGTTTCTGAAAGGAGCTTACAAGTCCAAGACATCGTTGAGAACTGCATTCAGGCATCAGTAACGGAAGCAAGGAAACATTAATAATGCCATTTACTTGCCTTTCGACATCTGACTAAGGCTGCCTTCAAGAGCATTGAATTCTAACAGCTGACTCCTCGGAACCGTTCCGGATGCATCCATATTCTGTACCGCCAAGACTAATTCGGATACAAATTAGCGCTGCGACAAAGTAGGACTGTAAAAGACTCACTAGCCGTATTCAGAGGAACGCGGACCTGTAAAGAAACAGTAAGGAAGACAGTAGATGTGGGAAATTGCAGACTTATCATGGAAAACATAACTGGTGAGACGGTACTTCGAATCTGCCGCCTTCCGTTCATTCAATTGGGCCTTAGTGGTCTTGTGTACCTGCATTTTTAGGCGTATCCGCGTCATATGCAGTCGTCGAGCAGACATGTCTCGCTGGTAGTGCATGTATAACAGAAAACTCTGGAACGCCAAGAAGTTGATGATATCTGGGAGCAGGATGAGATTTACAATAAGAAAATTGGCGAATTTCGCACTTCGATACCACGCTGTGTGGTGAGGGATGATCAATATGGTGGAAAAAATGAGAAAGGAAAGTGCGCCAATCATAGCGGGGAGGCGCCCAAGATTAAGACCGAATAGTGCGACCGTCTGCAGAGCAGATGTATAGCTGTGAGCTGTTAGCGCCGATTTAGTCACGATTCATTTATTAACTTACTAGAATGTCGATAAGAAGTCTTTGCTACCGCAAGTAAATGCGTGCACATCGTGGCTATAGTAACCACAAAGATATACAAATAATATTTGATAGAACGACCTAGGCGACGATGAGCCGGTACAATTATCAGGGGAGGACGGCGACACGGACCAGGACCAGGCAGATACACAGATGAAACACTGAAAAAATAGCGAATATTTGAGGGGGAAATCGTACAGACAGAGCACAAGGATGGGGAATGTTAGGACAGGGCCGATGGCGAAATAGAATATCTATGAATGGATTCAAATCAATTCAAAGGAGATAGACGTGGATCCACTAACCTTGTCGGCGAGAACGGTGGGCGTAGGGATGGACAACACGGCCATCAACCAATTCCCAATAAAGAATATGGACGCCCATAGAGCCAGACTTTTTGAAACTTCCCAGACCTCCTTTTCATAATCCAATTCCACGACAGGATTCTCGAAACGAGGATCAAAAAAATCTCGAAGACAACGCCACAGTCGCCATCTGATGAAAACGAGAGGCTTGCAAGAGGCCCAAAATCCCGCCCGGTGCGATGCGGAAGTACTGTTGCGTTCCTCGAATTCCCCGAAGCCACTGGTACTGTCGGCGACATCGGAAGAGTGTGAAGAGCTGGCGTACTCTTCCGACCAACATCGGTCAACCACAATCTCATCAATCTCATCCTTCTCGTCCTCAAGAGGTGGACTGAGGTCAAGGGGGTAGTTCACGGCCTGGTCAAGGGCATCCATCATTGAGCGTGAGGTCGGCGGGGCCAGTCGACGCCTAAAGTGTTTCAATAACGCCTTGAATGGCTTGAGTATCGTTCTTTGCCTTGCACGCGGCGTCGAAAGGACAGGTATGGGGAGGGTACCCGATATCGTTTTGTCGTTGGAACCGGCATTGGCGACATCCTCTGCCCACTTGGAGGAGTGCGCCTTCGACCAGAAGGACATGGAAGTGGATTGCGAAAAGCGGCGCTGCGCTCCCAAGATGGAAATGCGGTACAAAACTAGGACAGGGTGTTAGGTAAGCGGGAATGGTTCATATGTAATTTCCACATATAGAACTACACTTTCCATGAATGGGGGTTTCAGGAACACATTGTTGCCGCCGCGCCGACGCGACTCTCCTGCCTCTTACTTCATTGATATGCTCGTTCTGGACTCAAATACACTCAGTAGGACAGTGTTATTGCCCCTCGATGGGACATGATACTTCTTGGCTAATTGTCGCTCAGTAAGCACCGGAAGATTCGGAACCGATGCTGCTGTTAATCTCTATTACCATTACTGCCTTTCAGCGACGTCCCGCCTTGGCCAATTCATACTGTTACCTTTTGAAACTGTATCTCCTGAGGCCCGATGACACTGTTGCTGAATTGGTCTCACCTTGTTCGGGTCGACAATTTGCAGCCTTAAACATCATGTACCGACGGATCGTCATTGACTCTTGATACCGACGGACAACACATCCCAACGGCAGTTAACACAGCAGGAGTTTCAAAACGACTAGGTTCGCCTCCCCTGACAGCATATTATTATTAAACCTACGGTCCTTTCGGCACGCGAACCAACCGCTTAGGTCCCGTTGCGAACAGTTTCCCAAAGTTACCGTTCACTGCGCGCAGAGGCTTGGAAGAGCGTTCCTCGGCTCGTTTCCGCTTCAGTCCCTGGGGTACTTGCTCGGAGCTGAACAACGGTCCTGGCATGCCCTCAAAGTCTCCGGTATCACTATCTTGTTGAACGCAGTCGGATGTCAGGGATCGATGAGGGGAATGAGGGCCAATGGCATCGTCAAGGTCAATCTTGCGAAGGTGTGAGCTATACGTTTTCGTATGAGAACAAAATGTCTACCTCATTTGAAAGGACGACAGGCTGCTCGGCAGTTTTTTGGGTCTTGAGCTCCTCAATTCGTGCTTTGTATCGATGGATTCGGTTCTAAAGCGGATTGAGTAATCGAGGAAGAAACAAAATCTAGTGACTACACCTTCTGTTCAGTGATCGTTTGCCTGTATTGCACGATTTGGGTATCCTTTGCCTTCATGCTCGTCCCCAAGGCTTCGATAGTCCTTTTTTGTCTGGCATCATTTGCTTCCAGCGAACTGTTTCTCTCCTCCAATACGGCATTATCAGATCTGAGACTCGACATGCTTTCCTCGTACTCCGTTGTCTTCTTTATAGCTTGTTCTGCAAAGAATAGAGCCCTTGTCTCTCTCTAACTCGACCTCTCGGTGGCGAGTTGCTGCTACTTGTTGGGCCAACGCATGGTCTTTAGTCATCTTCTGAATCTCTCGGCGTTTCGCATCCAGTTCTGCGAAAGCAGGCGCGATACGATCCTTGAAGTCTTCAACTGCTCGTAAGAGTGCTTCCTACTGTCATTAGCTTCATAGAAGGTATGGCAAAGGCACCGCACGAACCGCAAGATCCTGATCACACCGCAAATCCTTAGTAGCCTGCTCAATTTTCTTTCCCGCCTTGGCTACACTGACAAGTTTCGCATTGGCATCCATCTCTGCAAGTCCTGAGATGACGGTGGCCGCTCGTGGAACATATGATATGTTGAGATAGATCCGTCTCTCGTCGCCGCGTTTGATCTTCTCGCGACATTCAGGGCAGGTTGGTCGTGAAGTTGCTGCCACGTATTCATGCAAACATGTTGCACAAAAACTGTGTCCTGTAACATGATTATCAGCCTCCAAAGGTCAAAGGAAATGACAGTGAACGACCGACCGCACAACAGGGACCGCATGAGTGAAATAGCATTCTCTTTCAAGCATATCGAGCAGTAACATACGAACTGTTCCATAATATAACTGTAGTAGTGTCGGAATACCTCAACGTTTTCAACAAAGAAAGCTATAAGATAACCAGTACCTCGATCAAATTCTGCCGACAGCAGCAAATTCTGAGACAGCAGTGCCTAGTTCAACTAATGTTTCGCGTAGGAGCCAGATTGACGAGCTCTCAGAACTCGAAGTCCAAGAATCGACGAGGTGATGGAAGCTGGTGGTCAAAGTCGCGTTTGTCACGTGAGAAACCCTGCGCGCAATTCTGCTTGCTTCTGTTTGCCACCAACTTCAGGCACCTTCCTCGCGAGTCTACTTTCTGGCCTCTGCATTTATTTTCACTAACCACAAGTTTACCTTCTACTAGGACGCTACGGTAGCGGTTCCGACTCTGAGACTCTCCATCCTCTTGATCCTAATCCTCTAGTTTCTTGGTCCTATCCCCTTGGATCTGTCTATTAAGTATCGTAGGGGGACGTGTGAACTGGTTTGGCGCTGTTTGACAGGCTAATTAGTGCGTTTTAGTTTTTGCCTTGGTCCTAGACCTCGTTGTGAGTGCATCAACCAGTTATACTTTTCATTCTCAGATTTTTCTCTAGATGGAATCTGATGTAGAAGCACTTTTCTTGACTGGACGCTACACGCTTGTTAGGGACCTTTTGCTCGAGTTATACCTACTTCCAGCCTTTCAGTCTCTCCCCAGCGTCAATGAAACTCCCAGCGATGACTCTCAGGAAAGAAAGGATAGAGTCTACCACGGCTGAGATCGAGACCTCCTGACTTTCTCAGATGATAATAATAACCGAAAGAAATGCTGGAAATACTTCACGAAGAGTATCACGCGCTAACGAAAGCAGTTATTTTTCTCATGCGAAGTCTCCCAACAGATTCTCAATGATATTTCTCATGGATATCTTCTCTCAGTGCCTGTATAACCCTCTACCCTATCTCGAAGACCGACTTCTCTACTGTCGTCATCTTTATGGACTCTATGTCCCAGGTGCTACTGAGGCTGAGCTGCGTAAGCTTAAGGCACAAGGCGCGGACTTCAGACTATCGTGAGTACATATTGATATTTTTTGTAGCTGTTTGACTGAGGTAACGATTTTTCATTGATTCTAGAGAAACGGAGTAAATCCTTCGTTGTACCGCGGTTGAGTGCTATGAAGGTCCTGTTCTTTCTCGTTAGCGAGGCTCCCGTTCCGCGGAGTACTCTCTAACATTCATAGAGTGCTGTCCTGTTAGGTCATCATTGACGGAAATGCCCTGAATGGTGTTCTCCCTCCTGTTAACTGTTCTGCTCCAAGTCGGGAAGAAAAACCCAAGGAAACGTTAGTAGATCCCAAAAAAAAATCTGTTGTTTTCAATTTCAAATTGTCATTCGCAGGTACGATTTGATCTACTTGATGTCGCGCCGCGGACCTTCGCAACCCCGATTAAGGCAGTAAACCTGGAGCGCAGAACTTTGTAGCCTCCTCCGTAAGTCCTCCTGACAGTTTGGTTCTCCGATCCACGGAAAAGGTGGTGTTGCTAAGCAATTCTCTCTATCAGGATTTTACTTACAATATCACAGTTCGGTTTCCGGGTATGTGTATATTACCATTCACGATGTTCTGCGCATCACTTCAAGGACACTTGAATGCCATTTATTGACACCGACTTATTCAAAGTGATCAACGGAGCACTGTCGTAAGGCTGCGTGCCACATCCCTCCGACATGGACTTAGCGATTGAATTGCTAATGTCTCTATGATTATGACATTGCAGTTACCGGTAATCAACTGGAGTCCGAGTTCCGATCTAATGTCCCAACCCTCTCCACAGGTCGCGCTGGCTTACCCACTCAGTATACACTTCGGGGAGGCTGTATACTCTGAAGGGCAATTATAGGCCGGCCTGGAAAGAGGGTGGATTCGGGGAGAGTAGCACGATTTCCCATACATAACAAAATGAATGGTTGATACCCTCTTCGATCCGCTGTTGTTCCCACTGTAACCGGCGCGGTGCATTGCAGTGCGTGATGCAACATCGGTTTGAATGAATAATGAGTATAGTTCTCTGCTATCTATCATTCGAGATCGGAGAATAGTTTCATTTGAATCTGCTTCATATGGGATCAGATTTTACCATGCGTGGAGGCACACAACTGAACTAGTTGTTTTCCAAGTATGCTCGTACGGAATTCACAGGAACTCACACGGCCGTATCGCCAAGGAGGTAGAGGTCGCCCGATGGATCTTACGTGGATTTTATGTTTCCACGGGCCTAGACCGAAAAGGTCGCGTTGCTCCGAGGCCGATATATTTCAAACCGTTGACCTAATCCGTCTTCTCGGCTAAGGTCAAGAGTCATCCAGCCTTTGTGGATTACCTCTCGCACCATCGCCTGAGAGAAGAAACATGACATTGATAACTCCTCGGTTACGTTCGGAAAGGCCGTCTGCCTGTTCTGTCCGCGATCTTTCGATCTTATAAAAGCGTTCACCCTAACATGGCCCCTTCCTCAGTCCTTTCACCGACATACTACTACATCCACTCTCATCATGCCGTCTTGCAGCATTTGCATCGACGAACTCAAGCAACCAGTTGCATTGCCCTGTGGTACGTCCCTCTTCCTTGCCTCTATTTCGTCATTCCCTCATGCCTGCTGCAGGGCATGTGTTCTGCACCGAATGCGTATACCGCGCTGTCAATGCCATTAAGCCGTACGCTACCATACATTACTGCCCCACATGTCGAGCCCCGTACACGACTGGTGAGCCCTTTACCTGTCCCCTTCAACTGTATGTCTAAGGAGTCAATAGTGAACATCGACCCTACCCTCATCCCTGCCCACCTCCGTGCCCATATAATTCCCAGCATTCGTCGCCTCTACCTCGATGAACCTAACCCAAACATCGATTCCTCCATGGATACCCCCAAAGCAGTATCCGAATGTGCCAGGATCAGCGCTGAGAATGCTGCTCTACGGCTAAATTGCGGGTTGTGGCGACGACGAGCCGAAGTCCATGCTGCGGCGACACTTGGACTTCTAAACGTAGCTCGTATAGCTCGGGACAATGCTGTACAGCTGAAGCAGGAAAAAGATGAGCTCGAACGGCGGTACAATGTGTTGAAGAGAAAGATAGATGCTGAAGAGTGTGTTCTGTTCCTCTCGTTCACTTGTTTCATTGCTGATCAATTTCAACAGGCTATTTTCAAGCTTTTCTAGAATATCCCCCCCACCATCATCATCGTCCACATCTACTTCAACGACACCCGAACGCATATCTCGGCCGGCTATCCAGATACATCACTCGGCACGCCGTGCAACCCCGTCCAATATTCGAATCACATCGGCGCAGACAGCACAACCTGTGACATGTTCTGCATGGACGGATATTGCTAAAAACCTGAAAGAGGACGTTACATTGCCCCCTTTCAAAAGACGGCGGACTGGTACGCCGACTCTTCCTCGACTACATGATATAGATGTCGATGTCTTGCCGGCTTCTCTGTCTCGCCGTCGGACACCAGTACCCTCACCTATACCTTGTGAACGTCCACAGTCGTCCTGATGTCTTGCATTGCTCTACTTGTATGTTCTGTATTGGAATTCCTGGAGCGCTGTTCATAATCTATACCATCTTCATACTATATTATTACACACTGCATGACATCTGTATAACCAGCATCTCTCGATACATCACCACTCTATTAACTTTATTCTTGCATAACATCCCGCAAAGCCATATCTGGACTTTACCGTAAATATGTTATGTCTCCCACATGCGATGTGCGGAAAAAGTTGCGGAATATCGATCGGATCAAGGTGGCGTCTGTGGCCGTTTTTGCTCCCCTCTCGTATTACCTCCAAGACGGTCTCGAGTCTTCTAGTTCTTAAGCTCGGATTCATACGCAAGTATGGTGGTATCTACTATCTATGGCTATAATCCTGGAGACGACAGCCACTTCACCACCTCATGATAGTCATCGGACGGTGTCTACAGCAAGACGAAACACCCGAGGAAATCAAAATACTCTAGCGAAGCTTGATGGTGATGTTCAGATCGAACTCAAGAAGCAAGATGGGCCCATATGTACTTTGGATCATGGATGTCGGTGTTGCCGGTATTGCTCGCCATAGTATCGGTTTCCACAGTTCCACTGGCCCCTCCCCCCCCCCAACTCTGGGAACGCCTCGATCTAAATCTATACCTTTGGTCCAAGTATATATCTTAGTGGCTTGTCCGAACGTTTTCAGATATCAAGCCGCTGTCAAACGCCATCGATTCATCTGTTTCGATCTTCTGGATCTGTCTGTACATGCCGCGAAAGACTGGGCTTTCCATCAGACGGGACCATCCGCTACAGTATTGTCTTTTACTTGTAAGTTTGTAAGATACGCTTCTTTGTCCGCGTTAATCTCCGTCGACGCTTTCGTTCAACAAGAATACAACATCGAACCCACCTCGTTTTAAACTAGAATCCTCGCTGGGAAATGAGTATCACATTGCGGAAAGTGGGTCATCAGATTTCTCCGTCTAACGTGATGCTGATGAGGCATCGCCTCTAGATCTTCGCTGCTCTGTTGTATCTATGCGTTCGGAACTATCGCTCATGATTTACGCCCAGGTGATGCTTTATTTCTAGAACTACGATAGACTATTTTTAGTAGGAATCCCACCTGGATTTTTGGGCAGTCTCCTAGTGCACGGGTAAGAAAGTCCGACGCAGCTATTACGACTGAGCTTCGTCCGTGTCAGACGGCTTCAAAAGGGTAGAAGATCCTTGGCTTCGGTTTGTCTGTCTCTTGATCCATCGTCGTTTGCCTAGTGTTATTTTATCCACTCGAATTCTTTCAGGCTCCGAACGATCTTGTTCTAAACGATTTATGGTCCGAATGGCAAGCCCAACGTATTAGAACACTATCTTTGACTCCTTTGATCATTACATGTGTGTTTTTTCTACAACAGAGAATGGCACAGCGAGTTCAACATGTGGTGCCAAAGCTTCTCGTAGACTCATCTACAATACATTCCGGGCGAACCCGGCCCTTCTATCACGGATAATTTTGTACCCTCGCCGTCCGTGCTTTATTTTGATTCAATATTGGTTCAAGGAAGTGCTGCGCTTTGAGATGGTTACAATACCGACTGCGCGATGTGGTGTGGAGTTGCTTCGTCTTCTTTGATCAATGGCACTATTCACGAACCTTCCTAGAATCACCTTGTGTTGTTGGTGGCTGAATTTCTTCTGATCATCTTTCAAGATTTCTCCACTTGACACCAGCTAACGGGCACAGGAATTAGCCGTGAACAAACAGTAACAGTGTTTCTTGGAGCACCCGTGGCTATCGAGCTTGAGCTTAAATTTGCTCGATGCCAAAGTTGAGGACTAAACGTCATTTCCTCAAGTCTGATCGGTCCTTCACAAAGCAGCTGACTTTACTGCGCGCTTTAAGGTTAGTGGCACCTTGTCCTCGTTTTTCCGCGGCTGATCTGTTTATAGCGAATTTGACTGCACTTGTGCAGCCGTCTCCTTCAACCTCGTAAGTCTAGGATTCATGTTCAAGGTTTTCGAATATGACTTTTGGCCATACCAGAGATAGAAATGCTTGGGATGCCGCTAGCGTCTCTTAGGGGAATCTGTCACTTGTCCTCGGATTGCTCATGTCGTTGGTTATAAGTGGCTTAATGGCGCCCTTTTCGGCCTGTGCAAGTGGCTTGAAGTAAGTGTATGGAACAGGTACAAGACTCACTTTTGTGATGGGTACATGGAATCCTGTTCCCTCGGCGCCGAAGTTGGTTCCTATGCATGGGCGATGCGACTGCCAGCTCTCCTTAGCGTAGGCTACATTGGCGCGGTCATCGTAGGGGTGTTTCACGCCACCCCGAAACGCCACCTGGACGACAACGTACGGGAGTACTCGTTTCTTGCTAAGTATGTGTCACCGAGAATCGCTTGCAACATTAACTGTCCTCGGCACGTCTCGTACGCGGGTGCGAGAACTTCAAGCGGGACAACGGTAATAGGAACCATCGCTTGGAAGAGGCCGACTTCCGAGGAAATAAATTTGGGCGTACTCGCCGTCGACGGTTCAATATAGCGATACCATCGCCAGGTTAATGAGAAACCCATGTTCGCCGTACTTTGATGTTTCATAGAACTCTGATGTTGCAGCGTCAAGACATAATCCGTCACGGTCTACTTGTTGTTGACTGGCGAGGAAGTTCCGTTACGGCAAGTTATGTGATTGCATTTGACACCGGTCCACGAAGTTACCCCGACCCTGTATACGAGCAAGTACTGTCGACAGCATCCAGAGCCGCATACGACTCATTCTTTCCAATGTAACTCCAACGAGTTATGTGTATGTTCATGGTCCAAGACCAGTGCCTGTAAAAACGTAACGTCAAAAAGAATAAATCCCCGGTATCCCTGGATAGCCGCGGCAAGCCAATTCCGAGGAATAGTCAGGGTTCATCCCATCACTGCACAGCCCGCTCAATACGAGCAAACCTAATTAAAAGATCCTAGATACCAGGACTCAAGAACGACTGGAGCGCTGATTGCTCGTGCTGCCTTCCAAGATGATCATCATCGACGAAGGTATTCTTGGAGAAGCCGATTTTGATTTAAGGGACACACGGACGCGAGACCCGGGGTATTTGAGTAGTACGCATCGTGAACACGTTCTATACATACCCCACATTCGCGCAGAAAGTTGCCGATAGAAATGCGGTAGAAAGCGGTGGTGATTTGCTCTACCCGGCGTCCGATCAAGACTGACGCAAATCCTCGGAGGGCCAAGCACGCTTTCGGTCGCCACAAGAACCACAGCAAGACAAAAGATTACACATGCGCCAGATTGCATGGGAAAATCCAGACCGTAGTTGATCAAAAAAACTTGGTGCGAAGGGAAAGCCGCGCTGTTTGTTGGCCTCGGATACTAGTGTGCATTCAAAAAGGTGAGCGTGAGTGATTGTTGTCACTCAAAAAGACAAGGAAGCGACTTAAAGATTCCGGTATCAAGGGAAGTACAGGGAAAGAAACGCGCAGAAGACGAATGAATAGTCGCCTCAGTGATAGCGTTCAGCAGGGCTGAACGTGGCTGTGTTTCTCTGACCGCGGTTCCGGGTCTTCGGGCCGATCGCAAAATTTCGCTGCCTTAACCACCACCACCGAAAATGACCACCGCGCTCAGCGACTCCCAAGCGCGCCTAATCACCCATGCAATGTCCGTGGGGGCATTGAAATTCGGCTCATTCACGCTCAAATCCGGACGACAGTCACCGTACTTCTTTAACTCTTCGCTCCTCTCATCGGGTTCCACCTTGTCTGTCTTGGCTACTGCTCTTGCCGACACCCTGGCCGATGTAGGCAATTTCGATGTATTATTTGGCCCTGCATATAAGGGAATACCTTTGGGTGCAATTACTGTTGTCAAGCTGTTTGAGAAGCACGGACGGGATGTGGGCATGGCCTATGATCGAAAGGAGGCCAAGGATCATGGGGAAGGCGGAATGCTTGTCGGAGTGCCGATGACGGGAAAGAAAGTAGTCATTGTAGACGATGTCATGACGTCTGGAAAGGCTATCAGGGGCGCCATCGATGCCGTACGGAGCGCTGGAGGCGAAGTGGTCGGGGTAGTTCAATGTCTTGATAGAGAAGAGGTTGGACGAGAGGGTGGAACGAGCACAGTCCGGGAGATAGAAGAAGTTGTAGGATGTGGCAAGGTGCGGGCGATACTCAAGATGCGAGATTTAATGAGATGGCTCGAAAGTGAGGGAAAGACGCATGAACTGGATGACATGAAAGGATATTGGGAACGCTATGGCATCAAGGACTGAGGATAGCATTTAAATAGATGGTGGATATACTCATGGTTGTCCAAGAGAACGGAGAAAGCGATAGAGATTCATCCTTCTGTTGACGATAGTGGCCACCATAAATCGACTATTTATCTAAATAAGTATAGGATTTCTTCTTTATCAACTTTGTAAAGGAGAACTCACCAACACACCCGTCAAAACTGTTTAGAGAGTGGTCACTGATGGGAACCCAGCTAGAGATCAAACACGCGTTGCCCCAATCTAGCGCGTCTCACCGCAAAGAACGCTTCGTTGAAGCCAAAATATAGTCTAGAAAGCAACAGATTTACGTTACAAAGCTTGGTCCTGAGAAATTAGCAGTGTTCACCTTCCTCAAGGATGCCATAGAATGTAGAAGAATTTGTTGGGCAGAATAAGCCGAGTTTTGAGAAAGCTCCACGAAGGTAAACGGTGTTATGCAACCAGAAGGACACAAGACAGATGTCTAGTAATTCTGAGAGCAATATTCAGAGTGTCCACTGCGATAGTAGTTCCAATCGTAGGACCTACACCAAAGTCTATTGAATTCAAAGAAGCAAGATACTCAGGGTTTTGCTGCCAGTGGCTGCCGTTGCCGTCAAATAAGATGAGAGCCCGGGAACTTCAACTTGATATCTGTACACATTTTGGGAAAAATATAGTTTGTGGATCAATTCCAGAGAGCACTGTATCCGGCCGTAACACACCCAGGCTGAGGTACACCACTGCAACGGCACGGGTCAACCATCGGCAGGCCTCGGGCCGATAGCGGGCCTCGACTTGTTCAGGACCAATCCATACGACCGCATTGTACATTTTCCCAGCCCAATACAGACTCCAGAGTGCTTGGGAAACGCGGAAACGTTCCTTGACATAAATAGAACTTCGAAAGTGTCAAGAGAAACTCCCAAAAAATTCACTGGCGATGATAACTTTGTGGCTTCGCGTTTACTCCCTACTCATCGACACCCTCGACCGGCAACATTCCGATACTTATCACTGTTCTGTGCCCTTCTGTGCCACAGCTTCGCTTCTTATCAGGGCTAAGTTCACCGTTTACTGCACCTGACAGGCAATCATGAGACCGAGTCGCCGTTTTACTTACTCCCTATGGATTATGGTTTTTCAAACAGAGAATGTCGTCTTGATTCAGGGACTGGCCATGAGTTCTCGACGAACGCCCTTAAAACACATCACTTCCTAATGATGCCTCTTTGCCAATATCTTTCTCCCCATGTCAAAGCAAATCGAGTCCTCCGAGAGCGAGAAAGACGCTGTTGTCGATCATGCTATTGACTCGGACGCGGAGAAACGTCTTCTTAAGAAGCTGGATTGGATCCTGCTGCCCATGTTTACGCTTATCTGTGAGGCATTTTCTATGTTTTGGCGTGGGTCCTGTTTTGACTTTGACTTGATGAGATTGCATGAATTTTATTGACAGGTAGCTAATCAGACTTCGTATTTCGAAAAGATCTAAATGTTACTTGTCGACCGACACATACAGGACAGCGATAGGTTTGTGATTTTTCGGATCGTTTACACTCAAAAAAGATGCCATTTGTTATCAGGAAATGCTAAAATTGCAGGTGAGTGTCCGTCTCTCTTGTGGGCGCAAAATCAGACTCGTGTTCCAGGCATTGAAAAGGATCTGAACATGCAGGGATTTGACTTCAACATTGCACTAACAGTATTCTTTATTCTTGTGCGTCCCTTTTGTTCTTTCAGCATCCGATCTGATGGAAATACCCAGTACATCTCTGCCGAAATCCCGTCCAACCTTATGCTCAAGCATTTCGGTTCTGTGTGGCTCGCTGGCCTGGTTACTGGTTTTGGAATCGTTTCGATTGGCACGGCGTTTGTCAAATCATTTGCTGGCCTTATTATAACCAGGGTTTTCTTGGGTATAGCTGAAGGTGGTACTTTGGTACGATGCTACCCTGATTTTTGCTCTTTTATCTTATTTGCATTGCAGTCGGGGTTGACCTATATCATGTCAAGAGTGAATAGTTTTGTTTGCTTCAAGTTCATCTCGGTCCATGTCAACAACTCTTTCTATCCTAGTACTATCGACGCTCCGAGCTCGTGTTGCGACTTGGGATCTTCTTCGGTGTATCCACTAACCTCGCAGGCGCATGTAAGCTTTCTTTGTTAGAGCCACTTTTTTTGACTGAGTATCCCGGTGTTAGTTGGTGGACTCCTTGCGTCGGGACTCCTCTCTCTAAAGGATATAGGAACGGTCATGTCGTGGCGGAAGATTTTTCTTGTTGAGGGCATCATTACCACAGGATTTGGCCTTTTGTGTTTCATCATACTGCCGACGGATCCACAACATACTCGGATGCTAAATCCTCAGGAACGCGCCTTGGCACTTACCCGGATTGACGCAGACCAGGCCACGCGGGTGGGGGGTATGAGGGAGAGGACGACTTGGAAGCTCGTATGGAGGGCCTTCAATTTTAATGTCAATTCCGTTCAAGTCTTTGCTGCTTCATCCTTCTAACGAATCTGTTACAGACTGCGATATGCTCAATTTGTTACCTGATGATCAACGTATCATTCCAAGGACTAAGTTTATTTATGCCCACGGTCATTGCTACATGTTCGTGTGTCAATTTTCACTCACTACTTTATGCATTAATGGCGTGTCTATGAATATAGTGGGGAAATACAGTGAGATGAGCTTTCATAAAGAATGCTCAGAATAGTTTCTGACTGACCTGGAAGCCACTGTACAATCTCAATTGCGCACGGTTCCGCCCTATGTCCTGGGTGCAGTATGGATCATTTTTAATGCATACTATTGCTATCGAAAGAATCAGCGGGCGATTCCCATCTTTTTTTCGACTTTATTGATAGTTTTGGGATATGCTATTGCTATTGGGACCAAAAATCCTCATGCAAGATGAGGCGTTAACTGGACATTTTGAAAAGCTCTCACTTATCGTATTTCTCTAGATATGCGGCATGCTTTCTGTCT
This sequence comes from Desarmillaria tabescens, assembly GCF_030435595.1. Classification (NCBI taxonomy): domain Eukaryota; kingdom Fungi; phylum Basidiomycota; class Agaricomycetes; order Agaricales; family Physalacriaceae; genus Desarmillaria; species Desarmillaria tabescens. The sequence continues at coordinate 741,160 of NW_026848302.1, forward strand.
ATTGCAGGGAGTTCCACTTCAGGGCCCGTGCTTCTGACGTGGGGAACGAATAACGCTGCACCTGATACCATACGTGCAGTTGCGACAGCCATAATCCCTGGTTTGAAATTTATACTTTATTTCACGATCATATTCACTGACAGTTACTCTCCCAGGTATTGGTGCACTCGGTTCTGTTATTGCGTGAGTTACGCAATGAGCGTACGCACTGTATCCTTTGGTTTACGTTCGATGACAGCGTGTGGACCTACTTACCCTCCGATGCACCCAATTATCACAAAGGCAACACTCTCAACCTCGCCACCAGCAGTACAGCCTGTGTCCTTGTGGTCATTGGTGCGTTGTATATCAGATGGGAGAACGCGAAGAGAGAAAGAGGAGAAAGGGATTACAGATTGGAGGGGAAAAGTGCCGAGGAAATTGAGCAGTTGGGTTACTTGGATCCTAGATTTCGTTACCAAGTATAGTACTAGTGGGCTTGTACTTACATACCTTGCTTCCTTCATGTGGGAACAGTTTCTACGATCCCGAAGGTGCCGAAGTCCTTCGTAAAAAGCTTGACGTCATATCGTTTCCTCAAAAACTACCAGTGCAAATGGCCTCAATATTTTATTCCTCCGTGTGCCAGTCCCCGTCCTCACTTCTGAATTCTTCTCTGCGCTCTTTTACTCGATGTAGAGGACACTATTTCCAGGGCCACATCCACAGCCGACCTTTTTCTGTTCAACCTTCTCTGTACAAGCAACATCATCCCCCAACTCCAAAAGCGTCTACAATACGAAAAACGACACGAGAAAATATTTACACGATACCGAATGCGCTAACACTTTCGCGTATCATAGCCTGCCCAGTTCTTGGCTGGTCAATATTGAACAGCGATTTCAAGCTTGCAACAGGTTTGTTGGTCTACGCTGGCCTCACCGACTTGGTTTGTCCTCCGTACCGTTCTCCTTGAATTCTCTCTAGAACTTATATCTACAGGCTGATGGGTATTTGGCGCGTCGTTTCAAAATGCATTCGGTTTTGGGAACGATTCTTGATCCTGCGGCGGACAAGGCGTTAATGACGACGTTAACAGTAACTCTGGCGATGAAAGGGTGCTTGCCTGGTGCGTCTCCTTCAAAAATACTCATGTCTTGAATGCCTCACCAAGACACGCGCAGCTCCTGTTGCAGTGGTAATCCTCGGTCGAGATCTGCTCCTTGTGCTGGCTGCATTCAAGATACGATATACGTCCTTACCCCATCCGGTACGCACCCAACTTTCTGTGAATGATTTAACTGTATCATGCCTCAGAAAACGTTCTCGCGGTATTGGGATTTCTCCATTCCTTCAGCCGAAGTTCGTCCGACTGAAATCAGCAAGGTATATACCATCTCCTTTCGATGAGATATTCGCGCTGATTGCTGCAAAGATAAATACGGCATTGCAACTCCTTTTGATGGGAGCTACCACTGTGGGCCAGCTAATTTCACCAGAAGCGGGAATCACGCTACTCGACCAACATCTCACTGTTGATCTTGCACTAACCGGGTTGCAGTGAGTTTACCGTCTGTGTCTTAATACCGACAGTATTGATAAGGTTTAACAGGTGGATTGTTGTCGCGACGACGATATGGAGTGGACTTTCATACGTTTTTTCTCCGAGTGCCTACCGTGTCCTCAACGCAAAGCGGCTAGCGCGGAAAAAGCTTTGATACTTGCTTAATAAAGACGTCTCGGTTGCCGTCCCTCCTCAGGTGAGAAAATCTAATACTATTCATACAGTGATAGTGTATAACAAGTGGTTTACTGATAGCAATACAGAATGATACAATGCGTCGACAAAGATTAAAATGGAAAAAAGATAGATTATGATTGGGACGGTTTAGCGGCTCGCCGTCTCCGCACGTCTTGCAAGGCAGCAGCAACGGCCTCCTTAGACTCGCATTGTTTTTGCCATTCAGCACTGGCGCGTCTATAAAAACAAGGGTTGTCTATCAGCTCGAGACCTCCTGTCGTTCTGTACGCCACTTACCTCACCCGGGACAAAAATACAAACATTTGTGCAATACTCTTGAGCTTCCGATGCTTCGCAACAGGTGGAGGCGGCTCTACAGGGAAACCAATCTGCGAAATAGCTGCGAATATGGTTTTCTCGCTGCGCAATACTCATCAAGATCAATCTAGTGCAACTTTGAGTGCAGACGGCGTACCTGTTCTCCATCCTTCCCAGAAGTACCATCAAATACTGTTTCTGGTATACTAAATCGAGACGCATATTTGACTCGCGGGTATACTTCGCCTTGAGGTATCGAATCTGGACAATCAGGCCTTTGCACTCCTTGTTGTGCTGGAGCTTGATTGCCGATAGTTGCTGCTCATCCCTGAAAGAAGTCATGAGTGTTCGTTGAATGCGGAGAAGTTCCAATGAGCACATACATCGCACAAACGTGTTTCTCCCACTGCTCCTTCGCATGCGCAACCTTCGCCTTCTGTCCGTCCAGCTGCTCACTCAGTAGTCGTGCTTGTGTCTGTGCCTGCTTTTTCGTCCTCTCCGCTTTGTCCAACTCATCCTTCTGCTTCGCCTCCGCCCGATCCTTCTCAGTCCGAAGCAATTTCAAATCGCGACCAAAGGCCTCCGCGTCTTTTTTCACCCGCCTCAAATCAGCCTCTAGAATAGCGACTGTCCGGGAGACCTCGCTGCGTTCTGCGGATATGCGATTCTTTTCGGTCTCGGCTCGTTGTAGTTCTTCGCCTTGGTTTGACAGAGCACGCCGAAGATCGTCGATCTCAGTCATATGGAGGTCGAGCTGGTGTATGCGATTGTCGTGCGACATTTGGGACGCGGCATGTTCGTCGCGCAGTCGGTTCGCGTGCTAATAAATTGCGATGAATCAAACACGTTATTTTATATCTCTACGTTGGACTAACCTCGGATATTTCAGAGAAGCGTTTTTGAAGAGCTTTGTGGTCAGCTACTAGGAGCGCTCGTTCTTGTCGTAGCTGCTCAATCGTCTCGGCGTTCTCGGAAACTCGATTCTCCAACAGCCTGGCCTTTTGTTCGGCATTTGCATTTTCTGGAAGAAGATTATTGAAGTGGGTCTAGACAGTAGCGAAATACACACGTCGCAATTCGGTTTCCATATCATGATTTTCTTTCTTGTACTTTTGCAATTGCTGTCGGACGTCTTCCATATCCTGGCCAAATTATATTAGGTTGTTATCCTGTTTCGTGACATGCCTATACACGCACCGTCTCTGTTCGTTGAAGCTGTAACACGATGTTGTCTCGCTCATGACCAACCCTTGTCTGCTCAACGGTAAGCATACGAAGCTGCGCTCGCTCAGTTTTGAGTTCAGTCTCGAGTTCAGAGATTGTCTTCTTTGCCTTGTCCAAATCCTAGTTGACATTGCTGTGAGCAATACCTAATATAACCAAAGAATACTACTCACGGCTTGAACATCTGAACGAATCTTCTGTCCGGCTTTCTCCGTCTGAGAAATCTTCGTGGCTTCCTCCTTCGCCTGTCGAACCTGATCGTTCAACCGGTTAGCAACATCCTGAAGCACGGCCTTCTCGCCCTGGAGCTGCTCGCGCTCTTGTTCCCATTGTTTCTTCATGGAAGACAGTTGCGAATTCAAGGATTGCAAATTAGCGCGAAGGGCCTCGCTCGTTTTCGTAGGGGGTGTTGGTGGTTCTGAAGCAAGACTGGGATGAGATATCTCCAAAGAACTAAGTAAAATAGTTAGTCAATGAGCAGTCATATTTCGGTAATTTACGAACCTATCATCGCCTTCGGAGAGCCCCATGTTGACCTTGGTCAAACATTTTCGGCATCGTGCCTTTTCGAGGCGTCTCATTCGGCGTTCCTCCTTCCTGGTAAGACGGGCAATTTCGTCTTCCAATGCCACTATTCTAGCCCGAGCATCTTCCAGTTTTTGGGTAAGCCCAACGACACCCAAACCAGCATCTTCTAATTTGTCTAGCTTGTCGTCAATGCTCTCATTAGCTATGTCGAGTTCGTATTGCAATCGCGATATTTCGGCAATCAGTGGAGCAATATGTTCAGAATCACCGGTCTGGCTGTTTAGCCACGACATCTAGAAAAGAAATTAATTCGTTGAATTCTCGGTAAAAGACCAGCCTGAGACTTGCCTCCTTGAGCGGGGTACCAGGCGTTCGTGGCGTCTTGATTGACATCGAAAGAACGCGACGGTGGATCGGGGAGATACCACTGTTGCTGACGATTCTGCTTGGAGTACTGAAGCTTGTCGAAGCAATCTTCAATGCTTTGATTCTCTCAGACAGCGCCTCATTCTCCTTCTCCAGCATGTCGATCTTCACATCCTTGGCTTTGTCTATCGCCTTTCGAGCAGGAGATGCGTTGAGGACCGTGTTAAGCCGGGCAATCTCCCTGTGGGCGTTATCCAGTTCCTCTTCTAGCGCTTCGATGTCGGCGGCGTTTATGGGCGGGGCGATTTCTCGAGAAGGATCTACATTGTTTCTGCTGGCCTCCATTGAACGTTCTCGCTCGCGTTGTAGTGTCAACAGCTGAGACCTGAGCTGGGCCAGTTCTTGATCGTCGTTGGCCATCTTATGCTCTGCGGCATCGAGGGCTTCCTCCATCTGACGGGCGAGTTCCTTATCCTGTTGGGCTTCAACTTCCAAAGATTCTAATCGTTGCGCAGTTTCTTCAGCCTCAGCTTGGAACCCCTTGATCTGGTCGTTGGCGCTGGTGACCTCAAGCTCAAGAGCTTCCAGACGGTCAGCCGCTGCTTCTGCATCTGACTCGAGTTCAGAAACGTATGACTTTGTAGCTTGCAGTTCAGTAGTCGCCGCCTTCAGCTCCCCTCGTAAGTTCTGAATCGTCCGAGTGTCAGCATCGATCTCGTCCATCTTGTTCGACAGTTCTTTCTTCAGCTCCTTCACAAGATTCTTTTCTTCCCTGAAGTCCTTCTCGAGCACATCAATTCTCTCGTCAGAGCGTAACACCTCCTGCTCCAGTTCTTTGATTTGAGTGTTGGAGATTCGGAGGTCGCTCATGAGTTCACTGATTCGGTCGTTGGCCGCTTTGAGTTCCCCGCCTAACTCCTTGCCACTCTCCAACACTTTCTCCGACTTCTTGGCCCTCTCTGTAGCCAGATCCCGTTCCGCGGACACCGTCTCTAACAGCCTTTCCAACTCCTTTGTACGAATGAGGGTGTCCTGAGAATTCTGAGCTCGCGTCTCGGCATCTCGCAGCTTCTGTTCGAGGCTATCCACGATGGCCTCTACACCTTGCTCCACTTCTGACATACGCTCCTTCCACCGTTCCTTGTCTCTGGTTCGTTCTTGTCGTTCGTCGTCAAGCGCCTTTTCAAGTTCTTCTTTCTCCAAAACGTTCTTTTCTATCTCTTCTTTGAATGACTCGATCATTTCTTCCAACGCCACCTTCTCCTCTATCCAGCCTTCGCCACCAACATCTTCTTGGACATTACCCAGCAGAGTCGACCCCGCACTAATCCGTCTGCTGACTCCTCCACTCAATCGTCTGCTTGCGGGGCCAGCCTCGTCCTCATAGGGCTTTTCTGTTTCGAGGCTGTCTTTTTTCCCTTCTTCCAGACGTCGCAGACGTTCTATAAGAGCTTCATTCTCTTCTTGCAACCGTCTGTTCAACCCATGCAGGTACGTATTGAGCTTTCCGGCATTAAACCTCCCATTAGCCTGTGCACCAACCCCGAATCCCATAGCGGGATCGAAAGAAGTGTTGGCACGAACGTGAGTAGTCAAGTCATGCGACGATGCAGTTGATATGAAGGAAACCCGGTCTGCCAAGCCGTCATACGCTGGACTCTGAACCACAGCTCCCATAGAAGCCCGACGCGTAGCAACTTGGGGGGCAGCTTCGCCGCTGGTAGAGCCAGATTCTGAATCTTCTGAACTTGTTGTCGCCGTATAGGCCTGAGCCAGTGGATGGGATGGCTTTCCTGCGCTCATTCGAGGACGAGGGGTGGCACCAGCAAACGCAGTTCGGAGGTTTACTGCTGGGCTAAGTCCATCCGCAGGTTCCGCCACCGTCTCAGTAATACTCGGGGTAGGAGGTATTACATTCCGTGGGTGAGGCGTAGGAAGCTTAAGCCGTGGCCGTACTGAAGAGTTCACGATAGACAACAAAAACGACTTTCGGCGCATATGAGGAGTCAACGGCTCATCTTCGCCTAGCTCTGAATGGTTGTCTCCCTCTGGCTTGGGAGTTGCAAGAAGATCGGATGGTGGAGGAGGGAGGTTGAACCGTGCCCGCGGACGGGGGAAGGCGGGGGTGGGTGTGAAAGCAAATGACTGAGCTGGAGAAGAAAAGACGCTGGACATAGGTGCCGGAGACTTGTGAGCAGGAGATTTTTGTTTTTGAGGCGGGTAGGACGTGTCGCTACCGTCAGATGAAAATGTCGGTTCCCGTTCTCCTTGGTCACTGGCCATTCCCAACTGGTTAGACGAGGTGCACGACTGATCCTGTCCCTCAGCCTGAAGATCCTTGATCGGTGATACGTGTAACTCCGTGATATCCATAGATGAATGGCAATCAGATTCACGTAGGGATAGGTCCTGTTTTGATTGATTGCCATTGCTTTCTGGAGAGGTGGCGGGGGACCCCGCATAGGAAGACGGTAAAGGAACTGACGTTCCACGAATTGGAGATTCTACTGTTGAACGATTCATAGACGCAGATTTAGTGCTATGAGGTGTAGAATTAGGCGGTGATGATGCTGGTGAGAGGGTATTCCGTGATAATGACGGAGTGCGTGTTCGTGCAAGAGGGCGACGCATAGAAATGTTCCGGTATGGATCAAGGGGGGAGGGCTATCCATGTATAAGCGTTATGTTTTAGCGGTTTCGTGCAAAAGCGTACCTTTGGCTCAGATCTAAGCGGAACCACATAGTCATAGTTCTTCTTCGGAGTAGGCTGAACGTGTTCAGAGAAAGGGGAGCTTGAGCGACTGACTGATTGAAGAGCCTCAGAGATAGAAGCATCCTGCTCCTCATCGCCATCCATGCCATCCGGAGGCAGGTACACATCGGGAACGCTATCTTTGCTTTGCCTCAAAACACCTTCGTCCTCTTCCTCTTCATCTAAAAGATACTCGATCCCCCCTTCGTCACGAACATCTGGGAGTGATGGTATTGCACTGACATCGAAACTGTACGACGCGTTTGTCTTTGTTCCTCGAGGCGCCGACGCCGCAGCCGACGAACGCGCCGAGCGTGCAAATGAATGGGCAAAGCGAGTAGTGCTAGATACACTTGAAGGGTTGCGAGAAGTCGGCGTGTGATGGGAAGACAGAGCCGGAGTGGAATGCATCGGAGTACCAACATGCACGTCGGACGCACTGAGATCATCCGTTGGCGTGTGTGCCTCAATGGACCCATCGGAGTCATCGAATCCAGGTATTGAGGGTAACGAGGGCATGTCCCGGTCCTCTATGGCTTCTATTCTTCGCCAGATTCGCGAGGGTGTCTCCAGCTGCATGGCCGCCATGCTCCTTTCGAAACTGTAGCCGAACGATATAAGAAATACGCCACTATCACTCCAATGGCGCTGAAAACTAACTGTACGATAGAAGACAGGTAGAGGAACGGCGAGACTGCGACCGAGTTTAGTGCAGTGGCTGGTGTTCTGCTAGTTCCAAGTTTCCATTTGAAGATCAACGAGCGCTCCAGATCACGTGAAGCGCGTTGAGTCACAGAATGCTGAGGATCATGTGATGTGTCACAGAACGCAGAACATTTTTTAGACTCGCAACCAGTTTCCTTCTTCGGCTCACATCACGGGATCAAGGGACATGAGCCTACGAAGGACTGGTCCGATACGTTACGAATTTGGCAGGACCTGCCAAAGGTGAGTGCGCACTTAGGATTTCGTCGTCGTATAATCATGAAAAAAAGTGTCGAAATTGATATAATGAAAAGATGATATTTTTCGATTTCAAGTCGATTGAGACCAACATGTTTTTCTGAAGAAAATGAAAAAATTTTAAGTTTGATGACCTCAACATGGAAAAATCCCCCCCTTCCTCAGTGCGGGGGTCTTCTTGGGTGCAGGATGAGAAGTTTGCACAGTACCGAGCTTTTTCAGATACCTGACAAGCACAGGCCAATTATCGAGAGGCAAACGACATCGCTTATACCCCATTTTGGTGCACTCAACATGAAAGACTTAGAATTTTTTCATTTTCTTCAGAAAAACAAGTTGGTCTCAATCGACTTGAAATCGAAAAATACCATCTTTTCATTATATCAATTTTGACACTTTTTTTCATGATTATACGACGACGAAATCCTAAGTGCGCACTCACCTTTGGCAGGTCCTGCCAAATTCGTAACGTATCGGACCAGCCGCTTCGCCAAAGTGACAAGCGCAGCCACGTGGCGATGCATGGCTGGTCACGAGCCTAAACATTTTTATTCAGTTCATTAAACTTCATTTTAAGTTCTTTCTAAACGAAGACTCAATGGTAATGTGCATGCAGTAGTGCGGACTAACTGCCATGCAATGTTGGGGACACTAGCTGCTAGGCCGATCTTTGTAATTAGGTACCAATTTAACTTGAATTTTGTCTTTTTTAACGATCATCAGTGATCACTGGAACTTTACCATCAGAACTTCCATAATCTCCAGCACCAGGACTCAGACTTTGACGAATCGGCGGGCAAAGATCATTCAGAATTCTGATTTACTGCGGCCCCAGGTAATTTTAGGCGGGAACATAACGCGTGAAAGTCAAAGCAACCACACAAATATTCTGGCTCTACGCTCCTACGGATCAATGACTAGCAGAACCTAAGTAAAAGCGACGTTGAGAACTGGATAATTCGGGAGAAGCAATATTACACGAACTTGTCTAGTAACCAATTCGATCTTCTCCGCGAGTTCCGCTTGCAATTTCATCAACCCTTCGCTTGCCGCGCTTAGATCCATACCATCATTGCATGCATTGCAGCACATTGCATCGGCAAGATTTACTCCAGCGACTCGGGTAACAGGCGATGCATCTTTGCCGACACAAACAATTAAAGATTCCACACAGGGCGATTCTAAAAGTGCATCTCCGATACGTTTCATAAGGCGTAACCACCACGGGCAAAGGTAGACACGACGGTCACGATAGGAGCCGGATGGGCAATTGCATAAAGCCTTCTGTCCATGCGCCCACGGTGCCGGAAAGCTCGTGCCCTTTAACCAGGACATATCTGCGACCAAAGATCGAGCAGACACACCGCACATTTCTCGGTAATTGATCAGGTGTGACATCGCCGTGGCAGGAAGGTCCTTGAGGGCCTTCGGTGTAGATGGCGTGAAAGGTAGTTTGGAAAATTTAAGCATTTGCCATGCAGCTGCCCGCATGAGTTTCTCGCCCCATGAGCTGCGGGCGCGATAGGCTAATGCATATACCATGAGCAGCTCTTTTTCAATGTAATGATGAAGTATGCCGACGTGACTGGCAACGCCGTTCATCATGTACTTGTCGGTAATGGAGAGAATGAGGGCGACGTCGTCGATGCTCAATGGAGTCTGGGTAGGGTCTAAGCTGAGGTCACACCACATCAGCAACTTGTAAAGCCCATTGCCATCCTCGCTCAATCGGACAACAGGCGCGGAATCATGAAGGGTTTGCATTCCTTGCCCAACTTCAAACATATCTCGAAAGACCGGAGATGCGCAAGAAAGGTTGGATTTGTGAACATAGAAATCGACGTTATCGGCGGATCGCAGGATGAGATCTGAGTTTTTGGGTCATTGAAAGGAGGATCGGCAACGGTCGCGGTGGTGTTCGTAGTAGTCATGATGCAGAAAAGTCACAGGAATTCGGGAGCAGTGAGCGATGACAAGTATCTCTTTCGGCGGCTGACTGGCGCTATACCGTGAAGCAGAACAGAAATGCTATTTGTGATTCTGAGGCGCCAATTCTCAATCTAGCATCCGACAGCCGAACGCAAAACGCATACCTTTCGTAGGTGTACATCTCAAGATAAACCTAGGAAAGATTAATAGTCTTTGGAGGCGCATATGCACAGTAATAATCACCTTTATCCCTCCAGCTAGGCTAGCTCTGTGGCCTTGTCTCCTCTGAAGTAGCTTGTTAGAGTAGCGCCTAGCTTTAGGTTCAATCGAAACCTCTCCCGTAATTCTTAATGGACGTTCGATTAGGAGCAGTGGTGTGAGGATTCGTTGAGTAACCGAATACTAGCTAAGACGAGACTTAAGGGTCTGTTCGGCTACCAGGCACGGCCAGTTTTTGGCGCCCAGTTAGTTGCCGTTTTTGGAAAACCAACATGAACAGACTTTTCTCGTCGTCGTTTTGCGTATTTCTGAACATCCGTAACCGTCTGAATAGCTTGTAAATCATCCAGTACATTATGATACATCATCGGTTAGACAACCATGATCTAGGAACATATCCAGGATGAATTAGAGCAATAATACAAGTTCAAGCTGCTCCTCCTGCTGTAGTCAAGACTTCCAAAGCACATGTGTATCTCTGAGATGGTAATAATGACATATTTATATCTCCTGGAGTAATATACATATATCAAACAATGTATAGGTAAATAGACATCGACTTTCAAGGCAGTTTGACAACCTTGACTGCCTTGATCGGAGTCGCCGGTAGGTCTTTATATTACCAAGGATCTCAAAGCTCAAAGTCCTTGGATAATAGATGAAAATGTATTAACCATGGTCTTGATAGAGCCTCTCGTGCTTCTAAGGGAGAGGACCTCAGCTAGAGGCAGAAAGACAAAGTTTCGTGCTAGGCCAGAATAGTGTTGCCAACGACTCGGCTTCGAGTCGCCGAGTCGCCGAGCGGAGTCGGAAATGCTATGAGCCGAGTCACCGGCAATGACTCGGGCCTAGGATGGCTCGGCTCGGCTATGACTCAGCTTTTCGCGGCTTGAGCGGACCCAAGTCGCTGACTCGTTCCACTTTTGGACTTCGCTCTCACTGATCTTCTCCGTCATCGAAAATGCGGTGGCCTCTCGCTCTATTCATCTTGCCGACATTCTGAAGGACTAAGAACTTGATAGATGGGGTAACTTATGTTATTTCTCCCGAATTATGGCTGCATTTCTGTCAGTAGGCTGTTCACTCACGGCTTGCAGCTATCTGATTCCATCTGATAAGCTGTATGTTGTTAATGGACTGTTCAGGAGTTCGCGTGTGTGGAATGTGCAGATATTAAATTGAAGGTAGGTGACTCTTTTGTATATGCTGGTCATATCTGAGTTCAAGCCTTAGAACATCCAGCTGTCATGGCTTCAAGCAGGTCTCCATTGATGTCGCACCATCATGAAACCGTTCTTCTTGATCCTGGCATTCCTTCGTGGTGTTCTTGTGGCCAACGCCTTCTCCGAGTGATATAGTGGGACCCGATGATGGTGTAGGATGCATACGCAGTCATGCATGTAATTGCAGAGGTACGTTTATTGGTCTTACTACTATTATCCATCCTTATCGAATAATAGACAGCTCTTATGTATCAACTTTCACTAGATGTTATGTTTTACGCACAGTATAATGTTATAACCTCTTCAAGATACCGCATTGAAGGTTTCCGAAGCACTATGTCATCTGAGGACATGTCGCCAGGTGGCAGTCATACATGCGCGCGCAATTTTTTCCGTTTCTGTCTCAATTGCTCATTCTTCTCTGGTGGCGGTAGGACATGGCTGATTATATTCTAGGGTACCTGTGGCCTTGTTGTCCGCTTAGTATGCTCCGCTGTTAACGATGGTCGGGATTTATTACACGATACTGGCTGTTGGCTTAATCGCTGACATGTATGTGCTTCCTGACTGCCTGCATTCCCCATCCTAACATTTGTTTGTCCAGCCTTTCCGTGCATCGCTTGGAACGAGAAGGTACTACGTCATCGTTTTTCACGTATATAAACCATTCGAAGTAGTAAGTACATTATTCATTGCACATCCATGGCTCCTGCTGGCAGAAAGCGAGGCGGACGAAAAGCTGATGGCAGCAGTATGGCTAACGCTGATCATACAGACTCCCATGTCGAGCCCGTACCAGATACCACTGTGCCACCAACTACTCGTTCTCGTTCTCGTGCCGGTGCTCCCATGCGTTCCAGGTCCAACGCAGGTTCCAGTCTGGCATCTAATGGGCCAACACAAGTGTTGCCTCCTACAGAGGCCATTCCAGTTCCCGGTGTTCAAACAATGTTCCGCATTCATGGCAAGTACTTATATATTGAGTCTTATCTATAGTTCTGATATTTGACATTAGGCTATAACCACTGTCAACCTACTCCGTCAGAGACAACGGCTGTCCCCTTTTCAGATCCATCGATGCAGGTGGCACAGGCTTCCGGCAGTACGGTGCCATCACAACCCATTATCTCTCCATCCCCCACTCATCAGCCCAGGGAGACGGTGCCAGGTGCAGTGCCGGTGCCGGTGCCGGTACCACGCTCCCGACGTGCACATTTTGTTGATGATCCAGAGAGTTCAGATGGAGAGTTCCTTGAGCTGTCTCCTCCATCATCTCTGTCCGACGATTCCGCTGTTCATAGCGAAACACCTCGGCGACCATCAGATTCTGATCATACAGCTCAAGCTCCGCATACTCCTCATCGTAACCCATTCCCTATACCCCGCCGATTGTCCAGAACACCAGGAACACCTCGACGACTTTCCCATGCTGCTGCTGGTCATACTGTCAAAAAAGGCCGTAATACTGCCCGTGACGTCTGGTCATTCTTTATAAAGTCCGAGAACCGCCATCATTGCACTTTCTGCACGTGCGTCTTCAAAGTTGTCTATCTAAGTCTCTGAATTCTGATCTTTATTTTAATCACAGCGCGAAGGATTTCGAGAAGGATAATGAGCTTCCCGGAGCATCAGACTTTGGCTCAAAAACAAGTACCGATATCTTACGGCGCCACTTGCTTGATTACCACACCACTTCATGGCTGACGAAGTGTGACAATCAGGGTATACAGGTGCGCTCTACTCAAAAGCGATATCAAGATGCGATCCGCAAATTTCACCTCGACCAAGGGAAGCAATCTTCCATATTTAACAGTACTGGACATCGTGCATTCTCGCATGAAGCATTCATTGATTCGCTAGTTGCATGGGTCGTTGCTGATGACCAGGCTTGTACTATTCATATTTGATCCAAATTTGCATGTGTTAATGAAATTTCAGTCAATCAATGCCATTGAGAGTCCGCATCTACGGTCTATATTCTTGATGCTTAGAGAAAGCTTGAAAGACTCTGACATACCCCATCGATCATCGTTACGTGCTCGTATCCTTGAGATGTGGGACAAATACATGGATGACCTCACTTCAGAATTAAAGGTTAGCGCTATTTATTATATAAGAGTTCTCATGAACGTAGCAATCTAGGCTTCTATGGGACGCATTTCGTTCACTGAGGATCTCTGGACAGACCTGAATATGCGTCCCTTCATAGCTGTTACCTGTCATTGGATCGAGAACCGGATTGTTGATGGTCATGCAACACTGCATCTGCGTTCAGATCTCATTGGCTTCCATCGCGTTCCTGGACATCATACAGGGGAGCACTTAGCGGAAGTGTTCATCTACATCCTTGACCGCTTGCAAATTACGGGAAAAGTGCGTATGTCTTTCGTTTGGGGGTAACATATTACCAATGTTTCTACGCTAGGTGGGATGGATTACTTGTGACAATGCGACAAATAATGACACGATGATGGAACATCTCGAAAGGTTATTAAGACTGCGATATCCGGACATGTGTTTTGATCGGGTAGACAACCGAATTCGGTGCGTGAGTCTGACCTCTCCTGTAGTTCCTTATTCATTAAATGCGTAGATGCTTTCCTCATATTGTAAATCTTGCATGCCATGAGGCTGAGAAGGCAATTGGCGAGATACAATACAATGGTGTGGGTAATGAAGGAGCCTTAGCCTATATTACTCGGGATCCCATTTCCACACTACGTTCTCTTGTTAGATCGGTAAGTGGATAGCCTTTTTGTGGGTTCCCAAGTTGCTTATGGCATCTGTAGATAAGATCATCATCGCTTCGCCGTCAGGCATTTTCCGAGAAAGTTGCTCAAGCTGGGTTGGGTTCTCTACAGCTACTCCGTGATGTAGATGTCCGGTGGTCCTCAACAGATATTATGATTGAGAGGGCAATTGTTTTACGCCAGGTATGTTGTTCTCTTCTATAATAATTTGCTTTGCCTTCTCTTTGTTAACAAAATCTGGACACAGCCAATCCAGACATTCCTTCAGTGCCGAGAGCAGCGCGAACTTCAAAAACATCAATTAAGTGATGACGAATGGACTGTTCTCCGACTTTTTCACGAAATCCTAAGTGTGAGTACCAAGCTTATACAAGCAACTCGTTCTAACGGCTATCATTAATATTAGGTTCCACATGCTTTTCAACAACGACTTTCAGCAGAGAAGACTCCCACGCTTTGTGATGCTCTTCCGTCTTTCTCAGCATTGATTATTCGGTGGCGTTTACTGAAGGAGAAAATGCCGGAAATGCGAGACGTAATAACAGCCAGCCTCGAGAAGCTGGAAGACTACTATGGCCGTGTTATGTATATCCCGGCATATATATTTTCTATGAGTTTCGTTTCGTTTCGTTTCCTCCATATAATTCATTTCTAAAACCTATTTCAGTCTTAAATCCTACCATGAAACTGAAATGGTATGAGCAGCATGACCCGACAAAGATTGGGTGGGTCAAGAATATATTTATGCAGGAGGTAATCTCATAACTATAACTGATTTTATTATATTGCATGACTCATAATACTTCACAGCTCCAAAGCTATTCTACGATGACTTTAGTGTCAAATCCCGCACCTCTGCATACTCGCAACTGGGCGGATGAAGTACTCGGTCTTGATATGCCTGCCATCAGCTCGACAGTACGACAGACCCTTGCTGAAGAGTTTGATGCATATCTTCTTGATCGTCAATCCTTATCTAGTAGCTTGTTATTCTGGCAGGTATGTGGTTTTCTAAGATATTCCCTTCTCTCTGACACATTTTCATAGGAAAATCGTACACGCTATCCAACTCTATTTTTAATGGCTATGGATATCCTTCCGATCCAAGGGTCATCTGTACCTTGCGAACGAGTCTTCTCATCTGGCAAGCAGACAATCACAGATCGCCGTTCCCGGATTACACCCGAGCTGATGGAAGCGCTGCAGATACTGAAGTTTCGCTTGAAGAAGGGTGCTACGTTAAATTTTACACAGCACTATGACAAGGCCACACATACAGCTTCACTTGAGGGTCTAATGGATGAGGAATCGGAAGTCCCTTCTGGAATGGATGATTTTCTGCGCTTTTTAGACACTTTCGAGGCAGTAATTGACGTAGAGTAGGCTATATGAATTACATTGCCTAATTTAGAGTGAAGCCGATGACTCGGCTGGAAATCAGTGGCTTTGAGCCAAGCCGAGTCAAAGCCAATGACACAATTTGACTTTGGAGTCAGTCCGAAGCCGAGTCGGTGATAAGTCGAGCCAAGCTAAGCGCAGCTGAGCCGTGGCAACACTAGGCCAGAAACAGCATTCCTTAGGTAGATTGCGCACAGAAAATCATTCAAATAAATGGAATAACATCAAGGGTGTTTGTTTTAATAGTGTGCTAGATTTTAGGACATGTAGAGAGCTCAAAAACAAGCGAAACGACGACGAGGAAAGCCGGTTCATGTTGGTCTTCCAAAAACGGTAACTAATTGGCGCCAAAAACTGGCCGTGCCTGGCAGCCGAACAGACCCTAAACAAGAATGTTCAATGTTCAATAGAGTAGAGTTGTTAACCTGGTAGGCGTTTCCTCAGGCCTGACCCAGGTCCCATGATTTAAGGGAATGTAAGTGAAGGTAGAAAGGTGTGTTATTTGATCTAACAACTGCTTTTATATACGGGCCTCCGAGTTATTACATTGTAACTATGATTCTACTCGACTCACTTCACTTATCACGAAGGATTGAGTCACTTGTACTAATATTACAATGTCCTGAGTCATATATCTAAATAAATACAGACGTTCCGAAAAACCTTGTCCACGGTTGCCAAACAAGGCAAGTAAAATAAAAAAAATAAAAAAATGCAAGAAAATTGTGAAAATAGCATGGTGCCTTCATTCGTGAGTGTAATGTATCATAAATAGATTTGTTGAGGATGTACGAGGTGTATAGAGGTAATGTAACAGGTATGAGGCCAATAGGTCAATGGTAGGACGTCATGAGCGGGGTCTGTGCTAGCGGTAATGGGAGGCAGCGGCGGAGCATTAGAGTGGTGTGGGAGGCTGTGTAGATGTTTTCTCCCTTGTAAACAGTAATAAGTCGTTCCAAAATGAAAGTGGGTAACTTCCCTTGAAGATGTATGTTTAGCATACCAGCCACTGCGCCCTCTCCAAAGCTTCCCAGTCTACAACGCCTGAACCCCCACCAGCCCAGTCCTAACCGTGAAAACTGACGAAATAAAGCCAGGATATCCAGTTGCAGATGTCTTTGTCGCAGTGAAATGGTGCGGGCGGACTATGGCGTTGTGTTGCAGGAGACCGGGAGCTGTCGACGTCCAAACTGTGGCAAAATCACGGCGGCGGCTTGCTTGACTGAATGCAGAATCGTTCTTCAAAGCTGTCTTGTCTTTTCTTGTCTCTTGAATGACGATGATGGCAAGAACGAAGGTGTGACCGGCTGTTCGGTGCGAGACAGCCTGAACATGTAAATCTGGCGGCGCTCACTAGTTCTTCATCGGTCAGATGTTCTTATTTCAAGTATTATCTTTACGACACACTGCAGCACCCATGGATCATTAAATTTGTATCTTTCTACTAAATGACACGCACAAATGAAGTCTGTATGCTATTTCTACGATTTTCTTGTATTTATCTGATTTTTTGATTTTACCTGCCCTTTTTGGCAGTGTGGACAAGGTTTTTCGGAACGTCTGTAAAGAGGAGCACCGACGACTACATAATAAAACAATCCTTCCTTTCCACAAACAACAACAAAGGAACGTCAAGGTTGTTGTGCAGGACGCCTTGACCACTATTTCCTCACAATGCCTCCACCGCATCTGTTAACGCTTGCCGACCTATCGGTGCCGCAAATCCGTCGTCTCATCTCCCATGCGCACTACCAGAAACAGCTCACGCTTCCTTGGTTAGCACCCCATGAAAAGGGAAAAAACAACGCCTCCAGGAACCTCCGTCTACCAAGTCAGAGCCTCTTCAGCAAGACTGTCGCGTTGATGTTCTCAAAACGAAGCACGCGAACGCGGATTGCGGCTGAGACAAGCGCGACCGTGCTCGGCGGGAAAGCATTATTCTTGGGTAAGGATGATATCCAAATCAGCTGGAATAAGGGAGAAGGCGGAGGGGAAAGTGTAAGGGATACTGCTACAGTTATTGGAGGAATGTGTCAAGGTATCTTCGCGCGTGTCGGTGGACATCACGAAGTCGAGGTGAGTCACGGTATGTTGTATTCGCTTTTCTCCATTTTCACCATTTTACCGTTAGGAACTCGCAAAATACTCCCCGGTTCCCGTTATTAATGCGCTCTCTGACCTATGGCATCCTACCCAAATATTGGCCGACCTGCTAACCCTACACGAACATGCCCACCTCTTTACTCCCGAATCCCTCGCAGCAAAACCCATACCAGCACCCGATACAGCCTCTAAACCTAAAGAAAAGGAATCAGAACCCGAACCGTCGACTGAATCCGACAAGAAAACCAAATTTGCCAAGAGCAAAAAGGCGAAAAAGCAAAGTGGCCCTTTGCCAGAACTCCCTCCTTTGACTATAGCTTATGTTGGTGACTCGGCGAATGTCCTGCATGATATGCTTGTCACGTTCCCGAGGTTGGGGCATAAAATGCGTGTCGCTAGTCCTGTGGGGTACGGCGCACCCGAGCCCGTAGTGTCCAAAGTCAGGGAACTTGGAATACGGTTAGAAGGGTCGACATTTGGACAAATAACGGAGCAAGAAAGCAAACACGGCTTTGGTAACATATTATGGTTCGAGAACCCGAAGGATGCGGTGAAAGACGCAGATGTCGTTATTACTGACACTTGGTACTTTCTTTTTCAAAACTCCTTGTCCGACTCGTAGCTGATACGCTTCTAGGATTTCAATGGGCCAAGAGTCCACCAAGGCGCAGCGTCTGAAGGACTTTACAGGCTATCAAGTGACTGAGGCGATGTGCGAGGAAGGCGGAGCCAAGCCTGGGTGGCGATTCTTGCATTGTTTGCCGAGGAAAGGTGACGAGGTTGACGATGAGGTACCAGTCTTTTTACCCACTTCCACTTCCGCTTACGATCATCCGTACCAGGTATTCTACGGTCCTCGCTCACTCGTTTTCCCTGAGGCGGATAACAGGAAATGGACGATCATGGCTATATTTGAGTAAGCTACCTTGTTATCATCTTCTCTCCATAAATACTAATCGGTCGATAGTTTGTGGATTGGGCGGTGGGACACCAGTGTAGAGAAATGAAGAGTCGAAATACTCAATGGCGCAAACTGTACTATGCATATAGTCCGCTATGAACTTGCACGATATCTAATCAATAACCAATTCGACCTTGGAAAAAGTCAATGCTTGTGGTTCAGAGTACACTTGAGTGTCAAGTACCTTTTTCGTTACCCTGTCAATTTCATTTGCGAACTCTTGCTGGAATAAGGAAAAGGATGTTCTAGTTTTGCTGTCATCCAGGTCGCGTGCCGAACATTCTATCCTAGGATGGGGTATAGGCGCAATCTGCCTGCTCTCGACATCGATGACATCGGGACCCAAGTCATGTTGAAATATGGCCTCACGACATGGCTTCTCCTTCAAAGAGTTGCGCGCGCATTGGAGATATTCAACAAACCATCTGGCAACATGCGTCCAGCCACCTGCACACTTTAAAAAGATGCACCTGCAACCGAACTGCTCGGAGGATTGCCTATGTTGCCAAGGTTTGTCTATTGGTATCCATTCTAAATCCGTGATCAGCGACTGGGCAGCTGTAATGCAATCAATGCGATATTCATATAAGCGCATCAAAGCTTTTGCTGAGATGTCATCGAAGGCGCGAGTGT
Source organism: Desarmillaria tabescens (assembly GCF_030435595.1). NCBI lineage: Eukaryota > Fungi > Basidiomycota > Agaricomycetes > Agaricales > Physalacriaceae > Desarmillaria > Desarmillaria tabescens. The sequence continues at coordinate 760,247 of NW_026848302.1, forward strand.
GATGAGGGAAATCGGATTTCAGAGTCTGCCATGCCGCAGCTCGCATGAGCTCAGCGCCCCAGGACCCACATCCTCGATACGCTAAGGCGTACACGCGTGCTGGCTGCTCCTTAACGTACTCGGAAAGTAACATCGATACACGGCCTGCTATACCCTCCATCATAAATTTATCCGTCAGGGAGAGGACGCGAGAAATGTCGTCAATGGTGAATTGCTTCGGAAGGAGTATAGATCTAGGATCGCACCAGATCAGAAGCTTGTGGAGCACATCGCTATCCTCTGACATCTGGACGACGGGAATGCCGCCTTGGAGTGTCTGCGCTGCTTGACCGATGTCGAACATGTCTCGGAAAACGGGCGATGCAAGAGATAAGAGTGATTTGTGAACATAGAAGTCAACCCTTTCAGAGGAACGGAGAATGAGATCTGCATTCGTGTCGTTGAATGGGAATGATGCGATAGTGGTGGTAGAGTCGGTTGGGTTTGTCTCCTTGGTATGAGAGTCCATCGCGGCGGGCTGGCGACAGGTGTGTTGAGAGAAGAGAAGTCACCACGAGGGAGGGTTATTCTGTTTGCCGGTGCGTGTCAGACATCTGCATCAACATCGAGGCGATTGATCATCATATTGTTATAGCGACATTCATTATTCGAGGTTATTGTATTCGCGTCTATATATACCGGCGTGGACACCGCTATCCCATAACAAAGCTCAAACGTAGGAGTCCAGTCGACCCTACCCTTCTTAAAGCTAAGATAAACGTCACCAGTTAGTTGGCCCAACCCAGTGTGTGATGAAAAGCCACCCACTGTAAGCATAGTTTGGCGAACAACGCGTTCAAGTTAGAAAAAGAGGCTCTCGAGTTCAATAATTTCCACCAGTGAGGACTCGCGTAGCGACTGAAAAGATAGCAGGTCGTCTTCAGGGCGAATTGGAGTGACATGTTGTCGGCATCGTTGCAAGTAGTAGACAGGACTCAGACTCTCTCGTCTGCACATTTAGAACACCGTTGAGCCGTTCACAGAATCGAAGTCGTTCGTGGTAAGGCAAATGTGCCCTAAAAGAAAAGAGAGGCAAGGGAAACTGAGAAGGCAGAATAATTGAACAGTGGGAAATGTGGCTCCATCATGAAGCTTAAGTTATGCAATAATGTCATCAGCTTTAGGTGGAGAACGTTGAAATTCGGGATGCTTTCCAGAAGCAAATGGATTATGCCGGCTATTTAACTTAATATTACATGCTATGTACTTAACAACATACATTCATCCAGACAGGCAAGTGCAGGAGGAGCAAAAGACGCAGAATAAATGATACAGGATGAAAAGAGATGCGGTCATGAGACGGGTGGTCGATTGTAGTGGGTATTGTAGGTAATAATGCAAGCTTGTCGGGTATGAATATTACGAATTAGTGTAACACAATAATGACAGAGAAAAGGAAGAGTCCAGCAACAGAACAAAAAACGCGCGCGTCAATAGCGTAAAGATCTGCGGTTTCAGTGCCAGAAGCCCAGATAAGACCCTGCAGAATTGACCATCCGACCCATTAACGAGTCGTCCTTGTCATGCATCGCCCTATTTGACTGGAAAGTAGAGTTAGAATCGGTTGCACTCCGACGACCCGAACTCCTCGCGTGATGCTTCGGTAAAGGCAGAGGCCCTTGGAGAGGAGACGACGGCGTCGGGGTCGTGCAGTTCGAATCAGATTCAGTGTCTTGGGTCGACGATTTCGTCGGCGTTGAGTTGGGACTAGGATGTGATATTCTCAGACTCCTAGAAGGCGAATTCGTCGGCGTGTGCTGCAATGAACGCGGTGTATCTGATTCCTCAATGGGATATCTTGGCTCTTCCGTGATAGCGAACGCTGCATCGTGCTCTGCCTGAGAGGAGCTCGAAGGTCTAGACTCTGAGATGTCTTCCGTTGATCCTTGCGAGGGTCGAACAGTCCTTGAAGAAGTGATAGAAGAAGAGAGCAAGTCTTGGTCCGGCATTGTCGAACCTGCATCAGGACTCACACTGCTCCCACTCGAGCTTCCTAATCGTCTGCTCTCTTTCCTTCTTCCTGTCCTCTCTCTCTCCTCCCGGCCGCCAGCATATAAACCGCCAGCCACTGCACCAATGCTGTTATGGCTACCATCAGGCGATAAGCTGCCCATCGGCGACGTCGAGCTCACACTCTTCGACCTCGATCGCTCGCGGTCCGAAACGCCACTCGACCACGACGGTGAACGTGTTAGGGATCTACCACGAGGAGGGGCGCTTGCAGCTGATGACGACGGGGATGTAGCTGGTGATGACCTCGTTGGAGATGAGGTTCGCCCACGTGTAGGCGGTGGTTGCAGCGATGTCGTTGTGGGAGGCGATGTAGGTCTTGACACTTTAGGGATGCTGACCGGATCTGGTGTCAACTGAGACGTCGTAGGATCGGCGTTCTCCCTCCTCTCGTCTTCCACCGCGTCATCCTCCCTTCTCACCACTCTTCGCCTACCAGCTCCGCCAGGACGTCCAAAGTAATCTTCCCCTGGGTTCATATCCATGCCCCCAAAATAATCATAAGGGCTGCCCTCAGCATCAGCCTGGACCTGAGGCGGCGTGCGTACAACTATGCGTACAGGCGAAGGCGGTCCTCCAGCTCTTCGTTCCAGTTTCTTCGCCCTAAGCTGTTGTCTGGGGTCGTCTGTAACACTAAAGTATGCCCCCTTATGATGATATGTCGTCTCACCGCTGTCCTCTGCCAGCCGTGCTCGGGGTGCGGCATCGTCATCCTCCTTCTCACTCTCGTCAATGTCCGGGGTGTCATCGCGTCTGTACACACCGCCAAACCCTCTTCCCAGGGCTGGATTGGGAACATACACCAATTCTACTGGTGCTCCGGAGGCTGTCGGGTGGCTCTTGGTACCATCGTCGATGTTACCGTACCCTTCATCACTCCAACCCTCGTCACCGAAGCCTTCCATCCACAGCTCGTTATGTTGTGAATGACCAGTACGATGATGTCCGGAGAAATGGTGGCGCACGCCAAACCCGTCCCAACTCCAGTCATCACCACCGCCACCAATCTTTAACATTGTCGGGGCAATAGGTGCAATTGTACTGACATTGTGCGTGAAGTGACTCTGTGCTGCTTGTTCGTGGTCCGGCCCAGAAGTTAAGGTATAAGGAGATAGGGTATTGGTTGAGACTAGGGATGGAGATGACGAGGACGACGAGGACGATGAAGAGGACGATGACGGAGGTGCCTGGGGCCGGAGAGTCGCTGCTGATGCGCTGGACGAGTGACGCCGCCTAGATACCGCCTTGACATTTCTCCCAGACTTGGATCCCCGCCTCCGACGCTTCTCACCGCCAGACTCTGGAGTTGTCGAATTCGGAGATTCGGCTATTATCGATGACGAGGTCGATGCAGATGAGGTCGAGGTTGACGAAGACGCATTGGACACCTTTGATTGCGACCTCTGGCTAGCAGGCGTAGGCGCGGTCGAGACCTGGGTGTGCCTCGAGGGTCGCATTTCGATTATGCCATCATCATCGTCATCTGAATCATCCTGGACATGATTCACGAGGGGATAGGAATAAGCCGTTCGAGGCTGCGACGGTTCAGTTTCTGACTCTGAATCGGTACAGATAGCACACTCGTTGTCGGCGTAATCATCATCATTGTGCGCCGAAGGATAAGAAGACGAATGAGACTGTCGCTTCTCCCAATGCTGCGAAGGACCCTCTTCATCAGACGATGTCTGCGGGGACGCAGAAGAAATTTCGGCATCTTCATCGTAGCTAGTAGGACGGTAAACTCAGACGTTTGTTTCCAGAATGAAGGTCGAGCAACTCACCCTCCTTCATCACCCTCCTCGTCGTCGTCATCATCATCTTCGTAGTTCATCTGCCAGTTGACACCCTTCGCTCCTGTCCGGCCATCCCAGCCAGAGCGACTCCCAGTAGGTAGCGAAACACTATCCTTCTTGATCTTCTCAGCTCGGTTAGACTTCGGCTTATCTATTGCTATGCATTGCTCGACGAAGGTATTGAAAGTGATATGCTTATGCTTCTTCTTTGGCTGAGTCTGAAGGGAGCTGTTTGTGTTAGTGCTGTTGTTCGCATCGGATCCGGAGAGCGGGGAATTATCGCTGGACCGCAGATGTGCCTGGAAGTACCCATTGAGGTCGGTGCCGCTGTAGGCGTGGTTTGATGAACGTAATGTGCTGGATGTACGGTCTTCAGCGCTGGCTGCGGGCGGGTCGACTCTTGGTGGCGAATCCCTGCGGAATGCACGATCTGGGCCCCAGCGAGCGATGTGGGTGTCGGACCTGGTGTGCCCTAATGGAGGCCGCGATTGATTGCCTGCAGAAACGTCCGTTTGAGATTCCGAGTGGCGGTGTTGCTGGTTAGCGCTTTGTTCGCTATCGCTTTCGGAAGGGCTAAAGGCCGGACTGTGGGGTAGATCCGAAGTAAGAAATTCACTAAGGTTACGGTGCTTCAAGATAGGTTTATGCTTGGGTGAAGACAAGTCGAGATGATCATTTGGGGTGACGGTCGACTTGCGTGGGGGTGGAGTCCATTCTACCGCGGTATGTAGTGGGCCATAGAGCCAGGTTACATCCGAATCCTTCAGCCTGCCGAGCAGAAATAGGGAGGAATTGAAAATGTTGTTAGGGTCCAAGGATAGAAAGAAAAAGGTGATTGCCGCACCAGTTGAGCGTCTCTGGGGACACCGTCTTAAGCTTATTACGTTGCTTCCACCAAGTTCTCCAGCTGGCATTCTCTAGACGCATCCCATTCGCAATCTCATTCTTTTGTCTCGTCATGTTGCGCCACGATTTCCAGACATCCTCTTCTTGCCAGTCGTGGCTCAAGTAATCAACCTGACCCCGTGGCAAAGTGGATAGAGCAGAGTCGTCTGGCGTCGCATTCGTCGCCACCGAGACGAGTAAAACCGGGAGGTAGTTGGCCATGGTGATGGTGGAAGGTGGTAAGGAGAGTGGTTCGTTTCAAGATTGTCGGAAACGGATACCGCGATCGACGGGAGAAAGTGCGCCGGTCAGAGTCACTGTGGATATATGCAGGGTAAATAAAGGACCGCCGTCGTCGTGTGACGACACGAGGAACGTGAGTCCGCTGTGCTGAACAGCGAAATAATGCTGAACAACGAAATAGTGCTGAACAGACTGTTGCCCAATGAGAGGTAATGAAAAAGCCCCACTGAGGGTGTCCAGTTTTTGAGGCCGCTCCGAAGATCCGGTCTGATTGGGTAACACCCGGAGTCACCCGTAACCGGCGTATCATCTCGGCCCGGGAAGAATGTTCCTCCCGAGTGCCTGGAAAGCTACAAATTTTATTTAATACCCCGCACCGCGCCACACTAGAGCAGTCGACCATATGTTGCTTCTGGCCAGCCCAGTAGTAGCCCTGCTACTGATCCGTCCCGTTGTCGTGTACCGAAAACCTGCCAGGATCGTGCAATACTCTCTTCATATGACCTTTGCATGAACTGCCTTTACCCCGCAATCCATATTGATCTGTCTCCGCGCAATCAGTCAGCTGTCAGCTCCCAAGTGAAAGAGCCTCTATTGTCTGTGCCTATATTCGACGTCTTCTTCAACGTTTTTTACATGGTCTCATCTAGGAGGGGGCAGTTATTCTCCCTGTGTTTCCCTTTTTCCTTGTGTTGTCAGAATATCTCGTCGCTCTCTGCAGACCAGCGCCTGTGTGACTGACATCATATCAGCTGCCATTGTGTTCTCACCGGACCAAATGCTACGTATCTCGATCTCACATTGCACGGGTGTTATGCTAATACCACAAGCGCAGTTGGCAACACAGACCCAGCGGTCACCCATCATTCTCAGACCAGTTTCTCCGATCCGAATTCAAGTTCCTCTTTTCGCTGCGGCAAGTGGAACAAATGAGCAGTTTTCCTGATCTGGCATGTGCTCTCCGAGTGTGCTAATTTCAATTCGACGGCGCGAACGGACAAGAATACAAAATTCACCTTGTCTTTTCTGGTCACGATCCCCCGCCTCCTGGCTCCTATTGAACCATCCCTCATCGACTCACCCCCTACAGCTAGGTCTCTCGGCGGAAGCGCTTTCCTTAGAGAAACACCCTGCCGTCCACATGAGTCATACCAGTCATTGCCGCTGGTCAACAGAAACGTACAACGAAGCTTGATCATGAAACGTTGATGAAGCTAGAACTTGAACATTGACATGTTCCGTCCGGACATGCTCGAGACCGGCTTTCAACATCTTGCAACATGTTACGAGATCAGCATATGGGCCGAGCGCAGCCCGTAATCACTGTGACGATGGCCAATTCAGTTCATAAATGTTCGACGGGCGGTATTTACAGAAGGTGACGAGACATACACATGATCATCCTCATACCCCCACATTAATGATTCATCAATCGCGGGGAGCGGAAACGAGGAAGGATTCCGTAGGGAACTACATACCTGAATTTGTGACGAGGGATCCTTGAAGGTTGAAATTGGATGGGCACGGGGCGGCTATAAACGATCTATGACGATTCTAGACGGAACTCCGAGCTCTTCCGGTATCTTTCGGAGGCGGTTAGCAACCTGTGACCTAGCGCTCTGTTTTCCTCTAACGCTACTGGAACGGCTTTTTTCCGAGTTGCGATTTGAGTTAAAAGCGCTGGCTGCCTGTTTGTACTTGAACTTGGCCATCCCTTTACTGTCCGAATAACCGCCGCCGCCCTATGACTTTCCTCGTGAATATTGTGGGCGAGACTCGTGGCGGAGGAGGGGTATGACATATACCTGATTTTTATCCGAGTTAGACTTGATGGACTCGGCTCTTCTCACAGTAGAATGTCCTGACCCCGATTCGGACTTGAGGATCTTGTATATGCAAACTCTTGGTACTACTCACGGAGGTTTCTGGGACTTTTCATATGTTTATTTGTATCCGCTGTATCTCAATCCTAGATACGATACAAGCGAAACCAGACGCCCCTGCCAATACATTTGCGTCTGAAACTTGTGAGATCGCAGTCGGGGAAAAACGGTGGCTCCCAACAAGTGTACTTAAATTATTGTGGGGATGACATCAACCATAGACTCTCCATGTTTTATCACATACTTTCCGTCTGAGACCCTAAGCTACTATCTGGCTCAAACGGCAACAATCCGAACCTGCGCAGTGGTATCGACATACGTCGCAACTTGAAACAGAGGTCAGAGGTACATATCAGGGACATTTAAATAAGGGGAGTCCGGAGATGGTTAAGCTCGTTTGAACGTGATCGTGTCAAACCTATTTCGATCGCCACCATGTACGGTAACGTCCTTTGGCCCACTGGTTGAGTCGTGTTCAGAGGTGGTTCTATAGGCATCATTGTCAGCATAAGGTCGCAAGGTTAACATGTCGTGTGATTTCAACCTGAGGAAAGGAGAAACGACGCTTTTGCGTATGCAAGTGTCAACTGCAGAACAAACTTTATTGCATCTACTTACATACGCTAAGTAGCGTGATGCAAGTTCTAACTCCGGCTATGGTCAATGGCCCACGATGGTAGCCCTGTCGAGCGAACTGAGACTAAGGGATGACGGCACGAGCTGCCTTCGTAACTCGCTGTGATTCTCTTCCGACCTCAAGACGAGGGAAGCCACGCCCACCAAGTTGTAGTAATATTATTGGGCCATCTTAACGAAAGGGCTACAAATTTGGATGGAGGGAGTTGCTGTGTCTCTTAGGAGATGAGTTTGTTAAAGACCCAAGGAGCTAGGCTCGTAAGAAGGAAGTTTGTTTGTTTTATTAGTTGTCGGTGCTCCTTTAAAAAAAAAGGATAACGACGTCCGTGCTACAGTTGGTTACTCTGGGAAGATATAACGCTAACTAGATTACTTATAAGAATAATTAATTGCTACGGGACCGAACCAAGAAATAGAATAAGAGCAAGAAAATAAGAATAGGAAAGATGAATTGAATACAAGAAAGAGGGGAGCATATTCATAGTAGCAAAGGAAAAAGGAAACAAGTTATCGTTGGCAAGAGACTCGATATACTCTTAAGATGGCACTTGGAGGTTTGCGAAGAGTGCCAACCTATAATTACAAGGACAAGTAATGAACCAAGCTTAAGTCCTAGGCGGTTTTCACTCTTCATGCTGATGTATCCTCCAGTTTGAAAGTGAGCTAGACTAGTCGAAGCCATTATCACAGGTAGTGTGCTGTGAGCATCAAACGTTGAAAACGATTTCATGTCCTCACTGGGGCATCCAGGGAACCGTCGGCGTAGACAATACAAGTCACAAGCTGACATTTATGATCATATCGATAACCATAGGTACTGATAGTCAGACCAGGTTTATATGGCTTCTGAATAGGAGGGACGTCGATGATCTAAATGTTTTGAATAAACTCTTTCAACCAGGCATAATAAAATCATATGTACCAGACGACAGGATCATGCATCAGAGGTATTTTTTTCAACCCTTTGAACGCTCTCATACAGCGCGCGCTTCCGTTTGGATTCTTCGAAGTCCTCCTTGCGCTGGCGCATCTTCTCCGCCCGGCGAACGTCATCCTTCAGCACACCTTGGTATTGCGTCTGGTCCCGTATGAGTAGACATTCTTGCGACGTCAAGTAAAGCTCTCACCTCGCGCTCCTGCTTCTGCTGAAAGTGAACTGCATAGACGGTGAGGGCAGTGAAGAGACAGGCGCCAGTAAGCGTCGCCTTCGCTGGGAGTGACATGAAGCCAGAAAACGTGCAACGGGAAATCAGGTGCGCATCATAACAACAAGCGTAAACACGATCCTCTCTCCCTCACGCCACATCTTCGCTCCATCCTCTTTCTCCCTGTACTTACCCGTATCTCCTCCTGGCCCCCTTGGAGGGTCTATGAAAGCCATAATGGCATTGCTAAGTGTACGTTACATTGCATCTACTGGTATATTGCTATTCAACCGTGATGCAGGACTTCGAATCGCAGCTGAAGGAGATTGTAACTGCCAAGCGCCTTTCAGCGTCGAAAGTGACCAAGCTAACAGAAATCGCGCTCAAGTCGATGAAGGTGCGTGCATTATATTGTTTTACTGGCGTGCTGGTGTGCTGATTGTCGCTCTCGACTTTCTGCCGTGTCTCTTATATAGGATGATGTCCAACTTGTGTCTATCTTGTACCGTACCCATAAAGCTCTTCCAGCGCCAGTCCAAGATCCACAGCCTATATGTCTTTGATGCACTTTCTCGGGCGGCACGACATCAGGTTAACAAACATGAGCTTTCAGCCGGCTCCAGTCAAGGCAATGCCGCCACGTTTCTTTCCAAGGTTGAGGGTATCTTGGAAGGGCTTTTCCAAGATATGCTTTCCACTGGAAAAGATGAATTCAAGGTTAGTGTCCTACGGCATACACTGACATCATCAAGAAGACAGGACGTGCCAGGGCGTGCACCTTATCTTCGCTACAGGCATTACGACAGCATGCGTATCTATCAATAGAGTCTGACGATTACTTTCTTTGGTGCATTTGTCCTGTGCCATTCATCTCTACGGCCTTTCTGTCTTCTGTGATAATGTTAACTAGACATGGTCCTGACCGACCCTTTTCGCCCTTTTACAGGAAAAAACCAAAAAGATACTTGATATTTGGGTAAAAGCAAATACATTTCCAGCGCAGATCCTCTCGAGCTTGACCAAAACGGTGAAGGATTCAGAAAAAGGTGCTTATCATTATCCTGCAATGTATTCGCTAAGTACTTTCCCTACCTATACAACCCCATCCTTCTTTGCTCTCCTTGGGAGTTCCTGTAAACTGAAAGTCAGAAAACTGAAATGTGATGGTTTGTTTCTAATAGTGCCCGAGAAATCACTTGTCTCATCCGATCCTCGAAACGCCACTTTACAATCGAAGAGCGTAACACCCCCCGCGACGCAAAGTCCTCCAGTGCAGGCGGCGGATCCCCAATCCACTTTACTCGCTCTACTCCTTCAGCAGGCTGCTAAGCCCGCATTGAACGGGTGAGCATTTTTTTTCTCTCCATCCGGCGAAGGCTAATGCATTTTCGGCCAGGCAAACAGCAGCAAACACGACAGGGACAACCGCGCCTCAGCTGGAGCTTTCACAGCTTGCTATACTACAGCAGCTTGCTCAGACGGCTCAGCGGGGGAATGGTGGGGTCGGTGCGCCGGCTCCACCGCCCACTAACTTCGTTAATGTTACAAATGTCCCTGATCCTCGCAGACCTGCTGCATCTCTATCACCAATACCTCTTTCTGATCAACGATATCGACCCATTATGTCACCTAATAGTCATGATATCCCTCGTCATGACCGTTACAATGGTTCAGGTGATGACAGAGAGTACAATAACGACCGAGGAGCTTCTCCATCGGAACACCGAAGTGGCTATCGAGATCATGACAGGAATAATGGACGAGGTAGTAGGGATACCCGTGATCGTTTCAAGGAAAAAGACATGAGTCCTCGAAGATCAGGACACAGTCGGTCTAGAAGTCCCCGTAGATATGGCGGTAGGCGAGGCGTCAGGCCATATAGTCCTCCTAGGAGACCGTCAATGCCAGTCGCAGAATCCAGAAATGTTACTGAGTCTAGTGGTGACGGCGAGAAAGACGAGTTTGGACGAGATGTACGGCCTCGTTCACAATCGCCCGAAGCAGAGCCAAAACAGCAATCAGCTACACAGCCACCCCCAGCCGTATCTGCTGACACGCTTCCTACAGCTCCGTCAGTTGCGTCTACGTCCACTAGCTACCATGAATCACCCCCTTCTCCTTCTACGACTACAATCGAGCTAGTACAGCCAGCCGAACAACCGGTTGGCCTCGAAGCGTTTAATCCACAAACATTTGATCCCACCTCACCTGCCGCATGGGAATCTTTCGGGAAGATGTGGGAGGTGACAAACGGTCAGCCACCTTCCCAGGAGCAGTTGATGCAATATCTCATGACGGCCATGAGTGGGGTGATGGGGATACCGCAGCAGAATCAGTATTCAGGCTGGCAAGCGCAAGGGCAATACGTTAACCAACAACAATTTCAGAAAGGACGAGGTGATGGCTTTACTCGAGGTCGAGGTCGTGGGAGGGGTGGATTCTCGCAGTTCAGCCATGAAGATCCTGGCACGGAGGCCATTGTTCTGGGAGGTGGTTCTGATATGCAGACAGAATATTCGGACAAGCAGGCCAGTAGCATATCTAGTTCTGGCGGGAGCATGCAGAACATTGGTGGGAAGTGGGTGTTCGTACGAGACGGCGCGCCACCGTGACTTCGTTCGGGTCTTTCCGTCTTTATTACACTTTATCTTCAACCTTTTTCGTACTTAGTTTATTTTATCAGCACCAATAGGGAACTCATTATACTCTTTTAACTACCGTCAATTGACCCTCAAAGAATAGATAAAGAACAGATGCGAATGTCTTAGAACATGTTGGTTCAGGGCTGGGACTAAAACTTACAAAATGGCCAAAATGACAAAGGCGAAGAATACGCAACGGCGTGACCGGCGTGACCTTGGGCCCCTTGGGCAAGTGATGCCTGTGACGTCACGCGTTTGTGACACCGTCTTTCTCTTTCTCTCTCACCAACACCAACCATGGTCAAGGGCAAGAGCCAGTCCAAAGGACAGCAGTCCATCACATCATTTTTTAGTGGATCCAAGAAGAAGGATGACCCTTCTTCCGATGTCGATATGGACGATGATGACGACGCTTCCATTGCTCCCACTAAAAAAGGGACTAAATCTGCCGCGCCAGACGCGTCGGATCTGCCACCTATTCACGATATACCCGCCATTTTCTCCGATCTCGTCAGCCGGATACCCCGTATCAAGCAGGTCGCTGATCACATCTCAGGACGTAAGCTGCGCGTCGCGACAATGTGTTCTGGCACCGAATCACCTCTTCTAGCCCTCGAACTTATCCAGAAGTCAATACTAGAACAACACGGCGTCAACTTCGAAATTGAACATGTGTTCTCGTGCGAAATAGAACCTTTCAAACAGGCTTACATTGAGAGGAACTTTCATCCTCCCATCCTCTTTCGTGATGTCTGCGAGCTGGGCAATGCTGAAGCGTGCGTTCTATCATCTTGGATAGTAACTGATTATTAATTTAACTGTAGCCACACTGCATACGGTGCATTAGCACCGGTACCAGGCGATGTTGATCTCTTAGTGGCTGGTACCTCGTGCGTCGATTACTCCAATCTCAACAACGAAAAGCAGGACATCGATGCGAATGGCGAATCTGGACGTACGTTCCGTGGTATGATGTCCTGGGTTACCAACCATAGGCCGCCCATTGTCATACTCGAGAACGTATGCTCTGCTCCATGGTCCCGGGTACAAGAGAAGTTTGAAGCGCATGGCTATAGCGCATCCTTTTCCCGTGTCGATACCAAACAGTACTATATTCCCCATACACGCACCAGAGTTTACCTGATCGCAGTCGACAAGAAAAATTCCTCTATTCCTGATGAGTGGAAGGATTACGTTACCAACAAACTCAAGCGGCCTGCATCCTCCACTCTGGACGCTTTTTTGTTAGCTTCTGACGATCCTCGTATACATCACGCTCGTCAAAAGCTCGTGCAAGAAAGCTATAATGCCCTTGATCGACGCACAGGACGAACCGATTGGAGTCGTTGCGAGTCTCGGCATCAGCGAGCAAGACTAGAGGAGGGTCTCGGATCGAAGCGTCCTCTTACGAGTTGGGATGAAGGTATTGTTACGGCTTTCTCCCTGGCTCTTATAACTAAGTTGATCTACTGTTAGGTGGCTTCTGCAAACTTCCGGATTTTGCTTGGGGAGACTGGGGTGTCGGACAAGTGGAGCGAGTTTGGGACTTGATGGATATCAGTGTCCTGCGAGATGCAAAGAAAGGCATCGACCCTTCGTACAAGACGTAAGTCACTTCCTCGAACGTGGGGAGGTCATCATTAATGTTTCCTTGTAGCCAAGTTTGGAATCTTTCTCAGAACGTCGATCGCACCATAGGCTCCAATAAAGTTGGAATCTGCCCATGTCTTACTCCCTCCATGATTCCATACATCACCAACCGCGGTGGGCCGATGGTTGGCTTAGAAGCTTTGTCGATGCAGGGTCTTCCTGTGGATAAGCTACTCTTGACGCGTGAAACGGAGGATCAATTGGCGGATCTAGCAGGCAATGCCATGTCCACGACGGTCGTCGGGTCTTGTATATTGGCTGCACTGGTCTGTGGGAAGAAGCTTCTCAAGGCTGGAGATGATTTGGAGAGTTACGAGTCAAAGCGGGGAACCCAGACGGACGTCGAGACACCAATGGAAATCGATCGTCCCGCTGAAGATGCTGTAGCTATGGAGGACCGTATTACCGGTGAAGATCAGCTTGTCGAGAAGCCCCTCGATCTTTCTGCGACTGGCAATCGGTCATTGATCGACCTCTTGAAGGATGCAGAAAAAAGTGCGCGTCTTTGTGAGTGTGAGGGACGGACAGACATGACTACCCGGGAGCTCTTTCGCTGCAAGGATTGCGGTACACCGTACTGTAAGAAGTGTGGTGGTCGTCCTGAGCATAACCCGGAGCCTATCGTCTTTTCTACGAAGAATCCTAGGTTGCCGCCTTCGGATTTCGCCAAGGAACTAAAGGCCATGCTTCCCATGTCGATTTCATTCTCGGGTGTTAGCCAGAAAGTGCTTGATGGTTTGAAGGCATCTGCCAACGTCAAGATTCCAGAGGCACGATGGTCGAGCTGGTGTGCTGCAGTTTCTCGCGCAGCCAAGTCTGAGCTGCGCTTTGTGGAACCCAAGCGACAAGAATATTGGAGCGCTGTGTATCAGTCACCTGAGGCGACACTGGAGCTCTTTTTGCATCCTCAGCAAACGGAATGGCGCTTATTTGCGAAACCGGAAGAGCACGAGCCTGCGAATGCCGAGATACGTCAGTTGTTGGAAATGCCGGTGGGCAGATTCACTTGTGCTGAGAGCCTATTATCTGGCAGCTGGGATTTCGCTCTCCCTCATAATTCATCTATCGCCGTCAAGGTGAAAGGGGAAGGAGAGTTGGTACCGTCATGGGAAGCACGTCTGGGCCTTACTGAAGATACCTTCAGGAACAAAACGGTCTTTTCACGTTTGCGGGTGTCAGTTGCCAACTCTGATGTCCCCAAACTCGATCGTGATATTTCTGGGGTTTATACGCTTCATGATCGTTGTGGTACCGCGAACGGGGCGCTACATAAGAGAATGTCAGGGGAAGGAACTTTACCACCCCTGTATATGCTTATGGATCCCCACCGAACCAGTGACTCGGAGGATAGCTTCGTATTCTCCACTAGCAGACGCCGTCATCAATACGGTGAAGCGCGACCTATCATTGCGAAATTGTCTCCTTCGTGGCGGCAAAGCTCCAACGAGGAGGAGGAAGAGGTGTCTTGTCGCACCCCTTGTAAGTGGGTAAGGGCAGAGAATGTTCATTTAACGGTAAGCCAATATTTTATTCAAACTCCCACCTGCTGACCTCTCCCGTAGGCTTCACAAAGCAATGATGCGAAGTTTTCCGTCCCTGCCAAAGGACTTGAGATCCCAATCTCAGATGATGCCTGTCGGAGTGCGACCGCCCTTCTTACGTGCACGGTCCTACTCAAGAATCATGCTGGACCGGAATGGCCGCGTGGATCATGGCAGGAGGTGGACAAGATCCATGAACGTGGCACTTTCAAGGCGTTGGCATGGCTCTTGGAGCGTATCCGCGACGCTGGTAATAATTTCAGCTCGTGGCAAGATGTAACTTTGCCAGAGGGGCAGTGTAACTGCGAGCGATGTGCTCCTACGGCGCCTCATATACATTGGACACAAGTGAACAAGAAAGTCGTCCCTGTAGAGGATCCTGTCGAAGCAGGGGAATACGAACGCAGGCTCAAGAGGAGGCCCAGTCCATTCATCACACAGCTGAAGCTAACGGAGGACAACACTGGTATCGTTCGAATCGGGGTCAACATCCCATCTCTTCTTCATCGCGCGCTCTCCCGTCTTCCCAAGACTGGTCGAACTGAAAAGCCGACTCTTTCATGGCGCCTTAACATGAACTTTACCCCTGTTGTCAGCCTGAACCTTCCCAAATTTGTCATCTCCAGCAACAAATTGGACAAGGAACATGCGCAGCCGCCCAGCTTCAAGGTTCCGCTTCGCAAGGAGCAACTCCGATCTTTAGAATGGATGCTGAAGCAGGAGTCTCGAAATGCAGCGCCTTTCATCGAAGAAGAGATCTCGGAGAGCATTCTGGACCCGTTGGGATGGAGAGCAGAAGGACGTGCGCAGCGCCCGGTTCATATCCGTGGAGGTGTGCTAGCCGATCAAGTTGGTTACGGAAAGACGGCTATCACACTCGGTCTTATTGACTGTGCCGCTAAGGACGTCGAGAAAGAGTTCAATGCCATGGGCCGTGTCAAGGGGAAGATCCTACTGAAGTCGACCCTTATTGTCGTGCCGCCCCACTTAACAAGGCAATGGGACTCAGAGGTCCGTAAATTTACGAAGAAGGGATTCACAGTACTAGTTCTTTCCACCGTATCAAACCTCAACTCCGCGACAATTGAGGATTTCCAAGATGCTGACATTGTTGTCGTTGCGTCCAACCTTTTCAAGAGTAATGTCTACCTCGACAACCTCCAGCTTCTAGCGGCGGCGGGCGCTCTTCCTTCGAAAGAGGGCAGGCACTTCAATGCTAATCTTCGGAAAGCTCTGGAGTCTTTGAAGGCCCAAACCGATAGACTTCAAGACAAAGGTTCTGAAGCCGTTATGCAAGAAATACAGGATGCCCAGAAGCGGGGTACGTTTTTACCTAATGCGACGCCCTTCTATACTGATGGTCTGTTCTAGTTGAAGAGGAAGCGGAACGAATTGCAGCAGCCATTCAGTCGAAGAGACTGAAGGGCAAGTCCTATCGTGATGCAGCTGACCAAAAGGAAGCCGAGAAGAAGGCGGCCCGGGCAGCAAAGGCGAAGTCTCCCAAAAAGTTCAAGAAGGTCGAAGTGGTTATCCCTAGACTGAGCCGAAATGTTTCTTCTGAGGCATCCTCTCCTACGGCTGCGGAGCAGAGCGATTCCGACACCAACAGGCGGCCGAAGCGGCGTGCTGCTGCGTCACAGAAGGTGACGATCTTATCGGATGACGAAGGAGACAGCACTTCCAGCGAAGCTGTTATCACGTCTAAGAAAGTCGGCGGATTGGCGAAGAAGGTCGATGAAAAGACAAAGAAAGGCGGCCGAAAAAGCAAACGCGCTGTTTCGGACGACGACGAAGATTTCGAGATGGAGGCCTCAGATGTGGACGATGACGATGACGGCGAGTCGTCACCCACTTCGGTCCCGTCATCGGATGAATATGATGAGGAGGAAGACGAAGAAGACGTTCCCAAGAAGCCTTCCAAGAAGACTATTCCGAAGCCGAAACCGAAAGCACGAAGGCCCTCTGTATCTTCTAATGCGGCTACGGAAGACGAGGATATGGATGTCGATGAACCTAAGAAAGCTGCTAAAAAGCCGACGAAGCGCAAGGCTGGGGATGAGGGCGAACGATCCTGCCAAAAAGCAGAAACGTGTCGATAATGATCCGTGGAAGTTAGAGTCAAAGCCCGTTCGCAAAGATTGGACACAGATGCGCGCGCCTCCTTTGGAAATGTTCCACTTCGCTCGCAAAGTCGTTGATGAGTATACGTATCTCGATGGGAAAGTGCATTCACTTGTTACCAACCTGACGGCTGAGCGGCATTGGGTTCTCTCCGGTACCCCGCCCATTCATGACTTTGCTGCTTTGAAGACGATCGCTGCATTCCTGAACATTCATCTTGGTGTAGATGATGATGGAGAAGGCCAGTCCGCTGAGGTCAAGAGGCGCCGGCGAGAACAGACAGGTATAGTCTTCCATTTCTATAGTAATGATTTTGCCAGCTCATCTTCAATCAGAGGTGGAGAAATTTCACTCTTTTCGGGAAGTCCATAGTCTTGAGTGGCATGCACATCGGCATGAACTCGGGCAGGCTTTCCTCGACCAATTCGTTCGCCAGGTATGTAACCAGCTGCTTCCGAGACTATCAGGATCCTGACGCGATCTCCAGAATATCGCCGAGATTGACGAGATTCCATGGACGGAAAAGGTTGTCGATATCATTCTACCCGCTGCAGAACGTGCCATCTATTTGGAACTAGAGCATCACTTACGTGCCCTTGATATGACCATCAAACGCGGCAAGAAAACAGAAAGTGACCGAGAGAAACGGCTCGCCAAATCCCTTGGCGAAAGCAAGTATGTAAATTCATTTTTGGTTGCGAAGTTCATTTTCTGACACGCCACAGATCTGCGGAGGAAGCGTTGCTCAAGCGCTGTTCACACTTTGATCTGGAAACCTCAAATGAAAACGCCATGAAGGCCTGCGACGTTATCGTGGGAGAGCGCCAAAAGCAGCTGGACGAGTGTAAGGCGGACCTCCTCAAGGCGGTGAAAGATGGCGTGAAGAGAGAAAAGAGTCTTAGCAACGTCGGAAGTGAATCCATGTTCCACGAGTGGATCCGAGTATGCAGAAGCGAAGGTGTTGACGACAAGGAGGCGACCTGAGATAGTCATCGAACTCCTAGACGAGGCTGGCGTTGGTGTCGTAAAGGGCAAAGCGAAGCGAGAGGACGTCAATCTCAGCGAGAAGACGAAAGCCCAAGTTTGGGAACATCGTGAGAAGACACACGAAATCCGGCGACTAACGAAGGAGTTGGTTGGTCGAGTTCGTTCCCTCCGGTATTTCACAGTCGTGCGCGATCTTCAGAAGCAGCGAGAGGAGCCACCGATTGTGAACTGTCCAAAATGCGAACGGCAGAAGCTACCGATTAGCGAGGTGGCGGTGCTTTCCTCCTGTGGGCATATGGGATGCTTGGAGTGCGTCAGAACGTGCGCCGAGCGGGAAGAGTGCGTCTACGCCGCATCTGGGGCGTGCAAGAGTGCTGCGCGGGTGCTGAATGTAGGTCAAAGCCGACACTTTAGGTATCGACGACGAGGGTCGGGACGGGCAGGGCAAGCACTTTGGGATGAAACTCGAGAAGGTCGTCAATTTGATTCAAGTAAGTTGCCTCATCAATCCATCTCAAACATCTAATCATCAAGCCCCTTCAGCAAAGAGATCCCCAAAAACTGAGCGAGTTCTGGTGTTCGTCCAGTTCCCTGATCTCATGAAAAAGGTGACCGAAGCCTTCACTTATAACAAAATCAAGTTCCTCGAGATTAGGGGAACTGCGCATCAGAAGAGCAAGAACCTCGAAACATTCCAAAACGAGAGCGAAGAACGCGTACTTCTTTTGAATGTCATGGACGAAAGCGCTAGTGGGGCTAATCTGACATCAGCCAATCATGCCGTTTTCTTGTCTCCGTTACTTGCACCCTCAAAAGAGATCTACAAGGCTTGCGAGACGCAGGCTGTGGGCCGGCTAGTTCGCTATGGACAGGAAAAGCATGTTTATGTGTGGAGGTTCTTGACGAGGAACACTGTCGACGAGGATATTTATAACCAAAGGAGGGACGTCCAGCCAACGACATCATGACATCCGTAACCTAGTCTTGTATATCATACTTATTTTTGCACATTAATAACATCATACCGGTTCTGTGAAGGCAAAAATTCTGACGACGGAGCTTCTTCGGGACCCTGAACGGACCACTACGGTAATCGGAATAACGTAGCCTTTTTTATGTCTAACGCGCAGGATCCACCAGGTATATATATGCCGATCGGACGCTGTACAGAACGTCCTTGTCCCCTTCCTCATGTCCGGCTCTGAAGTCCCAATAGCCGAAATGTAAGTCTTTCCCACTTGTCCTCACGTTGCTTAGGCACCAACCTGCACTAAGAACAGGACCGTTGGTACGCGGCAGCACCCCCCCAGTATCAAGCACTATCCCAATAACCCACGTCTTGTAGCTAGTTAGGCCATTTCTTCAACTGGGGTCTATTTGGTGCATTAACAGTCCAAGCATGTCAGTCCCCCCTTTCCCTCGATCCCTCGATCGCGTTTACCCCAGCCCGTAGACATATATTACCTCGCCTTCCCCCACGACAGATGGGTACCAAAAACTATCGTCGCTGTAGCGTACACCCTCGAGTTCCTGCAGACTATCCTCACGACACGGGATGCCTTTCGAAATTTCGGTACGGAGTGGGGCGATACGGATGATCTGGACAAGGTCGGCTGGTTATGGTTTAGCGGGCCGGTGATGAGCTCTATCAGTGCGTCGTCTGACTTATAAATTTTCAACCTGCTAGCTTATGTTGCGTCATCAGTCAGTGTTTCTGCCCAAACATTCTTTGCCTGGCGGATATGGATGTTTAGTGAAAAGTGGTGGCTACCTACACTTGTCGTCTTGGTGCGTGTTGTAGTCGGCGTTTATGATATCCCTCCTGATGAATCATCCTTATGTTAGCTGGCTATCATAGAAGGCATTGCTGGCATTTGGTTCGTAAGGGATTCAATAGGTTTGAACCTGCCTTAGTAACGAAATCCTATATAGGTCAGGTGTCTCCACCCATTTCATCGGAATCATTTCCAAGGTCCAGGAGCATAACGAAAAGACAACCGCGGTCCGCAGAACTTGCCTGTAGCGTCAAAAGGACACTGTCATTGACACTTACCTCTAGGTCTGGCTGGGGGGAACCGCACTCTGTAATGTGATCATTGCGGCAAGCATGATCTACTACCTCAACCGGTCAAAGAGCGGTTTCCGATCCACCAGTGTTATCCTCGCCAAATTTGTCAGGATAACGGTCGAAACGGGTGCCGTGTGTGCGACTTTTGCGATCCTGGACTTGGCCTTCTTCCTTGCGTATAAGCATAACAACTATCACCTCGCGCCTTCAATAGCTCTCTCCAAATTATACTCCAACAGTCTCCTAGTGGTGAGTTATTTTCGCCGTTGCCGTCCTTATTTATGTGGCTCATAGAGTAAACCCCCCAGATATTCAATGCCCGCATACGCTTCGTCGGCGGAAGAGACATCGGCAACGCATCAGACGACTATTCACTATCATTCACAACCACTTCATTCAACGCCACCACATCTGCCACCATGCCTATACACCGGCATAGCAGAGCGCCACATCACACCATATCCGTCTCCGCCCACGAAACGACCACATCCGG
This sequence comes from Desarmillaria tabescens, assembly GCF_030435595.1. NCBI lineage: Eukaryota > Fungi > Basidiomycota > Agaricomycetes > Agaricales > Physalacriaceae > Desarmillaria > Desarmillaria tabescens. The sequence goes on from NW_026848302.1 coordinate 780,383, forward strand.
GACATCCCAATCTAATCTTGATCTGGAGTTGGACAATAATGTGGGTTTTTTATCTTTCTCACTCCCTTGGAGCCCTTTGCCTCATCTTCGTTTTATTTTAGACCGTCACCAAGTTCCGGAATGAAAGCGATGACCCACTAGCGGAAAAAGAACACACACACCCAGAAGCGTCACGACATAGAAGAAGAAGTGCTGAGCTGTACCCATGAGCTGTTATCATTATTATTTACCCCCATTGTATATACCCCACCTACCCATGTTAACCCAGAGGTCTGGTTTTGAAATTTGATTCGCCACGAAAGAACCACGCTTGGTTGCTAACGTACACCATTCGAATAAGCCACGTCTCGTAGGATGGCGGTGAAGAATTTCGACTGCCTGGCATCCGATGACCGAATCAGAAAAAGATTCTCGTACGCCACATCACCCACCCTACCTCGTTCAAAGAAATCCCGCCTCATCTTTCTGCTTCTTCATTCTCTCTGGAGATTTCGGTGTGAGATTTCAGCCGACGTGCATATGCATATGATATTCGTATTCATTTTTAACGAGGCCCGAGCTTTCATACGACGTCGCGGCTAATTCTCCCTGAACTCGGAAAGAGGAACCAAACGGAGAATTGAATACTCGAGAGAGAGATTATTAAAGCCGATCAAACACAAATTCGACCCTAGGCCCCACAACGAGGCAGGCAGAAATTTCAAGAGATCTCTCTGTCTCTCTCTAAAAAAAAACCAGAGATCGGCAAAGTAGACTAAATACTTACTGAGCCCGAAGCAGATGATCCCGGCCGATGAACACAGCAAGGACGGTGACAACATCCCTTTGGGGGGGTGCTGCGTGATATATAAAGAAGCCACGTCCACGTCCAATGCTTCCGAGGTGTCTTCCCGCGACATGAGGGTACCACTATCTCCACCTTCTGGACCCTCCCTCGAGGGTGAAAAAAACGTCCAAGAGAGCCCATCTGCCGCCAAGTCACCAATTAACGAGTCTCGGCGTGTTGATGCGATAAAGACGTGGGGACGTGGACGGGACGGGAGACGGGACATGCTGACATAAATTTACAGACGGTTGCCATAACTTTTTTTTTCCTGATAACGAGAACGCTTAAAATACAAGAGAACAAGCGGTTCAGTTGAAGAAGGATTGATAAATCAGGATGGATAGACATTGGCCGCCACGATCATTACATCCACTTACCGTCTTACCAGAACGGAAACAAGCAACCTTGTTGAGCGGTGAATCATCAAAATGCCGCCTTCGAGGATTCAATTGAAGAAACAGCGAGCAGATCATCCATTGACAGTGTCTCCACCGGACTGTGATAAACAAGAACACAGCACTGAAAGCCCCACATGCGAAATGCGACACTCGGGTGATGAGAGATAACTTCCTAATAGCGGGTGGTTGACTCTAGATCCAAACTCCAGTTTAGCCATTGGATAAAGCAGCGCGTGAAAATCCCAGGTCCCCGAGAACGTCCTAATCGCTAGCTTCTTTCATACTAGGAACAAGAACAAGAACAAGACATCAAGGGGGCCTTGCCAGAAATAAAGTAAACCCTCGGCGTTGTGCAAGTCCAAGAGGTACGACCAACGGAGTAGTGTGGATGGCTCGTCGTGATGTCAACACATTCCCAGATGCAACTTCGAAACCCAGCGATTGAAAGGTCCGTGATAGTGACCCTTCTCATATTAGGAACAAGCGATCAAGGGGGAGGGCCTTGCTAGAAATTTAAAAAAAGAGGTACGACCAACGGACTCGGATCAGCGTGGTATCAAGAAGAAAGAGGTTAGGGTAGACTGCCATAAAGTTTCATCTGCCCAGGACCTGAACTCACGAACTTGGGATCAACACCTCATCAACACTCATTCATCACAACCGGCACCCGCAAGAGATGCTACTATTCACTCATAACCCACCAACTCATTAACATACCACCCCGCACCCAACAAATGCGCAGCCCCTGTGAATTGCCGGGCTAGGATGAGCATTCGAAAGAGGTCAGCGGATTACTCTCAGCACACCCCCTCGATCCTATGTGTTCGGCTGGGCCCTAGTAAAAAATTATTTTTTACGCCATGAAAGAAACGACGATTTATTTACCTCAACGGCAGTGCGAAGCGTGCATGGAGGGAAGCTATTAAGCACCATCATGGTCACTGAGAAGATGTCTGTCCGTCCGAATCGCGTATGGATGTTCAGCTCGCTACATACATTAGCTGGACGAGGGATGATGTGGATGCGTACCTTGGCCTTGGCAGTTCGTTTGACGGGTATGATACGAGCGACGTTAATCGACATTCCCGCATGAAACGTCACTTCGGAGCAGAGGTTCAGTCCACTGGAGATAGCTGAAGTATCCCAGCCGGATAGGACGCAGTGGTGTCGGTCGCGCTCCAAGATATAGGCTCCTCGAGTAACATGTAGCCCAAGAGTCGGCCTGCCATCTGTGGATTCATAGCAGGCCATTGCTGATAGTGATTCGATGACCTTGGGTGTTGGTGATGGAGGGCGGTGAAGGAGCAGGGAGGGGTTGTGAGTAGTGGGGGGGGAAGACGAATCGAGAGGGGTCGAAGTTGAGCATGGTGGTGGCAAGGCTTGTTGCGGTTGGAACGTTGAACGTTGAACGTTGAACCTTTGAGTCAGACTCGCCGTTCCAAGCCAAGCGCTGAGGCCAGAATCTTGGGAGTAAGTGGAGGTTCTTAGTATCAAGCTGGCCCATGATTCCTGGGTCAGACGAAAGAAAGGAAAGAAAAAAAAGGTTGAAGACAACTCACGGAGGCCAGTTGTTTTTCCCTTCTGGTAATCAAAGTCCATGCATCGAACATTTCTTACACCTCTCCATGATCGCGACGAACTGGCGAGTTGGAACGCACAATCCAAAGGTGGCGAGCGAAAACTCTTGGGCAAGAGGAAAGAACGTCTAGTAAGTAACCAACAAGTACGGAATAAAATGAATATAGGGTTAGCCGGCAACTTATTAGCGCGTTTCTATTAGCCGGATCTAATCATGCTCTTCCTCCCGCCATCATCACACTGATAGTTCCGCCCAGTTGCTCCTCCCTCCCGCCATGCTCGGGCGCAAACCCCCGCCATCCATCCTCCAAACACCAGGTTTCGCACACTACTCCCTCGCATGGTCCCCCTTCCACGCCAACCGCCTCGCCCTCGCCTCTTCCGCCAACTTTGGCTTAGTCGGTAATGGGCGGCTTCATATCGTCTCTACTACACCCGAATTACATGTAGACAAATAGTAAGCAGCTCTCCCTACCGCAAATTTTCAAGTTGATGCTAACCCCCAAGGAGCTTCGAGACCCAAGACGGCCTCTACGACCTCGCCTGGTCCGAAATCCACGAAAACCAACTCGTCACTGCCTCAGGGGACGGCTCGATCCGCCTCTGGGACATTATGCTCAACAATTTCGCCATTGCGTCGTGGCAGGAGCATACCCGGGAGGTATTCTCCGTCGACTGGTCCAACCTCCAAAAGGAGAATTTCGCATCGTCTTCGTGGGATGGGAAGGTTAAACTCGTATGCCGCCCGCTGTCTCTGTTATATTCAAGTTCTGTTAACCTCGCGGTGTAGTGGACTCCGGATCGCCCCCGGTCGGTCTCGACGCTCCACGCGCACCAGGCATGCGTCTACCAAGCGCTCTTCTCACCATACCAGCCCGCCGTACTTGCGACGTGCTCTACGGACGGGACCATCAAGCTCTTTGATCTCCGCTCGCCCTCCTACGCGCCCACATCCAACTCGTTCACCGCCCCGCTCACCGCCCCGGCTCTGACGGTCCCCGTATCCGGAGGGGAGGTCCTCTCGCTGGATTGGAACAAGTACCGGCCGTTCGTGTTGGCGAGCGGTGGGGTGGATAAGGCGGTGAGGGTGTGGGATTGTCGGATGGTTGGAGGGGAGGTGGGGGGCAAGTGTGAGGTGCAGTTGGCGGGGCATGAGTATGCGGTGAGGAGGGTGCAGTGGAGTCCGCATAGTCCGGATGTGTTGGCTAGTGCGAGTTATGATATGACGTGTAGGGTCTGGAATAGGGATAGGTTGGTGTATATACATGATCCCCATACCGAGTTTGTGGTTGGGTGTGGGTGGAGTTTGTATGAGGAGGGGGTGTTGGCTACTTGTGCATGGGATAGTAGGCTTAATATCTTTCGGGTGTAGTGTAAAGTAGTAGTGTGTATTACTAGAATCGAACAAAACGTAAATTTCATTTCTGATTTTGATGTCGCTTTCCCTTCGACTGCAATACCAACTCAAGAATTCGCTTGCCCTTTTGCCCTCTTCACGGGAAGAGGATGCGTTTCCGAGTCTTCAATCTTTTAGAGAAACTTCCAGGTGGGCGTAATGATCGTAGGGGTGGCCAAAATTTGTCAGTTCCAAGTAGTATAGCGCTTCCTTCTCCACGGGCAGGGTCCTTTTTAAAAAGCCTTTGTCAGGGGGCAGTCAACTCTCTGGTACATCGCGAGAATACGATTGCCCCGACACTTTCATAAGCTTAATAAGAGAGCTCGGAGGGATTGATACCAGACGAGATATATTTTCTATTCCTGTGGGATACATGTTGAGCGGAACGGATGGAGCACCATCTTCTCTTCCGGCCTTCTAAATCGCATGGGACCCCATCCGAAGACCATCTTTGCAGTGGAGGACCTTGGCATTGAGTTTGAGTATCATCTATGCGGCGTAAGAGGGTAGGGGTCTTCGAGCAGAGGGTCATTTTCATGGAGGTTGGGGTCGAGGACGCGTCACGCAAAGGGACTAGGCAAGAAAAGATGGCTTGTGAAGGGGTCGTAGTTGTGTTGTGGGTGTTGATATAGATATGACTTCTTTCGCCTATTTTTGAGACGCTTCAGCTTGGTCGAAAATTTTCACAATCCCTCTCGACAGGGATAAATCACGAACTCGCTCGTTGCCTGTTTTTTTTTTTGTGACTTGGAGGAAATATTGGAAGCTGGAAGGAACATAAGCACGGCGCCGCGGCACGAATGGACACTGTCCAACCTATTGTTGGCTTTAGTATTTCATTTTTGTTCTTGGGCAAAAAGAATATACATCACGCGTACTGGACACTGGATTTGTCCCGTGTCCTGACTCCAAGCTCTCCAGCGATGATTACATAGACGAATTCTTTGGTGGTAGAGTGTGCACGGTGGTGTCTTAGCATTAGGCACCTCTTCCTAAAAAAACGTCAGACTCACTCACAAGAGGGAGATACAGTTGAGAACATATACCTAGGAACCATTACGCGCATCATCGATGTCGATGAACGGTTGAGAGTCGAGCGCTTGCAGAACGATCATCCGGGACTCTTGTCGGCGGTCGCAGTATACCTGTCCAAAGCGAGTAGCTATAGAACCGAAATAAATTTTCTCAGTGTTGGAAGAAATGACGAGTTCGAGTAGGTGAGGGAGCATTTCAAGAATAAAGCGATTCCCACCGGGAGTCATACATAAAGTCCTTGCACGGACCGCCAAAAAAATTCCAGGTAGGTACCGAACGTAGATGCCAGCATCTAGAAGAATGAAGCTAAGGGCCAAGAGAGTTGTAAGATAAGAAGAGAGTACGGAGCAGGGCAGTGAGGGAAGTAGATTTGTGGATATTATAAGCGGATGTCCGTCCGAATTGCACACGGGCCGTAATTCCCTTCTTCACTTCAGCTCGTCACCATGCACTCTGTATACCACTCTCGCTGGGATTTTCCTCAACATGTAGTCAAGATGTATGCGCGGCGTAAATCTCACACGAATGGCTACGACAAAAGAGCTCGAAGATATCACGTCTCGTTGGTCTTTGGTTCGTGGATCCCTTGTTGTCCGACTTCTTGTTGTATGTATAACACTTTTGTTCAGGTTCACTGACAATAAAAGCAGAGATTGGGAGTTCCTCAGGGAGGCCTGAATGATGCGCACGTTGGTGATAGACGGGAGGCAGCGGTTTTATATGATGTTTTGCAGGGCCTTGACGCGTTATTGCATGGGCGGCGTAATCATGGCAGTATCCTTCCACGGCTCATTTCGCTGGGCAAGGATAATCTCCTCACTCGGCATCATGGGGACGTTTCTATTTCTGGCCAGGAGCCAAATTTCAACTTTACTGGCACCACCAGTGACCACCATCACCATGCCTTCGCCCCTCCCACCAAACCCCTTCGACCCCCTCTCCCATACATATGAACACACAGCATATGAATCCTGCCTCACCCTCGAAGCTCTTCGTAGTTGGGACGTATCTTCCGAACCCGCGGCCATGTTTAGATTCAGCCCTCAAGTTGCAGCTCGAGTCCTAGGTTATGCACTTATTCATCACCCAGGCTCTCCTATAGCACGAGAGATATCGGGTTGTGATGGTAATGCTGAGTTTATGGCAGGGTTGGCGTATTTGTATGTTATGGGCATGATTAGGGTGTGTATGTCCGCGTCTCGAGTCCTGAGGATGATGACGTTCATTGCAACTAGTTAAGGGCCCGGTACCGACGCGTAGGGTCCAACCAGAGTCACCGCCAGAAAGCATCGATATCGCAGCCCTCTCAAATGTGTCGCAATCCACCGGTAGTGATGCTAAAAAGCTAGTAAGTAAAGAGTGTCTTTCAAGTTCTCAGCTGAGCCTCCAAATCAGGTTTTGGCGAGAGACAACTACCGGTGTATACTCTCAGGGAATGTGGACACTACCAGCCTTCGCAACGGGCTGACGACGATCGATTTAGCGGCTGGGGAGAGGAAGACCGATATCGAACTGGGTTATATTTCCAAGACGACTGGGAATGAAAACCAGGGGTATATAAGAGGAGGACTGACGGATGCGGCGAGAAGGAAGGTTCGTCTTGTCTTTCCCCCTCATACTTCCATCTAATTAAGTTGCTTGCCAGTTAGGTTGGGCGTCTTCTACTGCTACCGTTCTCGAGCGACTAGCCGGGATTTCAATCGTCGAAGACATCCACAGAGCGGAGAATACGTTCACGATATCGCCTAACCACCATAGACCATGGGTTGATTGCTTTGTTTGATGCCCTCTAGCTATGTTTATTGTTAATAATAATTTATATAAGAGTAATGCACAACTATATATACGAGCTATTATTACAACAAACACATTCCGAGTCGCGTTAAGTAAACCGTCCGTTTTGAGATTGGGATGGGAATTGTGGCTCAGGGAGAAGAAGGGGGTGACAGACTGAATCGATGCCAGGGGCTGAAATCTGTGAAATTCACACGTGCCCAGAACAAGCTCCACGCTGTGGGCCTAGACTCTGCTCCGAATTCTGTCGTCCAACAGCCGTTGTCCATGCTTGCCAGTGCTTCCTCCAGTAACAAAATGACATGAGGACCTCGCTGCTGACCGTGGGAGAGGAATGTAGGCTCCTAAGAATGCGCCTTGCATGCAGCTTCCACCCTAACATCCATGTCTTCTGATCGTGCTGCCCAGGACCATGAGAACGACAGCCATTCATTGGTGTCCGACGCCTCTGAGGGCGAAGCTCATTCGAAGACTCCTCATATCTCCCATGATCATGTTCCAGAGGTCGAGAATTTGACATCTTATTCCCGCCGTCGACGGCGCAAGTCGAGGCGCAGGACAATGGGCATGGAGCGTCCTGAGTATATTGTCAGAGGTGCGTCTATTCTTCTCTTCCGTGGCTGCTCGTCTTATGAAGAGTCTAGGGAATGATCCATTCGACTACGAACAGAAATTCCCAGAGGATAAGCAGTACGAGGAGCTTGGGCCAACTGCCAGGGTGTGGAGAACATACCTCGAAGAATGTGCTCCATTTGATAGCGAGATGGTAGAAGGGTGGAGAGATGGGCTAGATGTTCTACTCGTCTTTGTGAGTACAATGGCAGAGATTGAGAATCCCTTCATTGATAGGAGAAAAGGCTGGTCTTTTCTCAGCAGTTGTTACAACATTTGTCGCTCAGACATCACAGAGCCTCCAAGTTGACTACGGCGAGGTCACTGCCTCACTTTTGATCGAGCTTATCAATGTCCAACGCTCCGCATCGAATGGTTCTCTCGTAAATGACGTCCCTCGTTCAGACCTCGCTTTTCGTCCCACAACATCGGACTTATGGGTCAATGGCTTGTGGTTCACGAGCCTCTCGCTGAGTCTCACTACTGCCCTATTCGCTGTATTGACAAAACAGTGGATCCACCAGTACATGTCTGTGCCATCGGGAACACCACGCGACAGATGCCGTGTACGTCAATTCCGGTACATGGGTCTGGAGCAATGGGGTGTAGCCTTCATTATTGGACTCCTTCCTGTCCTGATGAGCGCATCGCTTGCTGTGTTTCTTGTGGGATTGATTGTTTTTATCGTCCCCTTGCGCGTGCCGATTGCAAGCGTTGTTGGAGCAATCACCTTCATATCATTCCTCGCCTATATCGTCACCAACTTCCTTCCGATCTTATACCCCTCGTGTCCTTACAAAACTCCGCTGTCGCAATATATATTCCCTCTCTACAGCTATATCCTACACAATGGTCTTTTCAGTTCAAGGCTGATCTCTTCGGTTTCCAATCTTTGGACACAGCCATCCCGTATATCACCCTCTGGAGCCTCTGCCGTTCGCACGCTAAGGGATGCTGAGCGTGTGGCTGTCGAGGTTAGTGCCGATGAAACGGATGTGCAGGCACTTGCGTGGCTCATTCACATGTCGTCCAACCCCAGCGTGGAGAACATTGTAGTAGAATCAACTAGCGCTTTGCCACTCAAGTCTGTGAAATCTCTCGAGCGTCGTGTAGCACGTATCTCGGTTGTATGTTCTACATTTCTTGAAACCCTTGTCTCAGGCCAAGACGTGTCTGTGCTCGAAAGTAAGGTGGACCGTCTCCTTCGAGCCCATCTCCGCTTCACAGACTTGCCCTATATGTTTAGAATACCACGACCTGCCAAGGGATGCTTCTCTCCTGGCATTTACGTCGGCCTTCTGTCTGTTCAGACAGATTGCCGCAAAGAGATCCGGGAACTGGTCATATCCAACCTGAAAACCGTACCCGATGGTCCTACAGCTCTTCGCTTGCAACCCATAGTATGGGCATATCTGCTTCAGAAGCTTCTCCCATCGGGTCCTGATAATCTCGAAGTGATGCAGATATTATTCACTGAGATACCCCCATTTTATTGGAATGCCGACTTCATCCCCCTTACCGATGTCATTGAACGTAAGGGGATGAAAATACCTTGCGAAGGTAGCGCTGTGGCTACCCTTCGGACAGCGATTCAGCAGTGTTTGTACCAATATGTCGCTGAGTTCATACTTCAAGACCACATAGGTGTTGAGCCCACCATTTTCAGCCAGGATCCCACCGATGTATTTCCCCCTCAGGATTCACGGCTCTATCTTCTTTTGAGCATGGCCGGCTCACCCTCCATACGAAGCATGGCCATCCCTGCCTCTCCCTTCTGTGATACTTTGTTCATCAAGATTCTGCGGGCCATCGGCGATTTCCTGGGTGTCAGCTCATGTCCATCATATGACAATAGCACACCTATCGTCCCTTTGGACAGTAATCGTTACGCTGTCCTGAAATTGCTATACGCGCTTATCTCATCAGCTGAATTTGACGATGCTTTTGCTCGCCGTGATCGGACCTTTATCTTGACTGGCTTCTTTCGAGTATTAAATTCCACGTTCCCTCTCCCACCGTTCCTTGCCAAAGACTGGTGCACACCACAACTGGCCATTAAATCTGTCCAAATTGCCTTTGAGGATGCTTCATGGGCTTCACCATACCATGACGACTATCATCATGCAGCTTACGAGCTGGGTACTTATTTATTCCAACACACTCCCTTCACAAACGAGACCCTAGCTTATTTTGTATCGAGTCTCTTCGAAAAATTGCGCGCACAGGTCGGCCGCGTTTTATCCACATTCTTGGACTTGGTTGTCACAGGACTGGGATCCAAAGATTTGGGTGTTCAGATATGCCAGCAATCGTTGGAATACCTGCACGAGCCCGACAATTTGTTCACTTCTTGCCTTACCCTCATTATGTGGGGTGAGACTAGGACTCTTCGTCGTCTTGCTCTCCTCCGTCCCAAGGACTCTGCCTGGTCCGGCTGTCTACAGCGGTTGCAGGACTTTGAATTCCCGGGAGGGATACAGGTTCAGCGCGATGCTATACCTTGTGTCATGGCCGATTTCAAAGCTTTTATCGAAGGCGGATGTGTGGGTACATTTGGAAAGGATGACGCGGCGTCTTCCAATCCCATGCGACTAGCCCAAGGAGAAAACGACAATTCTCCACAGCATCCGGGGTCAACGGTGTGCCGTAGGGTACGGCGATTTATTGCAGGAAAGCCTAGTCGTGAGGAAATAGAATTATCGAGTTATAATGCCAAAGTGTAGTCTACGTGATGCTCTGACTATTTCATACTAAATATCACTTCAGAGAGTGCGCAGCACATTTACACAGATGAAGCACCAGTGAGCTAAGCGGGATGCGTATGTTCCAAGAGAAGTGGCCTACGAATCTTGATCTCTATAAAGGAGCATATCGATATGGGATTTTAGATGGCTCCTTGTGGCACACCACTGAACAGAGTCAGTATTGATATTGAGTTAGTCTAAGTTTCTCCTTCTCGCGCCACGAGTGCCAAGAATGAATCACGATGCATCTCCTGACCCTTGCATGGCACGGACGCCAAACAAAATTTCAAGTCGGTACTGAGGTAAAAGCCATCCCAGGGCGAGACTTGGTAAAGGGTCAGGAAAGTAAGAAGAGAGCTATGGTGAGGAAAGGAGATTCGCTGACAGAAAAGCATCGTGACTGGTACTGAGGACCTAGCCCGAGCTGCGCACTTGGGCCGTAAATTCTCTTTTCTTCTTCTGTGCAACTTGGAGACCGGCGCTGCTGGTGTTTTCCTCGATCCTATAATTACAACACGAGCACGGGGATTTAGGCGAGAGGATGAATGACGAACTCGCTCCGATTCGTTGCCTGATTTTTTTTTCTTTGTGACTCGGAGGAAATGTTGGAGATGAATTCTTTGGTGATAGAACGTGCAAGGTGCAAGGTGGCGTCTCAGCATTGTTCATTGAAAGGAAAACCGAGCACCTCATCCCTGAAAAAACTTCAGACTTGCTCACAAGAGGGAGATACAGGTAAGAACATATACCTAGGAACCGTTACGCGCGTCATCGATGTCGACGAACGGCTGAGAGTCGAGCGCTTGCAGAACGATCATCCCGGAATTCTTCACCACCCCCTTGTTGGCGGTCGCAGTATACCTGTCCAAAGTGAGTAGTCATAAAACCAAAGTAAATTTTCTCAGAGGTGGAAGAAATGACGAGTTCGAGTAGGTGAGGGAGCGTTTCAAGAATAGTAAAGTGATTCCTGCCGGTAGTCATAAAGTCCTTGCACGGACCGCCAAAAGAAATTCCAGGTAGGTACTGGAGTTGGAGTATCATGTATGCGGCGTAAGAGGGTAGGGGTTTTTGAGCAGAGGGTCATTTTTATGGAGGTTGAGGCCTTGAGGTCGAGGACGCGTCACACAAAGGAACCAGGCAAGAAAAGATGGCTTGGGAGGGGGTCGTAGTTGTGTTGTAGATATGACTTTTTCGCCTATTTTTGAGACGCTTCAGCTTGGTCGAAATTTTTCACAATCCCTCTCGACTGCACCCGGATCCAGTCATTTTTCTTCTAGTACGCCGTACGGTGAGCGATAACATTAGAAAGTGTTCAAAACCGCTGCTCGAACCGAGCCCGAGCCTTTTGGTTCCGCCTGAGATCCTCTTCTTTGAGTTTCGAATTCAACGCCTGCATGATCTCCCGTGCGTATTTCTCGCCGTCCTAAATAGACATCCATCATCAACCAGCACAACACGCAGCGAATATAAACGTACCACCAACAAAGCCTTGATATGCGGTACCCTGAGATCCCCCGATCCAAGCGTACGCATCCCCTGGAGAGTAGACTCGGAGCCGGCAAAGGAGAATATGAGGAGCAAGCGGAGGGGAGTGGAGGCTTCTTCCTGGAGGATCGCATCGAGGTAGTGCACAGTAGGCGACTCGATGTTGAGCGTGACGCACACAGGCCAAGTATCCCTCCCTGCTAGGACCTCGCCCTCGTCCCAATAGTCGGGTAGCTCGAAATCCGTAGGGGCGGTATGCATGTCGAAACCACTGTCTTTACGGGCTTTATATTGAACGGCGCGTGTTCGGGGTACTTTTGTGTCGTAGAGGGCGGCACGGGCGGCGATGAATAGTGCGTCGTGGATGTTTCCCGAGTCGGAGAGGACGAGGACGTCGAGGTGGAGGGACCAGGATTTTTTGGAGGGGAGGATGGTGAGGTTGAGGGGGCGGTGTTGGGAGAGGGTTGCTTGGAGGAGGGCGGTGAGGTCTGATTGGAGGTCGTCGAGGGTGGGCGGGGAGAGGTGCGGGTAGGCGGTGGGTGAGCAGGTTACTGTGCAGGTTAGGGAGGCGAGGGGGTCATCGGAGACTTGGAGTTTGGTGGCTGCGACGAGTTCGGTCCCATCCCCGAGGAGGAGGCGCGCGCTGCCGTTTGCGAGGGGGGCTACCCCGGTTTCGAGGGAGATGGTCCGAAAGTCGAGTAGGGAGCGGCCGTCTTGTCTTCGGGAGGAGTGGAGAGGAGCCCCGTTTGGATGTAGGATTTTTCTGCTTTGGATATGGATATGGACATGATGGTAGTCCTGATCGGGATGACGGAAATCCGCGATCATCTATCTACCCTCCACTCCGGCCCATCGTACGACGTGGCAAGATCGTATATTTATTTGTTAAATGTTTCGTAATTTCACCAAGATGTCTTTGGATACGTTCACCACCGTCGCTTCCTACCGACAATGGCGCCAGGCTGCGCGCGATGCTCGCAAATCTGTGGGGTACGTCGCGACTATGGGCGCTCTACATGACGGGCATCTTAGCTTGGGTGCGTCTTACCCCAGCCCCCCACTACTCAGACTCAACTAACACGTTATGGGCGGGGCAGTCCGACGGTCTCTACAAGAAAACGACCTCACCGTGCTCTCCATCTTTGTCAACCCCGCCCAGTTTGCGCCCCACGAGGACCTGGATACATACCCCAAGACGCTGGAGAATGATTTGAGGCTCTTGGCGGAGCAGAGCGTGGCGGGAAGGGGGGTCTCGGCGGTGTTTGCGCCCACGGTAAAGGAGATGTACCCTTCTGGTATCACCCAGGACCCTGCTGCTCAGAAAGGCACGTTTGTAGAGGTCAAAGGGTTCGGGGACGAGATGGAGGGGAAGAGTCGGCCGCTGTTCTTTCGTGGAGTCGCAACGGTCGTGACCAAGCTCTTCAATGCCATAGAGGTATTATCCATATTCTACTCTAAGCTAATCTAACGCTTTCCACAGCCAACTCGAACGTACTTTGGGCAAAGGACATCCAACAAGCTCTCCTCCTCCGACGGATGTGCCGCGATCTCCTCCTCGCCCATCCTACCCCGGAGAACCTCCACATCGTACCTACGCGCCGGGACGACACCGATGGTCTCGCACTCTCCTCGCGCAACACTTATCTCTCCCCCGAAGCGCGATTAGTAGCTCCAAAGCTGTATGCTACTCTCCAAACGGCGGAAAAGGCCTGGAACGCTGGGTTTACCAAGGCAGAGTGCATGGAGAAAGCTGTAGAGGTCCTACGAGACGCGCCGGGGGTCCGGCTGGACTATATTGAGATGAACGACCCGGAGACGTTCGAGGCGCTGGACGGGGCTTCCAGAGCCACAGACGATGCAGTGATTCTGAGCGGAGCAGTGTGGGTGAATACGACACGGTTGATAGATAATATTATCTTAGGAAACGCTAATAAAATATGGGGTTAGCCGGCAACTCATTCGCAGTGACGCGTTCTATTAGCCGGGTCTTAATCATGCGTCATCACCACCACAATTGATTGCTCCTCCTTCCCGCCACGCCCCTCCGCTTGCTCCTCATCTTCTCCTTTGCCAGCTCCTCTAGTCCTGGCACCCTCCAGGGGATGCGCACGCTCGGCTCGGGGGACCGCATATCAAGGCTTTGTTGGCGGTACGCTCCAACAATTAATTTCGCTGCGTGTATTAACGTCTCTGCAGGACAGAGAAAAGTACGCACGGGAGATTGGCATGCACGCGTTGAATACAAAAGAGGATCTCAGGCGGAACCAATTAAAGGCTTCGAGCAACAGTTTTGCATTTGAATGCTCCGAGTCTAATTTGTACTAGAAGAAAAATGACGGGATCCACTGCATGTCGAGGCGATATGCCAGGAACCTGTGAAAACTTTTGATGACTCTAAAGTGTTTCGAAAAAATAGGCAAAAAAAAAAAACCATATCTATATCAACACCCACAACACATGTTCAAAAATCAACTACGACCCCCCCTCTCAATCACCTGGTCCCTTTGCTCCGGTTATAACCAATCCCGTCTTCAACCTCCACGAAAATGACTCTGTGACTGACCCCTACCCTCCTACGCTCGACGAAAACTGAACAAGGAAATTCTCGCCGTCACGCGCTTGGTGACATAGAATCTTCCTCGCGTATCAGAATGCTCGAGGAGGCGGCTCCTTGGTATCAGTCATTGACGTCCAAGCGTGGATTCAATTCATCAGCACTATCTACCTAGATATTTCTGTCCGGGTCTGGTCACATCTTCAAGTACGTTGTCCATGCTCAAGACCCATATTGTTAACGTATACGTCCCACTCCGCAAAACTACACACATTAGCAAAACAAATTCCAGCTCGAAAGATAGGCACAGCTCACCTAAATCCAGGAGGTGCAGTAGTCCACATATCGATCGTGCCCATCCCGAATAACGACTGGGACTGGTCTTCGCTCGTTGGGCCCAAGGGCTCTGAGTTCAAGTACGTTGGATCTGTTAGTAGCCGACTCTCTTCAACGAGGAAGGAGGAAAGGTCAGCAGTACTGAATTGCTGCACTTGTTCAGGTAGGCCGTCCAAGTAGATGGGAGCGGCACTTTCCCGAAGATGGGTAACGGGAATAGAAGTAGTCTCAACGGAAGCCATGGCCTCGAGCGTTTTCCTAGGCGTCCATTTGTGGTCGGTCGGTCATGAGGCTCGGAATGCGAAATGGCAAACTCACAGTAAACGACGGGCAATATTCCACCTATCAACGGACCAAAGTCAAGGTAATGGATGAGATATTTAAATAACAACCCACGTGTCGGCAGCATGTATGAAGGCAGCGAGGCACCGTTCAAAACCAGTTAGATCATCTGCGTTGGGAGGACGGCCTGCCCGTTTGCTACTCCAGATGTTCATAGCCAGTATAGTGCCAGATATAAAGGCTCCCATCTAAATCAACTTCTCATACAAAAGTAGAGATGTTCAGTTCACCAGAATGTGGGCGCGATAGTTTTGATCTTGGCGAGATGGACCTGAAGGATTCGAGTACAGGATCTGGCTCCGGTCATAGATATGATGAGAGACCGTTCGGACAGAGGAGAGTCAGCGCGTAGAGAGGGCCGATGAATATGGATTTGGAGCACATAGTAGGTGTTATATAGAACTGCAGATTGATACAGGAACAATGTATTGTCGCAGTTGGGATCCCAACGCACTAACAAGGTGGTCAGCAGAATATCGAACGGGTATAACGGAAGACGTACAATGGTCAGGGAGGGAGTCCATCCATGCATTCATGGATGAACCTATTTCAGAAACAAGACGCTCCTTCCATCCCTTTCCGGTAAGACCCAACATGTTTCGGCCTTTGTTGATGGAATACAGCATCCTCGCAACAACTGACATTATACAGCTCAGCTGTATTTGAGCATTGAAATAGCTGATTTTAGGAGGGTTTGTTGGCCGGTTGGCAAAATTGCACTTCTCCATCTGGTCCGATGTCCTAGTACTCGTCGTCGCATTCAATCGGTAGCTCCAAGTCAAAGCTGTGGCAAAAAAAAGAAAAAATATAGACGTTCAGCAGATGCAACATAATTATACAAAACAATGTACTCTTCCTCTTGTATCATGATAGGTCGTCCCAGATGAAGACTTAATAGTCTATCAAACATAACAAGTGCCCTACGTATAGCACTATCAGCATCCCTCGGCGATATGAAGAAAGGGGAATGTACTAAAAGGATCGCTTCTTGAGTTCGTCATCAACTGTCAGCTTATACTCCTTGGGCTTTCGCCTATGTAACCCAATTTCTATTGCGGAGCGTAGCCCAATCCCAAGAGCCGTCCAGCTAAACTGAGGAACAGAAGTTCCCATGGTAAATATCGCCCCGAGCTTCCAACCGCATCCTGAGCTTAATCGAGAAAATGCATAGATTTCAAACTTACAGCAGCCGCCTGAATGTCATTCAAATTGGGAGGAGACAATACCACTTTCTGGAAGGGGGGGAATCTTCTCGATGAACTTCCATCCTGTAGAAAGCTTTGATTCGGGATGGGCTAGGACCCTTGGGTCGTCAGAGTAATGCGAGGCAGTGGCTAAAACGAGAAGTAGCAGGGTACCGAAACTTTCATCCCGTAGGTGTAGCTTGTTGGCAACGTCTTTTGTGAATGTGGGTCGATGCAGGACTGGAAGGATTGGATTGATGGTTTCAAAATATATATCGATTAGGCCCGTGTCGTCAGGAAGGACGTAGCAAAGCGTCGGCCGTGGCGCGCTCCCACTAGCCAACGAGACTGGTTAGTAAAAGGGCAACTCCCAGCTGTTAAAACAAGACACAGGTCATGTGCATTCGAGAGGGGAAAGGGATGGACTGGTACAGGTGCATTCGGGGAAAAGGCACGCATTGGTGATACAAAAAGCAGGAGAAAGCTGATTAGTCGATGTTACGAGATCCAAGAGGCGGTCTCTTGTGTTCAATAACTTGTCAGAGAAGTAAAGCATTGCGGTCTTCATTTTCAGGACCGTCCATGTTAAGGATCTTGAGAATAATTCATCGTTGACCGGATGGGTATAGCCAGGTAGAAACCGAGTGCGCATGGTGATGTTGGTCAAAAGCCTTCCGGACAACGAAGCTTTATTCGGTGTTTCATACTTTGTCGCCGTACAATAGTTTGCGGCCCCACTCCTGCAGTCGTCTATCGGATGTCCTAACCCAGTGGTATACTGCATCCACTTCTCCATTCCATGTCTCGTGTATCAAAGATGCCAACGGTCTTTGGGCGATTCGCGAGGCCGCAGACGGTGGTGCGATAACGACGTTGGGAGTCTCGACGAGACGAACGCTGAGTTGGTGAAGGCTTTGTTGTCGAGGTATATGGCATCAGGACCACCAGCCAGTGATAAAGGGCAAACGTTGACGTACTCTTTTCGATGTTGCTCCGTCCTATGAACCAGGTATTGAGTACAACATTTTCAAAAAGTCGCTGATGGTACTACTTGCCTCGATTGTATCAAATTGGAGAACCCATAGTAAACCTAACAGAAGTCAGGGCTCTGACGAAGCAGGGGAATATGTAGAGCCTACCCCGCCAGCAACCAAGGCGCCTGAAACGGGTCCCACCAGAAAGGACATGGCGAGGAACGGAGAGAAAGAAGCAAGGTGCACAGCCACGGAGGCATATGCGTGTGTCTATCCCGACCATCCCACTCTCTTCAACTCCCACTGCCTTCCCTGTTAGCGCCGCAGAGGCCGTTCAGCGTGTTGTCGAGTTCCTCGCTCCTGGAAATGTCGCCTTGATCACCGGTGCCGGCGTCAGCGTCGATTCTGGCATACGAGCTTACAGAGGCCATGATGGGCGGTACATGAACCCCAATTACAAGTACTAAATATTACTACATTCGTGTCGGGGCCTTTAAATGCTCACCAGTGTTCCAGACCTATATTCTATCATGAACTGGTTGATGAATCAGAGAAGGGATTCGCTTTTAGGTGCGTGAGCTGGTAGATTCGCCCAGGAAAAGAATTCATTATTATCAGGCAACGATACTGGTTGCGGTCCTATCTAGGATACAAACCCATCGCGAACGCTGTTCCCAACACTACTCACTATGCTCTCGCCGCCCTTCAACATGCCTCAGTCGTTCCCCGTATCATCACCCAGGTGAGCAGTCATCCACCCAACCCCGGCGACGTCATCGTTATTCATTGCCTAGAACGTTGATGGATTGCACCACAAAGCCCTCTCTCTATCGAAAATTAGCCCGGTTCGGATGCAGCAAGCCATTCTTGAGCTCCACGGGACACTACATGTCAGGACCTTTCTCCCTTGCTTGCCAAGTTCCCGATTCAATCTCCAAGTACTTAGCGCGTACGCTGCAAACACGGACACCTAGTCGACCGCTCGACCTTCCAGCATATGCTCTCTCAAGCTAATCCGCGATGGAAAGAATTCCTGGATGACGTTGAGAGGACAGGCAATAGGCTGAGGACGAACCCAGATGGTGATGTACGTAAACTAAAGCGACGTTTTCAATTGCTCGTTCCTCTAACAACTTGAAAACGTGGGCTTAGGTCGATGCTGAAAGCCTCGGCGCGTCGTACAGCGACTTCATCGTCCCAGACTGCCCAGCGTGCCTATTATCGGAAAATCGACGAAATTCAACGCACAAGCCGGAAGTCATCTTTTTCGGAGAGTCCATATCGCAGCATGTCAAAGATAGATCGTAGGGGGTTCAACGTTGCTTGCATTTTGTCTTACTGAACTCGCTTAGTTTTCTCGATATTGAATGCTCAGACAGAGTACTGATAATAGGCACCACCTTGGCTACGTTCTCTGCATTTAGACTGCTCAAACATGCTCTTGAGCTCAAAAAACCTGTTTTGATGATTAATGTCGGGCCTACGCGGGCTGATAACGTTCCTGGGGTGGAGAAGATTGATATTACCAGTGGCGCGATAATGAGGGACGTTGCGCGAGTGTTATTGTACGTGGAAGTTCGTTTTATTAAATTGATTCGTGTTGTTAATATTTCGCAGAGGCAGCCGTGCTCGGGACGATACTATAATCATGGAGATGCTGCAGAGTGGGATCGTTAAACCCCCACCTGACGATGACGATGACTATGCACCCAGGGCTGAGGGATAGAATAGTAGATATACTGTAGGTGCGAGAGCTTGTATTTTATGTAATCATACTTTATTCTTTGGGGTCCAGCAAAAGCTGACCTCTTCCGCAGGTGTTCACTCCTTAACCAAGTATAAAGACAAAGATGTATTGATGTTGTTCTCTCTTCAGATTGAGAGACGGAAGAAATATCATCCATTCATCCCATCATCCTTTTGCGCGTAGTCATGGTCGGACTGCAAGATTAGTGTCTTGCGGGATGCGTTAAGACACTTCGAAGGTGTTACCCAAATCCATCCTCTGCTGTACCACCTTTCTTTGATGGCGTGGAGGCGTCATGGCACTGAGGCTGAGCGTTGGGAGTTTGCGACCAGCTCAGTTTCTGTGAAGGTTTGCCCACACGCGGCGTTTCCACGCGTGAAATAATTCTGATCTCGATTGCGCCTTACGAAGGTTGTCGGCTAGTGACTGGTTGCTGCTTGTTTATAGTCTCTCTGTTGTTGCTCCAAGGAATTGCCATCTCAGGATCTATAGTCTCTTTCCATGGCACTGAGGCTGAGTGTCGAGACTTTGCCGCTAGCTCGGCTCCCACACACGGCGTTTCCGCTACACCTTGCGGAAGGTCGTCGTCTAGTGACTGATTGTGGCTTGTTTCTGTTGTCTTCCGTTGTTCTACGGGAATCACCATCTCAGGCTCTAAAGTCTACCTACAACGTCAATGTTTGCTTGGTCTCCACAGTGATAGAAGACTGTTCCGCTACAAAGTCCTACCGTTCAGGCTGGACTTTGTCCGGAACACTAATAGACGATTTCGAACTTGCGAAACCAATGCACTAGTACCAATGGAAGTAGAGCGTAACTTGGCAATTTCAGTATATTTATAGCGATGTCGACTGTGGCATTGATCTGATCATTCAGTACTTACCGCCTGAGATTCTACCGGCGTTCATTGTGTGGACACTGCCGTGCAATGCTGCCTATCTATTGTACGCGTCTCAGTCTCATGAGCTCAAGTTAATACATAGAGGAAACCCCGTTCGCATGGTTAACTTATTCCAGCGATTTTAGCCAGCTCTCCCGGCACAATGCTAGATGTACCAGCTTCGTTCTCTAAGCACGTCTATAGCTGGCTCTGGATATTGATCCGTGTGTTAGTATAAACTTTGAAGCCTGTGCTTACTCCCGCATATCGGGTGTTGCATAGAATCGCACTGTTGTCCTGTGCAGGGAGTCTTTCCGTTACGTCCGAATACTGCCTTGGGGCCCCAGTAATCGTATAAAGGATGAAAGTCCAATCCTTGTATCGAGCATCGGCTGGTTTCCGATCACACCAAAGTTTATCTCTCAATAATATGAAGGCTGGCCCTCTATTCTACCTTTCTACGGCGAGCTCCTAGTAAATTTCTTGTCCGCCTCACTGACTGATACATCTAGTAGATTCTCGCTGGTGCTTCGGCTCTACCCTCTCTAGGAAGCTTAAGTGCGCAGCGAGACATAGCCCATATCGCGTACGATGAAGACAATGGGCAGTTCATGGCATTCAAGTGCGATGGGTCACTGTATGGGCGCTACATTACTCGCGGACCGCTTCTCTCGGGGCGGTCTGCAGGCCAATGCGTCAATCTGACTGTTGACGAAGCCAAATCTCGTAAATACAGTTTTTGGCTCTATGGAGGATTGTCTGCACTCACAGCGCGCTCTACAGTTCCTGGTTGGGGTACCATTGAAAAGTATGCCAATGATAATTGGGGAGATGGGAGTCGAAATATTGTAACGAATCCAACTGATGTGAGCTAACGTATCATGCGTATTCTCTATGTTTCTGACAATCCTTTTCAAGTACCCCGGGAGTCCCGCTCAGGTCTGCGTCTCTGGTGATCCTGTCAAGGTCGAATTGGATGGTATACTTATCTAAATAAGAAAGAACGTAGACATCCTTACTCACCCACCTAACCAGGTGATCCACAATGTCAAGACAGGAAAGTCGACAATGTTTCCGGGACAGCTGGAACTAATGGCTCAGTGACACTGCAAATTCAGCAAGGCTCAAATATGACGAGTGAATACACGGTCACGAGTGGGTCTACTACAGAGAGTCGGGGTATACTTAAGACATTCACTTCCTTTATAGCCGTATCCACGCTTGGCATCTCGAACACATTTTCGGTTTCATTGGGTATCCCTTTATTAGATGATGTGGCAGAGGCTTCGGTTGGTGATGAAACGACTGTTTCATCAGAAGTGACCAATGAACAGACGAAATCGTACGTATCTCGTGTCTATCTCGTACGTTTATCATGGTAATCAATCGATCCAGATTCGCAGCGACGTATAGTGACGTTGCAACAATAGCTCGGACGATCGACACTGAAGACGGAAAGACATGTTCGGTGGATGTACGCTTGGACTTCTTTGTGGATAATCCCCATCTCATGAGGATGTTATAGCTTACCCTTCACTCATGCACTGCAAAGAGCAAAGCACAAATTCGCTACGTCGCAACTGGTTTCGTATGGTTCAACTACAACGATAAGGTAATTGATATAATTATCGTTACCACACCATCAAGCTTCCTGATATACTTCTGCCAGACGAAAGGACATTATAAATGTTTTTCCCACTATTCTGTCTGCCATGAATGTTCTTCTAATTCTTTCTATAGGGGCGGCAAAAATTGATTCGATTCTTTCCAATGAAGACGATCGTTCGAGCTTCGCTGAGATCCAAGGACCAATTGCCTCCGACACACATTCGAGTAGTAACGCAACTTGCGTAGATTCGTAAACATTCTACACAGACTGTATACTATATGCTGCACAACATCAGTATATTTTTGAGGCGATAGGATATATAGCTCACGAAACCATAAAGATACCATGCCAGCATAGTAGATGAAGCTAAACCGTCCTGCACCTCCTCAAACTCAAGCTGCTATCATTCCCATTCCCATTAGGACGCAAAATACTCTGAAGTTTTGCGCTATGTCGCAGCAGCTCTATCACCAGCTTACACACATCCCTAAGGAAGAACACCACAGTCACCAGTGCTGTGATGAGCGCTAGGGTCTGCCCATAAGACCATTGAGCTTCCGCTCCCGCGTCGTCCAAGTTTGACCTGTTCATCCTAATCATCTTCTCCGTAGCATAGATGTAGAAGACAACTGGAAGGTTGATCGGTAACAACCATAACGCCCCTCCCACTGCCGTTCCCCACTTCACTTTGGAAAGATCGAGCATGGCCTCGAACTTGTTCGAAAGGGATTTAGACTTGCTGTCCAACCATTTCTGAATGTTACGGCCGGACAAATATAAGGCCAACAGTATGGGGGCAGAAAGAATGATACAAACGAACGCAAGGGCGTACAGGACGATCCATACGACAGCGAAGATGAGAGCCGTCATTGCCATTGGGACCATGAAAGCGATGGGTGGACATGCAGAAACGGAGTAGTATATTAGGAAGAAAATGCGCAAGGCTTGGTTATTTGAAAGCACTGGCGTGAATATCCAGTAAAGCGAAACTGGGTTGCACGGTTCATTACTGGAAGCGTAGCGCAAGAATGCACTACTGTTACCCCAGAACCATAAGCCAAACGCTCCCATCATGCATGCGTGGACCGCAAACAGGACATAGTTGCGTAGGGCTATCCTGAGCATCAGTCTGAGGAAGACAATGCCTGTGGCCCCAGGGTCATCGATAGTTAGTCGACACAGAAATAGAAGGTAGGCCGTGTAACTGTTGATTTGGGCCAAGTTTAGGACGACAAGCGCGTGGTAGGAGCTAAGGCCCTCGGACGACCTTGCTTGGATCATTGCACCAATGATTACGGATATACTGGTGACAAAGAGAGCACTCTCCACAGATTTTATAGCTGATGTGAGAGCCGGAGGAACTTGGAAAGCCCTTTCCTCGATTACCGACATCGAGTCGTCTCCTTTTTCACCGGCCCAATAAGTGGACGAGAAGTGCGCTGTACGGTAAACAACGCTTGAAAACCCCATAAACAAGGCAAGGCATGCCTGGAGATAGGTTGCAGCTCGGACGCCAATCCCTGCGATGTCGGAGTTGCTTGGGATGGGACATATTGGCAAAGCGTCGGCCATGCAGGCTACAAAACCAGCGTAAGTGAAAAGATAGCGAGTATCCTAAATGGTTGAGTGATGAAACGCCTTCGAACAAGGCCGAAACGCATCCTTACCCGCCCTTGATGGGCGCCCGAGGCACCCAAGCGATGTATATCAAAACTTAATAACGCCTGCAAGGCCCACATCAGGGGCAAAGCCTGCTACGTTGACCCCTCTTGAAGCCTTGTTCTTTATATAACTATGATGGTTTATAATAAACCAAGCTTATGTATAATTGATTGATCCTGCGAGGTTTACTGGCTATAATTCCTGCAGGAGAGATTGAATCAAGGCCCAAGGATTATTCAAATCTTGGCTTGCGGAAAAAACTCGAAGTCATAATCAATATTAAATAATAGTTAGTATTCAAAAATAGTATGAATGAGAGAGTACTACCCCTTGAAATGATTCACTCAGCGGTGGTAGCTTCTGCTGCTGAGAGAAAAAGACTTGCTCGGTGGCGGCATTCTGCTGCCACCAGCTCGCATTTTCTCTCAGAGTTCAGTCAGAATCCTTGGCAAGATCGGCCGAACAACGCCGCAGAAAGCGTGATAGTAACAGAGGGTTACATGTAAACAGTGACAAGTGGCGACTGTGCCACCCCGAAATTCTGACTTAAACGGAAATTTTGAAGCGCTGGGCCGTGAATTTATTCCACAAATAGAAAGTTTTATGACATCGGACTTCGGGTTAAACTCAAAACTCGGCTAAGGTAGGCGACATCCAAAATCCGCTTAGGTCACGTGATCCTTTGTGACATGACCAAATTGGGCGACGCTTGAAGAAAAAGTTAACTATCCATCTTCCTCGTATGGATATGTCCAAAGTAAAAAATAGAAATTGTGCATTAAAGGGTACTTCGTTTGGTCCCAGCAAAAATTTTCCCAAAGACATCCTTCAAAAGAAGTAATTACGGATTTAAGAGCTCCCATGCCTATAATCATAGATCTCAGGTGTCTCTTAGGTTCCTATAAAGGTGAATCACTTCAAAACATGAATATAAAGGGTTCACAAGGCTAAACCAATACTTACGAAGCAGTGAGGTAAGCAATAGAGCCCAAGAAAGGAGAAGGAATTTTCAAGGAATTTTAACAATGATGTTAATGTATGTGTGTTGAGTACTAGATAAGTATCTGAAGTTTCCAAAACACTATGTAGACTACATGTGGGCATTAGGAACCATTCTGGGTGGACTAGAGAAGAAATATATATAATATTGTAGGACAGCACAACTTTAGCAATAAATTGATAATTCCTTCATGGATACTAATCCGTTCATAAATCCTGTTCATTTCCAGCTACCTACCATATTTTATAACAACTTCTATTTTTCATATCTGGAACATTGAGCCTGTAGCGAGTCCTATACCTCCTCGAGCATCTGGTTCGCTCAATTTGGTCATGTCACAAAGGACCACGTGACCTAAGCGGATTTTGGATGTCGCCTACCTTACCACCATCCCTCTATAAGACCTACTACTAACGTAGCAGGAAAAGCAAATTCTTGGTTTCGGCCCGGTATTCCCGGTCCAATATTTTTCGCCCAAGTCAACCTGGGGCAAAATAGACTTGTGACTGGTCTCTGCAATAGCAAGAGTTCTTTCTCATTGTAAAGGCCAGTCACAGGTCTAAAATAAGACCAACTATTCTTTTGCGGTCTCGGTAACCGAAAATTGGCATGAAATATGAGGCCTGGATAAGCGCATTGGCAAGCAAGAGTAGATGAAAGCGTCACGTCTACAATAGCCCTGCTCTCCAAGAAATTGTAGGTGATAAAACTAACAAGGACCCGTCCTGTGCTGGGAAGCCTAGGTGCCTGCTGAGGGACCGTAATACTATGCCATTGATCGACCAGAAGTGTCAATTTCGACGCCGTTTTACTTCAAGCGGTTGCAATTCTGTCCTGCTTTGCCTCACATTTCATCTAGGTGTTGGAATATCAAGTGTCGCGCATCATGGTGCAGTCGACGTTGGGATCTTCAGTAGGAAGCATTGTTCATCTATTCTCCTCCTCGGCTTTCCTTATTACATCACATTGCTTCTATTAGTGTACACGGCATGTATGTACATTAGGTAGACGAACAACGATGACCCTCCCCTGTTTGCGAGGGTTCCCTGCTAAAATCCGAATGAGCGGCTGGAAATTTACCGCTCATTTCAACATTAGGATGCCTATTAGTATCATTCAAAATCCTGTTTCCTCATCTTGTGTATCTCAGTCCCAATAAATAATCAGGAGTTTTGCAAAGGCGCTCCGATCGTACTTGATGACCACTTATACGCCGGTGCCCTTCCTCAGCATCCTCTGTTCTTCCAAAAATTCTAAAAGTTGGCATAATCGTGCAGGTGTGCTATTGGAACCAGATTCCTACCAACTTTCTGATATAAATTCTCAAAATTGAAAAAGCGGCCGTGGCACTTTGGACATTTGGATCAACAATTTTGGACTTTCTGGAGAAGCTCTGGTCGATCTCAGATGTTCTTCAGGATGCCTACTCTTTTAGACGTTCTGGCAGTTCAGGCGGGAAGAAGGTGTCGAGTCTGACTGACTCTGTCATCAAGAATATGATATAATGCTTATTGAACTCTTCCGCAACGCCATCTAGAGAGTATATTAGATACTAAAGAACAAGGTAGCTTTTTGAGTGCGGGACCGAACATTCGCCTCACGGCACCATTGACATATACCGCGTTCAATGTATAATGACATCTCAATAACCCACTCCTTCCGCCTATCCAGTCTTCTTCGAACTCTCAAGCAGGAAAAGAGCTTCACTGCTGTTGGAACTACATCCCCTACATACGAGCCGTTCCACAGAGCAGCGGGAGATGTAAAAGAGACGTGTCGCTAAAACCATCTGCGCTTAGCTAGCAAGCGACGAGTCCGAGTGATTCGGGCCCGATCTCAGCTCATGACCATATCCCTCGCGGGATCTTGCATTACTGCCCACCGAAGCAGATCTATTTGTCTATCTGTCCGCATGGGTTACAACACATTTTCACCGGCTTACCTCACTGAATCTGGGACCTGAGTGGAGGATTCTGATCGTACTACTTTACAAGTAACTTTACAATTTGGAAGCTATTGGAAGTGATGCGCGCGGCTGCTTCAAATTATCCGGGTGATCTTTGCCTATCATGATGGAGTAATCCAATCCATAAAGATGGGCTGCCGGTACTTCTTGGCCGTAATTGACACGCCGTACATGTTCCCCATCAGAACCCCGAACAAGTTGAAGAACTTGAACGGTGGGATAACAGGTGAATGGGCTTGAAGCTAGGCTGACGAAGCTGGTGCTCACGGTACAGTATTCTGTACTTGAACGACATGTATGCACAGACAATATTTTAATGACAGATGGAAGTGTCGATGGCAACTGCTATCTCACGGGCACATGTGTTGCATTTGAAAGTCGTTACCTGACGTTCCCGGATTTTATTATATGTAGATGAAGAATCCGTCGTGCAAGGCGCCGGCATATTTCTATTCTCCTAGCAGTATCTCGCAACGAAATTGAAGACCCATCCATTTTACCGATAGGCGAGAAAGGAAAGAGATGTCCATTTAATGAGTGTGTAAAAATTAGTTATTCCTTAATTACCAAAGTAAATCGACTCGACCAGTTTTGTGTTAACCTATGAACGAGAAAGTCAGGCGAATGGGTGAAAACGTGATGTAACGAGACCCACATAGCTCGAGTTGATGTTAGCGACACTGCTTTCCCCCATCAACTGCATCGTCGTTTCTAGCTCCGTTTGGAGCATCTCAATCATTCTGGACACACCTTCCTCTCCCCAGATGTTCGCAAAGATAGGGCTCCGGCCCAACCCCACAGCCCTCGCACCGAGTGCCAAAAGCGTGATCACATGGTTTCCCCTCCTCACTCCTCCATCTGCGTATACCTCCATCCGCTCAAACACTTCTGGAGCATTCCGACGGATATCAAGGAGGACTTCAACCGCAGTGGGCGCACCATCAAGGGTACGTCCACCGTGGTTGGATACGTAGATAGCAGGAAAACCGAATTCAAGACAAGTCAGTGCATCGGCAGCTGTTTTGATGCCCTTGGGAACAACAGGGAGAGATGTCAGACTACGTATTTCAGATAGGGAGGCCAAATCGAAGGTCGCTGAATGGCCAGACCTGTATAGAGTTTTTAGCATCCCTACAACCGCGGAAATGGTGCAATAAAACATACTCAGACGTTGAGCCGGTGTATCGCAACGAGCGTGTTCTACATTTTTTTGTGTTCTAGTTCAGTTCGTTGTCTACCCTGATTCATAATGACTCACCTAATGCCGTCAATTCCGGTGTTATCAACGGTTAAAAAGATGGCCTTGTAGCCCGCGTCTTCTATGCGCTTCAGCTCGTCGGCCAATTGGGTTCTGTTCGACCAAATATATTCTTGATGGAACATGACCTGATTCTCCAACGCAACATTTGCGATATCTTCCAGGGACTTTGTGGCGGAGATACTAGGCTATGTATATCATGATATTCAGTAAGTTTATCGGCACTCCGAAAGATAGGCACAAGTTCACTAACGACGTATAAAATCCCTGCCTTTCCTGCAGCAGTTGCCAGTGACAGTTCGGCAGATTTATTTGCGTGTCCTGCCTTGGCAGCCGGGGCAATGAAAAAAGGAGAGGAAAAATTGTAGCCTAGAATAGACGTTCTGCGTACCACTCAGCAAGTAGATCTAACGACACAGCATGCAAGCCAGACGTACGAAAGGTCAACATCTGAAACGTCCCGAAAGCTATAGCCATTGAGGCGGACGTTTTTCCAGATATTCAAGTTCGCTTGATATGTCACTTCGTCGAGGGCGGCAGTCCTGTAAGACGCTACCCAGCTATAATGTTAGCGAATGATGCACGCATGGGCGATGAAGGAGGTCACCATAATAGCGTTTCGTGATGACATTTTTAGCAGCAATTTGCATATCATTCAGACTCCACATGTCTTCGAGAGGGGGAAGCTCCCCATCCACCCAGTCTGTAGTATCGAGACCTGTGTCAGGTAGACCCTCCATGTCGATATCGACCGCGAAGGAAGAAAGAAAAAGGAGTGAAAACCAGAGGTAAAAGAGCGTAGAGATCATGGCGGAAAGAATGAAAGACGGGTAGCTTGAGTCGACAGAAAATTTTCAAAGCCTTTAAATGTTTTTTAGATGGATCGCCTTGCGACAGATCTGGGCGCCCAAACCTGATGTAGACAAGGCCCGTAAAAGGACGTTTCGGTGAATCAGCAGCGGTGCCGGTCATCGCCAATTAAAAGGTGATCCTCGCGGGACGCCAAGGAACAGACGTGAGATAACATACTGAATCTTAGGGACATGTAGATCTTTGAAGCGATGGACAAGGTAACGCATTTGTAAATATGCCCGCTAGAGAGAAAATGTCATTACGTTAAAAGAGTAAGAAATACACACAAGATACGATATAATACTGCACAGCAACACATTGATAACAAAACTCCGATCCATCTAGAATTCTGCCGGCTTACTTGCTCGACATGACATAGCCTGTAGTGTCCAGGATCTGCTTGCCGCAGATTGAGCAGAGACCCTTCTTGTACGCGCACCCTAAATGCGAATAGTGGATGTCGGGAGACAAATTCGAAAGGCAACTGGAATGGTAACGTACCATGACAGTACTTTGCTTTATTCTGGGTGACTGTCGACTTGCAATCTTTACATTTCCCTTGATACGGCTGTGTATTGTTAGAACACATACCAACCGAAAATTCTAGACTTCACCTGAAAACGATTCTTGGAGCTGCCTGGCCTTGTAAGAAGCTTGTTCTCTCCAACTTTGCGTGAGCCATCCTTGATGCTGCTAGAGCTTGAAGTGAATGGATCAGGCGCTGCAACCTTGGAAAGTTTCTGCAAAGAACAATAAGATATTTGACAAAGGAAATGCGGCGCGACAAGACCGTACCTTTTCACATTTTTTGCATACCATCGTGGCGGGGAGGACGGGGAGGACGGGGAAGGAGTTGAGCCGAGCGGTACAAGCTTAGTCAGCTTAGTGAGCCAGCCAGTCACGTTAGTGTCACGCATGCACAGCCACATAGACATTGCACTCGGAAACCGGGCCGGTCCTCAAGGTTTGCAAGTTGACTCCCAAGCCTTCCTTCCACCGTTTCATAGACAATATGAAAAGGAACACAACGGTTCTTCATTAATCTTTAAGGAGCTCATGCCTGGCTATTATCTTCTTTTTAGCGCTCGAAGAAAAGATTATATCGCATCAAACGCATACCCGACTTCCGCGTTCGCATTTTAGGAAGGTCGCGCCCCAACTAAGGGATCTTATTGTCTCGCGAGCTCCCGAAAACTGGACCTACCCCCACGCAACCTTTACCTTTCGTCGTCTTGCGGCACGCGTTGTTGTTGACATGGCACCCTGCTCTAATCCTGGATCGTTTGGGTCAGCGAACTCACAAAAAGCTCTTTATTACCTACGATGACCAACCTACCGACCAACAAATCTCAGGAGTCGAATGCGCCGACTTTCACTGTTTCATACCACGAAGACAATGCCGGGCAATGGGCAACCGTTTTTCTTTTCTTTTTCTATCTTTTTATCTGGTCTCTAACGATGACAACGAGGATGAGTATAAAATCGATATGTATCTCTCTGGGGAGCTTCAGTACTGGTATTTTCTCTGCGAGAAATGCATCCTCATCGTCTCACTACTGTGCGCTTCTACAAAATCTCTGATGATGTCCTCATCGGCATATTGGAGCATCTTGACCCGCCGTCCCTTTGGCGTGCCTGCAAGGTGGCGTGGCCCCCGCCTCGAGCCTCTGTATCCGCTTATACCTTTGACAGGCGTTCCGTCGCATCTACAACATCGTCATGGAATTTCAAGTTCTTCGGTACCGGTTCGAGTTGGCAGTCCTGGGAATGAAAGACGGCGCGGTGTCTTATGCTCGTGCACCTCCCATCGTTCGCGCTCAGCTCCTTTTGAGTTACAAGAAAGACTGGCCAAGGCTCCAATGGACCCACGAATCTCAGTTAGAAATCCCCATGCCGGCCATCGCAGGCGTCTCCGACAAATTTATCTTTCAAATACATAATCACGGTGTTTTCAATACCTTGGACCTATCAGAGCTTCCCTCCTGCAGGACGAATCGGCCTCCGTCCCAAACGCGTCATCTCAAGTACACTTTACCACAAATGGAGGGCTTGGCAGTCGATGGGTCTCAGGGTCTTCTCGTTACAAGCCACGTTTTCACGTAGGTTTCGGCATCTTCGTCTAAACATCATTTTTCTATAACTGTGCTTCTATAGTCACAATGGAAAAATTTGCGTTTCATTATCCTTCAAGGATATCGGAACCAACAAGAAGCACCGTCACGCGATTACTCCATCTTTCGATGTCTCGACCACAATCGCTACGCGAGTCATCGGCGTTAGCACCTTGATTTGCGGTTCGAAAGTCACCGTTGGTTTGGATTTCCACGGGGGGAAGACCCTTCGCCTACTGATGAATTGGCGTACTCTGGAAGCAAGGGTACGTAATCTAGACCCATGAGCGTCATTAAACAGGCTAATCACCCTAACAGTGGCTAGAAGATCTTGATATCTATTTCGTAGATGAAAATCACCTCCTCGGTATCTGCCAGGATCGAAAGGCGGGTTCTTACAGCCTGAACTCGTACAGAATTTACGACGTTGGGAAGATGTCCATCGTGAATCAATATGAACTCCCCGATGCATGGAAAGGTTATTCGTATTTCGCGTTTTCGACCAACGCCTCTCCGAGGACTGACAACGAACCGTCTTCCAATGCCCTCTTCTACGCTGCCCCTGAGGTTCGCATGCTTTCCATCACCGCAAAGATCCGCCCCGAGCATACCGCGTGCGAGTGGCTCTTCGTCCGAGAGTCGTTCGTCAAATATCCATCGAGGAAGGGGTTCCTACCCTGGTCGTATTGGAGCACCTTCTGCATGGTGAAGGATTTGCGAAAGTATGGGCCTTATATCCGCGGACCCTTGATTGCTGGATCTAGGGCGTTCTTTATCGAGGTGGATAGAGTCAATGGTGGAAGGAGTCGTCTTCATGCCATTGACTTTTCACCCTTTCCCGACTCGTATAGCAAGTCTACCCAATCTTGGACATGGATCGGCTCCCGGGCTTCATTCACACCGGCAGAGACATCACGTTCCATCGCGTTTGAAGGGCTGATCCTTCAGCAGTTCAGCGTCACGGAAGACAATCTAATCTTTTTCCTCGTGAGGTCCACCGTTCTCGGATCTGATCTTTGCTAACACCGTTCACAGGATGATGGGCACACAGATACGATGATCGCAAAGGTTATGACCTTTGGTGCACCACCGATTCGCAGGGCTGTTTGAAAAATATGATATTATTGAATAATCGACATAAGCATAAAAATTGTACTTACCTATTGCACTTTTTATGTAAATGCATTTTTACTTGGTTGGTGATGCCCATTTCAAGATAATCCAGACTACCCATCGCCTTCTCTCTTTCTCATCCTCTCCTTCAGCTCTCGAGATACACCATGGCCGCGTATCAGAACCACCTGTCTCCGTCTCTGTTGCCTGTAGGACAGCAAACCCTGCCTTCTCGGCGGCCATGATAAACGACTGAAGTGTGTATCTCCCTGTATGCAGGCCCGCAACGAGATGAACAAGCGCTGTTGGAGATCTCTTCAACACCGACTGCAGCGCTCTGATGAAGAGCACATGCAAATCCGGATTCCAGAGCGTATCCGCGGCAACTACCACATCAAAGCCATCTTCACCAATGAGCGCCGACGGATCTGATCCCCATGCATAGGCCACAGCACGACAATTGCCTTGCACGTCGTTCCTGGCGATATTTCCCTCTAATGTCCGGATAAGTTCCTCATCAGGATAGTCGCTTACTGTCACTTGTATTGAGGGATGTTTACGGGCCATCGATATTCCTGGGAGCCCTGCCCCTGCCCCGAGCTCCAGTACGCGAAATGATTCCACCGGAGATTCGGGGAGATCTAGGAGCTGCAGGTGGTCAACAAGGAACAGAGATGATGCCCAGATGGATGATGCATGCAGTGACCAGTTGGATGGATGAGTGTCGGGCGTGCGGAGGGTAATCGGGTTTCCTGGAATGTTATCGGAGGTGTAAGAAAAGACCGAGCCTGCAGAAGTCAGCGTTACAGGTTTGTAATCGTACAGTATCTGCAAAGAACCAGAGAGTATGTCCTCGGGATCTTCTGTACTCATTCGATACAACAGAGCAGGTGATGGGAAAAGGAATGCAATGGCTTGTTTGGTACAAACAAAAACTGCATTATGATGGCTGTGTCTACTGGGAAAGGATCCTGGGCCTGAGAAAGGAAATACTGGCATGCCATTGAGTTTGCTGTACTGTCTTCCGAACTCACAGAATCCAAACCGACAAAGTAAAAATGCTCGTATTATATGCCGGACTAACAGAGATATGGCAAGAACATCAGACTCACGGAAAATTTGAAGAGTACTATCATCTGTGTTTGAAAATATGTCATTCCTGGGTTGCGTTATTACAAGAGACATGTGAACTGTGCTGTGCATACATATACCGTTCGGCGTGCGTGGTTGGTTGTAGTAAACTAACAAAGACAAGACAGCAATGCAAAGCAAAGATAGTGGTCCGGTCCCGAGAAGTAATCATTAACCTGACGATTGTGGGCCGCCAGTGAAACGTTTGAACGTGAATCTACGCCAATGTGTCAACCCTTGGGTAAGAGGGTAAAAACGAAACATACCCTAAGAACGCCAGGTCCTTTTCGGCGCCAACAGACTCTACTTGGTCCAGTTGGTCTGGAAGATTGCCAAAATCATCCGTCGGGAAATAGGATGTATCCGTGATAGATTTGAGATGAGGTACAAAGGGCGGCTCGATATTTCGGAGAGAAGTCCAGTCCGCACCGCAGAAGAAGGGATGTGTCTTGATTTGCGTTACTGTCAATCGATTTTGCGCCCATGTCATCATCCTGCATGTACGATTAGAATTAGTGCTGAGCGGGAAGAGAATCTACACACCTGCGAATAAGATCTTCGCCCTCTCTTGAGATGTAGACCTCATCAGGGAAGAAAAGGTAATTCGGCCAGTCGATGATTTTCTTATATGTATCGCCAGGATTTTCGGAGCAGAACGGAGCATATCCAACCAAACATTCGAAGAAAATGGCACCTAACGACCACCAATCGCATTCCTTTCCATATCCTTTCATCAAGAAGACTTCTGGCGCGATCTGGAGTGTTGCTTGTTATTAGCAGAGCACGGATCGTTATGAGTCATCACACTCACATAATCTGGGGTACCGACAGTCGAGTATGCCTTAAAACAATCATGAAAAAGTCAAAAGCAGACAACCTTGAGAACTTACAAGTTTCCGTCGGTTGGCTTTCCATGTGGCAATTTGCTCGCGACTCATTGTTAAATTGATGGGATTGACTTGCACACTGTTCCGAGCAGGATCACGAGTCTTCTCTTGTTCTAAGAATCGCTTGTAGAACTCCCCGTCCGACACCTTATGAAGCCCTGTACTTAAACCGAAATCTGATAGTTTTAAATGTCCGTTCTTGTCGATGAGAACGTTATCTGGTTTAATGTCACTGGGACAAGGATCAGTACTGAAGCATGCAAGGACAATGTAGACCATACCGATGGATATATCCCAGATTATGTACGGCTTCAATAGCGAGTATACACTCTGCCATGTAAAACCGCGTTACATCTTCAGAAAAAACGTCATATTTCATCAACATGGTCATCAAATCTCCTCCAGGAAGAAATTCCATGATGAGGTAGAGATACAGGGGATCTTGGAAGGAGTAGAACAGCTGTACGACCCATGGGGACGTGGACTCGGCGAGGACGTCTCGTTCTGCTCGTACGTGGGCCAGCTAGAAATAATCAGTGACATGCGAGCAACAAAACAATGTGGACATACCTGATCCCGCTTCAACATCTCAGCCTTCTGCAGACTCTTCATCGCGTATACCTTTCCGGTGTCTACCTTCTGGACTAGCCGAACCTTGACGTGAGACGCGTTAGATTGACGTAGATAGACCGACGTCTAACAGATGGTACCTCTCCGAATGCGCCCTTCCCTATGACTTTGACTGTCCGGAAATCGGCCAGCTTAATCTTGGTCCGCCTGAGCCGGAGGTGCTGGGATTCCATCTTTGAATATTTCCGTATTTCACGCTCTTTGGCGTCGGGAGTTAGGGTCTGGGTTAACCTTGTTTCGAGTTCTATCCGTCTGAAAGGAATCAAAGATCAGACGAACTCGCGCAACAGGTCCGCTCGGACACACACCGTGCATTCCTTTCAATAGCAGAGTCCACCGCCATCTTGTAGTATGACACCAGCTTGAGCTTCGCCGCGGTCGAGCGAGCAACGGCATCTGAAGAGAAGCCGGACGTCGAGCGCTCGAAATAGACGTAGTCATCTGGACGCTGCCTGGCAGCATTGTTCTCTGATACGGGAATGGGACTGAGACGCTGGTGGTGGTGCATGCCTGGGTTTATTGGGCTGGATGGTCCAGGCGCCGGATGGTACATATTATCCAAGAAGCAATGGCGGAGTAAAGGTGCCGAGTTAGAGGGAAGGTGCTAACAGAGAATGCGTGAATCGGCCTCTAACGTACACTACCTTTCAGACTGCTCGAGAATAGCGGAAAACCAAGCTGTGCACACGATGCACACAGTCCTGGGTGCGGAACGAAAGATGCATCACTTGGTTGCTATATTGGCTGTTTGGATCTAGGGTCTTTGCTACACAAATGCTGGAAATTTGAAGTCCATTTCCCGAATATTTTCCGCAATCCGCCAGTGTTCGATTTTCTTTCTTTGCATCATCTCGCATAAATTCAGGATAGATCCAGTAAGAAAAAATGCAATAACTTTTCTGGCCTTTTTATCCATTAGCGGCACAGTTCCAACCCCATCTTCCTACGTACCATCTAAATCGCCGAGGCTATGTTACATTAAATTGGTAGGAAATGGAGTACCCTAGCAGCGGTAGTACCGCTGCCAGGTCTTTTTCACTTCCTGAAGCCTCTTAAGCAAAGTTCTAATACTGGATTGGTTGACGGCGTGTCTACGAGGGTTGCTTCGAGTTCGTGAGAAGCTCACAAATAAAGCATAGGTGACAAAACTTCTACAAGGGTGCTCAGTTCACAAGGCATGTATGCTCCCTATAAGAACTGGAAGGGCGAGAAAGAAAACTGCTGGAGAAACCACGGACGACGTAATGCAGACCGTACTAACAAGTAAGGAGCCACCGTAACAGTTGGCTAATGAGTGCAAGGACTTCTAAGCATGTATTGAGCAACGCACTGAGGGTCTCCATTCTTCTGAAGAGAGTTGGTGTCGGTGTTAGATAATAAGATCGAGTCTGATGAACTCTGATGGAGATCTTTTCGAATGCGGTGCACGCTGTTTGCCGGACTATTACCACAGAAACAGCTGAGTTTTCCTAATCTCGCTTTCACCTGTCTCTCCATGTCGGCTCGTCGTCAGTACTCTGACAAACACACGCTTCCAGCGAACCCCACTTACAGAACTATCGACTACTCAGACGGAAAGGAGGAACTTTGGCCGCTCAATACAACAGAAATCGTGGACCGGGATGGACATGTCAATTTCATGCAGCCAATTGAACTGGACAACTCAATTGCAATCCGGTGGCGGGTTTCTTTGGGTGCATCTATGGCGAATGCGATGAATTGGCCTGGTAATCTTTCTAACATGTCAGCGAGACACGCATCATTAATCACAATATAGCGGGTCCTTCCTACGTTTTGCTCGACTGGCCGGCAGGTTATCGCATGTATGATCACCACAAAGGACCTCGAGGCTCACCAAGACATGATATATACCTCTTTGGTACGTTCTAGTCGTTCTCGTCGACGCTCGATGTTCATGGGACGTGCAGGCGGCCCAAGCCGTTTTCGCTCCATTGCTGAATTTGTTCCTCATGCCATTTGGCTTGCGGGCAACATGTCGACCAACTGCGGGTGCAAATACTGCACCAAGAAACCGCAGCGTGAAATCACTACCGACATAAGCAAAGCTGGCATATTCACTCCTATTCACCGCGCTCCCGGGCCGCATCGTTCACGTCAGCTGCAAAAACAGAGTGCTCTTCGAAAAGTCGGGTTTCATGCATCAGTTCAAAAGACTGCAAAGTTGAAGCAGTCTCGCCACATCACCAAAATCGCGATGGTCGTAGAGCGAGATCAAGATCTCCGGGCCATATATTGTCATGACGCCCATAAGATGCGACTGAAACGATGGTACAGGGAAGGGGAAGTTGTCTGGGTAGCGCTGGACAATCCGATCTCATTTCCGGATGGTACAGACGACATTACGCTTTGGCCTGCGATCATCGAGGAGGTTAAACTTCAGAAAATCGTTACGGAGCTGAAGAACGGGACGAACTCGGTATCTTTACCTCCGGTGGAAATGGGCGAACCCAGCGAACAATCCGAATCCGTCGTTCAGCCCGTGCGCGTGCCTCCGTGGGAGGTGAGAGAGACGTATGCATACAAGGTCAAATTCTTAGCCGTCTCGCGCGTATATACTGTTCCCGACAGTCAAGTTCTCCCATACCGAGCCTATCTTCCTCCGAGCAATATAATCTCGTTTATACAATCCCTTTCGCCAGACACATTCAATTTCGATCAAGAGTCCTTACAAAACTGCAATCCACAGAGCTTACCACCTCCTTCTTGGCCGTTCGTCGTGTCAGCGTACGCCTACGCACTCCAGATAGGGGATTCATTGGCCATGTTCTGGAATATGACTGACGAGTGGCAATTCAAGTTCACACCGCAAGACCCAGCCAAACAACCACAGCAATTTCAATCCTCCCTCACTGATGCAATTATGGCTGCAAGTAGTCAGAATGCTGCAGCATTGCACCAGGCGGGGTCTTCGTCAATATCTGCTCCACCGCCATCCTCAGGTTTCTACTCCACCCTCAACTCGTCCGGTTACCGTGACGGGCTCTCAACCCAGGAACTACAATCTGTGACCGAAGGGATGCTCGGTCCGTCTCCAGTGATAGGACAGACCATCGAACAGATGAATTTCCAAGGCATGTGGTGGGGCGCTGAGCGTATCTGGGTGGACGAGATTGTACGACTGAAGCCGCTCCGGGCTGTCTTGGCACCAGAAGGTACCCAGCACATCCTCCCTCCCGCTGGTCCCGGGAAAGCACAAATG
Source organism: Desarmillaria tabescens (assembly GCF_030435595.1). Classification (NCBI taxonomy): domain Eukaryota; kingdom Fungi; phylum Basidiomycota; class Agaricomycetes; order Agaricales; family Physalacriaceae; genus Desarmillaria; species Desarmillaria tabescens. The sequence goes on from NW_026848302.1 coordinate 817,707, forward strand.
GAGCGATGTCACAGGCAGGGCCGATCGCCCAAGGAGTACGGAGCGGGGGCAAGGGGGTTGTTTATGAAGCTGGAGAGATTGTTTTTGGTCGAAGGAATTTCTGGGGGGCAAAAGACGAAAGAATGCCGTGCAAGTGGTGTGCTATATGAGCTTGCTGATAAGGACTGGGAGGATCCTAACAGGGTGACAGAAAATGCTCCCGCGACTAGTGAAAGTATTTCTTCGGGACCCATGTCACCTGGGAGCACCCAAATGCCACTGTCAAATTTGCAGCCCGGCCCTGTCTCACCGTACCTTTTGCCGGAAGCTCCGGAAGGGTACTACTTTCGACCCATCCTCAAGGATGGATACGAAATGACGATATCGCTCACCATGATCAGCGGGAGGTATTATCCCGGGATCCTTTCGCATCACCTTTTGCAAGATATTGTTCGTGAAGCGATAGCGAGTGAGAACAGCACGAGTCGGGAGACAAAAGACGACACCACTGGCAGGAACAAGCATTTGTGGTCGCTGGAAGGTCTAAACGCTGGATATGTCAACTCGGTGGATCCAACGAAATATAAGATCGATAGGATGCAGATGATTAGGGATGCAGATCGACTTAGTAGGGAGATCCTAACCAATTATCTCGGAAAAGTAAATAGGCAGCCGGAGGTGGATGAGCTGATGGATACGAATGGTACTTGATTGAATTTTGTTGTACTGATAATAATTAGCGTATGTATATAACGAGTAGTGTAGATTTCGACAATCTCGACGGAAGTCACCAAAGGTGTACATGATTGGTGCCGACGGCTGGCGGTGATTTCTCTACATCTGTGTGTGACCAATGGCCTGTCTGGCGCTGCCGACGGTGAGGTTGTGAATTTACTAATAATACGCCTGGACTCGGAGCTCGGGACTGGCCCGGAAGATGCCGACATAAAATGGGTTTGCCTCCATCTGCGGAGTCTGCCTCCAGGTTTCCCGCTTCACGCCCAACAACAAACACGTTCCCTTCGCGACTTTACGCCTCGTTTCTTGTTCCCCACAGTAATAACAATATTTTCGCAGCCCTTTTTTCACGCGTTTCGCGTCTCCCCAATCAGAAGTGCCTCCCACTCGTTCCCCACCCTTCTCTTGCCAGTTCAGCTACTCGGCACTCTCCCTTAGACATTGAAATGGCCACCATACCTTCTCTGTAAGTATAAATTCATTTCTATTCCTGCCGCAGACTTGACCTTCTTCGTAGTCGGATTCGCATCCCCCCTGCCATTAATGCCAATAATCTGCCGAATTACACGTCAGTTCATGCTCGCCGTTGCTCATCGGAGTCGTAATACTAAAGGTATCAATGATCGGCGTCTAGTGCCAGGACTGCAGCAGAGTTGGCTCGAGAACAAAGACTCAAGAATGACCCTCTTGCCTACATCGTAGAACCGTACTATGTCACCTGCAAGCTCTGTGGCTCTCGTATCAAGCTCTCTGAAAAGAGCACATACGACGGGCACCACTGGCGTACTCACCGCGGGCGGTGCCTGAAAGCTCGCAAGCAGAGCATTCCCGGCCTTGGTGGGAAGAAATTGCCTACGGGAAAGAAGGTCGCATTTTTCTGTGGCTAACTTCGCGCCCCACTTGTTAATATTATCTCTCTAGTCTCCCACTCCTTCACCAACACCTTCCCTCACTTCTGACGAAGATAGCGAACGCGTTAAAGACCTGGACGCGGACTCTCCTCCTTCTCCGTCCGTGCGACCCGAACCCCATCTCGAGCCCCTGGCCACCTGTGACGCCACCATCGAGGAATATCTCCTTCGATCTCATGGTATTGCAAAAGACTACAAACTCAACTATCAATCCTGGAGCTGGTCCCAATTGAAACTCCCATGCTTCGTGGCTGCTGCGCCTCTTGGCGACGATGAAGATTAACTCCAATAATTTATCTCTGCCTCTTACTCGTTGTAAATTCGCTGTCATGTTGCTCTCCCGCATTTTGCATCTCATCACTTTCCGTCCCAGCTTTCCCTTAGTGTATTCCACCGCATATAATCCCTCCCTCCCGAAGTACATACATTACAAGAAATCCTTTTCATTGTGCATACAACTTATTCCATCGGCACTCGTGTTCCGAGATTTTATTATACATACAGATATTCATGGTCGATTAGTTCAACTAGTAGATGCTATAGACTTGAACGGGAACTTGGCTGCACTGCGGTCAGGCACAGAAAAGCCTAATGGATCAGGGCTATGACGTTACGCTACAGCACTCGGGGCGTAACTGCTTACCACTTCAACTTGCTTCACAACACTTCTATGTCAAGATTTTGTCGCGATCCATGCGGTATTGACGTTATGTCGCCTCGAAGGGGGGAACACTCCCTCCCAGCTTGATATGAAGTTGAGATCGCCGTCATCCCACTTGTCTGTTCGCTTTCACGGTCGTCAAAAGCCAAAGAAAATCCAAACTAGTGATGGGCTCTGTATCCCCCCAGTCTGATCGTCTTCTTTAACTTCAGTCTTATTTCTCTACCATTCAGCATCGCGGGACCACCTTCGTCTCTGTTGGAGCTGGGCTATAATTGTAACCCTTGAACAAACTAGGGGCCATCGTCATTGTGTCAACTACTTCCCGATACATTATGCGGGGGCGCAAAGTCTCTTCCACTCAGTTCAACGATGGTTCAAACCACAGTATACTTGGTCTTCTATGTACTATTTCCCCCTTCTTCACTTTAACCTCTCCCGTTAAATTTTGAGACGACACTCCCGTCAGACTGTCTGATGCGCTTGAAAACAGGTCTAAAATCCCAGTAAAGCTATCTTTCCTTCACTAGAAAATCCGGGACAAAGTATCATGGTCTGTACTATCGTTCATATACACGGCTTCCTTGATCACTAATGGTGAATTTGCGCATCCAGTCCTACACCACTGCGAGCTATGTCGTCTTCGAGGCCTTAAGCACAACGTCCTGAGCACAAACACCAGTCTACGTCGTCACGGCTCAAATTATGCCTTCCCTAGCTCTTTGATTCTGCTTCAACTGCCAGTAGGGAGCAGTGTTGCTCGGCTCATCATCATCGACAAGACAGCCGGCTTAATTCAGCAGAAATCTCCTTTCAATGGGTTCCCTGGGATCCCCACGGTATTTCCAACTATGTAGTGGATTACTACCCATCTCAATGTCAGATCCCATCGTACCTTACTGAGCTTTATCGACGTCCTCTCACGCACTCCTGCTGGTTCCCCAACGCTCGGCTTGAAGGATCCTAGCAACTCCGTGCTTCATACTCCGACAAACGACATCCGCAGCGTTTCTGTCCCTCTTCCTAATTCAGTCCTCTCCACAAGAATCGTCGCTTTCTGGCTCTATTATTACAAGTGAGTTCGAACCCCGCCTGCATTCCAAGTTGAGTCCCGGGAGCTTGAGCCGTCTTATACAAATTTCCCTGAGCGATACTATACTGTCTCTACCCGAGGGTGCCGTGAAAGATATCGATAAAAGTACGATGGACAAGGTGGTGGATGACCGACGGTTCTTCTTCTGCGATCATTGAAGACCTGATGTATCATTTGACGCTCGAGTCCGGTCCGAAGCCAAGAACAAGATCGGTTCAATGAGGCTATTGGTAATCGCTGCGCCAAAATTTACAGCATTATAGGCGCACTATCAGTCTTAGCCACTGCCGTACGGTGCAGGTGAGGTGCACAAATGTTTTCGTCCACACAGCTATTTGAAAGCACTTCGCAGGCGAATAAGATGAAGTTCTCAACACGTGATCGCGGTTGTGAATACCACTCGAGATCACGAACCTCCATGACCTAGTACAGACCGCGGTGGACCCTGGGTTTAGTATTCCGTGCCTGCCTTGTTGCATCCCTGCGGCTGGTTGCAGGCAGACCAGTCAGATCAGGCCTGCCTCTATCCTTTTCGAGTTACAACCTTGCCGTACTATACCGACCTTCCAGATGATTCGAGTCTTGCAATGCCCTTGACCTATTGAACTTGAATAACATGCGCACCCTTTTGCCGTCATGATTGTTCACACTCCAAGAGGCTCGTGATCATTTTTGGGTAAGCAGAATCTATGCATTTCAGGGATGTCTGTTAGCGGACTTTTCCCCATTAATCATTGCGTTGTCGAAAGCGTTTACGAGGCTGACACCAGCATTCAAGGGTTGATCTACGATCCCATGAAGGAGCTCCAGGCGAGCCTGGGCTAATGTATATCACGAATCCCGTAACTGCTGAAGTTATAAGTAAGTCATCATCGTACTGTAAAGAAGTTACATATGTTCCTTGATGACTACGTGATTTAGTGACTCCGATTTATCAAGCAAATTGTTTCGAAAGCTCAATGATATCCAGACAGGCTTTTATTCCAGTCAGTATCTACTGGACTTGAATAATTCACGAAAATTTGGCAGAATTACAAGAGTCAGCCAGTTTCTATCTCAAGGTACTTTATTTCCCCCAATCACACATTTTTCTGGCGTTGTTTCTGAGCCTTGTTTACTGCGTTTAGTTCTTCAAGATCCCTTCAGCTAAGAACCTGTTGCCCCTAGCGCGAGTGGTGTCCTCAACTCATGCTTTACTGCCATGGTAGCAGCTGGAAGATGCCAGTATCTGTATGTGTATCCTCGATTATATGTTCTACAGTCTATTCCAGTTCTATGGCTCGCCGAATTAGGGCTTTGGGACTATCGCTTTTCAACATTAACATTAGAATGACTAGGAACCTTCTTTCAAGTTCTGATGCTCACACGGCTGCAACGGACACATAGTCTACGTACCCGGGTTCTACCCGAATCCGAGGATATGGCGCATGATGCCAGTTTTCCAGTTCCGACCCACCAGTGCTCTCCAGAATCATGGCAAATTGAGATTTATGGGCACGAGGCCTTCTGCTTGGCTAGAACATGCCACTCAATGAGTCAAGCCACATGGTAAAAAAATACACGTCTGTAATTTGAGAAAGTAAGCCTAATCTTGGAATACACAAATGAGGGCATGATTCCTTCGGGATTCGTATGTATCTAACTCCGTAGATCGCGACGAGTTGCTGCCCATTGAGACTCCTCACAATAGTGTTGGTGCAAGCATTAAAACTTGCGGAGATAGATCCCATAGCAACAGCCTCCTATGAGATCGGAACGGATGCATGTCGATCATTGTGGTTGCGAATTTTCCAGAATCCAATTTAAATGTAGGCGTGAGAGTGATCGGCAACACCCGTCGAAAGCAGTGCCGTGCAAATATTTGCGGGTTGAACTCCACTGGAGCCACCTGCAAACGTCAACTCTTATCTTCTCTCCCTTCCCCATACCCCGATTGGTGTATTTACGCGCCATTATGTCTTCCCTCTCTGTTGATGCACCTCCTGCCTACTCAGAACGCCGCACTCACCATGCCTCGACCTCAGCCGGCGCGTCGCTCCATGCTGATGGAGTCAGCTGTGATGGATGCCACCAGCCAATCAAGGTGGGCATTCGGTACAAATGCCAGAAGTACGTATGTCTCGTTCAACTACACCAAAATCTAAACCGTGTTCAGCTGCCCGAACTATGATCTCTGTCCGGACTGCTGTGACGTGCCTCCGCGGGACCATCCTAGTTGGCATTCGTTCCTGAGGATTGGGTCCAACTCGCAGGTACCAATACATGAGGGCTACCGCTGTGATGGGTGCAGCCAGAAGCCGATTCGTGGCAAGCGGTACGTCTGCAAGTCGTGAGTAGCTTAAATATGTGTTGCCAAACGCGCGCCTGACTTTGTCTGCAGCTGCAAGGACTTTGACTTTTGTGAAGGCTGCAGGATAAGCCAGCCTTCCCACCACCCCGTGTGGCACAGGTTCATTTGCATTGCTTCGCCTGCACTGAACACCTACCACCACCGTTCGTCCATTAAGCTACGTTACTCCCCCCTAATCCCAACTTACAGCTATCTCCAGAACAATTCTGCGACGGATGTGGCATGTCACCTATTCGAGGACCCAGGTATCGATGTCAAGAGTGCGTTCATTCATTTCCTTTTCATCTTCATTTGTCTGATGTACCCAGCATTCGGTGTCATCCTGATGGTGCTGGTTTTGATTTGTGCTCAGATTGTATGGAAGACGGTACGAAGCATCCAGGAGACCACCTCATGCTTCGTATCACTGGTCACCCCGAGATACCAACTGTCCCCGTTGTATGCGACTCTTCTACTGCTCCCGCCTAATCCGCTTCTGTTGGCCTAACCCCTTCTACCGTTGCCGGCCCTACTCGCCCTCCTGCTGCCGTTACGGCCGGCCCTACTACTCCTGGTCGTTCTAGGGGGCCAGTTCATCACACAGCACCAGCTCCTGCTCGATCGACGGCCTCGGGTCGCCCTACTACAGCCCCAGTCTGCGCTTCCGATATATCTGTGCAAAGTACTACTGCCCCCAGCCGCAGGTCCAGATTGTTATCTGTTTTATCTAGTTAGGACCTCATCGTGATCATGATTTTTGCTTCATGTTCTCTTGTATACTTCCAGTCGCTCATTTTTTCGTCGTCGTGATTATACATAGATTGTATTAAATTTCCTGCGACAAGTTCAGGTATGGTTTGCTTTACAGAACTCCTAGTTACTAATGAATAATTTCGGTGACGATTTGTATGTACTTGCCAGTGGACGCAATGTATTCGGTTCGATAATTTCGGACATGAGAATTTACGTCGACGGGCGCAATAAGGGTTAGTTGGATACCCTACTCAATCACCGGTGATGAGATGGTCGCTGGTGTTCTGTTGTTATATACAATAGACGCGCAGTAAATAGTCAACGAATAGTCAAACAGAAAATCCGAAGGACAAAGTCGAATGCACGTAACGCAGAGTAAAGTCCAGTCTCTTCAGCTCATGTACATTAAAATTTGATCAATAACTAGACCGGCAATCGGAACGAAGAAACGTAATGCAGTCGGGTGCGAAAGAACTCAAATCGACAGGAGCTGAATGCGTTCAATACCAAAAGAGGCAGGAGCGATGCAGTGACTCCTGCACAACAAAGACAAATATCTGTGGACCCGTCGCCCGTCAACAAATTTTCTGTGCATCCAGCTTCAAGACACCGACATCCTTCCAGTACGTCTCCATATCTGTTGTCCATGCTTTTTGGATGTATGACAGACTATCCCTGTGAGAACGAGCGCTAGATTCCCAGTGGAAAGGCTGGATTGCATCCAGGAACTCTGGATGTACCTTCGTTGGCACTAACGTTCGTCTCACAGAATGGGCCTCCAAGAGTATCAAGTCGTCGGTCGCCACCTCCCAACGGAGGCTGAGCCTACCCCCAAAATTTATCGTATGCGCATCTTCGCTCCCAATGAGGTTGTCGCCAAGTCGCGCTTCTGGTACTTCCTCAGGTGAGCTGGTTTTCCCCCATTCACAGACTCAGATGAAGTAACCCCTCCCCTCTAGACAATTGAAGAAGGTCAAAAAAGCCAATGGTGAAATCATCGGCGTCAACGTTGTGTGTAGTCATCCCTTGCAGCCCTCAAGAGGCAGGCGGAATGGGATTGCTGATGGTCTTTTATGGCCTTTTTTTTCCTTTCTAGATCCATGAAAAGAAGCCTTTGAAGGTCAAGAACTTTGGCATCTGGCTCCGATACGATTCGCGCTCTGGTACCCACAACATGTACAAGGAGTACCGCGACCTCAGCCGTGCTGATGCTGTCAAGAGCATGTACCAGGACATGGCCGCTAGGCACCGTGCTCGTTTCCGCTCGATCCACGTATGTCAACTGCTTATTGCAAGTCGTTTCCTGGTTTCTGATATAGGATGTAGATCCTCCGTGTCGTCGAGATTGAGAAGACTGAGGACGTCCGCCGCCCTTACATCAGGCAATTGTTGACGCCTGGGTTGAAATTCCCTCTTCCTCACCGTGTCTCCAAGGTTCGCTCGACCTTCGTTGCTTCCCGTCCTTCCACTTTCTAAGTGGTGGTGCTCTCGTGAGGCAATGGGTGAGGTGGTGCCCTTCGGCCATTATGTGATACTCATGATGTATGTCAATGAATTGTCTATGTTATGGTTCATTATATATTGGACAGTAAGATGTCATGAGAACTATTCCTGGTCTTGCATACTTTTGTTGAGCTCCTCCTGCCATACTTGGGAGAATTCGTCGATGTCCCTTCCGCTGCTCAGGCTGAATGCCTCAAACGGTATCATGTTGTGTTGATGGATGGGTGCATTCGTATTCGCGGCCGGATGTGCGCGTGAGTCGATAACACGCAATACCGGGTGCCCCCCAGATGTATACACATCCCATAATTCTTCGTAAGAGAAAAGAAGGGGGTCTGTACGTACTGCGTAGGGGCTGAAGTCAATTATATGTCCGCGCGAAAGGTCTCGGGTGAGAAGGAAATCGAAGACGTCTGGAATGTAACTTTAGTCTTTATAAGCAAGAGCTGCAGCAAGACGTACAGTCCTCACAAAGATCCCATTTCGGCTGGACTTCTGTCTCCCAGAATTCCTTGATGACCTTTGTGATCTTTTTCTGGGTCGTTGAGTCATTCCAGAAGTCGTAATAGTTTAAGTCACGCTGCGAGATGCCTAGCGACCTGCATTAATCACGTTGGAAGCCGAAAATCAACGCGAAATGAACCTATAAGACTGTTTTTGCGAACAAAACATCTGCATTCCCGACTTCGGTCGATGGAATACCATTTTCTGAGGACAAGTTCTAGGCCGTAAGACTCTGGATGTCTCTCGCAGCCCTCAAAGACGTGATCTTTGCTTAGATCATGGTTCGTAGAGTCTGAGGATTTAAGCAGAAGATAAATATCTGATGGTGACGTGCATTTCAAGGGCGACCCTGCTGGAAGTATCCAAGATGCGTCCTGACGAGATTAATGGTAGTTGAGTATATAATAATGATAAATGCACCTTGGGAGACGAAAAGTTCAGCTTTGGGAATACAGCGCCGTATTCTGCGATGCATTGTCTGATCTCTGCGTCCAAGTCGGGAAATGAGTACCGTTTTTCTGGTTCTCCGGCCTCGTCGTCCGATTCATCTTCTACGACAGTGGTACTTTCACTATGAAAATAAAGTTTAAAACGAGACGCATGGCTTAGAATACATATCCACGGACAGATTTTCTGACCCCTCTGGAACTATGACACCGTCCGAGTCAAGATATTCTACAAAGTCTGGAGGGAGTCGCCTTATGATCGTAGATTTGATGGTTTTCGAAGAAAATCGAGGATACCAAGAAGAAAACTGGAATGAGAGGATGTATGCAGCAGACAATGGTGGGAGAGCCGTCATAGGGTTATTCGGAAGATCGGACCGGGAAGCTCCATTTTTTAAGAGATAATGGGAAACAGGGATCAACAAAGGATACTCCCACAATCATCGCGTACACATGGAAAGCCCATCTCCGAGCAAGTAGGACCCCCCTTGCATTCATCATTCGCACCTTTTTTGACACTTTTACCAGAAGAATCATCAAGTATACGTATCTCGACAGGCAAAAGGTGTTTATCCTTCGATTTTCTTTAACTTTCGAATCTCATGGCGGTCCAGAAGAAGCGAGGCGGACAAGGACACTCCGAGTATGATTAACGTTATCGCGCATTGCATTGGATTGACGCAAAATGCTAGACTTTTCTCTGAATCTGACAACGAGATGCCTCTGGAAACGCAATCGAACGCTAGTTCCCGTGTAAATAAAGGGAAGAAGCCGGTGTCCTCGATGAAGGTGCGATGCGATGGCTGCCTAGTAACGGTTTGTTCTCATCCTTTATAGCCACCAAGCAGCATTGCGACGAAGAAATCCGAGTTCAAGTTTGTTTCGCCGTGTTGAACTAAACAGGGTCTAATCTATCCGCAGAGTGCCTTCCCCGAAGCAGAGCCGCGACGATACTTTCAAGCCACCTAGTTCCTCTCACGCTCGGCAATCCCCTGTTGGATCTTTGAACCGTGTTACGAACGATGAAGCCTCGCCGTCGACGAATAGGAAACCTCCTTCGTCTGTCGGACGATCTGCTAAGCCGCGCTCTTCTATCAAGTACGCCGAGTTTTGAAACGATGATACCTATCGTGTCTGACATTTACACGCAGACAACCTGTGGAACGAGAAGAAGAAGAATCTGACGAGGACGACAATGCTTCCGTCGCCGAATCCTTCATCAGCCTAAGCCGGGTTCGCAGAAATGAAGCAGAGCGTACTGAATATTTCAAGAATCAACCGGAATGTCAGTTCATCGAAGACGACTCGCACCATGTCAAGTGTACAAGGTGCGGGAAAGTAGTGAACTTGGGGACTAAGAGACCGTTCACCGTTCGTCCTTGGGAGAAGCACCGAGAAAAGTGTGATCAGCAGGTGCCATCATCGATGTTGTATGTTTCCGGGACTATCTCTATTTCTGGCTTCTTATCCTTTATATAGGAACGAGGAAACTGGGCAGCCTGCTTCGCCCAGTGCAAGATCAAAGTACAGAAAACCTAAAACTGAGGAAGAGAGGAAAGCGTTACTCGAATCGGATTTGCGCGCTCAAATAGTTAAGGAGAACGAGACATTATGCAAGCGATGTCAGAAGTGGATCCGGTGCAGTAGCCAGACCTATTCTCTGTTTGTCTGGAACAAGCATCAGCTAATCTGTTCTGATACTTCGTACGCTGGTTCTTAGAAACCCTATACGCTCCTCTGACAGTTTCTATCAGGCCCAGCACTCGTGTGGCAACGGCTGCAGACAGAATTCGCCTTGTCAATGACCCCCAGGTAAAGGATTGCGGGCCTCGACACGTCGATTGTAAGTTTTGCGAATCTACGATACAGCTCGAGGGAGATTACGATCCAACGAACTGGATAACGCACCAAACAACGTGTACCACGTAGGTTTCCTTCTCCTGCCACTCGTATGACTTCCACTGACATGCTACTTCGTAGCCCTCTACCGCCTCCTTCTGCTACGTCTGAATCCACGTTGGTAGCACCGTCTGATGGTAGTAGTGAAATGCGAGGCGTTAAGCGCCCTTTGGAAGAAGCTGCGGACGATGACACCCCACGATTAAATCGGCCTCGGAGGGCGAACTATAGACCTGAGGACAAAGAAGCTCCAAGTGCACTGGGCTGGTTCCTCATGCCTTTCAAGGCGTTTGCCCGCGGATTCAAGGAGAGCATCGACAACATGAGGGCATCTGGGTCTTAATAAACGTAATCACGCTTCAATTATCTTTACTTGTATTCATTCCTCGTAAATTATTGGTATGATATCTTTCTTGATGAGAAGAATGAAGTTGGATCTTTGGACGTAGAAGTATCTGTCACTTGAAGTCAAGTTGGACAATGTCACTTGATGGACATGCATTGTACTGCAACCGTGGGAAATCTGACATCAGCCACCTTTCCTCATCGACCTCTACGGCGAGTAGACATCCGCCGGCGTCGTGTCATACCTCCCTCAACGAGTCTTATACCCTTTGTGACGACTTTGTGGATAGTGGCCTCGACTTCGGCGGATTCTCGTATCAACCTTAACCACCTTTTCACTTCTTCTCGTACCGCGAGCCATTTCTCTCTTTAATCCTACGATATGTCTCCTCTCAGTTCATCCTCTTCAAGAATATCTATGTCTACGTTGCCTTCATGCTCTAATACTGTATATGCACCAAATACCGCCGCCTCAACATCCAGTCTCTCTGAATACTCGACCAATATATCCCAGGACAGAACGGATGAAGGTGATTTGCATGCCACGCGATCTGTACTGTCTCCGACTTATATGCGTATCTTGCAGATAACGCCACTATAACGCCCGGTCAAAGTTCTGCAAAGAAGGAGGGAAAGCGGAGGAGTGAGGACGAGGATCCGTGCGCCGTGTCATCTTTACCTTCCACCATGAAGTTCTTATTCCCATCTAGGTCCGCCGTACTGCCCGCCCTCGTTGTATCCTCCCAAATGACGGCGACATCCCTTACCATCGCCGATATCCAGGCGCGAATATTTTGTACGTGGCCGACGTGAACATTGTCTTTGAATGCCGTTCTGACTTGAGCGGACGATAGCCATTCAGGAACTTCGACACAAAAGTCAAGAATCAAGCGATGCAACGAAGACCACCAACACTATCGACCAGTCTCTCATGGCTCTTGACGAAAAGTTAGAAGCTGTCTCCAAGGAAATGAAGTTCATCGCAGATGCTATGGGACCACTTCTTCAGGTTTCTTCCACTCCGACGCTTTCAGAGGATGGGGAAGCCAGTGAAACCACCATGATGATTCGGAAGCATGCCACGCTGCTCGCAGATTGGGAAAATGTCCAAGATGAAAGCGATACGCTGCGGGAGGAACTCAAGGAAGACAAATGGCTAACAGTCTTCAGAACAGTTACGGACCAGGCGGATGGTATGATGTCCAGTCTTGAAAAGGCTGTTAATCGGTGTCAGGTATTCATCAAACAACGTGTCATCCCCGCTGTGGCAATTCTGACTGTTTCCGTCTACAGGACTTCATCTGGAAAGTCTATAGAAGAGATGATCTGGTTTCATACTTTCAATTACCACCATCTTCCTCCAATGGGAAAGACAGCTCACCTCCCAGCCTTGAAGTCTTCAATTCGCTTCTTGATTCATTTGAAGCGAAGAAGAAGTGCGTGTTCTCCCCTCTGTTCACATACCATCAATTGATGCTAATTTCATAGACACTACATGCCTGCTACATCTAAGGTCCTTTCCATCATCGACAAAGGTGTAAGAGACCGAGTTACGAAGAACGGAGAAACTTTGCGGAGACACTCAGATTCTGCCCAACGCTGGCGTAATCTTCGTGAAAGAATAACTCGAACCGATGCTGAGATGGAGGCCGTGCGAAAACTTCTTTTGTCCGGGGACGCTCTCAGTGAGGGCGGTTCTAGCCACTCTGGGACACCATCATCGTCGCAAAATGGCTATTTAATGACACCGCCCAGTGGTTCTCGCTCATCAAGAGCGCCCAGTGCAACAAGTACATTATCACGCTCTATATCTCCTTTCAGGAAGTTTGCTCGTAAGATCACACGCTCGTCGCGTCAGTCGCAGCCGCCTGCTCCAGTCACTCCAGTCACACCCCTCAGGCGAAACGGAGCTCGGACTCCCTCCTCGGAACCAGTGCCCAGTCAAGCTTCACGACAACAGAGGGCGAACCTTTTCTCTTCAGTGCGAGGTGGCCAGCCTCCTACTCCCATCACACCGGATCGTCCGGGACATAAGTACAGTCAAAGCTTGACACCAGATTCTTCTCCTCGGAACTCCAACAAAGCAGATACTATCGGACGAAAGGCTGCGGGCAAAGCGCCGTGGAATAGTTCGACGAAAGTCACTGCTGAAGAGCGGACGTTGACCGTGAAAGGAACACCGACCAAACGCACACCTTCTGCGATGGGTATATATAACGATTTACCTCCAATTCCTACTCCTAGCAAACGCAGTGTATCGCGGGCCTCGATGGCATCGTCACGTCCATGGTCTCCCTTGACATCTTCTGTGTCAACCTCACAGTCACAGTCATCCAATCATCCTCCAATGCCAACTTTCCGACCTCCTTCGCGAGCGCAGACTCCCTCACGCGCATTCACGCCCGGTCCGGCACCACCAACACCACGACCACGACCAAGGACGCCAAGCCACATACCAGCGCCGTCTCATAAACTGCGGAGCTTGGGATCAGATGGTGCTTGGGATCACGGCGACAGCAATGCTACGTTGATGCACAGAGCAATGTCTCCTTCATATTCTTCAACCGAGCTGAGTTCCTCGACCAATTCTGCCCACCCCCCCTAGGCCACCGAGCCGCTCTATGATTCCGCTTCCTACCGTACATCTATCATCGCCAACGCGACCATCGACGTCGCTTTCAAGTTATGGCCGCGACAGTCCGACGGGAACGTTCCGGGCGGCCGCTGCTCGTGCACAGACGCCAGAATCTGCCCTGCGCTCCCGAGTGATGAATATTCCAATCTACCACGGCACGGCGACATCGCGAACTCCGCGGCCGTCGTTGCAGAGTAAACTTCCACCCTCAAGCTTCCGAGATGGGTCAAGCCGTGCTCCTTCGCGCTCTGGCTCGCGTGCTGGGGCATATACGCCAGGCATGGACAATCCCATCCATGAATATGTGCCCGGAAACCCGAAAGACCCACTTGATGTTGAGGTGGGGATAATTGTTAATTCGATACCGCATGGATTGCTTGTGGAGAGAGTGGATCCTCCTTTGAAGAAGATTCCAAAGGACGGAGAGGAGATCAAAGCCCAGTATTCGTTCTCCAACGCACTCAGCAAGAAAGTTGTAACATGCCGGCTGACGACGTTGACGAGGCTTGGGAAGGGTACTTCTGACACGACGAAGAAGGTTATGTGTCGCGTTGGAGGAGGTATGTTACTGGTCTTTTGCTTTTGATATCTTTGTACTAATCATGATGTAAATCAGGCTGGCAAGACCTCAGTCACTACATTTTAAATCGTCAGGCTGGGATGTAGTGGCCCTAGCGGAGCTTGGGACCGCTACACTGCATAATTTTCAGAACAAGTAGAGCATTGAAAGAGTTCGTAAGTATATTAGTCATCCAGTCATTCTGTATTCACATCAGAGATCATATCATGTTCATTCATTGTCGCGCTCTTCATATGGAATATACACTAGGGACCATCATAATTATTTCAGATGGCATCACAACCGCACTTCCCGCTGTGGCAATAGCAGAAGCAACGGACACCCGGGAGACCATATAAACGCAGTGCAGTATCAGGGTAAGACTTGAATAACAACCCGGGACCTGCTCGGCCTGTCGAGGCCCTTCAGAGGCCCCTGCACCGCACCATCGATGAATTGATGATGCGACCTGGAGAAATCCAGGCGAAATCTACACCTGCGGGCTCCACAATCATCCTATCACTACCGACCTACTGACCATTATTCTCGGTCTGATTTTGATTAGATCCATTGTTCTTAGAGTCCCGAGTGACCCCGAAAAATATAAAAAAGCAGTTTTGAAGACGCCCAAGAAACAGCCGCAATATTATTTTCAAGTCACATCATGCTGCCTACCTCTCGCAGTACAGAACCTGGCGCCCGGAGCCCCCGCCGTTCGCCATTAAAGAACATGGCACAGAAGATGAAGAGGGGAGTCCAGCGGGTACGGCGCTGGGGTTCTTCGTCTCACGTAATCGGCCCGAGTCCCAGTATGTCAACGCCCCCAAAGCCAAATATTGTCACTCTTCCCTCTACTTCCACCCTCCCCGACGCCGATTCTCTTCATTCCTTCACTTATCCTAACGCAAAGGTGTACGGCAGCAGCGATTCGCTCGGGCGTCTGAACACTGGGACTATCGGCCGGGCCAGTCACCATTCCTACGACACTACAAGTTCGTCGTCGTCAGGCATGTCGAATGATGTAGTTCAGTCGCTGACGACTGCAGGTGAGAGCATGGGGCAGCATGATGTGCCAGCAGTACCGCTGATTGAGGAGGTTCCTGTTGATGCTATAGTTGATGAGTATGATGAGCAGAAGGAAAGGAAACAGGATAATGTCGAGACTGCCGAGAAGCAATCAGGTGAGAACCAAATCGCCGACGAAGCTGGATCATCGTCTGCTCTATTCACGTCAGTGTACAACCACCCTGACGTTCCGGACCCTTTCCTCATCGACGACGACGACGAGAAGAGCTCCGACAATGATGGGTCGCCGCAACTTTCTGCCTCGCGGCAAAGTATAACACCTGCCGAAGAAATTCCCCTTGCAGCTTCACTAGCTTCTCCCTTGTTGAACATTAACAAGGATGTGCCACCACCCCCACCCGCACAAGTAGACATCGACCCAGATGAAGAGGAAGCACCGGACTTGTATCTACCGGGACTTGTGCTACCCACGATGTTCTTACCTATCCCGAATGTGCGCCGCCCTCTTTCATACATATTGACGTGGTGGCTTTTCAAACGGTTAACATACACTACCCGTACTAGACTGATCCTTTGACTACTCTTCTCACCAAATATATTTATCCACCTGATAAGCGTCCCTTTCGAGATTCAACTGGCGAGTGGCAGCACACCAATTTCCATACCCTCGTCGTAAGTCTACAACTTCGGAGATATTGCGCGAGGTTGAATTTCACTCTGCATAGATGACGAACAGCTGGAGGGCGCTTGCGAGAATGGCTCGCGATAGACTCGTTACTGCAGACCCAGAAGACTTAACCTCAATTTTGGGGGTAGGTCGCTTGTGTTGTATGCGCTATCTTGTTCTAAACATCGCGTCTCTCTAGCTTTGGTATCTACGCTTGGCGTGTCTTGCTCGTCTCCGCCTCTTCAACCAAACATCAGCGGAATGTACCAATCTATTTTCTGTCTTGAACGGCATTGCGCCACCTTCAGCGCGGGAGTGGGTCTTTGAGCGGATTCTTCCATTCGAGCTGGAAGTCATGCATGCGCGTCTTAAATACTGGGCGGGCGATCATATAGGGTATCTTGATCTATTGAGTTCACTCCTGGGCAAATGCCGGCTCAAATCACGTACATCGAAGAACGACCCGACGTCCGTCGCGATGTGGAAAGAACGTGGAGCAAGATTGGCGTTGATTATGGCTTCTCAGCTGATGGAAATGAATGTTTGTGTCTATCTCCTGCTACATTTATCTTCTCAATTAGACTATGTAGGATTTTGGTGCAGCGACAAGGCTGCTGGAACCATTGTGTAATCAAAAAGCATCAGCATCGCCTGCGCTGCGTTCTACTATTGCTAGAATTTATTTACAAGCGGGACAAATCGATATGGCCACAAAACATTTCTCTATCGTTGCCGTGGATCCGTCTGTGGACGCCTCGGCGAAAGACTTGAATGCAGCTTTGTTGGCTTCAGCGCATGGTCAATGGGAACGAGCCAGCCAGACCTTGAGGAGGATTTTAGAAAGGGACGCCGAGAATTATGCCGTCAGTGCATTTCCTACTTCCAGTGACCTTTGCGGGCATTGATTTCATTACGCCAAAGGTGGTGAATAATTTGGCGGTAACACTTCTGGGACGAGGAAAACTTAAAGAGGTACATATTAGCATTTTATCTCTGTCATGATTAACGCGTGTCGCAGGGTATCGATGTGCTGGAAAAGGCATTGAAGACGTCTCCATCAAGTGTTGTGGTTGCTGAACCATTTCTCTTCAATCTGTGTACGTAAATCAATAATTTGATACTAATTAGTTCTAAGCATTGCGTTCCAGCTACACTTTACGAGCTACGGTCTGCCACTGGAGCGGATAAGAAGAGAGACCTCCTTGTCGAAGTTGCACAGTGGAGCGGAGATGGACTTAGGACAACATGTTTGAAGATGCCTACGAATTGATTACTTTTCTTATGAATTTCAGGCTCGTGCTCCTGTGTATGTAACTTCCACGAAACAGTTGGCTGATTGAATGGTGAGTACGGCACTATAAATGTTTCAAATAATGATATCCCGATTGATATTACTCACAAAGAGTATAGATAGATCACAATCGCCGCGTCGCTAGATCTACATCTATTCAGAGTATCGTTCTAACTTCGACAATGTCGGAGCGGCTACCCATATCAAGTAATTGCGCAACTGTCAGTTGTAGCGCCGCTTAACATGAGACGATTTCTGACTGTCATTCATGCATATTCTACTGATATTCGGACCCGGTACCACTAATCCTGGATCTGAACAAAATCATTCCAAGCTTAGTGCTTAAAAGGCTTCCTCGACCTCAAGTTCGACAGTCATGCCCTCCCCCATGGATACCGTTGGGTCCTCAATTTCCTCCAAGGCATCCAGATCCTCCGATGACGGTAACTTGTACAATTGTCATGTCGATATCAGCGGCGTAGATGAAAGAAAGCTCTTGCGGAAGATTGACATTGCTCTGGTACCTTGGTTGTCGTTTTTGTATTTGCTAAGTTTTTTGGATCGTACGAGCATCGGAAAGTACGTTCAACCGCATGTTTTCCTTCAGTTGTCGTACTCACTGCATCGTATAGCGCCAAGGTCTGTGCACACTATTCTGGACCAGCGTATCGACGTGACCTCTCGCTCATCTTAGCTCTATCATCTGGAAGCCGACTTGCATATTACGGACAGCCAATATCTGCTTGCATTGACGGTCTTTTTCTTCAGGTATTGCGTTTCGTATGTGTGACTGAAGGTTCCTCATTCTTTTTCAGCTATTCGTTGTTTGAGGTACTAACAGATCGCGTAACCCTCTCAACGCCATTATGTACTAACGAACTATACAAGGTCCCCTCAAATGTGTTTCTAAAACGCCTGCGCCCATCTCTCTGGTTGTCATCTCTCATGCTGCTTTGGGGTATAATGATGGTGCGCCCTTTCTAATACGGCAATTCCAGTGCTCAAAGAATCAGACTGTTCAAGGCTTAGTGCACAACTACGGTGGCCTTTTGGGTAACATAATATGTTCACTCATTTCAACTCCGCTGTTCTTACATGACTTGGAAATAGGTATGCGATGGATGTTGGGAATGTTTGAAGCCTGCCTATACCCAGGCGTCAATTTCTATCTGTCATGGTGAGTACTTTCCTGTCGTTTCAACAGACCTTTACAGGTTCCTTTAAGCTGGTATAAGCGAACCGAGTTTGGACTGCGGGCGGCCATGTTCTTCTCCGCCGCTACAGTGTCTGGAGCATTTGGAGGCTTACTAGCGGTAAGAGGCAGTGAGATCTCCTTTCCAAATAACTATTCACTCCACTATTAGGCTGCCATATCAAACATGGATGGAGTCGGCGGAAAACCCGCTTGGGCTTGGATCTTGTAAGCCTGCCTTGTTCTGTACTCGCGAACTCAGCTATATCAATTTTATCAGCATCCTCGAAGGTCTCCTCACGGTCGTTGCAGCACTCGCCTCATATTGGATCATCCAAGACTTTCCTGACACGGCCAAATTTCTCTCCGAAGCAGAGCGGACCGTAGTTGTTCGGAGATTACAAGCAGACAGCCAGTTCAGTGCGGCCGGCGAGAAATTTAAGATGAAATACATAAAGCAGAGTTTACTTGATTGGAAGACTTGGATCGGAAGTAAGTCAGGGTCCTAAACAATCGTGCGTCGGCTCAACCAGGCTATCATAGTGACGACTTTCGCCGGCAGTGCTATGCCATTGTACGCGTTCTCGTTGTTTTTACCCTCTATTATCAATGAGGTAAGCATGCTGTGTCCGTTAGATGTATTTTTTGAGCTTACAGGCTGCTCGTGTCTAGCTGGGTAAGAATAATCGCTGGTCGTTCTGCATAGAACATTCATTTTGTTTCTCTGATTTTTTAGGTTATACTGCTACACGGGCTAATCTTCTGACTGTCCCTGTTTATGTGTTTGCTTGCATCGTAACATGCATCGTTGGCTTTTTCGGTGACAGATGGGGCCGACGTGGTTATCTTAATATGTGAGTGTGATCCGTGATTCTAGATTTCGTCCGACTCATCGAATTCGCCGAAGCGTATTCCTTTCCCTTGGTATTCCCCTTTTCATTTTATAGCAAACTTGTTGCTCAATAGCTGAATAGGCGCCGCCGGATACATCATTCTCATTGCATCGCGAAATGCTGCATTGTCGTACTTCGCCGCGTATCTTGCGACCTGGTCAGTCTCCCCTCAGGACAGCGTTGTTAATAGCTAATACCGGTCTAAAAGTGGGATTTTCCCTGTTGTTCGTAAGTGCTAGTGTATCATGTTCTGCTCTCCCACGTAACTCTTCTTACTTTCTAGCGAACACAGTGTGAGTCCTTTGTCCTTTAATAGCATTCATTTTCCGAACTTGTGAGGACAGCGCCTGGTTCTCTAATAACATCGAGGGGACCTATAAGCGAGGCGTCACTCTGGGTATGCTGATCAGCTTGTACGTCTTTCATATAAGCGGATGTCAACGGAACTTAACTTGCTATCAGTGGAAATCTCAACGGCGCCGTTAGTTCAAACGTGGTATGTACCAGTTGTACCGCCAGTCATAACAGGTTACTCACTCCTCCTTCGATCGACTTCTATAGTACCGTGCCAGTGATAAGCCATGGTATACACTTGGTAAATACTTTCTCAAATTGTTTATGAGTGGCTAAACTCGGCGTGACCTCTCACAGGACATGGTGCGTAATGAATTTTTTTCTTTCAACGCGACAGTCAACTGAGATCTCCCAGGTATGGTCCTCATGTACATTGGCCTTGGGATAATATCGTCGAGTGTCTGCGTATTTTTCTTAAACAGAGAGAATAAGAAACGAGACAGGGGCGAGAGGGACGAAATAATTGGCGAGCTTACCATGGTTGGGAACGAGAAAAATGGTCGATTTTCCACCCTCGCTGATGCGAAAATGGAGAAAGGCGATAAATGGAGTGGATATAGATACACGTTATGAGGTCGAAAGGTTTAATCTCACTCCGGTTTTCGGAAGTAGGATTCGTGGTTGCTTAATGTCGTCGTTTAATATTAAAAAGGTTTGACCTTATGCACAGTAATTCATTAGAAAAACAGTACCGAAACTTGAGGGCTTATATCGAAATCACACTGCTCAATGCTGTTTAGTTAAATGTCACTGCGTATCGTTTGATCCGTAGGCCCCGGGAAGCTCCCGCCAAGGTTTGTCCGGATTTTAGCATATTTTAGGCCCAAAAAAAGCGAAATCTTTGTCCGTAGATAGCATATTTCAGACCGAAAATCTGAAACCCTTGTCCGTAGTTAGCATATTTTAGGGCCTCTAGGGCCTGGAGGAATGGTACCTGGCGGAATCCCTATAGTTGGAGAAGCACGTAGCGAAGACTTATTGGGATCTGAAAGAAGGATGGAAGCGACACTGAAATTTCATCCAGAAAATGCAAGGCGAAGGACGCCGAAATTTGGCCTAATTTGGCCCGCGGCGCTGTCCGGCACAGACGGACCGGCAGAAACCTTGTCCGAGTTAGCATATTTTAGGCGCCAATCTTTAATGCATATTTGAGGCCAAAAATCAGGGTTTTTGCCGGACAAACCTTGGCGGGAGCTTCCCGGGGCCTTTGATCCGTGCGCGTGATCCCGGACAAGAAATCAACGCGTTCTTTGCACTTGTTGACCAAAAACCTCCCTAACAGAATCGTTCGATAAATTTCTGACATTTGTTTATTCCCTTCACAATGGTCGCAGATGGTAGCGGAACTTTACGACAACGGAACACCTCCAACAGTTCGCCAAAGAGTGCGGACGGTATTATCAAAGTCTCCGAAGAGGGGAAGAAAATTGACCAGAGGCTGGACCAGCATGAGACGTGCGTGAATACTTTCTTCCCAAATCCTCGGCGCGCTTAGTAGTTTGTCGAGCACAGGTATGAGTTCGGTGGATCTCTGGGTGTCACGGCCATTATGACTGGATTCCCATTACTCATGTATTATCTCTGGATTTGTTTGTGGTTCTACGACGGAAAACTTGTCCATCCTACCTCTCTTGATGACGTCAAGCCTTTTTTGCTCAGAATGTGGGGCCATGTTTGCACTGTGCGACAGCTTCATGTCTGCATCTTCAGTCAACTTACATTCTTTATAGGATGCAAGCCCCAATGCTTATGCATGGAAAGTCTATTCCGCAAACATATTTTTCCAACTCTTCTTAGCTTGGGTCATGCCCGGCTTCCAACAGGAAGGGCTTCCTGTACCTTCATTGGGCTACAGGACACTCATGTACAACTGTAATGCGCTATACTCGCTCTACGCGACCATGGCGACTGCTGCCGTGCTTCATTACACCGGCACATTCCGTCTGACTGAAATCATTGACAACTATGGACATCTCATGAGCGTTGCCATGATCTGGGGTTTCGGCGTGTCGTTCGGGATGTACTTTATTGCTGTTGCTACTGGCACACAGATACGGATGTCCGGCAGTTTCGTCTACGACGTCTTCATGGGCGCTTCACTAAACCCTCGGATCGGTCCTATCGATTTGAAAATGTGGGCTGAAGTTCGTATTCCTTGGGTCATTGTATTCTTCTTGGCCGTGTCTGGTTGCTGTCAGCAGTACGAACAGTATGGCTATATCACTCCTGTAAGAGTTTCTATATTTCGTACTCATAGAAAGCATTGTGGACTCATCAGCCAAACAGAACATGGCGTTCATGACCCTTGCAACGTGGTTATACCTGAATGCCTGGTAAGTGGTGACGGTCCGCTTTTACACTCAGTCCCTGACTATCTTCAGTGCGAAAGGAGAGGAATGTATCCCCCAAACCTGGGATATGTATCACGAAAAGTAGGCGTCTATTGTCTAGTCATTCTTAACTAATACGGTAATACAGATGGGGTTTTATGGTCATTTTCTGGAATCTGGCTGGTGTCCCTTTTGTAAGTTTCTTCAGCAACCCTGTTGCGTCTTTTCTGATCAATGTCTAGTCTTATGTTTACTCCGTTGTATACATGGCCTCGCATGACCCTTCAAAATACAAGTTTTCGACACCAACGTATGTTGTTCTGTTCACGACACTTCTAACGGCATATTATATGTGAGTACTCACATACCATTGATTCTTTCTTGCGTCGCTCACCTTCAACTAGCTGGGATACTGCCATGGCTCAAAAGAGTCATTTCAAGATGCAAACGCAAGGAATTACGGAGTTCCGCTCAACATTTCCTCAGCTTCCCTGGAATACCGTTAAGAACCCCACTTTCATCCAGACTGCACACGGGTATGTTAGTCTGTTCCTTCTCTGTTTCACGGCGGCTGATGTTGCCTCTAGAAACCGACTTCTCACCAGTGGATGGTGGGCATACTCACGAAAACCTGTTCGTATTGTAATTGCACGCATTACTCGCCTCTTTCCTGATTTTTTTGCAGAACTATGTGGCAGACTGGACAATGAGTTTCACTTGGGGAGCAGTTATCGGACTGGCTACGCCTATCCCTTACTTCTATTCGGTGTTTTTCATCACTGTTCTGATACATCGCTGCAGCCGTGACTTTGAACGGTATGTCTTCACTGATCACTTCACCCGTCCAGGTTTGACACGTTTGCAGGTGTTCTATCAAATACGGAAAAGACTGGGAGCGCTACTGCTCTGTCGTCAAGTACAAATTTATTCCAGGCATTTATTAGATATATATCACTTACTCACACCAGTTTTCCTATTGATATATGTCATGGCCAGACATTGGTAAATTGAAGCATGCACTTCACGCCATCTAAGGCTCACAGGTCATCTGAATCATTTCTCATGGAACTGACGTTTCCTGTACATTCTACATGATATTCTCATAGGGTGTACTTATATCCGCTCCATGCATCGCCCTTCTCCCTCTTGGCTGCTTCGACTGTAACGAATCGACCGTTGCTTTCGTTTCCTTGTGCGTCTTCATCACCGATGATTTCATCCCTTTCTCCTCGTTCTCGTTTCTCGTTCTCTCTGTTCGCAAAGAACAGGTAGATCAAGGTGAAGGTGATACCAAGACCAATGTACATAAGCACCAGACCTATATTTCTTTGAGTGCTTGTTCAAACAACACATATCAGGCGTCCTTACCGTGTCCTATGTAGATATTCCGATATATTTAGCAAACCTCATTGTCAGTGTGAAGGAGCACGCACCAAGTATGTACCGAGGTTTATCCTTGGCTCGGTACTGTATTTATAGTCAGGTCCTGTGAATGGCCTTACGAGGGAACAGTTGCACATACCACATTTGAACTAACTGCACCGTTTATGTTTCCGCTTGAAAGAGTGAGTAGCTAGTAAAGCATGCGAACATCTTGGACTTACAAGCTGATCACCATTGCCAAAGAAACACTACGTTTGTAGGATCCTTCCACATTGTTGGACATCCAAGCACTAGTTTGCTTTTGAGCCGGTCCCCGTCAAGTAAGACCTGGGAAACTTACATGGTGTTCGCTTGAAAGTTCAAGCAGTCGGTGAGAAAACCCCAATCAAGTACGTCGAGACTCACGGATGACGGGATAGATTCCACTTTTCGAGGCACGTTCAGCGATGAAGCGGCATTTGCAAAAATAGACTTACCAGGTCGCAAGATATACAGCGAAGTATGATAGTGCGGCGCTTCTCGAAGCGATGAGAATGATGTAACCCGCAGCGCCTACATAGCCGTTAAGTGCGAAAGGCTCGGCAAAGGCCCAGAATGTACAAGGACATACCGAGAGAAAGGAACACACTGTGGGATGAATGTAATTAGGGCTCAGGTTCCTAGTCATGAATGATGGATCTCACAGGTTAAAATAACCACGCCGGCCCCATCTGTCAGCGAAGAAGCCTACAAGACATGTTACGATACAAGCGAACACATAGACAGGAACCGTCAGAAGATTTGCTGGTGTGGCATTGAAACCTAAGTGAAGGAATTTAACGTGAATCGAAACTTCGGATAAGCGTCGGGTCTTACCAAGCTAATAGATATGAGTAATCGATAAGCGACACTTAAACGTACACGAGAATATCAAAATACACTTGCCTGATTGATGATGGTTGGTAAAAATAGAGAGAACGCATACAGTGGCATATCGCAACCCGCGTAAATCACGACTATTTCCGATACAATTAGCCCCAGGGTAGTTGGACGTGACACTGACTTACTCCCGACATAAGTCTTCCAATCGAGTAAGCTCTGCATGATGTATTTCATCCTTAACTTTTCGCCAGCCGCGCTAAACTGGTCATCCCCTTGCAATCTCCGGACCACCACAGTTCTCTCTTGTTCTGAGAGGAACTTGGCCGTGTCAGGGAAGTCTTGGATAATCCAAAATGAGGCGATTCCCGCGACCACAGTGATGAGGCCCTCCAGGATGCTGAATGGAATGTTCGTAAATCGACCATGGACAAACAGAGTATCTCACAAAATCCAAGCCCAAGCCGGTTTTCCGCCGATTCCTTCCATGTTCGATATAGCGGCCTGATACGGGAGTGAGAACTGACTTATGATGCGGATCTCGATGGCTCTTACCGCCAGTAAACCTCCAAATGCACCGGACACAGTAGCGGCAGAGAAGAACACGGCAGCCCGGATACCAAACTCGGAACGTTTGTACCAGCTAAGATTCTCGCGTTGAGATTCGTTGGACACAGCAGCGAGGCGCGCACCATGATAAGTAATAGTTAACACCAGGAAACAGGCCAGCTTCGAATGTTCCGAGCATCCAACGCATCCCTATACGTCCTACTATCAGTCCATGAGAACGAGCAATAAAAAAGGCGTGATCACCTAAGAGGCCGCCATAATTGTGCACTAAACCTTGGACGGTCTGATGCCTCATCAGCATTAGAAGCGCCATTCCGGTATTAACGCACCATCATTATACCCCAAAAGAACATGAGAGCCGACAGCCATATGGACGGGCGCAAGCGTTTCAAAAACACATTCGAAGGAACCTCGAGATGTGTCAGCTAAAATTTCACAATTCACATCACACAGCAGAATCACCTCGAAGATGGAGTAGCTGAAGAAGATTTAGCATTTAGGTACAGATTAATTTACGATGTCTCACCTGAAGAAGAAGATGGTCAACGCTATGAGGTACTGGTTGTCAGTTATGTGCAAGTCTTCCTCTAGATTGTAGAGCTGGGATACAGAGAGGTTACAAAAAGTCGACCCTTCATTTACGGGCGAGCACACCTTGGCGCTAGAGTTGAAGAAGAAAATAAGTTGAAGGATGGATACAGAACCAGAACCACACCTACTTTCCGATACTCGTACGGTCTAAAAAGCTCAGAAGATACAAGAAAGACAGCCAGGGTATCAATGCGATATCAATCTTCCGCATGAGCTTTCGCTCGTCTACGCCGTCGACGTCGATATGCGCATTATACACATTGGATTTCTCTACAATCCGCACGGTACCGACGTCCTTTTCATTGGTCGACGGAGGGGATGAACTTGCGTTGGTTGTATCCATGGTGGGGGAACGATAAGAAGTCCGAACGTATTAAGTAACCTTTTAAACGCTCGACGAGACCGGAACCGATTGAAAAAGGTATGCCTATTGACAACTCCGAAAAATTGCAATATGCAGGTCCTAGACTTTCACGTCGAAGCTAACGTGTGAGGGTATAGAACTGGATAGATCATATGAGAACGTTGCTTCCCACTTGACCTGGCTAACGTTCACTCTGTTCTGTTAGCTGTTCCGGATTCTGGTCACATGTAAGGGGTTGATTGATGGGACGCTAATGACCCCACGCCGTTCAATGGCCGTACCCCGCATCCGCGTGGAGAATAGTCTTGAATAAGAAAACTTTGGTCAGCACAGGGATCGCGAGGCACGTAGAAATGGCACAGACCTAAGCGAGCCATAGTGATTCAAAATGCGTTGCTTGACCATGATCTCAGCTGGATGTCTTAAGAATGTCCCGGTTTCCTTTTTTTTTTGTGGAGCGTGTAATAGAAATTACTGACTCTTTGGCAGCAACAACGTTGACCCCGCGAGTCCGCTTGACTGGGCAAGTTTGCCCGTTAGATCAGTTTTGTAGTTGGGTGTAGATCAGATGCTATTTACCCCGGAATTCGATTGATTGCATAAGCGAGGCGTGTACATTTTTTGAGCCAAGCGATAGTCTTGGTGCGGAGGACGCCCAGTGACCGCATCAGCATGTACAACAAGAAGAAAAGGGCAGCAATCGTCGAATCCGATCATGGTCGCGGCTAACCGGACCGTACTTTCGGGGAAAAACTGGGCTCCAGTCAAAGAGATCGTATTTATCTCGATTATTCAAATTGATTCGAGGCTAGCACATCACGTCATGAAGCTTGAAGGGCCAGAGATAACCTGTGCTTTGTGGTTGTTCCTTCGAATTCCATCAATCAAGAACTCCAATCCACACTGATTGGTACTTCCAAGTCTGACACCGTGTACACACTGCGCAGCATGTAATATTTGGGGAACGATAGGCAATTTCTGGAAGCGAAGTCCGGTGCTGTTCCGCGCGGACTCACAGGTTCACGGGAGTCCACCTGCATTGACGAGGTGACCGAGAATCTTGAGAATGCGTGGACACAGGTCAAGAACGTTACATTGACATTCGTCGCATTCGCCTGAATGTACATAATAGTGCGCGTCGGGGTGACCTCGAAAGTAGTCAAGGTAGTGTGTGTCTTGTATGCACCCCATAGAGTTTAGAGTTTAGAAAACCGGTATGCGGTCCCAATAAGGAACACCATAGTTGGAAAGATGTGCCATCGATTCGAATCCAAGACACTCGCACGCATTAAGGCACAGTGTAGATGGGAGGCGTCAAGAGATGGCATTCTCAGAAAAATCCGACTTGGGGACTAACTATAAGCTTCTTAAGGTGGCTTGAGGTCCATGAGTCTGTTGGCGGGTGGGTGTATCCATGTCAATACACACCATGACCATCCAGAGGGCAGAGTCTGAACCAGATTGTGTGCTACTTCAGTTTTAGCAGGCTCCCGAGTTCGATACTGTCAGCAAAAAAGATCGTAAGGCGCGTTCCAATAGTTCCAGTAATACAGAGTTCGATTTCACCGCTGCACAAGAGCGCTTAGACTTGAAATTTGATCCCTGTTGTTGGACCCAGAGGTGCTGGAGGTGACTTTGGATTCAAGGCTACAGATGAAAGAGGGAATATAAACACGAGATATATTAATATGACACGGTTGAACTTACTTGAAAGTCATTAGCGAAAACATAGCTCCTTGGCCTGGACTATCACTGCATTTCAATTGTTACTTGAGTGTCGATGACGCATAATAACTTGGAAATCATACCTAGCCTGACCAGAGATTGTACTGCCGCTACTTGGATTGTACGTCAAAGGAAAGACACCAACAGACTTGTTCGAGCCTGCCTTCGTATGAACCAGGGAGATTAGCTTATTCCGTATGGTGGTGTCATTCGAAGCCCCTGCAGCAACAGAGCCTGGCAGTCTAACGGCACACCAAGGGCATCGAGCGCCTCGGGTAAATGGGCCAGAACACGATTGACAAGAGCAACGACATACGGGATTTAGCTACGTCAGAAATCCTGCTATCAAACTGAATCCCAAGTGCGCCAACTTGTGCCTGAATCAGACGCGACTTAATTAATTGAACATGTCAGACGTACAAGTTTTGGCTTTTTCAGGGCATAGGCTATCTTGATGACCGTAAATCTGTAAAGATGATGAGAAGGACGAAGATGACAGTGGTAGTTGATGCCCACGCTCGAGTTAACGAGATTCATTCCTAGCAGTTTATCGGAAAACAGATTATATACCAGGGACCACGAGGAGATATCGGTGCGCACTCCGTATGTCGAAAGAAGGTATCCAGTAGAGCCACCCAGCCCATGATTAGCTTCGGACAGAGTAATCGTACCATGTTCCACCTCAAAATTACAGCGTATGAAGAAGTAACGACGATACGTTGCACGGATGATCTGAGAAACGTTGAATGCGAATTCCCGAAACCTGATAAAGAGGTTTATCTATTCTTGGCCGCGCTTTCTAGAATGGCAATTGTGCCCTTCACAGCGGGACGAATAAGCTCTGCACATATGAGTCTATGAGCTGTAAAATAGTATTTGGCACAGACCTTGAGGGTCTCCACCACCCATTGGTACGACCACCCACGGGTCGTGTACGAAAGGATGAAGATATTAGTCCGTCTGACTGCGAAGTTACATAAAACGAGACTCGATTCACGAGATTTACAACGCTAGAAAATTATACCGAGAATTAAAACTACACTTAACCAGTCTGTGACGTCGTCGTCTTTCGGCTTTCAATCATCTGGCTATCTACCCTCGAATTCTACAAATCATCATTAGTTTCATTCAATATAAATAGTCTACGTGGCACCCACTAGTTAATAAATATCTTGAATGCTTCATAACAAGAAAGAATGATGGCTCTGTTATCCTGTTGAGAAAGGAATTACCACTTAACCAACGTTGGTTAAGTGGTAATTCCTTTCTCAACATATCCAAGGGTCTCATACCCTCGCTCAGACGACGGGCAGGGCGAGGAAGCTTGGGGAGATGCGCATACACAATGGTAGGTGCAGCAGGGTAGAGCCCAAGTGCGACACTTTCTGCGAGTTCAGTGGTTATGGGAATCTTGTAGAATATAGGTGAAGAACCCTTTAGGGTAATTCCCGGAATCGTCTCGACAGGGATAGGATTTTGACCAAGGACATGGGTTCGCCTGGCGTTATTGGACTGGAACGCTGCAATTGCCTCAGCTATAAGCTGCGGTTCTGGATCCTTTGGTTCTTTATGTCGCTTATCCTCTTGAACGAGGAGTAAATTGTCATCGGCATACACGATGCAAACATCGGTTGTTGCATGGCGACTTTCTCCACAGATAAGCAGTGGAATATCGGTGCGTGCGCGCGCCATCTTCTCTCGCGGTACATAACCCAACAGCGACAACAGAAATACGACAAAACCGTCCACAGCGGACTCCTGAGCAGGGACAGGATCCATTGCGAAATCCATATAGCGTAAGAGTTTATAATTGTTATCGTCGACCATATCGGTAGCAGCCAGATTGTGAAGGACTTCGTCAGCGACTGCTGGGTGTGGCAACGGGTTAACACCAAAGAAAGCGATTGCGTCTTGGAACTCGACTCGGATGTTATAGGCGTGAAGTTCACTTGGACCCCAGTCGTTTCCTGACTTGGCTGTGCGCAGGAGGTTGGCTATCCTAAGGCTAGGTTGGTTCGATACAAGTGAGGATAGTTCGGAGCTGCCAACAATCAGCGTTGTTATGAGGGAGGGCTGGGCGTGTGTATACCAGTGATGTTAGAAAGTGGCACTGGTGACTGACGTACAAATCTACCGCAAAGAATGATTAGAGGATAATATAACGTCTAGAAATCATACCTCACAACTTATTGGCTCAGTTGAAGATGTTGGATCTTATAGGAGCATATTATATAATAGTACTGGCTAGGTGATCGGCTTGCAAACTTTATGACAGCTGAGCGACAATTGTCGGATTGCTCAGCGCCTCAGACCCTATTCAAAAATCAAGACCATTGCAATCGCTAAGCATACAAATGCGTAGATAATCATGAAATCAAGGAGACGGTCGTACGAGTTAGAGAATAAATATATCCACTTACACGGTTTGACGTTAAAAGACTGTCTTTAGATTATGCCATCTCGAACCTACAAAAGTCCATCAGCCTTATGAGTAAGTGAAGAAGGAGATGTCCGGTACCTTTTGCATAAATCCCGACACGCGACCGATATCAACGACCTGAGCTTCACTTTCTACGGCAACAAGTAAACTATCAAGCATGTCCTCAACCTTGTCAACACCAATGCCTGTGCAAAGTGCAACAATTTTTCGGCACATGAACTCTTTTTCTGCACTCGCGCCTCTCAACCCCTTCATTCGTTGCTCCGTTATCTCCTCCATCTTCTCATGCCACATCTTCAACCGCCTCAGTCTGATCAACGAGGCAACAGAATCTCCAGCAGGCATGGGCGGATCCACGTCGATAGTGACGACCGGAGCTTGAGTCCCGGTCATCGTGGACGAAGGTCCTCTGTAGCGGAACGCTGGGCTCTTGTCTTCCACTCCTTCACTCTCGCCACCACGACCCGTCCAGTCGAACTGCACCTCATCCTCAATCGCATGCTCCACATTCCGTACACGCTGGGCCAACATGTCTAGCTCGGCACAACGACCCTGCCACATTTGTATTTGTTTTCGTTGTTCGCTCAGTTCACGCGTCGCAGCACGTAGATGGGCCTGCGTCACATCCAACGCGTCCTGCTTGCTCTTTATCTCTGTCTGGAACTCTGTAGACAACGATTGTATCATGTGGGTCATGTCCGCAATAACATCTTGAGACTTCTGCACAGGTACGGGAGGTATCGATCGTAGCGTCGCAAGGATGTCTTCGGGTTTGGGTCCTCCACTCAGCTCCTGAAAAATATGAGCAAATAAATCGAGCGCAATGAAAGATATTACCTCGCTTTCGACGCCAAAATCGCCCGGCTTAAGGCCCAACTTGTTCATCAACATCTTGTCCGCGCCAACGTCAACCAACGTGCGAACCAACGTCCTACTGCCTACTCGGGCCGCAATGTTGAGAGCTGTGTCACCGTGCTCATCCTGTAAATCCACAATTTTAGCAAAATCGCCTCCATCTTCCTTCGCAATCCATAAGAATATCTGATCCAGATAATACCGCGCTACCACCGCACGGCCCTTTACGCCAGCTAGCGCGACGATGTGATGAAGAACGCTCTTCCGGGATGTGTCCAAAGTCATGATAGATTGTGAGAGTCCATAAGAAAGCAGCTGTGGAAGGGATTGTGCATCATACGAATGCGTGGAAAGGATTGTTCGTATCAACGGAGTCTCTCCAAGATGATTGCCGCGATGCACGTCTGCACCAGATTGGAGAAGTGCTTGAACAGTAGAAAGGCGCGACAATGAACATGCAAGATGCAAGGCAGAATGACCTTGGTTGTCGAGAATGGTATCGACTTCGATCGAATTAGAACCAGGTATGGGAGCAATGTCACTTAATAGAGCCATGACGGGTGCGGGGGCATCAGATTGGCATATCGAGGCGACAACGGCAGCGCGACGCGTATCTTTCAACGGTATGGAAGGATCAATGTTTCGTGGAATAGATGGTTTGGTGGCGAGACGGACTAGCCGTTTATCTAGGGCAGGTGCGGGAGGTGTGGGGTCCTTTCGAGCGCGTTTCGTTGGCGATGGTCCGTCTTCGGTAGCTGCTTGAGGTTCTGGAGCGCTTGCTTCTGTATGTGCATCCTCCGAACGATTTCGTTTCAGCGGTTGTGACGATGGTGGGGGCGTTTGTGAGAACGGAGACTGTGAGAAGGTATTGGGCGACTTGTAGCCAGGTCTTGCTGCAGAAACAGCAGAGGTTGAAGGTGTGAAAAGTCCTTGGGCGCGACCTTGATTGAGCAGTCGAAGAGCTGAGCCTGGCATTATCGGAGGCGGAGCAAGCGCGGACGGCATCCCTGCCATATAGTTGTTCGTTGCCGTATTAGACGGTATAGACGAGTACGATGACGATGCAGAGAGAGGTCTGGGCGATACGGAATTGATATTAGGAGTCGATACTGGAAGAGCAGCAAGAGAGTTGGTGCTGGGTGTGAAATCGAACAAGGGCGCTAGCAGGGGAGCAACGCCGTATTGCAAAGCGATATCCCGACCTCTTTCAAGTGGAATCCTATACAGATAATAAGCCAGGAAAAGGTGGACAACGATGGACGATTGCGTACCAGGTACCTTGGTATTTGCCATACCCACCCTGGACGATTTCGTGTTTTCCTGGAAGGATCTCTTTTTCAAGGATCTTCGTCCGCCGTCCCTTGTCAACGCCTGCTACCTTGAGGATCTGGGTCGCGTTCACGAACGAGTCGCCGCGTCTGCGCATGACAGCAATCCCTCTGATCATGCACTCATATACCTGTACCCAATTAGCCCGCGCCCGTTGCCAACGCAAGAGAAGCATACCTGTACTGACGAGTAGACCGCATTGTAGATTTTCACGGGAGGCTGGTTGGGGGCTTGTCGACCCGACTGCATCATCGACGACGTTGTCTGCAAGGTGTCAAGTACTTGGGGCGCGACACGCGAGGTTGGGAGGAAATAAAATAAATAAATAATTGTGTGGGAAAGTCAAATTCGCTCGCGCGGCTTTCGCGTCGACGCGTTCACTTTCCACACAACCACTCATCGTCATTGCAATGGCTCTTTACGACGAGGATACCGAAATGATGGATGTTGATGCCATACCTACGTCTGCCAAGGGCAAGGGAAAGGCTGTTGACAGCGACGCCCGGCCCTATGACGATGAAAACCTACCATGGTGAGCAGCACGCATAGGCAGGAGTGGCAGTTCTCATGCAATAGCATTTAGGGTCGAAAAGTACCGTCCGGTCACTTTGGATGATGTTGTATCACACAAAGACATAACCAGCACTAGTACGCGGTTTCGACATCCATGGCCGAATTTCCCTGACCTGCATCGCAGTCGAAAAATTCATCGAAAAGAACCGCCTACCTCATCTTTTGTTCTATGGACCCCCTGGCACTGGCAAGACCTCCACTATACTAGCAGTCGCGCGTCGTATATACGGGTCGGAATATCGAAAACAAATCCTGGAGGTAAGTTGGACCCAATGCATGTCTAGCCAACTCATCAGTCATTCGTGTAGCTCAACGCGTCAGATGAACGTGGTATCGACGTCGTTCGCGAGCAGATCAAACAGTTCGCGGAGACGCGTACTCTGTTCTCTAAAGGCTACAAACTCATCATCCTCGACGAGGCGGACATGATGACCCAAGCAGCCCAAGCAGCTCTTCGTCGAGTAATTGAACAGTACACCAAGAACGTTCGTTTCTGCATCATTTGCAACTACGTCAACAAGATTGCGCCAGCTATACAGAGTCGTTGTACTCGTTTTCGATTTTCACCTCTTCCTATAGATCAGGTGGAGAAGAGATTGGTAACAGTTGTGGAGGCCGAGAAGTGTGTAATGTCTGTTCTTTGCGCCATTTCGTTATTCTGATGCTTTTCTAGAGTCCACCTTACAGATGACGGCAAGAAGGCTCTGCTAAAGCTTTCGAGGGGTGACATGCGTCGTGCACTCAATGTTTTACAGGCGTGTCATGCTGCCTATGACATTATCGGGGAAACCGAAATCTACAACTGTACTGGGAGCCCACACCCTGCTGATGTGGAAACCATCGTTAAATCTATGCTGTCTGATGAGTTCACAACTTCTCACCAAAGTTCGTATCCCGACTTTTGCGTTGCCAATTATGACTGATAAATATTCAGTGATTTCTGCAATGAAAACCGAGCGAGGACTGGCGTTGCAGGACCTTATTACGGGAGCTTACGAGTTCATCGAGCACATTGAACTGAAGCCGGCTGCTCGCATCTATCTCCTTGATCATCTCGCAACAACAGAGTACGTTCAACTGCGAATGCCACGTTCATGTACTGACCGCCTTGCAGACATCGTTTGTCCACTGGTGGTAGCGAAAAGATACAGCTGACGGCGCTTCTCAGTGCTTTCAAGAATGCAGTAGAGCTGTCGGCCAAGTAACAGCGTACTCATTATCCCTCTAAATACTTTTATCATGCAATAAAGATACAGCTAGTGCTAGGACAGTATATTCTTTCCGCGATTTACATAGCTGGCAAAACTTGGTCTGGCATCCATTTCGTCGATTGACCTATCCGAAGTTACAGACATTATGAGCTGAGAAAGAATCGTGATGCCCACCGTTTGTCCATTTCACTCGCCCATGTTATCTCTTTCAAAGGTGGAGCGTTGAGGGATGCCCCCAGAATTCCAAGTGCTAGTGCCACGAATGCTTCAATTACGATCTAGGCCACGACTGAGTAAAAGCATGCTCGAGGAATGGTTACACCCACGTCCTGCGGTAGCTGTCCTTCGGGTCTTTCCAAGGCTTTCAGATGTGAAAGGTCTGCGAATATGTTACGGGGGACGCTGAAGCACGTTGAACTAACTCACGTTCATATGTAGAAAATGCAGCTATGACAGAGCCATCAGTAAATGTGCATTACACCCATGCAGCATTGATATTACCGTGAAAAATGGCTATCGTAGCGATGAGAAGGAAAGTGCGGCCAAGGACCGACATGATGGCAGAAAGCAAGGGACACGTGCAACGCGTCAACGGCCACCACCGTCATGGCCTTTCCCATTCCCTCCCATCTCCCTCGGCGGGCTCCTCCCCAGGATGTCTCGTCAAGTATCCTCAACAAAATCGACGCTGCGACGAATGAATCACTGAACGCGGCGCTGGCGTCGTCGTGGATCCAAGAACTCAACGATACCATATACGCTACCAAGGTCACTCAATATTCTTCAAGGCATACACGTCTGTCACTCATTCGCCTCCGCAGAAACGGATACGCGAACGGATACATGAAGACTTGCCCCAGTTTGAGCAGCAGCTGGCGTCAGCCAAGTCTGTGCAGACACGTCTGCAATCTTTGACCAGCGAAGTCGACAGTCTCTCCGACAAGTTGTCACGGCCAGAGGTAAATAGTCACTATCTCTGGGATTTCATCGTTGACCTATTTCCATAGACAGGCCTGATACCGACGTTAATGCATTCTCTTACGAAACATGCAACCTTGACGCAAGAGAACGCGGAAGCAAATGTGCTTCACGACTGCCTGTCTCATTTACTGCGGTGTCGAACGGAACTCGAATCTTTGGATGGCCTTGTGAATGCCGGAAAGCTTTCAGATGCTGTGGCCGCTTGCAAGGAAATGGAGGTACTACTTACCGATGTTCCTCTACCGTTGGTGCAAAGTAATATTCTTGTCGACCTCAAGGTATGTTCAATTGTTTTCGCGTCCAACATATGATTCTTATTGGATGTAGAACAAATTTCGTTCTGCCAAAGCTCGTACTGAAGATCAACTGAGCGAGGCGTATACCAGAATCATATCCATGTCTCCAGAATCCTTGATTGTCCGACCTTCTGTGCAAGTCCGGCAATCAGAGACAATGCTTGATCTTTCAAACGTGCTATCATCTCTGTCCGAACAAGCCTTGGTGAACCACCTTAACATTCTACGACGCGACCTCACGACATATTACGTGGACCGTATACTCCAAGAAGACATCTCCGTCACTATATCATCAAACGAAATATCTTGCGTCCATTCTTCTGGAGAGAACAAAATTGACAGCCTATCGAATGTCTTTTCCTTCCTTGCCACCCACCTCTTCTCCTCTCTCCCTCAACCCCAACAGGTTCAATTTCCCCGATCACTGTGCAAACCACTAAGTCTTAGTGTTCTCAACAATCTTTTGTTACCCGCCTTGCCATCTTCCTTCAAAAAACTTCCTCCCTTCCTTGATCTCGTTCGACACGCCGTCGAATTCGAAGATAAATTCATTATAGGCATTCTTGGAGGCGACCAACACGACAATTCAATACATAATTGGGCGGACGGTGTAGCTGGACACTACGAACGGCGAAGGAGACTCCAGATTTTAGACGCAGCAAGAACTCTCATCATGTCACTGCGCAATCAATACGACGTTCTCACTGTGGAAGTCGAATTACAAACGGAAAGTCGTCAGCCTACTGTCGTCCCAGTACAAGCTGATGATAACCCCCCTGCTGGCGACGAAGACGCGTGGGGATTTGACGACGGAAAAGAAGAGACACAGGCAGAAGGTGAAGTCGAAGGTTTGGAATCAAACGGAGATGGCTGGGGGTTCGATGACGAACTTGATGCAGAGTCAGATGAAGGAAAGCGAGAAAATGGTGATAACGAGAATGATCCCGGGGACGCTTGGGTTGGAACGATGAAGAACAATCCTCCGAGAACGTTTCTGAGGAGACGGCTTGGGATGATCCTTGGGGCGATATACCTGCGGATGAACCTGCTGCTCCTGTTCCTCCCACACAGACCCACGAGGCTGCAGACGCACTGGCAAAGGCGGCGAATAAAGGCAAAACAAGCGTCAACGGAAACTCTCCTACAAGCTCTCGGAAAACGGCAGCAACTAACGTTCCCCACAAACCGCCGGAAAAGCGGCCGCCAAAGCTCACCTTGACGGAAACTTACTTAGTTTCGGGACAGGTAATGGAGATACTCAAGATTGTTGAGGGCGTTCTTAATGAAGGGGCAGAGTTGGCTACTTCCAATATTTTCCCGCCATCAAAGTCGCCCAAAGGAAACCTGTTGCTGCAGACGGCACCATCGGTCGTGGATCTGTACAAAGCATTGTACCCTGTGGTGTTCAGTGGAGAGCTGAAGACTGCGTTGGATGCTCCATTGCGTTTTTCGAATGATTGCTTGTATCTCAGTCAAGAGCTCGAGCGAATTGACGCGGGCGCTGTTAAAGATCGAATGCAAGAGTCTCAGCATCGGCTGGAAATTCTGGGTAACAGTTGGCTGGATGATATTATCGTAAGTCACTAATCATAATTATCAGAGTTGCTATCCTTGACAAACTGACTTTTCTCTGTAGGAACAACACAGACAATCGGTTGATGAGATCGTCAGGGATGGCGCTGTAAGGTTCACTTTCACAGGGGACCAGGACCGCTATGATGAATGTGAAGCGGCCCTCAACAAAGTTTTGCAAGACATCAAGCGACTCGCACAACGTTGGAAGGGGGATTCTCACGAAGAGTAAATACTACATGGCTATCGGTTCGGTGACAGAGGCGGCACTGTCAAGGGTCCTAGAGGACATTCTCGCCTTGCCTGATATCCCGGAGGTAGAGTCGAGACGGTTGGCTGAGCTATGTCGTATTCTCCACGCTCTTGAAGGACTATTCGTCGAGAATCCGGAACAGGTATGTCTCTGTCGTGCTCACGTTCTTAGTTACTAAATATTCTTTAGCCATCTTTTGTGGTAGCGTATGCGCCATCTTGGTTGAAGTACTCTTATCTATCAGAGCTTTTGGTCAGTGCTGTTTTTCGCGCAGAATGCTAGCATGCTGATTTCTTGGACAGGAAGCATCCATGGCAGACATAACATACTTATTCGAAGAAGGGGCTTTGGTGGATTTTGAGGTTGATGAACTCGTAAGACTCGTTCGCGCTCTATTCGCAGACACAAATCTACGGACTATTACGGTTAACAAGCTGTTGCAAGGGCATCCTAACAGATCCGATTTATGAAGACCTGTATTAAATATATAGCAGGCTATTCAAATGCTCCTATGACTTTCCGGCAGCCTTTTTGTCCTGATATGATTTTAACCTGCAATGATACGCGTCAGATAGGTTAGTAATGGGCACAAGAAACAACGATCCGACTTTTTGTAATCCCGGTCAGCCTTTGCCTCTGCATTTAACTTCTTCGGTTCACCGCCTGCGTCTTTTGCACCTTTGGTCTTTTCCTTACGTTTTCGTCTCTTCTCCGCGGATCCAGCAGTCTGGTCCATCAACAAAAAGTCCTTGATGGATGGAAGAGCAGAACTCTCAAGAGGTACCAATCGTATAGGGCGATCGTTGTCGGCTTCCTCCTCCTCATCTTCGTCAGGAACGGAGGGGACTGGGACTGGGACAGGTGCCGGAACCGCATCCAGAGGTGACTTGGATTGAGAAGTAACCGGAGGTGGTAGATCATCATTAAACCAACCGCCGGGCTTGTTTAGTAGTTTGTCGTCCAGAGGTAAATTGTCCTCTTTGAGGGGGGAAGTATCGTTGTCAGAATCGTCATCGCCGACATCCAAACCCTCATATTCGCCAGCGCCCTCGAAGATATCAAAATCTTCTGGGAGCTCAGGCTCCGGTTCCGAAGGCTTGAGTGCAGGAAGTGGTTTGGGGGAGTCCTTGGGAGGCTCTGAAGGTGCAGGTTGTGATGTACCTTCTGTTTTTGCCGTCAGCTCGACATTTTGCTTCTTCTTTTTCACCCTGTCCCCGTTCTTCACCTTTTTCTTCTTCTTGACTTCAGCATCGCTCTGGCCTATCGGTTTGAATCCGATGGGTTTGAACTTGTTACTTGGTAAGGGCGCATCCGTTTTGGCTGGAGGCTGCTGCGAATCTTCCGTTTTTGATCGTTTAGCCTTCAACTCGCGAACGATGTCCTCCCGAGTGCGCTTCTTGGGCACTGTAGACTCTGGGACCTCTCCTAAGAACGCCTTCTCAAGCGTATCGTCATCTACCGAAGATGCGGCTGCTTTCATCTTATTTTGTTCGAGCAATGCCACGTCAAGCCCCTTGACGAGAATGGTGTGTTCGCTATCTCCGCCGAGGTAGCCGCGTTGCGCATCGACCTGGTTAATGTGAGTGCGTCTGAATGGAACAGCCAGCCGAAGGACCTCACAACATCTTTACCCTGGTCAGCAGTACGCTTATTGAAGTCCTCTAGGACAGCTTCAACCTGTATTTTGTGAGAGATTGGCTGTGATACCACGATATCGCGTACCTGTGCATAGTCGTTCCCTCCGCCGACTCTCCGCTCAGCTGCTCGGTCCCGGTACTTTGCCTCCTTCTTTATTTTCCGCGGCTTGAATGCAGGTTCGGAAGCACTGATGGTCTTAGCCCTAGTGAATATATGTGAGAACCCGAAGCATGGTGTCCGTGCCCGACGTACTGTTTTACTCCAGGTCTTGATGATGGCGTAGCCCTGGACGATGAACTCTGCAAAAGTTGTCGAAACGAGTCCTATGGACGCTTCAACGCGCTGGGAAAGCAGAAAAGGCGAAAGAAATACCTGGTCCATGACGGTTAAGAAAGCCGGGATTAAATTTGGACTCAGGAGTTGTAGCCAAGCAAATCACGTTGATGACGTACATCGCTTACATCTCCCTTCACTGTCATCAACTATATTCATTTCAACATATAAGCCCGGCTCCTCGGTCTCCTTCATTTTCATTTCATTTTCAACTTTCATGATGCCTTTAGATGCCGTCTCAAAGGCCCCAGTGACATCACGGACAGCGAGCGGAGGATTCGAGACGCAGGATGGTACTCTCTACGTTTCCAAACCATTTCGCTCCAGTACGTCCAAGAAACTAAGGGCCCTAATCACCTTTGCTCCCAGAAATTCCCACTTTGACACAAATAACGAGTCGTCTGGTAACAACGAATTTCGCGTATGTGCCACGTTTTGCCGCAGAATCTATCTAATTCTGAACAGGGATTCTTCTCCTTGTTTTGGATATCCATATTCATCTTCATGGTCAGGACATACATAAATAGCTACGAATCCAATGGCGCACCCCTCAATTTTCGATTTGCCACTCTCCTCTCCAAGGATGCTATCACCTTAGCGCTGAGCGATGCGGCCCTGGTTGGTAGTACTATCATCTGCGTCCCCTTCGCGAAAGCCATCAGCAAGGGTTGGATTCGATATTACTGGACGGGGGTTTTCATTCAACATACTATCCAAACGTTCATTCTTTTCACTGCTGTGACGTGGACTTTCAACCGGTATGTACCTCGTTCCCGGTCTACTGATATCATCCGTTCAATTTATATCATCTTATAGCCAATGGCCATGGGTTCAGTCTGGATTTTTGACTCTACACTCTCTTGTATGTATACCTATTCTTGCTCTCGAGCAGTCTCCGACATTCCCCTGTCCAGGTTATGATCATGAAGATGCACTCCTACATGTCAGTGAACGGGTACCTGCAATACATCACCGAACAATCCCAGGTTATACTCGATCAGCTACGACAAGCCACTGACCATGTTGGTGGCTGGGAAAAGGCACTTGCGGATGCTATTGCCCGTCGAACAGAAGCAGACAACGCTACAAGTGTAACCTGCTCGGATAGCGATGCGTCCATATCTTCTCCAGTCGGGACTCCTCCGGTTCCTATAGGGATGCAAGGTTCCTATGTTGACGCAAATGCGGCGGCTGTGATTCGAAGGCGACTAGTCGCAGTGACCGCGGAGAATGTGAAGCAGAAGACTACCGCCGAGGTCATTCCATCCGCGTTTGATCCTCATCCACTCATCGATCACCCAAACGAGTATATATCGGATCTCGCAAAGGAATATACCGAACTTCAAGAGGAACTCAGGAGCCCTGGGCCGGAATACATTGTCTGGCCCAATAACATCACATTCAAAAACTTCGCTGTGTATCAATTGATCCCTACTTTGGTATATGAACTAGAGTATCCGAGAACAGACAAGTTATTTCAGCCCTCCATATACATTGATACAGTTTCTGACGTGTGTTGCAGAATTCGACCATTATATATTTTTGAGAAAACGGTACTCTCTGCGTTATTGCTCCATACACGTTCTGATGACTACGTTCATAGACCGCAACATTTGGTACCTTCGTCCTCCTATACTCAGTCACCGAGACTTTCATACTACCAAGGACCGAAACGACTGGATCTTTCTTTCGGTCGTTGCTCGACCTTTCTTTGCCATTCATGCTGGCTTATCTCCTTCTTTTCTATATCATTTTCGGTCAGTGATCTAAATCAATACCTGAATAGACTTGTGGGCTTACTTTCTGCAGAATGCATATGTAATGCTTTTGCCGAGCTCTCATAGTAAGCGTTAAAAAAGTGCCATGAAGCGTGTTCTTACAGTGACCCTAGTTTTGCTGACCGACGGTTCTACGATGATTGGGTATGTCGTCTTCTTCGGGGATGCAAATCATCACTGATCCCTCTTTTCACGTAGTGAGCGCTGATTTGACAGGACAAGACCAAATCTTATGCAGATCTCTGCTCTATAGGTGGAATTCCACTTCCTGGGATGAGTTTTCTCGTAAATGGAACAAGCCAGTACACATGTTCCTTTTGCGTCATGTTTATGCCTCGACTATGGCCAGCTATAAGCTATCTAGAACGTCTGCTATGTTCTTAACCTTTTTTCTGAGTGCATGCGTACACGAACTCGTTATGGTTATCGTCACGCAGAAAATAAGGTATCGTTTCTTTCCGCTGTGACTTCCTTATGGACTAACCCTCGTCCCAGGATGTACTTATTCCTCCTGCAGCTAATACAGATACCTCTCATCGCGATGAGCCGAATGCCCATCATCAAGCAGAATCAGATGCTTGGAAACGTCGTCTTTTGGCTTGGCCTTTACGCTGGTTTCCCCCTTCTCTGTGTTGCTTATGTAGCGTACTAATTAATGTTATTACTGACATCCTATTTTTATCATACTTACACGAGTCTTCTTTCCAGATTCGAGGCTATATACGACATCTAATCAATCCCACACATATATAACATACACATAGATTACAAGTGTGATTCTGATCACATTGCCGCGTCGAACCCTGGCAATCTATAACAGCATACGATTTCTACGGTGAGCGAGCCAACATGTGCCCAACTAATCCGCGGCGAAATTGTCAGGCAAACGACCGAACTTTGGAGAACCAGAAAGACCTCTCGTGCTTCATAACAACAGGAGACGCATCTCCCGTCTCTATGTTCACCGAATTAAATGTGATTATATCCAACTTGTTCCATCTCCCAAGGGGACGAGACCGGAGGGAGAGGGTCATGCTGAAGACATAACGTATCGCGTCAGAATTGGCTAAAATGACGTCAGATAGGTCGGAAAAGTCGGTATCAGGAGGGATGGGTAGATGTCCACTTCCATCGACGAGATTTGTTATGCAAATTGTTGTATCTGTGAGCATCCAGCGCCCAAATAGACATCCCTGAGGAGATCAGTTCATGAACGCTTTAAAGAGTTGAGAAGAAGCATACCTTCATACGAAGACTAGGTTTCAGAAGGGGTATAACATGTTGTGGAGGCTGCTCTTCGTTTGTACGAAGCGAGATGACTAGTCCGTTAGGGTAGAAACGCCTAGGCAAGTGTAAGTGTCGTGGGAAGTAAGGATAGAGGAGAAAATACACACAGGTACCGATGGTAGGTTATCAAATGGTTGATCTAGGGCACAGTGAGTTGAAGTTATATTGGAGAGATTAGAAACGTACATTCACCCAAGAGTTCTCGCTCAGTCCTGAACGACTGTGGAGAATGAGCCAAAATGAAAACAAGTAAAAGGTAGTCGGCTTACATATAGTGGCAGACGGCAATGTAGACACCATCCATTCGCACCCTAGGGTGCTCTATGTATACCCTGCGATAGTCGTACAGACACCTTTCCACCGCGGCATTCAATTCGTCTTGGTTGGGCACCTGGGGTGGTCTGTATGCTGCGATGACCAGTTTCCTAAGACACGCAGTATGTCCAAGTAACTGATGTGATATGGCAGATACTCACCTCCATATTGTTGAGTCAAGACTGAACACTCGAGCCTTCCGGTTGACTGTAGCGAATCGCTCAAGGGACGTGGGGTCAAGTCTAGTCAGGATCTTGATGAGGACCTCATCTGGTAGCTTCCGCAGATGGACATCTTCTTCCTCTACCTCAGGCTCGAAGTGCAACTTCTCTGCAAAACCAGCTACTATATTTGCCAAAGAGGTAGTAGCCGATACGATATTAGTCCTTTTGGTCTTGTGCACGGGGACTTCGGCAACGACGGACAGGCTATCATGTAATTGCGCGGATAAAGACGAAGCGATGATCTCTTCGCGATGGTATGCTCTGTCGACATTGGGATCCTTCCGGAATGCTTGTCGATACAGCCTGAGAGCTTCGTCTAGGTCACCGAGTTGCTCGTGGGCAACAGCACTCCGGTACACGGCTAGAGCTGATCCTTGCGCTTCCGATAGAGGTACATGAGAAAGAGCAGATACGCGGTGCTGGGGCTTCGTGGGAGACGATGGAGTAGGCAGAGGTAAATGATGAACAGGCCTGTGCTCACTGTTGTCGACAATGTCCTTGACGTTGGGCTCGGCGGCGGCTCTCCTGTGCTCGACCTCTGCCTTCCATTCTGCCCTAAACCTCTTCAGCTCCTCCGAATCCTCCACTTGTGGTCGTTGCATAGGAAGACGCCTTACAAATCCTCTTACACTCGGCTAATATTAGACCCTAACCCTAGTGGACCCAGCCACTTTACATCATCTTTCTCCTTCCTTCTTCCACGTCGGTCCAACTACCGCTAATTTCGGTATGGAGAGCAACAAGGACGAGGCCATCCGGTGTCTCGCCATTGCACAGAAGCACCGTGATGCAGGAAACTACCCTTCCGCCCGTAAATTCTGCCAGAAGTCTCTAGCTCTGTTTGAGACGCCCGAAGCACTCAAGCTGCTGGCGTCCCTTAATGTGGCAGAGAATGGCTCTGATTCGACACCCTCTTCGTCATCCTCATCCACGGAAGCGCATCCCTCATCATCTGGGACTAGACATCGGCATACGAACAATGCGTCATCACCGTCAAGTTCTATGGGAAATGGGACCGCTGGAGGTATTGGAGGCGAAAAGAGAGAGTATACTGCAGAACAAATATCGGTTGTGAAGAGGGTAAGGGCATGCAAGGTGACGGAATACTATGAGATTCTGTCCGTTCGCAAGACTTGCGAAGAAGCAGATGTGAAGAAAGCATACCGAAAGGTGCGTGCATACAGCTTTGGGCCCCTTTGAATCTCACCTTGCATCTATAGCTGGCACTGGCTTTGCATCCAGACAAGAACGGCGCCCCTGGTGCAGATGAAGCTTTTAAAAGTGAATCTTTTCTTATCAAATGTTCCCACATACTGACATTCTCGTAGTGGTTTCTAAAGCTTTCCAAGTCCTATCGGGTATGCTCTCTTCTGTACCCCTACTGTGTGCACTTCTGACTGTCTTCAGATGCTCAAAAGCGTGCTATCTATGATCAGAGCGGCGCTGACCCAGAGGACCGAAGCGGAGGCATGTCATCACGGCCGTCAGGATTCTCATCTCGCCCATTCGCAAGTCCGGGTCAAGGATTCGATGGCGAGCTTAGCCCTGAGGACCTCTTCAATATGTTCTTTGGTGGTGGAAGTGGTTTCGGTAACGGCTTTGGTGGTGGACCAGGTGCGCTCCCATGCATTGTCTCTGTCAGCCCTGATCTGATTTAATTTAGTATTCACGGCGTCATTTGGACCTGGTGGCTTCCGTACGACACGCGCTGGAGGGCCAACACTTCGCCGGCAACAACAGGAAGCAGCGGAACCGCGGTCATTACTTGTCCAACTTTTGCCTCTCTTCATATTATTCGGA
Organism: Desarmillaria tabescens; assembly: GCF_030435595.1. Lineage (NCBI taxonomy): Eukaryota > Fungi > Basidiomycota > Agaricomycetes > Agaricales > Physalacriaceae > Desarmillaria > Desarmillaria tabescens. Next base: position 862,191 of record NW_026848302.1, read on the forward strand.
TTTTCGATTCTATCAGCACTACCTAATCTATTCAGCTCTCCACCTATCCCGGATCCTCGTTACTCGTTTGTAGGGGGCTCTCGCTATTCAGTGGAGAGGGAAACAGCAGACCTTGGCGTCAAATACTATGTCAATCCCGGAGAGTGGACAAGTCACCCTGTAGTTGGTCCGGAAGTAGCGAGACAAAAATCTTCAGCTTCCAGCTCGAACGCAGAACGGGGACCGGCGGTGGCAAAATTTGAGAGAAGTGTGGACACCGCTTACACCGAGCGTGTTTATTCGGAGTGCAGACGAGGTTTGGACCAAAAGGACCGAGCAAAAGAGGCAGAGATTGGACTCTTTGGATTTGGAACTGACTGGGAAAAGGTGAAGAAGATTGAAAGCGAGGTCATAGAAAGCTGCGTAGAGTTCGAGCGGCTGAACGCGCGACGGCGGCGTTGATAACTTATTATTCGTTTGTTTGTTGGATTTGTAGGAATATGGTTGCATTTAGCTTATCAGACCACCCGCTAACTGAACACAAGAGAGGGAAAATGCATAATTCCGATTAATTCTTGGATTTGTTCTGGACAAAGGTCTAGGCGCACGGTCCCATCTCCCCTCTCTCCTACTGACGGTTCGCCAATTTGGCCTTCTCCAGTTGGAGGTAGAAGTTCTCCTGGTTCTCCACTAGAGACAAATCAGTAACGTGAAGATTGAAACAAGGCAAAGACAGTATCGGCATACCCGCTTTCAAGTGGTAGCCATACCTATGTGACATTTGAGTCAACACGCGGCGGAAGCTAGCATAAAAAGAGAGACATACCAGAAAGTGTAAGCGCCAGCAGTTGCAAGACTCAGGGAGCAGGTAAGGTCAACGATAAATCTCTTTCTGAGCATTCCGGTAATGGGAGCGATAGCCATGGCTGCTACTGGTGATGATGGTAGAATAAGAAGGAGAAATACGGGCGCTGTCCGATGAAGGGTGCAGCAAAACAAGAGCAAACAAAAGGACCACATGCAGGACCGAGCCTTATGTAGTACACACACCACATCCAAGCAATCCAGCCGGTCTTCTTCAGCTGCGACACACCTTTCTTCTCAAGCATCACCATCTCCTCCGATAGTCCTCTCTCTATCCTATCTTTGTCCTTCTGCTCATCGTCCGACTCGACATGGAAGACCCTCTAAGCTCAGGCGGCTGGCGTTTCGCTCAGTGTTTTGGTGACAAGGGCGATATCGAGGATATTACAGAAGGTGCGTCGTGTCGTCGCTATCGCCCGCCGTCTTACTGTGGTCGGGCGTTGTCATCATCTGCGCACTGATCGCCGCCACCCGCTGTAGCTGACATCATCTCAACCGTGGAGTTTGACTCTACGGGAAACTATCTCGCTACAGGCGACAAGGGCGGGCCGAGTAGTTCTTTTCGAGCGTAATGAATCGGTGCGTGGATTTATCCATCTTCGCGGTCCAGTAGCTCACGAGATCTGTTTCTCTACTTTCTCACTGATTGTGCCTCCATCGTCTCTTGTGTCGATCCTGCCTCGCGAACAGAAAAAGGGCTGCGAATACAAGTTCTACACGGAGTTCCAGTCACATGAGCCAGAGTTCGACTACTTGAAGTCCCTGGAAATTGAAGAGAAGATCAACAAGATCAAGTGGTGTAAACGACAGAATTCGGCACATTTTCTGCTATCAACAAATGGTGCGTCTCAAGGTAGTTCTTCCGCTCTGTGTCCCTGATTAGCTTTCATAGATAAAACAATCAAGCTGTGGAAGGTTTTTGAGAAGTCATTACGGGTGGTCTCAGAATCAAATCACCATAACGGCCAGCAATCCTTGCCAGCACCTACAGCGCGCAATCACCTCAGACTGCCTCGGATGGCCCTCCAGGACAACATCATCGCTGCCGTACCCCGCAAAGTCTACTCAAACGCTCACGCGTATCACATACACTCGATCTCCGTGAATTCAGACCAGGAGACGTATATTTCTGCTGATGATCTACGGATTAACCTTTGGAACCTCAACATCAGTGACCAAAGTTTCAGTACGTGTCTTGGCTGCTACCCCAGAGCGTACTCCTAATTATACTATAGACATCGTGGACATCAAGCCCGTCAACATGGAAGAGCTAACTGAAGTCATCACAGCCACGGAGTTCCATCCAATACATTGCAACCTCTTCATGTACTCAAGTTCAAAAAGCAACATCAAACTTGCAGACATGCGAGACTCTGCCTTGTGTGATCGGCATGCCAAATGTCAGCGCCTTGACCTCCTTTATTGTTCGGTTTGATTGCTAATGCATCTTGCCATCAGGCTTTGAGGAAGAGGAAGACCCTACAACGCGATCGTTCTTTTCAGAAATCATATCGTCCATCTCAGATGTCAAATTCAGCCATGACGGGAGGTATATCCTGTCAAGAGATTACCTATCCCTGAAGATCTGGGATGTTAACATGGAATCGCGGCCTGTGAAGACGATCCCAATTCACGACCACTTACGGGGAAAACTCTGCGACCTGTACGAGAACGATTGCATATTTGACAAGTTCGAATGTGTGTGGGGTGGTGATGACAAGTGTGTATCGCAATGCGCCCTGATAGCTGTGATGCTAATGCTATGTTTTACAGACACGTGCTGACGGGCTCATACCACAACTATTTCCGGATATACGATACAGACACATTAAATGACGTTGTTCTTCAAGCAGACAAGTCGGCGTTCAAGGCGAGGAAGATTGGGGGTGCCATGCCTGGGGCAAAGCTCGGGGTGAAGAACGGAGCTCGTCCGGGGAGTTTCAAGGACCAGATGTCGCTCGAGGCGTTAGACTTCAATAAGAAGATCCTGCATGCGAGCTGGCACCCGAGGGAAAACACTATTGCTGTGAGTCTTGATTCGCTGATTAATTACCGTGTGGCAGGTTTCTGACGGTGCGAAATTTCAAACAGATTGCGGCTACAAACAATCTCTTCTTGTATAGTGCCGCATGAGATCACACTGATGTCATCTGTTTTAATGTTTACCTTCAACCTTGACCTGCTCCCGCCCTGCATTAGACGGACCGCACAACGACATTATACATACCGGACAATAACAACACGGAACATTTTTGCGAACCCCCACCTTTTTCCAGCATAATCCATTGTGTTTTCAGTTCATTTACCTACAGTACACTGAGCCGTTAATCTATTCACTCACTCGCGCGTTTCACTTTTTCTGACTCACTACCCTACATACCTCTGTTCATCTTACTATTCCTCGCACCCTTTTGCATCCGTTTGTTTTCGTCGCGCTGTGTCTGTTGTTCTGTTTGTCCGTCTTGCTCCTTGCCCCGCCGCCCTCTCGTGATGTTCATGGCTGTTTTCCAGTGAATGACGGGCTATGTAGACGAAGAAGTTTAAAGATAGCATCAATAAAAATCTCTGAATTGTATACTAGCACACATTTCAGAGGGATATCGCTGAAACAAAGGATCTTCGGTCCGGGTGGTGAGGTTCGCGGGAGGTGAAAAGGTCCAGACGTCTGTCACCTTTGGGCCTTATTGGTCCACTGAATGATATTGACCGCCCGAAAGTACTTCTGTGTTTTTGGAGCTCTGTCAGGACCATCTGTAGCTGATCTAGCAAATGACGTTGGAAAAGCGAACAGTCGCAAGCGACTCACATCCGAATCGGTTGTGTCAATAATCTACGTAGCCTTGCTGTTCAGGTTCAGCGAGCGCTCAGCCACCGCCGATCTTTTTCCGTAATATTTGTCTAGGCCTTGAATGACTTCACGCGTCGCGTTTAAAGGCTGCCAGCCGGTTGGCGGTACGGATCTGAATAACAGGGTGGTGAGTATATCCGGTTAATAGCAGACGGGAAATAAACCGCACCTGATACTTACCGGATACCGAAATCTCACTTCCAGCGCAGTTCCGGACTAGTTTTTGGAGCAATCAGCGACCTCATCCTACCTCCCATCTATCTCCCCTCGGATCGAATGACATTCCATCGACGTCACGATATTGATCACCGTCTACATAGCGCTGCAATTGAAATTTGGCGCGTCTACTCGTTCAAGAATATTGTCGACGCTATCTTGAAACCTATCGAGATCCTTTAGATAAGGTGAAACGAGAAAGGATGCTAAAGCAAACACCTAGCGGTAGACATATGATGTAGTCATGGTAGCCTTCGATTTTGTAGCTTCAGGTTGCAATTGTACAGGATGCCACTATCAAATACGCGATGCGTCGCATGCGCGGGGGTTAATGAGCCGCCAAAGTGTTGGTAGAACGGCATGCCTGGGCGGTAAAATTCATTCACCGTCTCAGCATATTTGTACGCTCGTCCGCGTCTTTTCCGCTATAGCCCAGCTTAATTCGGTAGCCCCAACTAATGAGACCACCTTGAAGAGTCGGCTTGTAAGTCGTGTCATCTCGCAGATTACCAGAAGATGCGTACTGTCGTGACAATAAGTAGATGTACGATAGATACCTGTATACCAGTTGACAGGAATAGATGGTCTACCTGCAAAGAAAACATTAGGCAACAGTCTTCCTGGAAAACAGTCTTGACGCGATTGGAATGTCCACCAACTATGGTATTGCGTGTGAAGAAAATTCCACGGATTAGGATGCAGCAAATAAAGAGGGGGCTTATGAGAGCCGAATGATTCACCAGGTTCGCCTCCAGTATTAGTTCTAGTCCGCCGCGTCGGAAGGCATTGTAATGAAGACATTAGCATCGCAGTATAATATGTTGAGTTGTCTATAGCAGCCACTGAGGGTGGCGTCGGTGACCTCCATTGAAGGCGAATTGGAACGGACACAGGCAAAAATAGTAGCCTGTACCGTTAATGGCGCCTGAGCTTACTCGGACTAATTGCGGACTCCTTCTCGATGCGAGGTGGGAATGACGCTGCGTTTCTAGTATTTTCATGATCGTAGAAGAAGTGCCACACGTTACCCGGTCTCATTCAAACCTGGAGTGGTAACATTCCGTTCCCGGCTCGATAAGCTCGCTGTGGGGGTTGGAAGCCGATCTACACAGCATGTTTAGATGTGATTGTAGGTGAATAATGCAATTCCTACTCATCAGCGTCAGTAATCTGGAAGGTTAGCCAGGAGAGAACTACAGTAGATTCCTAGCCCTGCTGTTCGCTGATGACGTCCCATATGACGTCTTGAATAACGTCAACGCCAGCCACATCTTCTCTTCCAGCTCTATAAGACGATAGAGCAGCACCTCATTGGGTTCCACTGATACCGTCTCGGCTTTGATAGCGACCAGCTTCACGTTGGCCGCCAATTTGGCGGATTCCCGGAAGACTTCTGATTCAAATGGCGAGAGACTGAGATGAGACGTGGATGGGCTCTTATAGATGTCGTTCCAAGTCACGGTCGCTGCTCATGGTCGTCGAAGCGAGAAAGTAAGTAACTTGTGATGTTCACTTGACCAGCCCGCGGTCACGTGGCTTCATGCATGCTCGTACCTAAGTAGTTTTGGGGGTTTGGTATAGTCATTAAAAGCCTTAAAAACAAAGGTCCAGGTACGGAAATGACTTGGTATGATTTAATATTCTCTCAAGACAGTTGTAGGCTTATGGTCATCGATTGATACCCGTCCTAATGCGTCCTAGAATGAAATGGCAACCTTAGTTCTAATGACTGCTCTATATATAAGCCCTATCTCCTAAGCGATGCATTCAACCGAAGAGTCCAAGACGTCACGAATTCGTACACTCATATAGTTACAGCCTCCAAAGAAGTCGAGCTTTAAACAAGTCGCAACATTTCAAAAATACTACATCAAAAATCACAAAAGGGTTCTAAACTCCATGTAAACATGGTAAATATAGGGGAGAAAGGTAAAAGAAGTCGCATGTACCGCCTTGAAATACATCACACTGCAGATTTTAACGGCAGAGAGAGAAAGAAGCATCATCTTTAAGGCTTCCAGGCCGGATGGTGTAGCGACCTCCCAAGAGTGCTTATCCCAACGACGTTCAATAAATGTCAAGAATGTGAACTTTGAGGTTGATCGAGAGCAGAAATAAATATCGGTTGTACTTCAAGGTCGTAAGTTCGCGGTGACCTGGAGCTTTGATGAGATGCAGCGAATATTAAGAACGAAGGTTCGTCACCGAGGCCCCAGACGATTCGATAAACAGAAGCATCAGGATGTCTGATCATTTAAAATAACGTTTGCGTAGATAGACGGCCCGAGTATCTGAAGTGAAAGGCGAAATCAGTTTCTATTATATGCCCAAGTAGTAGCACCAAGACCAGGGCTACAATTCCCAGATGGACATGCTCGTCCAAAGTCCCGGAACTGAGAGCCTACGGCGTAAGTTAGGATCATTTTAGAGGCACCTAGCCGAGCTACGACAGAAACATGGCTTCGAAAAAAGTCTCGCAGGGACAACAAGCTGTTTAACAAAGAGACCAAGGACTCCGCGTTTTTTTCTGATTTGGTGGCGCAACAGTTATCGCAATACCATCCTTATAGAAAACATCTGAGTTCTGTTACTTAGGCAGCACAGGGTCCTGGAAAGCCCGAAGCACATAATGCAGTCACATGAGCGTGTGGGCTACTATTTTTGTGTGTAAGAATATACAGTTCCAGAAAAACCAATTAGCTTCAAATGACGAGGCAAACAACAAGCATTCCGTAGATCAGTGCTAGTCAGAGTGTCCAACAAGATGCCAAACAGGCCATTCGCGCTACAGGTTGTTCCGGCATATTCCGGATCGGAGTCTGAACTTAAATCTCCTGCAGGACGGAAAATTGTCTCGCTCAAATTTTGTCATCAACCACATCCGGCTCTGCTTTTGTTGACGATTCCACCGTTCACATCGTTGGAGAGACAAAGGCGTCCGTCAAGATGCAAATCTTCGTAAAGACGTAAGTATTCTGCCTTCGTTGCTGTGAATGCCGCTCAAAAAACTATTGCAGCCTTACGGGCAAAACTATCACCCTTGAGGTGGAATCCTCTGACACTATCGACAATGTCAAGGCCAAAATCCAGGACAAGGAAGGGTGCGTATCTGTTCGACGTGGCTTACTGTAGTTCCTGACAGTGATTTTCAGCATTCCTCCTGACCAGCAGCGTCTTATCTTCGCCGGCAAGCAGCTCGAGGATGGTCGCACCTTGAGCGACTACAACATCCAGAAGGAGTCAACACTGCACTTGGTGTTGCGCCTCCGTGGTGGTGCCAAGAAGCGTAAGAAGAAGACTTACAACGTATGTAGTCCCCGTCCATCTTCTACGTGTGATTGTGGACCCATTCTTCGCCATATCTAGACCCCCAAGAAGATCAAGCATAAGCGTAAGAAGGTCAAGATGTCCATCTTGAAATACTACAAGGTCGACTCCGACGGCAAAATTAAGCGTCTCCGTCGTGAATGCCCCACTGCTGAGTGTGGTGCCGGCATCTTCGTAAGCGATCATCTCTTCTTCCTTGATGCTGTGTATTAATATGGGGATGGTAGATGGCTTTCCACAAGGACCGTCAGTACTGCGGCAAGTGCGGTTTGACCTACACCTTTACACCTGGAACGAAGCCCCCCGTTGTTTAAGGCTAAAGCTGAGAGTTAAACAGGGGTGCAGTCAGATCTTGTGCATTATCGTACTGTTTTGTTGTTCTATGTTCTCGTATGCCAATGAACTCAGCTTGATCGCTTTGATAGCTGTTTGATGTTACCGTTTTTTATGCCTGCCTTGTCTGTTATCATGCCCTCGGCCAGACGAAGATTTCAGCATGTTCTTGTCCCTTTGAGTTAGTAATTCAAATGCCGTCTAGCTAGGCAATTCCCGTCACAAATCTGCGGTATATAATGTTCTCTCGTCCTCGTTTGTCCAATATCCTCAAGACATGGCCGCTACGACGAGTGATCGCGACCAGTATGCGCTCAAGGTGCGATAATATGCCGCCTCGAAGCTCCCGTTGACCTCGACACAGCCGTACCAACTTCCCACAGACGTAGCGGAGATGAAGGTCGGTTACAATCTACTCTATGACCGTGGTTTCTTTTACAATATATCGTCCCCTTAGAGACTTGGTTTGCAACATCGGCTCTGGTGTCTTATGATCGGTGGTTTATACCCGACATCTATTGCGGATGCTCTGCAAAATATCATGAGAGAGAATGCGCACCCAACTATCGCGGACATTGGATGCGGCTCGGCTGTATGGTCAGCTTGATTCTAACTAGTAATGCCACAGCCCCTTGTGACGAGTTAACGCACCTACTTTGCAGGGCGATGGAGATGGCAAGACTGTTTCCTGAAGGTGAAGTAGTCGGCTTTGACTTGCATGAACAAACGTATGCGTGCGTCACTGTCTTCAATCTTGGTTGAAAGTTCACCTCCTCACGCGCAATGAGATTAGCGATGCCCCCAAAAATTTTCGGCACGTATCACACAGGATACTATGAAACGACTCGGAATTGACGAATCTTTGCCCAGATTCATGCAAAGCGACTTGGCTGAAGGATTACCAGAAAGCCTACGCGGTACTTTCGACGTGATTCATTGTCGTTGTGTGGCCCAGCATGTCTGTCGTCTGTCGTCCTCTGTTCGCCAAAAATACTGATCAAGTTGTGGCGCACCAGGTGCCCAACCCTGTGGGTCTTATATCCGACATCGCCGAAGCACTGAAGCCAGGTATGCCTGCGGCAGTTATCAGCCAAGTCCTTAGGCATCTTTGACGCCTACGTATCATTTAGGAGGCCTCCTACTTCTTGCCGACGGCGACTGGGTTGCCTTCGACGAAGACAAACGTCCCCTCGTTCCGTTTATTTACAACCCCGCGATTAACGAGCAAGAGCGCCACAGATGTGCACAGCCCGGGAGTTCGTTTTATGCAGGGTGGCTGCACCTCATGGGTAATATCACACGAAGCCCAGTCTATCGACCAATAGACCAGATGTTACTGCAACACGGTGGCTTTGTTGATGTATCTATGCAGAACTACTTCAGCCCCATTAATTGGAATGGTCGAGACTTGGAGAATGGGACAGAAATGGGCGCCATCATGAACCTCAATATGAAGGTATGAAGAGATCCCTGTTCAGCTGGGAACTGGCTCATCGCATGCTAGGCATTTTTCCACAACTCAGTGAAAGCTGCTATCAAAAGTGGTGTAGCTCCCGGTATGCTTCCCATCTGGGAGGAGGAATACCTTAAGGAATTTGGTAACCGACGGTATAATATCTGGCACTACACCACGGCGCGTAAAATGGGTATATCCAGTGTATTAGAGAAATAGGTACATGTATGGCAGAAGACGGTCTAGCGAATTGTATATAGTGCATCTATATGTGTCCTCATCTAAGTAACAATAGTCATTTATGGCGGAAATTCTATTACGAAGCAGATTGTGTATGGTAGCATGCTTTAGCAGCCACCGATGCCCACAGCCCATCATGTCCAGACGCACGTCTGACGTGTCGAAGAGCGGGGAACAATTTACGAAGATACAGCGGCAGCAAATTCGTGTCGGGTGCATGAGGGTAGGAGAATGATATTGCTTGCAAAGTCCGGTGGCCGGGAACCTGCAAACGGGAAACAATCTCCTCTGTAATACCAGAGGTATCTAATGGGAGGGCGACAGATTCTAATTTTGGGAGTGATGCAGAGATGACGGGGAGGACATCCAGGGTGAGCCTGATAGCGGAACCGGAATTGATACGAGGCGAGTTCTCGTCGCAATCCACGACACTCTCGGGCCACATCTCCAAATGCCTGAGGTTTGGCCACCATGCCACCATCTGAGTGACATCCTCGGTACCTATGTCCATAGGTACTGTCGTGTCAAAGTGGAGATATCGAAGTTCCCGCAAGCGGGCAAGGGAGCGTAATGCAGCGAAGTCGATGGTGTTTATGAGGTCTATGTCTAAGGGTATATCATAATCTAGTTCTAAATAGTGCATGATGGACACATGTTCCAGGGAGGTAGAAAACCTCTCCTGCATGACATTAAATAAGGCGAGCCAGAATGGGGTGATCTGGTCACGAGTTTCGATATCGAGGCTCAGCGTGTGGACTGCGATCGATTGCATCTTTTGGAGAATGAGGATGGCGAAGTCGGGGGTAGAACGCAGACGCAAATTTTGCAAGGCGGGGAAACGCAAAGATCCTGAGGTAGAGCGCCAGATATCCTCGATTTGGAACGCCTCCAGATGTTGAGCATGGAGCTCAAGGTAATTAAGATGAGGTAGCGTAGAGATAGAAGTTATAACATCCACTGTGACCGATCGTCCTGTGCGTAACAAGAGGGTGTGAAGGGTCGACATGGACCGAATTATACTATCAAACTGGCCCGGTACCAAACCCCGAAACGTGAGGCTTTGTAGGTGGCAAGCAACGAGGGCAATCTCGCGAAGATATTCGAGCCCTTCTGAACTTGAATCTTTGGCTGAAAATCCTACGTCCAATTGAAGCTCTCGAAGTCGAGGTGAAAGACACAAAGAAGGATGCGAGCTGCTCTTGGACAGCCTGAACTTCACGGTGGTTAGATTAGGGAATATGTAACTGTTCTTGCCACAAAGGGCAGTATACATCGATGGATTTTGAAGAATTTTGGTGCTGCGAGTGGTGTGACTTATGTGTCTGACGCGCCGAGCGTAGGAGTGGAAAACTTGGAGTTTATCTGAAGGTATGATCTGCAAGAAATTAATGAGTTTCAGAAAATGCATAGAAAGCACTTCCAACCTCCTCTCTTCCATTCACAGATGGTAAAAGGGACCATAATGGCTCTACCGACGGGAGTTGTCTGTACAGCGCATCGAGGGCAGGCTCCTTCCACGCTTGACACGTTCTGGCTGCTTGAGATAGGACATTGACCTCCAGAACAGAGCACCAATGAAATATTTCTTGAAGAATTTCGTCAATGAGAAGGACTTGGTGCATCTGTCTGGTGTCCTATAGCCGTACGTGCAGTGGTGGGCGCTGAAAAAAAGCCTGATCCGAAACATTGCCAATTTGCCCTGCCACGTGTGATCACGATCACGTGAATGTCACCTAGGAACGAGCAAAATAGAGGAAAAACTCAAAAGGCCGCGATTTCCGATTGCTAGACGTCTTCTAAGTCCTTTTATGATCTCCGCTACCCTCACTTCAGCGGTCAACTGAGATTACTCCGGAGATATACCGGTGTACTTACAACAGATGCATCACCGCTATCGGAGTATTATATCTGATGATGGATGGGAAGGATGGAAAAGACCGAAGCCCTAGATGTGCTATAGTCGCTCTAAGTAGAGATGTGATACCATTAGATGCTCATTAATACATGTATAATCATTGCAGGTGACTACGGAGTTTTCATGTAACGGAATCTGGAAAAGTTGTTGAAGAATTTCTCGCGCAATGCCTTCATTCCTTTTACAGTGATGTAGATCCGTATGACAGCGGAGGTTTTCTGCTGCGAATATGTGGCGGTTCTCATCCTAAGATGTTGATGGGCCCCTTGTTGCTGGAGACTTGACTCGGCGTTCTCCTCTGTCTTCATTTCGATTGATCAATGAGATACAGTTTCTGTAAGCCATCCATGTCATCATGGCATCTCCGATATGAGCCTCAGCTGAGTTTGGCTACCGGTCTCTACACGTTCGTGTGCCGATTGTAGTTTGCCGGTACGTTACCGAGCAAAGCGCACATGCGAGTGGCGAATCACTGGTTCTCCATCACGTAGCCGAACGCTCCATGATGAGCTTCCCCGAATTTTTAGGCTTGCCGCATACACGACTGCTGGTAAATTTCGCACATGTTCACCTAGCTCCGATCGGGTCACGGAGCCGGAGAAGGTAGATAAAGATAACGGGAGTCAACGTTACACAGAATACGACGGATTATTGCCTACAGACTTTGTCTCAGCTTGATCCGACATGTCGCCTTGAAGAGCTGACGGATTGTGTTGTGTTGGACTTTGAGTGGGCCCAATTGTGGTTAATACGATAGAGATGCTGTCATCCCAAGTAGGTTCGCCGTGTCTACAATAACGAACGGAATACCACCTAAGGTTTAAGAGGAGATGCGATCCCTGGAGACATGTCAATAAACCGTCAGCAGAACAAGTTGAAGATGTACAGCATAATAATAGCAAACGATGGACCACCTATATAACTCTGTCAACTTTTGTCGCCATGATGGCCATAGAGATACATACGGAAGAAATATAGCATGGATGGGACCACGCATAAAGAACGCTGTGGCAATGCGTAGCATTAGAGCAACTACCAAGTTAACTTGGCATCTGTCTTCTCATAAAATTTCGCTCACATGTAATTCTGGAACGAAGGTCAGCATTGCATTTGTTGACATAGAAGCCACGTTAACGAGCTCACAATGCAAAAAATACACATCCATCTTCGACAAAGGCTGTCAACAGCGGCGAAATGTGTTTCATCTGAGTCATGATTGTCCTCGGGTCATAGGTGCGCCCACGTATGGCGCGGTACGTCCGGCAAAATTTCGTCACGGTCAAAGCCAGAAATATTACTGGACTGCGTTATTATCGCATGAGCACGAATTTGCGAAACATACCTGACAGCAAGAAGCTTGGGACACTGTATGACAACTTGTAACGCTGGACGGAGGAATGATGATATGATTGACTGACTATGCAGCAATGCTGTACTTCATGTTGGGCGCCATAGACCTACAGCCCCTCCAAGGAGCTGCCGTGACTGCCGCAGACGAGACGATGTGTCTACACACGACACTGAAGGCCCAGAGAGCAGCCTGTAAGGATGTAAGTATAAAAGGAATGTTCAAGCTGAAAATTTGAGTCAATTACCGCTGCCGACCCTGGTAAGAAGCATACGGTCATCTGCGCTCTTTGTGGTACGATCTTACTCACCGACGGTACAAAATGAGAGGAAGATAAAAACTGCGAAGCAAAAAGAAATCAGGATGGGCGCGCAATTAAACAACTCCTGCGCACGAAATTTGTTTTGGTTATACAAAGCATAGACTCGCAATAATAAAATGAGGTCAAGAATGAATAAGTATGTTGAGGGTCCAGCACTGTAAAGATAACCGTGAGACTGAGCTTATGAAAAGGTACGCCTGTCATACAGGAACAACCAATAGTAATATAAGTGGCACCTGGAAGTCGACAATGACATGTGAATACGTGGTAGAAATCAAGAGCTACGAACAACTGGAGTTCAATATCGTCGGTTAAAGTAACAGCTGATGATGGGTGATTTTAGCATACCTTGTTGCTTGGCTCCTCGGATATATTCACTACAATTTAGCCGTTTAGAATAGCTGAATAAAGTTCGCATACTGACTAACCCCATGCAGTAATACTTGGGCAGAGGCAGACATAGTAAGAAATAGCATGAAGTTCGGACACCAAGGGACGCGCACCTCAAGTAGATGACCGCGTAATATCTTACCAAGAAATACAGCGTCTTTGGGGATGACCACTGCGACCTGATTGTGAGCGAAATTAGAGGGATGTTTCCACATTGAAGTACTGAGCACATACCTCCACACAAGTTCGACCTGAACACAAAATACTTAGAAGTCAACGAGCTTCAGACAAGGCGAGCGTCAAACGCGCCTCCTGCCCAAATGATACCATAATATCGTACACCACCAATGTCAGAGCAGAAACTGTGGGAAGTACTTAAAGATTGCCTTCCTGGTATTAAACGTTCGGGCATACACACCGTATGACATGGATGTCGCCCTGTTTTCGAAGAAAAGAGTAGTAATATTGCCAAACGCCATCGATGACGCCCAAGCGTCCTATAGAGGCGAAATCTTTAGCCTGTCTGCTTGCTCGCTTTGGCCCGTTTGAGCGAATTAGAACATTGGAAAAGGAAAAGTCTAGCACCTCTCTGTGGGATAAAACGTCAGTGCATGTAAACAACCCCCTCACGTCGCCTTAGGGAGTTCAGGAGGGCTTTAAGGGAGGGAGACGCTGCTAAATCGTTCCAGCCGAGCGGAAAAAATAAAATCGAAGGAAAGAAGAGTTACTTATATCGTCGTGTTCTGGGTGCTTGACATAATCGGGCTCCAGCAAGTAATCACGTAACAGGTACGTAACCTCTCAACAACCACTAATGATACCGAGGACCCCTGAAGACTCCTCTGAGGTCACGGAGTAGCTTGGGCTCCGTGGCCACAGGTTTTGTCCAGCGGCACAACCGTCATGTTTTGCCTTCAGTCGTTTTCCACATCAACGTTCTACTTGGTCCACTGAGACGGACAAGATAATACGAAAAATAGAGATACGTCCAGCATTATCGACGGTGTAAGAGAGTTCCCTTGAAATGAGTCGAGGCAGTGGCGACTGGGTCGGCCAATTGAAGGACAGCTATCTATAAGGATGCGGTAAGTGCATACAGGAACGGTATTATCGCTGTTAATGCGACCGCCACAACGAATTTGCCACCCGAAGAACATCCGCCATTTCTGCAATGTCATGGACCCGAACGGCACAAGCGCCCTGCTGAACAGCACAGGCAACCGTTGCCGCTGTGGCCCAGCCACGCTCACCCGGCAGAGTGGTTCTTCCATTCCCATCCGCAAGTATGGTTCCTAGGAATGACTTCCTTGATGAACCAATGAGAGACGGAAAGCCTGTGAGGGGGTTGCGCCTTCGGCTCGACTCTATAATAGAATGTAAAGGCAATGATGAGGGTTGCAGATTATCGGAAGACGAACCAGGTCCAATATAGACATCATCCGTTACAGATGATAAATCCCGAAGGATTTCCAAGTTGCCTTCGACCGTTTTGCTGAATCCAATGCCTGGGTCAATGATAACGAGCCATCTCCTTACCCCTCCCTTCCCTTTCACGATATCGTCAACTTTTAATCCGAGTTCAACGCGAATACCCTCAACCACAGCCTTGCTTGATCCGGCGTATGAATAACCGCTGTAATCTTTGTTGGCCCCTGCCTCACCTCTAGAGTGCATCAACACCACCGGAACGGCAAATTCCCTGGTCAGCTTCTTCAATTTAGTGATATATCGTTGGGCAATAGTTTGTTCCATGGCGTCGTCGGAAGGATATGGATAGCATAATGGACCGGTGAATGAATATACGTCGTTGATGCAGTTTGCTCCAGAATCGATTGCTGACCTTGCGACTTCCCAACGGAACGTATCCACGCTAATAGGTACATCACGGAGTATTTCGTCAGCCTCAGCTTTTCTGATGGCAGAAATGACCGGCGAAACCCTTGCAATCTCGTCTTCAACACTGACGAATACAGCACCCGGTCGCGTCGAAAAGCCGCCAATATCTAGAATGTCTGCGCCTGATTGTGTCGCACGGCGGGCATAGTCCAGAGCGGTAGAGAGCGTATTGTGGACTGATCCGTCGGAGAATGAGTCCGGCGTTGAGTTAAGGATGGCCATGAGACGTGATTTGGAGGACGGAGAGGCATGCGAGCAGGGAAATGTCCAGTATGTAAGATTAGAAGGAACGGGGAGGACATCAGCCAAGGGTACCTTACTCTCCGAGGATAACGGGTATCTGGGAAAGGGTATAACCTTCTGCATTGGGAACTCTGGCACAGGAGATGACGATAGCACTTCGTCCAAGAGTGTGGCTATTGATTTCCTATTGATCGGATGTATGTCGTCGGGAATCATGCTAGAGAACGAATAGGCAACGAGACTACAGACGCGCTAAATGACGTACTCTTTCAAGGGTCGGAGAACGAACTCCCTTTCACACATTCGCGGATGAGGAATTACCAATCTTCCCTCTAAATTGTCATCGCTTTGTCGTTGATCTTGTGGTCTGGTATCGACGACGAGGTCGCTGTATAGAATAATGTCAAGGTCTACCGCTCGAGGGCCGTTTCGAATGGAAGGCACTCTTCCGACAGTGGCTTCGATTTTTTTAAGGAGGCCTAAAAGTTCCAAAGGCGGGAGATTGGTTTGAATCTATATATATTCGGCAAAATGAAAATGGATGGAAGAGTGATACTTACGATGCAGGCACCATTAATGAAAGCAGGCTGATCTGTCACATACATCGGTGCGCTTTCATATAAGAAACTGGTGTTGAGAATATCCACAACCGCGTGTGCATTTTGTACTGAATATCCTGGTACTTCTAATAAACGAAGGGCCAGCTCAATAATGAAAAATCGATCCCCAAGGTTTGAGCCGAACGCGATGACCGCAGTAGACAGCGAGGGCGTCTCCGGTGTCTAAGACAAGCATTAGAGGACACGGCACGGCCATGTTGTGCTTTCAACAAACCTGATGTTTTACCCCTTCCGTCTTGAACTCGGAAGGGTAATCGGAAAATGTTCGACAGACTTCGACCTCAGAAGCACTAGCGAACACCAGAGCATAAGGCTTTGCGGCTTTGATATTAATTGATGGAGCCAGGTCGCCTTGAAGGAAAAATCGTAATTCCTTTAGACTTTCTAGCGCTGTGTAGGACGCTAATGCTTCTAGCGTCAAAAAGTCTGTCTTTCCCACAGTTCTAAACTGGGTATTGATATACGCTAGTTTTTGAGAGCAAATCACGCACCTCATATAGTCGCCTTATCAGGGACCTGAAGTCCAAAAAATTTCCTGTACCTGGACGGTAACCCGGATAATCAATCGAGATGTTCAAGCGGACAAGTTGCTTTTCAAGTCTTTCGGCAGGATTCACGCCAATGATCGTATGGCATTCTATGTCTTCGCAGATGTACCTGATCCGGTCGAGATACCACAAATCCGTGCTTCGTACTGCGCTTGATTCGATTCCGACAGCGTGGCAATGCAGTGGTGCTTTAGTCTGAGAGATTTTCAGCTCTATCTGGTGCAAAACGGAGCGGTAGGGGGATTCGGAAAGAAGGAGATCGTAGATGCGGCAGCCGACGCACTCCAAGGAATCAAACACTGGGATGAACTCCGCCGAGGACGCGGGGCTGAGGGCAGCCCTTACCGCAGATGCCAGAGCCGAGTAGCTTATGCTGTTTTCGAGGTCATCGTTGTCCTGCTGCTTTCTTGATATCATATGGTATGGATAACGTGATAAAAATAGGCTGCAGAGTCGGTTTGGTTGGCTCCTTAGGTGGCCACCGCGCGCCTGATGATAGGTAAACATTGACGAGCAGGTCTTTGACTCGAATGTAATCGGTGCCGCTGGAAGAAGCAGATGAGAGAAAAGTATGAATGATGGTAGCTGCAACGAACCTCATTGAATTCAAACTTTGAAATTTCCTACGCTTCCCAAGTTCCTGTGGATTCGAAATCGCTGTATTTAGTGGATACAAGCGAAGGCTGAATTGGATCGGCAATTATTCCAAGTCGGTCCAGTCCGATATCGGAACGATTGTCCTTATATAAGATTTGCCAAGGTGGTGATCATGATGTCATCCGGTTCACGTACTCTGAAGCCGCCACGTGATTGAAGCCACCCTCAATCACCATCCACCGAAGACGCGAACGTGGCCAGTATTCGCGTCCAACGAGCTCATTTTTTAGAGATTGATTGCTGGGAGACATAAGGAGACACACAGAAAACATGCTACCATTCCGTATCCCATTAACGCTGATCCGCTGTCATTACCCGCCGGGCAGCGGCAGACAGAGTAAACCACGGTGCGCGCCGCAATTTCTGCGAGATGCGTGGCACAGGTGATTTTCCCCCGGGCGCTGGTAATCTTTTTTCTGTTCTGGACTGGTCCAATAATGATATGCAGAACTCTGTGCCAGATCGAGATACTACGTAACTGACATTGATGCTACCTGCCTCTTGTATTAAAGGCGAGGATAGGCAGCCGTTACCATCAAGCCTCTCTCGACGAGCAGCTCTCTTCCATACTTCCAGCGATGCCCTTCTCTCACAATTGGCCCTCTGAACCTCTCCTCGCCGTCGATGTCTTCAGGGCGGCCGGTGCGAACGCCAACTCGCGCAACAACGCCCTTGCGTTGTCCGACAATGCGTACAAGCGTGCAGAGCTCATCTGGAAGACTTGGGGTAAGCGAATTTTTCCTTTGACCATTCTTATCATTGACATGTCGGTAGGGCTTACCTTCGAGGACATCATCAACCTCACCCCCAAGTTTTGGAAGATTCACAACGACCCCATTGCTTGGCATGACGGTTCTTCAATCACCATCATGACCATCCATCTTAACTTAGCTGTTGGTACCATTGGTTCCTATGCCCAGGACCGTCCAGAACTCCAGGCTCTGTGCAAGGACATGATGGATTGCAAGGCAATGTAAAGAGTTTCTATTTTTAGATCAAATACATTCTCTAACAAGCTATATTTGAAGTGGCCAGTTCCTTCTGACCGAAGCTGGACATGGCCTTGACGCCACAAACTTGGAAACGACTGCTACCCTGCAACCGGATGGTACATTCATTCTTAACTCTCCGAACCGATTTGCATCCAAGTATATGCCCCCCACCGTGCCCGTCCTCGGCAAGCCTTGCTATGCCGTTGTGTGGTCTCAGCTCATTGTTGGCGGTGAAAAACGTGGTATCCGTCCCTTTGTAGTCCAGTTGAACGATGGTGTCCATATGTGCAAGAACATCACTGCCAAGTAAAGAATTTCTTCCTTTTACATATTCTAATTTCATTGACCGTTTATCAGACTTAATCCCCACTCGTCATGGTGCGACTCCCGTCAACCATGCCATTACCCACTTCAACAACGTCAAACTCCCTTCCACGGCCCTCCTTGGCCCCGTAGGAGACAAGCCATCCACTCACGATGACTTCTTGGTCGCCATTTGGCGTATCTCCGTCGGCACTCTTGCTCTTGCTTCTCTCGCTCTGCCTGCTACCCAAATTGCCGCACACATTGCTTACAAGTACTCCCTCCGCCGAAAAGTTGGAGCACCCAACCCCGTACCCATTATTTCGTTCCGCACCCAGCAGATCCCAATCTTCACCGCTGTTGCTCAAACATATGTTATTGAGGCCCTGACCAAGCACGCCATCAAGTACTTCACTGACCCTGTCGCCAGCCACCAGGCACGTCATGCTATCACAACTATCTACAAGGCTGTTGTCATGGAGCACGCCCAAGCATCTCACTTCAATCTCTCTGAGCGTCTGGGTGCTCAGGGCCTGTTTGATTATAACCAGATCGTCACGCAATTCGTTAGTTTTCCCACTCTCCGGACTAATGAAATCTCATTGACACACGTCTTAGGCTGAGATGAGAGGTATCGTTATTGCCGAGGGCGATGTTCTTGTTTTGTCTATCCGTGAGTAGCTTTGTATGTCATATCGTCTTCTTCGACTTGACTCTCGTGTTCTTAGGCCTTGCTTCGGAACTGCTCCAGGGTCGTTATGCCGTCCCTGCTCCCCTCTACCCCCAGAGCCTCCTCGCCCAGCGTGAGTAGTGCCCAATCAGTCTTCCATTGAATTGGGCTAACATTGTATGTCTCAGACGAAAAGGGTGTATTCGAAGAATGTCGTGCTCTTGCCAAGAAGTACGGTCCTCGCAGCACGCAATACGCCGATTACATTCTTCCCCGATCCAAGGATCTCGTTGAGGCCATTGGACATCGTATGGCACACGAATCTGGTGTTGCTGAACATGTACCCCAGATCCTTGCGGACATCTATGAGGTGTTTGCAATCAAGAAGGATATCGGCTGGTACCTGGAGGCCGGTTTACTCACCCGTGCTCGTATCGCCGACATGGAAAATGCTGCCATGATCTCTGCCTTCCCCAACATGAACGAATGGGTTGATGGAATGGGTGTCGCTCCTTACGCCAAGGCACCTATCTTGTCTGAGGCTTCGTGGGATAACTTCGTCGATAACATGTACACTTTCCGAGAGGCACCAGAAGAGAGGGCATTTATGTAAATTTAATGATTACTAGTAGAGCCACCTAGATTACATTTACTACTATTCAAGAGTACTAGCTCAAAAAGTTGCAACAATAATATGTACTCAAATTCATGGTCCTGTCACTTAACCAGTGGGAATTTCGTTCAAATTTTAATGCGTTTGGATCACGGCCCGGAGTGCCGCTGCCCCTTTTACGTCGACAACCATGGCACCAGAAGAAATTTCTGAGAGCCAGCCCCTTCTATCACCGTGAGCCTCTCTTCTACACTCTAATACATTTCTTTTCAAGAGAAACTATGTCCAGAAGCGACGTTGATGCTACAGAAGTCTATCCTATAATTCATATGATCAGGGCCGTGAGTTCCGGACCAGTTTCATTTCCGTTTTGCTGTCGCTGTAACCGGATTTGCAGGATATAACGGTGTGGAATAATCCAAATTCTCGTGTTATGTCGCGAGCACTAACGAGGATGGCTTGGGTGTAGCATTTTATAGGTGCGTCATGGAGATATCGCGTACCAATGTTCGCTGAAATCTTCCAGATACCCCTTTGACATACGAGGCCGTACGTTCAAAGTGTTTTTGCCGTGCTCTATATGAAGTCTAACACAGATATGTAGTTGACAGCGCCGGACCTTACATACACTCTCATTCGCCCTCTCTACGAAAAGTATTCTGCTCTACAGCACGCCGGAAACCTGTCCATTGTATTCTGCCTCCTCCTGAACCGTGTCCATTTCGTTCGAGACCAAAGCATGGCAACAGCTTCCGTGTCACGTACAAGAGCGGAACTGTGCGAGATCCTAGCCATACGTACTCTACGCGACTATGCCGATAACATGTTGGATCTCGTGCACGCACTCTCCACCAGCTGGTCTGTTTACAGTGGTGCTGATCGAGCATTAATGCAAGCCGCAAGAGAAGAAAGGGAAGATCTAGAAGAGCAAGTGGGCAATGCTATCGAAATGGCCATCCTTGGCAGAGCCAAACGTTTCATCAAAAGTTCGTCATGTCAAAAGGTTATTGACGGCATTTGGACGTGAGTGAAACGGTATTCTCTTGCGAGTTGATCACTTACACGTTGTGAAGGGGAAAATGTGTATACCAAGCAACAAGCAATCATTCTATTCTTTCAGATACATACAAGCGAACACCAATCCATTTCTATGATCCTCACAAGGGCACCCCTCCTTGATCATTATCGGCTCAAAGTGCCTGCTATTCGGTCGGTTCTGGAATACACGAAGTAAAGTTCCTTATTCTCTGTTCATTCGTTTATTCATGTCTCGGCTTAGTTTCTTAATCCTCTTCGTCCTTTTCGTTATAGCCATCGAAATGAACCAGTTGGACTCAATAAACGCCGCTGAGATGGCCTTTTTGATCTACGGCTTGGGGTTCTCTTTGGAGAAGGTCGCCGCTATGCAAGAACACGGAATGCAGGTCTACTTCAAGGGTACTTGGGTACGTTTTTCCCGTTCCGCTACTCCGTAGTCACTGCTGATAACCCGGAAGAATGGCTTTGATCTCGCACTAGTCACTACCTATCTCATCTATGCAATCCTTCGTATATATGGTGTTTATCACCATGGTACGCTATCTTCATGCTGGGTTTATGCTATCTGCTCATTTTTGTGAAGATTCTTGGGCTCGGAAAACCGGTATCGACTGTTTGGCTCTCATTGCCTGCTTGTTATTCCCTCGGTATGGTCCTGAAGTTATTTAGCATGCACAATTATCCACATGCCTCCCAGTCTAGCTTTCGTCACACTAAGGAACAATTTGATGGTGCTTTCTTTGCGAGCGATGATGATGCAATTCGTTGTATTGATGCTTATTGCGGCCTTTTGTTTCTGCGGTTTCCTATACGCGTTATGGACGTCAGTGATTTTTTTAACTTCCGGAGCTCTACTGACTCCAATGCTTCTGTTAGACTGAGCAGAAATGAAGCAGGGTATATTTGATCTTGTTTCAAAAAGCTTCTATCTCTGACGTTAAATCTAAATCCTCTAGATACAGCGTTGGGTGCGATACTTATTACTTAACCGTCCCTGGCATGCCATTCTTATGATGAACTTGAAGAACCATTGCATGGTGGATGCTTGATTTATGGTTTGGGCTTGATGCCAGTGGATTCGATAGGGCTAGTACGCTTTAGTTCTTCAAAAGTCAAAGGAATCCATTCACTCTCTCTTTCAGCTCAGTTCCACCGGGTCTTTGGTCCCGTACTGATGGTTGCCTACGCATGTCTCAGCAATACCTTGTTGTTAACCGGTTGGTAGATTCTTTGACTGATGATGGCCACTGCTCGCTAACATATCTCTTCTATAGTTCTTGTTTCTGTGCGCCGTCGCCTTTCCATCAAAATGATCCAACGACTGATCAATATGCATAGATACTATCAAACACCTTTGCTACCATCAACGAAGATGCAGCCGCGGAGGTATATTCTTCATTCTACACGCGTAAACATCATTACTTACGTGACCAAGGCAATGTTCAGACGAGCGGTCTCAACAGTTGAAGGGTACGCTCTGGTATTGCGGAATTCAAGGACATATTCAATTCCATATTTAGTGTCAAGGCTGACTCCCTATTCTCGTATCAACCTCCAATAAATCTAATCGCGGTCTGCATAATGCTACCGGCGAGCTATATTCTCACTCCACGATGGTTCCATAAGGTATGTTCCCAACAATCTGATATTGACGATTTCGAATTAACATGGAAGCCACCAGGTTAATGTGTTCATGATCCGGTATGTCTGGGTGTGGCAGTCGTGATCTATACACGAGTAACCTTCTGTGAACAGGGCTACCAGCTTTCCGATATTGTTGACGATTGCTCTTTACGAGCGTCAGGCTAAATTTCATGGTACAACGGGGTTCTCCGAGACCTTTACTGTCGCTGCTGAAAAGGTCTATGATACGTTACCAAAAGGGTTGAAATGGCTAGGTAAAATTCGGCGATCGTCTACTCGAAAGAGTTTTCTAAGATAATATTCTCCAGCGTTGTTCGAAGGACTCACCCGCTCCGACGCCGATATTGATGCAGTGAGTGCGAAATTTCCTGGATGTAATCATTGTTTACTCAGTCCCATACAGATCTTTGAAATTGAAGATGAGTTAAACACGAGTGCACTCGAGACTTATCCATATGTATCCAATGACTCACTACCGAGTCGAAATTCCGCGCTGTCTTCGTCGCCCTCTCGGATGGCCCCACGAGCAAACACAATTGAGCAGCAGCAACTTCCTCAATCGAACCATCCGCACTTCGACGATTCACGTGGTAATGCCCCTTCACATCCACCTTCACAGCCTTTCCCTATCGCTCGCACCCGCGTAAATTCCATTCTCAATCGTAATTTTGAAACTGCACAAAGTTTTACCAGCCCGCTGGCTCAGATATTTCAGCCGCTGGTCCTTGATGAAGATCCTGTTGCCGATGAAAATCACAGTCCACCGCATTTAGTTAGCTTTGGACCAGCAAGTAGAAGAAGACTGTCATCAATGCATCAGCATCGGAGAGGGACGACGGACGGTGGCCACGGTCACCATAGTCCGACACATC
Organism: Desarmillaria tabescens; assembly: GCF_030435595.1. Classification (NCBI taxonomy): domain Eukaryota; kingdom Fungi; phylum Basidiomycota; class Agaricomycetes; order Agaricales; family Physalacriaceae; genus Desarmillaria; species Desarmillaria tabescens. Next base: position 885,522 of record NW_026848302.1, read on the forward strand.
AGCGAAGTCAAGAAGGCAGTAATCTCAAGCGAACAGACGGAGGTTCGGGACCTTTGACCGAGAGTCCGCCGGCTGCCACGTCAATGTCTTCTCCCAAGGACAGCTCATTTACGAGTTTGCAAACAGCTGCTGCGGTCGAAGAAGCTGATTCTGGTGGGTACTGGAAAAAGTTTGAGGAGCTGGAGGCAAGGCAGGCGAGAATGGAGAAGCTGTTGGAGAAGATTGCGCACAGCTTGAAGGTCAAGAGGGGTGATGGAGTGTTATGACATGGGATTAGGATGGCATCTATGAAGCTTTAGCATTACTGTACAATACGCGATTATAGACACTACGTTGGAAAGTAGCCTATACTGTACATTTATCAGGGCCATTTATCATCCATCACGGAACAGTCCGCTATATCGATAGTGACCAATGACGCCTGGCATACCATCGAATTTCTCAGAACTTGTCATACCAATATGATATATGGTGGTGGAAAATATCGACCAGGTCGAGCTACGGGGACGCACAGCAACGGTGTACATCTGATTCCATTATTAACATAACAATAACACACCTACAACACTCCAAAAAACCCTAGGGTGATACCAAGCAGACAGATGGATTTCGAGGAATCTCACGCGTTGGTGGCAAGATCATCCTAGGGGGCGGCAAGATGCGCACACTGTAACCTTGCTGCTCTGTATTCTGATTTCGCAAGGACCTTCCAGCTGCTGCCGATGCTCTCGTTGAATGCCCAGTGAAGGTCTGCACAGGACGACAAAATATCCGATCACCAGCCTCGTCAAGTTCATCGCTCCCGCTCTCCTCTGGTTGTCTACGATGCTCATTTTTCCGCGATACATCATCCAAATCCTGCTGCGTGTATGGGCTACCGCTACGTCTCTTCTCATCAGGTGCATTTATTCGAGTAAGATCCTAGAGAAAGATGATCGACTGGAGCACGTAGAAATAGCGACATGAACTCACCTCGCTCTCCATGTCATGGTCCTGTCCGTTTCCACCATCCGAAATCAACGGACGAGGAGTTGAACACCCAGATTGGGGTTGCCCGTCCGTGGTGTCGTCTTCAGACGACGGGGAAGGTCCTGAACAGAAAGGCTCTTTCCTAGTGCGAAGCAAATGGCCTTCTGAAGGGTGTTTGGACGAATTATCTGCACGAAATGACACATCTTCATAGCCCGGAGGTGGAGGAAACCGAGATAATGGTTTCTTCCTAGAGCGCTGGGACCTCAGCGTGCGCGTCGTCGAGCGTGGCAGGTTATTGTCAGATTGATCAGAGGACTCTGCGAAGGGTTGCGCGTCTTTGATGTGCCGTCCTGCCTTTTTCACGCCTGGTGTATACTGAATATATTCAGTGCTAACGGGTTTCGGAGGTTTCTTCTTGGGACGTTTGGCAGGCGCAGAGTCCCTTTTCTTGCCTTTGTCTAGTTTAAGTTCCTTGGCCTTGTCTTCGGTCCGTTTCCTCTTCAGCGACGGTGGTGGTGGTGGTGGAGGGACAGCGGTTTGGGTGAGTAAATAATCGGAGGTCATCATCGAAAAGAGGCCTTCGGAACGAGCCTGGTTGAGCATGCGCAATGCGTCTCCTCGCACTCTCGATGGATCGGAGAGGCCAGATATGAAAGTGGCCATGTTATTGTTCGATCCCGTGATCGACAACGACGACACTCCCGAAGTCAGCGAAGACGGGCCTTCTAGTGGGTCGTCATCAAATGGATTACTCTTGGGCGTGTAGTCGAATAGCGGAGCAAAGAGTTTGTCGACGTGGAACCGTCGTGCAAGCTCACGACCTCTGTCGAGCGGGATCCTAGAAAGATTAGATTTGGAGACAGCAACGATATTTGGTCGGACAATGCTCACCAAGTGCCTTGGTATTTTCCATGTCCTCCCTGTATAATTTCGTGTTGCCCCTTCAGAACTCGTCGGTCCATGACCACCGTCCGCTTCCCCTTGTTCACACCGGCGACCTTGAGGATCTGAGTCGCGTTGACCCACGAATTGTCGCGCCTGCGCATGCAAGGAATGCCTTTGATCATGCATTCATCAACCTGGAGGCAGTCAGTCACGCCCTTTTCTCAGACAGCTGAGCTCACCAGTACAGATGAATATTCAGCATCGTAGATGTGCGGAGTCTGTTCGAGTGGTGGGATTTCGGAGGGACTGTCATCGACGTTAGCAGTAGTGTTCTCGATGGGATTCAAAGTGCTCCCTGGGTCGCTTGTTGTCTGCATAGCAGCATGACAGTGGGTATCGTGAGTGGCAGCCTGGTGGCACAGAGCAAACGCGCATAGAACTTGTATTTTAAGCGGAATTTTGACTGAAAAATAAAAGGAAAATAAATATTCCAAAAACATGACCGCATAATTGTTTTCAAAGTTTTTGTTACACGTACGTACCAATTGTTCATGGTAAAACAATAACATACATTTACGAATACTTAGCCTATAGTTACACATGTATCATGCTATCAAAACGTTGTCCCATGCTGGTGAACGATCTGCTTTCGCCTGAAGTTCTTCTAGCCGGGTAGTTTAACGTCAATGCATATGGAAAATGAGATGCAAGACGTAGATAATTCCCGGCGGTATCCATCCTAGGAAAACAGAGGGGGTCAATATAACGAATTCATTGAATGGTGTAGAATTTCTTGGTGGTACGAGAAAAAGAATTGGGGGAATTCGTGCCTTATATAGTCCTGGACAACAGCTGACGTCATTCCAACGTGTGAAAATGTTGTCGCTGCACTGCCACACTCTTCTCTCTTTCTCTCCGACTAGGTCAAACCCTTTTCTCGATTCCGTATACCCCCTTCTACAGCTAACATGTCCGAACTCACTTTTGATACGCTTATGGACGATGGGAACTACCTCGGCTCTGAGCGTGCGAGGATGGAAAACCGAGTTATACTGGAGGAACTGGAAAGAAAGAAAAAGGCACGAAGCATGGCTGTACCGACGGACGATAATCGTGTCAAGATAAGGTTGAGGGAAATCGGAGAGCCAATCACCCTTTTCGGTGAACGTGTGCGTACGTGCCGTTTTGCTTGATGAATGGATAGTGACACGGTGGTGTTGTTGGTAGGCTGCCGACCGTAGAGACCGTCTCATATACGTGCTGTCGCAAATAAATGCTGCAAGAGGGGATGATGCTATGCATCTAGATGAAGATGAAAGTTCAGAAAGTGAGGCTGAGGTTCGTCGCACTTTTCATGTAGAGGCATTATCAGTAACGTACTCTCCAAGGAGGAGGAATTCTATTCTCCTGGGTCCTTGGAGCTGCTTGAGGCTCGAAGACGAATAGCCGAATACTCACTTCCCAGGTCAACAGTCTCGCTACCGATAGGTTGAATTCATTCAAGGTGCTTACTTGTGCTTGTTTCATTTTCTCTGGCAGAGCTCAAAAGCGCGTCGCCCAACAGCGGATAGACAGCAAAATGGATCTTGGTAAAATCGTCGATATCAGGAAGAAGGTTTTTGCCGAAGTTAAAGTGTGTGCTTGGCTTTTGGCAAACGCCGCCGGCTTGACGATTCATTTGTAGAAATATGCGAACCTTGGATCCCAGATTGGTGACGAGCGGCCCATTTCTCAGGTTCGCTTTGCACCTAACAACGAGATTCTGGCTACTTCGAGCTGGTCCGGGACGGTGAAATTGTGGAACGTACCTGCTTGTACACCAATACGATCCTTACGAGGCACGTCACGCTCCAACAGTGTTAATTGTGTCCGTTTATGACTCGATGTAGGTCATAGTGACCGTGTAGGTGGTATTGCCTGGCACCCCGAGGCTACAAGATCCTTAAGCGCTGACGCGGCAAATCTCGTCAGTGGAGCAGGGGATGGGAACGTCAACTTGTGGTCGTTGAACAGGTACAGTGTTTACTTTGTATTATGACGCTGTTATCCAACTAATGCATTCTTTAAGCGATGCTCCCGTATCAGTAATGAAAGGTCATCAAGGACGAGTCTGTCGAGTTGCGTTTCATCCTTCGGGAGATTATGTGGCTAGTGCTAGTTTCGATACAACCTGGCGTTTATGGGATGTTGCCACTGCGAAGGAACTTCTATTGCAGGAGGGACATTCAAAAGAAGTCTACTCTGTCGAATTTCAGAATGACGGTGCTCTAGTAGCTTCTGGGTTCGTTTTTCTATCACCATCAGGTGCCAGGCTAACAACATAGTTGACAGTGGCTTGGACGCCATTGGAAGGGTCTGGGACTTACGAACGGGAAGAACTGCCATGGTTCTAGATGGGCACGTCCAGGCGATCTATGCGATAGGGTTTTCTCCTAATGGGTTCGGATGCGTCGTCTGCCCTGTCCCCTGGCTGAACGGTTATTTTATTCTAGGTATCAAATTGCCACTGGTGCCGGTGACGATACAATTCGTATATGGGATCTACGTTCTTTAAAGGCTCTATATACTATTCCTGCACATCTGTCCAATGTTTCGGATGTGCGGTTTTTCCATGCCGATAACCTCTTTTTCAAACCTCCAGAAGGAGAGTCGGAGGCTCAAACTGCGAAGGAAGAATGGGATTACCGTTCTGGATTGTTCTTTGCATCTTCGGGCTACGACGGCCTTGTAAAAATTTGGAGTGCTGACGATTGGCAGCTGCTTCGGACCCTATCGACGGATGCAGGGAAGGTTATGTCGGTAGACATATCGAGTGATGGGGACCTGATTGCGAGTGGTACGTACAATAGGAATTTCCAGCTCTTTGCTCCGGAGGAAGTTGCAGCGTTGTAGTAGTATTGTGGTATGTATCGAGTATAAATATAGGTCTTGTCATATCTTTTACCTGTGGCGGGCGTCAACACCACGATGTATAGCTAAAGTCTGCCCCAGCAGCTTCGGCTGACTCCAGTGGTTATGGGTCGTGGAACCAACAAGGGCAGTCTGGAGTTGCCCTCTGGGTTTTTGATGTGGAGACCTCTGAACCACGTCAGGAACAAATTCAATCATTCTAACTCCCTCGTGTAAATGATTTGACGCGCAATTCGCTCCAAATTCTAGGCTGGCTAATATAGTAGCAAGTAAATAATGATATTCTAAAACTTGAACTCGTAATGATATCGTCTAATGTCATCTAGAAGCGTCCTCCGACTGCACCTCCCCTTATGGGAGTCAGGTATCTAGGCATAGCGTGCTGGAGGCGCTCTCTACGCTAGTCGATCTCTGCAGTGTAAATCCAACGGCGTAAGCTGACCGAATTGTTGTCTAGGGTGTTCCGATGTCCTCTATGGGCCTTGAGCGTACTTGGATCTTTCTCTTAATATGTGGCCCCATTTCCACAGTGCCTGTGATGTTAGGATAAGTATCTACTACTTGATATAGTGACGCGATACACACCAAAAAGGCGGGCATCATTAAAAATGAGATACCTGCCAGCAGCGCAGACCCGGGACCCAAACCAAGGTTGACAAAGAATGCACGTCCGAAGAGAGGAAAGACGCTGGCGATCGTTGAACGGAAGAGGTCATTTCCAGCGAGGACCGAGGCTGCATACGCAGGGTAGGACGATGTAACGTACGTGAGTATGCTTTGGAAGGAAAGGTAGATGCCAGGGAGATAAAGTGAGGCACCGATAATGGGAACGATCCAATGAATGCTTTCTTTGGATGTGAATCCAAAGATAAGGACACTTGTCGGGATGAATATGCTTGCCATGAGGCCGATCTCAAGCCGAATTTCGGGTGCAACTTCTTTTCCCTCGGCAAAGGCTCTGGCATATCGAGGGGCGATGTGGTACATTTGATAGAGAACGTAGACCAGGTACTAGTGGAATACGTGAGCATCAGTTTTGATAAGCGAACTGAAAAGCTACTGACTGTAATCGCGCCGGATACGACGAAAGCAAGGAATGGCAAGCCACTGGTGCCCAAGTTGAAGTGGTATATATCGGTGAAAACGAGCGGGAACGCTTCAAACCAGAGGTAGAATATAGCGTCTAAGATAACGGAGGTCAGAGATGTACCCGCAGTGAAACCAACTTCTTACTTACAAACAAATCCAATGTAAACGTTGGCGAACATCAAAACCGGTTCCTTGGCAAGAATAAATGGTCTGATAAGTGCCTCTTTCATGATTTCCGGGAAGGACTCTCCCTCGGAAGCCTTCTCGCTTTGAGACCTGAGCTGCTGGTTACCCGTGAGCTTCCTCAGTCGCTGCGCTCTCCTCAGCAAGATTGTCGGCTCATACGTCTCGGGAAGAAGCAGCAGCAGAAAGATGAGGGAGAATCCAGCGATCCAGATAAGCTCATATTGAGGCCATCGCCAGCCATTGGCCTGAGCTGCAAACCCGCCGATCACAGGTCCAGTGATAGGTCCAGCAACCGCCCCGAGCGCCCATATACCGAGCACATATGCAAACTGGTGCATAGGATAGATATCTCCCATGGATGCTCCTCCGGTGGCGAGCGCAGGACTACCGACGAAGCCTGTAAGAAACCGGAATGCGAGGATAGTGCTGATGTTCTTGGAGGTGGCAACAGGTATCTGGAAGATGACGAAAAGGAGAAGAGTGCTCATGTACACAGGGTTGCGGCCTAAGCTAGGGAGTTCTTGAAGAGGAGACAGGAACATAGGTCCAATGCCGTAGGCTACAGAAGTCGCATTAGTTTGATGGAAAGATGCGAGTGACAATATGAAACCTACCAAGTACATAAAGTGTTAGTCCAAGTGTGGCCTTAGTGAGAGAAACGTTGAAAGCTGTCATTATTCCCGGAATGGAGGGGGTATATATGGCGGAGCCAATATACACGCTAAACGTAAGCAAACTGATACTGAATGCAACAAAAGCACGCTTTTTCGGTGACCAGTTTCTGGAAAGCGGAACGAGGGTAAGTAACGGACTTTTCGACGCAGAAATGAAATAACCCACCTTGGATTTTCTGGATCGTCGTCCCCGTACCACCCCACAATGTATGGATCTGACTGGAGAGCTTCATCGATCTGCTTTTCCGCTAGCTCCTCAGCGCCATCTATAGTTATGGTATCTTCTCTCGTCAGGCGAGTGCCAGGCGTCGAAATTCTTTTGCCAGATTTATCGGCGTCGCCACAGATTGTTGTCGCGTCTGACTCTGGGGCGGTAGAGGTCGTTTTTCTGTCACAGGGAAGTAGGAATTGAGGAGGGACTATGAAATCTGGTCGCTGGTCTGCGTAAGGGAAGAGACGCCCGTCGGAAATGTAATTAATGGCCTGGCCGATAGTAGAGTCGCGGAAGATATCTTGGACCATCGTTACAGTATTCTACGTGGAGAGAGGAGGGTTGAAAGAGCGTTGCAACCCTGACACTTCACCTTCGAGCTCTTTATATGTAGACTTCGGTGTCCACCGACTATGACTCGAAAGATTATTCATCGACCTGGTTTGTGAGCAATATTCAGTCGGAAACCGTTTATCCCCCTTCGAATTCGTCATCCGCGATCAGTTTTTCCCGACTAGGCGCGATAATAAGGTAATAAGTCTGAAAAAGGAACCTCCTATTAGAAAAAATTGCAAATACTCGCCTTGCCGAGATGATGACGACACCACACAAAGAGGTTTCAGATTTATGAGATGCTGCTACGTTCTCTAAAAGTTTATGAGTCCAACGTTGGTCTAACAAGGACAATACTTAGGCATGCAAAATAAATTGTGATAATGTTCAAGGGAATCGAGTCGAACTCTATGAAATTTTAGGAGTAGTACGAGCGCGCATTTGTTGGTAATTTGAAGACTGACATTTACCGCCCGAGTCGGGAAATGACCAAGGAGGAATAAGGCGGGAGCAAATGTAGTAAAATGACCATCACGTGTCGTATGGCGCAACGCGATATGCTGCAAACGGCGGAATCAAGGAACAGAGCCAAGAAATGCAATGACACACGAGGGAAGTTGGCAGATGATTGTCACGTCGAGTCTTGAAAAGGCGGGTTCAGAGCTGTATACCAGGAGGACAAGTTGCTCAACGTTGTCAAGCTGCAGGGTTACTACTCCTCTCTTCAGCTACCTCCAGAAATTCTGTGCGTAAGACATGTAACAGGAAGTCCGCAGCTTTCTCAAAGGATGGATGGAACGTTGAACGTTGATTCTTTGGGTATCTGATTAATACATGTCGGATGAGAAAGCAATGATTGCTTTATGTCTGAAACCCTTCGTAGTTTAATCAGCAGCCGCAGCTATCGGGATATGCATAGAAACTTACTTTTACTCGCCAAAGTGCCACGTACCAAGAACGACAACATAGCTAACATACATAATAGCATAGGCGGATCTTCGTATCAGAATCCCTAGGCGCGAACGTATAAGCAAGATAAGTTTCGGTAGCATAATAAGATTCTCCTGTGGCTTACTTCAGAATTAGTCATCCCACAAGAACAATTTAGCAGTGGCTAGGTTCCGCCACCGCTCTTGGCACTCTTTGCTAAAGCTGCATGTCCCATACTCCTGCATGGTGATGATAGGGGCACTCGCCACGAAAGAAACGTACTCTCCCGGACTCAAATCGGCAGGTCGTGCCATAATTTTGGGTCCATAAAGCTTTGCGTGACTACTTGGCATATTGATGACATTGATATAACCGGAAAGTGTCTCCTTGGCTTCTGGGGAAAGCGCGCCAACCAAATCGTTGAGGAACATCCGAGCCATAAGGACCAAGGGAAGCCGGTATTTCTTGGTTCTCGGGTCTGGGATCTCACGCTTATAATGCGGGAAATGTGGAGACGGCACAACTTCTGCTCAGTGTCTGAATAACAGGATCATCGACACGGACAGAGAAATACGCACCTAGAAATGGAGCTGCCTCTGGAAGAGAGCTTCCTTTCCATTGACGAGTCTTGACAGCATTGCCTTGGGCTTCGAAAGCCTTCATCCAATCCGCAAGAATTTTGCCCATTCGTTGAATTTCGTCCTCAGACTCTTGATCGCGAGGAAAGGTAGCAGGAGTCGAATCGTCATAAAGAGGCGAGCAGTTATATCTGTGCATTTTCCAATCTTTCTTCTGGCATCTATCGCTCTACGACAAAATCAGCCATGAAGGGAAAACGACATAGAGGAAACCGTACGCAATAAAACTGATTTTTACATCGTGAACAGCGCCTCATAGTGACATCCTCCTCATCATATTCATCTCCCCAACATTGCTCGCAGTCACTTTCAGCCTTGGGCAGCTTCTCCTTGCGGTCTCCGGCCTTAGTCTTGGATTCGCTCTCACTCGACTGGTCAGGAGCCATGGCGATCTGCTCGATCTCAGTAATCACTGACTTGGAAAAAAGTCTTGCAGATAGATAGATGATGAGAAAGGTTGCGAGTACGATGCCCAGCGAGGAAGACCAACTTAGGTTCATGGGGAGATGTGTACGTACACGGTTATATAGTCTGGCGGCAAAGCCGGTCCGATGGACCATTGGATGTGGATTTGGGTCCGTGGGCCCAGTAATTCTCGAGCTTCTGCTCGAGTTGGCAGCCGGCCGTTGTAAAAGAAAACTCTACCAAAAAACTCAAAAGACGAACATCCAATGATCAATGCCAGTAGTCATCTCTAGCATCCACACTCAGTCCATTCAACCTCAGATTTCCTTTCGTCCAGTGCTCGTTTCCAGATATAAAATCTGCCCTCACAACCTTACCTCTCGAAACAACCCTGCCATCCCTCTCCACCTTCACATACACGCCCTCCACCCTTCCATCCCAAAAGCGCGAGCGACCCGGAACAAGCTTCTTCAAGTCCCCTTCTGAAGGCATCTTTCCTTCGTAGATTAGAGGAACCACCTGGATAGATGTCGTACACAGAAGTGCATTCAGACTTTGACGATCAACAAATAGCTCCAGGTATCGATCATATAGATCAAAGGCGAGGAACCTGTCAGGAAGGTTGGTATAAGGAATGGAATGGGTCGCATACATCCATTCCCCATACAGGACGTATCGTTCAGGGAAATGCTCGTCTCTTCCAAGCACGCGAATCAATGCCTCCCGGTGCAGGTCAACCCAATGTCCCAGCTTTCTGAATTGCTCGTGGGTCGATGAATCAACATAATGAGACCTGTTCTGTACGACGATCCGCTCTCGGTCGCTAGAGAGCGAAAATCCCATATTGGCGCCATCAACCTTTTCAGTGATAACAACATGTCCAGGAATGGCGCTGGTGTCTGTGATGAGATCATCGGGTGTCGCAGCTCCAAGGTCTATGAGATGAGGTGTACGAGGGAACTTGAAAATACCTATCGACGGAGAGAGTCGTGCAACTAGTTCCTGACATGCGTTGAAGGACCTGATAATCACAACAGCCTTGAAACCCTCGCGTACGCTGGGCCGTTCAAACTGTTTATTCATTTGATGGACAGCAATTTGGACGCGATGTCCAGGCGGAAGTGTAGGATGTCCCGTGCGTCGCTGAGCTCTGGACACACACAGCTCACGATCATAATCAAACCACACACAGATAGGCGCCTTCACCCAGTTTGATGCCGAACTGAGCCAGGACCTGCGCTCAGCAGATGATGTATTACACCGGTCCAAGAGCGTACGTCTGGTATATGGTTTCCGGCCAATAAGGGCCTCGCATGAAGCACGGCTACCCGAGTCATCCTGAGATATACGCGTCCACACTTTGGGATCACGCTTCACCAGCGCCTGCGCGAACCACGACTTTCCAGCTCCCGGGAGACCGACGAGCACGAACAGGTCTGCATCACAATCAAGCACACCTTCTACTTCTAATGGAGATGGTGGCGGCTCAGACGGAAGATCAGGGAGCACGGCCTGGCGCTTCCAGATTGTACTGCACCATTTTGAAACAAACGCCTCTTGCTGTGATGTTTCGATGCTTCCGGGACGTAGTGAGCGCAGAGTAGCGATGGCGTCATGGGCTGTGATCTCGGGATGATCTTGGTTGGGATGCGGTTTGCCGAAGCCATATGCTACAAGGTAACATGCTGCGACCGTACCCGCGCGTCCTTTACCGCCGCCACAGTGAACAAGTAGCAGAACCTTCTCGGGGTCATCGAAAAGTCTCATAATGATATCCATTTGCTCAATGGAAGGCGGGCAGTAATTGGAAACGGGGAGGAAGGTGTTAGAGATGGCAGTTCCGGCAAACCATGACTGAGGAAGGGGTTCCTCTTCGGTAAGTGTCAGGACGTGCTTGATACCAATAGAGGCCAGTAAGGTGATGTCCTGTTCGGTGCGCGGGGTAGACATGATTGCGAAATAGAAAGGAATGAGCCAACGGAAGAACCGAGGGAGCCTTTGGCCGCTGGATACATACATGGGCTGGCGCGAGGCGACAGGCAGGGTCGGTGTGATGTTTGCCTCGCTCAAGAGTTCACGCAGTTCACCAGACCACGGTCTCAGCAGCAAAGCCGTTATTTCAGCTGGTAACTGTTCCCTCTCCGAATCCATAAACAAGCATCCCCACTCTGTGTAGTGTGAGCACTCGATTGACTTTTTGACACAATAGTCTTTCACATTCTGGCTCGTTGCTAGAGGAAATGCGCGGCAATATGAAAGCATGGCCAATTTATGCAGACTGAGGGATAAGGAGACGTCTCCCAGTCGAAGGAATCCGCGATGGGAATCTGGCATGGTATGGATTAGCTGTATACAATACTGCCGTTCCGTTTGATGGTCCGCAGTGATATGGAGCGTATATGTGAGATGGTCCAGAAAGTCGGAAGAGGGAGATTGAGGTGGCTGTCCATGCAGGAGAGAATGGATGCTCTTGTCCATTTCATGATTATCAGTTCGTGTAAGTGTAATGTGAAAATCCTTGGGAGGCAGGCCAAGGCGCTTTCGAAGCTGCTGTCCAGCGGCCCATATTATGACAACAAAATAGACACCTTTGTTGCCACCAATGCCTGCAGCGAAGTCAAATTTTTAAAATGTTCTAGGGTATCCTAGACTTGCCTGCTGAATAAATGCGAGACGCGTCTGCCTGAATATTCTCTTTTGAATGTTCCGACCGCTCATCTTGACGCCTCAGCTCCTCCTTTGTCAATACGGTGATATGAAACGAAGGTCCGCCGTCGAAGGTGGTGGATGCTGGCGTCGATGTACAATATGCAATTGCTGAATGAGCAAGCTCATCGACCACAGGCCCGGTGAGCGCCAAGCATCCACGAAAACGATGCAAAACAGTAGCCATGCCGCAGCGGTAGAAGTGTCGATAGTTTCCAGGGATGTAATGCAGACATCGCAGAATATATGATGAGTGTTGTAGGCAGGTCGGTGCCGCGGTCACTGGATTCGAGTCGGCGCACAGCCCCAAAACGGCCCGCCTTCCGACGATGACTCGAAAAAATTCATCAGTGTATCCCACCTAACCGGCAACGAGATTGAGCTATTTCAAAGTTTCAATCATTGAACAAAACTTAGTGATCATCAGTTTGGTACCATGAATAATCAACAGAGTTATGTGCTGGATTCGAACTAATATTAGATTCATAATATCGCGGTTTGCTCCGTAACAAGGTATTCAACAAATCATAGACTAGAACGTTATATACAACGATTAAGTAGGCACGTAAGTGATGTTATACACAACTTCCACAGTATAAAAATCGACAGTCGAGGGTATGCCGCACGATATACTTTATAGATACAAGTCAGCTACAAATTCCTTAAAGAGTTCGTTCATGGCTTTTCGTCTCAAGCCATCAGTTTGGGAATGACCTTGATCATCTGGTCAATGTTAATAAACTGCACCCACGTATCCAACGCCTTTCTCTCGTCCTTCCATAGAAATGTCGACTCTTTCGTCCCGCGGAAGAACGCGCAGACACATTGGTACTGCTCCTCTACCAGGCGATCACCCCGCGCCACACCAAGTGCCGCGCTCCATATACGGAACTCCCATCCCTGTAGTGGATGTCCGTCGCCCCAGGCTTTGCTCTCCGGAACGTTGAATTCGAGCCTAGAATAATCAAAGCCAATAGGTTGTCCGATAGCATGTATATACGCTTCCTTGAGCGCCAAGATAATGGTTAGGCGCCGTAAGGCAGTCTCATCTCCTTCGTCAAGTGGAATCAGGGCCATCTCATTCGGCGTCAGCTATGAGAGTGTGAGATCGAGGAAAAGAATGGGAGGAGGGTGAATGCTAGCCTTGTGCGACAAAGACTCCAAGTACACGGCGACAGAGATACCTCTAGGCTCTACAGTTAGTTGCTTGATGCCAAGGCCGATATTGACTACTCGTTTCTGTGGTCCCTGAGTCATTGCGATTCCGCACAAAGAAGGCCCGCATTCAATGTGGTATCCGATCATAGAGTATAAGAATTTCTCTGGAGGCATGTCATCTGGGAGCTGAACGATCCTGTCAATGTGTGACGAGGACTAGAGGACGACCTGTAACGGACCTGTTCTATCCAATGCTTCCCGTTCTGTGTGACCTGGTCTCGCCACTTGGATCGTGGTATTCGCCTATGTCTCATCATGAGTACAGGTAATAGCTGTGTAATGAGGTGCCCTGGATAAAAGAATGCTCGGGATAACGCTCATCTTGGGGGGTAGGATACTTACGGAAAGAGTCCGCATCTTCTGGATTGTAGGGTCCCAATTCAACGTGATCAGTATAATCCTTTAAGAAAGTATAGCAAGACTCGTATTCCTGTTGAAACGATCGTATCAGCGATCTGGACCGACAAGACAGAATACCCACTTCAGCAGTATACTCGCGATTGAGCGACAACATCCAAATAAGGATGGGACAATCCTGAGCCAGCGATTGTGGTGGCGGAACCAGAGACAGATGGGAGCTCGGTACAGTGTTGTTAATGCTTGGCCCTGCTGAGCCCGACATCGTGCAAGAGATTTAGAAAAATATAAGAAAAGGCTAGTTGTTGGGTGGTAATAAGAGAGCAAGAAGGACGCGCCACTATCAAGCCTTTTGTTGAAAACCAGAGTCGGACCCCGCTTGGATCCGTCGTATGCGTGGCAAATTCTCACGTATGTCCGGTCCGACCATCCGAAGACATAATGAACAATGAGTTGACAATGAGAAACGTGCAGTCATTCGGTTGAAGAAGGAAGGCACTACACTTGGTAACATCAGAGAGGTTCAACAATTGTTGGAAATTTTCTCCCTATTGTATGGATTGTACCGTGCCGAATAACGACGTATCACTGATGGATATCTAGATGTGTGAGGCAACCACTCGTTCTATTTTTGAAATACCAAGTTGAGGTATATACATCTACATGAACTGAAGGTAGTAAATAAAGGACAAAAGGAGCGGAGGTGTAAGTATTGCCTGGGTAACCCAGGGGCTGGATCAGAAACGACATTGCTATGCAAGCACCGGATGCAACATCACCATAAGGCAAGTCAAAAACTTCGAAAGAACGAGGGTTAAATATGACGAATCACGCGTTCGATATCAAGCCATGTTGGAAAACGAGAAAAAGCAACTTGGATGCGAAGGCTGACAGTAGCTTACTTATAGAGCACCGCGACGAGCAGTTCGGAGATTTCAGGAAAACATATCAAAGCGGGAGTTCCCCTGCCATGTAATCCTATGCATAAGGGAAAATATATCACCCTTAAGGAACTGATCCTAAGAAGTGATGCCCTGACGCAGCGCTAGTCCATCGGGAATGAATAGCGTCCGCACCAGGTGAAACCATACGAGGACAAGAAAAGATAGCGATCAGATAGTGGATATGTAACATATCGCGCAAACGCCTGACATAGTTCATATCGAGATTCAAGGTATGTCTCAGGCATGCAGAAATGCATATTAAGGAGAATGAAATGACTGGGACCGGACCAATGTAGTGTAGTATGCTACCAAAAAAGCAGGTGCACTACATGGAGGTAAAAGTTAGCTACACGAGACCAGAGTAGCGCGCAAGAGAAACACAAGACGCTAAAGGGTGCAGGAGATCTTGTGTTTGGAATTCGACCTTAGACAGAGATAGATCGTGCTCAAAGGTCCTTTGGATGGGGCCGGAGAACAAAGAACGAACAACATGTTGTCTCGTAGTGAGCGTCTTGAATTGAGACACGGCTACTAATCAAAATGAATGCCGATATGACCACGTGGAGCAAAATGGCGGTCTACCTGCCTAATTTGGGTGTGACCCTGTGTCCGGAGAAAGAGCGAAGAGGAGCTAACTTGACCAAACGACTAAAATTACAATCAAAACGGACAAGCTTTGTCACAAATGGCCGCCAGCAAGTCGCCTTTCGTTCCTTCTCTAGCGGGAGGCAATATTTTTGCGCGGAATTCGGACCAAGTGACCGTACCATTTTGACTGTAATTCCTCCCAAAAAATCGTACCATCCATTTTTCGCATTTCCATATATAAGCCCCGCATTCATTCTTGCCTTTCTCCATTCCATCTTTTCCCTCTCATACCTCCATCTCTCTACCTACCGCCATCATGTCTGCCTTCGATGCTACCCTCGGCCGCCCCAAGGATGTCGGTGTCCTCGCAATGGAGACCTACTTCCCTCGTCGCGTACGTGCTGCATCTCTCCTGTGCTCGTCGTGCATGCTAACACGCGCTTGTAGTGCATCTCTGAAGCCGACCTCGAAGAGTTCGATGGAGTCTCGAAGGGAAAATATACCATCGGTCTAGGCCAGGAATACATGTCGTGGCCAGATGACCGTGAGGATATAAACTCGTTCGCCCTCAATGGTGTGTATGTTTTTTTTCCCAGTTTGGCTCTTCTTACGACGCGCAACAGCTGTCTCTGGCCTCCTCGAAAAGTTCAACATTGACCCCAAGTCCATCGGACGTATTGATGTTGGCACAGAAACCATCATCGACAAGTCCAAGTCTGTTAAGACTCACCTCATGGACCTCTTCGCTGAGTCGGGCAACTTTGACATCGAGGGTATCGACTCCAAGAACGCCTGTTACGGTTCTACCGCTGCCCTTTACAATGCCGTCAACTGGATCGAATCCAGCTCTTGGGACGGTCGTAATGCCATCGTTGTAGCCGGGGATATCGCCATTTACGCTGAAGGCGCTGCCCGTCCTGCCGGTGGAGCGGGCGCCGTTGCTCTTCTGATTGGTCCCAATGCTCCCGTCGTGTTTGAACGTGAGTACATGTGTTTTGGCCTCGTGATAATAACTTCTAACTTGTGCTTCTAGCCATCCATGGAAGCTACATGGCAAACACGTACGACTTTTACAAACCCAACTTGTCTTCGGAATATCCCGAGGTCGATGGCCCTGTTTCTGTCGTCACCTATATTGCTGCTCTCGACGCAGCCTACTCCGCGTTCAGAGAAAAGACCTGACAGGATTTCGAAACCCTCTTCTGACGTCAAATACTCTTTCTCCAGTGATGACGTCGACTATCACCTGTTCCATAGCCCTTACGGCAAGCAGGCCGTTAAGGGTCACTGCTCGCATGCTCTTCAACGACTTCCTTTCAAAGCCCTCCCACCCCAAATATGCCAACATCCCCAACCCTGAAGGCTTCCTTGCTGCCTCCCATGCCGCCTCGCTGACCGACAAGAACGTCGAAAAAGACTTTCATTGCTGCCGGCAAACAGGAATTCAAGGACAAGGTTGATCCCTGGAATGGCGTGCTCGAAACGGCTGGGCAACATGTACACTGGTTCCCTGTACGGCTGTCTTGCCTCTCTCATCTCCTACTGTGGAGCCTGCCACACTCCTCGGCAAACGGGCTAGCTTATTTGCCTTCGGCTCCGGTTGCGCAGCCAGTTTCTGGACATTGCGCATCAAGGGCGACACTAGCGAAATTCGGGAAAAGATGGATCTTCTCAACCGCTTGGCATCGATGAAGGTCGTGCCACCTCAAGAATTTGTGGACGCATTAAACGTACGATCTGATTTCCATCTGTCCTTTGCTTCGATTCTGATTGTTTTATTCCTATTAGCTTCCGCGAGAAGAACCACAACAGTGTTTCGTATACACCGGAGGGCTCGGTCGATAACATCTGGCCGGGTGCTTACTACCTTGACAGCGTGGACTCCAAGTACAGGAGGAAGTATCTCCGGGCGCCATTGGCTTAAGCTCTCGGTGTAGTTTTATTCATCTATCACGCCGGGCGGGAAGGTGTTAACATAGAATATTTACGGATCTCATTAGACGTCTATATCGTAGCCGCAATTGTAAGATATCTTAATGTGGAAGGGGCAAAAATACCAAATAGTTTTGCTTGCTTTGCAGCTCTTCCGTAAACAACCATGTCTCTGCGCTATTCTACCGGCAACGAGAAGGGAAAGAAAATCCCGCGACTGGCATCGTCGTATCCATTCATACAGCAGGTAATATGTCACTTACGATTTCATCTTCTATCGCTAAGAACCTTGGCAGTTGGACGTGATTTTTCCATCTGATGATGAACTCGAAAACGCGTTGCTTCCTCTTGAAACTCACTACGCGAAAGGAAAAACGACGCTCTCGGATGTAATTGCGTCTGCAAAGGAACTGGGACCGGAAAAGTGCGTGTATACTTATCCTTTTCCATCGTTGCTCATCCGTCAACACCCACCAGCAACCTCACAGTCCTAAGCACCGACTTTGACGATGGCGACGTATGGTATATCGACCCTCGTGGAATCCTCACTCTCTGTGTAGCAAAAGACACGTACGAGACCCTCGGACTCGTTGGGAAGAAAGTCGTGTTGGGATACGGCAGGAAACATCCTCACGAGGAGCGGCATGGTACGTGAACCACTCGCCTCGAACGCGTAAAGATTGAGTCTATCCAGTCATAAATATTCCTCTCCAGGCCAACACGGAATCTGAGGGCAATAAAAAGCGCAGGAGCAGCGCGTTGAAGGCATGGGATGGGAGAAGGGAGCCGTGGAGCATCCTGTGTACCTCGAAAGGTGAGTATTTTCCGTTTTCTCTCCCCCATTTCGGCTTATTGTTGGTAGACCTGGCCAAGCTGGCACGGCTGGGTTCTGTGCGTCAAGTAAAATGCCAAAAGACGAGCATGAACGATGTGCGAATACCTGTTGTTGACTTACCGCCTCGGCCGAATGGGAGCCAGGACGACATCGATGACTGGAATGAACACCTTCATGGCCTGTTTGAGTGGGTTGGTATGGCAGGCCTAGGTGCCCAAAGGTTTGTTTCCCGTATAAGCTGTAAACATTGTCTAACGCGTCTTCCTTCAAAGATTACAAGCTAATGACCGCGTTGACCCCCACGTATCACTCTACGAGTCACCCGGCCCATCCAATGTCGGCAACATCACGCACCTTCGCTGGCGGGGCTTCCTCGGTCCCGACTTTGTCCAGTCTATCATCGACACCGTCACGTTCGTATCTTCTTAATTGTAATAATAGACGATAATTAACCCTGTCTGCCCAGGAAAATCTCTTCGCCTCAATTTGTATCCATAACATCGCACAATTACCCGTATACGCCGGTACCGCACCTTCCCCGGTCTGCTTTCACTTCGGAAGCTGGATTCGTCACTCCGGTCGTGGATCCGACGAGGCGGTCGGGGGATACTTGGTCTATGATCTTTATTCCGGATCCAAAGGCGGGATCGTTAGCGTCGGTCGTTGCTGAAACAGCGAACTGATCGGTACGGGTTTGTTAGAAGGAGGTTTATATCATATCATCTCCATTGTTTTAGGACTGGAATGATACGCAGTGCAGAATTTATGAAGTGGTGCCGTACTTCTCATGCATAGCTGATGCGACCTTGTATCTTAGGACTCACGATGATCAGGCCTTCCTCAGCACCAATTATGATTTGACATCGAGATCGAAGGGCTACTCGCGTTGCTCGGCGTGTTCATCAGTCCTCAAACTCTCAATTATTAGGCCTGTAACTGGTTCAGCCCGCTCTGTCTCCGCAGTTTGCACTATAACTGTTGTGCCTATCTGCTATGAAACTCGGTATTGCCCCCGCATAAATGATTCCCCCTATCTGCATCAAAGGCGACGCCTAAAGAAGGCGAATCCCTCCAGATGGACTCCGATGGCCATCATCCCAGATACCGGCCGCCCAACCTTCCGAGCGTCTGAATTCTCAAGCACGGGTTCATCGGGATTCTTTTGACGACCAAAGTGAACGAGGTGATATCTGTTTCGCAAAGATCAGATTGAGTGATACTGCGCCCCGAATGGTAAGTACGTCGTGAACCATGGACTGATGAAGCATGATCAGTGTTAAGGATACTCTGCACGAATCGCGTTGGCTAAGGACTTTCCATTTGTATGTCGTGGTTGCGAATACGCCTGGTTGCGCGAGCAGTATTGTAACAAGAGGGTAGTTGACGCCGGACCGACCTGAGTCAGACGGTCGATAGAAGACCCGCGAGCAAATGAAACTGCATCAGGATATTTGGTTTCGGAGAAAAAACAATCGAGAAATGGAGCACAATTGAGAAAGACAAAGATGGACAGGTTACAATTGTCTAGCCTGGCAAGTCGCTTTATAGTTATTCGCGGAACTAGTACGTCCTGCATATACAATTGTCACTGAATGCACTCAGGCACTTGGAACGGGACACACAAAGTTGGACGACGCTGTACTTATAGAAGTCTGTTCCCGTGTTGACCTTGTGAATGCCCGTTACTGACAACCGCAGCCATGGCCTTCAAGTATGAGGTCGACATTTATACAAGCTTTTGGAGTGAGCATGTTTCTGCTCCTTCAGGGTAAGTGACATTTGTTTCGTCGTTTACACTAGATATGCTGTGCAGAGCTGCGGGAAGTTTTTCAGAGTTGAAGGGAGTCTCTCGTTCTTGTTATACCGAAACCACCTCTTTTTGCTTCATGCTTGAAATTGATACGCAACTATCCTTACGTCCTCAGGCCTCAGGCCTCATGTCTAGAGACATTCAGTAAAACAATAGTGAAGACGCACGCTGAATTGACGCTTCTTTGGACAGAGCAAAAAATAAGGGAAGATTAACTTCATAGACAAAAAGACGCGTCATGGTTGCCATAGCACGCAACGTCGACAAGCAGGTAGAATAGACACTTTACAACATACGACATATTGGTCACAAGAAGCATTCAGGCTCGCTGGAACGTCATCGGTATCGCAGACAAACGTACATTGTTGTTGACGGTGACATTCTCGACTAGACGAATCAGGGAAAAGTCAAGCTTGACGTCCGTTCACTTAGCGGCTCCTCTGTTTTTTTTTTTCGGATATCGCCAGCGGCAATTGCTGGTCTCCGCCTCGCCTCGACCTTCGCATTGTTAGACTCGTAGCCGTCTCTCTGGACACTTGACGTTGCAAGTGTGTCGACGCCGTGGTTTACTGTGTGAATATTGAGCAGAGGAAGCGGTACGGGGAAAAGAAGGATTTGAAACTCCGACATTGCCTCTGTCACGAACTCGCACGAAGCGGCGGACTCTGGCATCTTCAAGGGCACCCCGCAGCTGCAGCCCATCTGACACCAATTCTCACTGTGACTCGTGCCTATCACTGGTGCCTGCGCTTCGGTGTTTCTAATTAAATGCCCATATTGCTTTAGCCATTTCCCTGGGCCCTTTTGAGATATATTTCGCTCTATCGATGCCACCGTACTGTCATTTGTCGAGAGGAGGAACACTGAGGGGAACCAGAATTGGCGCGTCAAATACCCTCGCAACAACCGTAGATCTAGGTAACTGCGCCTGAAATCATTGATTTATATTCCAGTTACGTGATCGAGATTCGAGAGCTTTCCAAGAGGTTGCCATCCGACCCACACGGCAGAGGAAATATGGGGCCTCCAGCTCAGATTTCTCTACATTTGTATCGGAAATATCTGTGTACGAGTATATTGGTCAAACGCTGAAGCACTGACAGGGCTCACTGGGAGTGCTAACGGTCGGTCACTTATCTGTCGAATTTTTATCTCATCAGGGACGCGCAGCAGAATTTTAAATTCCGGCCAAGAAACATCATCATCCTGGCTGCGCGTGCTGCAATTGGAACAAGTTGCACGATGGGAAGTTACTTCGTCATGCGCTCTTTACCATCAACCATCCACTCGTTTACTCACTAAGTCATGTCTACACGAAGGGCTCGTACGATTGAATCTCAGGCTTCGTCGGCGAGTCTACTCCCTCGAGGGTCATTTCGCAATGACCGCAGAGTTTCAGAATTCGTACAGTATCAAATTGTTGTTCCTGCTGTGCTCTGCCCTCTGACGCACGGTCTTTCCGTAGGGGGAGACACCATATACCTTGACCAACTCAACAATGATGTCTTTATCCGAAAAAGTAAGTTCCTTTTGGCGTACCATTCCGCAAGACCTATCCAAAGAATCTAACAGTTTTCTCTTGCTGCCGATCCTATGACATGGGGTGCAAACTTATCTCTGAACTATCGGGAACCAGATGATGCTCTCCACAACCCCACCGTGCGTGATGGCAAGGTTGTGGACGACGATGTTCTATCTTTCTCAAAGAGAGGCGTGGCCAACGTTGGATGCCTTATGATCCTTTGCACTTGCCTGCTCGCGTTATTGTCGGTGTCTCTCTCTGTTGCTGTGGCTACTTTGATTGAAATCTGACCAGTGTCGCATACCCTATTCTAACATACGTACAAGATCAAACTTCTTCTTTGTCGTCGTCTTCGAACTTGGGAGTCAATGCATCGGGGCAGGTGAGTTGGGGCTCTGACGTTCTCGTTGCCACCTTACCAATATTCCAATCATTTAGGTTCCCGAAATGGGAAACTTTGGCCTCATAGACTTAGATACCCCAGAAGATGCATATACCTTCACATCTTGGAGAGATGGCTCGGAGTGGCAGCTCATATTCTCGGATGAGTTTGAAACCGATGGGCGGACTTTTTATCCAGGTGATGATCCTTATTGGGAAGCTGTGGACCTCCATTACTGGGTGAGATTGATCGTTCAGACTCTTGAGACGGCAATTGAATTCTCGCAGGGTACCAATAACATGGAATGGTATGACCCAGCAGCTATAACTACGGCGAATGGATCTATGCACATCACACTGTCGGAAAAGGCGACCCACGGACTTGACTATCAAGGAGGTCAGATTTTGCGGCTGAAGCACCGTTATAGAATATTGACCATTTGTTTATAGGGATGGTGGCGACATGGTAATGTTGTCCTTTCCTCTGGGCTTCGCTTGCTCATGTGTAGTATAGGAACAAATTCTGCTTTACAGGCGGATATTTATCCGCTTCCGTTCGACTGCCAGGAATTAGTAACGTTGTAGGACTATGGCCCGCTGTATGGGCCATGGGCAACCTGGGACGCGCTGGCTATGGTGCAACCCTCGACGGAATGGTACGCTATCTTGCATCAGGTTAGCGATCCACTTCTTAATACGCATTTCAGTGGCCATACACATACGATGCTTGCGACGTCGGCACGGCCCCAAATCAAACCATTAATGGCTTACCCACAGTCGCTACAACCAGTGGCTATTCTGACTACAACTATGAACTTTCATACTTGCCTGGACAGCGACTCTCCCGGTGCACATGTGACGGCGAGAGCCATCCCGGTCCCAAACACTCCGATGGGACCTACGTCGGGCGTGCCTCCCCCGAAATCGACGTGTTTGAAGCACAGGTTAGTAATGACATCGGACAAGTATCACAATCTGGACAATGGGCGGTATGTCGTTTATTTTCTACGCGCGCCTTCCTCTTTGCTGATTTTTTGCTACAGCCATTTAATGAGGGATATGTCTGGGACAACAGTTCGGATAATCTCATCATTGCAGATAGCAGCATTTCAACACTGAACTCGTATATCGGTGGATCGACACAGCAGGCAACATCGGTTGTATCGACGTCAAATTCAAGTTGCTATCAGTTGTCCGACGGTTGCTTTGCAACCTATGGTTTCGAGGTGCGCGCTTAAATTCTGAAACTGCTTCTCTTCCCCAGCTGATGCTCTATGATTAGTATAAACCTGGTAAGTTGTGGAGCATAATGACACGTTCTTCAGGTTCATTGAAGTCATTCCCCAGGTTACGAGTCAGATAATGCCGTAAGACGATTACTCCTTCAACCATTTTCTCCATCCTGACCCTTTCGCAGTATATCACATGGATAAACAACGGCAAGGTCGCTTGGACCATCAACGCTGCCGGAGTCGGAGCTGATACTGGTACTGAAATCTCCGCGCGACCTGTCCCCCAAGAGCCGATAGTTCGTCTTAAAGCCTAAACAGAATGACCACGTTGAACTTAATGGGCTTCTTGACAGTACATTATGGCAAATCTTGGAATGTCCACCAATTTTGGAGACGTAGATTTGGATCATCTAACCTTTCCCGCGATCATGTCAATAGACTGGATTCGTGTATACCAGGTTGGTGTATTCTGCACTTTGTAGATATCAGCCGCTAAGCCTTACGTGCTTCCAGGACCCCAATAGCATAAACGTTGGTTGCGATCCGGACGATTTCCCTACTGCTGCATATATAGAAACGTACGTCCAATTCTCATTTCGTCCTACTTTTTCTAAACGCCATCTTAGATATGCTGAGGCATACAACAATCCTAACTTGACAACATGGGTCGATGATTATGGCCAAACGGTCCCCAAGAATTCTCTTGTGGATAGCTGCTAACATTTCTTAACTCGATATCCATGTGAATTATATGTTGTATCAAGGATCGACCATTTTATCACAACGATGCTACCTAGAGAGAGTAAAGTGAACTATGATTCAGTCCATTGAGGCCAACGGATGCTTCAGCAGTTCGCGTATCATTGGATACACCCTCATCTGCGTGTTCGACTGACCCGACATCCAGCTTGGACACTTTCGGGAGCTCTCGATCGAACTGAACCCTCTGACGAACATGAAAACAAGCTGAGAACTGTCTCAAAAATGAAGACAACCCCTCTTATACGCACACCACAGAGACGCAGTTGTTCAATGCCCAATTACGACACTCTGCAATTCGTCTTCCCGCATGGTCCTGCCCCCCTACCCGCTCATGCTCCTGAGAACTTCACCGCGCAACAGAATGAGGCCTATGTCGGTGCTCAAGCCATCGAATCTCTTTCCGGATGGTCTGTCATGTCGCCAGGATCTATGACACCACAGGTGGCGGGGAGACTTCTGGGCTATATGCTACTTGAGGCGCCGACAGTAGAAGGAAGAGACAACGTTACATTCGAAATTGCATCGTGCGCAGGAGATGAAGCACGACTGAAACAACTGGCTCAGCTCTATGCAAAAGTATACATCCGGACCTGTGAGTCATTTTCTCCGAACATGAATGTAGTCGTAGTGTTCACAATACATCTTTTCAGTCCAGGCAAATGGCGGGAGGACTCCCAGTGATTACATGGACGAGTCATCGCCTGATTTATCCGGTGACGAAGAAGAGGACGTCCCCCTTCCCAGTGTCATGGAAGAAACCCACTGGGAAACAACGCAAAACGTTAGTCGTCAACACCTGTCTATCGTTTCATTGTTAAGATCTATGAAAGGCCTCGAAACGTGATCGACATCGATGCATATTATCTCGTTGCTACGATCTCCAGTACATGTACGATCTCTCTCAGCTGGAACCTGAACATCCTCTGCTCAGGGTTTCAGATCCATTTGGCTCTGTTGACGAGGCCCGCATCATACCCATCGAACGAAAGGCCAACATCGCTGTTAGCGAACAGCAGGCCAAGGTATTCATCTACTTTCCTGCTATTGCTTACAACTGGAAATGATTTTAGCTTGAAAACCCGATGAGCGCACCTGCGATTCTATCGAGATTCGGAAAGACAGATATCTTTAAGGACCTCAATGTTGACGACTTGAACCATCTGAGTAACATGATGACTCTGAATCGCTCCATGGGTCCTTTGATGCGCTTCAAATGTGTCTCACGGCCGTAGAGGTATTGACCGTGTTTGTGGAGCTTCTTCATGTCATTAATCCCTCGCTTTTAGGGACGGCCCAATACTTACAAAACTGAGGCCTTTTCCCCCGGCATGCTGAATATCATACCTGAAAACCCTGTCACATTCTCCACCCCCGACGAGAAGCGTCTTCCTCTTCCCAGCCCTGCGTTTCTCGCCCTTCACCGAGCATGTGCGCGAGTTGCGCATCTCTCAGGTGCTGACATGTATGTCAGTGATTCATTGTCCGATGACGAGGAATAATAAGAAATGCCAGCTGGTCTGGTTGACAGACAGAGTGTAATAATGCAAGCAAGACGTTGCTCTGTCCTAGCTAATGACTCGTGCGTACAGGAGCAGGATGTTTGGTTGTAACAGATCCGAGCGGAATGGCGGAAAGTATCGCTGCCTTGAGAAATGACACAGTCGATATTGAGGAAAAATTTAGGGAGAAACGACATCATCAGCCAATGCCCATGTTCCTTCGGGAAGAAATTCTCGTAGAGAACTTGAGAGTTGACATAGGCATGGCGAGACGTCTTACCTGCAGGCATGAAAGAGCAGGCAAGAGCTTACTAGGACGTTTTCAGTGAGAGTCAGTAAGGGAAGGGGCACGGCCCGAACAACCGGACTGCCGCAACTAGCCGATCGTTTGTTGTCCAGATTCCACCACCCCCTTGTAAGTACTCCTGGTCCATTGCAAGCCGCTGCCTTCTTCGTAGCGATTTCTAAGTGTCGAATAAATTATCGTCTCCACGAATATTTGATTTTGGCAAGGCATGCTTGAACTTTCATACTTGCCTGGACAGCGACTCTCCGGGTGCACATGTGACGGCGAGAGCCATCCCGGTCCCAAGTAGTCCAATGGGACGTACGTTGGGCATGCCGCCCCTGAAATTGACGTGTTGGAAGCTCAGGTTAGCAATGACATCCGGCAAGTGTCACAATCCGGACAATGGGCGGTATGTCGATTAGTTTCCGTGCGTGTCTTCCTCTTTGCTGAAGTTCTGTTATAGCTATTTAATGAGGCTACCTCGAGAGAGCGTAAAGTGAACTCATGTCCATTGAGGCCGGCGGATACTTCAGCAGTTCTGCGTACCATTGGATACACCCCGCACGACATATTTTTGGCATCCGGAAGTACGGATGCGCATACACCAACATTCGGGAGCTTTCGATCGAACTGAACCCTCTGACGAGTATGAAACAAGCTGAGAACTCTCTTACACCACCTCTTATCATCGTTATCGCATACCACAGAGACGTAGGAGTTCAATTGAAATGCCCAATTATGACACTCTGCAATTCGTCTTCCCGCATGGTCCTGCCCCGCTACCCGCCCATGCTCCCGAGAACTTCACTGCGCAACAGAATGAGGCCTATGTCGGTGCTCAAGCCATTGAATCTCTTTCCGAATGGTCTGTCATGTCGTCAGGATCTATGACACCACGGGTGGCGGGGAGACTTCTGGGCTATATGCTACTTGAGGCGCCGACAGTGGAAGGAAGAGACAACGTTACATTCGAAATTGTGTCGTGCGCTGGAGATGAAGCACGACTGAAGCAACTGACTCAGCTCTATGCAGAAGTATACAT
This sequence comes from Desarmillaria tabescens, assembly GCF_030435595.1. Lineage (NCBI taxonomy): Eukaryota > Fungi > Basidiomycota > Agaricomycetes > Agaricales > Physalacriaceae > Desarmillaria > Desarmillaria tabescens. The sequence goes on from NW_026848302.1 coordinate 911,872, forward strand.
CCGGACCTGTGAGTTATTCTTTTCCAACTCGAACGTAGTTGTGTTCACGATGTATCCTTTCAGTCAAGGCGAATGATGGAAGAACCCCTAATTTTATGGACGAGTCATCATCTGGGGATGAAAAAGAGGACGTCTCTCCTAGCCTAGCCCACTGGGAAACAAGGCGAAATGTTAGTCACCACAGCCTGTCTATGTTTTCATCATTAATGTCTATTATAGGCTTCGAACCGTGACCGACATCAATGCGTATTGTCTCGCTGCTACGATTTTGAGTACATGTACGATCTCTACCGCATGGCTCCTGGACATCCTCTGCTCAGTGGTCCAGCTCTGTGTGACACTGTCCATGAGGCCCGCATCATACCCATCGGACGAAATGCCAACATTGTTGGCGGCACACCACAAGACAAGGTATTCATCTACTTTCCTGCTATTGCTCACAACTGGAGATCAGTTTAGCTTGAAAATCCGACGAGGGTACCTGCGATTTTATCGAGATTTGGAAAGACAGATATCTTCAAGAAGCTCGACGTTGGCGACTTGAATCATATGAGTAACATGATGACTCTAACTACTCTACTCCATTGGTCCTTTGATGCGCTTCATATCTGTCTCGTGGCCGTAGAGGTATTGACTGTGTTTGTGGAATTCTTTCATGTCGTTAATCCCTCGCTTTTAGGGACAGCCTAATACGTATAGGATCGAGGCTCTCCTCCCAGGCGTGCTGAGAACCATACCTGAAAATCCTGTCACCTTTACAACCTCCGACGAACAAAATCTTCCTCTTCCCAGTCCTGTGCTTCTCGCCCTTCACCGAGCATGTGTGCGGGTTGCACATTTCTCAGGTGCTGGTGCATATGTCAGTGATTTGTTGTCCGATGATGACGAATAATAAGAAATGGCCGGTCTGGTTGACAGACAGGGTGTAATATTGCAAGCAAGACACTGCTCTGTCCTAGGCTCTAGCTAATGAGTCAGACTCCACCACCCCTTGTAGCGATCATTGTCAGGTCCCGGCCCGGCCCGGCTTGAGGAGGCTCAGGCTTCTAAAATCGCAAGCCCAAGTCTTGAGCCCAAGCCCGCTCAGGCTCAGGCTCGGCTCGGCTCGGCTTAGGGCTTTGAGCCCGGCCCTGTCAATCGCTACCCTCTTCTAAGTACTCCCTTGCGGAGAGTTGTAAGCCGCCGCCCTCTTCGTACCGATTTTCCAAGCGTCGAATGAATTATTCTCTCATTTCAGCGCTGGGCGTGCTAAGCCTGAGCGTCATTCGGTTTGGTCAAGGCATGCGAGACGCGACGACTAGGCATAATAGACCCTGGGTTATTCAAGGACCAATGTCTTTCACTAACGTTAACGGTTATACTAACCGACGGACGTCAGTGTTTTTTGCCCTTCTCGGGCTGATGACGCTGCCACTGTTGCAAATCGGTTCATCGCCCTCAGGCATCCGAGTTCGTACTTAAACTGGCGGTGATGGACTTCACTTAGACTATCTTCATGTTGGCCTTTTTCTTGGTTCTCTGCTACGCCTCCTTGGCGCTCTCTCTGCCTGAGGTTCAACTGGGTACAACGAAGCTTGTAGGGAGTGACCTATCGCTCTCGCAGCTAGAGTTCTTTGGCGGTTTGTGATCATCCGCTGTCTATATACTGTTGTTGATTGGAAGCATCAAGGGATTCCATATGCTGAACCACCTCTTGGAGCGTTGCGTTTGCAGCCTCCCGTGCTGAAAGCTGATCTCGGAGTTGAAACCTTCAATGCCAGTGAGTTCGGTCTGGCTTGCCTCCAGGCTGTGGGTGTTTTCCTTTTATTTGTGGTGCTCTGCAAGACTGAGCCTTTTAATATAGGGCTTGCCTATCGACACAATCTCGGAAGACTGCTTGACCATTAATGTTTTGCGACCATCTGGGACATCCCATAACGCTTCGCTGCCAGTGTTATTTTGGTCTGACATCCCTATTTCAAAGGTGAATAGGCCGCTAATATTATTCCTTCAGGGCCCACGGTGGTGGTTATTTTGAAGGCTCAGCTTCTCTCTATGATGGCAGTGCAATTGTGGCCCAAAGTGTCCTAAGAGTAGGTGTTATTATCTGCATCCTGCAGCACCAATACTGAGCGCCTAATCCAGGGCACACCCGTTATTTACGTCAATTTCAATTATCGTCTGGGGCCTCTCGGATTTCCTCAGGGAAAGGAAGCCGCGGACAGGGAAAACCTAAATCTTGGGATCAAAGATCAGCTTGCAGCACTAGAATGGGTCCAACATAATATCGGTGCATTCGGTGGCGACAAGAACAAGGTTTGACGCTCTTGTTAGCGTTTATAGATGACTGAAGAGTGAGTAGGTGACTGTTTTCGGAGAGAGTGGAGGGGCTAGTATGACATCTATTCTCTTCCTACATCCGTCAATTTCGGACCTGGCATGGGCGGGGGTGAGTTGAAATATTCCCAGCTCCGTATGTGCTTGCTGTACTCAACCCGAATCCCAGATCTTCCAGTCCGGGACTGCAAGCATCCCCGCCGCATTCAATGCTACTGCTCGAGAAGATCGAGAAGATGCATGGAATAATTTCGTCACCGCCATACCGGAGTGCAGTAGCTACGTCGGAACATCTCTAACGTTTCCCTGCGTGCAAAATGCGAGCTCTTCTGAAGTCTACGAAGGATTTTTACAGGCGTATTCTAAGGCAACGGAGGTGATACCTTTTTGTCCTACTCTCGATGGGCCTTCAGGTCTCTTTCCTGACTTGCCTTCGCGCCTGCTCCCCACGGGGCAGTTCGCGCGTTTACCGTTCATCGCTGGTACAAATTTAGATGAAGGCAAGGAAACCCGTCGAATGTGTTGTACCTGTATTAATCCAACTCACAGGAACCATGTTCAGCTCACTGACGCAGGACTATACCGAAGAAGTGATTCGCTCAACAGTGAATACAAGCTACGCGCCCCCTGCTGTCCCGACAGATGTCATGGATGAACTGATGGATCTGTATCCGGACGATCCAGCAGACGGGTCTCCGTATAATACAGGAAACGAGACCTTCGGCTTGTCTCCTGGCTTTAAGAGGATATCTGCAATCTGTATGAACGAGCCTCCCTTCTTTTGCCCTACATTTCTGACCCAGAATCCAGTGGGCGACCTGGTATTCGACTCCCACAGACGCTTCTGGAGCCAAACGACCGCGGATGTGGGCGTAAAGTCGTATGCTTATAGATTCACGCAACGGCTTTCCTCTATGCCGGCTTACCTCGGGGGTAAGTCCTGTTTCACTTGAACGTTACAAAGCCAAGTGCTCATTCCGCATGAAAGTGCCCCATGGGGGAGAGCTTCCATTCGTCTTCGGCGAGGTAGCAGATATGAATGAAACAGCGTCAGTAGTTGCCCTGAGTACTGTGATGATTGACTATTGGTTGTCATTCGCAACGAGTCTGGATCCCAACGACGGCTTCGGCTCGCAGCGCCCAACATGGGCTCAGTATACTGTTAGCGATCAGGTAATGTATTCCACTGTCTTCGCAGGATTCAAGTCTCTAACTTCAAGCAGGCGCTGCTACAAATTAGTGCCGACAACTTGACGATGGTACCCGATGATTTTAACAAGGAGAAGATAGACTTCATCATTAGCCAGAACGTCGCTTTCCGATATCGTTAGGGGGCCAATAGATATGTAACTATTTCCTTTTAAACATTGTTCAATGCCTAAGCTGTCTTTCCGTTATTTGAGAATGGACCTTCGATCCAGCTTACGAGAAATCAAAATTGGCTATACATTTCCGTTTGATATATATATAATAATGTAAGTACGAAAGAGACTACCGTGTTGCATACAAGATGGAAGGAACGTGTGCCGATCGATGGGAGCATACGGAAAAATAAACAGTAGAACGCGATCTATACATGTGAAAAATGGCAGCATAAATCAAAACACAATCCACCCGAAGTACAACAAAGGAACGGACGATGCGTTCAGATATGAGAAGATAGATAGCTGATAGTATACTGTATAAACAGACCGACCCAATCTATGACTAGCGATATTTTTCGCCATCACACCGCAAAGGTGGGAAGACGGATACGAGCAGGCTGAGGCACAATTTCGAATTCGAGCATGCGACATACGAGCACTGGGGTTGGTGAGAGGGCCAGAGCTCTCATGCTGGGAAGGCGGTGCAGGCCAGCGATAGACGCGAGGCGTCACGGATGGAGCCGGGGAAGGGGTCAACGAAGACAAAGAAAAGGTAGCATTGGGTGGTGTCAGGGGAGCATCTGGAGTGACGGGGCTGGGCGAACGGGGGACGGTGATGGGCGCGATAACGACGCTGCGTCTCGGCGGGGTGGGTGGCTCATCGTCGTCGACGTCGTCGAGTTGCGAAGCGATGACGGCGGCAGAAAGGGTGGCAAGCCGGATGTTGGAGGGTCTGGGACGAAGCGCGTATTGGCGAGGACTGGCCTAGTCCAGATGGGAAGGTCGCCCATGCGCCGCCACTGAGGATCGCTATACTATTGCCTTCGAAAATTATTTGTTCTGTATTTGTACGATATCGAACGCTACATCCATCTTTTATCGAGTTTTTATGACCTGAATGCCGACCCTTTTCAAGAGAAACCCAGTTTAGATATTCTGGCTCATGCCTCATTGGGGGCGTCGGCCCAAGAATTTGTCGTGAGAAGTATGGGAATGTACCCCCGGGCAGGAAGGAAGGGTGAATTTAATGGAGGCTCCAGCGAAAAGAGGATGTAATCCTAAACGTTTGTACCATGATTGACTGAAAAATCAAAACAACACCGAAGCTACCTTGACAGACACGCCAGAGACCGCAAACCCTCCCACCTTGACAGTGGGTCTGCATTGGATTTCGCCTCCCCAATCGATGCTTTTTTCTTCATCGTGATCACACTGGGACGGCGGAGGAGGGATAGGCCGCATAGTCCCTACTCCGATTTCTTGATTCTGCCGCGACCTTCGGCCCTGAGTTTCGATGATGATTTGTCGGTGCATGGTGACGGAAATGGAAGGCTCGTATTCGGTGGATCGTTGGGGAAAGAGCATGAGGAGAGAGAAAAGCGGACCACTGAGTTGGATGTGGAAAGGGATCACATCCGAGAACGAAAACGCCTGGACAGATGGTATGAAGAACTATGGCAATGATGAGCATAGAGCGGCTAGATGGGAAATTTTTCCTTACGTTGCATTGGATGGGGAGAACGTTATAACTGCACTTTGTTTTAACAGTGACAAGGACCTGATTCCATTCTTCAGGACAAGTCTTGATGCTGGGAAGTAGGGGGACATATAAGGGAGGGCGTTCGGGTCGAGTCCTGGGGTAGTAAGTTATGGGTATACGCAGACTAGGAGATGCATCAGAAATAGGCCAGTGTGCATAACCTTGCGACTTACGATGATACCTTATCAAACCCAAGCATCAGTGGACGACGTACAGTGGTGATGGAAGCAATGAGTGTATAGACGGAGGTCACGACCAAGCTGAGAACAGCAGTGAACGCAGTCTGGAAGGTAGGCGGCAATGGGTAGGTCCTTCCACTATCCTCAAATACCAACGGAAGATGGAAAGAGAAAGGAAAGGAACCCGGGCATGACTCGATCTCCGTTCGGGAGCAATTCCATAGGGTATACATTTCGCTGACGGTCGTAACCGTCCTTGAACCACACTCAGAACTCATGAAATGCAGGCGACCTTCAAACTTTGGGGAAAAGATGTCAGAACAGAGAATAAAGAGATAGAGGATACCGAACAGAAAGAGAAAACGATGAAATGGCACTTTACTTGTATTTTGACCTCAATTATGTCCTCTGATGAACTGAGAAGTACAGCTCCGGCGATGTTGCCCATCCGACCATACACTGGAGATGAGATACCATCTTCTTGTTGTGTTAAAAGGACCGTAAGTCTTTCACGATTCCTGATGAAGGTACCGTCTGCAACGCGCCCAACCCGGTGAGGTGCATGCTCAATGGACCTTTCTCCGTTTGTCGGGTCTGTACAATAATGAGGAGGAGGAGTATTGGAGCAGTAGGTCGGTGGGGAAGCTGAGAATCGCGGGACAGCTAAGGGAGACGACATTGGTATGTGGGAAAACCAAGTCAGAAAATCGAGTGACCGTAGTTGGCTGTGAGTCACTCGGCGATTTTCAACACTCGAATTTCAGGTCGATCAAAACGTTCCCGAATGGCGGCATACCGGAGAGCCTTCGGACTTACGGTCTCGTGGTCAATGGAAGTTGCTTAGTCTTGCGCTCGGAAATGAGGCAAACCGTCCAGCCACGCTTGCCCTGTCCCGGCCTTAAGGAGCTCGAGCTTGTTTTAGGACTGGCGAAATAAATAAGTGGTATGAATGGTCATATTCAGGTGCAGATAGAACTGCTTACCGATATGTTGTCAATATCGATTCGAGTCATTGTGACACCAGAAAGGAGTAGTCCTTTCAGGATCAGACCTAGCAAACATGCGCAAGTCTGTAAGCTAGAAGAACATCAACATATCAACGTATCGCAGGACGTCAAGGTAGTCCTAGTAGTATGTGTCCAACAAGCATCCGTTCAAAGGTTGTTTTCAATGTCGAGAAGTTGTCTTTGACAAAGATTGAGTTGATTTGCACGGGTATTGATTTAATGTTGCTGTTCTGAACAGGTGAGAAGGCTCAACCGTGACTAAGTTGAAAGATAACAAGCCCACGACAAGACGTCCAGGTATGGGCACTAAGTCCGGGGGAGGCCAGGACACTGAAGCACATTGCGATTTTATTAGTATATTCCGTCATAAACAACGAAGAACTGTGTTCATCTTTGATTACTGGTGTCACTTTGAACAGCTGCAGGTTTTTACTATGCGTTGGATGTTTGTAAGTACTTCTTGGCAGAAGGTAATCGAACGTACGTCATTAAGATTCGGATTTGTATCAAACGACGGCGTCGCACGGTCCGACCTTCAAAAGATTCACGGATACGACGTCGACGCTGCGACTCTGCATGTGGTTTACGCGGATGCTTATAGTGTCCAAAAGAACCGGAGCTCGAGACGCAAGCTTTCAAAATGTAAACAAACGATAGACCTTTCAAGAGTGAAGAAACATACATGTTTTGTTGGTAAAAAGTGCACGAAAAGAACGACGTTGATGTCACGAACTGCAAGTCCTGCTTAATACTGTGTTTTCCTGAAAGTAAAGGTCCGAAATAAGTACACCTGGCTGCTCAGTGCTCGGTTTGGCAAATAGGAGGTTGCCACACGTGCGAGTCGTAATTGCCGCGGCAGAAGGTCTCGACTCTCTAGTAGTACGACAAATTCAGGTCCTGAACGTGAACCACAGATACCCACTAATTATTCTTCGCTGACCACAATTTTCTGATTTCTACCATAATTCCTTGGCGAACATCGGCAGCGTTTTTCTTGGTGATTCGAAGCGGATTCGTGTCCTGTCGTCCTCTAGTACTCCGCCATCATCACCACCTTTGTCAGGTTCTTCGATGTCGGTCATTCTTGCCGGAGTATCTCCGACACAGTCCCCTGCACAGTCACCGCCACCAGCGTCCACGTCATCCAAGTCTTCACCTGCAGCTAAGGAGCGTCGTATTGACCGTGCGTAATGCAGGAGAAGGGTGTTTGGTTGAAACAGATCCGAGCGGAAAGGCTGAAGGTATCGTTGCCTTGAAAAATAATGCTCAGTCGATCATATTGGCTGGCGGCTGGGAGAAACGACATCATCAACTAATGCCCGTGTTCCTGTGGGGGTAAATTCTCGTAGAGAACCTGATAGCGTCTTACCTGCAGGGATGAAAGAGCAGGCAAGAGCTTACTAGGACTTTTCAGTGAAGGAAGTGGTGCGGCCCGAACAGCCGACCCGGAACAATCATTGGCGGTGCGCCTATCGTTTGTTACTCCACCCTCTTGCAAGTACTCCCCGTCCGTTGCGGAGAGTTGTAAGCCGCCGCCATCTTCGTACCGATTTCTAAGCATCGAAGAAATTATTCTCTCGTTTCAGTGCTACGCGTCAACTGCGCGTTCTAAGCCTGAGCGTCATTCGGTTTTGTCAAGGCATGCAGCACGCGACGACTTGGCATAATAGTCCCTGGGTTATTCTATGGCGAATGCCTTTCACTAACGTGTATTAGCCGACGCCGTGCGGTAACGTCAGTGTTTTTTCTTTGCCCTCTTTGGGCATATGATATTGGGTCGCGAAATCCCGGCAGGAATCACCGCCCTCAGGCATCCGAGTTGGTACTTAAACTGGCGGTGATGGACTTCACTTAGACTATCTTCATGTTGGCCTTTTTCTTGGTTCTCTGCTACGCCTCCTTGGCGCTCTCTCTGCCTGAGGTTCAACTGGATACAACGAAGCTTGTAGGAAGTGACCTATCGCTCTCGCAGCTAGAGTTCTTTGGCGGTTTGTGATCATCCGCTGTCTATATACTGTTGTTGATTGGAAGCATCAAGGGATTCCATATGCTGAACCACCTCTTGGAGCGTTGCGTTTGCAGCCTCCCGTGCTGAAAGCTGATCTCGGGGTCGAAACCTTCAATGCCAGTGAGTTCGGTCTGGCTTGCCTCCAGGCTGTGGGTGTTTTCCTTTTATTTTCGGTGCTCTACAAAGGCCGAGCCCTTCAATATAGGGCTTACCTGTCGACGCAATCTCGGAAGACTGCTTGACCATTAATGTTTTGCGACCATCTGGGACATCCCATAACGCTTCGCTGCCAGTGTTATTTTGGTCTGACATCCCTGCTAAAAAGGTGAACAGGCCGCTAATATTTGTTAAAAAATTCCTTTAGGACCTACGGTGGTGGTTATTTTGAAGGCTCAGCTTCTCTCTATGACGGTAGTGCAATTGTAACCCAAAGTGTCCTAAGAGTAGGTGTTATTATCTGCATCCTGCAGCACCAATACTGAGCGCCTAATCCAGGGCACACCCGTTATTTACGTCAATTTCAATTATCGTCTGGGGCCTCTCGGATTTCCTCAGGGAAAGGAAGCCGCGGACAGGGAAAACCTAAATCTTGGGATCAAAGATCAGCTCGCAGCGCTAGAATGGGTCCAACATAATATCGGTGCATTCGGTGGCGACAAGAACAAGGTTTGATGCTCTTGTTAGCGTTTATAGATGACTGAAGAGTGAGTAGGTGACTGTTTTCGGAGAGAGTGGAGGGGCTAGTATGACATCTATTCTCTTCCTACATCCGTCAATTTCGGACCTGGCATGGGCGGGGGTGAGTTGAAATATTCCCAGCTCCATATGTGCTTGCTGTACTCAAGCCGAATCCCAGATCTTCCAGTCCGGAACTGCGAGCACCGCCCTCCCATTCAATGCTACTGCTCGAGAAGATCGAGAAGATGCATGGAATAATTTCGTCACCGCCATACCGGAGTGCAGTTCCTATGTCGGCACATTGTCAACGTTTCCCTGCGTGCAAAATGCGAGCTCTTCTGAAGTCTACGAAGGATTTTTACAGGCGTATTCTAAGGCAACGGAGCAGTTTCCTTTTTGTCCTACTCTTGATGGACCTTCAGGTCTTTTTCCTGACTTGCCTTCCCGCCTGCTTCCTACGGGACAGTTCGCGCGTTTACCATTCATCGCTGGTACAAATTTAGATGAAGGCAAGGAAGCCCGTCGAATGTGTTGTCCGCGTACTAATCCAACTCACAGGAACCCTGTTCAGCCCGCCGACGCAGGACTATACCGAAGAAGTGATTCGCTCAATAGTGAATGCAAACTACTCCCCCCCTGCTGTCCCGACAGATGCCATGAATGAACTGATGGATCTGTATCCGGATGACCCAGCAGACGGGTCTCCGTATAATACAGGAAACGAGACCTTCGGCTTGTCTCCTGGCTTTAAGAGGATATCTGCAATCTGTATGAACGAGCCTCCCTTCTTCTGTCCTACATTTTAACCCTGAATCCAGTGGGTGACCTGGCGTTCAACTCCCAAAGACGCCTCTGGAGCCAAACGACCGCGGATGCGGGCGTGAAGTCATATGCGTATAGATTCGCACAACGGCTTTCCTCTATGCCGGCTTACCTCGGGGGTAAGTCCTGTTTCACTTGAACGTTACAAAGCCAAGTGCTCATTCCATATGAAGTGCCTCATGGGGGAGAGATTCCATTCGTCTTCGGCTCGGTAGCAGATATGAATGAAACAGCGTCAGTAGTTGCCCTGAGTACTGTGATGATTGATTATTGGTTGTCATTCGCAACGAGTCTGGATCCCAACGACGGCTTCGGCTTGCAGCGCCCAGCATGGGCTCAGTATACTGCTAGCGATCAGGTAATGCATTCCACTGCCTTCGCAGGACTCAAGTCTCTAACTTCAAGCAGGCGCTACTACAAATCAGTGCAGACAACTTGACGATGGTACCCGATGATTTTAACAAGGAGAAGATAGACTTCATCATTAGCCAGACAGTCGTTTTCCGACATCGTTAGAGGGCCAATAGATACATAACTATTTCCTTTTAAGCGTTGTTCAATGCCTAAGCTGTCTTGCTGAGCAGAAAAGAGGTGATGATAATATAGGACTTGAATCCGCTGCGTGAATGCATTGGCCCTCACTCCATTAGTACCGACGTCGAGTTTTGATTACCAAGAAGGATCTGTTGTGCCGACGTGGCAGACCCTGGCATATTTATCAGTTAGCAGCACTTCACAGAATGCTATCAGTGAGAAGACCCACCTGCTCCATTCAACTCATCTCCTGCGGGTCTATGAAAATGACCCCCATAGTCACATCAACATGTTGAAGCACTTCAGGTGGAAAACAGAAAACCGTCCTTTGATTCTTGATTCTAGGAACAATAGCGATGTAACGGAATTTGGAGATCATCCCTGTACCCAGCCAAGTGATGGCTTTCTTCAGGGTCTCGGTGTGAACACCATGCCTTACTCCGACAGTTGACTGTTGGTATGACAGAACAGTAGAGCCATCCACATCCTTGCTGACAATAAATGAATCCAAGGTAGATCCGTCGCTGTTTTCGGGTAGGTACCAGCCAAGACGATCAAGGGAGATGTCTTCCAGAGTCTTGTAAAAATAGATGATGGGTGTTGACAGAAGGATAGAAAACGGTACAACAGTGCGTCGGATGGCTTCTGATGCTTCGAAGGTGCAATTTTCAGCCCCTACATGGCCTGCTTCCATGGGATAGACCTTGCATGGCACGCATTTTTGGAGAAGTAGCTTCGCTTCATTCTCAAACATGTGGCTAAGATACCCCCGGGAATGTGGATGCTGATATATCAGCATGAATATTGTCTGGCGATCCTGCTCGAACTGATACTTGTGATGAGCGCAGAACAAGTTTAAGATGTACCCAGAGATGAAGACCATAGCAGGGGTGAATGGATGCCGGTAGTGAGGGATAAGAAGGAAAAGTTGTTGGGAATCTGACTCGTAAAGATATTTTGACGAAGGGTAATGGGTGGTGTAATTTTGGAGACAAGCCACCGTACTGTCCCAATCAAATTGTCCTACCATTGAAGTGATTTCAATGCGATGTGTGAGAAACGAGTCGGGGTTTTGACTCTGACTATAACAAGCCTGGGCTGAAGGGCCGAAGTCATCATACCACCGAGAAATGGTATTCTCAGTCGGTACCACTGGTTGCCGCAACAATTGTCGGCTAAGGGTGTTCCATGTTTAAAAAGCTTAATCCAGGATGCATACTATGGTATACTCACCATAATATTATTTCCCTCCATGAGAAAGGAAGCATATAATATGTACTGCTCGCTCTCTTCTTCTTCGCATAGTCAAAGTAACGAGGTTGAGCCGAGCATGCATGCACAACAAAGAAAGGGCTGCCATATAGGGAGAATATGTTTTCTTCTTCACCGGGGAGAGACACAACATCATCAACTAAAGCCCACGTGCCTTTAGGGATATATCTCTGTAGAGAACTTGTCGAGAGATGATGCATGATGATATAGACACCAGATGCATCAAAGAATATAAAGCTATTTGTATAACCGATTTGAAGGGCAGTCGGAAGACCGTCGAGGAGCCGCAGAATCAATAAATAATAAATGAATAATGTTTTGCCTGTCAACGGTAAGTGAGTCTCATGGAATAAATGCCAATATTTATGACCTCTCACCTATCCCTGGATGCCCGGTAATGACAAAGGCACTGTTAGCCAATCCTTCTGCAAAACTCGTTTCATAGGTGGCCATCGCATTTCTGGGCGGATCTAGGTGGACTACTCGTTAATCTCCCGTAGCCAGGACCTGCCCACCCATCTTGTATTCCACCTCTTCTTCTACATCTTCAAAGAGGACTTGAAGGCCTCCTCCTTGCAGCCACGCATTGATATATATACAGCATTTTCGGTACTCTGGCCGAACGAAGATGCCGGACATAGGAAGGTCATCAAACAGAGGATGGCCGTCAAGGTTGATAGCTCGAAGGGAGGTGGGGATGGGGGTGCGGTCGTTGGTAACAGTGCCGTCTCTGGTTACTGGGACTGTCTTGCACAGGTCAACCTGTCGCCCTTTCTTCCAAAGCTTTTCCCAAAGTTGAAATTCGGGGCCGAAGGTTGCAAACTCGACACAGCCCGGAGCATCATCTAGAAGATGGCGACCGGTATATTGATTCAAGAGGATGCTATCCCTATCGTAGTTGGAAGTTGACATGTTTGTGGCAACACTTGTCTCAGTGAGTGCGACATCGCAGCCCGAAGTAGTTGGTGTCTCTAAAATGGAGACAGCCAATGTTTTCTTCGCCTTGAAATGCTACCAAGCCGTCAAGATACTTAAAAGTAGCATCGCAGACCACACAGGTGTGACTGACATCATAGTGCCGGGAACTACGGAGCGTCTGACGGATTTGGATCCATACGAAAACATTACGGGTCAACACCTGTACAATGTTCCCAGTGTGGGCGGAGGTACATAAACTGTCACACCAGCGAACAGCCAAAGAACGGGGTGCTCTCTCCAAAAAGTGACGGTTTTCTTTTAACCAAATTTTGATACTCCTCGGGTTGTTCCGCCGTTAACGAAAGTCATTGTGGTAGTAGTGCAAGTACGCAAGAGATTGCCATGTTACATACAAGATGGAAGGAGCGTGTGCCGATCGATGGGAGCATACAGAAAAATAAACAGTAGAACGCGATCTATACAAGTGAAATATAGCAGCATAAATCAAAACACAATCCACCCGAAGTACAACAAAGGAAGAAACGATGCGTTCAGATACGAGAAGATAGATAGCTGATAGTATACTGTATAAACAGACCGACCCAATCTATGACTAGCGATACTTTTCGCGATCACACCGCAAAGGTGGGAAGACGGATACGAGCAGGTTGAGGCACAATTCGAGCATGCGACATGCGAGCACTGGGGTTGGTGAGAGGGCCAGAGCTCTCATGCTGAGAGGGGGGTGCAGGCCAGCGATAGACGCGAGGCGTCACGGATGGAGCCGGGGAAGGAGTCAACGAAGATAGAGAAAAGGTAGCATTGGGCGGTGTCAGGGGGGCATCTGGAGTGACAGGGCTGGGCGAACGGGGGATGGTGATGGGCGCAATAACGACGCTGCGTCTCGGCGGGGTGGGTGGCTCGTCATCGTCAAGATCGCTCGCCGTCGTCGAGTTGCGAAGCGATGACGGCGGCAGGAAGGGCGGTAAGCTGGATGTTGGAGGGTCTGAGACGAAGCGTGTATTGGCGAGGACTGGCCTAGTCCAGATCGGAAGGTCGCCCACACGCCGCCACTGAGGATCGCTCTCGACGTCGACGCCGCCGTCGCCGTCAATGGTGGCCGTGGGGACGCTCTGGTCCCATTCACCATTGTCAATTGCATCAGCCAGCATCGCAGCTGGATCGTCCGAGCCAACAGCCATGGGACTGCCCCTGTCCTCTATGCTGCCCTCCCGCGACAAGGCAGGGGTGCTACCGACGTCTGACTGCTCGCTGTCTTGCTCCTGCTCCTGCTCGTCGGTAATGAACGCCTCATACTGGGCATCTTCGAAAAAATCATCCGAATCTGGGTCGAATTGGTTGAACATGCTCCATTTCTCGTATATCTTTTCGTAAGGAGTGTCGGCGAACGGCGTGGGAGTCGCTACAGCGGGTGCAGAGTTGTAGGCAGAGGAAAAGAGAGCCCGGCCCATGATGAATTTTTGAGAAAATGAGTAGCAAAACGGTCAAGTAGTGCTAAAGTGGCGCAGTCTGAAAATCGACGGCTTTTGTGGGTATTTGAAGGATAGGGTATGGGTACGGAGTACAAGCAAATGGCGGTTGATCCTTGTTGGCGAATTGCCACCAAGAAAGACGCGTCTTTCGGAGTAGAGCGGAGTTTGAACTGCATAGCCCCCAGCCTTCACTGCCTTTCTCTGTTCAAGTTCAATCGAGCTGACCTTCATTCTGTTCTCCTCCGCCATGTTTCCTGTTTTCTCTACTTCTGACTATTTTCAGGATTTTTCCCTGGCTGTCAGTCTAGCTCTAAGATCTGAGGTTCCGCTCTATCTCCGCTGCGGTGCGACTCGGGGGTTATTACAGTAGACTGTCCCGATAGGTCATCATAACCATGTGTATTTACCAAGAAATACCAAGCACGCTTCCTTAATGCGCCCATCTGATCGGACCGTCTGTCTATCAACGGCCCGGAGGCTCCCCTTCGATGGACCTCTCCATTTCGTCGTATATCCATCAAGCAGCGGTCGCCTTGATCCAGCATTATAAAACAGGACTTTCAAGTATTGCAAAGCGCCTCGATCCGAGCTAGGCACTGATAACTGTTCGTTTGTACCACTTTGTTGGTATGAGATCCCATTCGGCCTCCTGGTATGCACGACCCCGCATTTAGCTTTTGCTTCCATTCTGAAAATATAGTCGGGATCGTCAGGACCAATTCCGAGTCGGATCTTACCACGTTTTTTACAGCGGGCCCAATGCTTTGGGAACAGCCGGGGGAAGCAATTATTTTACTGGACGTTGAGCTGGATAGACTAAACTGGTTGAACTGTCGCCCGAATCGTTTGGCTACTAGCACTGCAACTCAAGGTCTTTTTACAATCCAGAATTAGGACGCCGTTGACGACGATTATCTGTTTCTGTATGTCGCGCTTAAATCGGATTTTCTCAGGTCTCTTGCGATACAAGATCATATCTGAGTTCGTTCTCTACCGATATCGGTTCTTCCGCTTTGCGTCCAGTTCCTGAAACTCCGCTGATCAGTCCTCCTTGGGAAACCTTGCAGTTAGACCAGCTAAGCAAACGCGGACGAGACCTACGGCTGATTCGTATGTGTAGTTGGAACCATCAGAGTACAGTGTCTTATTTTTTCTCTCCAGGGCGTATCACCATATTCTGGAGAAGGAATGGACCTAGGGTGAGTGGTTGACTTTGTCGCGTCCACGTCTCGTCATGACGTGCTTTTTAGCAGCTCAGTCTCTAGAATCCTTGATCTGATGGCTGGATCGCCTGTATCAATTTTTGAGCCTTGAAGGTTTCACACAACTGGAGGGAAAAGCAACAATTTCGACATTTGCTGGCCCGAACCTTATGCATTGCACTGTGCTGTAGCCAATATTCTCGCTCGACAACTTGGTGAGCAAGGCAGTATCAAATACAGTCAAGTATCACATCAATTTGTTGTACGACCCCAACGACGAGTTGACCAAGGTGTACGACGGTGAGTTTCCTTTGCAGTCCCGTATCTGCACTCTGGCAACTAATACCTACCAGGTACAAACGTCGCCAGTTTGATCCCTTTGTTGCTCAGTCCTGGCGGTCTCGCGCTTGGGCTTGACATATGGATATCACGATCTGTTCCGAGCCATGCCTGACGCCTCACATGGAATATTCTCACATTGAATCCCTCCAAGCGCCATCTTTAGCGCCCACTTCGGCGCCTGACACGTAACCAATACAAGCGCCCTGATTCGGGCCCGTACTTCCGCCATTCCACGTTCGACTTTTTTCTGATGTCTTGGAAGTTGGGTAGACTTTATGGCTTTTGAGTGATTCTGAGAGCCAGCAGAGGCCGAGTGATAGAGTCTGATCCGAGTTCTTGGATTATGCCGTACGTTACAGTTCCACATATTCAATCCACATTCTCAGACTTCAGAACTACTCACAGGGCACAAAACTGGCGCCCAATGGCTCCGGTACCTACAACACCCATCAAAGTAGACGATGTTCTCAATATTTTTGTCCTCTTATCCACATCGCGTGCCTGCATTCTATCGATATCAGCTTACCCCTCCTTTACTGTAGATTCAAAATGTGGATACGTGAAGCCGTGTTTTGGATGGGGAGAGAGAGTCTCCAAAGGACTCCACCGCCCTAAACGCATCGATGCTAGATTCCGTCTGGAACGATGGTTAAATCTGCCGGAGAAGTACGGCCCAAGCTTATCTTTCGTTGCTGGACCATATGCATGTCTTGGGAAGACTACGGCCACTGTGGAAAAGAGGACTATCATTGTGTGAGTTTTGGTTGGTCGAGTATTATTTGGCATGTCTTGATGTGCCAACACCAGGGCTTTGATTGCGAACTGAGTTTCATCACATCCCGGGGATCGGCTATGATGACGGGTCACTTAACCGCGCTCACCTCTGTGGGCGTTTGAGGACTCTAGGCCTTGAACAGAATGCACTGAGTCTTGGAGGAAAATACAACAAAGTGGACGCGCCGGACGGTGTAAAACTGCGTTACAAACACCCTTCTGTCGTTCTATCAGACGAGGACTCAGTATGGTTCTACATTTCAGCTGTCTGTCCCCAGGCACTGTGAACCGTTCGTTGTGGCCATCCTCTAGTATTTGGGCTTCTCGTTTCTCCGACTGCGAGGCGTCAACTCATCTCGCACAGGCTTTGCCGCTAGGAGGTCTCCGTTAGACTGCCGAAGATTCAGCCATAAAACTTTGGGCGTTTCTTCTAGGCAGCCTAGGCAGCCATGACTTCCATTCCATTAGTCCAACCATGCTGGCCACTCGGGCGGTGGTGGGTCAGCGCTAACCATGCTATCTTCAGCGCTACTCGAGTTCCCTTCAAGGCGCATGACGAAGTGCCTCTGGTACCGGGATGACTTTCATTTGTCTTAAGCGCCGTGGTTCTTCCAAGAAATTTTCATGTCATGAACTTGGGCTGCCCTGACCGTAAGCTGTGGGAGGCCTTTAAATACGAAAAGCCTATGCAACGTAGTCTTCTCCATCTTGTTATCCTCAGCTTCATGGATACTCCCTCTTTGGTTTCACCCAACAACGATATCGAATTATCGGAGCTGGGATCCTCTGACTCTGATACACGTCCCCCAGATGGCGGGTACGGTTGGATATGCGTCGGCTGCTCTTTTAGTGGTCCACTTCTTCGCTTTGGGGTGGGTTCTGCTGTTCGAATGCATTTCAAATTACTCAAGAAACGATTAATACACAAAGGATTGAATCCTCCTGGGGCGTATACCAGAGTCATTACCTCACGTCACAAGACGTAGGTGCTGTATCTAATTCGGATCTCGCTTGGGTTGGGTCTATACAAGCGACCGGGCAGCCTCTGGTTGGTTTGTGAGTCATTCGTATGTGATTAAGGTGTTGGATCAATCGTGTAACTCGCATTTTTTAACAGCGTAGCTGGCATCCTGGCGCAGCGTATCGGTTTCAGAGTTACCGGGTTTATCGGGACGTGTGTTATGTGCCTAGCATTGATCATCGCGTCGTTCTCGTAAGTGTGTATCCTTGATGCGTGCAACACGATGCTGATTATCCACATACAGAACGCAGGTATGGCATCTGTATTTGACTCAAGGTTTGTGTTCGTATCGACCATATGGTTACAGCATTCATCCTGTGATCTTAGGGTTGCTGTTCGGCATTGGAAGCGGCTTCGCCTTTATTCCAGCCGTGTGCATTCCGTCCCAGTGGGTGAGTACTAGTATCTCGATGGTCTTTACGACTTCCTAAGTATAATGGGATATACAGTTCACCAAACATCGAGGTTAGTCTTTGAACCAGGGTTTATCTCAAATCCTTTGTTCAACGCGACTGCGTAGGACTGGCGACCGGGATAGCAGCCAGCGGATACGGTAAGTCATTTCTTCCACTGATCTTAGTTAGGTTATTTCCACTCTGACGTCACCCATTTCTAGGTGTTGGAGGCTTAGTGCTCAGTCCCATCACACAGAAACTCATCGATCACCTTGGCTTTCGTTGGGCGCTTCGCATTACCGGTCTCATGACCCTGGTTGGTCAGTTGCATATGTTCGACTTGAATGTCACGCATCATATTTCCTTTGATTCACCTTCTTCCTAGCTCTTGGTATAGCCGATGTGTTCCTTCGCGCTCGGGCTTCCGTAGTTCCGCCTAGAAAGGTTGATCGGTCTTTGCTGATGAACAAAGTATTCCTCGCCCTTTGCTCCATCGGATTGTTCAGCGGTCCTGGATTTTATGGTCCTATATTCTATGTACCCGGTGAGTGTCAGGAGTCCGTCTTGAAACATCGACTTCATATGTATGTAGACTATGTTGTTAACAAACTGGGGCGTAATGCACAGGATGGCGCCAATGCTGCTGCTCTCATATCGGGCTTTTCGGCCACAGGTCGCGTGGTAGGTATTGCCTCTCGAGTCGAATTTCCAGTTGCTCATTTCATCTAGCTTCTAGGTATCGTTGGCGATCGTTTTGGCCACTTGTATGTTCTAGCCCTGTGCCAATTTTTGGGGGGTATTGGTCAGATGGCCATATGGCCTTTCACCCATAACCTCGCAGGACTGATGGCTTTCACTTCATTTTATGGATTCTTTACTGGTGGTTATGTCAGCTTGTATCCAGTCGGTACGTCTTTGATTGGCGCTACAGTTCTGAAGGTATATATATAACCTTTTGTGACCCAATCGCAGTTGCTGCCGATCTGTATGGCGTCGAAGGTCTGGCGAGCATTACCGGCGTCATGTTTGCTAGCTTTGTGGTACGTACACAACTTTATAGATGCGTTTTATCTAATGTTTTCCTACAGCCAGGCACTCTGATCGGCCCTCCGGTCTCTGGAGCAATCCTTGACCGGTACACCAATCCAATTACTAGTAAAATCAACTTCCTTCCTGTACAATTGTTCGGTGGAAGCTGGTTGTTAGCGTCGGCTGCTATGGCTGTAATGGTACATGTACTTCAGCGCTCGGCTAGAGGGTCACCAAGGGCGCTTCAGTGAAAGTATATGGGTCCTTGGGGAACGGGATGGGTTTAGTTTGGCGGTCTTCAATAGTGCTTACTTGTGAAGAGTCAATGAAGGCTCCTGTCGTCCTTCATGCCTGCATACTTCTGGCTTCCTATTTGTACATGTGGTCAAATAAACAGATGATAGTGAGAATTGGAATTCGTAATGCGATTACCTGTATCCTTGCGTCCGGTGTGCCTAAACTGTGCAATTCTGAGATGAGATGATCACGCTTTTGAGGGACTACAGATGTACGTCATCTCAATTACGTACCTCTGAACTGTGGGCCGTGGGCCGTCGGTACCGTCGGCTCCTCAGTTGCTTGCGATTGTGATGATTACAGAAATCTTGGACCCAGGGAACGGCAACAGTATTGATTAGCTTTATATCTCTTGTCGTGTTTACTTGAAGTTCTTCAGGCTCACTGGCAGGCTCATCCTCTTCGATAAGATTGTTCTTTTTTTACTGTTCAGTCCTTTTCGAAGGAGACTCAGTGTCTGTCAGGATGAATGCTGATGAATGTCGCAAGACAAAGAAAGGGAAAAAAATCTCAGGAGAATTTGATAGGGATCTCCAACGCCGATCATATGACAATTCAATCCTTTCCTATTAATACGCGGTCGTAGTGATGGATGCAAAGAAACATCTCCTCCAACATCACCATGTCGCCCATTAGCACTGTTGTGCAAGCAGTGTCTGAGACTGCCTCTGATTGGGGCTTGACTATTCGACATTTGTACTATTTTATTGGAGGTAGGTTTTCTGATAAGTAACGGGTCATCGGGGACTATCTCACGCAACTCAATCACAGCGCTAGTCGTGTACAAAGTCATTCATCAGCTCTTCTTATACCCATATCTCTTGTCCCCTCTTCGTTCTGTCCCTGGACCGCCGACTGGAGAACCTATTTTTGGACCAGCGGCGAAGCTTTTCGATAGTGAGCCGGGTATGGCTGAGCAGGAGTGGATTAAGAAATACGGATCTGTCATACGAATCTTGGGACCCATAGGGAACGAGCGCTTAATCTTCATGACTCCAGAGGCCCTCTACCACATCCTAGTAAAAGGGTGGTTAGATTATCCTAGGGTAAGTTCACTATCACGCTAGTAGCCTCTATCGTCCGTTACTCACTGTTTGCAGCCGCAGTATCTGAGGCATATCTTGGGCCTCGTTGCTGGTTATGGCTTGCTCACTGTCACTGGAAATGAGCATCGACAGATGCGCAAAGCAATGAACCCAGCCTTCTCAATCCCGAATCTCATGGCGCGTGCGTGGGATTCCTTTTCTCTCCGCCTTGGCATCCTGACCCATCTTTTCAAATTCAGAAACTGATATGTACTACGATCCAATCGAAGGGCAAGTTGATTGGTTCCATCACGCGTTTTGATCATCTCGAGACAAATTTCTAGCCTCATCGGTGTTCTTTCATCTCAACTTCCTGGCCCTGAAGGAGCTGTTCTACCTGTATATGAATGGAGTAAACAATTTACCTGTTTCTGCCTGTCTTTTTCCGCCTACTGATCATTGGGTATAGTGAGTAAAGTGACGCTCGATATCATCTGCAAGACAGCTTTTGACTACCATACCGACTCTCTCCATAACCCGCATAATGAGCTAGCTGAGGCGTGAGTCTTCTTCGTGTTAATTTGGAGTTGAAATGACTCTAACAGCATAACAGATATGAAAAGCTGCTTAGCCTACAGTCAGGTAAAAGCAAGACCATTTCAGCCTACAAAAGTTGATAACCTTCCTACTTAGGTCCGAATATGATTCGCTTCATCTTTGTTGTGTCACTCCCGGGCGGGGCAAAATTCTTCTCATCAAAGCTCGCCTATAAAATAAGAAATGTATTCTCTTATATTCGACTCCTTGGTATGTATCCCTTTATCCGATCACCATCACGCCGCTGACACAAAAGTAAGCACCTCTTACACCTTTAATCGACTCAACACACCGTATTCGAGATATCTCGAAACATATTCTTGACCAGAAAATGAAAGAGACCTCCGAATCAGGGATCACTGCTGATGATACACACACGAAGAAAGATATTATGAGCATCTTGGTGCGCGCGCGGCAAGCTGATTTATATAAGGATCGGACAGCATATGCGATTAGTGATGCTGCGATGATAGACCAAGTTGTCAGTGATCCCATTCTGATGTGAAAACCATGCTGAAAATCCACGCAGCTGACATTCCTCGGAGCCGGTCATGAGACTACAGCGAGCGGCTTGACTTGGGTATGCGTAAACTCTCCTTGTCCAGAAATCGTCGCTCATTTTTGATATCAGACCCTTTGGCTTTTGGCGAATGACAAAAAAAGCCAGCAACGCTTGCGCGATGAAGTATGTCCAGTCATGGCAGCTAACCCCAGGCCCGATTACAAGACGTTGAAAAGTATGCAATGGTTGGATTGTGTCGTGTAAGTTGATGAAATCATCGCCTTGTGTTGACAACGTAATGACGGTGGTGTAGGATGGAAAGTCTGCGTGTGATGCCTCCCGTTCCGGCGACAGTTAGAACAACCGCTAAAACTGATTACATCGAGGGAGTTCTTGTTCCGAAGGGTACTCTGTTGCATCTCTGCGTAAGATTCAACTCCTCTGATGGACAACTCTATTTGTTGATCAACGGCGTAGATTCGAGGCGTGAATACCTGGCAGACCATCTGGGGCGAAGACGCCGAAGAGTGAGTAAGATTGATGGGAATATTGAACATCAAGTCGATTGACATATGGTGTGGCAGGTTCCATCCAGAACGATGGCTGAACTTGCCCAAAGCATACAACCCCGCTTTCTCTCTTCTCTCATTCATTGCTGGACCGCATGGGTGCATCGGCAAGACCATGGCGATCATCGAGATGAAGGCTGTTCTAGCGTCAGTTACTGCTTACTCGTATTATCATGCTTTGTTTGACTTGAGAATTCTATAGGGTATTGATAACGAATTTTGAATTTGAACCTGCATATGATGGTCAACAGGCCCAGCCTGCTGCTGCGATTACGATGAGTACGTGAAAGAAGTTATCCGACAGAGAAACCTGGTGATTGATGGACTTTTCTAGAACCTGCTGATGGAATGCCTTTGAGAATTCGCCGTGTATCATGAGGAGAATATTTATTTACTGCTGTCTTTTGTATGATACTGTATCCTTGACGCGTCGAGCCCCTATCTTGACGACTGCGCCACGTGCAAGCACCGTTTAGTCAGTCTGCTACCGTACGGCCTTTCTTCCAATACCGCTGTCCAGTGCCAGTGGCGTTGCAGGTATGGCGTCTACCTCTGCCAAAGGCGCCGACGACGCGCTACCCGACGTTGAGAGGCTTCAGATATCCAACTCACCCCAAAGCGCGACATCAATAACGGCAGACGAGGCCGTTTCTCCGAATCCATGGAAGGACGACACAGCGGACGATGTCCAGAAGGATGCAGACCTGGAAGCATCAATACATCGCTTGAAGACGCCAGACCCGTCGGTGCTGGACGAATCGATAACATCTGGGCTGGTATCTCTACCGTCAGATCCTCCAGAACTGGTGAACGCTCAGGAAGTACTTGAAGAATTCGACCCACTAGTAAATCAAGAAGAGAAGGATGCAAGGAAGGCATGGGAGAGCTCTGAGGGACACCCGCCACATCCAGACCCTTCGCCGGTCGCGCCAACACCGCCGTCGAAAGATCTTACCCCGCCGCCCAACGATGCTCCGGCTTCGTCGTCGTCGTTTCCCTCACTGGCTGCCTTGGCGCGCTCATTCCAGATGCCAAAACTAACACATTCACGCCCTCTTTCACTTGATATGGCGAAGCCGGTTCCTTCTCCCGATACATTGTCGTCGTTTGCATCTCAGCAACAGCAACCCGCAAAGCCCGAACCGGTTTCTCAGGCAAGTCTGGAATCATCAAGAACCAGCACACCGGGGATGGTGAGAGAGGGCTCGCCAGCTGTGGATCAGGGCAAGGGGGATCCACCATTCGATTTTCAAAGATTCTTGGATCAGATGAAGAGCAGAAACGCGGAAGCGGTGTCGAAATATCTCAAGTCGTGAGTCTTGTCTCTTTCGTCTGTTGAATATTGAATCATTCGACTGTAGATTTCTGAGTAACTTCGCCAAGCGTACTTTTACCGTCAACGACCAAATCAAGATCATAAACGATTTTCTGAATGTGCGCAACTGCTAATGCCTGCGCATGGCCTTCATTGATATCTACGCTTCCATAGTTTATTGCAAAACAAATGCGTGAATGTGAAGTATGGCGTAGTGCTTCGGATGCCGAATTTGACAACGCCATGGAAGGCATGGAGAAGCTGGTTATGAATCAGCTCTATCAATTGTTAGTATCATTATCCTACGTTACTCTCTGTCCTTATGTCTTTCTAGCACATTTACTCCCCAAGTGGTACGAGTAATACCTCGTCGACAAATCACAGCAGATGACCTGGAGCGAGATCGCGTACTTTCCCAACGGATAGCCCTCTTTGGGTGGGTAGAGGAGAAACACCTCGATATTCCAGAGGGGGATGGTAGCAAAGGGTTCTTGATGTTTGCTCAGCAAGGTTCGCTTTTCTACGGCTACCGAATCCCAGTCTTACATTCTACTCATAGAGCTACTCAAGATCAACCATTACAAAGCCCCTCGCGACAAGCTAATATGCATACTAAACTGTTGTAAAGTCATATTTGGTTAGTAGCTATCTTGATGTTCAAATGTACTGAGTTCACGTTTGCTCCATTCTTCATCTAGGCTTAATTCGACATTTGAGAACAGAAGAGGGCGCAGATTCGTTTGTTCCGATACTCATATTCGTCGTGCTGAAGTCAAACCCTGAGAATCTTCTCTCGAATGTTGAGTAGGTATCATTATCTGTGATACTGCAGTTCGATGACCTCCATTCACCCGCAGGTTCATCAACCGATTTAGGAACCCTGTTAAACTGCAAAGTGAAGCAGGGTATTATCTATCTAGCCTTGTATGCTATGTGCTGTCTCATCGAGAGGGAATGCTCATCTCTATGTCAAGATGGGTGCCGTATCTTTCATCGAAACCATGGATCACACATCTCTATCAAACATTACGCAAGAGGAGTTCGAGAAGTAAGTGTTCAATCCATTCGTTCGGAAAGAGCCACGTTCATGAGTAATTCTGCAGGAATGTTGAGGAAGCCATCCAGTCACTACCCAGTGATGGCGACTCGCCTGCAATACCTCACTTCACTACTGAACCACCACCAACACCATCACGAAGCAACTCCTCTCTTTCTTCTCACGCTGGCGAAGAATCCGCGCAACCACTCTCCCTCCCTACTCCTGCGCAAACTCTTTCCGATGACGCGAAGCGACTTCTTCAAAAGACAGGCGACACTATATCAAAGCCCCTCAATGCCATAAGCCGTATACTCAATGAAGCTATTGACAGCGCCGCCTCTCCATTCTCCCCATTCGAGACAGGTCGAGAACAACGTACAGGAGGAACTCCTCTGCCTGTACCACACTGGTCACACCCAGATCAAATTCGGCAATATCAGCAGCAACAAGACTCGTCGCGATCGAGCTCTCCACGAATAGCACCACAAACACCTCCGGGTGATGGTATGTACCAGCCTCCGTTGCAAACACCGTATAAGCCTCGGGTGCGACGGGTACCGTCTCCTTCCTTTTCTCCTGGGATTGAGGAGACGCCATCGCGGCCCGGTCCATATACAAATCAGCCATTAGCAATCGGTCCTTCACAGTCACTTTTCGCGTCTCCATATCGGCCTGATTCTGCACATGTTTCGCGGACACCTACACCCAATCTGGACCTGGTGGGGATGCAAGAGGAGATTGATGCTGCGCATCAGCAGGCGGCGGAAGCAGCCCAAGACACGTTAATACAGATATTCCCCGCTGTCGACAGGGAGATTATAGAGTGGGTACTAGAGGCTAATACGGGTGATTTAGGGAAGAGTATCGAGGCGCTCTTGGAGATGAGTAGTGGTGTGTAGCTAACCAGAGTTTTGCATATTGTACGGATAGGCTTGATTGTGATTTTCTGATTTTTTTGGCGGGAGGCTGGAGTACGACTGGACACACCCGTGGGCCTTGTGCCAATTAATTTCATTCCAGGGCCACACGGATGAATATGTTCAAACGTTAACTCAGTACACTGAACTTTAATTTCAATGCATTGATGGTATCTAAATCGAAGGCGCAGAGGAAAAAAAAACCTCATCTAATACGAGTAGTAATATTACATCCATTAGTTTGTCCATTATTTCAACTCTCGAGATCACACCATTTCAGATTACTGGAAGGGACGAATTGTTAGTCTCAAAAGTAGGAGGGGCATGAACGAGCAAGCTTACAGTGATAACGGTAGGCTTGTCCCTGCCCAAGAATTCCTTCAGTTTGCTGATCTCCAGGGCTACCTCGATCAAGCCCTTCAAGCCTTCCGCCGCATCTTTCTTCAAGGCAGCGGGTCCAGCCTCTGGAGGTACATACCTCTCCACATACATACGAACGGTCGCGCCCTGACTCCCGGTACCACTCAGTCTGAATACCACCCGGGAACCATCAGCGAATGTAATAACCTGACCCTGATTCTTCGACACCGAATGATCGATGGGGTCCGTGTATGAGAAGTTGTACAGTCCTGAAACCGTGAACGTGGTGGCGGTGGAAGCAGATGTGTGCACGGAGTTGTTCAAGGAACCCGACTCCAGGGCCTTGTTAATGTGATCAACCATAGCGTGGGCACCCTCAGAAGGGACCTCTTCGTAGTCGTAGCGGCTAAAGAACGAACGACCATAAGTCGCGTAGTGGGACTCGAGCAGGTCATTAATGCCAATGAGCTTGTTGGGAGACTTAGCATTGGCTGCGGCGATAATGTTCAACCAAGCTATCAAAGATTAAGTACCCAGGCGACGCATCTAATAGCGTGCGGCTTACCAATAACTGCCCAGAGACCATCCTTTTCACGGATATGGTCTGATCCGGTACCAAAAGATTCTTCTCCACAAATGGACAACCGCCCAGCATCCATCAAGTTTCCAAAGAATTTCCAACCTTATGATATGATTAGAGCACGCAAGAAAGGAGGAACAGGGCACTAACCGGTAGGAACTTCAAAGTATTCCAAACCCTTCTTCTTCGCAACCAAGTCGATGGCCTTGCTTGTAGGCATACTCCTCGCCAAACCCTTCACACCGCCTTGCTTCTTGAAATAAGGAATAACATCGGCCCAATCCGCGATGATAGCCACGGAGTCTGAAGGAGTGACGAACGCGCCTTTGCCGTAGATCATGTTCCTATCACCATCGCCGTCACTTGCCGCTCCGAACTCAATACCATTCTTCTCGACGGCATCGACCAGACTATGAGCATAAGTGAGATTGGGATCGGGGTGTCCTCCGCCAAAGTCTGGAAGAGGCACGCAGTTCTGGACAGAAGTAGGCGGTAAACCGAGGGTATCGACAAGGATCTTGGACGCATACGGGCCGGTAACGCCGTGGAGACCGTCAAATAATACACGATAATCATCGGAGTGAGAAAAGAGGAAGGACTTGATGAGAGGGAAGTCGAAGATTCCCTCGAGGAGGATCAGATAATCGTCAACAGAATCGATTATGGAAACTTTCGTAGGACCATAGGTAAACTCTCCAATCTTGGACAGATCAACCTATACAGTTTTGATGAATGAAGAGACTATATGTGGTATTGCAGGAACCTACCGGTTTGTCCTCGATGATCTTGTAGCTAGTGATCGTCTTGGTCTTTGCGTATATTTTGTCGGTGACGTTCTCTGGGGCAGGGCCACCATTAGATACGTTGTATTTGATTCCAAAATCGTTGTTAGGACCACCAGGGTTGTGGCTGGCGGTCAGGAGGATACCACCATCAGCCTTGTACTTCCTGATAACGTTGGAAGCAGCGGGGGTGGATAGTATGCCGTCCTTTCCGATGATCAGCTTAGCGACGCCGTTAGCAGACCCAATCTTGAGAATCGTCTGGACGGTCTCTGGTGAGAAGTAGCGTCCATCGCCACCTATTACGAGAGTCGATCCCTTTGTCTGGATGGAATCGAAGATAGACTGGATAAAGTTCTCGGTGTAATGCTATAGAAGTCTGTTGTTAATCCCTGATCAATGGGACGCGTCTCATCAGCGTACCTCCTGCTGGAAGACTTTGACCCTGTCGCGACCGTCAGCGACGTTAATCAAAGGTAATAAAGACGATGGCGAACCTTTTTCGAAGGCCTGAAGTGCCCGGCTTTTGGCCTTCGAAAGGCTTTGTCGCGATTTCTTTAACAGGGAAGGACATTGGCGGATAAAGTAGGAGAGTGAGAGGAGTTCTCGTTCTCGACCAATTCCGACTGCTTTAATGTTTGACGTCACGTCACGTGATGCTGATGGCGGTGACCAGCGGTGTCCTGGAGGCCCGGGGTTGTCCCCGTCGTCGCCCTCGTCGTGCACTACGTGATTGTCGCTATCACGGCCGAATATCTTCTTGATTGTACCGCAGCTTGGGATAATGGCCTACCATCGTGGGCCGCAGGCATCGCTGGACTTGACGCACGTTCTCTGTACGACTTCTCCTGCCATGTGAACCGCTGATGAGAACGTCCTTGCAGACGATGATTCTTCCCTGCTCTCTCTTGGGCTTGCCCTAGTGACACTGAGCCCTATTCTTCTTATGGTGTGTGTCACAGTACCGGTGTTGGGCCATCATTGATCACCATCCTTCCAGCCAGCATATGCCTCGTTGGCAGTACAGACCCGGGAATATGTCATTATAGTAATGTGGGCGGGGCAGTTTGCCTGCGAGGCTTTCAGTTGGTTGATTAAACGGGCCGTAAAGGAGAATAGACCTTCAGGCTCTGTCGGTGTGTCCTGTCAGAAATCAGTTTTATGTGCACGTTCGTGACATATTTCAGCGTGTAGGTAACGGATACGGATTTCCATCCTCTCACAGTCAATACATGGGCTACTTTGCGACATTTCTGATCTGCCATCTCTATTTCCAACACCGATTCGGGACAACTGGTTATACCTTCCTCGATTTTGCATGGCGCCTCGTGGTCTATTCTGCCATTGGTGGTTGGGCTCTCCTTGTCGCGTACTCCAGGTGTGTATCCGATGCCGTCATAGTGATTTTGTACTTTACTTATTCAAATTTACGCAGATATGCCCTCGGATACCATAACGCCCATCAGATTTTGTGGGGTTTCGGCATTGGCGTCCTCTTTGCCATCATCCTCTTTGTTGTTTCTCAGATACTTCCGCGGCGACAACCATCGTCAATATTCGGCAAATTTAAAATGTTCCTTCTGGTGAATCCTGTGTCCACTTGGCTGCAAATACGTGACGGCTGGGATATATGGACGGATGGGGGTCGCGAACACGAATGGCTCCAATGGAGAAAAGAGTGGGACTCCAAACGAACGCGACATGATAAAAAGCGGTCATGATTGTGTTTCCGTGTACAATATCAGTGCGTGCAGAATACAGTTCTTACATGCGGTCGGTGAAAGATTGCATCAAAACATGTTGGCTCAGGCCAGTCGAGGTCTTTTTCATTCATTCATTATTTGGATGTTTACGTTAAACCCTTCATCCGATAGTGACTCGACCCTTTTCGACAGTTTCTGTCGGTCAAGGGGAGGTAATGAAATTATTTGAAGTCGATCCTCAGGGGTAAGTGGGTCCTTGGTGGACAAGTACCTAAGGTTACCACGAGCCCGGTACCTCAACGGTACTGAGGCTCTTTCACCGGCCATCCTGGGACTCGGAGTTGCAAGAGGCGCCATGTATTAGGACAACCCTGGTTACGGAATATTGACTTGGACCGTTTTGGCCTCGGCAATCCATGTGCCTACACATTGGTCATTCTGAGACCGTACTTGTGCAGTTTAGAATGTCGTTTGCCGGTTAAATCTATGCTTATGGCGACCGCAAGTATCTGCACGTATCTGCTGCACATCTCTGCTTTGTGGATTAGACTCTCCAAGCGAGGCTGAACCTTGCCGATGCCTTAGATGCCTTCCAGTGCCTCATGCTCTCTCCAATCCGTCTGTCGCCTTCCGAAGATAGATCAACGGTCGATTGTGCGTGACGACTTTCGCGCTCCTGAGCGTGGCTACCAACAAGTGGCCCCCATCTTCGAGAACAAAGTCGCGCGGTTTCCTAGCAAATTATCTGACGAACAAGAAACTTTTCGTAGGGACGTAATGCTCGGAATCTATGGAAAAGAAGCTGATTCATTCACCCTTGCGGCAACCTCGACTCGTTGTACCTGGTGATTGTCTTCATATCCTGCATGCGCTACATTGATGTTCTTTATAGGATATAAATAAATCACCAATTTTGGTGATCCGTGAATGGCCATTAGGCTATTACAGAAGAATGAAGCCCATTGTCGAATTCTCATGCATTGCTGTGGCATCTGCAGATTTGTGCTCGAGGAGAACCTCGGAGCGGGGTGATTGCAAACAAAACAAGTTGACAGGGCCGACGTGCCGAGACAATCAGTTCTTTGCCCAAACAGGCAACCATTACGGAAGCCAAATTTGTTTATCCCACCGAAAGATCAATCGATCAAGGACAATGGCTCCTCCGTATAAAAGGGCTCACAGGCCCACATCAGCTCGTGCTCCTTGTGCTCCTTGTCCCCCGCCCATATAACCCTTCCCCGTCCTTCATTTTCACACTCCTCCTTTTTATACGGTCCAGCTGGCATCTGACCTTCGTTATCACTAAAGCTCTCATTTTTTCAAAAACTCTCCTTCAGCAACAATGCATTCCTTCGCCGCGCTCTTCATTCTCGCTTTGCCAGTTTTTGCCAGCGCCCTTGGGCATGACCGTGTATCGCGCCGACACCGCAGGAATCCCAATCGCGCTGCATCAGCACCCCACGTTCGCAAAGCTACTTATACTTTGAAGGACATGTATCAGGGGCAATCATTTCTAGAGTAAGGCATTCTATCTTTATCACAAATGCAGCCCGCTTATTTTTTTTCCTCCGCAGCGAATGGGACTTTTTTTCGGCGTCCGATCCGACTAACGGCCTCGTTGATTATCAGACCAAGGAGGACGCTACGTCCAAAGGCCTTGCCTATGTTCAGGATGACGGTACCACCATCCTTAAGGTTGACAATACTACCACTTTAGAGTCAGGCCAAAACCGGGCATCGTGAGAATATCTTCACTGCGCTATCATCTATATGGACACTGACAGACGATTGTAGAGTTCGTATCAGCTCGAAGACTCAGTACAGCAGTGGCCTTTTCATTGCGGACATCTATTCCATGCCGCACGGATGTAGTGTATGGCCCGCTTACTGGTAATTACATCTTTTGTCCATTTTGAATACCTCTTTAACCTTTATTCCCAGGTCTGTTGGTCCTGATTGGCCTAACGCTGGTAAGTAGGTTATAATCAACCGATCGGCTAATATTGACTGAAGATTGTTCATAGGCGAAATCGATGTCATTGAGGGCGTCAATCAGCAGGATCTTAACCAATACACCCTTCACACCGGTAGTGGCTGTTCTTTGACCAGCACGAAAGTCGCCTCTGGCAGGGTATTGGGTACAACGTGCACTTCCAGTAACGGGGATAACTCCGGCTGTGCGTTCCAAGAAACTGATACCCGCTCCTTTGGCCACAACTTCAATCTTGCTGCGGGAGGCGTCTACGCACATCTCCTTGCGGATGAGGGCATCTCCATCTGGTTCTTTTCTCGCGACGAGATACCCGCCGACATCACGTCTCAGTCGCCGGATCCATCATCTTGGTCGACCCCTAGCGCCTTCTTCCCCTCCACATCATGTAGTATCTCTGATCACTTCTACGATCACAGCCTCACCATTGATACCACACTTTGCGGAGACTGGGCCGGTGCTGCCTACGGTGGATCTTGTCCCGGAACATGTGCGGACGCAGTTGCGGATCCTACCAACTTCGATTGTATGCCTTTCTAACATTCTAGTGATTCGTCGTATTAATGTTGATAATACCTTTTAGACGCCCAGTGGGCCCTCAACTACATTGCTGTTTATCAGTCATAAGGAGAGCGCATTCTAACATGCACATCACGATCATTACACGTCTTTTTTCCTCTCAAGCTCTGTATCATAAACGCATACACTGCGATGCCCGGTCGCATCTATCTTTATCTAACGTTGATCGTGCTGGTCTATTCTGCTATTTTTCGGTATCTAATTGCTGTTACAAGGACCGGGTTTCATTAGGGTTATAATTTTTTATACAGGTATACTACGTATGGCGGTTCGTAACGAGCTGTGTGGAATATAACACACTTGACGTGATAATTTGTCTAAACCAGAACAAGAAGAAGCAGGATGACCGGTGGACTTCAAAAGCCACAAGGCGGCCTTTCTATTCTTTATTTTCACGTGGATCGTTCACAACCGTAACACAGCACAGAATTATTGTAAGTACAGTACAATGAGCCCGCCTGTCCCTTGGTTACGAGAATTCCGGCGTCACTGATGTAATAACAAGACCCTACGTGACCACCATTGTTCGAATGCGATGATCATCGCATTGGCCTCGGGTTGCCGAAGAAGCTTGAGCTCGAGTCGTTGGCTAATGAGGCGGCTGCAATGCTATAGGAGAATCTGATGGGGCCTCGTGAAGCGAGGAAATTTGTTGCAAGTGCAATGCGCAGCAGACAATAAGCAGAATATCTGGCTCGTCGAACGCCGCAAATTCTTGTTTCAACTTTCCTCGTGGGCGTCGCCACCCGGGAACATGCACAAGGGTCTACTGCAGAACTTTAAATTCGTCACAGATGAGTCGACTCGAGAAGATTCAGCGTCATCAGGTTCTGAATAGTCAAGGACGACTCATGACTAGCAAAGGAACTGCATATACGATATATCGAAGGATACCACAATCTATATACACCAGAGAAAAACGTAGCTTTGCTTTGAAGTAACGAATTCGTTCATGCAATGCATGAAAGTTCAAGCATTCAATAATCAAAATTTGAAGCTTCAGCTGACCCTGAGTCGGTTCTAGTAAGCGGATCGGATCAACCGGAACACCTTTACCGCGGCTTGACAGTTTTACACTTCAAGTTCCTTCGACCTTCGTAACCATGCACATCTGGTGCACTTTACTCTGCTTCTGTACACGACTAACCAGCGCCATCTCGCATGCTCGTGTCTTGTGAATGGCTAAGAAACTTCCGTCCCCTAACACTATACAGGGAGAATAGCTCTTTTTTCGTTTTGAAATTCCCGCCAGCCTGGCCAACATTGCAACTCTGTATGACCTGTGTTTCAGACTTAGGACCAGCCAGCGAGAACATAAATCGGTCTTGAAGCTTGTTGATTGCTCTCTGTTGATTTCCGCCTAGGTCCTCATAGTCACCATCAACAGTCCCCATGGCCGACTGGCACTGGCCTGGCTAATTTAGCCGCAAAATTACGCTCAAAGGCATCGCAACCCTCGGTCCATCTCTAAAAATGGTAATGCGCATCTCTGACCGGCGGCCTACATAAAGCATGCACCAACTCAATGTCAATGTTACTTTCACATCTCCACGGTCTCAAGTGCTGGTCACACTCACGAGCCGACCTTAGAAGCTGCAAGAACTGGTTTCTTGTCCAATCTTTCTCTGATATGTTACCCATCTTCCAATTAGCCCTCTCGATTATTCTGTTTACGACCCTCTCGCTTTCCTTACCTGTCCATCCTGTGCAAAATGAAGCTGTACCCAAGAGAATGGACTCTTTGGATTATCTCGAAGCGTATCCGCCTTCTTCGACCTCAGGTTCTGTTCATAGGAGAGAACCTGAGGTAACGGTTTTGATGCACGGATCTCCTACGACTTTATCAGACATAGACGTGTCGAAATATACACCTCTTAAGCGGCAGCAGGTAGCCGCTACGCCAGAGATTACCGATACTGGTGCTTCTAGTGCTGCTGTATCAGCCAATCCTGCACCGACTACGGGCGCGTCGGATACTACGGACCAAACCGCAGGCGGAACGTATCAGTTGCTCGATATATACAAGGGAAAAGACTTCCTGAACCCTCAGTGGGTAGTTCTAGCCTTGAATGATGCTGGCTGAGAATTTCTGTGACAGGAAATGGCAATACTGGTCAAATTCAGATCCGACCCACGGTTCTGTTAATTATCAGGCAATGGAGGCGGCAATGGAGAAGAAATTAGCGTTCGTTGGTGATGATGGCATTGTAACGCTCGCTGTTGATGATACGACGACCTTAGGAGATGGTGAATATCGCGATTCGTATGTTGATATCCATTCATCTTTCCGGGGTCAGATTAACGACTTTTTGGATGTCCAGTGTCCGCATCAGTTCAGTCAAGACATATAATAGTGGACTGTTTATAGCTTCCTTCTCTGCCATGCCTTATGGATGCTCTGTGTGGCCTGCTTGGTGGTACGGCCCGTCATGAAAAACTAGTTTTCATGCTGCTCATACGTTGCTTTCCAGGACAGTTGGTGACAACTGGCCTCACCAGGGTATCCATGCTTTTTATCGGTTGATTTCAAGCTGAATCATTCATAGGGGAAATTGATGTCCTGGAGAATGTTCACAACGCTAATGCCAACCAGTATACATTCCACACTGGGGAGGGATGCACGATACAAGCAAGTGACGACATGACAGCAAAACTCAGTAATCAAAAGAGTAATCAACAGTGTGCCGTTAGCGACGCCGATAATTCTGGCTGTGGAATGGTGGACACAGCCAATCCTAACTATAGCTACGGCAAACAATTCAATCAGATTGGAGGCGGTGTCTTTGCACACTTGTGGAATGATGAAGGGATTCGGATCTGGCACTTTCCGAAGACGAGTATAACTGATGATATTACTGCTGGGACGCCCGATCCTGCGAATTGGGGAAAGCCTGCGGCTTTCTTACCAAACGATAACTCTTGTGATACAGGGACACATTTCATAAATCACAGTCTGGTTATCGATACCACACTATGTGGCGACTGGGCTAACGCAACCTACTCTGGTGCGGGATGCCCAGGAACGTGCGCTGA
The DNA here is from genome assembly GCF_030435595.1 of Desarmillaria tabescens. Lineage (NCBI taxonomy): Eukaryota > Fungi > Basidiomycota > Agaricomycetes > Agaricales > Physalacriaceae > Desarmillaria > Desarmillaria tabescens. Next base: position 946,054 of record NW_026848302.1, read on the forward strand.
GGCTGTCAAAGATCCAAAAAATTACAAAAGTTAGTGCATCAGTGCATGCATTCTCCTTCATCTTAGTGATTTTCTTTTTAGCTGCGAAATGGAAGATCAACTACATCGCCGTATATAGCGCAGGGGGTAGTTCCACCAGTGGAACCGGCGCTGATTCAGGAACTAGCGTGGAAACTGGAACAGAGTCTGCAGCTCTTTCGACAGTTGCTTCCTCCCCTGTTGCTAGCGAATCCAATGCCTTACTTACCCAACGATTTGTTACGAACACAGCTGAAACTATAACTACAAGCTCAAGCAGCATCCCCGTAACTACTGGTAGCCTGGGATAATACCGTTGCGTATAGCATTATGTATGCCGTATATGTATATTGTATACATGTATATTTCTCTAAATTAGATGCGATACTTGCCGGGCAAAATACCAGGATGATCCAGAATGATCGGAGGACCTTGATGTGGCGTCGCTTCCCAATTAAGCGGGGTATCCTTTTTGGACCTTTACCACCATGAATCCACCTAGTCACCTTCTCCCGCACCAGCAGCCGATAGACATGTCTCTCCTCAGTTTTTCGCTGGGAAAGGCATTGAAGAACGGCAAACGCACGGACCAGGCATGCATGTTTCGTTGTCCTACTCTCAGATCGCGATTGATCTCCAGCACAGGCTTGCTCAACTTGCAGGTAATACTCCCATCTGCTGCTGACGAAGTTCATTAAGTTCCTATTCTAGACGTGATAAGGTCGGGTGCGACGGGAACAGGTTTGATCCTAGCTCGATTGCGCTGCTTGATACCCTCTCATATGGGCCGGTAGACCTTGTGGCGTATGCACGAAGAAGGGATATGCACCAGACCAATGTGTGACGGGCTGTGGACCTTGTAGGAAGGCGAGGGTGCGGTGTGAAGATGGAGCGCCATGCCAACGCTGCCGGGAGATGGGTCTACCTTGCGTCGATGCTAATGCAGATGCACGGCGAAGCATTCAACAGAACTCCCTTCCGTCTAGGAGCACCCGACCGAATGGTAGGGAACGGGTCAAGCTCGCGTGCGAAGCGTGTCGTAAGGACAATAAGAAGGTACGTCACTTGTCATAGTATCCTTGGATAGGGGATCTCAAAATGCTACCCAAGTGCGACGAGCAACGGCCTTGTGGGCGCTGCGTAATCCGAAAGAAGGAATGTGTAATGTTGGAGCGAGGGCCCAAATCAACCAAGTTACGCTGCGAAGGTTGCCGGAAAGTCCAACCGACGATGCGATGACTTAAGGCCGTGTGGCCCGTGTCGAAATGCTAATGAAGATTGTATCAACACAAAGAGGCAGGGTGGTCATGGGCATCGAGTCAAGCAGGTTCGTGTATTATGCCTCTCTGAGTACCTTTATTTATTTTATTCTAATGTAGGCCTGCCTTAACTGCAGGTAGGTTGGAGATTACTTGCTAGTACTTTAGAGCTGATGGAGATGTTAGGCGAGATAAGATACGTTGTAACGGTGAACGGTAGGCTACTCTCAGCTGTCAGTAACGCAACGTATCTCATTAACTTTGTTGTAGACCTTGCACACATTGCGACCGTAAGAATTATGTGTGCGTTGACCGAGCATGTAAATCATGTTCTTCCGCCGGATACCCTCATCTATGTAATCACCGAGCCGAAGATTCCCGTTCGCATGGATATTGGTATGTGCATTCAGCCTTTGTGTACTCTCATGTCGTCGCTAATGGTTGATTTAACAGATTCAAGACGCTCATCGTCCGATTCTGTTCAACCAGTAGAACAACTCATAATGGAACAACAACCGCCGCAAACATCTATGTTCCCTGATCCTTATTTCTTTCCGCCTGAACAGTCTTCCATGGGACTGAACCCGATCTACGAGAACAGCGCATCAGCTTATTACCCTGTCATTGACCCCAATTTGGATAGGCCAAGCTTAGTGATATCATCATCAGGCCTCACTGAACATTTGTAGTTCGACTGCTTTCTCTATCTATATATTGTATACCCTTGTGCCACCAACAGTGATTCCCTCAGCTAGTTTGTAATAATACGCTATGTACTATTCTTACGGTGAGCGGTGAATCATCTGCTCAGTGGCGTATCATCACTCAATTCTTACTGTAGAGATCTGATCGTCTTTGTAATTCTGCCATACCTGCCGCTACTTCTTGTATGGGTGTTTGTGAAAGCCCTGTCATTCGTACTCTTACGAGTTACCATATTCTAAAGAGACCATGGTGGTTTTGTGTTATATACAGTTTCCATTGTACTATTATGTTTTCCAGACTTTCATGAACTTTAGTCATTACCGTCGCTTTATATGATACTTGTTTTGACGCGGCGCTACGTGTCATACTTATTCACTTGATCACTACGTGTGTTAATTTCTGTCCTTCGCATCAGCAATCTGTCAGTGGTTCTCTTTTTCTCTGTGACAATAGGTTGACGAAGATGCTGAACAGGATCCAAAATCCAACGGTTGATCCTACATCCAATGAACGACTCATTTTCATAAGGATCGTTGAGTCTGATTTACGAGACTGGTACGACGTTGCCACAGTGTTTGCAAGTTGCTAGTGGGGAGGTGGAGTGAAAGGTCGCGTATGATCTTGCAGAAGGGATCATACAGCTACAGCACAAACGTTGGGAGGACGGTGTCAAGAGCTCAACAAGAAAAGCAATTCCTAGAGATTCCGGGCCTCGTCTTTGGATGGACACAATATCACAGGGTGCCCTAGTGAAATTTGAGAGTATCGTCGAGCCGTCTGACGCTTGATACGGCTTTCTGAAGGACTATTGAAATGTAAGAGCGTTGTTGATGCTTTTCTCAAGCAGCGGATACCAAAAATTTCACGGTGGACCTTATTAATGGACACTACCTGAGAGATAAAATGTGAGTCGCGATCAGCGGTTGATTCAGTTTCTTCCTAACAATGTACCATAGTCTTTTCAAGCACGCAAACGAAGACTATGATATCCGAACTCTCCCGCCCTGGGGTCATAGCCTCCCTTTCGACGTATACCTCTACGCAACAAGCTGAGCTAATATATCGCGGTGAGAGTCTTAAGTTTCCATCCCTTCACATCCTACGAATGAGGTAGTGAAAGTGGAAGAATCATCCCATCAAAAGGTTATTGAAACAAGGACACAAGAACCAACCGCTTTGTTGACCAGACCCTAGCTACAATAATCATAACTATGAGTCTATCGAGACCGATGACTCCCGCCCGGCATATACCCATGCTTTGTTGAAGAGTAATATACTGCGCCTACGCGGGAAGCCATCTTTTTCTGATCCAAAGACCAATGAACATTCCGTCTGGCGTATCTCTGTTCTATATCGCCAATTAATAGATACATAGAATTAATTGATTGTGTGATGTGTTACATTACTCGTTATCATTCGCTGAGCCAAAACTTGTCATTGCGAACACACTGTCTCACCATCTCAAACTGTGAATCCAATTAGGAATAACTCCGGTAATAGACAATAGAAGAACCCACCTGCTCATCTGTACGGCATACCAAAATGCGCTTTGTTTCTGGGGTCCCCTTGCTGATATCGATCACGACCTGATCAGCCTTGCTATCAACGTTCCCATTGTCGTCGCTAACGCCATAGTAGCCTAAGCATTTTAATTTATCCGCGATAACTGCTCTGAGTTCCACGCTACGCTCGCCGACACCACCAGCAAAGACTATTGCGTCAACGCAACCGTTGAGCTTCAGATGATAAGACCCAAGGTAATTGAGGATACGGTCTTTGAAAAGATCGAACGCAAGCTGGTCAACCTCCGAGCCCTCTTTCGCCCGCCGGGTAACAAGCCCGAAATCAGTTGTCCCTGTAAGAGATTTCCATCCTGATTGGGAGTTCAGGATGTATTCCGCCTAGGTGGTCGAGTTAATGCTTATCCTGTGGAACAGTGGCGAATAGGAAGAAACTTACTTGCGTGACATGCACCTGCGTTGCGAGCTTAGGGTCGTGACTGATTCTTCCGGCTTTATTTGTGTAATGGAAGATGAGACTGGGATCAATGGCACCCGAACGCGTTGCTCCCGGAAGGCCGTTAAGTGGTGTGAGCCCCATAGATGTGTCGTACGATAAACCGTTCTTTATTGCGCACACTGACGCGCCTGAGCCGAGATGAAGGACAATGAGGTTGAGCTCCGTCGGAGGCTGATAGAAGACATAGAATCAGAACTCGGGCGAATCATATGACATATACCTTGCTCAGAAACTCCGCGACGGATCGAAGTATGAAGGAGTCTGATGGGATTCAGACTCGAAGACGAGAAACGAGGAAGACGTACAGCTAAGTCCATGGAAACCATACTTTTTGAGACCTCGCTTCGTGGCTATGGCCTGGTTGATGGCATAACTGGCTATATGAGGCGGTATTGAGCGATGGAAGGCCGTATCAAAGAACGCGATAGAGTTAGCGTTGGGAAGGACAGAGATGCAGGAAGTGATGACTGTAAGAGCAGCACCGTTGTGTCTGAAAAGTACATTTGTAACCAGGAAAATAAGAGGTAGAATTTGGGTTCTTACAATGGTGCGAGATCAGTGAGCCTCTCAATATGATGATAGGTCTCATCGCTGATAACGACAGGATCACTGTAATCCCCGCCATGAACAACGCGGTGACAGACATTCACAATGGCGTCTTTGTCGATGTCTGTTTCACCCTGGAGCACATGCAGGAAATGGGCAAAGGCGGATGCATGGTCGGTGATGGACGGGACATTGGAAACAGTATTCTTAGGTTCCGTCGAGACGAGCTTGAAGGAGATTTTGGCAGGTGGAGCAGTGATGTTTGAAATTGAAGACGTGAGTAACAGACACGGCGTTGGACTTTCTCGAAGCTCGTAGAGAGATATCTTGAGCGACGACGAGCCTGCATTGACGGCGAGGACGAGTCCTGTTCTTGAAGACATGGTACATGTATGGGTGGAAGAGAGGCGTTCGGGCCCTCTAATAGGTCTAACAGTGATGTTACTAACCTAGGTCATTACGTCACTGTTGACAGTTAAGCCGCCGGTCCGAATAGCCGTGGTGGATCCTGCCAGGTCCTGCCGCGGAACGGTCTGGAAACAAATTCAAACTACGAGACATCGCACGTATAAGGACCCTCGCAATGCCAATATCTACATCTTTCCTTCTCACACGATGCCTGGCCAACTTCTCTTCCAAGCAAACCCTCTGCCTGACCCGTCTCAGCTTCCTGACGTCTTTGAGAGCTTTGGGGTCAAGCTCAATACCAAGGACTACCTTCCTAGTAATGAACTTCACGCCTTGCAGAAGTTCAGGCGTGCCGCCGACTACATTGCTACTGGTGAGTAACTGCATGTATGCGCTTCAAAATGATGCTTACCGTCCCAGCTATGATATTTCTCAATGACGACGTTCTGGTCGAGAAGCCTATCACCCATGATAACATCAAGCCTCGCCTTCTCGGCCACTGGGGAACATGTCCCGGGTTGATCATGGTGTATGCACACCTCAACAGAATCATTCGTAAAACTGGTCTCGAGGCACTTTATGTTGTCGGTCCAGGTACCGGAATTTCGTCTGCTGACTGAACCCAATTGATGTTATCTATAGGACACGGTGCACCCGCTATTCTGGCCTGTCTGTGGCTGGAGGATTCTATGAATAAATTTTTCCCGGAAATCACTCGTAATTATCGTGGACTCAAGAAGCTTGTTGCCGGCTTCAGTGCACCCGGAGGCTTTCCTAGGTGCTGCATTTTGTAAACTTATACTCTTCATCGTTTCACACCTTTAGCATGTAGTCACATCAATGCTGCAACTCCAGGTGCCATCCACGAGGGCGGTGAATTAGGATACGCTCTTAGCGTCTCTTTCGGTGCCGTCATGGACAAACCTGATCTTGTCGTCGCCTGCATCGTTGGTGACGGTGAGGCCGAGACAGGACCCACTGCCACGGCTTGGCACGGGTTCAAGTACATCGATCCTGCTGAGTCTGGTGCTGTGCTCCCTATTGTACACATCAATGGATTCAAGATTTCAGAGCGTACCATTTATGGAACCATGGACGACAAGGAGATGATTGCTCTTTTCACGTAAGCGCGTTTCCGTATCTTCCCTTTACGAACTTAGTTTGATGTCATCATCAATAGCGGTTACGGCTACCAACCACGAGTTGTTTCCGATGTTGAGAACATCGACAATGACCTCGCTGCATCTATGGACTGGGCCTTGGCCGAAATTAAGAAGATCCAAACTGCTGCTCGTACCGGAAAAGCCATCGTGAAACCTCGCTGGCCCGTCATCATTCTCCGTACACCTAAGGGTCTTTCAGGTCCGAAGGAGTTCCATGGTGAACTTATTGAAGGATCTTTTCACTCCCACCAAGTCCCCCTTCCTAACGCCAAGACCTCTGACGAGGAACTCGCAGCCCTGCAGAGCTGGTTGAAGAGCTACAAGCCTGAGGAATTGTTCACCAAGGAGGGTTCCCCAACTGAGGAGATTCTCAGCATTGTTCCCATAGATGCTGAGAAGAGGTTGGGGCAGAAGAAAGAGAGTTATAAGGCTTACGTCCCGCTCGATCTGCCCGAATGGACTGACCTTGGTGTCAAGAAAGGGTCGGAGGAGAGCTGCATGAAGTCTGTCGGACGGTACTTGAAGGAGGTTGTGAATCTGTACGCTATGTTTCGGTCTCTCCTTGTTTTCAATGTTCACCATTATTCCACAGGAACCCCTCGACGTTCAGGATATTCTCTCCTGATGAACTGGTATCTAACAAATTGGACGCTGTCCTTGATAATAGCGGCCGTAATTTCCAGTGGGATATCGCCTCTAGAGCAAAAGGAGGTCGAGGTTGGCAATCTTTCTACGCAAATGCTTCGTCTTTATTTATGATTTATCTAGTGATCGAGATCCTCTCGGAGCACACTTGCCAAGGTATGCTTCAAGGCTACACGCTCACCGGAAGGACGGGTCTCTTCCCGAGTTACGAAGCGTTCTTGGGTATCGTCCACACGATGATGGTGCAGTACGCCAAGTTTGCCAAGATGGTGCGCCAAACCGACGTCAAATCGGAAGTCAATGTTAATAGCTTATATTCATCTCTAGGCCTCCGAGACGCCATGGAGACAAGACGTCGGCTCCATCAACTACCTCGAGACGTCTACATGGACGCGTCAAGAACACAACGGGTTCTCCCATCAGAATCCATCGTTCATCGGGGCCGTCCTTAACCTCAAGGCCGCCTCCGCCCGTGTGTATCTTCCGCCTGACGCGAATTGTTTCTTGTCGACTGTCTCTCATTGTCTGAGGGCAAAGAACTACATCAACTTGATGGTTGGTAGCAAGCAGCCCACACCTGTTTGGCTATCCCCTGAAGAGGCTGATCGCGTAAGTGTGGACACTACAGCTCTCTAGGTTCGATTTGCTCATCTAGGTGTATCTTTTAGCACTGTATTGCCGGTGCTTCTGTCTGGAAGTTCGCCAGTGTTGACGACGGTGTCAGTCCCGATGTGTACGCATTCATTCTGCATTTCCGAATCTCATCCGGTCTAATCTTTTCCCTAGTGTTCTCGTCGGTATCGGCGTAGAAGTGACATTTGAAGTTATTACCGCTGCCGCTCTCCTCCGCCAGTACGCTCCCGACCTCCGCGTCCGTGTTGTGAATGTTACAGATTTGATGATTCTTTCGGCGCACGGATCACACCCCCATGCCCTGACGGAGGACGCTTTCCACTCGTTGTTCACCAAGGATAAGCCAGTTCTCTTTAATTACCATGGATATCCCATGGAGTTGAAGGGTTTGTTGTTCGGTCGGGCCGGACTTGATAGGGTCACGATTCAGGGTTACATTGAAGAAGGAACGACTACATCACCATTTGACGTATGTTTCAACTGTTTTGTTACGTTGACTAGGAAAGTTCAAATTCTTGTAGATGATGTTGTGCAACCACACGTCCCGCTACGATGTTGCCATCGCTGCTATCCAAAGTGGCGCGCTTCACAACTCCAAGGTTGCGGTGTCGGCCCACGAGACTGAGAGCTACTTGAAGCACCTCGCCCAAAAGGATAAGGAGTATATCCTTGCGAATGGTCAAGGTAAATTCTGAAGGACCTCCTTCCTTGATTTGGCTGATGTTTGCTTTAGATCGTCCGGGAACGTTCGACGTGCCGACTTTCTAAATACTCAGTCGCGGAACAGTAAGTAAGATGTGCATCGCCACGAACAGTTTTTGAGTGTGGCCAGCAATTATTCATATAGTACCAGGCCACGGACATTTTGTATGGGTATGGCACAAAATTGGTCCACACTATTGTAAATCATGTTCGTATCAATCTTGTTCGTAGGGATCTTGAATGCAGGAAGGGAAATTTGACCACTTTTTACCTCGTTTCCAGACAGGCAGCGCTGTCTTTCTCCCTGCATTCATGATGTGAATGTTGTCAAGATGACGAGTGTCCCTTTGCCCCTCCGCCCACGGCTCCGGGTCAACGTGTATCCCGTACTTCACATTGCGAAAAGAGCAATGATTCTGTAGTGAGGCTATGCTGAATTTCTGAGCAGGACTTGTCCTACTAGCTGCTGCGCTCTGAATCTGGGAGTCCGACTTTGGTAATGTAAGTTATAGTTAAAGTCTCAGGTCTCTGTCGGGATGGTCAGTGATGTTGGAATGGCGTCAAATTCACCTCCTTGTTGCCGATTTCTAGTAGAAACAAATGGCAGCTGTGCAGGGATATGCTTTATGTACTCGGTATTATGTTTCTCCTGAGCTCGAAGTTGAGAGCGGGCCGTTGCTCAGTTATTCTCTGCTCCACGTACTTACTTCCTTCCAGGTCTGCGGGGCCGTTTATCTCCGTTTATGCTGTGACTGTTGGAATATGACCAGTTTCCCTATGGTTCACTGGGCCGTTGGTACAGAAGACGAGTTCCAGTGACGAGTACATGCGGATTTTGGTCTCACAGATGCGACTTATCGTACGATGAATGGGTCACAAGTTTCTTTGTTCTAGATGCCGAGTCTCTGGGTGAGTGCGGTTTGGAGAACAGCCACGCATGCCTGAAGTCCTTATAAATGAAGGTATGCCAGTAGCCAAGTTCCCATCACGCTCTGCAAATTCGGACGGACGTTGTATGCTTGTCCCAATTACTTCCCTTTGCATCGAATCGGTGATTGTCTCGTACGTTGCCGCATTACTGAATTGTGGACGCACCATTGATATCGTAGGTTCGTCTTGTACATGCAGCTCCAGTCCAAAAGGATAATCGTTACCGGTGGTGCCCAGGGCATCGGCGAAGCCATAGTTCGCGCATATGCTGCGGAAGGAGCGACCGTAACTTCCGTCGATGTGAACGATCAACTCGGACTGGTTGTCGCCCAGGAAGTGACCTCCGAGGGACTAGGCACAGTCACGTATGCCCATCTAGACATCAGTGACCGTACGCAAGTCTACGCAGTCTTCAAAGAGGCCGCCGCGAAAATGGGCGGGCTCGACGTCCTCGTGAACAATGCTGGTATACACAGGCATGTACCCGCTCATGATGTATCGCCAGATGTCCTCGAGCGCATATTCAAAGTCAACGTATTCGGCACCATCTACACCAATGATGCTGCGTATGCGATCATGCGTGAACAGGGCGGTGGCGCCATCATTAACTTCGGGTCAGAAGCGGGATTGACGTCCGAGGTGAATAATGCTGTATATGGATCTTCAAAGGGCGCAGTGCATACTTGGACGCGCAGTGTGGCCCGAGAGTGGGGTCCGGCTGGCGTACGGGTCAACGCTGTTCTTCCATATGTCGTGACTCCAATGTGGGCGGCACTCCGCTCTTGATTTTTATTGATTGCTGATTCTGCTCAGGTACAAACAGTATATCGAGGCAATGGTGCCCGAACAACGGGCCGCGCACGATAAGTTGTTAAAGGAACAGTTCCCATTGGGCTCGATAGGAGATACGGCAAAAGACCTTGCGCCGGTCATGGTATTTTTGGCGAGCGATGCATCGCATTTCATGACGGGACAGCTTTTCCCTGTCGATGGAGGATATGCTTCAGTTCGGTGAATTATAAGGGTGATCGTTAGGGAACACCTTCTGTTAGTACTGACGAAAGGAATACATAAAGGTAAAGAACGTATGTATACCGCTAGGAAAGCGTGTCCAATAAACTCCGGTGACCTGTCTAAGAAGATCGAGTCCAGTAAAAGAGGAAATGAAAGCAAGTCTATATCAAGACTGTTATTAGATTAGGCGCGACGAACAGTCAAGGGCATGCGGTCCGTCGGCTCTATCGAAAAATTTCTCCATCAAGAACAATTATTATCTCACTAATATCAACGACTTACTCATGGTGATGGCAGATGCAGGCTTGGCCTCTTGACCAGGGTAAGCCGGATCGAAGTCAAAATTCAGGATTAATGAACTGTCAAGAAGCTCGCCATCAGGTTAAATAACATCAAGTTTATTCCACTTACGCCAACACAGCTTTCATTTCGATAATAGCCATAGTCTTTCCAATACAGGAATGAGGTCCGGAAATGAAGGAAAGATGAGAGTACGAGGGATTATATGCCTTGGGCAAATTGAACCATCGTTCAGGTCGGAATCTAAACACTTTGTCAGCACCACGACGAAGAGTTAGTAGAATGTGAGAGCCCACTCCTCAGCGTCCTCTCCCCAAACCTGTTTCCACGTGTTAATCTGGCGAATCTGTACACACTTGAGTCTATCAGAATACGAATAAATCATAAAAGCTCGTACACAAATTTGCAGAAGCGTTCCTTCTGGTACCAGGACGCCGTCAATATAATCCGTTGTTGCGGTCTTTCTTACAGTTGTCGGTATCGGCGGCATGACGCGCAGACTTTCCATTCTAAACCATAGATGGTATGAGCAAAAGACAGGACAATAAAAGGGTTACCCTTACACTACGCAATCAAGCCACTCAAGTCCGTTCAAGGTTCGATAATCGGGCCTTGGATTTTCCTGGAACACAGGGGTAACTTCTTCGCGCAGTCTTGATTGATACTCCTTATTGTTTGCCAAGAGCCAAAGCGTCTAGTCTTAAGTGAGGACATTGATGGGCATGATAAACGGAATCATACTTACCCACGTCAAGCCGCTCGCTGTGGTTTCATGTCCAGCGCCAAGGAAAGTGAGCTATATGAGTTGATCAGGTCAAGTTTGCTCTTCCGTTGCATCAAGTTAACTTACCACTTGGTCAACCATGATATTATCGTTCATAGCATACCCGCGCTGGCCCGTCTCACTCGCCCTGGCGCGCATTAGGAGGCTCATAATGTCCTTCTTCGCATGCATGTCGTTGGCGGATATACCGGATTCTTCCAAGTCTTTCACCTTCTCGGACAATATTTGTCGAGAGATCTTGCGAATTCGATGCATGCTATCGAGTAGCTCAGTGAAGGGAGCTGGATAATCACGTTCAAAACCTCCTAAACAATACGGAGGGAAGAACCTGCCGAAGAACCTGGTATATTCGAAGAATGCGCGATATCTGTATGCGAAGTCTGATGAAAGAAAACGCGGGCCGCCAGGAAGCGTCATGGCGAACACGAAGCGAAACATGTTCTGGCCTAGGAAGAACTTCGACATCAGCCATGCGAAGAACTTCGTATAACAGCATGTAGACGGACCCGTTTGAAGGTTAAGTAGTCTCTCATATGCTTCGGCCAGCTCATCATGAGGGTTGTTTAAAGAGTCCGCGTGGTATCCGAAAGCCGTCTCACAAATAATATCGAGAGTGACTTTGCTGACTAGAGTCCAGCCTTAGTGTGTTGAACCTGAACAAGGAAAGTGAGGAGAGGACTTACGCCATTCATACATAGGAAGGACGACTCCTTTTCCGCCGTTAATGTCGAGTTTGGTAGAAATTATGTTAACAAGACTGGATTGGGTTACGTTCCGTTATGTCGGCTGATGATTGAAGAAGAGAAGACTCGCACTTTGTGATGGGTTCGTAGTACATATCCGTTTCTACGGAATAGTTTAGGCGAGTAGATAACAGGAGGAGAGCACGTACGAGCCATGAGATTTTGTAAAGAGAATGCAGGGTTCATGACTCGGCGCATCTGTTTATGCTCATCACCCATAACGGTCAATAACCCACGACCAGTGATAAGCTCGAAGAAATTCCTGAGGTAAAGAGGCTGGGGCGGACGGTAAGAATATACAAAGGAGAAAGAAGGAAAGGCTCTCACCCTAGGACAATCCAGGGGCCTGGACATTATTTGGTGGAGGCCCTCTGGAGTTATAAAGATTAAACGTTCAAGACCCACTGGCCCCACCGCCCGCACGATTGAACCATAATCGTTAATCCATTCTCGCGCCGCCATTCCAACCTGGGTGCTGAATATCTTTCTGGCTTGGCCCAGGATGGGTTCACCCACGGGCGGCCCAGGAAGGTGACGCAACGGCGAAAAAAATCGCGGGTATACAATCAACCAGTAGACCGCCCTGCAGACAAAATACGCTAGATAAGGGTTATTAGGGTAGGATACAAGGAAAGGACCAAAAAACTCACCTCCACAAACATAGAAAAGATGCCGAAAGGACAAGTTTGAGATACGCAAGGAGTCAGCCACAGTTTCCTGGATAAGTGAAGACATGGCGGTATGAAAACGAGGGAACTCGGATCCATGTCATCTTAGAAGATGATCTATGTATACCGGCTATGTTACTGCCACATTTCGGTTTACCCAAAACAAAACATTGACGGACATGTGCAGCCATCTGTTGGAAGCAGTTGGAGTGCCTAGTTGATCATTTTTTTTTGGCTAGTGTTCTTGTCGGGCAGCAGGCGGAACGGAACTGTCACTTTCGTCTTTTCCCCATGTTGACATTGGTCATGGAGGTGGATAATTATGGATCCATGGTTTTGTGGTAATTCAAGCGATCCTCGGGCATCTAAAATTGACTTAGCACGACGTAAGTGCGATGATATGACGCGTCAATACTGCATTTACCACTGAGCTTTGCAGCTGGCAAAGGCCGACGTCGGTCAGTATCTGGATGCTAATGTCAAACGCCGAATATCTGCAAATTGTTCAACGAGAGCTTCTGTACGGTATAGTTGACACGGCTTACAGACGAATTGTTGAGTTTATTCAACAGGAGATGGCTGGCCGGGCCGGCAGTTTTTTCCGTATTTGTTGGTGATTGGCAAATCAGGCAAAACTGCTTTTCCTTCCGTTTCTCGCGCTCCATATTCTCTACATACTGAAGCCTGGGGCTCTAAGGAAGGTACGAGCACAACTAGAGAATACTTGATCAGCACGAAATGGCATCAAACAGCAGCTTATGTAAAACTTGCGCACCTGACGATTAACCACCCAGCGGCCTCAAGCGGCCCGGATCTGAAACCGTGCTCAAATGACCTACATCCGTAGAAAAAGTTCGCTTGCTATTCATTCTCCTTCTTTTCCCCAGCAACTCGACACTCACCTAGCAATTTACCTTCAAATATGCCCAACAATCCCGAACTGTACAATCCCCTCAAAGTCCTCCAGCATCCCGAATTTAAGGTTCTAGCTCCCGGAGAGAAGACAGACAAGGAAGCCAATATTGCAGCTTTTTATAATCCTGCGCATGAAGTTCCACCTTGTCCAGAAACCTCGTCCTTAAACCGGGGCCTGGGCAGGTCCTTCTGCATGTTCGTGCTACAGGAATTTGCGGGTAATTGCTCCCGGACGTCATTAATGCTAACGAGTTCGTGTTAATATATGCGTGAGACAGAAGCGACGTTCACTTCTGGCGCCACGGAAGGATCGGCGACATGATCGTCACTGATGAGGTGGGCAAACCTTTTATTGTATCTCGTAACAATGATACTGATTGGGATCGTAGTGTGGATCAGGCCATGAGTCTGCAGGAGAGATTGTTGAAGTTGGAGAAGGTGTGACAAAGTGGAAAGTCGGTACGTTTGCAAGCTCATTAATAGTGCCGTGGTCATCAGACTCTGTAGGCGATAGAGTTGCAATGGAAGTCGGAATTCCATGCTCACAGCCGTCCTGCACACCTTGTCGCACAGGAAAGTATAATGGCTGTCCTGATGTTGTCTTCTTTTCGACTCCCCCTTACCACGGTTAGTATCAATTTATTTAATGTTAACAGCACATCACCTAAACCTTGTGTTCTAGGTACTTTAACACGCTGGCACGTTCATCCCGAACAATGGCTGCACAAACTTCCCGACAATGTGACTTTCGAAGAAGGTGCTTTGTGTGAGCCTTTGGCTGTCGCCTTAGCAGGTATCGATCGTGCAGGGCTTCGTCTCGGTGACCCTACGCTCATCTGGTACGCGTTTTCACACTTTTTTCACGCGCTAATATTCAAAACTGTTGATCCAGTGGCGCCGGACCTATCGGTTTAGTCTCTCTTCTCGCTGCGCGCGCTGCAGGAGCCGAACCCATCGTTATCACCGATCTCTTCCAAAGCCGTCTCGACTTTGCGAAGTCACTAGTACCCGGCGTGAAAACTGTGTTGATTGAACGTGATTTAGCACCCAAAAACCAGGCGAGTAAGATCAAAGAAGCCGCAGGTGGCGAATTGAAGCTTGCGTTGGAATGTACTGGTGTGGAGAGTAGCATCAGTACGGCAATATTCGTGCGTGCATTTTTTCATATCCGTGGGGTCTTCTGACCACGCCGTTTTAGTCGGTGGAGTTTGGTGGGAAAGTCTTCGTTATCGGTGTCGGTAAAAGCGAGCAGAACGTAAGTCCTTAATCAAGGGTTGCTTCCTATCCACTCATATATATGACCCACAGTTCCCATTCATGCAATTGAGTGCAAATGAAATTGATCTCAGGTTCCAATACCGTTATTCCAATCAGGTGCATACGAGTCCCTTTCACAGTGCCAGGCTTACGAGCCCACTCATCTTCCTATAGTACCCGAAGGCAATACGCCTCGTGGCGGGTGGACTCATCAATGTCAAACCGCTGGTTACTCATCGTTTTGCCCTTGAGGATGCTATCGATGCCTTCAACGTTGCTGCCGACCCTGCGCAAGGTGCCATCAAGGTCCAAATCCAAGATTAAAGTCTGGTTAGAAGGTCCAAGTAGACGTACAGTGTTCGACACAATATCATGTGAAAGATGATCGATAATCAAAGTTTCTCGAAGAGAGTTATCCTCATAAAGACTCCGCGAATAATCATTATAATCGTTCTCGGAGTGGGCCTGCCGCCATCAACGCGAGCTTTCCTTATCAGGTCATTGGTTATCGCGAAAGTAATTCCCGTCTTCTGGTTCTTTCCTTCGCGTGCAGTCACATTATTCATTTCTTACACAGACACTCTCACTTCAGCAGACCTCGAAACGTGTTTGTACAACGATACATTGCAGTACACTGGCAAAGTCCACATCCAGTGCGAAAGCGTGTATCTAACGGGAATTGAGTAACATATGTACTGTATGCAAGAGGGGGAAGTCGGAGGGGTTGAGAAATTGCTATTGCACAATGTAGTAGAGAAGTAGTATGCACAGAAAAGAAATAATATACAGAATGCAGGGTCAAACACGAGAGTAATGCAAAGGATAATATAAACAAAGTGTGATGTACCATAACAAGGAGCGATTAGTGCACAAGTATAGAGAGAAAGGACGGACAGTGAAAAAAAGAAAGAAAATGTTCACTGCACGATGCAGTTACCGGCGGATTTGGTCTTTCTATGACGACGAGAATCGACCAAAGCTCCAGGAAAATGACCCTCGTCTGAGAATCCGGACGCTATCCTCGACGGTGAATGAACTTCACCCTCTTCAATGGGAGATATCGAACGCGTGCCACCATCAGTATCAGTAGAAAACGTAGACTTCCTTCCAGTGCTTTCAGGTGCACTCCTGAGACTAGAACTATTCGGTGCAGTACTGTTGCTCGATAGCGATTGTGGCCGCTCCCTCGTTAACTTCCGCTGCAAGGCGGGGCCCTTGGTACGGCTAGCCTTGTCCGGAGAAGACGCTGACGAGCCAGCTACGGAATAGTCTTGATCTGGAGTAAGGTTACTTCGCGACCGCTTGAATGCTTCAATGAACTTGAACGCAGTAGGCACTTGTGAGTTAGCGCTTGTGTTTGGGGTAGCAGGAGGCACATCGATACTTGTCCGCGGGGTGTGCGTATGTGCAACAGTAAGAAACGTCGGACATTAGGACTCGTAGGATGGCCGTCGCGAAGCAGGTCTGCTGGATTGGAGTAAACACTGTTGGGATTGCCCTTCTCGGCGTACTGGGCGTATAATAATAGCTGAGCACGGAGGATCGCAAGTGGGCGGGGCATTACGGGCACACTTGGAATGGGAGATAAGGCTGCACTGCGAACAAAGAACAGCGCTCTTCTTAACGTTCAGAAGACACACTCGGCAAGTCATAGCTACTACGAGACCCTTATTAGCGTGATGTAGACCTGACGATCAAAGAAACTTACGTTTACTGAATGTGGTTTTCACAAAGGTATGTTCGCGAGGTGAAATGTCGTTATCGGCCAACGGTCGAGCCGATGAGTTGGAATGACGACGAGGAGGTGAGCCGCTGATCGCATCGTCGTGGGGATATTCTCCCAGGGGTGTATCTGGCATTTCGACCTGGGACAAAAATCGGACTGCCTCCGATTTCTGCAAATCTGCACTGACGCGACGAAGGAAGGGGATGCTATCTTGCGGACGAAGCTCCTATTGCGGCAAGTCAACGAAACATCTAATACGTGTGATGTAAGTAGACTTGCCTTGTGAGCACCCCAGTTCTTTTTGAGCCACTCATGTTCACAGAGGAGATCCGCACCGGGTCGCTTGGCCGGATCTTTGTTGAAACATTGTTGCAGGAAATCCTTCCAGTAGAGGAGAGCAGCCATCTGGAATTGGCGGCATTTCGTCCTCCACAATGCGAAACATTACTGGCGAAGTATATGAATACATTACGAACACTAGACCTGAAGAAACGCATACCTGACATGCTGTTGGCGATATCACCGTACGGCGGTCTTCCAGTAAGCAGTTCTATCACCGTACATGCCAACGACCAGATATCGGACTTCGGAGAGGCACCTTTGAGTTCTATGACCTCCGGTGCCATCCAGTTAGGCGTCCCAGCAACATCCTTAATTTCTCGCTCCATAGCACGCAGGTTTAGAGATACACCAAAGTCGGAAAGCTTGACGTTGCCGTTCTTAGTGGTGAGGATATTAGCTGCTTTGAGATCACAATGTACAACGTCGCTTGTATGCAGGTAATGCAAACCCTCAAGAATTTTGACCACGTAGCTAGCAACGAGACGCTCATTCAATTTGCCGAACGCCTTCAGTGTTTGACCAAGGGACCCATTCTCTGCGTATCTATAGGCACAAATAAGACGAGGGTAGCACGGAGTAAATAAACGGAAATCACGTACTCAAGAACGATACTCAAAGTATCAGTGTCTCGGGCCATGCCTTCATATTTGACTATGCTTGGATGCGACAGTCGCTTGACAAGATCCACCTCTCTCATCAGCGTCGTAACCTCGTCTTCCTTCAACCCCTCAAGCCTAATCCGTTTAACGGCCACCATTTGTCCTGTATTTAGGTTCAAAGCCCTGTACACCGAACCAAACTGACCACGACCGATACAATTACCGAGTTGCTGGATCAAGTCTTAGTCAGTGGGGTTTTCGGAGGTTCAAGAGTACGTACGAAATGGGTCGGTGGCTTTCCCTCCTCTCGAATGATCAGTGGCTTGCGTACCGCACTCCCCTCCATCGAATCTCGCGACAGCAAATCACTAGCACTTGTGTTCCCCGATGACGCCACACCCAAGTTGACCATGCTCTCTATCCGGGATCTTGCAGGCTTGGCACCCAATTCATCGTACGAGCTAGGACGAGTACGTCTCCTACTGCTACCCTCGATGTCGCTTTGGAATCGACCACGGAGAGGACGAGGGGCATCGGAACTTCCGGCGGGGCTGTCTCCGGACGAGGAGTGTGGAGAAATGCGAGGAGTGTGCTCCCCAGACGCTGTTCGAGGAAACGGTACCATCTTGTCCGAATCCGAGCCCCGAGATTCATCGACATTCTTGGGCACGAGAGATCCACTTCGCTGGGCAGGCTTGGTACTATGTCGTCGAAGTATGGCCTTGCTTGACGAGGCAGCGTCGGGACTGACATCCCGGCGAAGGGAAGGTTCACGGGGTAAGAGAACCGGTGAGTCAATGCTATGACGTGCACGTTGAGTGGGTCTTCTTGGAAATTGTGGTAGAGATTCGACACTCTCATTCCGGCGATTAGAGCCGACAATGGCAAGCTTTCGAGGGGCCGATGTGGATGTAGGTGATGGGGTGTAGGAACGATCATCGATGTCATCGGACGATGTAGATGATTTAGCAGGGGCAGGTCGAGGTTGATTATGCGCCTGGAGAACGTCAAGGAAGTCATCTGGCCATTTACCTTTGCCAAGACGAAGAGCATGAGCTCGCTCTGGTTTATTTTCCTCTGTTTCTGCTTCCGGTTCTGCTGCAGCACGCTTCGCTTTATGGCGACCGTTACCCCTAGAGCTTGCGCTACTTTCATCTGTCTCCTCAATCACCCTGGAAAGATCTACAATTGCGGCATCGCTCAGCTTGCGATCATACTTGCCACTGGAATCCGTTCGTTTACGAGCTAGCTCTTCAATGATAAAGCTGCCTTCCGCTCGACTTATGGAGGGTGATTCGGAAGTAGCCTCAGTGGTGATTGTTCGAATGGTACCGAACTTGTTTAAGACACTACTTGTCGCCCTTCCGACGTCCAAGAGACTAGAGAACATGGTTCCTGTGGTAGCGGTACTGGTATCGGTCATGGTCGAAACAGTAGAATGACGAATGAAATGATTAGAGGTAACCGAGTCCCGGACGGACGCGTCGCCGATGGAAGCACGAGTAGAGTCAGCGACAGAAGAACGAGGGTTCACGGCGCATGTGAACAGGCCACGGCCATCCTCATCTTCATTCACCGTCTTGGTGGAACGAGCACGAAGGGGAGACCTAGGGGGAGGGGTTAACACCTTTGCAATATCTTTGCTCCGATCATCGTCGACAATAGGTCTATCTCGTTGTGTTTGACTCTTTGAGACAGATGCCTCGTCAGGACTATCCGATCGTACAGTGGGCAATCCGGAAGACGGGTTCCATCGTTTGCGACCAGGCGACGGAGTCGGCGGAGGAGTGCTCTGGGTGAATAGATTTGGTGAGGAGGAGGCGGCCCGGGAAGTCGTACCCTGAGTGTAAGGGCCTGCCGGAGACGGTTTCTTGGTTTGACCTGACAGGACCTTCGATGGATCGGCGATAGGAGCCTCGGCGAACTTGATCAACGCGATAATCGTTGTGGCGACACGCGTCAATGACTCTCCTGAAGCCTCGATTAAATCATCGCGTTGAAACAAGTCGTCATCAGGCAACCCATACGAGGAACAGGCTGCGAGGAACTTCGTAATGTTAGAACTTCTGACTAAACCGTCTTCGCGAGGGTCAGGGCGCACGACTGAGCTTGAGCGGAGCTTATTCATTAACCTGCAGGGTAGGAATCAAGTCAACTATATGCATAGAAGCATAGGCACTGCAACACTCACTGGCACAGCACGAAACCATCTCGCAGTGCTTCCGTAAACAGTCGACGTTCACGCTCTTCGCCACTTGCGCCAAGTCCGCTGGATGACAATGCACCAACGTTAGACAGATTGCTCGAACTGCCGTTCGCACTACTCTTGCCCCATATTCGTTCAAGCCGTGACAAGGCACGCATACGGATCTCCACCTCCTCCCAATCCCTCGCCCCTACTTCCGTTCGCGTGGCATGCACAGGAGGCTTATTGACCTCCTTACATAGCAACGTGGTAGCTGACCTAATAAGCTCACGAGATACGGGATCCGAAGGCGATGTCAATGAAGCGCTTGAGATGTTGAAGTGCCTGTTCTGAGCGTATGAACGTTGACTTGGTGATACAGGTCGCGGTCGAATTGGTGATGGAGATTCGTCTCTGGCTAAGTTCGGGGATCCAGTAGATGGCCGCCGAGGAGAGTCTATTGACGGTCTCCGCGGAGAGTCTATGGACGGTCGCCGCGAATCCACAGAGGTTCGCTGGGTGTAGGAGACGACCCAGCTGTGGGAAGATGAGAAGTAGACGACGAGGTTAAGCCACGTTGTGACGGCAAGACGACGCGATTCCTAGTGGAAGGTGATCGAGCTCTTATGGGGCTCGAATTTCTCGGTAGAATCGCGGAAGCTGACGCAGATGGCGAATCTGAATTTTGTGCAGGCATTTTGGGTGAAAGTTGCCCTCGCGACCCTGACGCAGGTGTCGGCGTATCAGGAGGACTACTGAGTTCACGGCGAGGCTTTGAAGGTGTCCCTGGCGGACGGGTCGCTAGATCTACCGATTGGCTGGATGGTAGAGGTGAGATATTGTGAGGAGCGGATTTGGTAGACTTATGCCTCAGTACTGGTTCCTTGGATCCGGATACGGAGCGACCATCGGTGAGAGCTGGTGGTGAAATTTGCGACGGATGGTTATTGCTCGATCTTCGCGTCCTGTCTCGAGCTGGTCGCGCTGGAGAAACAAGGGCAGAGCTGGTCGATGAAGATGAGGTGGGAATTACAGGTTGTGAATTGGGAGATGGCAGAGCCTGCGAAGAAAGATGGAGAGCGGGAGATGACATAGATCCATGGCGGAGTGACGACGTTACAAAACTGACAAACCCGGCGAGGCGCACCTTGTCGGTGGATTCGTCCGCGGCAGGCGGAATGGGCGAAGAGGCCGGTGTAACGGACTCTCTGCCACCGCGACGGAAGTTGACTTTGGATTCCAATTTTCTTAGCACCCCATGTCTCTCTTTATCTTTCTGTGGATCTTCCCTTTCCTTTCCCTTGCTGGTCTTGGGTGTAATAGTCGCGAAGTCGTCGATGGGAGGTGCCTGCTTCTTAGACCTCGTCGCAGTCCGAATACTCTGCTCAAGGGAAGAACGAAGGCGGGTAAACGGTTTTGTGGATGAATTCGCTGCTGCTGCTGAGGAAGAGGAAGAAGAGGAGGGCTGTTTTGAACGAGAGGACGAAGCAGTCGGAGGCATCTTGTTGTTTGAGATGCGCTGGTGGGATGCCATAGGGAATGGGCCGGAGACCGAGACGTTGGGAAGTACTGCAGCCGCCATGTATGAATTGAACGGCACGGAAATGAGTTCAGAAGTAGACAATGGGGTAATCAAAGTGTAATCTTGACGGTTAAGGCCCAGATGGTCGGTTGTCAGTGATGGCCAGACAGGACTTGAACAAACGAGTCGTCGCCGATAATATGTTCAGCACAACGATCAGTGCGAATGGCGGGTAGAAAGGAAAGTGAAACCAGGCCTAGTCGGACGCTGTAGTGACGAAAGCAAGCAACCAAGTTAGTACAACAATTCATTACGAGAAGAATCGCGAGCAAGAACAGTGATGAATGTGCAGCAAAAGCTAGAAGTAGGACGGGAAAGGCAAATCCTAGACAATGAGTGCAGAGTACGAACCTGGACAGCTATCCAACCTCGATTCTATGCTACTGTGACTTCGATGTCGTGTGCACCGTCGTAGCTCGCGACGTTGGCAACTGTAGTGATGACTGGAAAAATGAAGGGTCGATATCGAAAGCAGCACACGGGTCGGGGCGGCTGTTCAGCGGCGCTGCTTGGCGTGGACAGCAACGAAAGGCGACAACTGTCGTGGACGCCGCTGGGCGCAGCGACGATACAGGGTATCAGCGCCGGCACGGGAGAGGAAGGTGCCTACAGCTCAAGGTCGGGGGCAAGGAGAAGACGGTTCGATCGGTCATATCACGGCAACCAGTTGAAGTTCCTGGTGATTTTTTGACAAATTTGGGCCTCAATCGCTCCTCGGAAGCGTGTTACTTGTAACAGCTGCCTTTCGTTGGAAATTCACGGAATATCGTGGAATATATGTAAAATTAACAGGCTGGTCTCCATTCGTCTCCCCCGCCACCTCCCGCCATTGACAGCCCGTTGAGAGGACGGGAAAGATTTTGAAACTGGAGAGTGAAATCAGGCTGACAGCTCTTCTGTTAGATCAAAGATTGAATTTAGAATGATTAGAGAATGATGCAGAGATGACGCAGCGCACTGTCATCACTCTCAATGTACCAGGAATACACCCCTGTCCGTAAATTGTCTGTATTTCGGATGGAACCAACACGGAGAGGTCCACATCTTTATGGGGTCCCCTATTCGTAACGCCACCGCTTCGTCGATTCATTCAGCGGCATAGGAAGCTCTTCCCAGACAGGGAGACAAGGCCCTGGATAGTGGTACAGCGTCGCTGATAAGCACCTCGAGGTGATCACAGATGATCCAAAGGAGCTTTTCTGTGCCCTCCTAGAGGCAATCACGTGTGGGCGTGGGGACGCGTTTTCTCCGAAAACAGAAATACACAGCCAAATGGTAGGTGAATTCGTCCGCTTTTCGGCTATAAAAGTCTACGAACATGACCCAGCCAGCGAGTACCACGCGGTTTGGTCTGTGCAGGTGGACTACCCGAAGGCTCCAAATTGGGTCGTGGATGCTTACCCATGACATTGACGGTGGAAAGAAGCATTTGTTCCGGTCCCAAGCCTTTTTGTCGATGAACGCGCATGGCGAACCTGATCCAGTTGCTTTGGGGATCACCTAGATGCACCAACCGCAATTTATGTAGCTCAGAAGTTACCATGCCTAAAGCTAGCCAGAGCATACGCTACATTGAGCAGAGTAATCTACGGAGCAACCCAGGAGGAAGCTAGCCTGTCTATGATATCCGCCCGAGACAGAATATGTACAAGAACACCGTGGGATCATATTGACTGTCCACCGCTGTCAACCTCAATAGATATATAAGCCGTCCATTGCTTCGCAGGTGTCGTCAAAGGCATCAACGTGAGGAGCATAACGCAGAAGCAGGCAACAGTGTAGGTGCGGGGCCCGGGCCGCGAAGGAAGTGAATTATTTGTACCTATTGAATCCCAAAGTCTATTGGATTCTCACGCCACGATCTGAGTCACACTCACAGATAACGGTGAGACTTGCTTTCCGACGACGATGAGCACGCGTACGACACGAGCTAGAGCAGCCTTGGGCTCTACACCACCGTCGTCTTCTTCACCAGTAAAACAGCCAGCAAAGTCAAAGGGTCGCAGTGACAGCGCCCACAAAGCGACTCCTCATCCTGAGAAGGAAAATGAGAAATCGGGAACCAAACTCAAATCTACACGCACCAAGGTCACCAAGAGCAAGAAAGTGTATTGCACTTGTAGGAAGGGTGATGATGGAACACCGATGATACAGTGCGCTGAGTGCACCGACTGGTACGTCTTCCGTGTTTCCGATTCCTTCTCGATGTTCACTCTAGATGATACAGGTACCATTTTTCTTGTGTGAATTTGACCGAGGATACAGCGGAAGATATAGGTGAGCAGGTCTTTCCCCGATCTTCCCCCTCTCCTTATCGATGCGGGTTTTCAACCATGTTTGATAACTGCAGCGTTGTCCCCATTTTATTCTATCACGGTTGGGAGCTGTGCTGACATTCTGGTTTACTTCAGCTGCCTACATTTGTCCCGGATGTACTGAGAAGACTGGTCGTCGTACTGCAAGTGAGTATCTCCCTCCTTCCCTCTCGCTCTGGTTCTCGTGTAGTCGTTGCTTTGCCATATATTGTAACTTTTCGCTGCATTATATCTCAACATCTTATGACCGTGTGCTATCCAATGTACGTGCTGCAAGTGGTGGTCTCTTCTGTTTCATGGACGGAAAACGGCATATCCTGAATCTGCCAGTCGTACTTGCAGCCCTGAAGTTACATAGATGTAGAATAATGGCGAGATAACCGTGAGCCAGAGCGATAGATGTTATGTTTCTATCAGTCAACTCATTTGACGTCGTATTATGGACACTGACTTATACTTTACAGTGACATGGGAGGGACCCAATGCACTCGAAGAGGTCGCATCTCCTGTGCCGGCCAAGGCAACTACGCGACGAAAGGCGCTCCAATCTGATGTCGAGGAACCGTCAGAGTCAGAGAATGTCCCGAGCAGTGAAGACGAATACGTCGCAGAAAACGCGCAGCCGAGAGCAGGGGGGAAGGTCCGTAACATTCAGTTGTACCCGGGGTTTTTCAGCTTATCATGTTCTCACCAGCGGCCTACTCGTCGATTGTCTTATTCCTCCGAGTCAGAGTCGGATAGTTCCAAGAAGCCTTCTCGGAACCGCCGACCCTCTCATCAATCTCCGGGCCCTAGTAATACTCTCAAACGCAAGGCCCAGGCTGCTCCTCTTCCCCCGCCAGCACCAAAGAAGACCAAGACTTCTCCTGAATCAACAGAAGATCCGACAAGGAAGTACTGCCTCGGAAAGTTCGAAGATCTCTTTCGCGACATATTTCTCAAGTATCCTCATGTACGTATAAAAGACGATGGTGGGGGATCGGACTACGTGGAGAAAAAGGCTGAGGAGTTGACTGAGGAAGAGAAGGAGGCTGTTTTGAGTGCTGCCCGTCAGTTTGCTAATGATCTTGAGCATTGTGTGTACGAAATATACTGTGACTCAGATAAGCACGCTGGAGATGGTTACAAGTAAGTTGTTCGCAGATGTAAACTGTTGCTCATGTGCTGACTACTATTCCGTGTCATAGGGATCGATTTCGAACGTTACAATTCAATCTTAGCAAAGTTGATCGTGTCGTTCTTCATAAGCGCATAGTTTCGGGGAAGATATCCGCGAAAGAAATATCCACTATGTCTTCCACTGATCTAGCGGACGAGGAGACGAAGCAATCTATCAAAATCGCTGAACAGGAATCTCTGGAACATTCAATTCTGCAGAAAAGTACAGCGCCCCGTGCTAAGATCACGCATAAGGGACTGCAGGATATCGAGGATGTTAATGGCGAGATTGCTAGTCGACGTGAACGAGACCGCGAGCGTGAAGCTGAAGAACAGGAGAGGATGGAAAGGGAGCGTATGGCTCGGCTCAGAGCCGCTCAGCCGCGTCAGCGCACAATGTCTGTGTCTGTTCCACCTGAGTCTTCTGTATCGCAGAACGCGTCTTGGGGCTTGCCACCTCCGGTACCATTGCAGGATGTGCATGCTGCATCTGCGGACCCATACGCTTCAGCGAGACCATCGTCATACGAAAACACGACCGAACCTGTCGAACCAGAACTGAGTCTTACCGACTTGATTAACATTGACGACGATGCTATGGCAGAAGCGGCTCCTACCAGCGGAGCATCCGCGGCTTCTCCTGCTGTCTCAGCACCAGAACTTTCCACCCTCAACGTCTCTTCTCCTACCATAGGTATCTCCCCTTTCGCGTCGCGTCCATCACTTCCTGAGACGCCCCTCTCCGCATCATTTGACCTCAACTCGATATGGTCCTCACAGAACACGAAGGAGGAGAAAACATTGCAGGAACCTTCCCTTCCTCAAGAGTCCAGAGATCAGCCCATAGACCCCGAGCCGATTGCAGAAGCTGATGATCGGGACTTTGATATGTTTCTGGAGGAGAAAGAACCCGAGAGGCCTCTGTCACCGGGGGGCCTGCAAGCTGCATTCAACGCCACAGAACCTGCGTGGTCAGGAAAGGTATGTGTGTCAAGTCGTCGGTTCACAAGGATATAAATCATTAATCAATTGCACAATTTTAGATTACAATGCCTTTGGATTCTTCGATTCCTACAGAGACACCCATTGTCGCGCGACAGATGGGGGGAAGACCAATAGAAGTGGGCTCTCCGCTTTGGCGTACGCTATTCCCCGCGGATTTGCTTAGGATTGATGGCCGAGTACCAGTTGACAAGTCGGCTCAGTTCTTGCTTCAAGTCAGATTAAATCCTTCAAAAGAGCTGATTGGCGTGGCCTTCACGCCAGCTCCTGACGCAACTGACAACGGTTTCATGGTATTCGCGGACTTTTTAATAGGAAAAGGGTACGTTTCCTTGGACTTGATACGTAGGTTCGAGGCTCATGTGTTTTTCTTTCACAGACGACATGGGTTGGTATTTCCATGGGGACCACGACCGAAGGACGCCCCTGGACGTGAATTCTACATTGTTCCGCTACTTTCGAGCGATCCAATTCCGGAATTCATGGAACTTCTCGACAATCTACGTTTACCTAAAGTACGACAGACAAACTACATGATCGGCATCTGGGTGTTGAACAAAGGAGAACTGAAACCACCACCAGAACCAGTAACCGTCCCGCCTCCAACGATTTCGCCACCTGTTCCAGTAGTACCAACGATATCGCCTATACCCAATATCCCACCTTTGGCAAATCTTGCTCCTCCCATAGCAGCACCGCAAATCGAACCGGCGGCATTGGCAGCCGAAGTTGCTGCGCTTACTCCAGAGCAAATTCAGCTCATGATTCGAACTCTGCAAGGTCCGGGTGGTCTATCCATCCCTATACCGCCCGCTCCTGCACCCGCTCCAGCGCCATCGATACCGGCTGCCCCACTTGTCTCTGCACCATTGCCACAGTCATGGGGAATTAGCCCGCTGCAGCCGCCACCACCGCCACATCACAATGGCGCCCCCCCGATGTACGGTATGTATCCGCCACTACCCCCCAATAATTCTGATCAACGTCGGGATTACTCGCGTCCCGGGTATGACCGGGGTGGACCAGGCGAGTATCACGAGCGACGTGATTCTCGTGGTGGACATGATCCTGGCCATCGAGGCGGCGATCGTTCAAGGGGTCGTGGAAGGGGTCGTGGTCGAGGGGGTGGGAACGAATTGAATCGTCCTGTTGATTCTGGTTGGCCCCGTAGACGACCAGATGGAGGCTCTCACAACGGGAATCCTTCACCACAATGGTGATAAGTTGTTTGACCGCAGCCTTGATGATGTATCACACTTTCGCCTTCTCATATCTGTAGCTCGAGTTTACTTACCTGTCTTCCTATCTTATACGTATGTACGATATGGTTTCCTGTCATTTTTAGCTGGCTGTCTCCGCAGTCTACGAATAAGTACTAACAAGGAGGCACCCTTGCAGTGTACGGTCAAATGGGCTACTGCGATGCGGTAGAAGCAGCTAAGTAACGAGAAGGCTAACCCCTCGTCGCATTTGTATAGAATGCAGTACATTGTAACGTAACCAAAGCACTTAGTGCTGAGGCAAATGGGCTCGAAGTTTGGAACTATACACCACCAATCTGGAGGAAGGCAAAATTGACGTAGCTGGTAGGATAGCACAATGACAAGAGTAGATAACGACCAGATTGAATCAAACTAGGGCTAAAATGACGTTCTCTAGCTAACACGAAATTGAACATCACGTGTGAGGCCAATCTGAGCCAAATTTGAGCCCCGTCTTGACTTTGCCTCCACAATATCAATCTCAGCCCTATTTACGCAACTTCAATGTCTCGACATCAAGAATTCACAAAAGACCAGATGGCCAATGTACTGCCACTTTCACTTGTTACACTCTCCCATCCCTCATGTCCAGCAACACTGCAACCGCAATCAGCAAGGCTTCACGCAACGAAGGCCGGACAAACATCTCTATGGCGATGACATTCAATTCGTTGGTCCCTGGGGAATACGTGAGTGCATGTGTGCTCAATATACTTTATAGAACTCATGCGTTATGTTCACAGGCATTTACTTTCAAGTTTATACTTGAATCTGACTCAGAAACTGCCCCTGCCAGTGTCAGGACTCCTGGTACTTCCAGTTCAGCGGCTCCCCCTGTTATCAGCCTCCCGCCCGTTCCTATGACCCCGGCTCGACTTTCACAGCAAGAGGAGCTTTCGCCGACCCAGCCTGATCCGGAATACTCACAGTACTGGGAGGAAGATCGAAGACGACGACAGATCGAAGCTGCTGGCACTGCGCCGCAATCAGAAAACAAAGTCCTGCTGCAGAAGCCGGGAGATACTCAGGATGGAATAGGCGCAATTTGGTTGGATGAGAATAGCAGAGAAAATGATGAAGACGTTGTTCCTGACTCGCAGGGTGAAGAGGATTATTTTCTGGTACGACTCCCATCTTCCCTTCAACCTCCAAGTTCCTCCCAAGCTTACACAACCACAGCCATATCCTGGCTCGCCAATCAACCTCGGAAAACGTCGACGCATGTGAGAACCTGCCAATTTATCCAGTGACTGTGCAAAGCGGGTGAAGCCATAGACTAGGCCTGTATTGGTAACACTCAGAACTATTGTATAATGATAATATGCATCGATTTCGATTACCAGGATATGTGAAAGAAAGTACAGGAGAAGCAAATTACGGTCGCCAAATTCATAATTTTCGGGGTCGCTTCCGATTTCGCTGTGGTTGAATTTCATCGTCCTTGTTGCTTTCTTCCTCCTCGAGAATAAGTTCAAGCTCGTCATCTTGATCTGCCTCTGGCAGCATGGTCCTCCTTGCGGCTACCTCGGCTGCATCCTTCCTGGCTTTGTTCAAAGCTAGTGTCGCCTTCCGCTTCTCCTGCGTCTGGGCACGCTTGGCTGCCTGAGTGGTACGAAGTGTTGATGCGATTTCAAAGTGATGGGATCGTCGGTCCATGTATAGTGGCTTTGGCGCAGTCAGAGAGCGTGGTAGGAATTTTCGCACAAGAATGGCATTGTGAAGACCGAAAGTGTTGATCACAAAGTGGTCGTCATCAGCATGAGAAAGTGCACGGGATGTGCGTTCTGTTACTTGACGCTCTTGAAGTTGCGGCTGCAATAGGGAGGCTTGACAACCGATGAGGCGACAATCGTGTTGGACAGATATGATAAATTGAACCGACTGCAAATTTACTGAGCTTTCAATGCACAGATAACTGGAAAATAATATTCAACTACCTTCGTGTCGACAACGACACATTCATTTCCATCGCTGGGGCCTGCTCGTCGAAGTACAGGACAGTCAAAATCGGGATGCCGAGCGTCACCCAAGATGAAGACTTCAAGAGCGACCAGCAAGGATCCCAGGGACGATTCCGCCTCATGAACAAGGAGTTCTGCAATCCGGCCAATGCCAGATACACCCTGAAAAAGATCATGAGTACAAGCGGAAGGCTTAAATTAAAGCTTACAGCTTCGTTGTTATAGATTACCCAGGACCCAATCCTGCAGCGATCTCCGTTCTGCGCTGTCACACTTATCCCATGGCGCCAAAGGCTGGTTGACAAGGGACACTCCGAGTCTAAACCCGAAAAATGGGAAGAAGCTTTCGTCGTTCTCCATTCAACTGGTACTGCTTTTTTCTTCGATTTGATACGAATTAGCCCTGCACAGGAGATATACGGGGACTGGTTTAAGTCATATTTGGAGGGAACAATCACATAGAGTCACGAACCTGGGGTTATCTTGACAGGCGTGACCCATCCAAGATGTCTCTGGATGACTGGCTCAGAGTGAAGGAGTCCTAACACAGACTTCCCTGCTTGCATCCATCTTTGACTGCTGTTAGACCAATAATAACCGCCGCTAATAAGATGTTTCAAACGATCCATGCCAGAAAACTTGATGGCAATGTCACGGCTCGGGGCTTGATGGTTACTGTATATTGAGCACAGTCGGAATATGGCATTATAGCACTCAAAGACCTCAGTCGAGTTACGGATTGCTGGTCCAAACCGTCGTATGTCACTGATGAGATGGGGAAGAAGGTGTAGCTTGACTTTGATCAGGATTTTAGAGGGTTCGACATCGCCAAAGGCATCGAGGACATTCCCGATGAGTGTCTCAAGGTCTTTCTGGATAAGGAGAGGTACAAGAATATGAAATTTCAGAGCCATAAGCAGGCAAAGAAGGCATACCAAGTATTCATCCATGTTCTCAATTTCGTGAACCCATAAAAGCGCACCCAGTGCACCAGCAGCCTTGACGAGGTTGAATTGAGCTGGCGTGACAATGTCGTGAACATGAAATGCCATCGTTTGCATGAGCGTTTTGAAGTGCTTTCCGATCAAATTGTTTCGGTACTGCATCATATATGCAGCTCGTATAGGAGGAACTGTCAGCCCATCAATATCTGTTGCCTGCAGTCGAACCGCAAACAGGTCCCGCTGGGCATCAGACATGGAGGTATGCAACATATGCCAGATGTACTTGATGATTCCGAGAAGGATGGTATGTAGGATCTCAACGGGTGTATCCTGAGACGGGTCCAATCCTGGTTAGGAATAACATTAGCACCTCTGATAATCCAAGGAAAGCTTCACGCACCAGCAATATCAAGTAATGGATTAATCTTATCGCCTGGTTGTTCATCGAACCATTTTTGAAGCTCCTCAACGACTGATTCGAGAGACCGCCCTGGCTCTGCATGCTTCATTTCTTTTGCTTTAGCCAGTAATTGTTCGATCCAGTGCTGAGCAACCTTATCCTTGATCCCGGTCGCTGTTTGCATTTCGGTCACCATTTTCTCGACTCCATGCATGGCTTGACGAATCTGCTTCTCTAGCTCCTCACGTATGCCTTGAGCACTGCGAAAAACACCCTCCTGGATACAATAATCAGGTCCATCTGTCGCAGGAATAATAAACATACTCACATAATGCAAATCATGATAACCTTCATCAGATTCTGTGTTATCATGTGAACCTCCTGCATAACACTTGCGACAGCCCATATTCCCATTGCCGCCAATATGAGATGCTTCTTCAGACTGCTGCGGATTATCGGCTGGTAATGCAGGCACACGGAGAATAAAGCGGCAATGTCGTTTGGTATGTGCATTAAAGCAGCACACAGGATTGATTTCTGTGTCCCTGTCACAGATAAATCAGTATTGCTCGCACTCAGATAGAACGCCAAACCTACCGTACTTGGTCCCTCAATGCAGAGAACTGCTCGGGAGATGTTGCGTGTGGTGATGTTGATACAAATCGAATGAAATATTCCTGTTGGAGCAACTGTCCCGGAAGGCAGGAATTTACCATGTAGAGATTGATATGCTTGTTGTATTGCTTAGACTTATTTCCTGAGACGTCGTCAGCCCAAACTGGCATCATGACAATGTATAGGTCATCTCCTTGTGCAAGCGCACGGAGAGGATTAGGCATTTCTTGTACTGTTGTCGGGTCTACGGAATACGAAGAGAGATTCAGTAATATGACAAAAGCAAAGGGTTTCGGCTGACCTTTCCATGGGATAGATGCATCTCCCATTCTCACTATCAGATCCTCATAATTAGACTCAAAGTCTGAAGCTGCAATAGAAGACGTTGTTGATGAGATTATCCATCCCTCCTACAAG
This sequence comes from Desarmillaria tabescens, assembly GCF_030435595.1. Classification (NCBI taxonomy): domain Eukaryota; kingdom Fungi; phylum Basidiomycota; class Agaricomycetes; order Agaricales; family Physalacriaceae; genus Desarmillaria; species Desarmillaria tabescens. The sequence goes on from NW_026848302.1 coordinate 977,271, forward strand.
TTTAAATTCAATTAGTATTAAAAAGACGAGTTTTCTCGATGGCATACTGGAGTAAAAAAAGCTTCACTGCAATCAGCATGAAGTTCTCCATGGCGTATAATCCAGTTATGAGGAATAACAAAAGTTCCTTCTCGTAATTGAGCAAGCTCCTCGATATAGAACTGGCGATGTCCTCGGGAGTACATGGGTGTAAGCTGTGAAGTGTTACGGTTATTCTTTTCTTTTTCTTTTTCTTTCCTTTTTATTTTCTTTTCTTTTCTTTTCTTTAGTCAGCCGGATTACGCGAGGCGCGATCATCACGGACTGACTGCGCCGCAGTATTTTTAGAATACTCACGTGTATTTAAGTAGAGCCTCAGCTGGTCTGAACCCCAGCTTCGGCTAAGGTTTATTCTACCTAACATCGAACTCCGTTCTTCGTGACTACTTGTCCCATCGACTTTCATCGCCTTTGGCCTGTTAGAGCATCGTCTACCGAAGTGCGAGTAGCGATCCTAACACGATCTAAGTCGATAGAGTTAGTGGCTAACATTTAGCTGAAGCTCGTCTTTGGTTGCCCAACAACTTACAGTTGCCCAACCCCCACGTATTCACCATTCACCCGATACACTTTGTTGTCGCAGTAGTCCTTTGGGTAATCCCCTTCCGCCTACTCCTCCAAATTCTCGTAATCGACTGGATTGTGAATTTTATCCTACACGACGATCTCCTTCTTGCAGTCGCTACGACTGTACTTCTTACTTGTGCCTTGGTCGGACTTGGACTCTCGGCGTTGCTGCTAGCAAGTCTGCTAGTCGCCCTATACACCCTATATCCTCGCCTTGTCTAAGGACACCACGTATCCCAACATTAAACCCTTTATTCTCACTCTCCAGCTCGCCTCCCTGTTAACAATCGCATTGTTGATAGTGACGAGCTCTCCATCTGACGACTCCTGCGAGATCCAGCTGATGAGCAGTTCCAACTACGAGACTGACCTCAGCTTGATCATCGCCCTTCTCATCGTTCTTACCATCCTCGCTGTTTACCAGCTTGCATGGTCTATCGTCGACTTACGCCAAGGATCGATCCACTGACGAATGCCCTGGTCAGAATCCATTCTCGCCGTCTTCGCAACTTTTATACTCTTTTTCTGCTCCATTACTTTGTACCAACTTCGCCGTTGCTGCCAGCGGAGACAAATCCGCGCACAACTTCCGCTCCACTATATTCCCAGCGCCCCGGCGTATCCACCGCCGGTAATCGACATTCCCTCGGCATCTCAGCAGACGATCGGAGATGTCGGATCCAACGCCTCCGGGGAACCTGGAGGGTCCCTCTACACCTCGTCGCGACCCAGCTCGCGATCCTCAGAGTCGAGCACCGACTCCTACAGAAGCGCTTCCAGCGCACCAGCCGACTCCATCGACATCACCGATACCCGGGGGGTACTCCTCGACCGAGGAGACTCGCCCTTACCAGGTCTCTTCGACCAGTCTCCAGTCCAAGACAAGTCTGGCGACGACGGAGACCGAGGACAAGGCACCAGGAATCTGGTCGAGGGCGAAGAAAGCCCTGACACCGAGTTCGAAGGGGATGAGCTCACCGAGTGGGAAAGGACCCGACTCGACGACCTCCTCAACGACCTCTACTCGGGTGAGGAGGAAGATGCCACCGATTCCGGAAGCACCACGCACGAGAGAACCCACTCAGGGTGGGGACACGCAGGCACGTGGGAGGAGGTCCGTAGCAGAAGAATCGCAAAAGACGACGAGAGAGATCGCACAAGAATGGCGCGCAACAGGGGCCGCCGGGACGATTTCCACGATGATCCCGGAGAGTTTGGCCTCGGAGCCTCCGCGGCTACCACCGGTCCAACTCAGCCACAGCCTGTTCCAAGGGCCTGGCCAACCGATAGAGGACCCCCGGTCGCCTGGTACCCCAACACCAGTTGGGTCTACGCCGACGACGGGGAAGAAACTCCTGTGGCCAGAGTCGCGACCGGCGGAGAGCCCGACCCGGTCTCTGCAGGGCCCGAGGCCCCAATACAGTCTCCCCCCGTCTCCTCGCACGAGCCGACGAATGGGGAGCTTTGGGGCGAGTTCCCAGATTACGACACCGAGGAACTTGGAACAATTACCGCTTCCGAGCGTATCGCCGGAGTCACCAACTGGGAGCCGTCGGTTGCGTCGCGAGCCTTCGCCGACCCTGTCCCTCTCAGCCAGCGTCCATGGCCCCTCCTCTATCACACGTACGTCGAGTCCCTCCGACTCCCTCGAGATGCCCGGGAATCCCCAGAAGTCCAGGCCAGAATGGACAGAGGCCGAGCGCACGATGCACGCATCCGACGCGCCGAGGAGGACGCCCTCTACGGGCCCAATGGATTCTGGGACTTACCCGTCGAGCCCGACGCCACACCCGCCGAAATCGACAACCGAATACGAGCCGCTGCCGTTCGCTACTCCGGATACGCCCGAAGGGCAGGGACAGACCTCGAGGCTCGAGCGCGAGCCTGGAGAGTATATCAGGAGGAAATCTCCAACGAGGACTCCGATATCGGCAGGTGGCGGCGAAACAGAGAGCTCGACCGCCTCGCCCGAGAGAGGAAGGAGGCAGAGGATGCCCAGTCGCCCCCCGGCCCAGGCCCTGGAACCGACGGTAATGGCGGCGGTAAGACAGGTTCTTCTTAGAGGACCTGTTCTCTGGCCTGCCATCTTTACCCTTCTCCCCTGGCATGGCCTGTACGAGATTATCATGGAGGACATGGAGAAAGACGCGCAGTGGATGCTTACGGAGGCGGGGGAGGACTACCTTGCCGCGAAGAGCATGGGGGACGTATACCTCATGAAAAACATCCTGGAAGTAGAGACATGGCACCGGGCAGCGGTCGTATGGAACATGGTAAACCCCGAGGCGCCCCAGCAAACGTGCGAACCCTACCGGCGACCCCAGCCCATGCCTAATCCGATCGCTACGGAGCAGTTTTGGGCTGGTGCAGGACCGGACGACGACGATATGGACGACCCAGGCGCTGGGCCCTTGGACAAGGGAAAACAATCCACCGTCCCGCCTCGACCACCATCACAACCCCCGCGAAAACCCGGGTACCCAGGGGATTACCCCCCGCCTGGGGATAATTATCGACTACGGTCGTTACCTCGACCACCCAACCCTCCGGTACCACCTTCGGTACCATCGCCACCGGACCCGATTCCTCCCTGGACGCTAGCTGCGGGCAGGGACAATAACCCGTGGAGTGACGTAAAACCTAAGCTCATCACACAACCTGAGTATTTCACGGGGGAATCCACAGATATTAATCGATTCCTCCATCATTGCGAGATGTACTTCCAGGTGTTCCCCCTCCACTTCACCATGAACGATCAGGGCCAGAATCCCTACCGTATTACCTTCGCACAAGGCTACTTACGGGACAAGGCCAAGGAATGGTGGGGTGATCAATACTACAGGTACCGGGACGAACGAGGCCATTGGAGATTCCCCACATGGGCGGAGTTCTCCAACGACATCACGGTAGAATTCCGGGAGGTGGCGGAACTAGCGATCTGGAAGGCGGAGTGGAAGAAGGTCCGACAGTCGGACTTCAAGTCCGCAGTCGAATTCTTCGCCAAGTTCGAACGCTTGGCCCACAAGTGCGGGGAATTCGGAGATGAGAAGCAGATGTTCGAGGCGATAGAAGCGGCGATTAGGCCAATGGTGCGCAAGACGGTTATGCATGGGGACAATGAGCACCCCACAACCTACGCGCAATGGAAGGCTCGAGTCCTCAGGATCGACGCCAATTATTGATACGACATCGTGCAGGGTATTGCCAGTAAGCCCTCCTCGAACCAAGGCGGTTCGGGTCGAGGCAATCAAAACCAATCAAAAGGAAGCGGGTCAGGCGGCGACAAGAAGGATGCCACGGGAACGACCTATGGTGGTGCCGGCCAGCCGATGGAAATCGATAAGCTGCGGTCCGACAAGCGGTGTTTCAAGTGTGGGAACACGGGGTGGAACCCAAAGCATAAATGCCCCGACGACAAGTCCAAGTGGCTTCCCGTCAAACTTCCACCACGCAAGAAACCCAACGCCGCCCGCCTTCGCCAATTGCTCGCTGAAGCCGAGAAGGAAGAGTTAGGAAAGGACACGAAGGTTGAAGAGGTCAAGGAAGATGAGAAGTCATCAAAAGACAAGCCGGCGTCGAAATAGGCGATTCGACGACGTCGGCTAAGGACTTAGTTTCTCCTGGTGCGCACTCCTGTATTATTAGTCGGACTTATACTACGTATGTAGGTACCCCGTATGATCAATATACCATTTTTTCTGCCGCGTTACCAGAAGACCAAATTAAGGATGAAGAATCGCAAACCGCCAACGGCGTAGGAGGGGATTCCCGCCGCCCTACGCAGCCAGCGCTGGGCAATGAACCCCTAGGGGCCGTCCCAGCTCAGGAACCCCTGGCTCACCGTATAGGGAAAGCCCCGCGAGGGCAGAGCCCCCTAGGTCGAGTCTCGACTGCACCCTTGACGAAGGGAGGTCACCCCGGAGTGGGAGAAAGGCCATCAACCCAGCCTGCTGGGCCTGCGTCTTCGTCTGTGGAGGCGTCTGTTCTAGCGGGAAGCGTCGGAAAAGCAGCTGAGGCCGGGAACTCGAGGGACCACCTGCCCCTAGTAGCCAAGGGACACCCGACAGCAAAAAGTGTAGACCCCCCGAGGGAGCCAATATGTGTGCCTCCGCGAAGGGTAGCCCGAAGTACCGCCGGGTCTAGGAAGAGCGGTAAGCATGGATCGACAGTGGAGGTTACAACGCCGCGCACAAGCGCCCGTGGCCAGGGCCGAACACAGGGCCGCGAGCCCTCCTCCACCAACTCGTCGGAAGGTGACCAAATGCCGCCGAGGGGCCCTAACAACCGGCCCGGTGACCAAATGCCACCCACGAGTACAAGATCCCGAGTTTCCGTGGAGGAAGTAGAAGATGAGGAGGCCCACCTTCGGTCCGATATCCCGGTCCGAGTACCGGCAGGGAAGTCTACCGTGACCCCTACCTGGGAGCCTAGGCCTGCAAAGAAGACGCCCGTCCAGGACACTTATTACGAACCATTCGGGCCGCATTGGACCCGAAGGGCGCTACGACTTGCCACGATGGAATCAGCCGCCTTCGCTACCCTTCACCAATGGGTACACCCCCGTCGGGCTGAAGAAGTAACGCTCGAACTATGGGAGGCACTCAAGGAGAAGCCCGAGACCGCGGTAGAAGCGCGGGATAAGTGGGAATGGATGGAGGATCTTAAAAAACCTCCCATGTACATACGAGGCCGAAAGGGGCGCAATGTATCCATTAATGTGCAGTTGGAGACGCTAGATACTCGAGAAACACACCCTGTGAAGGCGCTAGTGGACAGCGGAGCCACTGGCAGTTCCATAGATCGCGCCTGGGCCCAGAACCATGCCCTCAACCTCAAAAAGGCAGCCCGCCCTGTTCCGGTCTACAATGCCGATGGCACCCGAAACAAGGGCGGTGATATCACCGAATATGCCGAAGTACGGCTTCGTATAGGGGATCACGTGGAGCGGATAGAACTCGCCGTGGTGGACTTGGGGTCCACCCCCCTATTTCTCGGGCATGATTGGCTACAGAGACATAACCCGTTAATAGACTGGGATACCGGGGCCGTAACCTTGGCCCGCTGTACTTGTCGCAAAGTCCCTTTTGCACTCCCCGACACAGACCCAACATCCCGATGGGAAGAGTACGAAGAGGGAGATACGATCCTAGTGATCGACTTTGAAGAAGCATTTCACGTGCGGGCCATGGGAACAAAGGCCAACGAGCTAGCCGCCCAAGCTAACGCCCGTAAGACTGCCAAGTCCTTTGAGGAGATAGTACCTGAGGAGTACAGGGAGTTTAGAGATGTGTTCGCCAAAGAAAACTTCGACGACTTGCCCCCACGGAAACCGTGGGACCACGCTATTGAGCTTATTCCCAACGCCAACGCCAATCTAGACTGCAAGGTCTATCCTCTCAATCCGGCGGAACAGGAGGAACTGGACAAATTCCTGGACGAGAACCTGTCCACCGGACGCATCCAGGCCTCCAAGTCTCCTATGGCTTCCCCGTTCTTCTTTGTTAAGAAGAAGGACGGTAAGCTGCGTCCAGTACAAGACTATCGCAAACTCAATGAGATGACAATCAAGAACAGGTATCCGTTACCTCTCATCGGGGAGCTTATGGACCGACTGAAGCAGGCAAAGTACTTCACCAAGCTAGACGTACGATGGGGGTACAATAACGTTAGAATAAGGCAAGGGGACGAATGGAAGGCCGCCTTTCGAACTAACCGGGGCCTCTACGAACCTCTCATAATGTTCTTCGGTCTCACTAATTCGCCCGCTACTTTCCAGTGGATGATGAACGACATATTTAAAGATCTCATCACTGTGGGAGAGGTGTCGGTCTACCTTGACGACATATTAATTGCATCGAAAACCAAGAAGGAGCACCGACGTATCATACGGGAAGTACTGCGCATTCTCCGCGAGAACAAGCTATTTCTCAAAGCGGAGAAGTGCGAATTCGAGGTGGAAGAAACGGAATACCTAGGGGTGCTCATTAGCGAAGGGAGGATTCGCATGGACCCAGTCAAGATTTCCGGGCTCCTCGATTGGCCGGTTCCCGCCAAGAAACAGGAGCTCCAATCATTTTTAGGCTTTTGCAATTTTTATCGACGGTTTATTCGAGACTATAGCAAGCACGTCCGGCCCCTCACCATGCTCACCGGGAAAGTGGAATGGAAGTGGGGAAAGGCCCAACAGGAAGCCTTTGAGAACCTTAAAGGGTTATTCCGCGAAGACGTAGTGTTGGCCATTCCTCTCGACGATGGAAAGTTTAGGGTAGAGGCGGACTCAAGTGAGGGAGCTATAGGGGCCGTGCTGTCCCAGTGGCAGGAAGAGAGGTGGCGACCAGTTGCATTCCTATCCAAAGCGCTGTCCGTCACGGAGCGCAATTATGAGATCTACGACAAAGAACTGCTCGCTATCATGATTGCGCTGGAGGAATGGCGCCAATACCTTATGGGAGCTAGGGAAGACTTCGAGATCTGGACGGATCATTCCAATCTCCAATACTTCCGCAAGCCTCAAAAGCTTAACCGACGACAAGCTCGATGGGTAACCGAACTGGCTGAATACCAGTTCACCCTCCACCATAAGCCCGGAGCGCAGAATCGCAAGGCGGATTTGTTGTCCAGACGATCTGACCACGATCAAGGGAAGGACGACAACCAAGACGTGACGGTTTTGAAACCCGCTCATTTTCGCGCTCTCATCATGCCCACCATGGAAGAACTGCACGAGAAGATCAAGCTGGCTACTCACGACCCATGTAAGTGGGATCGAGGCATATCTGATTCCCTTAATCACGAGAAGGGAGTCTCCCGAGACCAGGGACTGTTATGGTACGACAATCGTATCTACGTACCCAGGGCTCAGCAGCTGCGAGGAGAAATCATAGCTCTACGACATGATCACACGACTGCGGGACACCCTGGTATCGAGAAGACCAAAGAACTCATCCTACGAGATTATTGGTGGCCACGAATGCGCTCAGAGGTGGAGGCCTATGTCAAGGGATGCGAGGTCTGTCAGCGCACCAAGGCAGATCGTCGTCCCAAGAAGGCGCCGCTCCATCCAAACGAAGTTTCTGATCGACCGTGGACCCATATCTCGGTCGATATGATCACCAAGCTTCCCGACTCGAGAGGAAACAATTCCATCCTGGTAATCGTCGACCGATTCTCCAAAACGATTATCCCTATTGCTTGCACAGAAGAGCTTTCGTCCCTCGGCTTCGCGAAGATTCTCCGAGATTATATCTATGTGCCGTATGGTGTGATGCCAGAAAAAGTCATCTCGGATAGGGGCGCTGTCTTTGTATCCAAATTTATGAAGGAATTCTACGCACTCCTCCACGTAACTGGAAACCCCTCGACGGCTTATCACCCTCAGACGGATGGGCAGACGGAGAGGGTCAACCAGGAGATCGAAAAGTACCTTAAAATGTTCGTCAACCATCGACAGGACGATTGGAGCGAGTGGTTGCCGCTCGCCGCCTTCACTCATAATAACCGGAGGCACTCCGCCACGGGTTTCTCCCCGTACAAAGTAATCTTCGGCCGCGACGGCCAAGTCATCAAGACGGCGCAGCGCCCAGATACTATACTGGCGGCGTCCAAACTGGTTCAAGGAATTCATGAGGTGCAGGAGAAAGCAAAGGAGTCGTTAGAGCGTGCGGCCGAATCTATGAAAAAGGCCTATGACAAGCATAAAGGGGAGGCACGAAAGTACCAAGTGAGCGACAAGGTGTGGTTAGATGCGACCAACCTAAACCTCCCCCGTCCAACAAAAAAACTAGGGGATAGGCGAGTAGGCCCGTTCTCCATTGTGGCCAAGAAAGGAGCATCGGCCTACGAATTAAAACTCCCCGTGAAGTGGCGGATTCATAACCGATTCAATGAGTCGCTACTTACTCCATACCATGCTCCCAAATTCTCGAATCAACCACGTCCCGAGCGACCACCCCCAGAACTCATTGATAACGAAGAAGAATATGAAATAGAGGAGATTGTAGGAGAACGAGACCGAGTCATCGGTCGAGGACGGACTCGTCGGACAATTACTGAGTACCTAGTCAAGTGGAAAGGATACCCCGGCGAGGAAAACTCTTGGGTCAAACGTTCCGACATGGCCAACGCAGAAGAACTCGTAACCGATTATGAAGCACGGATCCGAAAAATGATATGGATGGTCAACGACAAGGGAAAGACGCTTGGGTACGACGACAAGATCCCTCGTAACCTCCCAATCAAATACAATAATCCCGAGAGCCTCTGTGTCACTGACATCATAACCGTTCACTCTTCAGAATGTACCGCACCTGCCCATTCTGAAGAACTCAACGCAGTCGATAATATGATTTTACCAAACAAAACCTCTACCCCCTACTCCGATATCGATGAATCGGATGTAGACAATCTCCAACGAGTCATCGAAGACTGGGACAAGGACGAAGATGATGACAACGATGATGAAGAGGACGACGAATGGTCTTATTATTCGGAGTCGCGATTCTCTTCCTCCCAAGGAACATCCATCGACTCCTCCGGAACGGAGGGGTCCTAAATCAATACTTATGGTGTATAAGGGGATTTCCACCGCTCAAGTACGAGCATTGAACCCTTAGGGACCGTGGGTCCCGACAGACAGTTGAGGTCTAACCGGCGCAAGGTGGCTCAGGAAGTTTAGGGACCTGAGTCCAGGGGGAGAGAGGGTCAGAAGCCGAACGCAGAAAGTGTCTTTTTATGGCGTAGCGGAGGTCCAATCGATCCCGTTTTAAAGCAGAAGGGAGCCCCTCAACTCGCTTGTGTGGAAGGGAGGAGACATATTCTCATTCGGGACGAATGAGTCTTAAGGAGGGGGTAATGTTACGGTTATTCTTTTCTTTTTCTTTTTCTTTCCTTTTTATTTTCTTTTCTTTTCTTTTCTTTAGTCAGCCGGATTATGCGAGGCGCGATCATCACGGACTGACTGCGCCACAGTATTTTTAGAATACTCACGTGTATTTAAGTAGAGCCTCAGCTGGTCTGAACCCCAGCTTCAGCTAAGGTTTATTCTACCTAACATCGAACTCCGTTCTTCGTGACTACTTGTCCCATCGACTTTCATCGCCTTTGGCCTGTTAGAGCATCGTCTACCGAAGTGCGAGTAGCGATCCTAACACGATCTAAGTCGATAGAGTTAGTGGCTAACATGAAGGCTTGAATTCCTTCCAACGTTCTGCTTGCCAAACCTCAGAAACAGTGCCTCCAGTTTCTTCCGGATAGAACTGGAGATGTTTTGCGACCTCAGGATTAGAGAAATCCTGTGCATAAATAGTTAGAGCTACATCTCAATAGTAACAAAAGTGATGGTCATACTCTTGCAATAGAATCTCGAACATCATTCACATAAAAGTGATTTCCAAGCCCGGACTTGTAAGCCTTGGGAGAACTGCCGCATTGTTCACGTAGACCAGCCTGCAGTTTACGCAGAGCCTGATATGAAGAGACATCTGCTGCACCAACTTCCCGCAACAACCAAAGAATCATTTGCATGTGACTGGTAGAAAGGCGTAGACGAGGAAGATTGTCGAGAATATCAAGAAGCGCCATCTGTTTTTACCATAAGATTAATGCTAGGCTGCAGAGTCAAAGCGACGTACAGTTTTATTAGGGTAGGGTGACCAGTCTTTACTCGTGGATGTTCCGTTGAAATAATTAGCAATGTCTTCCTCATCTGAAGAAGGTTCGAGGTCTGGCCACCCATGCAACTGGTCAGTTCATGGGAGTGCTAAATAAGAAGGGTTGGTATTACTTACCCACAGCACGGAATTCATCTGCCAAAAAGGCTGTAGTCTCATCAGACTCATCAAAGTTATTGTCCTCGCTTCCAAGTATAGCCTCCTCAAGCATCATAATATACTGTTGATGCAGGCAATTGCGCTCTTCCTCAGGATCAAAGGAGAGATGTTCTGGGATCGATATCGGTATGAGAGGCTGTTGCATCCAAGAATCATCAGCAAGGTCATCAGCCATCCTCGTGTCCTCATCCTCGGTGAACATTCTTGTCCTTGAATTGAGATGAACATCAGTTGCAGGCGTTTCGAAGGTTACTGTCCCATCTTGATATGTGTTCGCAAGTTTCTGGTTCTGAATGGCCTGTTGCTGTACTTGAGTATCATTGCGAATTCGGTTTGAGTCGTGTTTCGTGGATTTGAGGTGGTTCTTGAGAGACTTGGGTGCCATCCACCTGCCCGCACCAAATGGATCAAATTCGTAGCAAAGCAGGCATCGAACCTGTTTTGTTGCGTTGTTCTGCTCAATACCTGATGAAATATTAAATATGAGCTCCTGTTTCTGGCAAGAAAATAAGTGATATCTCTGTCACCTTCAGGGAGTGGAGCACGACGAGGAGGCATGCTGGTATTTGCTGGATTTTAGAGTGTAGTTCGGCTGGTCCACCGTTTTCTGGATGTCCTTTAATACGTGCTCAGTGGTTTAAGGACATCTTATATCTTCTTGTCCTGAAGGGTTGGACAAACAAGTGGAAGACAAAAAAGTATATTGAGCAGTACAGGAACATGTTCAATCGGACAAAGTAATCTCAGAAGCCAGGAAGGAATTATTGCAGCGCAGCAAGTGTCACATGATTTGACTCGCAATAATGACAATAACAAATTTGCCACCCTCTCTCAGCTGCCACAATGTCTTTGGTGTATATAAGCCTCAGAAACGATAGCTTGTCTTTCTCATCTTCACTCTCATTTCCTCGAACTCTCCATTATGCCTTCCTCCTTCGACAACGAAGAGAATATTCATCCTGACCTTCGCCAAAGCAGCGTGGACATGTATCTTGAAGAAAGCCGCCGCCGCTTCCAGGCTCAACTCAGCCAGATACATCAAGACTCACAGAACTCAAGTGTCGAGGCTCCTGATCGAATTCAAAACCTGGAGGGTTCTAATGATCCCATGATCGCAACTTCGATTGTGATATCTGCACCCAACATGACCGCGACAGCTCGAAGGCTCAAACGGAAGATGGAGTTTAGTGATGAGGCAGAGGTAGATTTCGATGAATTCAGTACAGTGAGTGGCTTATTTCTTTTATTCATGACTCTGATATATTGTGCATAGCTGTCTGCCGATAAGTGCCAGCTCTATCTCATGGCTGTTACTCTGCAAACTCGTGACCTTCTTCAGAAGATGCAAACCTCCCAAGAATCTTGGGAGATTTCGAAGGGCCTTTGGGTAAGCCTGTCCATGATATTAGACAATTATTCTTCAGATTGACAAGCTACCTTTATAGAAAAACATTTCGCAATACGTCAAGGCATTCCTTCTTTCTTCAACAGCAGTATGCTATGTCGGAAACAGCAGCTACCATGTTATGGTGTGTTACTAAATTCTTTCTCCCTCTCTGTTTGTTCAATGTTCGTTTGAGGTCGCACTTCGAGAAATGAACATCAAGGATCTGCCATCGGAGAACGATATGACAGCCAATGCACTCCTCCAGTCACGGATCTCTGCTTGTCTTACCACCAAGCGCTCGCAAATCAAGGACGCAGTAAGCTTGCTTCTTGTTATATTGTCAGTCCCTCAATACAATGCTATCCCAGGTGAAGGTATCGATCCAAGACAGCAAGGATGGCCGAGCACTACGCAACATTGCCTGCCTTACGAAGCACTTGATCGGCAAAAGCAATGAAAAAATCCCACAGACACAGCAGCTCTATATGCGACTGAGCGTCGTGGTGAGTTTTAGAATTCTTACTTCCTCTTCTATGGCTAATGTTCATTGGCAATAGCGGCATGTTTATGCTAATATTGAGACAGCACGGGGGGACACATTTTGGGCTGAGGTGGACCGGATGTTGCATGGTATGCGAGCGCATGGTCAGGAGCTGTTCATTTAGTGAGTCTCTGGCTGCTTTTCTGGGCTTCGTCTTCTAAGCATTTTCTCGTTGTCGTGATGTAGCACCCTCAATGAAATCTACATCAAGGACAAGAAGGAGTACGGCGATCCAACGAAGAGTGGAATCCGCTCAGTTGAACTTGCATCATTCCATCTCCCAAAGTGGGTGAAGAAGATCAACGAGCTTACACCAAAGGTACAATTGTCGCAAGGTGATGGCGAGCGTCCAGGAAAGCGACAGCGAACAGGGGATCAAAATGAGGGAAGCGATGACGACGACGACGTTGAGAATGTTACCCCTGGCAACGCTTCTGATGTTGTCGCAACAGAGTAAGAGAGTATCAGCGATAATTGGTCTCTACTACCATCTGCCATATATTTGTTGTAATTATGTGAATTATTAGCAGAATAGATGATCTTTTTGCTATTTTACGGTGCAACTATTAAGTATTCAATGGTTATTTTACACCTGTCAGGCGGATTTATATCTGGGAAGCAATCCGCGCACACATTACTGTCAAAGTGCGGAACCGTTAAGAAGCAAAATGTCCATTTTATGAGGACGAAGTTAATATGAGGTTGCCTGAGGAATTGATGACCGCTCTGAGGTTAGTCTCCGCACTGATAATTCCTGACAACTTCTTAAAATGAGGTCATTTTCTGGACAGTGGTAAGGCCGTTTTGACCTCAATCGCGGGCTGGAATGTTGGCAGAGCAGCTGAGCTCAAACTGACCTCAGAGACTCAGACTGCGATCAATCTTATTGGCGTCACACGCCGACTTTGAGATCAGACTACTCCGAAGATAATATTGACCAAATAGTAATAATTTGGCACGGGATAATGGGTCAGGTTGATATCATGCTAGAAGGGTGGTGTACTATATACTTGATATGCACTTATTTTCGAAATATGAAGTTTCGTGGTCTCTTCTCATCGCCTGGTCGACTATTATACACCTTACGCCGGGAACGATCTGCGTGGCACAGTAAGTAATTGCGAGCGCAGCGAGTAGAATCGGCCGGCATGTGAGGAACCCGTCCGGTGCGGTGTGCCAAACAAGTGCAAATGTTACGGTCCTCGATAGCTTTTTTTTTTGGCGTCGTCTCCGTTCTTTCGTCGAGTCGCATCTCTTTCATTTCTTATCTTGTCCCTCTATAACGCGAGATTATTGCTTTTAAACGTATAAAGAATGACTGTGCTGCTTTTCAACAGGTGAAAATGAGTATGTCGTCGTATTTCTGTTTACCCACTGAGGTGCCTTGCCATGGCCTTCGGGTTTTGCCGCCACATACTGATTACTGGTCGTCTCTTCCACGGTTCCACAGTCCGTATCCTGTTGTTTTCTGAGCATCATGCTTCCTGTTCTGAGTACTATGTCTTTGGCACATTCTTGTCACATTTGCCAGACCCGTCTTTGAGATTCAAGACCTAGAGTCTGAATGATTCTGCCGTGCTCCCAAAAGGTGGGTACAATTGGTTGACATCAGCACTGCCTCAGCTGAATTGATTCCACGGCGACACCTTGATGCCTGTCACTTGATACGCACTCATCAGAAAATCGTCTCGACTGAGGGCGGTGCGTTTGACTGTTTCTCAACCTTCATGTCGCCTTCCTGACCTTCATGCCTAAGGTCACTATCGGTGAAAGTAGCAACCAGCCCCGTGTTATTGCGCCAACTTATGTATACGACTCCAACGGAATCTATGCCGACCCACACGTACAGGCATGGGCGACGTATTATGCGAACGGTGGAACGGATTTGACTGGAGCCAGCTATTTCATCTCGATTCCAGGCCTCACTGACAACAGAGACTCGGAGCTCGTACAAACAGCAGTAAGAGAAAATGTTCCTTCAGCGCTGTTGACCCCCGTCGCTCCGCCGTCGCCGTCGGAACCGGCAAGCGTTACGGTGCTGAGAGATCATGCTCGCCCACACGGACCCAGAACATTTCAGGCGCGAGGAAAGCAACGGTCAAAGGGCCTTCTTGGGTTGCTGGAGTTTTTACATATTACACGCAAGCCAAGGCCAACTTTGGTTACCCCCTGGGTAGCAAACACTAGTTCAAGTATCAATGGCTCGAATACTCGACCTTTGATAGACCCTTCCGGCAGTGGCCAAACAAAAAAACGCCAGGAAAAAGTCGGCCAGGTTAATATCATCTATATCCACTTTGTCACGTCAATTCATATAATTTCCAGCTCGCCGTTCGCAATAATCTTGGTGAATCCAGTGGCCTGTCGTCTTCGAGTTCCAGCTTGAGCCAGGAGGAGCACAACTCGCAAGAACCTCAGGATACGTCGCTGCTGGGCCAATTTGGCTCTCAGTATGCATCTGTAAGATTTCATGCTCTTCACGGACGATGTGTTTAATTAAGCATTCTTTTCAGCTTGACGAAAAGAGAATTCAAGACCCGCCTCCTGCATACGCGGAGAGTGTTTCCAATTCTTCAATAACGTATCCGTCGGGGAAGGTCTCCTTTTCGCCAAACGTACATTTTGGCTCAGATAGATCGGAGTCATTGGGACAGGCATCTCAAAGACCTCTTCCTTTTCCCCAATTGGCCTCTGCTTGTTCCGACGCTAAGTACACCGACTTGAAGTCTTCGCCAAAAGTTGAACCCCAAGCCATCTACGCAGACGCTGGGAACGCAAGTAACGCACCACTTGAGGTGGTCAGCAATTCACTATCAACAATCGAAGAAACTCTTGAACCTCTCTCTTCAAATAGGCCAATATATCATGTTCGTTAAAGTTCTTCGACTGACTGCCATGTGCTGACGCCGTTGACAAGAATCTAATGACGCTTTTGTTGATGGAAGTAACGCCAGTGAATACGCCAATGACGACAAAGTAAGAGGTTCACCGATAACTATTGCTATGATATTTTTTGAAACTAACGCGTTTTAGCATCCTGGACACATTAAAGGACCATTCAGATGCTTTGAAGTCTTTTAACGCAGTCACATCGCTTGTAAAAGGCCAGGTCTATCGAGGAAGCTTACTTCAGGTATTTCCTACCCAGGCAACGATAGGCTCCATAAAATAGGACTCATTTTATCGATTACCGCAGATTGCATCAGTGCTTGGTCTTAGCGACGACCCACGCGTTAGAGAAGCACTTCAAGCCGATGAAGAAGACATTGCAGAATTACTACACCGCGTATCTCTATCCGATTCTGACCGAGAGGAAGTCTTGACGCTTCTGGATGACGATGCACAAAGTTTCTTAAATGTTGTTCAAGATGTAAGCCCAACTTTGCTATGAGAATAAATTTAATCGTGTATATAGGTGCTTGATCGAGGGTTTCTACTCGGTGACCCTGCTGAAGGGCTTAAAGCTCGTCGGCTTGTCGTAAAGCTCTCCTCGACGTGTTACAAGCTTCCTTCGAAGCTTTTTATCGAAGGCGTTGAATTATCTGACGAGCATGCGACTTTTGGCGGGGGATTTGGTGACGTTTTCAGAGCTTCTTACAACGGGCAACCCGTAGCACTCAAGCGCATGAGAATATTCCAAAGGGATCCTAACCTCCCTAGTATCCGTCGGGTAGGCCTAGTCATCATTCTAGCACCCTTGGAAAGCCATTCACACCATCTATAGAGGTTTTGTCAAGAGGCCTTGACATGGCAAAGCTTGAAGCATACATACATTGTCCCATTTCTGGGAATCGTAGCGGAAGAATTTCCGACAGCTCTTTGCTTGGTTTCTCCGTGGATGAGAAATGGAACGGTTATCAAGTATCTTGCGGACAACGGCAGAGCTAACGTTAATAAACGAGTACGTTGATTTTGACAATTTCAGCGTCAGAGCCGCCCTTTTGATAGAGCTTTTTAGTTGTATGAAATATCGCAAGGACTGGCCTACCTACATTCACAGCATATCGTTCATGGTGATCTTCGCGGAGTGCGTGCTATTTGCTGCGTCTTTTCCCCATCAATCTGACGACTCTGGCAGTCAAATATATTGATAAATGATGACTGGCAGGCCTGCCTAACAGATTTTGGCTTGACTGTTTTCAACGATGCTACTCCTGCCACTTATACTTCCAGGCATGAGGGCTCGGTGCGGTGGATGGCGCCCGAACTCTTTTTTCCTCAGTCCTTTGGTCTTGACCGCTTTCGCTTGACGCCTGCTACCGACATATACGCGCTTGGGTGTGTATGTTTGGAGGTGAGACAATATAACTATCTTATTTTAAGGTCTAATTTCACATCTGTAGCTTTACACGGGTCATGCACCATTCCACGATATTTTTCATGACCCTGCTATAGTCCTCAAGGTGACAGAGGGGAAGAGGCCTGAACGTCCGTCGGGTTCTGAGGCGATGCGTGACGAACTGTGGAAACTCATCGAGTCCTGTTGGAGCCATCAGTATCGTGAGCGTCCAGACATCGACACCGTGGTCGACATAATGTCGACTCTTGTCAGTATATCAATATGTTACTTTCAGATCTGGAAACATACTGACAGAGTTTTATAGTCATTTCCGCAGCATCTACATCTCTTACCTTGTCCAATACCTGACATTCTAACGCCAATCCAGGAGAGGGTCAACCTTGGTAGCCAAAAGCGTGTCCATTTCGATGTACCTGACTCCTCTGGCTCGACTTCATCTTTGGGATCGTGGGGATCAAGGGCGTCGATTTCCTCGCAAGCCCTACCGTCTGCTCTCAGCTTAGAGTCTATTACTATGTCATCACCCATCTCATCAGGTCCTATATGTTCTGTGGAGGAACTGGAATACCATGGGCCAGAATCAGATGTATCGTCTTCAGCTACTGACCTATTTGACAATGATAGTAGGGATGACGAGTCTACTACATCGTCAGCCGGGTCAGCCTCAAAGGATGATTTGGATCCACCCCTCTTTGATCCCCGACTGTTAGTGTCTCCACGAAAGAGCCGCCCCTCGAGCGTCCTCCCTACAGTCAGCTTTGGCTATGGAAGAGGAACGGGCGAGGCTGCCGGGATTTGGGATCTCGAACTTGCAGTCAACGAGCCATTGTGCTGGGGCATATCTTTGCTATCGGAAGCTGCCCTCTGTCTGCGAACACTAGTCACGAAAGGCACGAATGTTAAAAATGGCGTTTCATATCCTTTGTCTTTCACCGGAAAAGATCTTCTAGTACGTCTTCTTTCTTTGTTCAGGCTGATATTGAAAGTGTGTTCTCTAGGCCACGTTACGAGCCTGTATCGAGGAAGAGCACGACGATACTGATACTCCTTTACCTCTGGAATCGCTGGTCCTGGATATCGCTCGAAGTCTACAGACCCAGTTCTTGTTCTGTGAGGTAGGGTCACAGGGATGGGGCGAAGAAACGATATACAACAGCGAAGAGTGCATATATATGTTTCTTGATGATCAGGAAGACCCTTTGTCTATACGCTCAGACGACGAGATTCCAACTGGAGTTGTGCCAATGCTGACTCGTTGCTATTCTCCAACTTGTTCCGATGATTGGCCTTGCTTTTCGTATGCCTGTCCTAGATGGGTATGAGTGTTTTTTTTTGTGTGTATTTTCAAAGACTAAACCCACTTTTAGGGCTATGCACAACCATCACGTCAATCCGTCACTGTGGGTTCCAAAGTAGAACCGTCAGGCGTAAAGACTTCTTCTGCGCGTCCTGCAGACATTATCCCACTCCTTGATCATATAAGGGACATGGGTCGCACCCTACACCCTATCGAATTTGTGTCTGACTGTCTGTCTCCGCGAGAATTACCTCCAATTGACACCCAGGTAGCATCAACTCGCTCGGAAGGGGACTTACTTAACAGTTATTGGGAGTTGGTAGAGAAGATGGACGTCGCTTTTGATACCGGGTTCGGGCTGGAGCAGTTCCCACAAGAAGTCACCGCTAAGGTCGACTCGATCGCGGATTCATCTCGCCATCCGGAACCAAAACGTTTCCAATACAAGTGGCTTCTAGCGTTGTGTATATCATTTCCTTTTGTTTATGTGCTGTCCTTAAATATTCTTCCCTTGTTGGATTTTGCGTTCGTGTAGCTAATATCTTGTTCCATTTTTCCTTTTAAAAGTTTATGATCTGTATTCGTCATTAACTCACTGTACATAACAATGTTATTGGAGGCCCATCCGTCTGCGTTCTGCCAGTGCTCGTTCTAGTTTCGTGATCTTGTGTTCAGCATCAGTGAGAGTGTCATCCCACGTCACGAACAGTTCTGACAGTGTATCAACCTGTCTAGAGTGAGATTTTGTTTGAACAAGAAAGGAAGTCAAGACGTACCTGAGTAGAATGACGTTCCAGTATAGCGGCAATACGCTTTTCAAGTCGTGCAGCATGCTCAATGTTCTCATCATAAGACTTGCGAAGGATTTCAAGGCGGGGTTGCAACTGCTCGTAGTCTTCGAATACAACATAAGGACACGCATATGAGGGTATAAGAAAGAAACACACCTGCCAGTTTCCCTGCACCTGTGACTCCCTTCCTCTGCAACGCGTCAATTTCTTGCATATCACGGTCTGCGGAACGTATATCATGTCCCATTTCTCCGATAAAGGCGTTTAGTTCCTCTTGTGACATATTCTGATATGCTGGTGGGTCTGGTAGGAGTCCTGCCAGTGCAAAGGAAGGCGTCAAGAGATGGGCGTGCTGTTCGTCTGTTGATGGTAGGTGAGCCTTGAGAATCACGTAGCAGAAGGAACATACAGCGACTCATGAATCGTTTGAGCCCATCGTTGTTCTCGACAATAGTGTCCAGTGTGCGCTGCAGCGTCTCTGCTGCTCTGATGAGTGTCTGGTCACCGTGTACCCTCTCTTTTTCCTTGCCCTTTCGGTCGTGCTTCACCCCAAACACAATGGCCTCAAGCCATCTTAGGCGTAACTCTAGCGACAGTGCTGGGTCAATCCGACGCTCCTTAGCTGCAGGTGAAGACTTGAATGACGTGGAGGCTGGTGGCGGCGATTGTGCAGGGGACTGTGTCGGAGATGTTCCAGCAAGAATGGCCGACATCGAGGAACCTGACAAAGGTGGTGATGATGGCGGAGTACTAGAGGACGACAGGACACGAATCCGCTTCGAATCACCAAGAAAAACGCTGCCGATGTTCGCCATGGAATTATGGTAGAAATCAGAAAATTGTGATCAGCGAAGAATAATTAGTGGGTATCCGTGGTTCAGGACCTGAATTTGTCGTCCTACGAGGGTCGAGACGTTCTGCCGCGGCAATTACGACTCGCACGTGCGGCATTCTCCTGTTTGCCAAACCGAGCTGCCAGTATTTTGGACCTTTACTTTCAGGAAAACATAATAAGCAGGACTCGCAGTTCGTGACATTCACGTCGTTCTTTTCTGGCACTTTTTACTAACAAAACATGTATGTTTCTTCACTTCTTGAAAGGTCTTTTGTTCACTTATGGTTTGAAAGCTTGCGTCTCGAGTTCCGATTCTTTTGGACATAATTAAGCAGCTGCTGTGCAAGTACATGAAAAGCCACATCGTATCCGTGAATTTTTGAAGGTCGGACCGTGCGACGCTGTCGTTTGATGCGAATGCGAATCTTGATGACGTACGTTCACTTACCTTCTACAAAGAAATACTTGCCAACATCCAACGTTTAGCACAAACCTCTTCAGATTAACACCAGTAATCAAAGATGAACACAGCTCTTCGTTGTTTATGACCGAATATACTAATAAAATCGCAATGTGCTTCAGTGTCCTGGCTTTGCCCGGACGTAGTGCCCACACCTCAACGTCTGTGTCGTGGGCTTGTTCTCTTTCAACTTAGTCAAGGTTGAGCCTTCTCACCTATTCAGAACAGCAACATTAAATCAGTCCCCGCACAAATCAACTCAAGCTTTGTCAAAGACAACTTCTCGACATTGAAAGCAACCTTTGAACGGATATATTTACTGGCTTGTTGGACACGTACCACCAAGACTACCTTGAGGTCTTGCGATACGTTGATATGTTGATGTTCTTTTAGCTTATAGACTTGCACACGTTTACTAGGTCTGACCTTGAAAGGACCCCACTCCTTTCTGTGTCACAATGACTCGAATCGACATTTACAACATATCGGTAAGCAGTTCTATCTGCACCTGAATATGACCATTCATACCGCTTATTTATTTCGCCAGTCCTAAACCACGCTTGAGCTCCTTAAGACTGGGAAAGTGCAAGCGTGGCTGGACTGTTTGCCTCATTTCCGAGCGCAAGACTAAGCAACTTTCACTGACCACGAGACCGTAAGTTCCGAAGGCTCTCCGAGTATGTCGCCATTCGGGAACGTTTTGATCGACCTGAAAATCGAGTGTTGAAAATCGCCGAGTGACTCACAGCCAACTACGGTCACTCGATTTTTTGACTTGGTTTTCCCACATACAAATGTTGCCTCTCTTAGCTGTCCCGTGCTTCTCAGCTTTCCCACCGACCTACTGCTCCAATACCCCTCCTCCTCATTATTGTACAGACCCGACAAACGGAGAAAGGTCCATTGAGCATGCACCTCACCGGGTTGGGCGCGTTGCGGACGGTACCTTCATCAGGAATCGTGAAAGACTTACTGTCCTTTTAACACAACAAGAGGATGGTATCTCATCTCCAGTATATGGCCGGATGGGCAACATCGCCGGAGCTGTACTTCTCAGCTCATCAGAGGACATAATTGAGGTCAAAATACAAGTAAAGTGCCATTTCATCGTTTTTTTTTCTGTTCGGCATCCTCTATCTCTTTATTCTCTGTTCTGACATCTTTTCCCCAAAGTTTGAAGGTCGCCTGCATTTCATGAGTTCTGAGAATGGTTCAAGGACGGTTCCGACCGTCAGCGAAACGTATACCCTATGGAATTGCTCCCGAACGGAGATCGAGTCATGCCCGGGTTCCTTTCCCTTCTCTTTCTATCTTCCGCTGGCATTTGAGGATAGTGGAAGGACCTACCCATTGCCGCCTACCTTCCAGACTGCCTTCACTGCTGTTCCCAGCTTGGTAGTGACCTCCGTCTATACACTTATTGCTTCCATCACCACTGTACGTCGTCCACTGATGCTTGGGTTTGATAAGGTATCGTCGTAAGTCGCAAGGTTATACACACTGGCCTATCTTATTCATCTCCTAGTATGCGTGTACCCATAACTTACTACCCCAGAACCCGACCCGAACGCCCTCCCTTATATGTCCCTCTACTTTCCAGTATCAAGACTTGCCCTGAAGAATGGAACCAGGTCCTTGTTACTGTGAAAGCAAAGTGCAGTTATAACCTTCTCCCCATCCAATGCAACGTGAGGAAAATTGTCCGTCTAGCCGCTCTATGCTCATCATTGTCATAGTTCTTCGTACCATCCGTCCAGGCGTTTTCTTTCTCGGACGTGATCCCTTTCCACATCCAACTCAGTGGTCCGCTTTTCTCTCTCCTCATGCTCTTTCCCCAACGATCTACCGAATACGAACCTTCCATTTCCGTCACCATGCACCGACAAATCATCATCGAAATTCAGGGCCGAAAGTCGCAGAAGAATCAAGAAATCGGAGTAGGGACTATGTGGCCCATCCCTCCTCCGCCGTCCCAGTGTGATCGCGATGAAGAAAAAAGCATCGATTGGGGAGGTGAAATCCGATGCAAACCCACTGTCAAGGTGGGCGGGTTTGCAGCCTCTGGCCTTTCTGTCAAGGTAGTTTTGGTGTTGTTTTTAATTTTTCAGTCAATCATGGTACAAACGTTTAGGATTACATCCTCTTTTCGCTGGAGCCTCCATCAAATTCACCTTTCCTTCCCGCCCGGGGGCACATTCCCATACTTCTCACAACAGATTCTTGGGCCGACGCCCCCAATGAGGCATGAGCCAGAATATTTAACTGGGTCTCTATTGAAAAAGGTCGGCATTCAGGTCATACAAAAATCGGTATAAGATGGATGTAGCGTTCGATATCGTACAAATACAGAACAAATAATTTTCGAAGGCAATAGTATTCGGTTAATCAGGAATACGTGTTTCAGAAATTTTCGGGGCAAGCGATGTACAACCAGTGTGGTACGTTTTCCGTCATCTTCCATCAAGTTCTCGATCCTTCTCCACCAAAAGTAGCTGATCTGCCCCTATTTCGCGTCGCTATCACGTGGTACATTTCGGCTCTACACAGTCAGAAGGTGGTGCCGGTGCCCACGAGTAACCAGGTCAATACTGTAATATTTCAGAAACATATGGATAGCACACCTGTAGCGTTCATTGAAGGCGAGTACAAGATTACCCGACAACGATTGATACGCATAGTCACTACGCTTATTTTTGTGACGTCAGAAAGGTAGTATGAACCCGTAAAGATTAAAGAGGCTCGCCTGCATTTAGCCCGAACGCTGCCCAAAGTAACGTCATCAACTTGCGAGAAATTGCTTCTCATGACTAAGTTGAAAGATAAAAGCCCACAAGACGTCGAGGTGTGGGCACTGCGTCCGGGCGGGGCCACCGTGAAGCTGGTGGATCTTGGGATGATGATGGAGTCAGGAGATTCGTTCGGGAATAGATGAGCAGTGGAAGTCTTTTATGCGGGATTCAGGACTGTTGAAGCAAGACCCAAGCGCGGGGGGGGAGGTCTCTATAGTAGTACTCTGTCGAATATATATTATTATAGCATTACATTATGTACTGGTATCTAATCGAAACAGCCGGTACAGTGACCATTACCGGCAGAACTCGAGTCCGAAGAAAATTCGAAGGCCGAATCACGTCAGATTACAAATTTTTATGAACTCAGCCCATTCTTCTTGACTCATTCCTATCATGAGCGCCAAATTTACTGGCACTGTCCTTGTTCACGGTGATGAAGCTGTACATCCAACCGGTGGGAGTGAAGTCGCTCCGTCCATCTCTGTTTCATCAAGTCAGTGATCAGTGATCCCCTTCTTCTTTTGCTCGATAAGTGATCCGTATATAGCATTCAAGACGAGCTCTCCGGAAGATAGAGAAGACAATTTGGACTTAGAGAACCCAGAGCGACATGTATATTCTCGGTACACCCAGGGTGTTAGCACTCGCGCCGAGCACATTTTGAGTAAAATCAACGTATGTTCAATAAGATGGGACAGAATACAGGCCACATTGAAACTGATGTTCTTGGAAAGGATGGACATGCCCTTACATACGCGTCTGGGCTGTCGGCTGCGTATGCTGTACGATTTCCCAGAATTCAATTTTCATAACTTCTCATATCGCACTTCAAGGCGCTCGTTTTCTTCAAACCCAAACGTGTTGCAATAAACGGAGGCTACTTTGGATGTCATGCTACTATAGAGGTGTACAGAAAAAGCCGAGACACAAACTTGGAGATGATTGACCTTGACGATGAGTTCCAGCCCGGCGACCTGTGCTGGTTGGAGACACCATTAAACCCAACAGGAGAATCAAGGTACTCAGCGCTCTTCTATTCCTAGGTTTACTGTTAACCGTCGCTTCTGTTTCTAGGGACATTGCTTATTATGCTGACAAGGTTCCGTGGTTCTCACTACGTCCTCGGCCGCCCTTACCTATGATATAATAGGTACACAAGGCGGGAGGAAAACTACTGGTAGATTCCACCTTTGCGCCGCCACCTCTCCAGTACCCATTCAAATGGGGTGCAGACTGGTACGTGCTATTATGTTTCCGCAGCAGGAAGTTTGTTTTTCATTCTTTCGATAAGTATCCTTCAATCAGGTATATTAAGTGATAATGGCGATGCTGTAAAGTCTTACGCAAGTTGCTAGCGACCAAATACTTGGGCGGTCATTCTGATCTACTCGGTGGCGTGCTTGTTGTAAAAACACTGGACGAATGGACGACTGTTAGCCCCGTCTCGCTCTTTTACGACAGCGTCTAATTTAACCTGCTATGTATAGCTGCAACATGATAGGACGTACCTCGGAAATGTACTAGGATCCCTTGAAGCCTGGTTGCTTCTCCGTTCTCTACGCACTCTGCATCTTCGAGTTCCACGTCAATCCGAGACGGCGACCGTTTTAGTAAAGTGGCTACAGTCAGTGGAGCGAACACCCAAAGGCCAGACATTCGACGGCGTTCCAGGTGGGCTCGTCACCAAGGTTTGGCATTCGTCCTTGCAGACCAAGGATGCAAGAGGGTTCGAACCTAAACATCAGATGGAAGGTGGATGGAACGGCACATTTGCCATCCAGGTATCGCCTATCTTTCTCTTCCTCTGGATGGTCTCTTAACACACAAGTGACCTAGCTGGCAACTTCCGAGCAGGCTATCCAGCTACCACATACCGTAAAATATTTTGTTGTCAGTGGTATCATCTCTTGAACTCTTGGAAACGATTTGACTCGAGTTATGCAGGCTGCTACAAGTCTTGGCGGCGTAGAATCACTCATTGAATACAGAGCTCGAGCGGATGTTAAAGAAGATCCAAGACTAATCAGGATTAGCGTCGGGGTCGAAGATGTTGAAGTATGTTCTTCCTTTGTAGTAGTCGTCACAATTTACTGACAGTGTATTGCAGGATCTCAAGGATGGCCTGCGAATTGGCCTACAGAAGGTAGCATCTATTAAGAGTAAATTATAGCTGCACCTTTGTACCTCAGAGGACACCTGAAATACTAGACGTATGCAATGGCATTAACAGAAAGCTGGACTCACCTTGACGTAGTCCACATATGTTGACCGACGGACCTAGAGTACACGGACACGAGTCAGAAAACTCTTCGCTGTCAGTGCGACAAGATGGCAAAAGTAAATGCATTATATACCTAGAGTACATGGACACGAGCCAGAAACTAGAGTAAGGGGAAGTGTCAGGTATGATAGGTATGTAAGGAAAAGAAAACACGAACCTCTTCAGTGCGTCAAGACGGCAAACGTAACTGGGGAGAAGGAGAACTGGAAGCGGCAATATAGTAGGTGAGAAACAACACGTGGCTGGACACCAGATGACCCTAAGGTCCCTGGTTAACACACCCCCATCAGCTATGCGTAGATCAAGGCCAAGGCCACTTGTGTGTGTGCAGTGAGGGATCATTGAGAGCAGTTTAGTGAGGATGTCCGCCGTCATGGACCGGTTAGGAATCCACAAGGTGGAGAAGTTTCCCGAACGCAGGTGTTCACGTTGATATTGGATGTCAACGCAGCGTTTAAGTCGGAGCTTTCGTTGTTGGATAGCATGGGGAATGGGGTTGACCTCTCCTTCATATTTTGTAGTTCATATATGTGTTACTGTTGTACATTACTTTTACGATAGCCATTCGCGCGCCATAATCAATTGGGGGCTCGGTTTCCGAGTTCCCCTTTACGGCTACTTGTTTGTCAGCTCGAGCGAGTAGCAGAGGATCCCGATTTTGGCGATTTAAGTATTGATGGCTTTCCATTTTTGTCACGCGGCGACATTTACACTTAACGTGACTTTGTCTTTTAGCCTTTCACTTCCGTGAAAGACGACCTCTTTTTCTCTTTTACATCTGCTACGTGATACCTATTCTATCCATCCATACACACGTACAGCAGACCAAAAGGAGGACACATCGTTTTCATTTCACCATGGCTCCTAGCGCGCCATCGAGTAGTACGGCAGGGCCATCGACGGCGACTGGGAGCATCGAGCGTATCTCTGGCGTGTCATTCAGCAAGGTCGTTGCCGGAACGAATGATAGGTATACCGAATATTGTGCTGTCGGTGCCCCTCCCATCGGCCTAGGTAGTCCAGGAGACGTCTATATTGACAAAACACCGAAACACCATGTTCTATATGGCTTCACCACCAAATGGGAGCACTGGAATGGACCGCAGAAGAAAAAAGAGTCGGATCTTTTTCGACATCCAAAGTACCCGAACATTGTTCTTTGGGCGACGGCCGGGAAGCGCGGTTGGATATCGCTCGAAGTCTTGAAGAACAGAAGACAGACTGGTACTTATTTTCCATTTCAAGCTTGTTCACACACACTCATATTCTGATAGATACGGAGAATAATATCCTCGCTGAACAAATGAAGGCAGATGAAAAGAACAAAGTTACAGGGACGCCCTTTCAAGCGGATAATGTTCAAAGACAACCAGCCCCTTCTGCTCCACAGTTTTCTCAATCCGTTGGCCCTGCTATGGTGAAGAGTGTTCCGCGAGAAACGCGACGTGTATCAACGGGTACGGCCTCTTACCCTTCGCCGGCTCTGAGCACTTGGCTGGCGGGCCTTGACGACCCCAGCGCTAACGAATCAAGTCCCATGCTCCCCGCCGTCTTCACCGAATCTCCCATGCCTCAGGGTACGGGTATCTCTCCAATGTATCCCACGCCCTCGCCTATGCCTCCCTCCAAATCTCCGATGCTGGTCACAGATTCGCCTATGTCCTGCACATCGTCCACCCCCATTGCTCAGCCAGTACCTCCGTCCACTCCAAATAATGCGCCTCCGCATATTGATCTAGCGAAGATCAATAGCTCATTTTCGTCGTCAAAGTCGAGAACGAACGCATCGTCTTCATCAATACCAAAGCCATCGACCCCCCGTCAACCTGGGGTATCTTCGCCTTCAACCCAGGCTATACCCAAGTCTCAGCGCAAGGTTCTAGGTGGCCCACCCGGACCCCAAACTGCTAGAACAGGTTCCTCTCGTCCGACCCCATTATCATCGACCGGGCCGCAGCGCGAATGTCCTACCTCCAATCTTCCAGGGTCGACAAAGAAAAGAAAGCGCACGCGATCGCCCATCTCCGAAGCTGAAGCACCTCTTCAAACATCCCCAAGTTCATCGTCATTGTCTAAGATGGAAAATATACCAATGCATGATGAGGGTCGCTCTCGACCCCCAAAGGCTGTCAAAACCACGCATCATACCTCTTGCGTCGTTAGCCCAAGAAAGGTTAGCGTGAGACTCATTAAGTGGCGCTTTGATTAACTATGGTTTCTTTCAGGAATCGGCATCTGCGTCTAGGGTTACCACCCAATGTTCGGTGGAGAGGAAGGCTTCTCAACCCAAGAAACTGCCAGCCGTTGTCATTGATCTAACTCTCAGTGATGATGATGATGATGTGCCTGTCCCCGTGCTGTCTCCTACTGCGCTGTCGCCGCCTCAGAGGGAATCTCCCGCCGCACCATCTCCTCCACCAAGAGTGTCACCGGAAGTACCGTCGCCCCCCTTCAAGGATTTCGCCAGTAGCTCCATCACCTCCCCTACCTGCCATATCCTACTTTGGAAGATGCTTCCGCACAGGAATCAGATGTGCCTATGGGTGATAATAACGTCCTTGAAACACTGGAAGCTTCAGTATCCAGAGTCTGAAGAGAGTGAAACTGCACCACTACTCCCTGTCGATTTTTCCGAAGATGTTACTGGTAAGTTACATTCTTACTCTCCCTTTTTTCAACTCAACCCGTTCCGCATAGTTTACGGTACCCTCGGTTTCAAGGACACATCACATCCATGCCATATTCCAGGTGAACTGAGGTGATGGTATGTCGTCTTTGCCAAGAGTGCGTTATAGGTATTTTCTTTGCGATCATTCCATCAGACACTAATCACAACTTCAGAGATCAAGCAGTATTCGATCTTGACACATCCTTCCATGATTTGGCAAGCCATTGTGAAACAAGTCACGGCGACGCTTGTCATCTCATTGTCGAGTTAACGCCAGAAGCAGACGAAGGCTTGGTTGGCAATAGCTCTGGTAGCATAAGTTTAAGATTTTATTTCCTTTATGTAGTTGTAAGCGAATTCCGTGCCTCTTCAAAAGGCTTCATTTAACCGTGATCTCTTGCTTTCCAATCCAGCTTTCCCCTGGTTGAAGGGTTTCGAATGCCAGTGCAAGACCTGGTTCAGCACAGACGAATTTGTCCCTGGAAAACAGATTCAGGTCTTGATGATCAATGCGTAATACGACACATACCATCCACCTTCTTCCATTGCAGGCAATTTTTCGGCCGGCAGTTACTTGAGGGTTCCACACGATAAGGTCTTCCATGTTGGTGGTGACATCAACACCACCACCTGGCCACCTGATCTCATACGTCCCGGGAGCACTCTCGTAGACCGAGTCAGTCCACTTGTTTACGTCAACTTCGTCCCTTTCCTCGACCCTCTTCGTCGGCCTGCCATCCGTCAGTTTAGTCTTGTCGTAATAGGTTAGATCCTTAAGCGGTTTGATTCGCACGTCTTTCGAAGGACATGCGTGGTAGGTGTGGAAAAGCGCTTGGAACTCAAACGGTGTGTCGGGCGACGTGTTGGTGACATGCAGGTCGGTTTTCAGAGTGTATTCGGAAAGCGTTACGACGTAGTCAAGATGGAAGAGTTTATCGTAGACGGCAGTGATGCTCGGGACTGGGTCGAGGGCTGTACGACTCGGTATTAGGGAGAGCAGAGCCCTTGACTAGAAAATAAGCGCCTACCAAGTTTGACTGATATTTCAGAATCGTTGTCAATAATATTCCCATCCCACTTCCAGTATTCGTTCCGGGCGAATCCATGTATACCGAGTTTCAGGTGGTCCGGATGGGTTGGATACGCGAAGCAAGGGAAGACGACTGGAATGCCGCCTCTGACAGGTTCTGAACCGTCCAGGGGTGATTTTGATGATACAAAGATGCGCTCGGAAAGCGCTGGATTCGATCTGGACCCTGAGCTCCATGAAACGATAGTTGCTCCATACCAAAGAATCTCAACGCTTGGACCCTGGAAAGGAAGCGTCAGTGTAAGCTAGAAGCAATCAATAATGGTGCTAACGTGCACCTTCGCGTGACGAAGAATCAGCCTGTCTTCTTTCGATTCAAACGGCATCGTCTGTTTGTTGTGAGGAACGTGTTAGTAAAGTGGATTTAGCTTGCTTAAATTCTTGTGTGAAGTTTCAACGGGCCGGTGTAAAGAATACTGTGTGCCATCCAGATGACCTCTGTAACGAGCTTATTGGAACTTCAAAATGTGATACGGGCCGTTATTGACGCTCTTGTCGGGTCTCCGGGCCGCATCTCTAATTGGCTCCTTCCACTCATGATCTTAGTATTGTTCCTTGTATTCTATACTTAAACTCACTAGGCTTAGCGAGAAGATCGCTGACAATACATCGGAATCGACTCTAGATTTGCAAACCACAAGTTCGCCCACGTGCTGACCGCAAGGCAATAGAAGCCTTGCAACTCTTCTTAGTGAATGCAAGTACGTGTACGAACTTGTATTTTGGACGTTAACCCCGCCCCTACTCAGCTATAGACTTTTCTTCTGTAATGAGATCGACCTACATGTGTCCGACGGCCTGCGACCGTGCTTCTGGATTTCCTGCAAAGCGGGATTTAAGGATGCGCGCTCGATGGGTGGTCTCATTTCTTCGTATTACAATTTTATATATGACCTTGCTTCACCGAAGCGCGTCTTCAAGCTTCATCCCATACCCACGGTCATGACTAGGCTACTGTTCGTTTTTTTGGTATTCTTCGCCTCTGTCTTTTGTCGTGCTTCACCGGCACCTCCGGAGACAAATGGGAAGCGTATGGCTCAGGGTCTTCCTCCTCTCCCTCCAAAAACTCTGTTTCGCGGTACACGAACCGTTACCGATGTACAAAGACGAACGTCCCCGTCAGCCCTCCCTTTCGTCACTTATACCGGCCGTCTTCAGGTTCGCCGTGAAGATGGAAGGTCTATTGGAACCGTTGATTCTTCGATGTAGGGTACTCGTCGGGTCCTACATCGCCGCCATTACCCACCCTTTTGTTTGTAGGTCAGATATCAACTCGGTTCGCTCTGAAAATGATCTGCTGGTCAAGATGAGGACACCTATGTCTAGGAGATGGTCTCTTTGACTTGGTTATTACTGTACGTATTATATTCATATATTATGCATTATATGGTTTATCAGAGGTACAGAATCCAGGATTCCCTGACCCTCTCTTTTTTGGAATCGAAGGGTCGCATTTAGCCCATGATATTCGAAGGTGAGATGATTCGATACTCGTATGCTAATTAGACTCTCATCCTATCACAGCATAGCGAAATTCAAAAATGTGAACCAGAGTACTCCATGACATTTTATTTCCAACTGGACATTTTTTCTCAATTACTCGCAGCACACCCTAATTGGGTCCCACCGTCTGACCCTCAAATTTCTGCACAATCTGCGATATGGTCCATAGATCCCACGACGAGGAAGTTGAATGGTAAATGCTCCCCGGGAGTACCAATATCTGAACATAGTATTGAGTTCTTCCGTATAGTACACTGGATTAATTCAGACGGGTCAAAACCGGACATAATGTTGGCTTGGGATTCTCGGGATT
This sequence comes from Desarmillaria tabescens, assembly GCF_030435595.1. Classification (NCBI taxonomy): domain Eukaryota; kingdom Fungi; phylum Basidiomycota; class Agaricomycetes; order Agaricales; family Physalacriaceae; genus Desarmillaria; species Desarmillaria tabescens. Next base: position 1,007,962 of record NW_026848302.1, read on the forward strand.
CTCAATCTAGGGGACTCCTCATTGTGGGTGATTTAGAGCTAACCAACCAATTGCCGGATATCCCAGCTTCGTTTGTTGTAAGTTTATCTATTCTCTGTGTTCGTGCCACTGACTTTTCCCCTCACGCTAGAACCTTTACTTGGTGGATTAAAATGTGGGTATAAATGTAACCAAGGCCCGAGCGCAGCCCGGCGGCAGCCGTGGTTATAGTAGTTACACTTCTATATTTCGCCTACTAGATACTTATTTGCAGCAATGTTTAAGCTTCTGTGGCGACATTCCAACATTTAGACGCATACTCTTTGCACGATTTTCCGAAGGCAAAAGCAAAGTCTAGTTGACTTGGTCAGTTGCAGTCTACTACGTACGAAAGTACACGCTCTACAAAAGCAAAGTCTAGTAAGCCTGCGCTTGATTTCAGTCTATTTTTTCGAGCTCTCAGTTGGGCTCCGGCCTACTTCTCAAAGTTCGACCGAGAATTTCGCAAACCGTGGGCTTTGAATTTAACAGTTGAAATTGAACGAAGCCGACGGAAAAACTCCATCGACCGGCATCCGGTCCGAACTGCCGGGAACGCGTCTCTTTGACTCGGATGCAATTCTTTCACCTGCATCGAGTGGCAAGCTCATGCTATCCTCTTTCTTCTCATCTCACCTGCGACGACGACAATGAGCGTAACGATCGAAACAATTCGGCGCAACCTTCGAGACGTGGAGGGCGATGCACTCCGGACACGCATGAGCGCTGTTGCAAACCTCAAAGACTTCCTCGTGCAGCCTAACGTTGTGCGGCACCTAGACGAACAGCTATGGCGCCAGGTCTTTGAGTCCCTTTTCCTTTGCTTTTATAAGGAGAAAGCCCATGCTGAGAAGAAGGAAGTGGCGGCGCCGATGAAGAGGATGGAATCAGTGGCGGACGTGATACGAACGATTGTCGACCATGCCTACACTCATCTCTTATCCAAGAGCGTCAAGACAATTATCGACGGGGCCATGAAGAACATGAGAAACCAAGGAAACCTCATTCCGGGCGTCGGTTTGTCGTTCCTCAAAATTCTGACTTGCTTGGTACAGCACGGCCCTCATGCGGACCATCTCCCTCGGGACAAATGGACATCGCTGGTGGAACGAGCCTTTAACATCCTTCTCGGGGACTCCCTCACATATAAATTCAGCTACGATACACCAGAAGAAAACGACCCTGACGATTCAAACATTCAGTCGTCTTCCAAGAGGCGAAAGTTGCAGAATAGTCGTCGGATTGTATCTGCTTCTCCTGAACAGATGCAGTGCGGCGAGCTCCTTGTCGCACTCATGCGTATCCCTTCTGCAAACGACTATATCCTTAATGCCGACACGCCCCAGCTTGCTTCATCTATCCTTCATCGTTTATACCGATACCTCGAGCTGTACTCTAAGCCCAGCTCTGACTATCTGAAACTTCTCCTCGCTGCACTTTCTCATATTGCGTTGAACCGCCGGCATGCTACCGTAGATTTCGCTCGGAAAGCATGGCAACACTTGACAGTCGCCTCTGTATGGGGTATGAAGGAGAGCAATATGCTGCCAGACCTTATTTCCGTTCTTCACGTCTTGTATCCTTTCATAACTGCAACAGACCCAGATGACACCTATGCGTGGACAGCTGACCTTTGGGATACGTTGGACAGAATGAAAGACGCTCCTGGTTGCAAATGGAGCGAGTTTTCAATCGACTCACTGAGGTTGAGCTTCAGTGACTTGCTATCCGGTGATGACGAAGAGGAGCGGAAGGATGGGGCATTTGTGGCAAGGTCATTTCGTGTTGGCCAAAAGTTTGGTCATGTGCAAGCATTTCTTTGGACGGCATTGAAGCTTCAGGCCGATGCTGTAGCGAAGGTAAGCTCGAAGCCGTTTTTTTTGCTGATTATCCCTAATGCATCAAGAAATTCTAGCTTTATTTGCTTCGTGAATCTATGGTTTCAGTCGATCGCAGTCGAAAGAAGCGGTCTCGATTGAACCAGGACAAAGATGAGCACGACCCGATGAGCGAGATTCTGAAGGATATAGAACTCAATTCCGTTCTTGCCTTTCAACGGCTCCTGTTCATCATCGACTACCACTGGTCTGTTTTGCATGGCGATCTCCAGAGACGGTTGATTACACTGTTGTTGGGAGCCCTTCAAGTGGACAACAGCATGATTCAGTCATGGGCATTTCTATGCATTGCCAGTATAGCTCATGCCGATTGTCTGGAAAGTCGGTTACCAACATCGGGAGGCTCCTCTACTGATCGCACATTGATCTGTGATCAAATGGTTTGGGAGACAATATGGACTAACTGCCATGCGACGTGCGACCACCTCCGGGGTGTGCAGAGCCGCCTGTCATGCCGCTAGAGCTCTATTACTGCACGTTGATTCTCATACTCACAAGTTCACCCATCCACCTCTCCACGCGCCACACATTCTGGCGGATATCGAGACGCTTACCAAAGATCTCGAAGTCCAAGGCCCTAACTATCCCTATGACTCTGTATGCTCATTCCTTTCTCGTTGTCTGGTCATGGCGAGCCAGGACATCCGTTTGTACCGTATGCAACTTGAGGACAAAGTGTTGACTTGGTTGGTAGGATGCTGGAAGCTAGGGCGCATAGTTGAAGGAGAGATGCCATGTTACATGGTTAAGGATCTGATCCACCTGCTAGAGACTGTGTGCGGATTTTCGAGGCGAACAGACGTCGTATGCAGGGCAATCCTTCCGGTTTCTGAACTTGTTCAAGTAGTTGAGCAGGAGAAGCGGACGCAAGTCATTCGGGATTTTCTACTGGATGCCAAGCTGCCGCAGTTCGTTCCCTCTAATGATGGAGCGAAGGCGTCCCCTTCCTACCGCTCCGAACCTCTTCCCCAGGAAATAGCACTTCTAGCCATGGGGCACCGACAACGACGGTTATCGAAATTTATGTTAGAACTACTGGAGCATATACATCAGAAATGGAAGGTCCGGATGGAAGCAAAGCGGCCTCACTCTGCTACAGGCGTACGGCTCTGCTTGGACTTCGCGGTCATAGCATTTTGCTTCCAATGTTCCCTCATTCATAATGGTATGCAGTTAGACATCCTCACTATCAAGGAAGCAGGGAAGGTCATCGCCTTACTGCTGCCTTTGTTACGGGAGACTCCGTGGACGACGGCGGAAAAGGCAGTTGTCATTCAGGCTTTGGAACCACTGATATCCACGGAGGAGCCCCGCGCCGACGACATACCTTTTGTCGATCTCTTACCTCCAGATATCAATTCAGGAATCAGGGCTCGGGTGCTACAGGATTTGGTGTCCGACCCGCAGCAGCATATTGACCGAAAACGCTCTAGTAGGATGGATTTTCAGAGAATAATTTGGCGTACTCTTGAAGTGCGCAGCATTTCGTGACCATTCTGAAGGGTACTGACAGTCTTTCATGATAGGCCGATCACCTCCAAGTTGTGAAAGCTACGATGCTTGACATGCTGCGTATCCTGGCTGGACATCAATTACAGGAGGATGCCATGGACGTTGACTTTGGGCCCGTAAGAACCGGTTCAAGGCAGCTGTCTGATTGGGACGACTGTTGCCAACGTTCGTCTAATCGCCGACACCTGTATGTCTTTTTTGGCAACTGTTCCTATCCTTCAGTCGTTATCAGGAGAGCCTACTCGTGACAATGAACTTTCGAGTATTGTGCTCGGTTGCAAAGAGGACCATTCCGACAGATTCATTTTGCTTTGTTCGGTCCTTGGCGAGAAGTTTCGGTGCAAGACTCTCCATCTTGGGGTCGAAGACCTGAAGAAATTCTTGGCCGTTATCGTCGACCTGTCCGACAAATATCCCTACACAAGAGACGAAAAATATCAGTTGCTAGTCGGTCATTTTTTGGAATCGATCCTTCTCATCTGGATTCCTATCAATGAAGCAGATGGTCCCAATAGTGAGCATGGTGGACAACTACTATCACAAATGGCTCGAGCGTTGAAGGTTGGCGTTATCAAGTCTTGGAAAGTTCGTGACACACTCGTACGGTTGTACGATAGGTTTGTCGTAGAGAACCCTTCCCTCTCGGGATGGCCATTTTCTTATATGGAAGAAGACGATCCCTAATGATGTTGAAGCCTCCCCGGACACTCTTCTACCATTTGTGGGCGGAGACTGCGATATACGCGTTCGTTTTCGTGCGGCAGTTGCCAACGCGCATCTTTTTTCCTTCGCCCAGAAAACCGAGAGAGATCCGAATTCAGTGTATGCCAGTATCAAAGGTCATTATGTGATCGATCTTGATGAGTACGTGGCCTCCTCTTTTTCTTCAGTCTTTGTTAAGATACTCAATATGCGCTCAGCTATGAGGGTATGCTTACTCGCATGCTATCGCTAGCAAATATCATCATTGTTAGCTCGGCTGCAAGGCGGTTGTCGTATTGGCATCTCATAGAGCCTGCATTGTTTGAAGATACATTCTCCACCCACATTGAGGCCATCTTGCGCAGCGTTACGCAGAGACTCGGTTTAGCCTCACCTTCTCAGCTCTTCGAAGCTTATGGATCTTCACTGGCATATTCTATCATCGCTGCGAAGAAGGATGGCCTCACATTCCCTCCCCATATTCTAGGGTACAGCGACCGCAAAGAGTGCGCCTTTGCTACCTTTCCATTATTCACTCCTTCAAATGTGTTGGCGGAGACTGCCGGTGACCCCGCCACCGCAGTTCTCGGACAGCGACAATTCGAGAATCACTGTAAAGTGATCCAAAAGCCCATTGCCGATGGCATTCGAGACTGTTTTGGAGATATTGTTGGCCAGCACTTGCTGTCGAAGCCTCCCAGCTCAAGTCCAGATGAAGGTACTCTTGACACTCTCCTGTTACAAAGGACAAGAGTCGAGAGTGCAACTCTTTTTTATGCGCTCCTTGCTTCCAAGCTAGATACCGTTGTTTCAGCAATCTTGTGCACCATGCTTGACTATGATGTTTCACCCACTGGGGCCATTGTTACCGCCCTTCGCAGCCTCGACGTTAAGAAGACGGGGAAACGGGCACAGATCTTCATTGCACTGGTAGAATATCGCACGGTGGAGGATTTCATCACCCATCAGCCCACTCTTCCATGCTATACGGTTTCCACCATCTTGCATTGTCTGGAATGGCTACGGGGCACCGCTTCATGGAAGGAACACGAAAAGGCTTTGACATACCATGTCCTCCAAGATCTTTTCGCCGGGATTGAAAAGTCATTTCTGGTCAACGAACAGGTTCGTTTCATGAACAGCATTTGCGTGTGGGTTGCATACCTCCATGAGGTGTTTGACAATGCGACACTTTTACATGTCCTAATGCGTGGTGCCATATCTCTGATGCGCCATTCGGATCTCGCTCGTGGTGCTCAATCAATTCTCAACTGGTCTTTCACGATGTATCGTCAGCAGGCGCAGACTAATCGTCGTTTCCCTGACATTCTAATCCGAGTCTCTCGCCTCGCGTACGATTTTTCTTTAGCCTCTGAGCCTTTCCACCAAGGAATTGGGACATGATCTTCGTCAATGGATTGACGAACAGGCTCTCATGGTGGCTCAAGTCGCCCAGCTTGAATATCAAGTGCTACTCGCTCTCCCTGCGTGGTCCCATAGGCCTGAAGGAGAGCTTGCAGAACTTTACACCGCGATTGGTGCTTCATCAGTATCGCATGCACTCAACGACAACGCCATAACGTCGAACAAATTCAGACTTGTAGTTCGCCTTGGCGACCACGCAAATCGAAACGAGTACGATGAAGACGAATTCGCAAACAGAGATTTCTGGCGATTGAAGGAGAGCATTCCGAAGTCCAATCGCCTAAATCGCGAGGATGTTGATGCCTTTGCTAACCTACTCATATGGAACAAGGGGCTTATCCGCGGGTTCGGAAGTGATCTTTCTACTTCAGGAAGGAAGCGTGAAACATCCCGAGCAGATCCTTTTGTTGCCATTATCTCTTCCCTCCTGAAATTACTTGGGGGAAGTGATGTTTCTCGCCGACATACTGTATACCGCACCCTGCGAGCCATCGCTGGTGTTGCAGAATTTTCTGCGCAGGATAAAGGATTTGCGGAAGAAGTTGGCTACCTCCAAGATTTCCCTTTCGACCCAATATCCCGACCCACTGTTGATATAAACGAACTCTCATCCGAGGCTTATCTAGAATCTTCTAAAGATTTCGCCTCGTGGATAGGCCTTATCTGCACACTCCTCAGCGACCTTTCTTCCAGTACAAATGCTTACTTCGCCCAAATCAGCCCTGTTCTCAAGTCAGATGCCCTCTTTGCTGAGGATATGTTGCCAATACTCGTTCAATATCTCTTGCAAAGGACAGACCATCAGATGTATCGTGAAACTCTTTCTCGTTACTTCGAATCAATTCTTCGCTTCGAGTACGCAGCGATGCCATGCGTGCGCTCCATCATCGATATCGTTCTTCATCTACGCCAGATTCCACCACCTCAGCCATCGAGCGACCTTCTTGGGTACAATAAATGGCTCACCATCGACTTTGTCCTTTTGGCACGGAATGCGATCACTTGCGGTTCATACACCACTGCCCTTCTGTTTTTGGAGCTTGCCGCCGAGAACGGGAGCCGAAATCTTGCCGAAGATGCACTCGTGGAACAGATAATGTACCACATCTACAGTAACATCGATGAGCCTGACGGATTTTACGGGATCAAGCCTCTAGACCTTCGAAAATTTCTGATCAACTGTTTCCACCATGAGAACCAATGGGACAAGGCATTTCGTTTCCACGGGGCCGCTCTAGAAGCTGGGAGCAAGAACCCTCGAGACATGGAGGGCTTGCTTCAATCCATTCATTCATTTGGTTTCAATCATCTTGCAAATACAACCTCACAGAATTTTTATGGGGATACGTCCACCTGCATGAACTATCAATTAGGCTGGAGGACGGAAACATGGGATTTACCTGAACGAGAACAGGAGCAGAGCTCAGACGCCTCGCTCTATTTTGCTTTGCGTGCTATTCATGTCCAAAGGGATCAGGAAGTCGGACGTGACGTTGTTCGCCTTTCGATGTTCCGAGAAATGGAAAGACTGCGCAATTTGGGTTCGGAGAATGTTGCTCAGATTCGAGAAGTGATCCAGAATCTAGTATGCCTTTATCAGATTTCGCAATGGACGTACGAGCCTTTTCCGACGTTAGTGTCGTCAAAGGACACTGATCTGAGAAAATGGGCTCCATTCACAGTAGTTGAACCGGGTATTGAGTAAGCAAGCCTTCTTCCTCGTTTGTCCTTCGAGAGTTTTGTGACGGATATACAGATTCCGCCTTGTGGAAAGTATTATGGCCACCAGAGTGTCTATCGTTCGTTCTGTCCGACGAAGAGAGGAACGTCAACAAATGGGTGATATGACATCTGATTTCATACAGACATTGCGAGAAGTTGAAAAGCAATGCCTCCTGCATGTCTCACAGGTAGCCCGCCGCGAACAACAAGTACAGATCGCTTTAAACTCTGTCATTCGCGCAGAGACGTTAGTGAACCCTGTTACTTTCGACGTATCTGAGGAGTTCGCCTGTGTGCTTTGGGCACAAAATGAAGAAAAGCGTGCCGTGGAATTCTTGAGGGGTCTTCGAGATAGCCAATCTGCTCCCCTGCAAGATGCTTCGAAACTAGCCGCTATGAACGCGTGCTTGGTGTGTTTTTCCAATTGTTATAGATATTTTCACATCGCTGAGGATTATATAGGGTACGTGGACGGCGGAAGCATGCTTGGAAAAACCATCTGTCATTTGGAGGGACTTCTTTCTTCCTGCCTCCGAAATTATCGCGAACTGTGCGAATCGGACAAACAGTGATTCTTGCGCTGCCGTATATCACGCTTGTGCTATTTTTGCAGCACAGCAGTATCAGGCTATCGTCAAGTCACCAGACAGTATCCGGTTGAAGGTTTACGTTCAGCGCAAGCAGCAGGAAATCGAGAACCGCACATCGCAGAGGTCGAGGTCCGGTGCAGAGCTCCGGGAGCTGGAAAAGGCTAAGCTAGTTTTGGAGCACGATACAGCACATTATGGGCAAATTCTCCACGAGCGTGGCACCTTCCTTGAACATGCAATTACGATGTATGCACGTTGTCTGATCATGTCTGATCAGTTTGACGATGACGCTCCGATTCGTCTTTGTTCCTTGTGGCTTGCCAACTTTGACCAGGAGAACTTACAAGCCGCTGTTGCAGCCTCAATCAGAAAAGTTCCCTCGCGGAAGTTTCTCTTCTTGGCTGTGAGTTTCTTTCGTCCTGTGATTTAACGCTTCACTTACGCCAGTCTTAGCATCAACTCTCCGCAAGATTATCATACAAAGACGGGTCCGACGCTCAGCAAACTCTGAAACACATGATGATGCGCATGTGTACCGAGCACCCGTTTCACAGCCTGTACCAGGTGTTCTGCCTGAAAACCGAAACAGGCGGCACAACGAAAACTACCTCATCTCAAAGAGAAATCTGGGCCGATCGTAGAGCCGCTGCTATTGATATTTTCAAGAAGCTGTCGACAAACAATCAGCCCAATATCGTGAGGCGTACTCAGGATGTCAATATCCTCTGCGAAGCGTCGGTGGGATGGGCCACTTACGGTATCAAGAATGACCCGAAGTATGCAAAAAGTCCTCACAAGGACGGGCACTTCCCTTTACCTAACGTGGACGGACTCAAGATTCTCAAACTTGCTGGTCCGAGGAATGGAAAACATCTCGATGCACCGATAATGACTGCGCATATTCCAATTGATCTTACCATGAAGTATGAATCTTGTCCTTGGTTTAACCATTTCGAAACGGTCTTCTACACTGCTGGAGGCATCAACCTCCCCAAAATCACTACATGTTTTGACATTCATGGGAAACCGTATAAACAACTAGTAAGCTTTCTCTGACTAGTTTACAATGGGTATTTGTTGACATCTCCATAGTTTAAAGGTGAAGGCAACGATGATCTACGCCAGGATGCTGTTATGGAGCAAGTCTTCGACCTTGTCAACGTCGTGCTTGATCACGACCGAGAGACCAAACGGCGGAATCTCCATGTGCGCTCTTACAAAGTGATACCCCTTTCATCCCAAGCTGGCGTCCTCGAATTCGTCCTAAACACATCACCCATGCGCAGCTGGCTAGTTCCTGCTCATTCCAGATATGGTCCCAAGATGAGCAAGGGAGGTCCAGCAGCACAGTTGGGGAAAGCACAAGCCAAGAATGATCTTCAAGGGATCCTCGCGGAATTCAACGATATCGTTACTCGCCATCCCCCAGTCATGCGGCACTATTTTACCGAGCGACACAAATCACCGACAGCGTGGTTCACGATGCGGTTGAATTACACTCGGAGCGTTGCTACGACGTCCATCGTCGGACACGTCCTTGGGCTCGGAGACCGACATACGTCCAATATTCTTATGGACAACTCTTCTGGTGCCGTGGTCCACATCGATTTGGGTATCGCATTCGACCAGGGTAAGCTGTTACGCGTCCCTGAGCGTGTTCCGTTCCGCATGACACCCGACATGGTCGATGGGATGGGTATCGCTGGGACCAACGGGGTCTTCCAACGGTGTGCCGAGGAAACGCTGCGAGTGCTCCGAGAGGGAAGCGACGTGATCATGACCATCCTCGAGGTGTTCCGGTATGATCCACTCCACACGTGGACGATGAGCGACTACAAGGTGAAGGCGGCCCAGCCAACCGATTCTAACCCAAATGGGAATACCATCATGGCGGATCAGATGCACAAGCCTTTGATGGGGATCGGGATTGATATGAGTAGCGGCGGGGCAGAAGAAGCGGCGGATCGCGCCCTAAGTGGTGTAGCGCGCAAGTTGGAAAAGACACTAAGCGTGGCGTCGACTGTCAGCGGGCTCGTGACGGAGGCGAAGGACCCGGAGAATCTCAGTCAGATGTTTCCAGGTAAGGGCTCGATCCTTTTTTTTTTTTCAATACTAGAGTTTTTCACGTAACATTGCAACTAACGAAATCATTCCAGGTTGGCAGCCATGGCTATAAGGGTTAGGTTTACGATACACTACATAATAATTTCTTCTGCATTGCTTCTGCTTTCATTTTTTCTCTCTCCATCGCAATGTAAACGAGCACGGGTCCAGTCAATATATGTATCAAATAGCACACTAACAACTTGAAAAAAATCCAATGGCGACTTTTAATAATACTGAAAGAGAGACAGGATGATGAAAGGAAATGTAATGTAAAGAGAAACGGTATTACAATTTCAAGCTTTCGTGGCGGTACACATAGGACGGCGAGTAGATTGACGGATATAAATGCTTTTGTCTAGGTGCGCCGAGGACCATGCATAATCGGAAAAGATGAGTTAAACAAAAGGAAGACGTGGAATCTTAATATCATTCATTTATTCTTGGAACTGGCCATTTCGCGGGCAGCCTTGATCAATGGTGCAAGCGTCCTTAGAGGTTCTGAAAGCTTGAAGAATGGATGCTAGATGGAAACTCAGTAATCGATCCATGTAACCGAAAGAAAAAAAAATACAAACCTGCAGTAACTGCGTCGCATTTGGCCTCTTCTCTGCGTCAACTTCCAACGTTTTCGCCAAGTAATCGCTAAACGTCGAACTCAAATTCTCTGGGTTCTGAATTGTCGGCGTCCCGTTCGTCGCGATTAAGTAGAGCGCCTTGAGTGGGTTCTGATTAAGATACGGAGGCTCCCCCTCGATCATCTCAATCGCCATGATTCCCAGACTCCATATATCCACCTTGGGACCGTATTCCTTCCTCGTGACAACCTCGGGAGCCATCCAATACGGTGTGCCCACCATGGTCGTGCGTTTCGCGCTCGCAGGATCACTAATCTGCGCGCAAAATCCAAAATCTGTGAGCTTAATATCACCGACCATGCTCAACAACACGTTGTCCGACTTGATATCCCGATGGATCACACCATGGCGATGAAGATGCTCCAAGCCTTGGGCCGTTTCCCGCGACACCGCGGCAATTTGCCCCTCGGTCATTAAATTGGCAGTGACCACGTCCGTTAACGAGCCCCCTTCCATGTACTCCATTACAACCCAGAGGTCGTTCTTGTGCAAGAAGGAGTCAATATAGTTGACAATATTGGGGTGACGGGAGCTCCGCATGACCAGGATCTCATTAATGATGAGATCCTTCTTGGGCTGTTTCTCCAAATCCATCTGTTTGATCGCGACACTCATATTTGTGCCCACCTGATACGCGGTGTACACGCCCCCGCTAGCCCCCTGTCCAATCTTGACAAGGTTCCGGTACAGCCTCGTCGGATCGGCATCGGTACAGATCTGTTGCAAGCGTTTGACAATGTCCTCCTCCTTGGCCTTGTCGACCTTTTTCTCTCGTCGACGCGGAGTAGCGACGCCAGCGGCTTTCGCCAGACTCTGGGCAGCGGGACTTGGTTGTTGTTGCTGTTGCTGGCTCCGGCCTGGTTGTTTCAACGTGAGATCTGTCTGGGAGGATCCGGGTGATGGTTTCGGGGTGGGCTGCTGTTGATGTTGATGTTGTTTGATTGGAGCTGGGGCTGGGGAACGCTTATCGCGGGTGGTATTGGAGCGGCGGACTGTGGAAGGCGAGGGGGACTGTTTGTTCGTGTTGCTGGGCGCCCTTTGGGACGTGGAACGGTCAAGGGTAGGCGTTACGGTTGTCGGAGGTGTAGGGGCAGGACGATACGCGCTAGGTGCTGCTGCTGTTTGTAACTTTTTGGGAGGAATAGGCGGAGACCGCTGTACAGCATGAACACAATAGATTCGGATTAAAGCAGAAAGCTTACCGCGGCCTGATATTCTTCAGCCTCTGCTGCACCCATCTTATCCCAGACGTCGCCGTGACCTTCTTGATAGAACTTGACAATCTCCATGACCGCCTGAGGATTCTTTTCCTGCTCAAGGCGCGAGATGCCGCTCTCCTGAAGGAGCTGCTGCCATTCCTTGGGGAGTCCAGTGAACTCTCCGGTGGATGAGTTAAAGCCAACGTGGGTAAGATGGACGGGGTCGTAGGGCGTGCTAATTTCAGGTCGCTTCTGCGTGTTGAAAATGAAGCCAAGAACACTCTTCTTCTGTTTACTGGTAGTGCCGCTGCGTGCCCTGCCAGCAGCAAATTCGCTCTGAGGCGGCGGGGAGATTATTTCGGCAGGCTCGGCATAGTAGTCGTCGCGGGGAGGTGGAGGCGGGCCGGGCGTAGAAAGGCGGCGGGCGAGGAGCGGCTGGATCGGCTCCGCGGCAAAGATGTCGTTTAAATTAGCAGTGTTGGCTCGGCTTGGACGAGGCGGGGGGGCAGGTAGTGGTGGAGTAGGCCATGTCAGTAGGCGGCTCGGTCGGCAGGCTGAGTTTTCGTGTGCGCGAGTTCTGTTTTTGGAGCGAGGTTCTGGGACGAGCTGGCTGCGCCTTGTTCGGCGGTAGGCGGCGGCGCTCTGGAAGGGACGAAAGGGCTGCTCGAGGCCTGTAGGTTGCTAACGGCAAGGAGAGCGTTGTATTCTTGTATCGATTCCCTTGAAGGACGGTGGTATTCGACAGTAATCTTGGACTGACGATGGCGGTGATGAGGAGAGCTGGCCTGGCCGGAAAGAGACATCAATACAGGTCTGGTGGCCCTGGCAGGCTGCTGTCACTGCTTCCGTCACCGAAAACAATCGTCTGGCGCACCTCGATATTATCCTTGATTCCCTGATTCCCTTGAAACTGCGATGTACTCCCACCGTAACTGTGGCAACCAAGATCAACTGTCACAATCACGGCCGACGCTTCTGCTTTCTCTTTCTTTCTATACGGCGGGATGGGTGCTAGTTTTACCGGCGTTGCGAGAAAAAACGTAAAGGGTAAGAGGATGTAGAGAGGAAGATGTTTGCTGCAGTCACTTGGTCCAGCTGGGAAACACGTGACTCGGACGGCCACACGCCCAATCAACCTTCTCGTACTGCTACACCCGCTATTTGATTTCCCCCATGCGTACCTGGCCACCAATTTAAGCCGGATGAGCAACAAGGAAAGCGTGTTATTTTCATTCAACGAGATTAAACAAATAACAAACTCCGGCCATTGTAATCTAAGAATATATACCTACGCGAAAAGCCGTGACTGTTAGCCAACGTTACGCGTCTACAAAAATTTTCTCCGTGGTATATTTATTCACAAATCACGGTACCAATTGGATTCAGTGAATTCTTGTATCCTTCGAAGCAATCACTTGCAGATTAAAATTCATATCCAGCTGATCACTTCTACAACGAGCTCAGTCAAGACTGCAAATATGGAAACCGTTTTCGGCGGATCAACTCCCGGAGGAGGTGAGGATCATTTGCAGGAACGTCGCCGCTGGTCGGACAGTAACACTCCACAGTGGTGATTTGACGGAGCGGGGCCTGAGCGAAACTCAAGGCGAGCAAGAAATGGGTGCCCAGTCAAGGTACGTAAAATTCCAGGTCGAGACGCAACCAAGTCAGAAAAAATCCTGGGATCGATGGAATCGTCTATCTCGGTCTATTTGGCACTCATTTATCTGATGTGACGCAACAAGGAACCAACATTTTTCCCACCGCAGCAGTTTACCGACCCTTTTGGGCAAAAACAAAAAGAGGAATGACTCATCACACAAATCCTATCTTATCACCGCCCAAATCCCGCCGCTCCCGACGACGCGTCGCTCAGTCAAGGTACTCAATAGCTGGATAGTAGGTGAATAGGTCCATAGAATGCCGGGTATCCTATAATGCTAGAAATCATAAAGCTCACTCAAATGGCATCCCTTCTACACCTTCGCCAAGGGACGCCCAATTCCCCAACACGCTCTCCGCGAACTCCTGCTCTTCTCTTGCGAAGTTTTGCACCAATAATGTCACTAACGTATTCTCCCTGTTATGCAACACTGCGCGTAGCTCGTGCCACATGCTAACCCCATCAAACCTAGTCCATACTAACGGAAGAACAAGGGAACACTCACCAAGCACGAATAAACACTCTCCGGTTCAACTGCGCCGCTATAGTAGCTTGATCCTTCTCGATAAGCCCACTTATCCTATCAACGTCCTCCTGCCATGAATCCTTCTGTGCAGCCCGCACACCCTCCATCTTCAACGAGTTTGTCTCCACCCGTTTCTTCAGCCTCTCGACTTGGTCAATGGACAATCTGTCATGTCGAATCAATAGATCCCGCACCGCGATGTACAGATCGCGTTGTGACTATAATAGTCACTATCAGAAATGAATAAGGTGGGCACAATATTTACGCACCTTGAGCGCTTCCAGGGTAGTGTCAAACAACACTCGCGTCTAAGAACCTCGTTAGCCGATAGAACAAACCAAATAGAAGCCCTTCCACCCACCCTCAGCTCGGAAATCTCTGCATGCCTCTGAAAATGGGCCGCAACTTGTTCAAGTCCTGCTTTCACCCCGCTAGATAAGTCGCATTCGTCTCCCCTCCAACAATTCTCGTTGACTTCCACGACAGCTCGGACAGTGTTCGTTAATCGCGCGAGATCGCCCTGTTGTGTTTCATCGAATGCCGGATGCAGTGAGAAGATTGTCGTAAGCAAAGAATTAATAGAACGGTTCGAAGATGACGAAAAGGAAGACGTTCGCGAAACAGGCGCAGAAGAAGAAGAAAATGGCAAAGCCGCGTGAGTCGACTGATAGGTACGTCGAAACGCGGGCACCCGTACCGATGCTGCTTCACGTCTCCTTATTATTCTCTCCGCCAATATACATATCCGTTGCCATTGCTCGATAAGCGGGTTGACCTTGCCACGTACAATTCTACCACGAGGCGAATCAGACCTGAGAAACAGCATAGTACAAAAAAGACATACGCAATCTTGTCTTCCAAATCACTCGGAATAGCCATTTCCTCCACCTTGTCGACGCGTTTACTTGCGGACTCCTCGTCCAGAACTATGGAGTTGTGTTTTCGCCATTCCTCTAATGAAGGTTCTGTCAAGAACACGGCTAGAACGCCGTCCTCTTTGATGATGGGATGATTTCTGAAGAAGCAATTACCAAAAAGCGGACAAATCAGAAGAATGCACACATCACGTAGTTCAAGGACCTCGCCAATCCTCGCCTGGGTGGAGACAGTAGTAAGTAGAGCATCGTCAGCGACCCGCAGTTCCGTACCTTCTTTGTTCCAAAAAGTATTCATCAGCTGCCAAAACACAATCAATGAAATGAAATGACATAACCAACACGAGCACTACGCACGGCCTATTCGTTTTGGTGGGAGAGCTGGGAAAAGGCGAAATGGATATCTTCGCGTCAGAACATCCCAAAGGAACACAAACTCCGAGTATCGTCTCGCGACTCCCGGACCGCGCTGCCATAAACCTGATGTCAGAAAACCGGCGATCCATGCACATGAAGAAAAACGTACTTCCGAGGATACTTGGTACACCATGTATCGATTTAATATGAATCCTTGCTGTCCAAGAATCGTCACCGTCACGCTGTCCTGCCTCTTCCACCATTCTTTCGGTAGTCCCGACCCTGCAAGCGTCGATGGAACACCATTCGTACGGGCCGATTCAAAACCACTCATATTTGACGGCCCAGAAACTATCCCCCCACCAATTTTCCAGGGATCATCAGCAGTCATAGTATTCTGTCTGAAATTAGGCACAGGCCCAAAAGCGGAAGGCTGAAGCGTGTCCAAGTCGAGACTCGGCTCGGGAAGAGTATTCTGTGATGACAAGGCAGCGACTTGCTCGATGCTCACGTCTACAAATAACCATAAAGTTTCTGTACATAGTTTGTTATATTAAACGTACCTTTACCCGCCTGTGCAAGCGCAACAAGGGCCAATGCAACAAAGAATTCGAGTTTGGAAACGCGCGGTCGAGTGCTGACAAGGTTGACGATCTACCGGTCACGTCAAGTCAAAATGCTTGTCCAGAAATGGTCCCCGTACCCTATCAATGGTTCCCGCTGGCAACGACGACGTGGAAAGCACCCTCGACAGCGAGTTCACCGATGTTTCACCGCTATTCGTTGGGTCGACGGACGCAAACGCCCTATCGTATATTGACGGGACCGTCGCATCCGCTACAGAGAACAATACATCCAGCATGCCGAGCAGAGACGTGGTATTCCTTACCGATAACAGAACTGAAGACCGTGGTCGAGGGCACTGGTGGTGAAGGACTAGGCGCCGTACTCCATGGGTCAAGTCCGTCGTATGCAGAGCCAGAAAGAGGGTTCTCGTCTACAAAGCTGCCTCCGAAGCCACTGGACGAGCCGTACCGTTGAGCAGGTCGAGGCGAATTAAACATGACGCCGTGTGGACAAGAGTGGGTGGCTGTGCTGCCTTTGCGGAGCGTGCAAGTGACGTATGGTCATCCTTGAATTTAGAAATATGGATAATACAGTAAGTACGTTAGAAAATAATTTACAAAGACAACAGTACATAGAATTTGCTTGGACGAGATTTGTTCAAAGATCAGCAGAAAGAGAAAACGAAGACAGCAAGCACGATCTCACACAGCAGACGAAGACACCGATGTGCTCGTCATCTCCACCGGTAGCTGACGATACCCATCTCTACTTCTACCTCCCCTGATGCTGTCCCAGGCATCTGCGACAACGCTCATCGCATCATCAAGGAACCCCCCTTCCTCTGGCACCATTTCACCAGGCATAACGCTATCCTTCGGTCTACGCCACCATTTGAGCGTCAACGAACTCGTAACAACGCTAACACTCGAGAACGCCATCGCCGCTCCTGCAAACATCGGCGGCATGTACAGTCCAAACGGTAAAAGTACCCCCATCGCAAGCGGGACTCCCAGAACATTATAAATACACGCCCATATAAGATTGCGTCGGATCACAGCAAAGATCTTCCGAGATAGGTGAAGAGCCGCGACAACATCAAGAAGGTCAGAACGCATCAGCACGATATCAGCCGCTTCGATGGCCACAGACGTTCCAGAGGACAATGCGATTCCTACAGTGGCCGCAACAAGAGCAGGAGAGTCGTTGATACCGTCTCCGACCTGTAAGAAGATCAGCGCTTCTAAGAAATAGTAATACAGGTACAAAACACTGACCATTGCGACACCGTCGCCATGCTTCTCAATCAACTCGGTAATTAGCGTCGCTTTGCCTCCCGGAGAGACTCCTGCCCAAACCCCATCTTGCTTGATTCCTACCTGCTTCGCGATAGCGAAGGCAGTAGCCTTCCCATCACCAGTCATCATATTCACCTCAACACCCATCTTCTGCAAGGCCCGAATCGCATGTTTACTCGAAGGCTTCGGAGCATCTGACAAGGACACGGCCATAATGAGCGTGGACTCCCGCGAAGACCCTTTCTGTATCGACACATAGATGACAGTCCTGCCCTGTTCAGTTTCCTGGTTCTCGAATCCCAGAATTGAAGACGGCATTTCTTCATCAGACCTGGTTACGAAGCGCGTATTACCAACGAGTAACGTATACCGCTGCCCGCGGCAGGCAAGAACGGCCTTAACGCCGGCTCCAGTAACGCTCTCGAATTGATCCACAGCGACTTCAGGGAGTGGTTGATCTCGCAAAAGCTCTTTCCCGAACGTCGCTATCGCCTTGGCAAGAGGGTGCTCGGATCGCGCCTCCGTTGCAGCTACCATCGCAATAACATCCATCCTGTCAGTTACTCCATCCGCGCACTTGCCGTCCAATTGCGAGTCACCTCCATACGACTCTTCATTCTGATGCCCTGGAACCCACCACAGCCCCGCAACTGTTAGTTTGCCGATTGTAACCGTTCCCGTCTTGTCCAAGACGACTCTCTTGATGGATTTACTTGCTTCTAGCGCTCGTCCACCTTTGATCAGAATCCCATTCTTTGCCCCCATCCCAGTTCCCACCATAATTGCAGTAGGCGTACTGAGGCCGAGCGCACATGGACACGCAATCACAATGACACTAATGCACATCTGCAAGCATATCGCGAGTTTACTAGCTCCGTGTCGGTGGAACATCATTGGTAGGTTCTCATCATTGACGACATGGGACAAGACCATCCAGATCAGAAATGTCACCACCCCAAGCGATATCACTGCCGGAACGAAGTATCCTGCCACCTTGTCCGCAAAAGCTTGGATTGGAGCTTTAGATGTTTGAGCCTCCTCGACCAGACGAACAATCTGCGATAGAGCGGTGTCTTTTCCCGCACGCGTAACGACCATGTCAAAAGCACCCAGTCCATTGACTGTGCCTCCGATAACCGTGTCTCCAACCTGCTTGACCACAGGAACCGCTTCACCGGTGATAGCACTCTCATCCACACTGGACGATCCTCGCAAAACGGTACCATCAGCGGGAATTTTATCACCGGGAACCAGCTTGACCGTGTCGCCGACTTCAACGAGTTCAGTCGGCACTTTCTTTTCCTGAGTACACGCTGGTGCATCCGTGTAGATTGTAGCCATCGAAGGAGCGAGGGACATGAGATCCGTTAGAGCAGCGCTCGTACGTCCCTTGGCCTTGTTCTCCAGGTAGCGGCCAAGGGAGACAAACATGATCAACATGGTGCTAGTATCGAAAAATAGCATAGGGTGGAAGCCTGGTGTATCATTGAACAGCGCGAAGAACATGGCCCCGACGGAATAAAAATAAGCGGCCGAGGTACCCAGCATGACCAATACATCCATTGTGGCGGTTCCATGTTTCAGAGACTTGAATGCGTTACGGTGAAATTTAGCACCCACCCAGAATTGTGCGGGAGTAGTGAGTAGGAGAAGGATGACATCTTCGAGATGAATACCAGTGCACAGGTGCATGGAAAGGAGCATTCTCAGCGGTGGAAAAAGATGACATATCTTGGAAATGAAGAAAACTGGAACAGCGAACGCGACAGACCACAGGAATCGTGACCGCCATTCAAGTACCTCTTTGGTTCTCTGAAGCGACTGGACTTGGGTTGCATCGTTATGGTCAGATACCATGGCATCAAAACCCATGTCCTCTATGCGCTCCACCATCTCCCGAGGTCCGATGAACGCCCGGTCAAACTGGATGGTTACAGTGTTGGTAGCGAGGGACGCTGATACACTCAATATACCAGGGACCGACGACAGACCAGACTCGACGGTGTTTGTGCAGGAAGCGCAGGTCATGCCATACACACGAAGGACTATCGAGTCCTCTCGCGTTGGCGGGATAACGGTAGCGTCGAAGCCTATGTCCTCAATTTCCTAGATAACAATGAATATAATATTTGTGTATCCATTCAATAGATACTTACGCTGACGATCTTCTCTGCATTCCACTGCGAAGGGTCATACTCAACAACCCCACGTTCCGAGAGTAAGGCCACCTTGACCGAGTGGATCCCTTCCTGAGGTCGTAGCATCCCCTCGATGGACTGTAAAATTGCCTTAGACCCCCCCAGACGCTAGGCAGGTCGGCACTCTCACCTCCACACACGCCCCGCAGGTCATTCCCTCAATCCTGAACTCGCACTTTTCGGACGCTGGCGTCTCGAGGTCGAGCTCCTTATCAGCATTAGCCATGAGAGGTTCAGAGGAGCCCATTGGCAGTTCGACAGACTCAAACGACGGATTGAGAGGGGACCGTGCCCAAAGATTGGTGAGGAAATTGGCCATCCCGTGGATTATTCCCGTGTGATATTAATACAGTAATAGGTTGCGGATAATGTGCTTGGATACGTGGACCTGTAAGCGAAATTCGCACCGATGGGATGACTAGAC
The DNA here is from genome assembly GCF_030435595.1 of Desarmillaria tabescens. NCBI lineage: Eukaryota > Fungi > Basidiomycota > Agaricomycetes > Agaricales > Physalacriaceae > Desarmillaria > Desarmillaria tabescens. Next base: position 1,027,674 of record NW_026848302.1, read on the forward strand.
CGGATAGAGAATGAAATGATGGGAACTGGTCAAGGAGCCGGTCGGAAGAATGCGCCCTGCGCTAGGATGACTGAGCCACTGAGTGAGCACAAAGTGAGGAAAGTGCCAAAATGCCGCACGTTTCGGCCGAACTGCCCTTGCTGACTAATGATCCGGTGAGGCTAATTTGCCATTCTTGGCGAGATTTATCCTCAAAAATTCCCAAACAATATTCGCTTTTCGTCCGGAAATTGACCCACCATGCTTCCCTCGCGTATCCTGCGTTCAACAGTGAACGCTGCAGAAATATCTTTCTTTTCAGCGCCTTTCTTCGCAGTGGTGGGATGAGCGTGGCGAGTTTGCTTTTCTGCATCAGATGAATCCTGTCCGAGTGCAGTTCATCCGGCAGAAGCTTCTTGAAACAGCGCGCGATGAAGATGAGACTGCATCGCAAAATGTCCTAAAGGATCTCCAGGTTCTGGATGTCGGCTGTGGGGGCGGATTACTGTCAGAGGTATTTTTTCATCTACTCCGAGATTTTCGTCTCACCTCCCGTAGAGCCTAGCTCGTTTAGGTGCCCGTACAGTGGGAATTGACGCGTCCGAATCCAATATTGAGATAGCCAAACACCACGCGTCGACAGACTCCAAATTGTCCGAAAATCTGTCCTATATGCACACATCGGCAGAGTCATTACTCTCGCAGCCTAAGCGATATGACGTCGTGTGCTCGATGGAGGTCCTGGAGCATGTTGACAATCCGGCTCTCTTTCTATCCACATGTGCTCAGCTTCCTCAAGGTCTGAGCTCTCTGAATCTTACTACCGACTTGATCCTAAAGTGTCTCTAGCCATCTGGCCATCTTTTCCTTTCCACAATCTCCCGGACACCGCTAGGCCTATTTCCTCACTATTCTGATGGCTGAGAATGTACTGCGACGAGTTGCTCCTGGAACACACACGTACTCCAAATTCATAAAACCTTCCGAACTCATCCGGTTCTTCCAGTCCTACTGGGTCCCGTCCGTGGATAGCACCTTCGGCCGCCCAGCCAACAAGGAACAGAAGCCGAAGTGCGGGGTATAGTGTACAACCCCCTTTCGTCTAGCTGGAATCTTGCTCCCAGAGATGCGTGGGCCTGCGACGGAATGCAATTATATGTTCTGGGTTAGGAAGCCTGCCGAGTAATTCACGGATCTCGGCATTCCCACGAGCATGCGGTGAGCAGCCATGGCTCCGGTGTACTAGTCCCCATGGAGCTCGCGCAGTGATGCTGTGAGCAGTCCCGTTGGTATTCCATGTGTTCCATGTGAACCTTTTCTTCATATTTAGACACGTATGCGTTAAAATGTTCTCATGAATACATGAAGCAAACACGACAGTCGGATGATCCAATTCACATTCGCACACTCCACTCTATGATTCGTGAAATGTTGTACAAATATAAGGTGATAGGAAGACAACTGGTATCATATTAGGTGTGGTAAAGGTATTCTACTCTATTGGCACAACTAATAGTAATTGGATCTAATGTTAGCACTCTGAGAAAAGATTCCCGGCGCTAGTACCATTCTGAGGGTAAAACCAAAACGAGAATGCCTGATGAAGTCGGTGTTGGCGGCATGGTCAGGAAAGATTCAAGTATAGCACTCACAATAAGTACGTAGGTCCCAAACAAAAGAATTCCACTCATGTAATGCGTACGTCCATCTTCCGTCGCAAAGCGTACGAGAAGGACGGACAGGAACAGAGTAACGACTTCAAGAGGATCAAATCTAAAACGTCGTTGCCTTAGCAAATGTTCGACATGAACAACTGAGTTAACCACGTACAGCAACGAGAGCGGTTTGTTTGCTATCCAACCGATCAACACCAGTAGGGGTATAACAAAAAGAGAAATCTGCACGTAAACATCAGAGATGTGTTTTGTCAAACAATAACAGCCCTTTACCTGAATGCAGGACCCTACAGAAACAGCAAGCGCCAAGTCGATCTTGTTGCGGTACGCGACAAAAACAGCGGTCACATGCTCTGCCGCGTTACCCACACTATAATTGAAAAGGTTAGAGGGCGTTCCATTATTGTACGATAGCAGACCCACATAGCCAACAAAATCAAACCTAACCATTCAGTACTGACGCTTCCACTTTGGCCGATCCCCTCCAATGAATCAGTGAGGGCCTCGGCTGTCAGGTACGTGAGGCCAGTAGCCGCAATCAAGACGGAAATCGCCACAGTAAGGTTCATCTCTGGCGTCTCTAATTCCTTCTCGCTGTCAGTGTCTCCTTTCGCTACACCGGCAGCTTCGAGGTCGCGATGCCCTCTTTGGGCACGTCGTCTAGCAACTCTTCGTCAGTTGATTCGAGTGACAGTGAGCAAAGAAGCGATGTCTTACCGAATCTCTGCTTCTTTCTCATCCACCTTGCTGAGTTGTGAATGTGACCGTCTTCCTAGTAGTTTCATGCCATGTCCTAAAAATGACCTACTGCCGAAGCTAGGGGTGAGACTGTGAGTCCTGTTGACAGGCGGACGAGAAAGTTCATCATTAACAATAGGCGTAGTCGGTTGGGCCGATGCTGCTGGAGCAGATTGTACACTAGACGCGCTCGAGTGGACGTCATTGAGGACATCATTGTCGGGATTGTACAAGTACGAATGACTGTAGAGCTGGAAAACCATATAGCTCACATAGATGAAAATGAGGATAAGCGCGCTACCGCGGGACATTTCAAGAATGACATCACGCTCGGTCTCTTCTCCGGAGGCCTGCTCGATCGCAAATGCAAAACAGGTGGGAATAACGAGGGCTATTACTGCGAGGGTAAGCAAGGAGGTATTGAGCTGTGCCTGCTGTCTGCTGAAACTGCTGTTGTGAGAAACGAACACCTCCGACAATGAAGGCCATTCCGGTTACGAGAAGAAGGTTGGAAAGAAGACCTCCAAGTAGCGAAGCCTGGACCACACGAATTTCACACTTCACGAGCAGGAGAATAGCTATAATGAACTCTGTGGCGTTTCCCAGGGATGCATTAATGAGACCTCGATTAAAAGTCAGCTTCTCGCTATTGTAGGTGTTGGTGTTGATAAAAACTCACCACCAAGAGCATCGCCTGTGTAAAGAGCGATAGTTTCTGTACCGTGACCAAGCATACCGGCCAAAGGTACTACAGCCCAAAAGGGCCATGGCAAAGACCGCACCGTCGGTCTGATGGGTATAGTGCAGAGCCCATGCAATTGGGTTAAAGACAAATAGTACATTGAACCCAACTGTAAGTCAAGGCTGACTTTATGCTCTCTAAATGTCCTGGAGCTGGGACCCCTTGTCTCTGCAGGTCGAATAAACAGTGCACGTGTCAATTTCCTGGAGAATGGTGGTGGCCGTTCCGTAAGACGCGATGAGGACGAGCTCGAGGAGGACGAGGACACCGTGCGAGAGTGGCGCAGTGCATTATCATGGATAGTGGAAGAGGGCGTTTCAACGGGCTCTGGCGAAGAGCTAAGAACTTTTCCTAAACCATTACTAGTAGAATCGCCTATGTTGGGTTCACTTGACATTACTTTCTATCGGAACGCGCCCGGCCTGACCTTTAAGAGCTGCTTATTTAATCGGAGTTTGAAGCAATTACAGCTATCACAGCCACGACACCACTATTGCTGTGCGAATGACGAATATGCCGTGGAATGCCGAACAAACTCCGAGCTGTGCGAAGACCGGCTGCGCAATGCCGTCATACAAGTTCAAATTTTTCTTCTGATTGCTAGCAAGTATCCTTCAAATTTAATATACAAGGCCGCAGCGCAGCTCGATGCTTTGACGAGGTATTCCCTGGTTTTTTCGCTCTTCGTCAATGACTAGACGCATTTTTAGTACTAAATTTCCCAGAAAAACGAATTCACCTACAAGCCTGTGTGTGCAATGCATGCTGCGTCTCCAGCAGCAGGAATCAAAGCTAATGAGTACAGTCAGTTCAGCTCAACAGAAGATATGTCGTCCTTACTGCTGTCAAACTGTCGAAAGACCAGAATTTCGTCTGGCATCTGATCGCGTATGTACATCCACTTCATATTCGCTAAAAGGTGACAAGTCAACAACAGAATCCCAGCACACAAACGGTGACATGAACCGTTATATTTGATAAAGTATCCGCCACCGTACTATAGGGGATCAGACCAACAAGATAAAACGTCGAGCACCAACTACTCACTTTGTCGATTGTATGGGTCATGTCTTTAGGGTCGAGCGTACGAGCATCACACACTGCAAGCGGCGCGTCCATTACCGGTCCACGAAGCGGCCGCCATACATTACTTTACAGAAATGTTAGCGTTTACCATGAAACGAATACAACAGACTCACACTAATCGCGACTCTCTCAGCCTTTGCAGCTGAAGGGTCTTCTTCGTACTGGAGTCAGGCATCGTTGGCGCGCCCGCTTCCCTGTTGATATCGACGTGAACGGCCGGTACAGGCTGCTTCCCGAGAACTTGATCGGCAGAATCCTGTGCGTAGTTGGCTTCTTGACGAGACTCTCCGTCTGCCGCCCTACGTCCTTTCAAAAGTATTTCTCAGTGGAACAATGGTGACGGAACAGAGAACACGCAAACCTGATCTGGTAATTTATTGCTTTGCAGTCTTTCGCACCGGTATGCTTTTTCAGCCATCTACACCGTTCAATTCTGACCCAATCCTACAAGGAAACTGGACTGCTTACTCGCACGTCTCTTTGGCATAGCGTTCTTCCCATCCCTCCTCCCCGTCCAAACCTTCGAACGGTACTGTTTGCCAAGTAAAGCCCTCAACATCCAGCGAAGGCCGTTGTTCTTCCTCACGTAAATCATGTAGCTGAACTCTATGCGGACTCAGATGCAAAGGCTCTCCCGACGATACGCATGTCACAAATGGAAATGCGAAAGCACCAGGCGCCGATTTATCAGAGGCAAAGTTGAGGTCTCCGTAGAAAGGAACTGGAGGGGTGGACATTAGGTGGACGCGGCGAAGGTGTGGGGGATTCTCTCCGCCCAGGATATATGATTATCGCGAACAAGGAACACAGGGTCAGAAGATGATAACAGTGGCTGTGAGGCGCGTCCGTACCTGCTCGGATGGAGCTGATAAGAGTCATAAGAGACTCAAAAGGATTCGTAGCCTCGTTATACTGCCGAGGCCAGTCGGACATGCGCGGATCGCGGACCGTTATCTTCCCTGAGAAAATGTTAATCCGATTTTCGGTATATCAGGATCACGTGACAATTCTATGGCTTGGGAAGTTGAAGCTGTATCTTAGCATACTCAGGCGCTGGTTCGCTCTACAATATCTGCTCTGGACATGACGCCTAGGGGTTTCTATTACACCGCAGCCCGTCCGTCACTCTATCAGCTATCTCTGTTTTTTTTCTTGGTCTGCTGATTAAGTACGTATCTCGCTCGTTCCTGATGGAAGTTGTACATAAAGGCATCGCAGCCGTTCAGACTTCCCTTGACTCCTCTTTGTCCGTCGATAATCCAACTTCCCTCGTCACCTGTTGCACAACATGTTGGCTGGCAACGAAGCCTTTCGAAGCATCCCCAATCATGGCTCCCACCTGGTGCGTTAGCGGCCGCCGTCTCTTGATATCGTCCTACTCAATGTTTTTGCGCTCATTAGACCTGGTGGGAGAATGATGGTAGGCCTTCCATTCATTATCCGGACCGAATCGAACTGACTTTATCCTTTTTTTAGGCCTTCGACAACTCAACTTGTTACTCGGAACTATCTTCTTAGCTCAGTTTTTGAACGGTTACGATGCTTCTCTTGTCAGTGGCTTCCAGTCCATGAAGCCTTGGTTGAAAAGTACGCTCAAATACGACCAAGCAAGTGATACTATACTGATCTCTTTCGAAGATCTTGGGAATCCCGACTCTAACCACATCGGTCTGCTGAATGCCGCGATGTACTTGGCCGGGTGTATGTAATCTAAGTTTTTCGCTTCGTTGCCTTCATTGCTGATCACATCTTATTACAGTATGTACTGCCCCCTTTGCTGCTTTCATTGCTGATCGCTGGGGACGCAAATGGTGCATACGGCGAGTTCAATCACAAAATGAAGATTGTAATCGTACTGATGTTCGTTCGTATAGGTACTCTTCCGTTACCAATATGATAGGTACTGCTATCGGTTGCGCTGCTGGCTCCGGGGGCACCAACGGATACGCCATGTTCATCGTGTCACGGATTATTGTACGTATATTCAATGTCAGACTATGTAGCGTGCCTTGCTAAAGTCTTTTTTAGATCGGCTCAGGTCTTGCTTTCGCCCTCATGTGCTCTCCGATCATGTAGGATTTCTCATTCTCGTTTAAATCCGCACTAACGAGATTGTGTCATATGCAGGCTTCAAGAGCTTCCCCATCCGAAGCATAGAACATGGATGGCCGGTTTCTTCGATGTCGCATTTGTTAGTACCTTGTATGTTGTTCATGATATAGACCTGACAGGAAGATTAGATCATAGGCAATTTCACGGCTGCATGGTGAGTCTATTTATTATACCAACTTCGCCGCTAGCTAATCACTATGACGCAGGGTTAACTTTGTTCGTCCATTCCGCTTGCGTGGGGTTTTCATTTCTGATCTAGGTTGTCCATCAGGGATGTAGTCATCTCAAGAACAACTGGTCGTGGAGTGAGTCATTTACAACAAGGAACTTCAACGAAATAACTTAGCCTAATCTCTTCTAGGAATCCCTTATTTGGTGATTTATTTTTCTTTGGTATCGCAAGATACACCCCACTAAGACATGGTACAGATTCATATCTGTCCAGCATTGATCATGATTGTCCTTATCTCATTCGTTCCTGAGTCTCCTCGTTGGTTGAGTGAGTTGGCCGCAATCAACTTCAATCCGTCTTACTGAATCAATGATAAGTCAAAAATGGCCGTGAGGAGGAAGCCAAAGCCTTCTTAACCAAGTATCACGCGAATGGCAGGGCCGACGATGAACTAGTTGCATTCGAGTATGCAGAAATTCAAGAAGCACTCCGTATGGAGAGGGAGACAAAACAGGACACGTGGAAAGCAATTCTCAGCAGCAAGAGCAGTCGTCATCGCCTTGGTTGTGGTAAGTTTCTTCGTTTTCATCCATACCAACATGTGACTGACATTTCTTCTAGTTATTTTGATTGCTATCTGCCAGAATTTGAGCGGCACGGCTATCATCAGCTACTGTGAGTTTTCTTCGCTGCGGGTTGCAATTTATTTCTGACATGATTATAGATTACACTTCGAGTACGTGCTGCTTATGAAGTAAATGCTTTCTCTGCTAAGCCACACTCAGTTCTCAAGCTTGTCGGGATTACGGACACCGTCACCCAAACCGGTATCAACGCTGGACTGACGTCGGTCAGTACTTCTTCGGCCGAACAGCCTCACAATTCCACTGATGTCGAGTGCTTCTTCCTCAGTTCACTTTCCTTATGGCCCTATTTGGTCTTTGGCTCACCCAGCGCGTCAAGCGTCGACCTCAGCTCCTGGGCACATGGTTTGCCGTCCTCCTTGCAAACATCGGTCTCACTGCATGTACCGCCGAGTACACCAAAACCAAAAACAAGGGAGCTGGTATCGGAGCTGTTGTCTTCGTTTGGTTGTACAACGGCGCTTTCTTCGTGTCCTGCGGTCCCATTTTCTTCAGTTACCCTGCTGAGGTCCTCCACTATTCAATGCGTGGCAAGGGCATGATGGTGTGGGCAATTACTGCGAAATGTTTGTCCGTCTTCGGCGCGTACACGAACCCGGTTGCCAGTACGTTCTTCGAATTTTATTTTTCTGTTAGCAGTGTTAACAGCGTCTTTTCGATAGTGCGTAACATCGGATATAAGTGGTATACGTTCTAGTAAGTGCATGATTATGTGTCTGGGTCTGTTTCATTGACCTCATTAATCTCCTTAGCACCGCAATCCTTTGCGTCACCGGCGTCTGTATATACTTCTTCATTGTTGAAACCAAGGGCCACACCCTCGAAGAGTAAGTCCATCGTTTCTACCTCATCGACCAGTCGTATGTCTGACGGTGCTATATCAGGATCGGACAGCTCTTTGATGGTAAACCCCTCGAAACCAGTCTTCATCCTGAGCTTGCGACCGTCAAGTACAAGAAAGGCGACGCTATGGTTGACGTCAAGGGCGTTCCCGACGAAGAGAATTCGCTCGATCACAAGACTGAGTCTTGATAGATAGATTTTATGTTACATTTTTACGAGTCTATGCCCGCTTAATTGGAATCGTACGAGTTAAGTAGTAATGATAGATACAAAGGGATGAATTTGATTTGGAATATCTCAGTTTGACTTAAACTTGACTTGAAGAATCAAACAGCTTTGGGTTTCGGTAAGTGCAAACAAAGTAGAAGTTCGCAGAGATCTATTGCTGACGTCCTTCCGCGTTGATTGCAGAATCACAACTTTGGTCTGAGCCCAATAATGATTGACATTTTATGGGCATAACGTCAGCTAAATTGGCGAACTTAATATTAAATAGTTGGGCCCAAAGCCTCGAAGATTTTTGCACGAGACATGAGGAGGCATGCCAAGACAGCGAAGGAGGAAGTATTGTCGTGTTCAAAGAACACCTCCTAGTATCACAGCAAGTACAAGTCATCCAGTCTTAAGTTGTCATCGTTTCTCTGTCTACTAGTTTACAGCAGCTACATCTATAATCCAAACAACAACAGCGCATTCCCACCCCGCACACCATCCTTCTCCGATGCCCCCCAACCTGGTACGGACGCAATAGCTTCCAGATTCTCCACAACACTCTTCCATTTTTCGGTCGACGTGAGGGGAGGAAAGAACGGATGATCAGTACCAAACAGCATCCTCTGGCTCCCCTCTCTTCTGTCCGCCTCTCCTTTTATCGTACTTCCTGTCTCAAATCGCTTTGATCGTGATACTACCTCACTGACAAAACCAAGCTCCTCTGGGCCATACGCGACCGCATCAAAGTATAGTTTACCGAGGTAGAAGCGCGCATCGTGCTTGAGACGGGAAGCAACGACGGGGTCGTGATCGATACATGATGCGAGGCGAGAGGATAGTTGGGGAAGTGCTCCACCGGAGTGTGCTAGAAGGATTTTAAGCGACGGGAATCTATCGAATACACCCGACAAGATCAAGCGAGCTGTTGCCTACAAGTCACGTTAGCTAACTGGCTAAACGCACGGTAATTTCACTCACGGTAGTAGTCTCGAAAGGGAAGCCCAAAGCCAGCGGCAAGACGTGTCCATTATCTTTGTCACCCCATGCATTGCTGTCCACACCATAATGGGGATGGAGGAAGACAACCAAGCCGGCGGCTTCGATGGCTTGCCAAACAGGGTCCAGCGCCTCATCGTCCAGCCCTTTACCGATACCCTTTGTTCCCATGATCAACCCCTTCAAATGAGGGGCAGCAGCTATCTGGTTCACTGCTTCGACAATTGCCTCAACGGTGATGCCCGGTACTAATGGAAGCAAGCCGAGTCCATATAATCTCTTCAAAACGGAATCCGAGTACGATGGCCCAGTGGAGCAGTATTCTTCCAGATCGCTGTTGAGCCCCAACGCAAGTTCGCGCGCATCTTTAGCAGAGAGGAAGTCGAGCCAAGGATTGGCTGTGCTATGTGGAACACGTCAGTATTCTCAAATCAAACATGTAATAAAAAGCCAACGTACCTTACAAATGATATATCAATACCGTGTAGATCCATGAACCTGAGCTTCTCCTGGCGATCCCAGTATTGGGGCCCCACGGGCCTTCCACCGCTAGGCTCGTTCTCTAGGATCAAAAGTCGCTCTTCTCCCCCCTCGCCTGACATGATTTTAGGCGCAACTGAACGTGACCGGAGCCATGCAGCATACCGGGGAAGGTATACGTGAGTATGCACATCGACGAGAGGCTTCAGAGACATGGTTGAAAATGAGAGTCGGTTGAAAATTCCAAGTGGGACACTCATTCTGAGTTTCCTATCTTATCACCGTTTGATCGACGCAGTGATCGTGGTCGCCCCTGTCGGCTCCGCGGATCCGTTCCGACCGTCCGACCTTGCTCCGAACTATCATGTCGGATGTATATACCTCCTCACCTTGGACTGAATCCAGAGGTAATTCCGTTTATCCTTGAAGTCGCTGTCTAATTTTGAGCTTCTTGGCTGTCATAGATCAATAATCCTAACAGGTACCTGTGCTTGGACGCGGCGAACCTTACCCCCTCTTGTTTATCGTCTGTTCGAAGGCAAGGCCGCCGACTTCGCATTTGATAGGAAATACAATGTCAGAGATAACGTCTCGATAGGCTTTACTGAGTTATCATCTCTCGTCTTTCTTGGCCCCCACCAGTACACTATGTCTTTCAAGGCCGCTCTCGAAGCCGGACAAGAGCCTCCAGATTCATGGTCATCATATATGAATGTTGTCTATGACAGCAGACGGCCACCTTCAATTGGATCATACGATGCAGAAAAGCTGGAGGCCAAAGCAAGAGAGGTGACAATGTCAAATCACTGTATGTACTCTACCCGTCGTGCGAAAAGTCGTGATTCAGCCGGTGTCGTCTTATAGCTGCTTTCCTGTACGTCTTTGGGAGCGCGGGATCCTGCTCAACAGATCGCGCCAACAAGAAAGCATTTGAGAGATGGAGCTTCATTCCCAAAATGCTCGTTGATGCCTCCGATCGGACACTAGAGGTCAGAATCACTCTCTCATATACGTTAGTTGTTCTGTGACCGATGCTCTTGTTAGACGACTCTATTCGGTGTTACATACAAATCACCCCTTCTCCTCGCTCCCATCGGCGTTCATGGTCTCTTGAATAAGGATGGAGAAGTAACTACTTCACGAGCAGCTGCAAAAGTCGGCGTTCCATTCATCACTAGCACCGCTAGTACTCGCTCTCTCGAGGACGTCGCTGAAGCCAATGGAGACGGCCAACGTTGGTATCAATTATATTGGTATGTTCTCATTAATGCGGCTATGCGTGGTGATACTAAAGGCCGATATTAGGCCGCGTTCCGAGGAGATTACTCTGTCGTTACTAGGGCGAGCCAAGAAGGGTGGTTACACAGCCTGTATTGTGACGCTTGACACCATGTGTATGGGCTGGCGTCCATATGATCTTGATGAAGCCTACCTTCCTTTCAAGCATGGTATCGGAATACAAGTGGGAACCTCTGATCCCGCGTTTATGAGCACGCAGGGCCTCGAGGCACGCCCTGACGAGCGAATACCTTTTCCATTTGACCCTGCTGAGTTAGATGCAAAACGAGCACAAGGGGACGAACACGAGATCCAGATGAAGATGCTGGGTAGGAATTGGTCAAGACAAATTCATTCTGGTTTGTTTCGAACCTGGGACGAGCTGGCATTTGTGAGAAAGCATTGGGAAGGGCCGCTTATTTTGAAAGGTACTCTTTCTGTAGACGACGCAGTCAAGGCGATGGAGGTCGGCTGCGATGGAATCGTGGTCTCTAATCACGGTGAGAATGAAATGCGTGGCCATATTCAATGTGTGTTGAGCTTTTCCTTAGGCGGTCGACAAATAGACGGCTCTATCCCGTCCCTTTTTGCGCTAGAGAAGATCACCGCTGACCCTCGCATTCAAGCCGCGCAGGTTGAGGGCAAGTTTACCGTCCTTTTTGACTCTGGTATAAGGCGAGGGAGCGACGTGATTAAGGCAATCGCACTTGGCGCACAAGCCGTCCTACGTAAGTGGTTTCTGACTTTTTTGAACATAATGCTCAATCTATCCAAGTGGGTCGACCCTACATGTACGGTCTTGCTATTAGCGGTGAACAGGGAGTCGAGGAAGTGGTACGCGGTATACTCTGTGAAGCTGAAATCACACTGGGCTTGTGCGGGTATTCTAAACTGAGTCAAATATGGGGAAAGAAGGATAAAATCATGGAGAAGATGGAACTGAGTCTTTATTCGCCTTAGTCGAACTTTTACATATTCGGTGCTAGCCGAGCAATGAAACAGTACGCTCTAGATCCTTCAAGAAGCCGACTTGCCGAGCGGAGTTTTAATTTCTTCCATTTCTTTACTCCGCTCCAGTCACGATCATTTCAGTCTTTCTCACACCACGACAACGACGACCGCTTGCCTGAATACATTCTCTTCAGGTTGAACGCTATCATTCTGCTTGATTAGCAACTGCTTTGTCAATTGATAGATATGGCATCATCTGTTTTTTACAAGTTCAGCTCGAGAAGAGACGAATCGAGGGTGTCCTTTGATGGCACCGGTATCTCTGTTTTTGATCTCAAGCGCGACATTATCTTAGCAAACAACATGGGAAAAGCGAACGATTTTGACCTGTACATCTATGACAGTGCGTCCAAGCAAGGTGCGTGTACTGTTAGTACTAGTTATTTTTCAGTCCAGCTTACACGTCGTGCCACAGAGTACAAAGACGACTCCGAAATTATTCCTCGTTCTTCCTATGTCATCGTCAAGCGATTACCAGCCTCCCGTCCTGGCAAGGGTAAGGCCTCAATGTATATCGCCGGCGCTGCGAACGTCGTACCAACATCCGAACCTGTATCGAGAAACGGATCTACATGGCACAAGGGTGCATTATCAAAACGATTTGATGGAAAGGACGAAGCTCCGCAAAGACCCGTGCGTGATTGTTATGATGTAGGCTTTTGTATTTACGCTTGTGCTAGCCTACTGCACCGACTGCACCTACACCCGTTGCGTCATCTGTGACCAAGGGTGACGAAGCAGCCGCCATGGCTGCAATGTTTCAAGCCCAAACTGCGAATTGGGAAGAGACACAGGAAAAAATGTCCCAGTTGGTGTCACCCCGAGGGGTTCCTTGTCGATGTAGTAGCCTGTTTTCTAATGAATTTTTGTTTCTTTCTACTTGCTCTTAATAGCGCTCCTCGTATTTACAACAATCCTCGAGGAACGGGGTTCTCTCGTGGTGGCAAACCTCATTCGGTACACCAGCCCTATCAAGTACCAGACAGACCGTTGCCTCCCAGTTATGTCTGCTATCGCTGTGGTCAGAAAGGTCGGTTAGTTTATTTGTCCTATGGCAGTTACACTGAATGCGCTCTGAAGGACACTGGATCAAGGATTGTCCTACGAACAATGATCGTGAATACGACAATAAGCCCCGCATAAAGCGAACGACAGGCATTCCACGGAGTATGCTTAAGGCGGTGGAGAACCCCGTCGGTGCACAAATTGGACAGGGAGTCATGGTCACACCCGAGGGCGGTTATGTCGTTGCTCAACCTGACATGTTCGTTACTTCATTCACTCAACCATCTTAGAGATACTCATTTTAGTTGCAGAGCCTCGTGGCAAAAACAGGTATCACGAACCAAAGCACTCACCGCTGCCGATGTCCGTGAACGTGTACCCACAGATGCCAGTCTTGTTTGTTCCATCGACAATAAACTCTTCCGTGACGCTGTGAAGACTCCTTGCTGTGGCACGCTATATTGCGAAGAGTGTATACAGACGCACCTTCTAGAGCGAGATTTCATATGTCCAAACTGTGCTAAGAAAATTGCATCCCTGGATGAATTGGCTGCGGATAAGCCGATGCGTACTCAAGTAACGGACTACATCGAAAAGGCTATCGAAACGAGTAAAACGGAAGCTGAAGAAGAAACCAAACCAACAACTGATGACGCTGCTCAGGTATGCTGATCTTGGCGTGAACCGTCGTGATACCTAATGAAAACGTGTAGCAGGAAGAACCAAATCTGGAACAAGACTTCTATACCGACCAACAGCCTGGTGTAGATGTAAACATGCAGGAAATGCTTGTAAACAGCATCCCTCAACTACAAGCGCAGATTTCTCAGATCTCCGTCATGCTTCAAAATGCCTCCCTCCCGATGCAAGTACGACAGACGACCGAAATGCAATATCAGCAGCTCCAAATGCAGTTACAGCAAGCCCAGACCTTCTCTGCAGCGCTGGCAACTATCCAACAACAGCAACAAATACAACAGCAGGTCCAGAATGCTAATGGAGCGGCTTATAACAACATGGCGGCTGCCTGGTCGAACCCGTTCGTAAACCAACAACCTGCCGGACAAGACTCGGCATACCAGCGTTTACCAGTCAATAATCGGCGGCGGAACTTGAAGCGAGAGCGTCCTTCAGATTTTCTGGAAGTTGGTGGTGAACCTGATAACAAGGTGGCGAGGTATTGGGAGTGATTGACAGAGCACGTACATATGGTTTTCTTTGCATTGGCATCATGGACATGTACAAATTGCACGCATTTTAATCGTATTCAATTTAATTCGCTGGACAGTGTACACGCGAGAACAAGGAAAAGAGCAGTTCTATCACAACTTTGGCGCTGAGGGAAAATTAGGCCTAGATTCAAGAACGTGCAACATTTGGGAACTGGACTTTTAGGAAGATCAGTTGAATTGACAATAATTCTGACCGTATTGAAGACACATGCTTTAGAACTGAGCTGTTCTTCTACACTCACTGATGGATCGCGCTTAGCAGCTGCATGAAGAATTGGAGAATCCAACAAAAACCTTGTCTTCAGTCATAATCTTCATTTATGGCGAGCAATCACATTGAGATTCATATAGAAAACGCGAAAACCAGGGAATACAGAACGGGCACATATTCAAACAGCCCAAGAAAGAGAGCGAACTGTAGCAATCCAAGATACTCCAGCGTCAGGGTACTAAGTGTCGTCAGTTGTTATCCATCATGACTAGAACGCCATAAAATTAATGCCTTACCTGCCACACCATCGCGCCGGCATCTGCAATTGTTCCATGCTCAGCGTTCATCAATTGTCACAAGTGAGGCAACTTACTCCAACCCTGATTCCTCGCAGTCTGTAAGCAGGATGCTAGAGTCGAGGTAGTCATATAACCACTGCTTGCATCGCTAGCCGTCGCTGGTTTTCCAATGACCAGTTTATTAAGGGGGACACCGCTATTGGCGATCTGGAACAAGGCAGTCTTGGGCCATGTCGAAGACGAAGTGGTCAGTAACCCGGTGCAGGTCGTGTATTCAGTGGCTCCCTCTGTCGACAGTCATAAAGAATTGAGAAAGTGACTTGAAGTGATCGGCTTACGGTTGTAGAACTAGAGAAGGACACAGTGAGTACTGTGACATTACATATGAGCGGTTTGCTGACTTGAACATTATACCAATCGATTAAACTTCCGACGTTCGCGTGCACTTTCAAATATCCGCCGCCAGGATAATGGGTGGGCGTGAACCTGACGAGAGTACATTGATGGTCAGCTTTTTTTTATCAACTGTCAGAGGACTGAAATAACCAAGGGGCAACGGCTGCATCATGACACTTCAGCAACTAGATTAGAGCTGATAAATGAACGACTGACGAGCATGGGTGAGGATGTAGGAACCCTGAGGAAGATGCACCCGCAGCTGGGTAGTGAAACTCGTCAACCAGGCCTATCGACACGTTTCAAGACCTAGGCATAGAAGTGACGTAGACTAGCCTACCTCGGCTACACCTGAGTTCATAGCGGCAAAGTCCTATATATCCCAATGAGAAGCGGGAAATCACTGCGTTGGAAGAATATCATACCTCGTAATCAACGTCTATACCATCCAAGTCGTATTCAATGACCCATGCAGCCATGGTGTTGGCAGTCGCGACCGGATCCGCTCCGGTGGTGGTTGGAATATCGGTAGAACCAAAGACGGACACTATAAGTGATATGCCAGCGGCGGCATATTCTGCTTTGATAGCCGATCTCTCAGAACTTGTGAGCGTTGTCCATTCGGCGGCCTAAATCACGGCTCAGTGACCGGCATGTGCAATACGAGGTAACGTACCTTGTCCCATGCCCCTTCTATAAGAAGAAAGGACAACGCGCTGAAGAATGAATTAGCTGATATGCGGGGAAGATTACCGAAGTTAAAAACTTACAAGACATTGAAACCCTATGAAATTAATCATCAGCGACCTTATTGAGACACTGAACCCTGGATCTGGTGCTCCATACCTCAATTGCTGACGCTGCTGGTGGTCCAGTAACCCCCGACTGGTATGCATCGGCGTATACAACCCAATGAGGTGCAGCAGGAGTCGAACGCTCCAAAATGCCGCGGGCCTTTCCACTAAGTTCGGTGAACGCTGTACTGTTCACAGGACTTGCGAATGCTGGAACAGCCAGAAGAGAAACAAGTAGACATAGCGCTAGGTCAACGAAAGAGTAGAGAGCCATCTCGAATGTTGCTTTTTCAGAGCGTGCTTTGACGCTTTATATGCCATGGTAAATATCGCATGAATTAGGCTCTCGCATGTACCTATTGCTAGCAGAACGGTGCTATAGTTGGACTTTCAATCCATGCCACAAAGTCCAAACTTCACATGATTTCTAACCGTAAAGAAAGCACGAGGTTATCAAGCTCGCTCCTGAGTCTGCTAGGATCCTGGAAGAAATCGAGTCAAGAGCCAAAAGGTGTTCCCAGGTAAGGATGCTTGAAATACTACCGCTTAGTCGCGTTAGCATTGACTGCAGCATGGAGAGACACGTCGTCGAAAGCCTTTCAATAGACAAAAACACGTAGAAAACAGGTAAAAGGTAGGCGCCATGCGGTCAGTTACAAGATATCTTGCCAAGTGGCAGAAGGTTAGTTGTGAGGGATGATTACAGTGAAAATAGGCAACGCTACGCATATGGTCGCGAAAGGAGTCCGCGCTTGTGTTTGCAAGTTAAAAAACCTAAATGGGCGATTCCACACGGCTCCTCAGGCGATAATCACGAGAGAATGATCAGCTGCCGATGGTCGTATTTTGCAGAAATAGGAACGACCTTATCGACGGCCCCGCTATGGTCAAAGGGAGGTTGGTAACAGCGATAGGATGGGAGTTTCTTTAAAGATGCTCCACGTGAGAAGTTGGACAAGAATAGAGGTCATCGATCGGCTGATCGGCATCGAATCACGCATAGAACTTTCCCGAGGTCAAATGGGATAGAAAATAAGGTATTGAGAGGTAGTAATTGATGAAAGAAAAGCATAAAAGCTAAACCGGCCATGACTTCGCCCTGACAGTATTAATCCAGGACTCATCTCCGTGAGGGTACTGCCGACGCCGAGAGGTCTTCGTTAAAAATTTCTCTATATGGTCCGTAAGAATCACACTTACCTGCCACACCATCGCACCTCCATCTTTACGTTCAACGGCTGATAAGCTATCGCGATCGGTAAAATTGTATCAAAAGACTTACCCCATCCTCGATCTTTGGCAGTCGCAAGGCAGGTTGCTAAAGTGTCCGGATCCATGTAACCGTTGGAAGCATCGCTAGCTGTTGCAGGTTTTCCGATAACGAGCTTGGAAAGGTCTACGCCGTTATCGGCAATCTGGAACAAGGCCGTGCCATTCCAGGTGTCGGAAGACGTGTTTAATAAGCCATCGCAGGTGGTGTATTCGTCTGTCCCCTCTGGTAGAAAGGTTGAAATGAGGAAAAATCTAGACGGAAGGGGGCTCTTACGATTGTAGAACTTGAAGACATGTTTGTCAAATAATTCAATCATGAAGAGGTCACTCGCTTACTTGGACGTTATACCAATCAATCATGTCGCCGACCATCTCATGAACCTTGAGATATCCTCCACCGCCATAGTGTGTAGGAGAGAACCACGGCGCGACCGCTTCCGAAAAAGCCAGAATTTCAACCAACATACTTAGGCAAAAGAAAAAGGTACTGACGAGCATGCGTAAGAATGTAAGAATCCTTTGGGAGGGTTACACGAAGCTGTGTCGTGAAGTCTGCCAACCATTGCTACCGTAGAGACGGATAAGCTCTTGGAAACATGAGATGAAGAGTTGGATCACCTCAGCTTTGCCGTCACCTGCGTCGAAAGCAGTAAAGTCCTACAAGACGTCGTTGTTAGAAACTAAAAAAAGAGCCAACCGTGCGGCACTAACCTCGTAGTCGACATCAATGCCATCGAGATTGTACTGCTTAACCCAGGCGGCCATAGTGTCAGCAGTCGCTATGGGATCTGCTCTGGATGTGGTGGGAACATCGGAAGAGCCAAAGACAGACACTAATAACTTGACACCAGCTGTTGCGTACTGGGATTTAATGTCAGTCCTCTCGTCATCGGTGAGAGTGGTCCATTCGTAAGCCTAAGAAATCCACAATACTTAGCAACCAAAGAGATGCACCAAATTAACTACACAAGACTCTACCTTATCCCAAGCGCCAGCCATGAGGAGGAATGACAAGGAGCTAACAAAAAGAAATTATCAGATACAACACCTGCATAGCCGCAATATGCTTTACAATACTGTGAATCCCTAAGGGCCACCCGAAGGGTCAATAAGAAAATTCCACAATCCACGAGCGAAATTCGTACATCAATGTCAGATACATCAGGCGGGCCCGTCGTACTTGTGCCGGTGTCAGAATAGATCACCCAATGCGGAGGGGCGGGAGTCGAGCGTTCGAGTATTTCGCGCGCCTTGCCATCAAAGACTGTCAAGTTGACGGGGCTGGCTCGTACGAGGTAAGAGAAAATCAGAGCGGAAATCAGAGTAGCTGTAAGGCTGCAAACCATCTCGTGTATGAGCTTGGTGGAATGGCGTTTCTTCACTCATTTGTATGCTTTATATCCATGGATGCAACGTCGTTGGATGCAACATACAAGGGGCTCGGCATGTCAGAGAGCTCCGCACGCAGGTGGTTTCAAGAAAATAGAGTTATCCGAGAATCTGTAGCGACCCGAGTGCAACCACAAATAGTGAAGTCTGGGGTAGTGTATTAGCTGCGAGAACCTAGGAAAGGTAAGAAGTCATGCTCAGCCACAAGGCCTGAGGAAACGCGGATATTGCAGTCTCTTCGTAGACAAGCATCGCATGTGTGCCTAGCATCACAACAGGCTCCAAAAATTCGCGGCTAATTCGCAGTGTTATCTAGACACCAATGGCAGGATACGACAATAAAGCAGAATATTGCAATAGACTATTTTTCGCTGTCGTCGGTGCCGTGTACTGTCGCGCCCTGGAGTTGGGGGAAGTAACGCGGAGAAAGACCTGAGATCAATTTTGCGGGGAAAGGGAAGCATCATCGAGGGGCAGCCGAGTTTGTTATCAGAAGCATCATATGTAATCATTCCTAGTTTGTTATGCCGACCAATGCACATTGCGTGGGCTGCGAGTATCGCCATGTTATGATACGCCGCGCTCGCGTATTTGGTCGTCTGAGATGATGTCTCGTGTATGAATTTTCCGGTGAACGGTAATAAAACATTCGATGCATGGTAGTACACAGAAGGTGCACTTGGATGGTGAAAGCTTGATGGTGAGATAGTGAATGAAGCCACTGGAAGCTCCTACAAAGTTAAGTCAAGAAAGTTTGGCTAGGAATGGCACCCTCAAAGATGCGATGTCGTTCTGACTTCCAGGGCCCAGAAAGGGCTATTTTTGAATGAAACCTACCGTATGTTCGGCATTTCCAGTCGTTTCCTCTTGTTCTCGGGGGTTGAGAGCACCTTTTCTTCGCCCCAGTATCCATCGTCATTACGAGATGTAACCTCACGAACAATTATCTTCGGTGAGACTCTCTTGAATGTGCAGATCTTAATTCGTTACGAAGATTCAAAAAGTCCTTGTGAGGTTCCTGTCTCGCAAAACATTGGACAAAAATAAGTATTTTCAGCTACTTATAAGTTGGAACAAGGTTCGTTCGAACGTACCTCGGTAGGAGCTGTCGGGTGGTATATACTACCGAGGGGTGATCTCGTTACCATCCAGCACTTGCCACAAAGAAGGTGTCACAGGACTAAGCGAGGAAGATCTTTCGCTTGACGAGCCTTCGCGGTACTCCATTTGTCGGTCAGGGTGTTTCTCACCCCTGACGGGAGGAAAGCGCAATGAACCTGTTGGCGGTAGATGAACGCTTGGCATCTGTGTTCACCTCCATAAGACAAGGAATTCACATGCATAAAGTACTCACAGCAAGCTGGCATCACAGCTAAGAACAGTAATGTTTAACGCCTGTAATTTAGAAATCACACACCATTCCAAGCCTGAGCGAACTGACACGAGGGACAACGCGTGCATCAAGGGAAGTAACTTGAGGCAGCAATGATTAGAATACGACTCGTGCTTGGATTCACCTTCTTGACGGCTTCCTTTGCTTCCCGCTGTCGTCGTTGAGAGAAAGGGATGATCGGATTATTCGGGGATTCGGAATTCGGGGGTTCGGGTCAGCGGAATTCCGGACCGAAAGGAGCCGCAGCCAAAAAGGAGATTTCATTTTCGCGGATTCCTCCATGAGGCCGCGTAGAAGAGATATCAGAATTTATGTAACCACCAGTACCTCTCCTCTTTGAACCCCCTTTCTTCTTTACCTCTTGTCGTCGTCGTCGTCGTTGTCCATGGCGTCCACCAAGCCTGTTTGGGACCTGCCGCAGCTGCAGCCGTCGACGACGGACACCGAGTCGTCTGCTTTCATCACTACCCAGTACGTGGGGTCGCCCCTGTAGTTCCTGAATCTAATCCGACTGTCTCTTGCAGCAAGCTGGAGGCAGCGCTGAGGCAAGTATCCAAGGAAGCGGCGCAATACGAGTCGCAAATGAAGGACCTAGAGGTGAGTAGCCTTTGTTGACCAATGTCTCGTCGCTGACTGGATGTCACAGGCCAAGCTTTCCGAGGGTCTATCCAATTTCCGTGCTATCGACAGTTTCTTGCAGGAGGCCTTTACTGTTCTCCGGGTGCGCCTTGTTGTCTTTGTCTTTGTCTTCACTGACGTCCTGACCCTGTGAATAGCGCAATACCCGGCGCGCTGAACGTGCAAAGAACCATCAGCTTCCAGACATCTCAGCTGAGCTGGACGAATGCAATGGAATGCTTCAGGATCTGTCTGAGACTCTTCCGACGATACAGCACCAAGTTGCGGACTTGCGGGCGGTATATGATTCTGGCCGAAAGAAGGTGGGTATTCTCTTGCAGTCATATGGAAGGCTCGCCTCCATTCTATACAAATACCCTCTTCTCGCTTTTTGATGCTCTCCTTACGACATGCTCATCGAATTCATGACAGGCCCGATCCCTTGTTGCCGACCTGACATGGCTGAACACGGAATTCTACGAACGATGGAGGACCATCATTTTCACGTCCACTAGTCCCGTTTCTTGGCGATGGAAGGCTTTCATGCGGTTCCTTTTTGCGGTATCATTTCTTGTCTGTTCCTGGATTACCTGGATTGCTTTACTAGGTGCCTACCGCGCCTATCGTTACAAGTTGGTGTGGGGCGAGAGGCTAATGTCCTGAAACGAATCTGATTTCTTTACGAAATTTCTTGTACAATTCTTAGCATCACTCATGGTAACTCAAGTTATTCCCAAACTCATTTATATACCTTTGTCCTACCTCTTGTGCATTAGGCTGTACGATCTTTGTAAATTTATTTGATACGTAGAAAACGCGGAATCTATGTTGCAACGAAATGAGACGGTTCTGATTAGGCAACTTGACTTGACCACGACCATGGACGGCTTCGACGATCTACTCGCGCCTTCTCGCAGCGTCCTCGAAGAAAATCCATTTTCAGATCCATTCGGGAAGCGTTCAGGCTCTCCAGATCCATGGGCGTCGCCATTTGTTCAGCAACACGACAGTGTATTTCACTCTGGATTCGGCAGCCACGAACCGACCTCGCCTACGGATGAGCCAGCTCACGACGAGGAGGTCATGGTAGCTACTCCAGTGTCGCCAACGACATCGGTGGATCCATTGGACTCTGCTGCAGCCAACGAGCCAGAGGAAGAGGAAGAGCACAAGTCTCCACCAACATCTCCATCCCCCGGCTTCCGCGAAAGTGTAGAAGCTGCAGCAACGGAGACGGAGCCTTCGCGTACGAATTTCTCTGAAACAGCGACAATCAGGCCAACAGAACCTGAGGAGCTCGAGCCCACCATTCCTGTGCCAGAGGAACCAGCACCAAGGCAGGATGATACAGCTCTACCCAGCCATACCAAGAGCATATCTCAGAGCGGTCCTGCACTATCTCACAGCGAACCAGCTTGGGGTCCTCTCGAACAAACTGGTAACGTCGACCGCGCTTTTTCGAGTCTATCACTAGGCGGCGAAACTTTGGGTGGATGGAGAGGTGAGCAGGAGAACTGGAGCAATGATCGCCCTGCGTCAAGGTTCCCAACGGAACAAGACGATGACAGCGACGATGACAAGCCTATTGGAACACTGCGTTCGCCAGAAAGAGGTGGACTGACGTCTCCGGTGCGCTTCAGTGAGTATTGTACAACTTCTAGTATACACTAAATGTCCTGCAGCGAACTCAACACGAACCCAAAGCCGACCAGCCCATGTTCGATATTAGCGTTGACGACCCTCAGAAAGTAGGAGATCCCATTCGGTCGTTTACAATGTACACGGTGCATACACGGACCACAGTCTCCTCTATACCAAAAAGCCATCCTTTTCCTGTTCTCCGACGCTACTCCGACTTTCTGTGGTTATACGAGCAGCTATCACTTAATAATCCTGGTGTCGTCGTCCCACCTGTTCCAGAAAAGAACACCTTCGGTCGATTTGACGACCAGTTCGTACGCCAACGCAGGTTTGCCCTAGAGAAATGCATACAGAAGATCGCCAATCACCCGATATTGGGCAAGGACACTGATCTGAAGATGTTCCTGGAGAGCGACAGTTTTGCATTGGATGTAGGTCTCCCGTTTTGGATATCGTGAGACGCCACTAATGAAGGAAAAGATTAAACACCGGAAAGCTCAGAGTGGCGGTTTGATGGCTACGATCGGGCACAGTCTGACTGGGCCAAGGTTTTCTGAAACTGACGAGGTGGGCCTTGTTTCTCGAAGAAATCGGAAGTTGAGCTTAAATTTTTGAACAGTGGTTCGATAAACAGAAGGGATACCTTGACAGCCTTGAGTCTCAACTCCGTGGACTTGCGAAAGCCATCGAAGCAGTGGCCAAGCAGCGTGCAGGTGTGACAGTCCAGTAAACCGTCCACTGCTAACAATGTTAACACGATTTCTTAGAGATCTCTGTAGCAACCGGTGAATTTGCACAAACAGTAGCAGACTTGTCATCTTCAGACATCGGGAGTCATTTGGCACAGTCGCTGGCAGGCCTTGCAGATGTTGAACGCAAAGCCCAGGATAATCAAGTTGCACAATCAGAACAGGACATGGCCACGTTGATGGCAACTGGTAGGTTTCCTTTAAAACTTTCGTTGAGGTGCTGATTTTCCGGGATTTAGTCGACGAATATGCACGCTTGATAAACTCTGTTCGAGTGTGTATCTCTCTTTTTTTTTTTTCCCTCGTCGACAATCTTGACCGACAATCTTTCAGCTAGCGTTCTCTTCCCGTATCCGAACATATCACGCATGGCGGAACGCTGAAGGCGAAGCAGTCCGGGTGAAACAGACTCATGAACGCAACAGGGCTCAAGGGCGAGTACCATCGGATAGGGCGGGATATGGACTTTCACAGATTGCCGATGTAGGCCTGCTTCACGCCTCTCCCGCACGCGACTCATATTCTTTGGCAGGCGGAACGGAAAGCACTGGAAGCCAAACACGAGTTTGAAAGTGTCTCAAGGTTGGTCAAATCAGAAGTTGCCAGGTTCGAGCAGGAGCGAATCGAGGATATCAAAGATTCCTTAAATGCCTTCTTGGAGGGTATGATTGCGAGACAGAAGCAGGTGAGCAGCAAGGCTTTTCAAGAATGAAAATTCACATTTATACCGTGTCTGTGATAGATGATAAACCATTGGGAGAATTACCAGCAAATGCTGCTAAAGAAGGTTGGCGCCGGGCGCGGTGCTAATCCTTAAATACGACATGTCATAGACTATCCCTTTTTCGAATCTTCGAAGACGGAAATTGTTGACATTTTGATGCCGATTGTGCTCTTCCCCAGGACTAACTTGTACTCGGTAATTTGACAGGCGCTTTGGATCATAATTCATACTGTCATTTTAAACGTCTATTGCACATACATAGTTGCGGCTTCTTCATTCCATACGTCTTTTTATGCAGACTTAGACTGTAACACCTGGGCGATGATATTGGCCATCGGTGAAGGCTCTTTCTCCATTGCTAACTTGAGGAACCACGGCTTGCTCATATAGTTTCGGATTCTAGACCAGAAAAATACAGTAAGCACGAGAACAAGGGAAACAAAGGAAACGAACCCATCCGGTAATAAAACTACTACATTCCTCCCCTCAGTTGCCGCCACACGCTTACCATTCTCGCCCTCCGTAAGCCATCGGATGGCGCCAGAAAGGGAGCTACCACTACTGCCACCAACCAGCAAGCCTTCATTCTTCATCAAAACCTGGACGGCTTGGAACGACTCCTCGTCGGAGGTCTTGATCCACTCGTCGACGTCGCTTTGGCAGAGAACATCAGGTATGAAGTCGTATCCAATACCTTCAACGACGTATTGAGCACCCTTGTCTGCCTCATTGAGACTATCGGGGACGGCGAGGATGCTTCCTTTCTGTACAGTCCAAGAGGAAATAGATTGAGTACCTCCGATTTCACGTTGGAGAATACACCACAAACCGGATCGACACCGACTATGACGCAGTCCTTATTGTGTGTCTTCTTGATAGCGCGAGATATGCCTGTCACCGTTCCACCTGTTCCAGCACCAGCGACAAGTACATCCACTTTGCCAGATGAAGGTTTGGACGATGTCGCCGGTGTAGACACGACTGCATCGATAATCTCAGGTCCCGTACTCAGTTCATGAGCAAGCGGATTGTTGACCTGAACATAGTTAATGAGTCCTCAGTTTCCTTGGAAACAAAAATGCACGACGAACGTTGCGGTACTGGTCTAATATAATACCGTGAGGGATCTCCCTTTGCAACCTCTGCGCCACACCTAGAGATCGTTAAGGAATTCAGCCACGAGACTACCGGACGGCAGAAGATGGAGTCTACCTATATGGCTCTCTGGTGAATCCCAGGCAGCTTCGGTGGGTGTTCGAACGACCTCGGCCCCAAGTGCACGAAGGGCCGCTTCCTTCTCCTGTATATATCAGTGAGAAGGAATGAAAAATCACAGCATATATGTGTGCATACAAGGGACATCTTGTTAGGCAAGGTTATAATAACCGAATAACCCTTATCTGTAGTATTCAGTACCCTTTCTTGACCACGCTAGGTTGTTATACCTTGATTGCGCAAGCCATAGCCAGGCCGATGCCTGTGCAGGCTATGAATATCCAGTGGCCTGAGCATGAAAGATAGGGAGGCATTCACCGGTGTTTCCAGAGGTCGGCTCGATGACAACGCTCTTGCCAGGAATGAGCTTTCCTTCCTTCTCGGCGGCTTCGACCATCGCTTTCGCAATCCTGTCCTTTACTGAGCCACCCGCCGACATGTATTCGACTTTGCCCACTAGAAACCGAGGTGTCAGCCGCCTGAAGAAACCACGTCGATGTGATCAGAGACTTACAGAGGTTACACTTGAGCCCATAGTGCTTGGCGACTCTGTCAAGACGAATGAGTGGAGTGTTGCCAACAGCATCAAGGGCGGTGTCGAGAATCTTGGGTAACATGGTGGTGGTAAAGAAGAAAGAACGAGTTGTTCATTTCATCTGGCAGATCCCGACAAATATGGACCCAAGATCCGGTGCTGGGCTTCCGAAATGGTGTAAAACACTTTCTGAATCGCGCCATTCTGCGATATCTCCTCGCGACGCTCTGGCATCATCATGGCAAAAGGCGGCCTCGATACCATAAAATAGGATCCTCCATGCCTGCTTCCTGGATGCTGCAGGCGATATACTTATACTGAGATACGACATGTAAGGGTCGCTTCAGTATTGGTCACCTGTTGGTGCTTCGATTTCTCGTCATAGTATTAGACGCCGTTGATGTTCTCATCATTTCTTCAGGCTAGGGTATATAAAGTCCATCTTCTAGCTGTTTTTTCAATCTTTACTGATCATGTCTACAGACTATAGCCACGGTGTCCAGTACTCTCCAGCGACCCTTGCTCCTACCAAGATCATAAAGACTGATGAATTGGAAGGGCTAGGTATCAGTAAGTACTCGTTCAAATATTGGTTTACCTAGTAGTGACCTGTACACTAGCGTTCATTCGCCTGACATGGGTCGACCTCACTAGTGTTGTTCGATTCCGCGTAATTCCCCTGGCGCACTTCTTCAAAATGCTTCAGTCGCCTCGTCCCAGTGTGGCCATCGCTAAAGTGACCATGGGTCTCGTTTACTTGCACACCGCAGACGAGTTCAGTGCTATCGGGGAATATCTCTACGTTCCAGACCTTTCTACTCTAAGGCTCTGTCCCTACGAAGAAGGACATGCCAGCGTATTAGGATGGTTCCAAAAGAAAGCCCCTGTCCTTGGTGCGGATGGCAATCTGACCGTCGCTGTCGATCTCTGTCCCCGGAGCGTGTTACAGCGTGTCGTTAAGTGAGTACGTTGACTAGCTACGTGCCACTTTACATCTGACCTCTGTACAGACAGTCCAAAGAAACAGGCGTAGAATTCTTGGTCGGCTTCGAAACTGAATTCATTCTATTGAAATCTACGAACCCCGTGGAAGCTGCCAATTATCATGCATGGACGGCATCTGATGGCTTACCATCTGGGGCCGTCGAATCGCGCGTTATGCGCGAGATCGTGGAGTCTTTACTCAAGTCAGGGATCGAAGTTACTATGTACCACCCTGAGGCTGCGCCAGGCCAGGTAAGATATCAAACCCCAGTCTGATCGCATCTGTCCAATTCTAATGTAGCATATAGTACGAAGTCGTCACTGGTCCTTTGCTGCCGCTTCAAGCCGCTGATGCACTCATACACACTCGCGAGACTATTGTAAATGTTGCCATCAAATATGGTCTCCGAGCAACCTTCGCTCCACGCGTGTATATGACAAGTGCTGGGAGTGCTGCTCACACCCACATATCAGTTCACTCCGTGGTTGGTGGACCGAAGCCGTCAGATTCCCTGTCATCGTTGGAATCTTCCTTCCTGGCCTCGGTCTTGAAGCATCTCCCAGCAATGGCTGCTATCACGCTTCCTATCCCAGCCTCATACAAACGGGTCGCTGATGGTGTGAGCATCCCGGGTCGTAATATATCCTGAATTGTTACTGACGTCTCTTACAGGTCTGGTCTGGTGGAACCTATGTCTGCTGGGGAACGGAGAACCGCGAGGCCCCCATCAGGCTGACAAACGCGGTCTCCCCCAAGTCTAGAAACTTTGAATTGCGCTTTTTGGATGGAACTTGCAACCCCTATCTTGCGCTTGCGTTAATTTTGTCTGCTGGTCTTGATGGTGTTATCAATCAAGAACCGCTGGGCATCAAGGACTGTCCGGGTCCATTGACCGCTGCCCAGATGGACGAGAAGGAACGGCATGAGCTTGGTATCAACAAACGGATGCCGTTAACATGGGACGAAGCTAGAACCGCATTCCAGTCCGATGCCCTCGTGGAGAAGACGTTCGGAAAGAATATGATAGTGAAGTATCTATCAGTCAACAAGGTCCGCATTATCGTTTGCATTTCCAACTGCACCGTCTAACTTTCCAAATATACATAGACTTTGGGCACAGTGTTGGAAGAATCCGATGAAACTGAGCAGGCTCGCCTCACACGCTTGGTTCAGTTTTATTAATGTCCATGGAGCAGATTCGCTATAGCTTGAAGATCTGTTTGTTGCCTATGATTTATTTCAAAGATGCGGGATTTCGTCATGGAATTGAGTATTGATGCTTGTTCGATTTGATGAACTTAATCATGCAGGTCTGATATTCCTGTCAGGATGTGAAAAACACATGCATTTCCTTCACTTTCGGGGTGAATCTTATGCGTATCTACATGCACGCTGCACCGCCTTGGTTGTTTTAAAGAACAAAGCATTGGAACTCTACAAATATTGCACGCCGGATAGCCATCGGGTGTACTTCGGTGTGCGTATCGGATAGCTACCGGGCACAGTCGGCCCACCAAACTTCGGTGTGCCATAAAGGAAACTCGCCGTCTCCGGTGATGTCGATACACGCACGCCAGTTGGGAGTACTCACCATCATGCGAATCATTTTCACGAGCACTGTAGGAATTGCGAAGCAGTGTGACGAGCCCCTACCCACTCTGTACTCCGAGTGTATGAGAAGCATCATTTACCACGCCTCGACCGTAACATAAACCCTATTTGACCGGCGCCTTCCAATGGACCCTTCGTTCGCTTGGGAAGGGAGGCGGCGTAATATCCGCTGATGTAGTCCGCATGGTGAACTCGGACCGTAAATACTAGCTTCGGCCATTTGACTAACCCCGTTTGTTGAAATAAATGTTGCCGGGCGAGATCCAGTCGGAGTAGCCGTAATCAGCCCATTCATTGACTTTCAATTTTCAGCTCGTTTGTAGTGTTCTTCGATTTTTGATGCCCTACACCCGTTGGGTCAGATGTTAAGTATCTCTACAATAGCATGGTGCGACGAGAAGTTGATGCCCTGATACTACTTTAACGACCCGTTTTTCTGCTAGTCAACCATGTCTGAGGCAACTGGGAGTCTTGATCTGGCGGGGTTCTCACAGGCGAGGGCAGAGCGGAATGCGTACCGTAAGTCGTACTGAGTCCCACTATCGTGCCAGACTTGATATTCAACCTTGCTAGTGGCCTGTGCAGCTTTGATTCTGTATGAATACTGTGCGAATTCTTGTTCCTTCCAATCTTCGTCAGCTTCTTGACACATCGTTGCAAATTTCCTAGTCCTGCAGCTAGATGCAGAGGTGAGAACAGCAGCAGCTCTCTGGCCTTCTCCTGACTTTTCTTTTCTTCTCCCAAGATCGTGTTCTTTTGGGTAACGTGGCTTGCTGTAGTGGCGTAACGCTTACCAACACGTGGGATAGCAACAAAGGTGGTCGCTGGCGAAGGCTCTTTTCTTATGGGTGAGCCCCTCGCAGTGTGATGGAGCTGTGCTAATGTACTTTTCAGAGTCGATATTATGGACTAGCCTTCAACATGTACGTGTTCCCGCATCTTCCGCATCTTCGATGATCGCCGATCGTACCATTTCTGTAGTTCCAATGCAGTCGGTTCGTAGGAACCCCTTGATCTGTGCGGGAAGAATGGATTACTCACCTCCGGATAGTATTTATGCAGCCTCATCCTTCTATGAAAGTGCGTCGATCATGGACTAAACATAGGCATCAAAGCGCTAATTTTTTGTTCAGCTGTGCGTGCCAGTAATGATTGCTGAAGAGACGGTGCCCCTCAATTTTCTGCAGATGTATGTTTCTACCACAGACCTCTTCGTCCGTTCACACATATCAATCTGAAGGTAATACATTCTTTCACTGGCAAAACACTGGAGCAAGCTTACAGGTCATCACTTCTCACGGTATGATCGAATGTTTTTCCCCTTGTGATCACTGTTTAAGCATCTTTCAGTGATTCTCGAGCTTCGACTATATGCGATGTATCAAAGTTCAAGATACATTCTTGCCCTATTTGTACGCGGTGGTCACACTCTTTTCAGGTGGAGCTGATCATTTGACAGGTTTTTCTGACCTTTGGGGAGGCGTTGGCCATGGGACTAGTCTTTGGTATCCCTAATCAGAACCTTGTTGGTAAGTTCGTGTTCCGTCTACAGGAAGCGCTCAGACTTCGACACTGAAACAGGCACGAATGAACCTTTTCCTGAATTATTCATTTGCGCCGACGCCGACCCACTGGACGGTTCCCACTGGGTGGTCTATTACTGGATGTCTATCCTCATCATCGAGAGTACCTTGTTTTCCCTAGCGCTGTGGAAAGCATGGCAGCATCGGCCATCGGCCCAAGGCAGCAAACTGATGCAACAGCTCACTCGAGACTCTGCGATGTACTTTGCCGTGTGAGTAGTCTCCGCGAATCGCCTGCCACCGTTGCATTCTGACGGTCTGTATCACTAGACTCTTTTGCATCTACTTAGCAAATCTCATAATGTGGATCAGGAATCGGGTAAAATCTCGAACTGTCAACTGTGCAGCAGCAAGGCACTAACACGATATGACCCCTCTAGATTACTCTGGATGAACTGATGACGGCGTTTTCGTTTGTAATCTCGAGTATATTCGCCAACAGACTCGTCATCTCTGTGCGCTCAAACCACTATCGAGCTATAAGACCGGAGATCGACACGTATATGATGTCCGGCATAAAGTTCTATAAGGTTCCAATAAAGTCGCAAATGACTACAACTATGGGCGAATCCACCACAGACTACACGACCACAGGAACGGATTCCTCTACAGACGTCGAACTCATGGAATTACGGACATTTCACGAAAATAACAAGTTCAATCACACAGTCGGGGTGTGACTTGTGTACGTGCTCTAGCACTCGTACCTGGACTAGGTCAGGCATGGCTGATCTGTCGATAAGTAGCGTCGCGTGGGTACGGAGGTCCACAATGTTAAGTCAGTTGGCCCTGTTGTTTAGCTTTCTACATCGTTATTTGTTCCTTTACATGTGTTGTATTATATTCGGCTTACCCGGCCATCAGCAGTATAACGTGCAGCCAAGCTTCGAACCAGGCCCGAGTAAGGCAGCTGTCTGTATCTATGCCGTAAAGAGCTTTGCTGGCCCTGGGAAAGGGAAATCGACTGATCTGCGTCATCATGAGAGTTGGCTCACTCTGCTCAGAACATCCACCATGCTCGAAGACAACGGCACGCGAGAAGGCGATAATGCTAGCATCGGACCCGCTATTCTGTCGAAAGATGAAGCCCTACTGGCACGCCTTGGGTACAAACAAGGTCAGAATGTCGCCGATAAATTTTCAACTTTTGGCGCTAACATTTTCTATTCAGAGTTTCGTCGCAATTTTAGGCCCATAGAGGTGTTTGGTGTCGGGTTCAGTATCATCGGGCTTGTTCCTTCTCTCGCGTAAGTCGTGTAGATGAATCTGCAGGGACCGATCGTTGAATTAGCCGTCAGATCGACGTTTGTGTACGCACTGCCCAATGGCGGAGCTGCTGCATTGGTTTGGGGGGCAAGTTTTTGCATGTCCAGCTGTATCCACAAATCGTCTTATTGGTCTTGTTACTAGTGGACAGCATGCGCAGTTCTCCTTATTATCATTGGGCTTGCAATGGCCGAGCTAGGATCTGCCGCCCCGACGTCTGGCGGTCTGTATTACTGGACTTTTATGTTCTCTTCCCCCAAGTGGCGCTGTTTCCTTGCTTGGATAGTCGGGTGTAAGTCAGCTCTTCGAGATCATTTTTAATTCCGTCATATTAACGGGCATCAAGATTCGAACAGTGTTGGGAACATTGCTTCTGTTGCCAGCGTTGACTGGGGATGCGCCGTTCAAATTATGGCCGCCGCTAGTATTGGTTCAGATTTGCAATTCACAGCGACAACCGGCCAAACATAGTGGGTCTCTATGCTCATTGCTCTAGAACCGTTCTGACCCTTTTTCTCGTTCCAGTGCCCTATTCGTTGCCTTGTTAATATGTCACGGCACTATCTGCAGCTTTGATCCCAAAATAATTGCACGCTTGCAAACTCCCTATATTATTGCCAATGTTCTGTAAGTATGGATCTTGTCTCGAGTCTTCACTCCTGGACTACCGCCTATAGTCTATGCTTTGCCTTGATCATCGGCCTGCCTGCGGCTACTCCCAAAGAATTCATGAACACGGCAAGTTATGCCTTCGGGGACTTTGAAAATTGCGAGTTATCACCATGCCTTCATCGTTGCCCCTGTTGATTTTGTCTTAGTTTATGGGTGGCCAAATGGTTACGCATTCATTCTCAGTTTCCTTTACCCGTTGTGGAGTATCGGTAATTCGCCTTACTCGTCATACCCATATATCAGTTGAGGCTAATCTGGTTGTCAGGTGCATTTGATTCGACTGTGCACATTAGTGAAGAGGCTACCAATGCCAATGTCGCGATCCCCTTTGCGATTATATTGGCAGCTACTTCGAGTAGTATTCTTGGTTGGGGTGCGCATTATACATGCGGATATTCTTATGACACTCAATTGTGCAAACTTAGGAATCAATGTTGCAATTGCATTCTGCATGGGCACGGATGTCGCAGCTGTTCTTGACAGTCCTGTTGGGCAGCCGATGGCAACAGTGAGCTTTTTTTCAATTACGCGGCTGCTTATCTCTTGATGGATCCAATAGATCCTTTTTAATTCATTTGGAAAGAAAGGAGCGTTAGCACTATGGTCTCTTATCATCGTACTCCAGTAAGTAGGAGAGCCTTGATCTTCTAATCTCGAGTGCTACTGACATGACCGAAGATTCGCAACAGGAACAAGTATGGTACGTATCCCCCTTAATCGCTTCGGCTAAGGTGTTTAAGCAAGGCTTGTAGCTTACAGCTTGCTCTCGGCAAATATTCGCCTTCTCACGCGATGGTGGTCTCCCCTTCTCCCATTGGCTCTATTACGTCCACCCGCGCAGTCACACGCCGCTCCATTGTGTATGGGCTGTCGTATTCATCTCCTTACTGTTGGGTCTTCTCGGGTTCGCAGGAAATGTCGCTATTGGCGCAATATTCTCCCTAGTAGTCACTGGACAGTACATCGCATACTCAGGTCCCCATCAGCGCCAGGTTCCTTGGAGGTAAGAAGATCAAGCCAGGTCCGTTCAGTCTTGGGAAACTTGTAAGTGCCCCAACTTCCATTCAAGCTTTGTGTTCGATCACAACTTATTCTCAAGAGTCTTCCTGTGGCTGTTAGTTGCCGTTGTTTGGATGGTCTTCATGGTCATCGTATTCTTGTTTCCTACGACGCCTAGTCCCACTGCCCAGGACATGAACTACACAGTTGTGGTTCTAGGTAAGTTAGCATTATTCAGTAACCTTCCCACGTTTTCAATCATCGCAGGGGGGACTCTTGTTCTTGCGACGATTTACTTCTATTTCCCTGTGTATGGAGGCGTCCATTGGTTCACGGGACCGGTGACTACGATCGATAAGCACGATCTACGTCCTGGATCTGAATCCGAGTACACGGAGAAGAAGGAGAATATGAGTGACGAGGAAAGTAAGGGAGTGGCGTAAATATCTCTGATGACTTATTTCTTATTTCAAGGCTTGTAATGAAAATGACAAACTACCATGTATACAAAAGTGCTACAGCCTGTTTCTTGCCTCCTTTCCTTCCCTTATGGCAACAACTGACGTCGCGGGCAAAACTACGACTTTGCACTATTTACTACCATCCTTCTCGACTTTGCAAAGCATTTGTCCCTGCAGCAAGGCAAACCACGCATCCTCGTGCCCTCCCCACTGGCGCCATACATCGGCAATACGAGAAACCTCATCCAACGAAGCGTACCCTCCTTCAGTGGCAGTCTTTAAGAAGAGTGACTGCATAGTACGGTCCGCCCACATGTTACCCCACCAGCCAGCTTCTTCGGCGGTTGCGTACAAATTAGTGGCAGTACTGAGAGAGATCTGGTCTCTCTTGAAACCGGCTCCTTTGGCCCAAAAATGAAGCCGTCGAGCGGCATCTGGTTCTCCCCCAGAAGCGCGCGCGATTGCCATATAGATCTTGCGCCATTCCTCTAAACCCTCCAGATTCGGGAACCAGTTCATGGCAGACATGTCGGCATCCCTAACGGCGACAATCCCGCCATCTTTAGTCACCCTGCGCATCTCCTGCAGGGCCTTTACTTGATCGGTTGTGTGTTGGATGACCTGGTGGGCATGTACGATGTCGAAGGTGTTATCTGGGAACGGCAATTCGAGGACACTGCCGGTTTGAAACGTGATGTTTGCTAAGCCCTGCTGCTCAGCATTCGCGCGCGCGTGCTCCAGCACTTCTGCGCCCATGTCGATCCCTGTGACATGACCCTTGGGCGCTAGCGCAGCAAAACCAGCAGTGATAGTACCAGGGTCCACATCCAACGTCTAGGATGTTCATATCCGGGCGAATGGATGGTAGAAGGTAAGCCGCACAAGCCTCGGCGGTACGCGACTTGTGCGAGCGCAGAACAGACTCATGATAGCCATGAGTTTTGTACGCAGCAGGCTTGACTTCGTTGGACATAGTGTACCGTGTGAGAGAATAATATTCCCTCGTCTCCGAAAGCCGTCATCTAAGTACTCGAGTCACATCTTATTTTTAGACTCGGTAGTGTTGCCGCGGAGTGGGCGGATCGCTTATCCCTCCTTGAATTACTGGAGAGCAAGTAAAATGCAGCCTATGCTTCAGTTTCAGCATTCGATAGCTCAGGATCTTTGAAAAGCTACATTCAAAGTACCGTTAGCATCTGCTGGAATAAAAAATTTCAATCACCTTTTGTACGTGGCAGAGCACTTCGCCACTGTAATATTACATACTAAGCATCTTTGTCACCCCATCCCCACGTATCGGGGATACTAGTAAGGTCATGCCAAGACGCAAATCCCCCCTTGATCCCCCCTGCATTGTCGTGAGTCTCTGCGAAAGATGATTTTCGATACTCGCTCTACCTGTAGTCCACTCCACCCAGCCACCTCCTCAACAGTTGAATATAAAGCCGCGCCAGTGGTACTAAGGGAGAACTGTTTTGTGCAGAATCCAGCCCATGAACGCAGTTGCCACTTCCTCTTCGACACACTAGATTCTAAGTCTGAGAAAAGTGGCAGGAACCAGCTGGTTATCAACGAAGCAGAAGCCGCGCATCTTATCTAAAAAATTTGAGCTTTCGGTACAACTGTGAAACTTCTGGTTGACTTCTTGTTAGAGTTGGACAGCCCGCCGGCCCGCTCGACGCCGTCGGGTGGCGGTTTGTGACGTCATCTCCCATCGCGTAATCATTCTCAGTTTTTACCACCATGGTCAATGTCAAGTGGAACAAAGAAAAGTGAAAATTTGCTCTCTATTCTTATGACACTTCGTATTACTTACTTTTATATCTTTCTTCATTCAGGTTTTCTTTCAATGTTCCATTAGAGACGAGACTAGGCCGATTTTCGGCAGATGGTCGCAGAAGAAACGCACTTGGATGCCTTCAAACTCATCTACAAGGGCGCTATCATGAAGGATGATAAGGCGCCACTCAGTGCTTACCATCTGAAAGCAATCCTCTTCTATCACACTCCTTCCTCTCCATGATACCCTTCCGACATCGTCTTCTATCCAGAATACGGAGCAGACATCGCTGTCCAACATCCAGCAAGAGCTGATCTCAATCCGCCAGGGCCTCGTACCTTCTCTCAACACGTTTCTCGATGCACTACCCCAAAAGCATGCCCTCCATGTCTGCCCTAGGAGAAGGAGCACGCCCGTCTAGGGGAATTACTTTTACAATCTCTCCTTCGGCTTGACGCTATTTCTACCGATGGTGAATGGGAAGGACGCGAGAAGGGAAAGAAAGGCTGCAGTAAAAGAAGTGCAAGCCTTGCTTGATCGACTTGACGACGCCTGGAGCGCTCGTTGATGTTTTCATATCTATCTATACCCTCTCCATCGTGCTGCATCTCTTAGATTCACTTGTGCCCCCAATCCACGGTCTCGTTTCTTGCGCCTAACCCGACACTCTGGAATGTGGTTCGACCACGTACACTGAGGCCATCTAACCTTTTGATCACCTATATCAGGAAGGCTCAACGCCAAATCATCACCTTACCGTTCCTTGGAAGGAGCCCCGAATCCATGGGTTCATGCAAGTTTCATGTGACGCTTTGTATTCTGACAGCCTGAGATCCAAAATACAGGGAGTCAACATCAATGCCAAGCCAGATCTACAGCACACCGAAACAGTGGAACAGTAACGCCTACGTAGCATGAGGCCCATGGCTTTCAAGAACATATCTCATTGCGTGTAATTGCATTGAGATGTACTTTGTTGGCTCAAGTCTCTCACCAGGATAAGAGTATCCCACGGCCAAGACTTTTCCATCGAGCGTCTAATAATGTAAAACTTCATCCGAGAGGCGACAATTGTTTTCTCTCTGCTGTTGAATATCAGACCTAGCTGCAGATTTACAGTGCTGAAGATTCTGTGCATTCAAAGCATACTTTGCCAGGCTCGTTTGTCCAATATTTGTTCGACAATCAGGAAGATTATTAGATGCCATACGGTCTGTGATGTCCAAGTAACCAATCGGGCTCTGATCTTTTCGTCCAATACATTTCGCTACCTGCCTCTGAGGTATATTACAGGAGCGACATCGCCTCGTGTACGTACAACCAATCTGCTTCCGGTGCTTACTGTTCAGTTATCCAAGAGGTACATATGCGATCCTGACATAAATACTGTTTAGCACTTGCCAGATGCGTCTTTCGTTACTGAAGATTCGAACCTTCTTAGTTCTGATCGCTAACTTTCAATGTCTTGGAAAGGTCATATGCGAGGGCAGAGACTTCGACACCGGTCAATGCTGACTTTCAGGGTGTGGCGACATAGATTGAAGGTGTGTCCCTTACCTCCAATAAGTTCGATCACCGATCCTTACCGACGATCGCGTTAAGGTCTTCACCATGGGACAGAAAATGCAATTTCTTGACCCTGAAGGTGCCGGAGACAACGCCATATTTTGCAGTACGTCTGCAACCACAAAAAGGTCACGTATGGTGGCGCCAACCTGAACCCGATATTCCCGTGGGCCGAGTAGATTTTGCTTGGCTTTTCTCCGAATCGGAGTCGAGGGGAGCAACGAGGTTCGTGGAACTATATTCTGCAGATACTTGGACGGCGAACAGAAAGCGGTTGCATTTCTGATCATAACACCTAAGACACGTCGCCTTCTCACTCCTCGAAAAGTGATGAGCTGACTCAACAGTGAACACAATGCCCTAGTTTATAGCTTAGCTTTCCACGGATAACGACAACGTTCGTCAGCATACGAGTGCTTACAGTGTCCCTCTCACACTAGTAAGATGTTTGGACTGTTCTTTTTTTGCTCGCGGTTCGGGCATCTCATTTTGACCAGATGGAGTTGTAGACCTCATGAACATGCTGTGCGCTAAGGTCTTCATTCTCTTTGTCATACGACCATTAATCAGGGGATTTCGTTCACAGACAAGCCGCGCGGATCTCCTTCCGCATAGCCGGTACTAGGAACACTGCTCGATGTTGCCCTGATCGCTCTCAGTTTGAGTCTATTGCAAGTTCCACGATCTCGTATATGCCGCATATCAGAAAGATCGCAGCAAGCAGAGAACAAGGCACTAGAAGATACTCAGTCAGTCCCAAACAGAGGCATTTTTATGTCAATTTGTCTCTCCGTTATTCGTTATTTATTCGCATTCAAGTACGCGTATAAAACCCTGTAAGCTTTCAACTTTTACAAACCAGGAACTCCCTTCGAGATGTTCAGTTTCACTGCACCTTTCATTCTC
Organism: Desarmillaria tabescens; assembly: GCF_030435595.1. Lineage (NCBI taxonomy): Eukaryota > Fungi > Basidiomycota > Agaricomycetes > Agaricales > Physalacriaceae > Desarmillaria > Desarmillaria tabescens. The sequence goes on from NW_026848302.1 coordinate 1,064,946, forward strand.
CTTCTCACTCGCGTCACCCTTTGCACTTGCCGCCGACGTCAATATTAATTTTGACGTCGCCAACAGTGTTGTTGCTCCCGATGGGTTTGACCGGACTGGCGTCATCGTCAATGGCGTCTTCCCCGGCCCTCTCATCCAAGCACACTAAGGATGATGTTCTCCACATCACCACAAACAACTTTCTTACCGACCCCACTATGAGGTACGGTGTCATCGCGTTTCTATGGATCGCGACTAACCCTGCTATCTTGCGCTATGCTAGGCGTAGTTATACAATTCATTGGCACGGTTTAGTAAGTACAGAAGGTAGGGCCCAACGGACCTACAGTTGACGACCAATTTAGTTTCAAATGAGGACCTCTTCCGAAGACGGACGTGAGTGACCTCTATCCTTTGCGCTCCCTATTTTTGAACGTCCAAATTCAGCCGCTTTCGTCAATCAATGTCCCGTGGCTCCGACGCATTCTTACACCTATGATAGTGAGAATATTGTCTTACTAATTGTCTCACGATGGCTTCTCAATGATAACCGACGGCTATCCAGTTCCGCTCAACGGGCAACCTGGAACCTTCTGGTACCATAGCCATCTTGCATCGCAATACGTGGACGGCCTTCGAGGGTAAGTAATCTTACCCTAATGGACTTCGTCTGTAACTAATAACATAAAGACCTTTGGTGATTTATGGTACGTCGGTCCCAGCTCAAATCACCATTCATTCAAGAGCTCAAATAAAAATCCAGATCCTGATGACCCATACCTCGATATGTATGATGTTGACAATGCTGACACGGTAATCACACTCGCCGACTGGTATCATAACGTGAGTTACATCTCGTTCAGCTCTTTTTCACCTCCTGAAGGTCTTCCAGCCGTCCATTGGTCTCTCCGAGACATACTTACAGGTTAACCCTTTCCATGAGCCGGTGGGTAGCTTCGTTTCCCCCTTAAATACCACTACTTATCGGTAACATAGATTCCGGATAGCGGTCTCATCAACGGCAAAGGGCGATTCGTGGTATGTTTTCTAGGCATCACTATCACATTCCACACAGGCTGATTCTCCCATCCAGGGGGGTCCCACTGTCGACTGGGCGCGCATTAATGTTCAGCCTGGATTGCGCTATCGCTTCCGCATCATTAACATGTCCGGCTACTCGGGATATACCTTCTCAATTGAAGGTCACTCTCTTACGATCATTGAGGTTAGCTTTTTTCGGTGGCTGACGTCTGTGCTACTTGACGATTGTTGCTTAAGGTTGATGGGATATACCATGAACCCTTGACCGTCGATGCCTTCGACATTTACGTTGGGCAAAGATACTCCTTCATTGTCCACGCGGACCAACCGGTCGCCAATTATTGGATCAGCGCTCCCATGGAACTACAACATTCGTCTGATAACAAGAATCGTAAGCTTTGGTTCAATGTTTGAATTGTCTTCTCATGTGCTATCTCTTATAGTGGACACCAACAACGTTTTCGCCGTTCTGCACTATGAAGGTGCCGATGACGGCGAACCCAAATCCAACGTCGCTTCATTGAAAAAGGGCAATGTGTTAGAGGAGCATCTTCTGGTCCCATTGAGAAACCCCGAGGCGCCTGGCGGGAGCAACCCGGCGGACAGAGTCATCGATCTCCGCTTCACCCGTACAACGAACGACGCTACCGGTCATCTCGAGGTATATTATTGATTTTGCGCTCAGGACATCGGACTTTGATAGTATCTTTTTCCAGTGGACCATCAATGATATTAGCTACAAATCTCCTGACCTCCCGACTTTGTTCAATATTATGATTAACGGATTCACTGAAGGTTCGATGGTCCTAAAATCATGATACTATTCAGTTGCTGAACTTCTGCCAGAAAACCAATTCTCCACCCCTGAACATACGTTTGTTCTCGCTCCAAACGAAGTTGTCGAGGTTGTCATCCACGGTTCCGCCAACGGTACGTTCAATGTCACATAGGCCGCTTCTCCCGGGTTTCTAATCCAAGTCCTCTTGCTTTAGGTCATATCCAGTAAGTATATACTATCAACGTCAATCGGGCACGGAAGTGAATATCCTCTAGCCCATTCCATTTGCACGGCCACGTCTTCTCCATCGTTCAAGGTCGCGATGGTCCCTGCCAACTTCATCAACCCACCCCAGCGAGGTCAGATTTTCTTTCCACTTACTATCTACCCCTCCTAATTCCTGATTTTGGCTTCTCTAGATGTCGTTGGTGTCGGAGGTACTGTTTTACGTCTTTCGCTCTACCCACCTCTCAATATTGACACCCTCTATAAGGATCCACCGTTATCATCCGCTTCAGGGCCGACAATCCCGGACCGTGGTTCCTCCACTGCCACATTGGTGACGTTGTCCCGCCACCTTCTGTCATTATACTCATAATTAACCCGTAGATTGGCACTTGGAAGCTGGTCTGGCTGTCGTCTTCGCTGAGGCCCCCAAGGAAGAACAATCCGGTCCCAAATCCGAGATCATCAAGCAAAGCTGGGTGGACCTTTGTACTATCTACGCTGCTCTCCCTCCCGAGCTTCAGTAAATAACTCAGCTCTAACTGCGGACACTTTTCTTTTTGGCTTATTCTTTCTCGATCTACCCATGTGGATCATTTGTTTCTCGGTACCTGATGATCTTGATCGCTTTTTGTTGTAGGATTTGATCTTCATAAGTAAAAATCCCAGGACGTATTTAACAATGTGATATTTTATTTATTGTTACAAATTTCAAGTACGCACCGAGCTATCGTAAGTCTAAGTCAAGAAGGAAAAGGGTGATAATATGAACACTAAATCTACGATAATTGAACGAATATGATATGATTTAAACTACAACTTGGTAATGGACGGTACTGGAGGCCCTCCTGGAATAAAACGAGAAGGACCGGTCCACGGTCCGTCGACTGACGGCATTTCCTGCATTCGGCCCGTTACTTGAGCATTGCGGTCCATCATAATAGCATGAACCTAAAGAAGTGTTAGATCATGTTCGACACAGTCATGACCGAAAAACACACCTGCATCCTAAGGCCATGTATATTAGCTCTGAGGGACCGAATTTCTTCATTCACTCTCAGCGCCTCGTTGGTCAGAGCAATCTCATTGCGACGGCTGAAGGAGTCGACGGATGCGGATAAGGAAACGACTGATTGCCGAAGGCCACTTAATGAACCCTCCAATGTCGTACTGAGGTCCAGCGGTGCAACGTTGTTCTGGGCGACAGGCCGAGACGTCAGGCTCGCAGGATCCCAGGCTTGGCTAATGTTCGGTGAGGTGCCGTGCAATGGTCTCCAGTTGAAGTTGCTGAGCTGCTCCGGGGAGGCGTGAGCCGAGAATGATTCATCCTCTGGGAAATACGGTGCAAAAATATCAGGCGTATCAGCTGATGGGCTTGGTGTCGGGGGAGAGACGGTGCTTTCGGTTACACGAGGAGTGGATGAGGTTGCTCGTTGTTGCACATGTGGAGATCGATCTGTGGTTGAACGAGCCAAAGATTGTGTGTACCACGGGCCGAGAGCTGCTTTGGCTACTTGTAAATCCCTAGTCGTGTTCTGCAGATGGCCTTGCAAGGCATCAATCTTGCTTCGCAAGCCGAGATTCTCTTCCCGAAGGTCCGCTAATCTGGATTCGTGAAGAGACAAGAATCCCTTTATCGCTTCATAGGGACAGGAGGTAATATGCGAGTTGATAAATGACCATCGTTTCCCCGTCCACGGACACCCATTTGACGCATGAACACAGGATATTACGGCCTCGGAGCATGTCTCCGCGTGCGAGGACTGTAGATCACGCGAATACTCAACAGAACAGAGATCGCAAACAAATGTCACGGGTAAACACTCTGCTTCGTGTTCCTGTGAATTTGAACATTAGCACTGCGAGGCAATTACGAGCAATATAAGGGATGGCAGTGTGAATTTCGCGACGCGTATTGATTTTTGCGCAGCGAAGGAAAAGCACCGCGTAACTATTTATAATGACAAGGGTCATCCGGAGAAAGAGTGCCTCCTAAAATTTTTCCATTGACGATAGACGTCGTATTTGGCAAGACCAAACAAGACCGCTGAGAGTGGTGACTCACTGTCAAGTCTTCGGAACTGAGTTGGGTTCCGCATTCGCGACAACTGATAAGAGTGTGAGCGCAGCGATGGCTCTCCGCATCTTTCCGGAGTATGAGTTGGTCGCATTCTCCAAAGGGGCAAGGAATTTCAGCAAAAGGGCACGAGTCTCTGAGATGACCAGCAAGTAAATGCCGCTGGCAGGTGTGTGCGCACTCGGGGGAGGGACACTCGACAACGAGTTCGTCGACCAACTGGTAACGTTAGTAACAGGACCACAGCATATATCATGTACTCACGGATCTGACAATAGGATTTGCAGACACTATCTCCTCCAACGTCAAGGGCAAGTCGATCCACAGGGCATTGCGAGGAATGTTGAAGAGCCTCAATGATGCAGGTCCGACAGAATGTATGCGAGCATGTTAGGGTAGAAACAGGATCAAGGAAGGGCGTCCTGCAGAAAAATGAGGCAACGCGACAATAAGACACCGTGTAATCATACCGGCATATGCAACAGACCTGTGTATCAATGTCAGCGCAAATTACCACAATAAATGGCTGGAGACTGACCAGATTTGAATTCGTAGGATCGACATAGTTGTACGATTCCATTGAAATCGTGATTCGACTGTTATCGACGCTGGATAGAGAGGAGAAAGAAATCGGAGTTTTCGGTCCTGTGGCGGAGTGACGTAAGTGGCGGTCACTATCAACCGTGACATCACAGTCACATCATCTTGACTGCCAACCGCTATCTTGGGATATCACTACCGCCAATGCCTGATCCATAGCATTCGCTCTTTTTTTCTATGACAATGGTCTCTGTTACTCGACTGCGGTACTGTATAAGTATCTTGGACTGGCGTTCCTTGGAATCCTTGCTCTGGCTAGCCTTGTGTCTCCTCGCTCCTTGTTGACCAAGTCCATCATCACTTGTTGATCAAGTTCGTTTGTTATCATGCCTGACGCTTCATCTAAGACGTTATTCTTTTTCTTTCTCTTTCTGGTGCCAGTCCGCGGCGCACCTGCCCCTCAGGCAACAGGTATACCATTTACTCCTTCGGTCCTATTGTCGCTCAACTCTTCTTAGATATCGGCTCCTTTGACTCTTTGCTCCGGGAGATATCTTCTTGTATGCTTTAAGTTGCCGGCAACTTTTCTGTGCTAATGCGGTCCATAGCACTATTCACAGACACTGCTACTTCTCTCGGTACTTTTACAGATGCAGCATCTACTAGCAGCGGAGACTCAGGTACTTACGTTCGTTGACCCAACTGACTATGGCTGAAACAAGTCATGTAGCTTCGGCAACGGAAACTTATGTGACCCGGGTATCACTTGTCGGGGGTTCAGAAATCACCTTGGCACCAGGCGGGGCTACTGGAGATACGACTGTCTTAGGGTCTTCGACATATACCCTTGCTGCTCCGTCATCTAGTGATTCCTCGTCATCCTCTACCATCAGCGACTCTACTACGTCACCGGACTCGTCTTCGACACAATCAAGTAGTATTGACTCCGTTTCCTCGTCCTCAAGTAGCACGTCTTCCACAAGTAGTTCAACGAGCAGCTCTCCATCACCGACCAGCACGAGCTCCTCATCCTCTTCCAGCAGTACCAGTACAAATAAGCCTTCATCCTCAACCAGTAGCACATCCTCGTCATCGTCAAGTGGGACATCTTCCACTAGTTCAAGTACAACTTCGCCGCCTTCGTACGTGTATGCATCTACTGCTTTTCTAATTGCTTCTCATCATTTCCATGAAGTGATGCCGGTATCTCCCTTCGTCCCTTTGAGATGCCGCCTACTGCTGGTTTCGTCACAGTATTGCTAGGGCTATTATTTGGCGCATGGATATGTTGAGTGAAGTATTGGGTACTGTGATGTTATATTTATTTTGGTCGTTAAATTTATGTCAAGAGAGCTTGTAAGCTTGTTGTATTCATCGTATAGAATTAGATGTCCCTTTTTCGTTCCGTAAACGAATCCAACGTCCAAACAACCTGGACGATAATGAGTCCATGTTATCATATGGACGGGGATGTCATTCCCAGATCCGCCTTCTCTCTTTCCCGCGTCCTTTCGGATACTACTCAAACCTTGAAAATTACATCAAAATCGAAGACGGTGGGCGTATGGAGTGTGCGATGCAATACAGTTTTTATTGTCCTTTTTCATAACCCATGGAAAATCCAATCAGAAATTAGAGTTCAATGATTCCACCGTGCGGTAGAAAGAACATCCTTGACTGGTTGATGAATTCATCGAAAACAGGATGTAGAGTAGTCTTCGGGTGCCCCGTAGGAAATTTGATTATTCTGATACCTGATCTCGCATGATCGCAATCTGATGTACTCGGTAGATGCTAAGGAAGAGGCTCTACAATTGTGCTCCATCAGAGTAGGAAGGTGGGAGGCGGAAATTATTTGATAGAGCGATGGGAAAAAACGTCAAAACTTCACACATAATATCATTTGAAACTTCTTGGAAACGCAAGAGAAATCTCCCAAGTTGAACTGTGACTAAAGTATGATGTATTACTAATGACCGAAGTTGCGTTACGACCAGCCTTCACTCTCATCTGTACTGCGACGACTAGCCCTCAGTGCAGCCTTCATACTTCCTCGCATGGCTACAAGACCTAGGTGGGTACTGGGACGGCTGAGGTATTAGTGCCATAGCCATGGTAGCTAAATTGACCAAGTCAGAGGGCTCATACGAGCCTTCAAGCGCACTGGGATAGACTTCACATGTCATAGGTGCTGCAAGTCTTTAATCAGCATACCATCCAATTTAAAGCATCGAGAAACGTTCACTGATTTCCCTTCTCCGCGGAAGGATTCGTCTTTCGAAAGGACCGTGCGACCTGTGGGACGGTCCCAGAGACTTTGGAAGGTTGTGAATCTGTCTGGCTTCCTCAGCTTTCCAAATCGCCTGACATGGCTTCGCATTGGCAAGACTCGGAAGCAAGTCACGTCGTCTCTGTCCCTAAGTTGGGTTGTGAAGGAGGTACACATGCGCATGTTGATGAAAGGAGGTCATTACCAGCATGCGACCCAATTCTGCCTATGAGTTCGAGGAGTGGAATTTCTCTATTGAAAGCATAATGAAACAGATAACACTGCGTACAGTCATTTCGTACGCATAGCATAGATTCCTGTTGAGATTGATTTTACCTCGACCATAGTTCTCAGATATTCGGATTTCGAGTCGAAGTTTTACATGATGCTGGAGTTGGGAGGCCTAGTGTCCGGCCTGTCTCTCATTGCATGGCATACATGCAGACGCTACCGTGAATCCCATAGAGCCTATCTTGTAATCCATGTTCTCTGTATGTGCTACTGCAGTTGCCTGTTCAGCAGGTCCAAAACATGGGTCTCGGGCTCTCGTCGTCCAGGAGGTACAGTATCTCCCAAGTCGCCATGAGACGGTTGGAGAGGGCCGAAACTAGTTTCGTTGAGCAAGACCTTGAGCTACTAGGGAGTAGCAACCGGGGATGTGAAGCGTAGAAGAGAGGATGATCTCAAAGACGCCTGAAAGCACCACCAATTTATGGGTGTTATGGAACTCGACCCCCTTGTTGGTTTCGCTGATGAGCATGTGAATTGGAAGCAATGGTGCGAAAGTCACAAGACCTTTCTATTGCCTTCCGCAAGAATTAGAGGAATACACATATATTTCTATATAAAATAATTTCACCAGTTGTATTGGAGAATACCAGAAGACGCCTGACTTTACAAGTTACAGAGACAGGCTGGGGCAGTTCGAGAACATTTTCCTATTGTTTTCACTGTTGAGTTATCGCCACGAAGTGACGTCGGAAGACCAACATTGATTGTCTGCGGCGGTGGTTCTTGGTCGAACGGGAGAACTTCAGAATTCAGAGTGTGCGGTATTTGACCGAGTTAACGACGTAGGTGAGCCCTGAGAGCAAATTTCTCAGTTGTTGTCAATGGATGGTCTAATTCCGATACACATACTGATCAAGATCGTTACATGAGCGATGAATACAACGAGTTTAGTTAGGCTGGATGGAATTCCACTTTGAAGCCGCTGCTCGTGACATGGTGAAGAGATGATGTTATCCCTCTCGCTGGTTATAAGGGCATGGTATACGGCACTGGCTCAGTTGACGCGACATACCGTGGGTCGCACTTCCCCATTGTCCGTTCGACACTGCATTGAAGCCTGAAACGCTGAATGGAATTTGAAGGCGAGGGCGCTCGGCTCGCAAGTAAGTTTCCAGTCGGCGAAATAGGCAGTCTCTTGCAATAGTGATCCCCTGACAGCCAAGCGCTGAATGAGTCGAACTTTGATACTTCCCCTGGCGGTGGTAGTATAGATTTCAATGTCCTCGAATGATATAGAACAACAGCACCCACGAGTGCCCCACGGGTGATGCGGTCAATATACGTGTAAGTATCATCGTTCGAAGCGTGAAGATTTGCGCGATGCCGCATGGCCTTGAGAAAAGTCCAAGCGAAGGCCGCGAAGTCGAGTAATTTTTCGGAGGTAGATCTTGCGGAGCGGATCGCGTCCCGGCTAAAAATATAGAGTTTTGACCGTGACATTTTTTTTTGAAAGCGCGATACATGTACTCGGAAAAGGACGGTTGCTATGAGAACAAGTGGTGCCTAAGCCCCCATTTCCTGGACAGTTCTGGAGTAGGAAAGGTTGGTCTGGGTAGATGGCCTGGAATGGCAGTAAAATATATCTACAAAAAGGAAAAGAGCAGCAGGAATGGGTATGGCAGACAGGACGGATATCGATGGTGAGGGTGATGCCGGATCATGGGGTACAGCAGCGTGGTACTTATGTTACAGAGCGAGGAAATATATATGAGAGAGTAAGGAGTACATAAATTGGATAAACACTTTTTTACGGCTACCACAAGCGCAGCTGTCGTCGACGTCGACGTCGACGAGCAGATGGGTATTGGAACGTTTGGCAAACGGGTGCCGGATCAGATCAGTGTTGGAAGCAGGGATCAAGAGGGTGGGAGTAGTGCTGGCCCAGGTAATAGTATTGTTCAAGGTCACCCGCCTCTGACGCCGACCTTCACTTCTCCCCGCCTGGCCCCTATTCCGCCCAAACCTTCCTCCATTCGCTCATTCAATTCCTTCGCTTCCTCCATATTCCGTAAGCAACAACCCAGGGCTTCCTCTCTTCGTTCTACCACCTCTGAAGATACCCTGCCCTCTCACCCTTTTTCTGCCATGCATCTTGCTCCCCTCCCCGTCGTCTCCAACCACGACGAAGAGGACGAAGAGGATTGCCCAGTCTGTCTCGAGCCCCTCAGCTTCAGCTTCAGATTACCAGGAGAAAAGCCTCATATCGTCCCAGAGTGTGGCCATGCTCTTCATGAGGTATTTTCCTTCTTCTTGCCAGCAAACTTTTTTGATCACAGCTCCTAGGCTTGTTTTACTGCTGTATATGGCCCACCGCCAAGCCAGGCGCGCTCAACAGTACCGAGAAAGTCAAATTTGGGCGTCTGCGGTGTCTGCAGGCGGCCAATGAAGGTCGGCGACGGCGACGGGGGGAAATCGAACAGTGCGTATCCTAGGCTCTATTATTCGTCAAAAAACCTGAATATATGCTACTTTTCTGCAGAGCTGGCAGCTCTTACGGGCATGGGCGACCCTAACCAACAAGCTCTATATCCTGGCAGGGACACCCCAGTTACCCGCAAGCGACTGCAGTCTACAACTCAGTACGATCCTTCAGAAGACGACCCGCTCGACCATACGGGCTCCATACGCTCAAACCCTGCCTCTGAGCATTCTCAATACATTGTCGCTCCTTCTATTCAAGTTCGCCCAGAGTTCTCTTCCCTCACTCGGACCCAGGACGTCACCCAACCGCTGACATGCATTGTTGTCATCGAGCTCCCTGGCAAGCGCGCTTCTGGTGCCGTTCCGGGCCCCGTTATGCCAGACAGCTACACATCTCGCTCCAACGGTCATTCCCGACAAGAGACCTTCCAACTCGGGTCACTCGTCTCCCCTACCTCACCATCCCAGCCGCTTGCAACAGCAGTCCGAATCGTTCCAGACCAATCGTGCTTCTCCCGTACCCCATGACCCACCGAGGAATTCAGACACCGGCTCATACCCTAATATCATCATGCATGAAGAGGATTCCCCGTTCGTCGCCATTACCGAGGACCTTCGGAATCGTATCATAGATTGGAAGGGTCATCCTCTCTCTGACCTCGGTCCTCTCCAGATGTATGATTTGCTCTCCGTCCGCCGAGATTCTCTGGTCCGGGAATTTTACGTCTACCTCTTCAAGGAAGCTCTCATTTGCGTAGTCGAAGAGAAAAAGCGAACCCTCGGACGTCTCTTATCAAGCGCTTCTGGACTTGCCGACTCCGGTTCGACTATCGGTTCGCTGGCCCAAACCCAAACAAAGGGCGTCCTACGACTCAAAGGGCGTATCTACGTTCGTCATATTAAACATGTCACGGCAACGTCGGCTGCCGGCGAAATGTCACTCACTATTGACATGGAAGACGAGTTGGCATCCTTCATTCTCATTTACAAAGACCGGTCATCACTCGAAGCATGGAAGAATACTATCCAATCTCTTGTCAACATGTTCCAAGCACAAAATCCACAGCTGATGCAGCAGCGACAAGAACAGCAACGAACAGAGCAGGCGCGTGCTTTGGACATGGAAGAATTTGGTGGCAACTCTAAGGCCATGCGTATGCTCAGCGGAAGTACTCAAACGACTGTCAGTACCGTTGACAGCCTTCTCAATGGATCATCACGCTCAACGATGTCATCATCTACGTCACATGGATCATTGCACCAACAACAACGTTCACAGATGCATACCAACAAGCTGAGTCCACTGGGAGAAGATGACGAACTTAGCAACTATGACTCGCCTACGGGTCTGGTCACACCTTACACATCTTCTGGCCCGTCAAACTCACTCACTCCTCTTCCCCATCCCTCCACTGATCTCATCCTCGTCGTGTCTCTTCCACCGCCTAATGCTGCGCCAAGCACCGCCCAACTCAAAATTCGCGTAATCAAAACAACCCTCGATTTTGTTCTTGCTTCGCTAGGACAGAAAGATCGGTTAAGTCTTGTTACATTTGAAGTCGGCCTTGGAGGGAAGGTGAGGAAGTCGCCTTTCTTGAGTGTAGCCAAGGCCCAGAGCAGAGCGAGGTTGGAGAAGTTTATCGATGAGATTGGAGTCAACCGGGGGGACGATGAAATGCCTCCTCCGGGTCAAGATGAATTTTTGGTGAGGGGAAACAAAGACGAGAAGACAGATGTCGTCACAGCTGTTAATCACGGTGAGTTTTCCTTGTCTACCATACCCTGCTAGACCGAGTAACTATAACAATGGACAGGCTTGGACGTGGTACTGCAGCGAAAGGCGCGTAACCCTGTTTCTGGGATGATCCTCGTGAGCGATGCTTCGGACAGCACGCGACGTGCGCAAATGGATCTCGTTCTTGCCCGAGCCGAAGCGGCGAATGTACCAATACACTCATTTGGTTATGGCCGGTCGCATGACCCCGCATCTCTGTGGCTGATGTCAAATCACACGAGCGGTACTTACACATTCGTAAAAGACTGGTATGATCTGCGCGATTGTATCGCTGGTTGTGTGGGAGGGATGATGTCCATCGGGTTGCTGAATATGAAACTCCATATGAAGATCGTTGATGGGCACCGGTTCCGTATCCGCAAAGTCAGTGGCGGCCCGTCGTCGATTCTTTCCTCCGACGGACAGAATGTAGATGTTGACGTGGGAGAACTACGATATGGCGAACGGAAAGAGATGCTTATTGAGTTGGAGCTCGATAATTCAGATATGCATCAAAAAATGGCTGCTCGTGCGGTGAGGGGCTCCGGCATGAACGATCGGCGAGCATTGGATGCGACGCAGGAGTTTGTTCAGAGCATGGGTTTGGATTCGCTTACCATCGATGACCCAACAGATTTTGCGGATGGGATGATGGACCGGATGATTGACGAAGTGCCTGTTGTCGAGGTTGACGGATCGTTCTTTGATCCTACGGCGGCGAAAAACGTCACACGGCTGGCCCACCCAGTGTTGCTCACAGTAACTCTACTCCCGCCAACATCTACGATACCGCGTCCACCATCGACTGTGAGTGATCCTGTGATTGTACGCCGGAGGATGGAATTGCTGGCGAGCGATATGATTACGCGGGCTCTGGTGTTGGTGTCGAGGAGGAACTTCCCGCAGGCGCAAAAGATCCTGAGCGAGACGAAGAGGATTCTGCATACGGTGTTGCAGACAATATCGAGGGCGCTGCCGCCGCCAAATACCCATGGCAACACCGTACGCAACAGGAAGGAGATTCTTACACTTGCAGCAGTGAGGACGATGCAGGCGATTCTGCAGGACTTGCAGATTCTGACAGAGGCATTGGACGAGAATGTGGATCTGTTTGCACGAGATCAGAGAAATTTCGGTGCCCAGCAGGTTTGTGCCAACGTTTCAACGCCTTGTTATTTTGTTAATCTGTCTTATAGGCTATGATCTTGAGAGACCAGAAGAGCTGGAGTGGCCGCAGTGCAACAGAGCGACTTTTCTGGACTATAGACAATTCTATCGAACTTGTGTCCAGGAGCACTGATTGGGTCGCTCGGGAGTAGGCTCCTTCTTTCACGTTCTCTGTCTCTATCGGTCTTTGTTCACGATCGCACTCACGTTCCTTCGATTCGGGTTTTATTTTCTGGTATAATGTTTATCTACACGTTCTCTCCTCTCCTTGTGTGTATATGTGTATCTACTTACAGCTGATGACGACCCTCTTTATATATTGGTCCCCTACCTACTATTCCCCAGCGCGTCGTCTTTGTCCATTAATCTCCACCTGCTGTTTCCTTTCCCTCCTTCTAATGTACTATCGGGCCTGTACACTTATATCAAGAACAGGTGCTGTATTTTTTGTAGAGTACTTTTTTTGATCAGTGACATTCATTCCTCAAAAATTGTGAAATCGAATGATACCTGTTGCCTCAGTCTAATAGCTTGGGAATTTGTGACTACATCTAGATGTGAAGATGTCAGAGGGAAGGACGTGGAATTGAGGTCATGGGATGTAAATTAGATGCTATTAAATACCTAGCGAAGACTCCCTCAGACAACGAGGTCCGTAGTTTTATCTGATAGTCCTATACCATTGATTTGAATCTCGTTTGCTACAAAATTCGAATTCCTGACTTGGAAACATGGGAACGCGATGATGGCTTTAAGTCCGTCGACAGCAACCCGCCGCTCTTCAGGGCGGGGTCAGCCTGATTTACAAGCTTCTGGGTCCTTCAAAGGGACTGAAATCTAAAGGTTCTCCTTGAAATTGGATTGCGTGTTGGTAGAAGATTTGAAGCCCTCTTATGAACCGCTTGCCAGTGCGACGACTACTACTTATGTGCACCCGACAACATCGTAGTTTTGGCGCAGCTGCCAAGTGTAGGCATTGGTACGCAGCGGACGAAAGGAGACGTATGAGTGCTTATAGCATTGGCATACGGCCGGCCTTCTATGAGTATGCCCATTTACATTCTTTCATCTCTAGCCCGGGACATTGGCGTACGGAGATACATCAATCCACAAACAAGCCGCCCTCCGATTCACGCTCGGGAGAGACATGCATAGGAGTCCGTATCTTCTTTCCCGTCCGAATTGCTCCTAGTTCATCCCTCCAATCCAAAAACCTCCTTAACAGCCGATTGTTACTTCCCGAGGTTTCTTCCAGCTCTAGGATGGCGATGATATTCCCAAGGGCGTGATCTAGCTTTCCGAACGCTTCACTCATGAGAAACGGATTGCCGATGAATTGACCCGACGAGTTGGCATGGTGAAGAAGCGGGGGAGTCGGGGATGCTATACTAATGGCGTTAGTTACGTTTCGGTGAAAGCGAGTGCTGTACCTTTGCTAGGATCGGTGGGAGGGTAAACCTAGAAGCGGTTAAGGAAAAAGGAAAAGTTTTGTGTGAAAAGCATATACCTGTCCTGGGTTTTCGATCGTAGGGGACGGCGGCAAGCCAGAGTTCGAGGTGTGAGGGTACTTGTTATCTGCGAATATTCACGTAAATGCTCCGCAATTTTATTTGAATATACAATGCAGTCCGTGATGGACGATGCGGTACCGACCGTCTCCAGCAGACATGGCGTGAAAAAGATGGAATGTCGGTATGTGTGAAACAGGGATTCAAATCCTATTGGGTGCGGGGTCCTTATATAGGGATAGGTCATTTGTTATGATGACGTCGTGCGCAACGACTTTGAACCCGAAGTGAGAAAGACGGCATGGATATCCTGGCACATGCCGCTTCCGAACCGTGATCCGCATATATAGCTGCGCTCCTTTAACTTATGTCGGTGAATTGCTCTCACGCAGAAAGGCTGTCGGCCTCAATGGACTGAAACATAGTTCACTTTACGTTCTTTCTAGGTAGCCTCATTGAATGGCTATAACAGAACTTTAGCAAAGAGGAAGACACGCACGGAAACTAATCGACACACTACCCATTCCGGATTGTGATACTTGCCCGATGTCATTGCTAACCTGTGCTTCATACACGTCAATTTCAGGGGCGGCATGCCCAACGTACGTCCCATCGGACTGCTTGAGACCAGGATGGCTCTCGCCGTCACATGTGCACCGAGAGAGACGCTGTCCAAGCAAGTATGAAAGTTCAAGTATGCCTTGACAAAATCAAATATTCGTGGAAACGATAATTTATTCGACACTTAAAATCGCTACGAAGAAGGCAGCGGCTTGCAATGCCAAGGGAGTGGTGGAGTCTGGACAACAAATGAAGTGGTGGGCCGTCGCGGGGCGCGGCATGTCCGAGTCCTGTGTGAAGGAGGGGGAAGAAGCACAATAACGAAAAGAGAAAGAGGCTACAATGTTGCAACTCATGCTTTCACTTTCTAGATTTATATTTTCGTCTTCACAGCTTTCAACGTCGCAGCGGCCCTACCAGAAATTAAAAGAATGCCCCAAGATTTATCTCTCTGTGTCTTTGTAGCAGGATCCTAGATCGTCCCATATCGTCACATCATTAGGCCTAGCAGAAGAAATATTATTACGAGCACCCGGTTTTGCTCATAATAGTACAGAGAATAGTTATACATACCCAGGTCCTTATATGCCTGTCTCATCCCCCGCCCAAGCATGATTACTACTTCTTGGTAGTATCTCAGAAAATATCGTAAGCCAATTTTGATTTCTCGTGAACTAGATCGAAAGTCCATTCTCAAATAACTCCAAGACAGCTTAGGTGTCGAAACATGAAAAGAACTACTTATAATCTATTGGCCTCCTAACGATATCGGAAGGCGACTTTCTGGCTAATGATAAAGTCTATCTTCTCGTTAAAATCATCGGGTACCATGGTCAAGTTGTCGGCACTAATTTGTAGCAGCGCCTACTTGAAGTTAGAGACTTCAGTCCTGCGAAGACAGTGGAATGCATTACCTGATCGCTAGCAGTATACTGAGCCCATGTTGGGCGCTGCGAGCCGAAGCCGTCGTTGGGATCCAGACTCGTTGCGAATGACAACCAATAATCAATCATCACAGTACTCAGGGCAACTACTGACGCTGTTTCATTCATGTCTGCTACCGAGCCGAACACGAATGGAAGCTCTCCCCCATGGGGCACTTCATGCGGAATGAGCACTTGGCTTTGTAACGTTCAAGTAAAACAGGACTTACCCCCGAGGTAAGCCGGCATAGAGGAAAGCCGTTGCGTGAATCTATAAGCATACGACTTCACGCCCACATCCGCGGTCGTTTGGCTCCAGAAGCGTCTTTGGGCGTTGAATGCCAGGTCGCCAACTGGATTCAGGGTTAAAAATGTAGGCAAAAGAAGGGAGGCTCGCTCATACAGATTGCAGACATCCTCTTATTGCCAAGAGACAAGCCAAAGGTCTCATTTCCTGTATTATACGGAGACCCGTCTGCAGGATCGTCCGGATACAGAGCCATCAGTTCATTCATGACATCTGTCGGGACAGCAGGGGGGGCGTAGCCTGCATTCAGTAGTGAGCGAATCACTTCTTCGGTATAGTCCTGCGTCGGCGAGCTGAACAGGGTTCCTGTGAGTTGGATTAATACAGGTACAACACATTCGAGGGGCTTCCTTACCTTCATCTAGATTTGTACCAGCAATGAACGGTAAACGCGCGAACTGTCCCGTGGAGAGCACGCGCGAAGGTAAGTCAGGAAGGAGACCTGAAGGCCCATCAAGAGTAGGACGAAAAAGAATCTTCTCCGTTGTCTTAGAATACGCCTGTAAAAATCCTTCGTAGACTTCAGAAGAGCTCGCATTTTGCACGCAGGAAAACGTCGGAGATGTTCCGACGTAGCTATTGCACTCCGGTATGGCGGCGATGAAATTATTCCATGCATCTTCTCGATCTTCTCGAGCAGTAGCGTTGAATGAAGGGGGTGTGCTTGCAGTCCCGGACTGGAAGATCTGGGATTCGGGTTGAGGACAGCAAGCACATATGAAGCTGGGAATATTTCAACTCACCCCCGCCCATGCCAGGTCCGAAATTGACGGATGTAAGAAGAGAATAGATGTCATACTAGCCCCTACACTCTCTCCGAAAACAGTCACCTACTCACTCTTCAGTCATCTATAAACGCTAACAAGAGCATCAAACCTTGTTCTTGTCGCCACCGAATGCACCGATATTGTGTTGGACCCATTCTAGCGCTGCGAGCTGATCTTTGAGCCCAAGATTTAGGTTTTCCCTGTCCGCAGCTTGTGGAAATCCGAGAGGCCCTAAGCGATAGTTGAAATTGACGTAGATAACGGGTGTGGCCTGGATTAGACGCTCAGTATTAGTGCTACAGGATGCAGATAATAACACCTACTCTTAGGACACTTTGAGTCACAATTGCACTACCGTCATAGACAGAAGCTGAGCCTTCATAATAACTACCACCGTGGACCCTAAAGGAATTTTTTAACAAATATTAGCGGGCTGTTCACCTTTCAAACAGGGATGTCAGACCAAAATAACACTGGTAGCAAAGCGTTATGGGATGTCCCAGATGGTCGCAAAACATTGATGGTCAAACAGTCTTCCGAGATTGCGTCAATAGGCAAGCTCTATATTGAAAGGCTCAGCCTTTGAAGAGCACCACAAACAAAAGGAAAACACCCACGGCCTGGAGGCAAGCCAGACCGAAATCACTGGCATTGAAGGTTTCAACTTCGAGATCAGTTTTCAGCACGGGAGGCTGCAGACGCAACGCTCCAAGAGGTGGTTCAGCGTATGGAATGCCTTGATGCTTCCGATCAACAACAGTATTTAGACAGCGGATGATCACAAACCGCTAAAGAGCTCTAGCTGCGAGAGCGATAGATCACTCCCTACAAGCTTCGTTGTACCCAGTTGAACCTCAGGCAGAGAGAGCGCCAAGGAGGCGTAGCAGAGAAAGAAAAGGGCCAACATGAAGATAGTCTAAGTGAAGTTCATCACCGCCAGTTTAAGTACCAAATCGGATGCCTGAGGGCGATGAACCCTACCCGGGATTTGCAGCAGTGGCTGACATCGCAGCGCGGCGTCGGCTAATATAACGGTAGTGAAAGACATTCGCCATTGAATAACCCAGGGACTATTATGCCAAGTCGTCGTGTGCCGCATGCCTTGACAAAACCGAATGACGCTCAGGCTTAGAACGCCCAGCGCTGAAACGAGAGAATAATTTATTCGACGCTTAGAGATCGGTACGAAGGGGGCGGCGGCTTGCAACTCTCCGCAATGGATGGGGAGTACTTAGCGATTGACAGGGCCTGGTTCAAAGCCCTAAGCCGAGCCGAACCGAGCCTGAGCCTGAGCGGGCTTGGGCTTGGGATTTTACAGGCCTGAGCCTCCTCAAGCCGGGCCCTGACAATCGTCTGGACAATAAACGTTAGGCGCGTTGCACTCATGTATCGTTCACTTTAGCAGCCAGCTGTTTCCAAATCTTAGACAACCAGTCCTAGAGATGGTATCTTGAGGTAAGTGTAGGGATCGGTACTGAGGTGGACATACACTGGGTAACGGTAAACATCTGCCTGGAGCCAGACTGCCCCTCCATAAATTGATTTTCACCTCTTTTTCTATAGAGTAACGAACACAAATCATGTTCCCTCTCTACAGTGCCCACAATTCTACTAGGTTGAACTGTTGAAAGATTCACCGTGCCATATGATGGTGGAGCGGCCCAGCGAACGTGACTTCCACTCCAGCAGAAGGCGGTTGCCAGTGTAGTCTTGCTGAAGTAAGGGGTGACTAAGGATCAAGCATGCTTCTTTAGGATTTGAGAATATACTTGTGTCTTTTCGGGCATTGTTCATAGAAACGGGGCTGGAGGCAAACAGACAGGCCAAGAATCCGAAATTACAGGATGCGTATTTCAGAATGAGATTATGGCAACTCAATCGCGATTGTTTTCGATACCATCATTGTACGTGGACTAGAAGAGCTTGTAAGCGCGTTAAGCTAATCAAGAATCAGAATAATCACCTATAAACATATCTTCCAGCCAGGCGGATGTCATATTAGCGCCATTAATACTCTGTCGGAGAAGAAGGTCTGCCTTCTGGTGGGACAACAGAGGGAAGCAAGTGTTCGGCACCGAGGAAATTGATGGGAGCGCCCCACAACCCTGGCACGTTTTTCGACGACCACGACAGGTCATATATGCATCTCATTGCGCTGAAAATGCTATTATATGTGAGAAAGACAAGACCCATATCTGAATCATCACTGATAATATTGAATTGAGATCATCATCATCCGTGGCTGAATTAAGACGCACCTGAATTTCTCAGAAATATGCCCCAGAGCTCCGTATTGGATAAACATCGATCGATAATCTTGAATAGAACGCCGTCTCTCTTTACTAATGCGCACGCAAACCACCCGAGACGCGCCCAAGCTAACGGCAGTGACCGCCCCGCGAGGCACGATATGAATGTCCTCTTTCAGTGATACTTTCACCCCCGCTGCTTCAGCTGAGGGTTGAATGGAAGCAAAGAACTGCTGCGCAGAGGCTTCAGTGATGAAGCGTAGCCTCATAGACTATATCGGTAGGTGAGCAAAAATCGTACTGAGGAAGAAATCGCGTTAAACCTTGTCTCTCTTGTAAAGCCCTCTGAACAACACCAGGTGATTTTCGATGTTTTGAGTGCTGTTCATACAAAATCCAAGCTGCTCTGGAGTATCGAGGTCAGACATCATCACGATCCGATTGAGATTTAGTCTGTTGTCTTCTGCGCTTGGATACCAATCCGGGAAAATGTAGTTGAGATCTTCCTCTAGAACAGACACGATCCGGGAGCCCGGGAAGCCAGGGTATTCAAGAAGTGCGCGACGTGCCTATGTACTGATGAGAAACTGAGAATAGGAAACGTTTGTATGCAGCTCACCTTTGCTGCCTGCCAAATGTCCCAAAAACGAACATCCACCTGTTGCTGCTCTGGATCGACACTGAAATACTCCACGGTCGGATGAGAATAGACGATCTCCCTCATTTTATCTTCGTCAAAGTCCGGCTGTAGGCTGATGATTCTGAACGCGCGTGATAGATGGTTGAATCCTAACTCAGCGACTTGGTAAGCAGATAGTCGCGGTGACGTCTCCTCCTCCAACGTTAACGACAGGTCGCTCAACGAATTGTTGGAGATACATTTGTTAGCCGTTTCTTCACTGAGAAATCGAACTGAAAGATGGTATTTGGACGGTGTAATCAGCTCGACTGGATTTGCCCGAATGGAATCAACGATATTGGCGGCATCGTATCCATCTGGCAGGTTATTAACGCAGACAGTGCGTCGAGAATACGGTGCAGGTCTTGTGTAGGTGGAGTAAAATGAACGCGAAATTCTCTGGACGACGGAAAAGCGACGGAGGGCAGAGCCAAGAAGCATAACTCAAACAGGAGCATTAATTCTCACGCCATCGACGCGCCGGCTGCGTGTTACGGCCCGAGAAGGTCCAGGTGCTGGCTTTCGACTTCCAATGTCAACTATCATTCATCTTTTTTTACCAGTTTCCTTGAGGATCCACCGTATCGAAATTATCTCGGCTTTCTCCTGAAAAATCATTTGTAAAAACGTAATGACCAGATGGCGGAAATTCGAAGTTCTCTAGTGTTTCCTCTTACAAATCATGCATTCTCTTTATCCTAACTGAAACGGTAGTTTTCTAGCCAGCTCCGGGCCTTTCAATCTCTTTTTGTTCCTTGTGAGCATAGAAACTGGTCACATGGCGTGCATCCCATCATTGTCATTATGAGTGTCATATCGATGTACTTATCTTTTCCCAGTCTCCAAGGTGTTTAGCCTCGCGAAAGACGCGACAGAAAGACGTCAGAGGTTACTTATGTTCAGCAGTTTCAATTCATACAATAACGATCATCGTGTCCCTACGCCTACGTATATTCTACATCCCTTAACAAGTCATCAACATATTTGCCAGCACCTGAGATGCACGATACGTGCACATGCTCGATGGAAGACGATAGACGCCGGGTTAGGAACAGGAAGATTCCTCTTATCACTGATTGTGAATACAACAGGATTTTATGAATGCTCATTATCAAGCTTGCGTGAAAGGCCTCAACTCTGTATGTATTGGGTTGATCCTGAAAACGAGATTTTAGGAACCCGGAATAGCTCCACAAGGATGATTATGCCTCTACTGTTGCCAATGACATGCGGAGGGCATTGGGGGAAGCATGAATTGGAAGAGCAAGAGTCATCCTGTTATCCAGATATTCAAGTGCTCGATGCCGGACTCCTCAAAGAGCGTCAATTCGAGGAGAAAAATTAGACTTACAGCTGTCTTTCCAAAGCACATAGGATCGCATGCACCCTGGCTGAGCATTCAAGCTATAAAACTATCTTCGGTTATACAAAGGAGCAGAGAAAGCAATTAGATACCTCCACAGTAGGCCAGCGTGAAAGAGATGGAATTGCCTTGGCAGTAGCTAGGGCTGCACGTTCTTGGACGGTAAAATTGTGGGCAGGCGTTGTGGGCAGTTCGACATGACCACGGGGGGAAAATGAGAAGGTTCGAAATTGGACGTGTCGAATTGGTTTCAGAGGCGAGAGTACCATTTCGATTACTTCGAATCAGTGACAAGTGACATTACCTAGGCTAGGATAATAGACCCGATTTTCGTGCTAGTGATCAACATATGTATTATGTAGTAGCATGCACGTCTACAAATACGTCTTAAGTTGCATTGACTACTGCCACATATCATAGTACTATCCGGTCAACTCAAATACATCAAATGGTATTCTCTTTCCCCAAAAATTTCAATCGCAGCGAGTTACACTCAGGCAGTGGTCAGCACATGATCGCTTATTTCCATTTTCAGACTTTCCGGGCTACCTTCTAACCTCCATCATGTTCAAGGCGCGCGAAGCCCAGCGACGATTCGTTAACACCGTGCGGTAAGAAATTACTTTAATTCAATTTTTTAAACACTACTGAGCTGATACTTGTCGTTCTTGCCAGTGTACCCTCTTGTACCCGAAAGGAGCGTGCATTAGTGCGGGAACGTCACCGAACGAGTGGAGGAACCAGCCCAAAGACGCTCGCTGATGAGTTCGGGATATCTACTACAGCGATCAGCAATTATATTCGAAATGCTTCCAATGACAACGTTGCTTGGGACCAGGAGTATCTCGACGGCAGCAGACCGGATTTCTTCGGTCTTGATTATGGTGTCAAGGGTAAGAGTGGCACTATTCCACAATTTTTTTCATGCTGAAAACATCATCAGAATACATATCTTTGAAGGCAGAAAATCTTCAAGAAGATGCAGGTGCGTACTTTGGATAAATCCGTCACAAAAGATCTCTTTGATCAAACATACGTGGTAGCAGGTCTTTCGGCTTCATCCGCAACCGTAAAGATTCCATCAACAAGTGAGTATTTGAATTCATTCCTTCCATCACATTCTCAACATTTCGAACAGCCGATGTGCCTGAAAAGAGTACCACGACGAAACGGGTGCCCTCCCAGGTCGGAGCGGAACCAGACGCATCGAGCGACGCTTCTTCGTCGGGTTCCACTCCTGAATCACAGGATTCTACCTCGTCTACTCCCTCTTCCAACGATCCGGATCCGTCCGCCTCCTCTGATTCCAACATTCCACCCGCTATTTCTCGAAAACGGCCACGATCACATTCTGCTGTCTCTTTGCACATACCTCCAGCCATTTCCAGGAAAAAGCCGCACCTAGACGCTTGGGAACCAAAGACTGATGTCCAGAATACTGTCGACTCCGGGCAAATCACCCTTTCAGCAGTGGAAACTTCAACTCCGACAGTGGTACCCTCAACTTCAACTTCTAAACCTATATCGGCTCCAGTTGGACCTGTAACGCGTCGGATCGCTGGGCGGAGAGGCCCGCTCGTAATCAAGAGTCGAGCTGTGCCTCATCTTCCCACACACAAGTTGAAACCAGCACAGCCCAACGCCGCTTCTAACGGCGTAGGAAGCCTGCCAATCAAAGGAAAAGGTATTAAGATATTTTTTTAGTGCATTTTCGTGAGTATTAACCTGCATCTTGCAGAAGTTCCAACGAAATCTATCCTTACCAACAAAGATTCGGGCCATCCAACTGTCGACGGATTCCTCCGTTCACTCAATAAACTACATGTCAAGGCGCAATTCGATAAGTGTGGTATACGTACCCACCAGGATCTCCTTGAAGTGTCCAAACAGATCAGCGAAACCCCCCAAAACCGCGAAGATTTACGGAAGACGTTCATAGAGCAGGGAATGTCCATTGCAGATTGGTTCACTATCGTTGCAGGGGTACAGAAGTATGCGGACAACTCCAACTAATTATCGGACGTGTTTTGGAGAACCTTGGACACCTATTAGAAATCGCGTTGATCGTTCTCGTATTCTGTCTGTCATCATGACATCGGTACTACCAAATGTTAATTATCCCAGTTGTGCAAACAGCACTTCCAGACTCTCTTTCCCATTGTTGCGGCCGCATGTTATCAAGTATTTGTGGTCTTCTGACCACAACGAGCGATCCTCGTGAGGGTAGCTCATATGCGCCTTTGTGGCTCATATTTCATCGTCAATACAGAAGATTGCGTGAGATCCTAGTAAAGCGGTGAATTACACCGTCACCCGGTTGCCGCGGATGCATTCGTAGGTCCGAGTCGAGAGAAACGCGGCAGCAAAAGTTCCTACTGATAATTCACAGCCGTTGGTCGAATGGTCAACACCTACACGTAAGTTCCGCTTGCACTCTACACAGAGGAGGGTAGGAAGTAATCCGGCCGTCTATTTCGTCCCTTCGCATACCCCAACGTCCGCTGAGATAGGTCTCACTGAAGTTATTGATGTCCGGAAGCCGGCTATTCCTGAAACATTTCCACCGTATTCCACCACCACCTGGAAATTCACTAAGGGATCAGTTGAGGATCTATTCCATAAAATATCCAGATAAGCACTAGAATTAGCTGTTCATAATCAAGACTTGAAAATGATCAGAAGCATGCACTGAAGTGGCCCTGTGCTCATCCTCAAGCTTAATTCAAGCCCCCATGTGCAGAGTTGCTGTTGTGTTGCTTCTATCAATACACATCTTGGTATTTTATAGCATTTCAAGTAAAGCGGCTCGGTTTCCCTCAAAATCCGCGAATAGCAGTGCGCCACATTTTTCTCCTTGATTTCCAAGTCATTTTTCCCCACAAATGCCGGCGGCTCTTCCTTCTCCTTAAGTGATGGTCACAATGTGACAACAGCATCTCTGACCAGAACCACCATTCAGTGATGTTCAAAGGAAGAGATCCTTGGCGGTATGCAGACGGCGTGCGGTAAGTTTCCACGTGTATCTCATCCGCCTACTACTTAAATCAATTGGCGCTAACAGTGTCCCCTCCTTCTCGCGAAGGGAGCGTGCTCTGGTGCGACAACGCGACCGGCAATTGAGACTCGAGACCCCTGCAATGAGCCGCAATGAATACCTAACGAAAATCGCATCTGAGTTTGGGAACTCTGCGCCAGCCATTGATAAATATCTTCGCAACACCAACAAGGACAATTTGACCTGGGACGACGAATACATAGGTGGACAACGTAAGGATTTCTTTGGGTACGACTTTGGTGTCAAAGGTTGGTGCTTGTCTCTGTAACGTCGGATAACGCTCTTATGAATCGCCTAGATTATTGCCCAACTCAATCTGCTAGTGAGCAGACCGCATCGACATCTCTACATGAGCTAATACCAGCAACACTAGCCGATGGCCATAGTAAAGCTCGTGTCGGTGATGCCAGTGGGTGCTACGTCATCTTTCCTTTGATCCCGTTTGCTGAGACGAAACACAGCAGCTGCAACTGAATGCGATTCTTCTGCTGCCCCTGGCCAAAAACGGAAGAGGACAACGGAGCTCAATGACTCTGCCGCTGATCCTCAGCCTTCCGGTGTTTCTGATACCCTCCCTATAGCCGTAGCTACTGCCCTCACCACAATCACGAGCTCATCATTCTCGGAGATATCTTCTGATGATCGGCAGCTCGCAGTCTTGCCGTCCTTCAAACGAAAACGCTTGGTTGAGGAGCCTAATATACTGGGCTACGATGCTAATTCGTCGGATCGAACTTCTCAGCCAATAGCCCAGGATCCTGTTCTACAGGACAGTCCTGATCCACTAGGCACAAATCTTGAAACTTCAGCAGCCATTGAAAGCTCAAAGTCTCGCCTCAGCTACATGTCTACCTCAACTCGGCCTGGGCCTGTCAATATTCCTATGCCTAAATCGCGCCCAGCAAAGTCTGCGACACGGACGGGTGATCCCCAATTCCCTACTCTTAAACCCAGGTTGATACGGCATAGTATACAGTCAAGTAATAATGCTCCAGGTGAGTGCATCCATTGTTCATCTACGCATAGTACTGACGGTGCTATTCCTAGATGACCAAACACTCAAACAATCAGCGCACCCCACTGTCGAGACCTTCCTTAGCTCGCTCAACAAAATTCATCTCAAATCAATGTTTGACAGGATCGGTATATTGACGCATACCGATCTTCTCAATGTCTCTCTTCAAATTCGAATGCCTCAGAATCGGGATGATTTAAGGAAGTCGCTGCTCGAACAGGGTATGACCTTGTGCGATTGGTTTATTATTGTCGCTGGAGTGCAGGAGTATTCAAATCTCAGCTCATAGCCCGAGTATGTAGTCCACCCTAGACTGGTGAAAGAATGGACTTTTTGGACTTGGTTTCTATGACCAGCTCGTGTTCAATGGCAAGGTGGCCCCTCAGCTTTATGTATTTATTATATATAACTCCAGTCGATGTCCAATTTCCTATGTAGATACAGCATGTACAAATGTGATTCTTCGTCTATTCATCGCAACGGACCTACCGCCGTTTCTTTGACTATTCAAGTAGTCAATAACTATACCATCATGATGCCAACACAGCGCGCAGCGCACGGGAGATAGATGAGTTTCAGAGTGTCTGCGCAGGTCCTAGATCGAAATGTTCGTGCGGCGATAAATCAAAATTTCAGGTTAGAGCCCTCTACTGGTTCCTCAACAAAAATTACCAATCAATCCTTCTCGTCCACTCGTACGCTCTCGTCGGCCACGTCCTCGGAACCACATCCATTGAGAGCGGCTGGTCCTTCTCAAAGACCACCTCCTCGAAATGTTTTTTGAACAGATGCATATCATCCTCGGTGTGCATCTGGTACTCCTGGTCTGTGTCGCTGTCCGATACTGCCGTCACGGGGCTCGGCGGACGCATGCCAAACGGGTTGCCGTGATATACCAGGACTTTGAGGGTCTTGATAGGGCACGAGTGTTTGGCGCGCGCTTGTGCGATGGTGCTGACAAAGTAGGCGGGGAGCGTGGCGTCGTGTTCGATACCGAGGGTGGTGAGGGAGGGACAGAGGATTTCATCTTCATCTTCATCCGATACTGAGGACTTGGAGGAAGCGTCACTACCGCTCTTCTTGCTCTTCACCATTAATCCATGATCATGGTCACCTTTTGGTCGAAGTGCTTGCAGTACGGAGCGCGTCGTAGAGGGTGATCCAAAGGCGAGGATCCGAAGTGAGGCGAGACGCGGAAGACGCTGGAATATGTGTTTCCAATTCGATGAAGTCAAACGATTACTCCTCGCACAACTATCCCTCACGCCGACGTCTGTCACATCTTGCAACGGGTATGTGGGTAACACAGACTCGATCTGCGAAGCGCTGAACGTGCCATACATGTACAGTGTCTGGACAGACCCAGCCACAGAGATGCAAGGCGTATCCAGAATGACGAGGGGCTGACGAGCCAAGTACCATTTTTTAATATTCTGCAGGTTGGCTAGACGTGAGTGATCCCTGGGAAGGAGTTTCCCGAAATCTTCGTCGGGATCACGAAAGGGCACCCCCCAAAAGTACATATTCGTCTCTTTGGGTAAGACCAGGTGGGAAAGGAGCCTGGATATTATCGTCGCGGAGGGCCAATCTCCAAGGTCAAGTTCGCGCAAGTGAGGAAGTGGAATGAACCGATCTCGTGGGGGAGAAGGAATATCAGACGTGTCCGGCCTAATAGGCCCTGCTCGAATGAGGTTGAGCTCTTCAAGCCGCGGTGATTGCTCGATGAAATCCAGAAACTCCGACGTGGTCATACGACCCACATCGCTTTGGTCATGCAGACACAGATGGGTTAAATTGGTGAACAGGCCAGCGGGCCACGACGTGAAATGCGCGAGGCAGAGTTGTCTGATATTGGGCATCTGTCCGCTGAACAAGGAGGGCAGGACGCCCCCGAGGACGTCCCTGCCTTCTGTCATGATT
Source organism: Desarmillaria tabescens (assembly GCF_030435595.1). Lineage (NCBI taxonomy): Eukaryota > Fungi > Basidiomycota > Agaricomycetes > Agaricales > Physalacriaceae > Desarmillaria > Desarmillaria tabescens. Next base: position 1,091,855 of record NW_026848302.1, read on the forward strand.
GTCAGGCTGACGAGATGGGGAGCCGCATCTGCCGCGCACAGACGTGGATAAATGGGCGCGGTGCCCTCCCACCCATCGGCAGCTATATGGAACTCTCTGAAGCGGCGTGAATATCGCAATGTGGCGTCTAGGACCTTTTCGGACACCCCAGGTTTTCTGATACCCAGGTAGAGCGTCAGCGGCGCGGATGCCGACCGCTTCAGAAACTTTTCCAGCATTAATGAGGTGTCCACAGAGGCCCAGAGAAATGGGGACAGGGCGATGACTCCTCGCCAGCGCCGGCAGACGTGAAGCAGCGACAGCCAGTCCCGGTGGTGTTCGTCGTATTTTGAGACTGTGCCGTCGTTTAGCATGGGGAAGAAGCTCGGAAGGTGCTGCTGAGTCCCATAGAAGATCGTGGCTATTAGTTCAGGTGGTAGTCGGTGGATAGGCTGCAGTGAATTGCGGAAGCCTCGAAGTCTCGCAGCTGCAATCTGAAGCTGCTTTTCCAGTTCATCAATCTATTGAGGCACTCTTTAGTAGTGGCATTCAAAATACATTCAATCAGATGTCTACCTGCTCTACGAGACCGTGAACAGTCTCTCTATTACGCATTGCGTCACGGTCAGAAAAGCTGTAAAAGCGAGACGCTAGTGACTCACTTTGCTTGCTTCTGAGCAACGACTACTTTGTATGTCAGAGCATCAATTAATTGTTGCAAAGTTAGATGCGCGCCAGCGGGAACCATGGAGGGGGGAAGGAATTTGGAGCGGTGGTCGTGCAATTACAAGGTAATCCGAAGGTCGAATTCAATCACCTCCGCGGGAGCTAATTGGTGGCGCGGATATTGCCGTGCTCGGAGATACCGGCCCCTCATTCTATGTTTTTCTGTTCTGATCACATTTCAAGTTCTGATTCGCAAAATAGAGTACTCGAGCCCTTTGCTATTGTGGAAGGATCAGCTCGTTGGTGGCGTTTCGCCGTGTTTCACAAGGAAAATGAAATGCGATATTAATCAGGCCGAGCTTCGCCTTGGACGTGGAATCTTCATCAAGTCATTAATACACAGCCAGATACCTGTACTCGCCAAAAGAAACTATTCAGGTGACCATCAAGGAGACCGTACGATCTGTGAGGTCTCCAGATCTGGACTTCTCTGAGAACTGATATGCTTGTGTAGACTATTACTGGCTTCCTGATAAAAATACGATGGGAAATCAAAATGAGAAATTGATAATCGAACATGATGATAGTACAGTAACCGAAATCATAATACAAGGTACATGTACAGTCTAGAAATATATAAGAGCAACAACAGATAACTAACTATAACCCAGTAACATTCGCACGAGCCGGCGTCGACACCTCCCACTGCATCACAAGGTTCAATTTACCCTGTGGCGGGACCGTGCACAGCCAATTAATCTTTCCATCCTTACCAAGGGCATCAACGTCGATTCCACTCTCATCTGATCCTTCCCATTGCGCCACCACACCCTCGCTGACTTGAACATGCGGAACAGCCCTCGGCGCATTCGTCGTCGAACCCTTGATTGTCCTTATGCTATGCGTATCGGGAAGCGACAACGCAGGGTTGACCAGCTTGACGTTGATCTGCTCGTCTTCAGAGACAGGAATTTGGTCGAGGATCTTGAGGTTCTCGACGGGGACCGTCGCTTTGGTGTTGTGGATAGAAATGCGTTGGGTGTAGATGTAGTTGGAGGATTTAGTGTAGAAACCACTTTGGGAGACCTTTTTGCTTTGAGGGTGGTATGTGATACGGAGAGATGGGTCCAGCCTGCGAACGATGTAAGATAATATAGGATATGATTGACTTTCTAAACGTACCCTAGGGGACAATCAAAGCTCTCTTGAGGGCTGACTGCAGGCAACGAAGACCGCGAGATAAAACTACCGTCAACGTAGATACTCGCCGAACCAGCGAGCAAAGAATAGTCGGACGCATTGGTAATTTTAGCCTGCAGTTCATTAAAAAGATATGTCACGGCAAGCAGGACCATCACAAACTTTCAAATGAGTTTTCGTATCAACCTTTGGAACTGAAACCCATGACATAGACGCATCGAGTTCCAACTGGACTATTGTAAAGACGTGCTCATCCCCATCAGTAGGGATAGTAATGCGACCAGGGACCCTGTAAGTTGCGCTGACATTACCCTTCGAAGTAATGGCCGATCCAATATGTGCCATGCTGGAACGAGGACCTTCATCAAACATTGCGAATCCCATGTCCTCATCGCTTTCTGCCACCATAGATTTTTTGCGGAAACCACCGGTCATGCTCCGACTCATCATCATTGGAGCTGATGGTGGAGGTGGCGGAGCGGGCTTGTACATGGAGAGCTTCCAGGGAGCGAGAGTGGGAACGCCGACACCATAAGTGGGTGTGACGGTTTCGAGAGTGAGAGGGACGTCTTCCCAAGACTACGGAACGTGAGATTGGAAACAGTAACGTCAATGCTGCTCACCTCGCCGGTAGACTGCTTGATGTTAGCTTTATAGATAAGGGTAACAGGAGTCTCTTTTGCCTGTGTGTTGACTCGAACGTCGTAACCGGCGTACCAACTGGCACGATTAACAGCTACGCGGGATGAGTATATGCAAATATGGGATATGAAAAGAACGTGCCATATATTAAGATGATTTCGACCTCGCCGCCAGAATCTGCAAACACGCCAACGGACACACGGTGTTTCAAGAGGCTATTTGCCTCTGGGGGACTCGACAATGCGACCTGCTCAGTTCTGATAGCATCCTCAGTATCTTTGAGCTCCTTTTCCAACTTTGAGACTCGGTCATCAAGTTTCTCAGCGGCAGAGTCATAGTTGTCCACGACGGCTGTGAGCGTGGTGGGATCGATGTATTGCACGTTCATTGTACCGAGATAGCTCTCGAGTGAGCCAAGGGCCTTCCTGACCCTACCCAAAGCTTTTTGGAGCTGATCGCGTTTGTCCTGGAGGTCAACGAGTTTGGCGGATGTGGTGGCAATAGGAGGAGGAGGTATCGTAGACAGAACAACATCATGTATGGTAGCGGGGCCCCGTCCTTCGACCCTTCAGCAACATTGTAAGCATTCTGTAGGCAAAGAAGGCAAAGTAATACGCACCTCAAGGACTGGGACTCGATGGCATTCGGTAATCCATTGATTTGCACCACGTTCTGTCCGGTGCTTACGGTAAACTTGCAGTGGCGAGTAATCTCCGCGCGGTTGTTGTAGACGCTGACTTTGACGATTTTAGTGTCCTTGATGGAGGAGAGCTCGATGTTGTTGACGGGCTCGAAGGCTGGAGGGCTGTCGTCGTTGGGCTGGGTGGTAGGCATCTCAGAGGGGATGATTCATGTGAGTAAGGGCGGCTGGTGTTATATATAATAATATTGAGTCACAGCTATATATAAACAGACGCCTCCTGTATTATAACGATCGAATTGGCCACAGCGAGACATACAATACAGGGAAATGGCGTAAAGCATCACTGCGCTCAGCGGCTAGTCATCACCATCGAGCGCCATGTGATGCAGATTCCAGTACTTAACAGGAGAATATGTGTCATATAGTTCATGGACCGCCTTGAGCTGTAGGATAGGTGTTGTTAGCGATGCCCCTTAGACTGTATAAAGCCATGCTGTATGCCTACGGTTGAAAGAGAGGCCCGAAAAAGTCGCTAAACTCGGAAAATATCCAACTCCGTTCACAGAATACACTGTATAACAGCATACATAGATTTACATTCAAACAATCGAATGTATCACAGCTCTAAGCAACTCTGGCACAATGACAGGAGACTTGCACTCCCGCTCTACATCCTCGAGCACGTTCGCCATATGACTTCTCTCTGCCCGCTCTCGAAGAAGATCCAGCTGTGCTTTCGCGAGAAGCTTCGGAAGATCTGCCAAGTCCAGACGTAAAAATCCCACAATGTAACCGCGAGGAAAAAAAAACTGACCTGCTGTAGACCGTTTCCCCAAGGGTTGTATGACGCCCATCCTCTCGAGACGCTCCTCGACCATCTCCGCTTGAGCAATGATAGCAGTCATCTTTCTGCGCGTATCCCAGTACTCCCTCATGAGACTTGACACCTGTTCATTTTCTGGAGGCGGCGCCGGGTCTTTGGGTGGTGGCTCGGTGGGAGCGGCCCTCACAGCATCAGGAAAGAATGCCAAGAATTGGTCCGTTGAAGTCTGAAAAACAACTATGAGGCTCACAGCGTCAATGCTTTACATAGGGCCTCTACCTTTGATGCAGGCACGAAAGTGACGGGTGCAGGTGGCTTCCTAACAGCAGGTTCTTGGGAAGTCGACTGGGATCGCGGCATAGACTCTTGGTTAGCTGCAACTGTAACAGCACGACACGCGTCCTACACACGTTGTATAGCGTCGGTGAATCCACCTCGTGAGCAGAAGAGCACACACCTCGTACTCCTTTACGCGCTGATCAAAATTGCTCGCTAGGGATTCGCGCCGCTGATCTGCTGAACTTCTTGTCTGCGTGGTGTCAGACTGAGAACGGGGAAATCGCAAATCCAAAACGCGTTTTCCAGTAGATGGCTTTGACAGTTTTTCAAAGTCTGTTGGAGGCCTGGAGGAGAAGGTTTAGCTGAATATATGCGCGACTAGAATGAATGTTACCCCTCAGAAACAATTATCTTATCGCTGTGGCATTATTGAGTCAAAGCTCGGACAATAATACTGAGACCAGCCTGGAAACTGACATGGAACAAAGGTCCTTCGTCTTTTTGTACTCCATCATGTCATCGTCTTGATGATCTGCGGTCTGATGAATGATATTGTATAACGGCTGTTGTCGTCAGATCAACACCGATATCGCGACAACAGCGACGCACAGAATATTTTCTCGTCGTCCACGAGAAAACTATCCCTTCTAGTGTCGGTGGCCGTATATTGGCTTCCGGCGGATGAGGCATCTTCATCGCATCTAAATCTTTACGCATCTCCATGGCCAGATCCTTCAAATGGGCATCGAGCAGCCTCGTGGCTTTATCCGGCTTGTACACGATGCACACCACGATGTCAAGGGCGTGTCCGAGTCTGAATGACATGTTGCAAAGGAATTTGAGAGAACAGAATAAGAAAGAAAGAGAGTGCGATGGAAGAAGATAACCATGACATGCCGTGGTGGCTGGAGCTCGAGCTAAATGAATTTGAAATTTGAAAAGAAGACTCTAGCTACGTGTCACGTGGCCGCGACCTTCGCTACGAGCTGAACAGGTCGTCGCCTCTGAAAATTTACCATTGATGTTTGCGGTAAAGTTTATCGTCTCAAGGTCTTCGACTTCAGAACCTCCTATGAATAATTTGATATCTACTAAAAGTAATACAACTTGATGCGACAGGCTTTTGAGTCTATCCAAAGAGATACGAAATTAGCTCAGACCCAAGGCAGCGACGAGAAGTCATCAAGTCAGTCTTCAATAGCTGCTCTACACATCTATATCGGATGTAATATACCCAAGGTATACCGGAAGCCAAACTACAGTCTACTCTGGGAAGATACCCAATTCTTTCAGACGGTATCTAGAAAGTCCGGCATGAGCCCAGATGTACCCATCACTGAAGCTCAAGTACGCGTCCAACGCCTCCTCATTAGGTTTAAGGATATCCAAAATATTGTTGTGAGCGTCGATAGTAGAATCAACGAGCCGTCTCAGGACGTCCGTCTTCTTAGATTGGTCGCATAAAGCAAGAAGAGAAACTCGGTTCAGTTCTTCCCCTGCCAATTCTTCCTTGTAGAAAGAAAGAACGTCACTAAGTAGATAGGGTGAGTTATTGCTTGGGGTGAATAAGTAAGCGAAAGAACCAACTTGGAGGACAACATGAAAACCATTAGATCGGGAAGGGCCGCAATATATGCAGTCACCGGCACCGAAGTTGGAAATATGAACACTCCCATAACGTCTGCAATACCAGAGATGTTTCTTGTGAATGTCGTGTATCTTTTAGCCGAGGCTGGCATCTACGATTCCGCAATAACTACACACATCACCAAAGTCGAATATCAACACTAACCTTCATGCCTTGTGTGCGATAGTCCAGACTCGCAGCGGTCACAAAATTCAATGTGCCCGTTATAACGACGTTCGATGCAGGGTGATTAGGGAAGCATTTCGGGGCCTCTGTCATCAGGTAACAGAAGAGCTGTTGCAAAGGATCAGCCGGGGACGCCTTTCCCATCATACAAGCAAAAAGATCCTGTGCGACATTATCAGAGTCAGAATATTCCGGGATGAACTTGTCGTCAAAGTAGAAAAAGCAGGCAATGTAGAGGACGATGTAGATGCGGCACTTGACGCCTTGGATATGGTTGTAACAAGTGGTGACAGTGTCGGTGCCGTGTTTAATGTATGGCGTAAATGATTTGGAGGTTTCCGTGTCGAGGATAAGAGCCTGGCGGGCTACTTCATCGCATGCTAGTGAAAATAGTTCGTCGTCGAATGGAATGACGCGCTGTGTCTGCATATCGACAGAGCATCGATCTAAGAGTAGCCGAACGCTCTCTCCGATTTTGTGGATCTAAAAATGAAGGACAGGTGAGAGTATGGTAAATAGGGAGAAGGAAGCGAGTTCACCATGTTGGTGGGCAGAGTAGGAGAGGCCATTTGCGCGTACGTTGAAACTGTTTTCGGAGTATTTCAATACCAGATGCTACATTCTTTTATCAAACATGCCAAGGGACAGTTCCCTAAGAAATCAACACGAGGTTTCCTCAGGAAGATCTAAAAAGCCCGAGGATTTCAGATCCGCGATACAAGGGACTCCGTTACATTTGCGATGTCAATGGTTTGGCAGAATGTGGGCAAAGAGAACACGGACCTTCTGGTAAAATGAAGATATGATAATACGGCAATTTACAGATCCACATGAGCCACCACGACTAATATTAGAACTGAATACCGGTATACCGGCCCCTTGAACGTGTACACTGTTTGACTATAAGCGTGTGTTAGCAGGAGGGACTACCTATATGTGGTATGGGAAAACAGGAACCAAAGTAAAATTTTCAATTTACTTCAGAGAAGCTATAGGGAAAGGTACATCTCCGGTGCCAACTCTTCAGCTCCGCGGCACTGGCAGTAAGCTTCGTGGTTCAGCTTGGACGACGAGGGGAAAAAAGGAAGACCAACCTTCCATTTTTCCTTTCAGCACTCGACGCTGCAGTGGCCTGTACAAAGGTGACTTGGGAAAGTCAGTCAGACATAGTAACATGCTCAGGATTAATTTGCACCGTCCACAGCTAAATCTGTCTTTCGGGCGCATCACAATCCTCTTTGAATATGCAGACGGAGTTTCCAATACCGCTACTTGCCATGTTCTACATCAGAGATTTCAGCGTCGGCCAAAGCTCTTCGTCATCTTTATCAATATCATTCTTCCTCCTTTCAGAAAATAGGATCTCCACGATCTAGCTACTTTTTTCCTTGTTCAATCATACCGGTACTACCGGCGCAGAGATGAAATCGAGTGCTCCCATGTTGATTGTACCAGATGGCCTAGCTCATAGTACCAGAACCTCCCGAGGACGGATGACCCTTAATTAGACGGGCGCTGACAGGATTCCCTGCTCCGTTTTTGTGCTAAGCAGATTGGCCAAAAAGTATGCGTCCATTATAGCAGTGTAAGAAAGCTAGTTAACTCTTCAGTGTTGTGGGATAGGCCCAGTTCTCGAAGCTTGAGTAGGCAGGACTTCGCGAGAGAAACTTTGCTTACATAATAAGTGTGCGATCGCGGAGACAGAGTGGATTCGGACAGTAGCCGCAGTCCGAAACTCCGAGCCTCCGAGTCCTCCCACTACATACACCGCCGTCCATTCAGAGTCTCTTCACCGTCTCCTTCGCTGTTCTCCTGGGATCGGAACATGACATATGTCACACTCTCGAGCTCTTGTGCCCATTGCATCCTCAGACTCGGCTGTTAGACCTAAAATGTTTTCTTCAAGTACTTACTAGCAATTTCACACTTCTTACTTTGCGAGGTTGCATTATCCCTATTGTCAAACTTGTTGAGCCATAGGAAGACAATGTTCAAACGAATATTAGAGAGCAGCAGGAGTACAGAATTACATGGAAGAGAAATAGCCGCTCAGCTATATGTTGTGATATACAGGCGAACCAACAGATGTCCCGACCCGCTTAATCAACACCGGATCCATGACGTTTCAGGCTTCGCCAACTCGGCCTTGGACCATTCGATAATTTCGTCCTCATGTTGATTACAACAATTTCGAACAAGAGTGACCGCCCTGAGAGGATTTCTGTATATTGTCCGAACCTTGCGTGGGTCGACTTTACAGCCCGCGCGAGCAAAGTCGATAAACACGGGCTCTCCGGAGGGAGTAATGATGATGTTCGACGAGCGTATATCTCTGTGTCCGACGCCAAGCTTGTTGAAGGCGTGGACGCCGAGCAGGACCTTCTTGTACTAGCGGGTAATGGTTAAAGCAAAGAACAAATTCAGTATTATGATATTCACCATCTGTTTCGTCTCTTTCATATATATTTCGTTAGCATCCCCCAGGTCTTCGGGTTTCTCATGGGCTGGCCGGCCTTTCTTCCACTGTTGGAGCGTCTTGCCTTCGACATATTCCATGAATAAAACCTCTGCATCTTCCCCCGCCGGCATCGTGACCTAACACGGAACAGCTGATAGTGGCCCGATACCTACAGTATACGTGAAGGCAACTGACCCTTTGTTTGCCAAAGTAATATGGCACGGTACTCCTTTCCAACGGCTTGAGCTCCTTATACGCCTCGTCCTCGGTGCGCCAAAGAGTCCACGGTCTGACGTAGTCTTGCACCTCCAGACACCAGTCAGGATCGGGAAGACGGATGAAGGAGGGCTGGATGATCTTCATGATGACCCTGCCGAGCTTTCTTTTACAAAGGCCTAAGGTATGGACGTCCGCGACCCAAACCTGGGAGTACTGCTTATCGTGCTGGAACGGGTGGGGGGCCTCCGCCAAGATGAGCTTAAAGGTACCGCCATTATGCACATAGGGTGGCAACGGACGGCATCGGTCGTTGGTGGCGGCAGGGTGTGGAGGTAATTCAACAACAAAAGTCCAACCTATGCGCAGTGGATTCTCGGCTGCGGCTCTGCGACGTTCTACAAGGAGTTCGTAGTAGGCCTTGAGAGCTTTGGAGCTCTTGAGAACGACCGTCTCAGTGGTTTCGACCATTTTTGAAGAAGCAACAAGTGACAGAGTAAGTTAGACCTGTAACCGATCGTTTTGGTAAGGTCGCGATCACCTTACATGCCCCTATTGTTCTAGATATCTACATATAATCCCGGATACATTCCCGCTTGATCAGCATTGCCTCGTCGCCGCCCATTCTAAATCCCGCGCCGTCAATTGATTCTAGTACCAGATGGTACCCAGTGCAGAAGTCAATTGAGGGACTACATATATCTTACCTTCACCAGCTGCAAAAGTCATAGAAGGTGTCGAATACGTCGGCCTTGTGGGTGCTCGAAAATTCCTAGGAAAATCCTTGGACCAACCGGGAAACTCTCATGGAAGGGGGAGACATCATGGGTTCGGGATATGTGTAGCACCAGTACGGAGTTTGAACATGGCAGGCCACAAAAAGAGTAAGGCGACGACAAGGGGATGGTTAGGGAAACATTTCGGGGCCTCTATCGTCAGGTAATAGCACTGCTGCTGCTGCAGAGGATCGGCCGCAACTTCCCAAACATGCAGACGAAAAGGTTCTGTGCGAATGTTATCAAGGTAGAATATTTCGGGTTGAACTGTCGGCAAAGCAAGAAAAGCAGGAATATGTAGAGGCACGATGTAGATGCAGCCACTTGATACCCGAGATATGTTGTAACAAGTGGTGACGGTGTCGGCGCCGTGTTTAATGTGTATGGCGTAGATGATCTCGAAGTTTTCTGTGTCGAGGATAAGAGCCTAACGAGCTACTTTAGGAAGAGTCAAAAAGCTAAAGATTCTATGCCTGCGACATGAGGCGCTCCATTACTTTTGCGATGTCAATGGTTAGCACAATGTCAGTAAGGGGATCACGGACTTTTGTGTATTATTGATGGTATAATGAAGGCATTAGTCTGCGACCACCTGTAGGTCCATTGAATTGAATTCGTGACCTGCCATACTAATTCTAGTCCTGATATATCAGTCCGTCCTTGAAAGTGTGCGACATTCTACCATAAGCGTATCCTCAGGAGGACCTAAAGGTGCGGAAATATAGGAAAAATAGAACACATGTCAGATTTACTTTTTAAAAGAAGCTGTATGGGAAAGGTACTTTGCAAGTTGTCGTGGGTAACTGTGAAGTGGCTGAGCCAGCAGCTTCAAACGGTGAGGGAAGAAAACGTAACATCGATCTTGCTTCCTCCTTTCGGCACTCGACGCTGCTGTGACCTGCACAAAGGGGAATGGGAAAGTTGTCAGAGATAGTAGACTTAGCTCAGGAGTTGCCTTGCACCGGCCGCAGCTAAACTTGTCTTTCGGCGCATCACAGTCGGCTCGATAACGCAACCGCGGTTTTCAATCTTGCCCACGTCAGGCATTTCAGCGCCGGCCAAAGCCTCCAGCTCTTCGTCATCTTTATAAATACTTATCAATATCGTTCTTCCTCCTTTCAGAAAATAGGATCTCCGCGATCTAGGGACTATTTTCCTTGTTCAACCGTACCTGCGTCTCAGAGCCTGAGAGCCTGCGCAGAGATGAAATCGAGTGCTCCAGTGTTGGCTGTGTCCGAAGCCCTTAATTGCTATCTCTCTAAATCTCTCCGTACCCTCAAATGCCAGATCCACTCCAGGACAGACGTCCCTTAGTCAGGACGGGCGCTGACAGGTTTCCTGGCTCGGATTTGTTACTAAAGAAGGGTAGTAGCAAATGCCATGATTAGATTCCCCCCGGTATTGGTCTTTAAAAACCGATGTACACGAATGTAACGCGGTGTCCATCATGAAGACAGTGTAGGTATCCGCATGAGATACAGAGGCCCTATGAGAATGCAAAAAGAAGCAAAGCAGATCGGACCTGGCCGTTATCACGGATCTTCGTGGGCGGTTCCTCTTGGCCATATTATGACTATTGAAAACCATGTATGCAGTCATCGATATTCCCTTTGTGCGATTATGACAAGGCAAGGTCGCTGTTATACGATGGCTCAGTAGGGAAGAACCCTCACATCTCCGAATAGATGAAATGCCTGAAAGGGGATCAAATTTTCTGGATCTAAGAGTACAACAGTGCAAAGTCCCAACATCAATAATGATAGTCACAAACACTAACCGAGAACCACTCCCGTAACATCGCCAAACCATGCCTTCTGATCTTTTGGGGAAGCCCAGTCTTCCGTATGCCCTGGAGACATTCATGAGACCAAATTTCAATTCGGCAGATACCATCGTACCTCCAAAGAATGTTTGGAAATGCATTCCTTTGATTTTCGAATCATTCGACATTCTCATAGTCAGCCCGTGAACGGAGATGACAGTTTTACCATCAATGTAGAGTTCAAGCTCGCCTAACATCATGTCAGAAAACATTATACATAGCCAGAAGACTGACCGTCCTCCTTGTCCATATCATTCAATTTGATTCGGAGCGCGACGTCAACCCATCTTCCCACAGGCCAGGTAAACGCACCTCGCCCTACGGAGATTCCATAATCGGCGTTCTTCCTAGACCCAGGGACGCGTAAAAGCGCTGCTTCATTGCTCTCTGTCAGCGGGAAATAAGTGTAAATTTCCCCAGCGCCATTGGACCTAGCACGCTCGTCAAAGAGACACAGATCAGAGACAGTAGACGAACCTCCACATAAGCCTTGCATCGAAACATTGGCATCTGTCGTTCTGTCGACCGCCGCTACACCGATAGGACGCGTCGCCTACACCGCCAACTGACCGGTTATACGTCAGACATCCCAAATAGAATGAGTAGCACTCACAGACACCAGGAAGCTTCCCCCCTTTAGCCCATTGCCATCCTGGTTCGAACATGACTCGATAGCTCATGATTGTTTCATTCACTGCTCCGTCTAGGAATCCCGCCGGGCCAGCGACGTAGAAACCGAAGCCACCTACAACCGGAGCCGAGGGGTTGATGCTCCCACGCGGATATACAGCTTCCCAGGCCTGTTCTGGGTGTTCGCCGTCATCAGGGATGGGATGGGAAGATGCTGGAGGTGAGACGACGTTATGAGAAGTACGATTGAAGACCTTGTGCACGCCTAGGGCAGAATCGTCGAGAGAGACGTGTTTTATGCTTGCATTGCCGCTAGACTTTGCCAACGATGACGACGAGGTAAATCCTTTTCGAAGACGACCGCTGGGCACTGGAATCAGAGGGTGCATGGTGGAAGTGGGAGAACAGGCCGGGCCGAAATCCGACGGAGATATTTTGCCAAGCATCCACGGGAGAAAATACCAGATAAGCAGATTGGTCAGAGAATATACATCCATTGCGGCTTTTTTGCCCATAAAATGGTCATTTTAAGTAAGAAGGCCAGTTTTACTCTCCAGTGTTGTAGGATAGGAGTTCTAGAAGCTCAAGTAGGGAGGACTTCGCGAGAAAAACTTTGCTTACATAATAGCATCGCTTCCAACTTTCAACAACAGATCCCTGAAATCTTCTCTTTTCACTCATTCAGCCATTACTCCCCCTCACCATGTCGTCCTCGTCGTCGACGTCGATGACCTCAAAATCTCCAAGGTTGCGACGTCCCAAGGGCATCACGGGCACTCCTGGCTCACATTTTGAAAATACCGAGGAGGATGAACCCGCCGAACACGTGTACCAGAATCCTGTATGTGTGTTTTCTCGTCCGCTGAGAATATTGTCTGACGAAAGGGCAGAACAATCGTCACCCTGTAGAACGAATTCTTGAAACGGAGCGGGCCAGTGTTATCGTTGTTGGAGTATTGACGACGCTGGCGTTCGCGCTGCGCTTGTACAAACTCAGCCACCCTGACCAAGTCGTGTACGTCAATCGCTTTCCCCTTGTATCTCAGCTCTAAGAATCGTCGTACAGCTTTGACGAGGTCCATTTTGGAAAGTTTGCTTCGTATTACCTCCTGCGGACATACTACTTCGACGTTCATCCTCCGTTCGCGAAGCTATTGTTCGGACTTGCAGGCTGGTTCGTTGGATTCGATGGCCAATTCCAGTTCGAGGAAATAGGCGACAGCTACACGCTCAATCATGTTCCCTACATCGGCATGCGCGCCCTCCCAGCCATCCTCGGTAGTCTTACAATCCCGGTTGTATATGCCATCATGAAGCAGAGCGGGTACTCCACGGTCATTGCAGCTTTCTCAGCATCTCTCATTCTCTTCGGTCCGTCATCATCTATTCCGTGCTTTCATTAATTCTCATCAGTGTCCAGACAATGCCCACATCGCACAATCTCGTCTTATCCTCCTTGACGCTACACTTATCTTCTTCATGTCGCTTACCATATATTCCTACATACGATTCCAGAAGCTTCGTTATTGGGAATTCTCGACAGAATGGTGGGTCTGGCTGATTCTTACGGGAACGTTTATGGCGTGTACCTGGGGGTCCAAAGTCAATGGCATCCTCACGGTCTTCGCAATCGGTGTTGCCGTTCTCATTGACCTTTGGGATCTTTTGGATTACAAGAAGGGAAATACTATGGCACGTCTCATATTCATACTTTTTGACTGTAGACTCAAGTCTTTTGCTCTAGGATCATTTTTGGAGACACTTTACCGCTAGGGCAATCGGGTTGATTGCCGTCCCTTTCATGATCTACCTGTCTTTCTTCTACATCCACTTTGCTATCCTCACACAATCTGGACCCGGTGACACATTCATGAGTCCTGCGTTCCAAGAAACACTTGCGGGTAACGAAATGCTATTGAACAGTCAAGGTACGAATGTCAAAGATGGTTCATCTTACGTACTCACCGTGCATCAGAGATCAGATATTTTGACACCATCACTCTGCGACACAAGGACACTAAAGTGTACTTGCACTCGCATCCTGAGAAATATCCTCTGAAATACGAGGATGGCCGTATCAGCAGTCAAGGTAATATCCTGAACCCTTCAACATTTAAACTGTGCCTTAACTTTTCACAGGTCAACAGGTTACTGGCTATGCCCATAACGATACGAACAATTTTTGGCAAATCATACCCACGAAGTCACTTCCCGAAACTGGTCGCGGTCGGGTTGTACGCAATGAAGACATGATCCAGCTCCTCCACGTCAATACTAATACGCTCCTCTTGACGCACGACGTCGCGTCGCCACTTATGCCTACTAACGAGGAATTCACAACGTGGCCAAGAGATGATCATTCACGGTATAACGACACGCTATTCAAACTTCACCTCATCGACTCTCACGACGGCGAGGCCTGGAAGACAAAGTCCGGGTATTTCAGACTAGTTCATGTCCCTACCCTTGTCTCGATGTGGACTCACAACAAACAACTTCCTGACTGGGCATTCAATCAGCAGGAAATCAACGGTCATAAAAGTGCGACAGAGAAGTCTGCAACATGGTACGTCGACGAGGTCATTGACGCGGAAGGTGAGCGAGTGCATGCCAGAACGTATCTCGTATCTGAAGCATATATTTATCTCTAGATGTCGAGGATCTAAGCGACCGCACTGAGCCTGCTGTGCCGAAGATCCCAAAGAAGATGAACTTTTTCCGCAAATGGGGGGAACTTCAGCTCTTGATGTTGCAGCACAACGCAGGTTTGACGGCTTCGCACCCCTATGCCAGTAGCCCGATCAACTGGCCGTTCTTATTGAGCGGGATCAGTTTCTGGACTGAGAACGATGAACAAAAGCAAATATATCTAATTGGTAATCTAGTGGGCTGGTGGACATGCGTGGTTATGCTGTCGATCTATGTCGGTATTCTTGGCGCCGACCTTTTGGCCCGTCGTAGAAACTTTAAACCCATTGATGACCGTTAGTACCAAGATTTCGCATAGACCTCACGCTGATTGCTAGCTTTTTTCAGCCGTTCGCAACCGCCTCTGGAACTCGACAGGATTCTTCTTTGTCATCTGGGCGGTGCACTACTTCCCTTTCTTCCTCATGAACCGACAGCTTTTCGTCCATCACTATCTCCCTTCCCATCTAGCCTCTGCCCTGATTGCGGGATCCGTATTGAGCTTCATGCTCTCTGATACGGTTAACTACCCTTCGTCAATCCGTGGCCTATTGACTCGTGCAAAAGCTCCAACTTATGCGGACATTGGCCTGAAGGGACCTATAATCTTTGTAGTGTTCTGCATCGTATTGTTCTCGATGTTTGTTTTCCTAGCGCCTTTGACCTATGGAACACCTGGGTATGTTTTTTTCTTACCCTAGGGGGGTGTCGATTCTGACGGAGTCTCTTAGTCTCACTGGAGACCAAGTAAATCAACACCGACTATTGTCCACGTGGACGCTTCATTTTGCTGGCAAAGTAACTGCGGAGATTCCAGCTTAAGCGGGATCCCTTTGGAGGACGCTATGGATGGTGCTTTGTGTGTTACCCACCCTTCCCATAGAGAGAAGCGTAGATGTGGACCGCAGATAGCATCTTTTACTTCTAGGGCTGGGCGAATTGTACATTGTACATACTTGTTTCCTATGAATATCAGGTTGGTAGCCCTTGTAAATAAGTGGGATGTGGATATCTTCTGATTAAATAGTGTTACCCATAGTCTTGGTTCTATATCCTTTGAGCTGGTTTTACTCTTTCTTGATAAGCTGCACTATTATGTTTCGGAGAATAACTTGATTGCCGACGATGGATGTGTATGTATATGATCCCTTGATACTCGTCCCGGGGCGGTCTTCTTTCTCCGCTCTTCGTGCTGGACTTGTGATTCAGGTTTATACCAAGCTAGGTGGGGACAGTCAGACGTGACAAGTCGAACGGACGATGGCGAGTGACCAAGATACTCAGTATCTTGGGTGATTTTCCTACTTGCGAGGTAACTTCCGGCTGAAGGAAGGAGCCGGATGGGAGGAAAGCCGGGTGAACTGTCACCAATCGATGGGCAGGGAACCCAGGTGTTCGGGACTCAGTTGATGACTGACCGACGACTGGAGACCCTGTGCGCCAGACGGACGAACCCAACAGCTATGGCTAGCAAGGGTGCAGAGGGGGGGGATGCGAAATTCCGAAAATCAACACGAAAGTCCGCAAACATCAGTGCTACGCGAGCGTACAAAATGTAGTGGCACCATATTTGTATAAGCATCTACCCTGGCTCAAACTCGAGCTGTTCATTCCTATGAGAGGCGGGTACGGATCTCGGTTTACTGGTCACTTGAAGGTCGGGCCCATATAATGCTCCGTGATTCTCTACTGCGGTCCCATTCAGCGTCGTCTCTCCCTGGGCTTCTAGCATCAAACCTTGGGCGCAGAAACTGATCTCTAACTGAATCGATACTAGCAGCGTCTAAAGGGAGCCCCCTCATTTAAGAAGCCTTGTACTCAGGGCCATGCCAACTTCAATACGCTCCGTGGTACTCCTTGCTGCTTCCTCCTCAGGCTACCGAAATGTTTTCGTCCTCAACGAGAGTCTACCCATCTGCAACAGGTGTCCATTACATATTGCCATCTGACACTCTTGAGAGACGCCGGTACGTCATCTATCCATTTCCTGGCAGTTGCTATACTTAAAATTCGAAGACTTGATCTACAGCACTCCTTCCTTAGTCGCGCATTATGCGACAGTAAATCTGTGTTGGCGCCCATAACTCTGAAGCCAAGCGACAAGGTCTTGGACTCCGGTACAGGGTCCGGTAAGTGTAGAGTTCGTGGCTGCATCTGTCCGTTCTTTACCTTTAATTTTAAAGGTGCTTGGGCCCTTTCGCTCGCGGAGGAAGTTCCCGCGTCGGTCTCTATCGATGCTTTTGATATTCAATCCAATATCTTCCCCGAGTCGTTTCCACCGAATATCCATTTTTCCCTTCACTCTGTCACTAACCTACCTGGTGAATGGAGTGATACGTACTCACTAGTCAACCAACGTTTTCTCTTCACGGCCTTGACAGAACCACAGTGGAAAGCTGCGTTATTAGAAATATTCCGTGTTCTAGCTCCAGGCGGGTGGGTGCAGCTCGTTGAAAGCAGTCCGCTTATGAAAAATATGGGCGAGTACACACAGAAAATGCAAAAACTCTTGATCGAGTTATTCGCGTATAAAAAGCTCGTTACAGACGTCCCGGAACGCCTCCCCGATATGTTGACCCAACAGGGATTCGTTAACATACACAGCGAAACACGAGCCTTGCCTTTGGGGGCCTGGGCTGGTTTGGATGGCACCCAACACAGGGACAATCTCATTGGGGTGTTTTCTGCACTTCATGGACCTATTCTGCAAAGTGGCGGATTTGAGCCCATGTTGTCGAAGGAGGATTTTGATAAATTTCTCACAACGCTTGCGAAAGAGTGGGATAATGGAGAAGAAGCCTTTGCTTCGCATTCATGGACAGTGGTGTACGCACAAAAGGTACGAGGTGTCCCCACTATGAGAAATGATCATGTTAGGCTGATAATTTACCATGCGGAAAGCCTCTTGCGTAACCTTAGTCTGCATTTTCTTCGTGGAAATAATAGATTCCTGTTTTACTTGTGTATAAAATTAACGAGCTCGCACCAGTCGAATTATATTAGACAGCAACGAAGAACACCTATTTATTAACCCTCCGACTTTACATATTGCATGTGTTGGTGCGAAACTACGTTTGGAACCTAAACTCACAATCGAGTAAGTATTGTGTGAAGATGCATTGAATATTGTATTTTCAACAGAAGAAATAATATACATCAATTACAGGACATTGCAACCCAGCCAAGAGATACCGAAATTCTCTGAAAGGCATTGATTGACCGTATGCTATTCAGTGTCAGTGAACTGGAGTCTGCTTTGCGCGATTCGTCTGACCGAAAAAAAATTAAAGTTGGATTTTTTTAGCATTTTATGGATCATATTTTGTACTTTCACTTCCATATAGTCTTTTCCACATTTTTACCGATTTTCTATGAGAGGAGGGGACCCATTGAAATGATAGATATGTTGAAAGATGAGTATTGGTCAGAGGAAATTTCGATAAATCAATATTAATGGCCTAACGCCTAAAGAGATTCAGATACAAAAAAATTCAGCAGCTGAATTAATGTGTAATAAAACTGATGTATATGTTTTGAAAGGAATAAGATACCCGTAGCCCATATACAAAGGGCTTTTCAGTGTCAAGGACGATGACCGGCTATACGGACCGGGTTACCGGACAGCATCGTCGGTGCTAGCGTTACTCATCATATCTGAGCTCATTCAAGATGATACCGCTGGCTGTCATCCCCTGCGATGGAGCTATCCCGTGCGACATTAACCCGACCATTTTCATACCTACCCACCAACACGAACCCCACCTCATTATGATGCTCCCTCTCGCCGTCACTTTCAGTGAAACACTATTTCTGAGGGTGCTGAATACGCTGACACCAACCGTTTGATTCTATGAGGCCTGTATCTCGCACGACGTGACCGAGTCATCCCCACCTCAATCCGACCAATATCACAACCTCCTGGTTGAAATACAACCCCGACTGACACCGTTGTCTGGATCCCCCCGCTTTCAATGGTACTCGAGATGATGGTGCGGTCCGATTCCCCCCCGATGCTCCCAACGTCCCCACTCCCATCCCATCAAGGAATCCTACACCCTTATTCAACACCCGCCCCGTTCAGACTCCCATTCTCAAGGGTGGCATACGTGAAGGTACAATCTTTTTCTTCCTTCAAGACTACCGTTGTCATTGGTCAATCCATTTTTCGCTTATTTTCTTTCTCTCTTGATTTCGGTCATGCTGTCTATTACATACATATGATGATAATATACCTGCATAACTATAAACCCGCTGAGATAACAGAATAAAGGACTATAGGTACATTTGACCTTGAAATCTATGCTTTTCACGTGTCTAAAGGCATTGGAAACCCCACGCCGACAATCGTGCAAAGCCATAGCCCGTAAGGCAGAAGTCGGGAGGTCTGCGTCATTTCAGAGTCCAGACTTAGTCTGGATCCTCGCGGGAGAACTTCTGTCACACAAGCATCCGAAGAAATTCTCATTCATAAGACCTGTGGAGGGAGATGCCTTGATTAAAAAACTGTCGCCTATAATTACAGGTGTTTTTTCAAAAAACGGGCCCTATCCGTTGACTGTCCAAGTAGCCATAGCGGAGATTCTCTAGCCCTTGTAAATAAGTGGGATGTGGATATCTTCTGATTAAATAGTGTTACTTATAGTCTTGGTTCTATAGCCTTCGAGCTCGTTTTACTCTCTTTCTTGATGAGTTGCACTATTATGTTCCAGAGAATAACTTAATTGCTGGCGATGAATATGTACGTACACGATCCCTTGACATTCAACCCAAGAGCGTCGGTGCTCTTCTTTTCCCGCTCTTCGCGAAGATAGCTCGTCGCTAGATTTGTGATCCATCTTTGTACTAAGCTAGGTAGGGACAGTCAGACTTAACAAGTCGAACGAGCGATGGCGAGTGATCAAGATAGTCAGTATCTTGGGGTTTGGGGAGGGGGGGTTGATTTTCCTACCCGCGAGGTAACTTTCGGCTGAAAGAAGAGAGGGCCGCATGGGAGGGAAGCCGGATGAAATGTCACCAACCGATAGGCAGGGAACCCAGGTGTTCGGGACTCAGTTGATGACTGACCAACGGCTGGAGACGCTATGCACCAGACGTACGAACCCAAACAGATATGGCTAGCAGGGGTGCATATAGGTGGGATGCGAAATTCCGAAAACTTCGATGGAGGATCTAGTACACGAAGTCCGCAAACATCGGTGCTACGCGAGCGCACAAAACGCAGTAGTGGCACCATATTTGTATAAGCACCTGCCCTGGCTCAAACTCGAGCCGTTCATTCCTATGAGAGGCGGGTACGGATCTCGACTTACTGGTCACTTGAAGGTCGGGATATGATGCTCCGTGATGCTCCATTGCAATCCCATACAGAGTTGTCGCGTCTTGGGGGCTTCTAGTATCAAATGCACCGTCATTCTGAAACCTTGGGCGGAGCAAATAACCTCTAATTGAATCGATACTAGCAGGATCTGAAGGGAGCCCCCTCATTTAAGAAGTCTTGTACTGGCCATACCGAAGTTTGAATACGCTTCGTGGTACTCCTTGCTCCTCAGGCTACCGAAATGTTTTCATCCACAACGAGAGTCTACCCATCTGCAACAGGTGTCCATTACATATTGCCGTCTGACGCTCTTGAAAAACGCCGGTACGTCATCTATCCATTTCCTGGCAGTTGCTGTACTTAAAATTCGAAGACTTGATCTACAGCACTCCTTCCTTAGTCGCGCATTATGCGACAGTAAATCTGTGTTGGCGCCCATAACTCTGAAGCCAAGCGACAAGGTCTTGGACTCCGGTACAGGGTCCGGTAAGTGTAGAGTTCGTGGCTGCATCTGTCCGTTCTTTACCTTTAATTTTAAAGGTGCTTGGGCCCTTTCGCTCGCGGAAGAAGTTCCCGCGTCGGTCTCTATCGATGCTTTTGATATTCAATCCAATATCTTCCCCGAATCGTTTCCGTCGAATATTCACTTTTCCCTTCACTCTGTCACCAACCTGCCTGGTGAATGGAGTGATACATACTCACTAGTCAACCAACGCGTTCTCTTCGGGGCCCTGACAGAATCACAATGGAAAGCTGCGTTGTTAGAAACCTTCCGCGTTCTAACTCCAGGCGGATGGGTGCAGCTCGTTGAAGGTAGTCCGCCTTCGAGAAATATTGGCGAGTACACAGACAAAATGCGAAAACTCTTTTTGGAGTTATTCGCGTATAAAGAGCTGGTTCCCGACGTCGCGAAACGCCTCCCCGATATGTTGACCCAACAGGGATTCATTAACATACACAGAGAAACGCGAGCCTTGCCTTTGGGGGCCTGGGCTGGTTTGGATGGCACCCAACACAGGGACGATCTTATCACGGTATTTTCTGCATTTCATGGCCCTATTCTCCAAGGCGGCGGATTTGGGCTGGTGTCGTCAAAGGAGGATTTTGATAATTTCCTTGAATCGCTTGCGAAAGAGTGGAATAATGGAGAAGAAGCTTTTGTAACGCAGCCATGGACAGTGGTGTACGCACAAAAGGTACGGCGTATCCCACTACGAGAAATGATCGAGTCAGGCTGATAATTTGCCGTGTGAAAGCCTCTTGCGTAACCGTAGTCTCGGAAATAATGGATTCCTGTTTTACTTGTGTATAAAATTAACGTGCTCGCGCCAGTCGAATTGTATTAGTCGGCAACGAAGAACACCTATCTATTAACCCCAAATTAACCCTCCAACCTCCGACGACCAATAAAACAAACTTCCCTCCTTCGGAAATCGCCCGTATTGGTGCGGAACTATGTTTGGAACCTAAACTCGTCGAGTACTTCGACTTGTCGATAAGAATACTGACATAACCTTATTCATGTAGTGCTTCTCTCGAGTAGCTAATACCAACATGACGTGCTTATGGCACCTTCTGAGCAATTTTCATAGGTATTTGAGTAACTAATAAGTCATTACAATCATTAAGAGGGAGTGCATGGGCCAGACATTGTCAATACATTCGATGAGTGAGACTAGTATCGACATAATCGTGACACATCAGTCATCTTCTTACTGCTTCACAGATCCATCGAACTAGAGGACATGTTAAAAAATGTTTAAAACGACTAATTGCCGTGTGAAAATCTTACCCGCACTATCAACGATGTAGGCCAGGGAGACACCTGTAGGTCACTGTCCAAGTAGCCATAGCGGAGATTCTCCCTAATCTTGTCTTCGATCTTGAACCTTATACGCCGATAAGCCTCATGTTCAAGGACTACAGCTGGTTCTCGCTTACCTGCTCAGTTTACCAGATTGACCGGGGCCACGACATATGCCAGGATAGCTAAGGACGGCTCGAAGCGTTTCGCTTAAGATCTATCGAGACGTCAAATAAGCTGAGAGAGAAACACAAGTACAGGCACAAACCTTCACAGTCAAAGGTTCTCCCAGACATCTAGAAGTGTTCTGGTGAGATAGGAACGATAAATTGGATCAGCACTTACTTCGACACGCTGAAGATCTCTGGTTGGACGTGACGATTAGTAGCGGGCCCTGGAGCGGCTGTGGTGGATACTTCGTCCATTAGATGAAGACCACGCGCACAGAAGAAGAGAAAGAAGTACTTGATGCCTCATGGAAGGTAGGATCTAGACCTGCTTCCCCTGTAAAAAACGACATAATTAAGAAAGATGAAGGTTAGCTTACGCATCACTTCACGAATTCTTCCTTCGTTTGTCGCAGATTGTACGTCGGATTCGAGGCAGATATTGAGCATGTTTGTAAGGGCTAAGATGTCATTGAGTCCTGCCATATATGAAAAAGATATATCGCCCCTCACCCAAAGATAGCTCGACCGATGCACCGACCATGATGGCTAAGATCGTGTTGTTGACTTCATCACTCGGTACTCCAAGCTCCGCCAGGCGTTTGATGAATTTCTCATCGGTTTTTTTATGACTTCTATTGGACGAAAAGGCACTTTCAACCAAATGGACGATGGAGAACTGACACGCTACGTTCAACAGACGTCGAAGGAAAATGCATATGTTTGACATCACCTTTTCAGCGGATTTGAGGTGGCTAGACAGGTGCTTGACGCCCTTCTGCATCTTGTGTTGGAAGTTCACTAGTTTGGAGTCCTCCACGCTCAGGAATATATATCTGTTAAGATGACAAATTAGCTGTCGAATAATGGGAAAGACCTGTAGCGCACTCGTAGACATCCCCTAGGATGTCATACAACTGAGCTGGTGTATACGCTCCATGTTGAGATCCCTTTGTCAACTGGATCCCAGCCTGCCAACCAAGAACGTTAGAAGTGAAACCAAGCGGAATTGAAAATGAAACGCACCACTTCCGTTGCAACCCAACCGACCGTCAACGGTTTAAAGACGTCACGCACAATATCAACGACGAGCTTGTCGCCTCCTACCATGCGCAACGACTGCTCGGACATAAGGAACGTGGTCTGGGTATAGAAATACTGCCCGATCTTGTCTTCTGACCCTATGGCCTCAGTAAGGGCGCGGACGACAACTTCACGACGTTTCTCATCATCTTGTGTGATGTAGAACCTACACCAAATGTTTCAGAAGAGAACTGCTTCAATGAAAAAAGATGCTCTACCCTTTGCCTTTTGCGTCAAGAATCTTTGCTGCCCTGTTCGCATACTTGGTACTACCGCTCGCGAACGTCACTACCCCCGGTGCCTTCTTCACCGGTCTCGTCAAATCATACTGATCCACCACACCCATCTTTGTCAAATGGACTTTCATGGATTCCGGCGTCATCAACGGGAAGAAGGCGTAAACGCTATTACCATTTTCTCCAAACTCATGCGGGAGAGTTCTCAGGAAGAGCTTTCCAAGAGCACTGCCAAATCCAAAGGCTTTAGGGTCACGTTGACAATCAGCGAAACCCCAAGAGGTGAGATTCGCAGGAGTGAAATCGCGTGTGAAGAATCGGTCACCACGCGTGAGAGCGATGGCATCACTGAGGATGGCACGGCTTATGGTGTAGCCTGCACATTGATCAGAGAAGGCATTGTCAGAGGCCTAAAGGAGTATGCTTACCAGGACATAAGCCGGCTCCGTCAACGAGTGGCTTGGCTTCTTCGGCTTGGAGACCAACATACAACTCGAGATTATTGATGTCGCCGTACAACTTCTCCGCAGTCTTGGCGATCTCAGGGTCGGAGTTCCACTCCAGGAATGTGGCGTATTCTGTCAGCGTCCGACATCAGAGCTATAAAACGTATTGATGTTGGAACCACCTACGCTTAAGTCCTAGGAACTAGAACCATGAAATGCAATCAGTACGAAGGAGAAGCAGTACGAAGTTAGAGCGCGCACCTTCCTGAACTCATTGAGAGAGCATACTCCCCAGAGTCGGTTCTGTTCTATTCCCAGTATTTCATGGAGGCGCATGGAAGCTTCACAAGCATCAATATTCATCTTCTTTTCATTTATGGAGAGACGACGTACGCGGGGTTCCCCTTGCCCTGAAAGCAGCCGCGGGTTCATCAGTCCTAGAGTTGACAGTTAATGACGTTGGCGGTTCCCCAAAATTTCCTTTCTTACGCATCTTGCAAAACTTTGGCCAAGTCTTCGTCCTTGAAGGAACCGTCTGTTTGTCGGGTCAGGCTAAAACAAACGTCCTGTGACCCCATTTATTTTGAGCAAGCGAAGCACTCACTTTCCGAAAGTCCAGTGAGTCAAGTCTGGGTCCAGTTGACTCAATTTCTTCGCAACTTCCTTGAAGTCTGTGGTCGTGACTTCATCAAAGGGTTTCCCTTCGAACATGTCACCCATGAGTTTTTCCACCCATTTTTCGTCTTTAGCACTGGTGGTAGCATGCCATCGGTAGAGACAATTAAACTGATACGTGTAAGAACTGATGCCTTGGCAGGAAATATGGACATACCTCAACGCTACAGACGTTTCCTTCTCCGCGCTCGAATGTGGCGTGATCATCCTTCCGGAATTCCTGTGCCAAGGATGAGTAGCAGATCGATCATCACGGTAAGTGTACGTACACCAAACGGATTCAAACTCCAGCTGCTACCCTCTCGTACAAGACCCAAGATACATGAGAAATAATCGGAAAATACGACTGATGAACGTCAGCTCTCTATTAACATAAGAGAATATGGGGTGCATACCAGTGCCGAACCAGCCACAGTTGACTAGACGAGCGGTCTGGAACAACTCTTCGTCCTGCTTCAAGCGATCCTCCTCGGACAACGTTGAAGGGTCAACAAAGGTGTCATGTTCGTTTATCTCGTGCAACTTCTGGGCGATATACTGGAGAAGATAGGTCGGCTTCCTCCTTACATCCACGAATGAATGCTCACTCACATTATGATTCCTAGAAAAGAGCACCAGGAGCACGCAAACAGCGGGCGGAAGCAGCATAAGCCTATCCTCAGCGAAAACATCCTTGTGCAGCTTTCCGTATCCATCGCGTTTCCGAACCTTGTCTTGCGCCGCTTGATTATGGCCGTATAAAGGTGCTAGATCCACGTATGAAGATGTTTCGTTGATGCTGATATCGGTATGTGATGTCCGGAATACACTTGAAAGCTATTATTAGCGGGAGCGGAGATACAATGGGGCTGCCACCAACGTGTGTATAACGAGAGCGGCAAATGCGAACATGAGGGATGATAGACCACCTGGGTGCTTGACGAACTGCAAACTGTGTCAGCATGACGTTAGGAAGGAGAATTCAGACTTGCACCATCGCGTTTCAAGAGGCTGTAAGCAACTGAATCAGACCTTTTAAGAGACGAAGAAGGGGTTGCTAGCTCACGTATCGAAAATCAAGCCCGAATCTGGCATATTTCGCCTCGGCAGAGGATGAGTTTGTTGTACACTTCTGGCATACGGCGTTCCCGCCTTTCCCATATCCGAAGCTAGGACGTTATTGTTCGAGCCGTCTGCCTTGCGGAATTTGTACTCGTTTCCGAGATAAGTAGCCGGAGGATGGGAAAGATCATTGTACACTTGAAAAGGATCAGTCTAGGAAACCGACAGAGTTGGACGCAACTTACGCAAGGCAATGACTTTGTTCTGAAGGGCTATCAGCTAATGACCCAGGTGGAAGACGCGAGAGGAAAACAAGGGCATGTTCAAGCTGCACACAGACGCCGATCAAAATTTGAGTATGCGAGTTAGACACACGAGGAAGCGGGAAGCGGTTACCAGGAGCTTTCTGTCATCTAGACTATCCGTGTTGCGTACCGCATCTACGAGAGAGACCTGATTTATTTTACATGTCACCCTTTCGCGCTATGTATGAAAAGTCCGACTCACTACTGTCGAAGGGTCCACCGACAGCTGGTAACCCTTTCTTGCCCCGATCTAGGAGGTCAGTCAACGCTTTTGGAAGCCCGGTGCCATGGCTAGTTGGTTCGTCTGGCGACGATGGGGACGCCATTCGTTGCCGCAGCTTCGGTTCCGTTAGACTCGACGACCTGGAATGAAGATGAACAAGACGAAATCGAGCGGGGACAATGATATAGCCCACCGCCGTATTTATTTGGCGGCTCTGACGACGAAAGATGGAGGATTTTCGCGGTAGGGAACTGGTGGGAGCCGACATTATTGGAGGGGAAAGGAAGGCAAGAAATCAAGTCCGACTTATATATGAAGCGTGCAGAAAGAAGTTTGACGAACGGAGTAAAGCATTTAACCGGTTTTGAATGTTTGTGCGTTGACAAGATGAATGGACGACGGCATGTGCATGAGACAACTTCGTGTTAAGGAAATCAGTGACGAGAATAAGGCACGGGGCCGGCTATTAATTGCTTCCATTGCAACCGCATCGCGAGAAGCTTTGAAGAAATTGAAGCCTTCTGACCTTTATAGAATGCACCAGAGAATAAGGAAGGTGCCTCTAGCGACAATTTTTGGTGAGATTAACTCAAAGTTTGAACCGTAGCTTGCATGAATACCAGATGCAGCTCCGGACTTAACGGAGGGGGGCCGGATTGGCAGTTTTTCACATCCTGTAAGCAGGGGCAAAATTCTCATGAATCGGAGTCATTCCATTCGTTCCCGACCCTTTGAGCTTGCTTTCCGGGGTTGTGATGCGCTGAAGAAGGATACTATCAGTAATGTTTTTTTGGAACGCAGGCTGTAATATATTGAGCTCACCCCAGGATAAGTATAAACCAGTTCCTTCTATACTCCAAATATTGTTCAGTTATTATTGAAAATTCAGGTATGCAATCGAGTGACAGCGACAGGTCGAATTTTAAGGAACCTGCTGCCATCTTTGAATTTGAGCACGTCCGAGGTCTGTCGTAAAAATTGGAATTAGGAGGAATCGCCGCAGAGAAGATCATCAAGGAAGGCGAAAGCAAAGGATTCCGGCCAAGTTAGCTCCGCAGTGAAGCGATGCGAACGCTACCAGAAATATAGAGCAGATAGCAATTCTGTGGCTCAACGGAGAGGCTTGATATCGCCGGTGAAGGGCCACGTATATCGCCAGAAAATATCTAGAATTATTTTGATGAAATAAGAGTTGTACTGAGTACTGAACGGGCCTCTGTGGTCGTCTGTGGTCTTCTGTGGTGGTGCCAGAAAAGCAATACGGTCACGGGCGTCACACGCTGATTCCGCAACCGTATCGTTGCCACCGACATCCACGACAACGCCAGTATCCAGGCTGTGCCTCCTTTGCCGGGCAATAAAAACTGGTTCAGTTTGCAGTTCAGTATGGCTGAAACTGTAGCTGGCCTACCTTCCGACCCAAACGACATGACTGGTTCGTCTACCCTATCCTGTCGCTACCGTTTCCTACTCATATCTTCAATATTTCTCCAGTGACCGACTCTTCCAAATGCCCAGAGCTCTCCTTCAATCTCCCAAATTGACGCAGAAATACTCCAGCATGAAGAGGCAGTCAGGGAACTCAAATCACGACGAAATGCTCTCTCACCAATCTCCAAACTTCCCCCCGAAATGCTCTCCAGAATCTTTCTCTTCGTCTCCTACCCTCATGAATCCTACAATTCACTTCTGTGGATCAATGTTTCCCATGTCTCACGACACTGGCGCGCCACTGCGCTCGGTTTTCCAGCTTTGTGGAGTTCGCCCCCCTTCAAGACCCCTGCCTGGGCTCATGAAATGCTCAAGAGATCAAAGATGGCCCCTCTAACCATCGTTGCCGATCTTACCTACATGTCCCCCAAAATCCTCTCAGTGTTCGACGACGCCATGAAGCAGGTCGACCGTGCTGCCGAACTCAACCTTACCGGTGATAAAACCATGGAGAAATACCTCACTGACTTAACAAAGCGGGCGCCTTTCCTCAGAAAGCTTTGTATTTCTCAATTTTATGCTGGCTACCGTGAAGTTGAAGAAAAGATAGTCCTTCCCGATAATTTCTTGGACGGCCAAGCCCCCCGGTTGCGCCACCTCAACCTTAATCGGTGTCAAGTGCACTGGGATTCCACCCTGATGCAAAATCTCACATACCTCAGGATAGTGGAACCAGGTGACTTCAGACCTACCATTTCTCAGCTTGTCGACGTGCTCAAACAGATGCCTTGGCTTGAAACACTTGATTTAGATCATGCGTTGCCCATCGTTTCGGAATGCACCAAGACTCTGCCTCGTCCCTCGCACGTTATATCCTTGCCTCACTTATCACTGATCCGCCTCACATCTAACGTTCTTGAAACCGCTAATGTTCTGAACCACATCGACTTTCCCTCCACGGCCACCATGCGGCTCATCCTACACGGTACCAAAGGGACGGGGACAGATTTCTCTTCCCTTGTACCAACGCTCTCTAAATCACGGACATTCGCCGGCGGCTCTTCCGACAAGGCCCTCAAAAGTGCACCTTTCAAGACGCTGTCATTAACAAGCCCATTTCAAACCGACATCCGCTTCTCTGCCTTTACCACCGTCAATCCCTCCACTAGTCGCGTAGATTATGCTATCCCGGCCCTCGAACTGCACCTGTCATGGCGACTTGACTCTTCTGGCACCAAAGAGCAAGTCGCACAGACAATTTGCCGAGCTTTACCCCTTGCCCAACTTCGAGTCCTCCGGGTCT
The DNA here is from genome assembly GCF_030435595.1 of Desarmillaria tabescens. Taxonomy (NCBI): domain Eukaryota; kingdom Fungi; phylum Basidiomycota; class Agaricomycetes; order Agaricales; family Physalacriaceae; genus Desarmillaria; species Desarmillaria tabescens. Next base: position 1,120,521 of record NW_026848302.1, read on the forward strand.
TTGACCCCGATTGCGATTTCAAACATATGACATGGGTAGACCTGTTTGGCTCTTTACCGAAGTTGCAGAAAATAGAGTTTTCAGGCGCTACAAAGACCTTCGCCGAAGCGCTAGGCGAGATCAAGCCCCCAGCACCTGTTGATGCAGATCAGGGCTACAATCTGCGGAGGAAGAAGCAGACGCCTGATAGCGTTTACTTTCCCCGCCTTCGCAGTCTTATCCTCACGGGGACGGACTTCTCAGATTTTTCCGACGTGCTGTTAGACGCGTTGATGGTGCGAGCAGAGTGTGGGACAGAGGTACAGGCGCTGACGCTGTCAGATTGTTCTCATTTGTACGATGAGGATGTAGAGCTCCTGGAAGAAGTTGTTGTGGAGGTTGCGTGGGATGGTCACGTGCTGGATAGCGAGATGTATGACAGTGACTATGATGGATACTCGGATTCGCTTTATGATGATGAGTATGGACATGGCATCTTCCCATTTTTTCATTTCCATGAAGATGATGATTGGTACCAACCGTTTTGAATACTTTTGTAGAATCTATGCTGACTTTCTGCAGGTATCTCAATCATTGGTGACTTGAAGGACTGTTATCTTTCCCTCTGCTTGTATATAAATTTGAAATGTACATTTGCTTATTCTCCGTCAGCTACCTCGCTTCAAAGGTCCATTTTATGGAATTAGGAATCCTCGGGTGGGCATCGGAATATCGTCGGGTGGCGGGATGTGGCGGTCCCCCTTCGGTCCGCCAGTTCCAAGCGACTTGGCGTGATCAGCGAGATTTCCTTCAAAGTCTAAAAGAACAAAAGCGCAGTGATGTTCTCCGCCTGACGCATCTTTAGTTTTTCCTTTATGCGCACCCAGACCTCGAAACTACCGCGATGAGCAATTACGGACCGTATAATTACTCCGAGGGCATGGTTTAAAAGGGTTGGGATGCCAGGTGGTTCATAGGATATCTGTTTTTTCCACGCGCGTGTTGACAATGCTCAAACTCTTGGCTCTGTTCGCCCTGGTCTGGCAATGCTTGTCTGTCCAGGCATTCAAGAATCCCATCAAGTCATCTGATGGTTCTGATCCTTTTATCGTGAGCCTTGTGTATTCTCCAGAGCATTCGCACATTGTTGACTAGAGCATACTCTAGGTATACAGCGACGGATATTATTGCACGTCTTTTTCTCATTCGTTCTTGTCTCTAGGTTCCCTGACTTGGCTGCAGATCTTACTACCACGACATGGACGGATATTCAAATCACTCGGGGCACGTCGATGCAGGAGTTGAAGGATGCAACGCCCAAGGTCGTATGGTCTGATTCTACGGCGTCCAGGTGCTGCAATGTCTGTGAGTCACTTCCATGGGGCTTGTGTGGGCTTACATTGATTTTCTTTTCTTCTTCAAGGGGCCCCTGAAATTTGGTGGTATGGATACTGCTTCCTTGAATTGTTCGATCTATTGACAGCCGGTCAAGGTATGCCGCCGAAAGTTCCTGGTTCATGTAAGCCTTGGTTTCGTTCAAGAACAGAGCAAAATGATGAATATTCGTTCAGCTACTACACGGCCGGTGTCTCTGGTACTTTCGACGACCAATATCTCCACGTCCTCAAAGGATCTTCCACCAGCATTTGGGACTCTGAGTGGAGCTATGAAGGTGACTGACTCATTTCTTGTCGGCATTCTTTCCTGGTCTGATTAAGTATTATTTTAGGCCGGATCAGCATTCCCAACAGAGACTACTGGTCCATCGACGCCACCCTCTTATTCTACGGCGACGCGACCTACTTGGTGTACTCAGCTTGGGACGGAGATTGTTCGTTCCTCTCGTGTGATTACAGATATTTATGCCCTAATGCTTATTTCCCCCTTCAGATCAGTGTTTGTTTATCGCGTACGTGTGCCTTCATCCTGGATATAGTACTTACCCTACACAAAACACGACGATGCAGAGAAATGACAAGCTCCTCCACCGTCGGCAACGCTGTCAAGATCTCCACGCCCACATACGACTGGGAAATGGTTGATGCCAACGTTAATGAAGGCCCAGGCAAGTTGACATTCCGTCTTCTTGCAATGATTTTACGGTTAACATCGCCTTCGGTTTAGCTGCTCTGTACTATGGGGGACGCACCTTCCTCACATACTCTGCCTCGAACTGCGCGGGAACTGGGTACAAACTAGGCAGACTGGAGCTCACGGGCACGAATCCGCTCAGTGCATCCTCCTGGACAAAGTACTCTGAGCCTATCTTCACCAGTGCTAATGGGTAAGTGGTAGTCGTCATCAACTTGGACGCTGTGACCAATTGTATAACGCCACAGAAACTACGAGGTTCGAGTGATGAGATAACCTAGAAAGCGGAATACTAACTTAAAATACAGCCTGGTCACAATGGATTTTTCACAAGCGAGGATGGTACGGAAATTTGGATGGTGAGTCTTTTTCAAAATATTCATGACCGTTGAATTTTGATTCGTCTTCCTCAGGTTTACCATGCTTCTTCCACTTCTCCTGGTACTTGTGATGGTGCTAGGTACACGATGGTGCAGTCGTGAGTGCTTATGAGGTTTTACAAATGAAGTCGACGCTGATGGTGTACAACAGCATTAGCTGGAACAGCGACGGTACCCCGAACTTGGGCTCTCCCGTCTCTGAAAGCACTTCACTCTCAGAGCCAGCGTAGAATCATGCGAAGTAGTGCAGTTAGTAGCCCTCAAATAAAGATAATTCGAGATGACCGTTGATGTTACCGCAACTTGAGATTGAGACGTCAAAGTCGGTTCAAGAAGATCAAAAAAGTTCATTAACAAGATAACGACTAAATGCCAGCGACATCCAAACTCGCTCTTGATCCAGCAGTAAAAGTCCCATAATCAAAATCAAACTTCGTAGAAACTCGTAACACATAATTGATACAGTCAATAGTTCGTCGCGTTCATCATGTCGCTGGGAAGATGTGAGCGAAGGAGATGACATATAGGGTTGATCTTACTGGTGGTATAATTGAGAAGTGTCTTTAAGCCTCCCCTGAGGAAGTGGCGTTCGACGACGCCTCCTGAACCTCGGGGGCTGCATGTTGATAGTCGACCCGCAGGTCAAAGGAGCTTTTCTTCTTGTGCAACGTCTTTGGCGACGAGTCGCAAGATGCGAAAGCCCCTTCCTTCGGCGCAGGTTTCCCTTCGGTGGCAGCTACACCGGATTCTGGCACCTCTGTCGACACCCATTCAGCTACGGATTTCTCGAGATCGTTGGAGGTGGTCATGATCATAGTGATGGATTTAGCGTGAAAGATCGTGAAATTGAGGCAGAGATGACTCAGAGGTTGACGTTGGTGGTAGAGACGAGTCAAGAGTTGAGTGGCAGTATTTATAGGGACGCGGAATATTGAGACAGCACAGCCGTGTAGCCCTTATAGGAGTCGTCATCGTCGTCATGTTCCACGATCGAGAATGCCCTGTGAACAATGGACCTTGCAATCTGGCATGAATATTACCTGTAAAGCTCAAAGACTAGGTCACATTCCTTCTACATTGTTCGAGAGGATAAGATCCGGAAGAACCCAACTTGCTGACGAGCGGCTGTTCCCGGTATTCGGACGAGCGGTAAGCAAAGTGGAAAGTTGGTGAACAGCGGGGCGCCGGACAGTCACGGTAGTCGCAGAGAGTGAGCGCTGAGTATAGAGACCACAAGGCAATGAAATGAATCACGGCTAAATGAGAATACGAGCCCGAGAGTGCAAATCAAGATATCAACAGACGAAATGGACGATTAAGTTTGCCTTCAAAGAGATCCGAAAAATTGTGCAATGCAATGGTTGACCTGAAAAAAAAGGTAAGAGTACAAACCGTTTCACGCTAGTACAGAATGGATGCTTCATCTTTGAAGCACAAAATGTCGCAGTTTGGTCGGTGAGTAAGCAGGATGACTGCACCAAAGTATGACGCGTTCACGGATCACTCGGCGCAGTTCCCTTCCTTGCTTACTACATTTACTTTTTCTTTCGTATACCACTAATTATTTCTCTCTCTCTCTCTCTCTTAGTATTTCTAATGTCCTCCTATCATCTCCTTGTTCTCGTCCACGGAATGTGGGGAAATCCTTCTCACATGGCTGAGATGAAGCGTATCATGCTGGAAACACACGCGCAGCCCAGTTCCGACGGCATTAAAATGCGACTCCTGGTGGCGGAAACCAACAAAGAAGCATCTACATACGACGGGATAGACTGGGGAGGTGAAAGGGTAGCTCAAGAGGTAGTTCTTCATCGTACATGTAAGGCAGCCATTACTGAGCTTGAATGTCAGGTGTTGGACGAAGTAGAGAAGTTACAACAGGACGGAGATAAAGTCGTCAGATTTTCCATCACAGGCTACAGTCTTGGAGGCCTTGTTTCGCGCTATGTTGTTGGGTAAGTTCTTGTCCAAGCATTTTCAAGAACTCATGTCGAGTTATATCTTCAGCATCCTTAACCGACGAGGTTTCTTCGAAGATGTCACACCTCTCAACTTCAATACAGTTGCAACTCCTCATGTCGGGCTTCCTACATATCCATCATTTGTGTCGAGTTTATTCTCTACACTTGGACCCAAACTTCTTTCGCGAACAGGAGAGCAATTTTATTGCGTAGATAAATGGTCGAGTACAGGTCGTCCACTGTTAGACATCATGGCAGATCCAGGTTTGTCTGTATTGGATCCGCAATGGCCTCGCCTAACTATGCATCTAGATCAAATTTTTTATAAAAGTCTAGCTGCCTTTAAAACAATTAGAATATACGCAAACTCGTGAGTGCTGGGTTATCTTTCAATTAATGTTCGCTCACAATTACGAAGAGTAAATGATCGTACTGTACCATATGTGACCGCAGCCATAGAATTAGAGGATAACTTTTTGGACCACGCAACCAACGGAATTGAAATGTACGTCGGCAACGTCATCCTTATAATAGCCCCCTGATGGTTATTATTTTTGCAGCGAGTTGCATGAAGAATATAACCCTATAATCAAATCATACAGTCTTCCTGCCATATCTCCTGCCCCGACGCCAAAACCTGCTATACTTTCCAGACAGTGGCTCAAGGACAAGAAAGAGCGAACATATCTACCACCATTTCTGCAGTTCCGCTTCCCTTTAACCTGGTCAGCGTCTCTCCAATGGCATAACATATGACATCACTAACATAGATCATTCAGGTATTCTACGCGCTGCTTCCTGTCTTGATACCTATCGGCGCATCTCTAATCATCGTTCGTCTGTCTCTTGCATCACGATCCTCCCGAGCCCGAATCAGACTCCTGGAAAAAGAGAACGAATCCAACGGCGAGCGTCTAATTCATCTGTTGTCCGATCTTGAGCGACAAGTAGAGGACGCTGTCGTCGACATCATTGACGACCCTGGCATCACGTCCTCATCCAAGAATGTTCTTCCCGAGAAAGACAAACGCAAGATGAAGGAGGATAGTACTGCTTCGGAGCTCAAGGCTATCTTAACACCGCTACAACAGAAACTTGTGCGCGCATTGAATACTCTGCTGATCAAGAAGGAGCTCGTGTATCTTGACATTGGCCATAACTCGCATGCTACCATTATTTCACGGGATGTCAAGCGTTTCGAGATGCATCGTCTGGGGTGGGGAGTCATCAAGCACTGGGCGGATTCTTTTGTTCTTTAGTCATGGAACCGTTGATACCTTACTTATCTTATGCACTCATGGATGGATGGATGTACGTATGTACCTGCACATAGACTCTTCGAACTCTTATTCTATAAGGCTCTTCAGTAAACAGGCCTTCTTAACAATAGGGACTTTGCTCGCATAATAAGTTTCACTGCACTTCTGTCGGATGCGCCAAGTCAAGTCATTGACTGCCAGCACCACGATACTATAATCCAAAGGGAAGGATGGACTGAATAAGTACCAGGGGCAAAATTCTGTAATGGAGGTGTATATTCTTTCTAGGCCTGTGACCGGTCCCTACATGAGCCTACCATCGACGCTTGCTCATGTAGGGACCGGTCACAGGTCTATATTCTGGCCAACTTGTCAATGATTTTCTCCCGTGGGATGCCCGTGTATGCTTGGCAAATTATCTCCGTTCAGATCTCGGCCCGGTCTGCTCTCCCTCTTCCGTCACTCACCCTCTAATCCCAGTGTCTTCGAAAAGGATTCACCTCGTGGTCATCGCTGGCAAAGTCTAGCGGCGATGCAAGCTTAAAACACGTCCTTCTCGACGATTCTGCCTTAGGCGTGCACAAGGTCTTCAATTGCACTTCTCATAACGTCGTATCACCTACAGCACCTTCCCATCCCATCTTTGACGATGGCTAACACCCAGAACGGACCTGGGAGGCTGTATATCTGCATGGTAGCATCAATCCCTCGGCTGAGGCTGTTGGTCAGTTCGGTTTCTACGTCGCTGGCCCGCGGGCCTCCTGGACGGAGATGAGCTATCGAGTCATATTCGAGCGAGGATGGGAATGGGCTAAAGGTGGGAAGCTTCCTGGCATCTGTGAGTGTTATTCGCTCTGTTTGGGACATCTCTGACGCATATTGGTCAGCTGGCGGCGTAGGTCGACAGAAGACAGAAGTCCATGTTGTGATGCAAGGCTTATTTGGAGGTTCATCTGGTGTCCGAAAACTATGTTCCATTAACGAGTGTTCCAGGCCTAGTGGTGCCGGGGATGTTTAATACCGATTCCCCGTTGGCTGAGAGCAACGAAGCAGGGCTTTTACGCGTTCGTGGATCTAGGAAGAACGCCGATTATAGAATCTCCGTAGGGCGAGGCGCGTTTACCTGGCCGGTGGGAAGATGGGTCGACGTCGCGCTCCGAATGAAATTGAATGATGTAGACAAGGAGGACGGTCAGTATTCTGGCTATGTATAATGTTTTCTGACATGATATTAGGCGAGCTTGAACTCTATATTAACGGTAAAGCTGTCGTCTCCGTTTACGGGCTGGATGTCAAATGATTCGAGGATTGAAAGAATGCATTTCCAAACATTCTTTGGAGGTACGATGGTATCTGCCTCGTTGGAATTCGGTCTCATGAATGCCATCAGGGCATACGGAAGACTGGGCTTCCCTAAAGGATCAAAAGGCATGGTTTGGTGATGTCACTGGAGTAGTTCTCGCTTGACTTCAGGTTTGTGGCTATTATTGTTGGTATTGAGACTTTGCACTGTTGTACTCTTAGATCCAGAAAAGCTGATGCCCTTTCAGACATTTCATCTAGTCGGAGGCTGTAGGGGTTGTCCTTTACTGCGCCATCGTGTAATAGCGACCGTGGATACATAGTTATCAACACTCGAGATATGGTTAAGAGGATCCGCCCACGAAGATCCATGATGATGACTAGGTTCGATCTGCTTCGCTTACTTGTCGATGCATCATTCTCGTGTGGCCCCCGACACTATCTTCGTGATGGACTCCGCGTTACATTCGTGTCCATCGATTTTTAAAGACCAATACCGGGGGGAATCGGCGTTTGCTACCTCCTCCACGATCCCAAGCAAGGAAATCTGGTAGCGCCCGTCTGATTAAGGGAGATTAAGGGACGTTCGTCCTGGAGAGGATCTGGTATTTAATGGTAAGGAGAGGTCTAGAGAAATAGGCGTTAAGGGCATCGGACACAGCCGACACCGGAGCACTCGATTTCATCTCTGCGCAGGCTCGCAGGCGCGGATATGACTGAACAAGGAAAATTGTCGCTAGATCGCGGAGATCCTATTTTCTGAAAGGAGGAAGAAGGTATTGATAAGGATGACGAAAAGTTGGAGGCTTTGGTGCGGGTACTGACCTGACGTGGAACATGGTAAGCAGTATTGAAAACCCCGGCTCCATTGTCGAGCCGACTGTGATGCGCCGAAAGACAGGTTTAGCTGCGGAAGGTGTAAGGCAACTCCTGGGCTATGTCTACTAGGTTTCCCAGCTCGAAAACCCCCAAACGCGATTTCATAGAAATGGCTTCCACTACTCTGCCCACCAACGTGGTGAGCTTACTCTTTCTCTTATTTCACCGTATCTCATCCTCCCTCTTCAGATTCGCGAAATCGGAGAGAGCGCACGTCTGCTGTTAGATCGATGCTCTGTCGAAAATGCAGACGCAGTGCGTCATTCCATTTGACGACGAACTGTTTACACTGGCATGTAATGAAGTAGCTCGTCAGGCCCTTATCGTCGACACGGAAACCTTGGAATTATTCACGCCATACATTAATCACGGCATCGACACTGTCACCATTGGGTACAACTATATCCAGGACATCAAATGCCGCATATACATCGTCCTCTACATGGCCTGCTTCTTCTACTTTGACGACAAGTTCACTCCGGAATATACTGCCTCTGATCATGTTACTCAGGACCTTTTCGCCTGTGTGATAGGAAAGTCATCCCCGGCCGATCCTCTCCAACGGTTGTTCTGTTACCTGATGACAGAAGCACCGATATGTTTCCCTAATCATCCTGCGTCGAACATCGTTATCACGGGCACCTTGAATCTTGTCACCTCTGCGAGTCTTGACTACCGCACTCAAGACATGAAGGTCGGTGTCGAAATTCGGGTTCTGGGATATGCCCGTTCACCCCGAATTGTAGATGCCGGCTTCGGCTAAAAGATATACGATGTTCACTAGAAGCATCTCTGGTGTTGCTGATGTTATGGGAGTGTTCATATTTCCAGCTTCGGTCCGGTGACTGCATATATTGCGGCCATTCCGGACCTAATGATCTTCATGTTATCTGCCAAGTCAGTCCTTTCGTTTATTCACCTGTCACGATACCTTATCTCGATCGCTTAGTGATGTTCTTTCTTTCTACAAGGAAGAATTAGCAGGGGAAGAACTGAACCGAGTTTCTCTTCTTGCTTTATGCGACAACTCTACGAAGACCGATGTGTTAAGACAGCTCGTTGAATCTACCGTCGAAGCTCACAATAACATTTTCAATAAATATATGAACTTTACTTGAGTATCCATGGTCGCGACCAGGGGCGCCCTCAAGTGGGCACTTGAGTGTGCCCGCTTGAGCGATCTGCTCTATATACACTCAAGCTACCATGCTACGTTACACCTAAGTACATAACCCCTGCTCAAGTGCATCTCGCTTAGATGCCTAATATCACTTAAGCGCTGATTTGTTTCAGCATCATATGGGTCATTTGAGCGCAAGACTCAAGTGGCTCTGACATTCCCAAACCTTCCACTGCTACTCCATTCACTGACTCCGAGGGAAGCCATAGTACTTACACGTGCAAATTAAAGACCGTCAGGCATCGTTTTCTATGTGAGACGTATGATGATCACAGTACAGAACCCCTGCTCGAACCAAGCTCGAACAGGCTGCAGGTACATGTGTCGGGAGGAGGGAGGATGGAGGAAAAGGTATTGCCACCATGCGACCAGTCTATTTAACTAGCCAGTACCACTTGCCATTGAGTAATGACAAAAGACCATGCAAAATCCAAATTACAATTATATTACGGTCAAAGCATACACTATTGTTCATCCCCTATTGTTTGTTCCTCGCGCCTTTTGTTCTTCAGGTCCACCGCCACTTGGAACTAAAACCTGCAACGAACACCTTCCTGACTTGTTCTCCCACCATGTCCACCGAAAACGTGATGCCCTCTCCTTGCAATTCTGGAACTGGATGTTATGCTAACCATTATGCCTCGCTCGGATTTTGCTCTTCAAAGACGATTGACTATACTAGCGCACTGCTGTTCTCCACCATTGCCACTGAAAATGCTCCTGCGATCACCTAACAGTGTCCTGTACAATTTTTACTGTATCGGAAGGACGGCGAGGAGCGTGGTCGGTCCGGATCGTACATGGCGTACACAACTTGAAGATTGTACGGGGGAGTTAATGAGTGTTTCGACGACTCAAGCAGAGAGCATTTAAGTGAGGGTGTGGAAACTGGTGAGTTGAGTTGACGCACTTAATTGTGGCTTGAGAGTGGTCGCTTGAATGTCGCACTTGAGTGTAATTACCTCAGTTGTTGGACGTTCGAGTGCCGACTCAAGCGTCACAATTTCTTACTGACTCAAGTCAAGCCACTCAAGTGCCCGCTCGAGTGTACCCGTGGTCGAGACCACAGACACTTAAATATTCAGCATATTGATTTATACATTTTGGATACTCTTAATTCGAACAAAGAGGCGTTGGATGCATACTTGAATTTTAGTGATGGATATATCTGGGGTCATATCGGATTTTCTAGATACCGATTGAAAGAGCTCGGTATTTTTGCAAAGGGGGTAGTTTTGTTTCGTTATAGCTTACGCGTACTACATCTCTTTTTAAATTTAGACGATACACCGCACATATGCTAGCTATGCAGCGTCGTAACATTCTTTGAGGCGCTGAGCTGCAGCGGTGGGTGTATTACATAGATATGCCAGATATGTGACTTACTGGGTGAGTGTCTTTCAACTCGGAGATCACTTCATGTATTTGTGTTTTCATTCCGATATGCATTACGTTGAGAAGGAATTGTGGCTGAATTGTCATTAACGGAGATCGATACCCCTGCGTACTGCTTACTTCTTGACTAGCCTGGCGAGCCGGCTTTATACTCTAGGACCTACGCAAAGAATTGACGTTCTGAGCTTCATACTTAGTCGTTTCAAATATCGAAAGACCGATTCTTGGCATTCTTTCTTGATGCCGTGAGGGCGTCTTTCACCCAGCTACCACCCAGTACCCTGCGGCCCCTCCAGAAGATGAACAGGTATCAAGTCTCACGAGAGAATGTTGGGATATGCGCAGAAAGATGACTGCTATCATTGCTCAGGCGGAGATGTCGACGAACGTCTCGAGAGAATGGGTGCCATGCTATATTCCTCAGGGAACAGTCTACAGCAGGTCAGTTTAGTTTTTACACCATGTTTACATTGTGAGATTTTGACGCCCGGAGTTGAGAAATATTCCGAACTCCTCGCCAAGGCACAACCGGATCTGCTTCGAGAGTGGGCAGAGAGAAGCTACTAGCAAGCGTGCTTGGAATGCAGCGCGGGAGTCCAACTCTCCCATGATTGTACCAGAATTGCTCAAAGTAGAGATCCATTCGATTGTTTGAATGCAAGTCACACCAAATGTATGTATGTTGTAATATCAAGATGTTCTCAGGTACCCTCTGAGTTCATCAGAACATGGTGATGGTGTAGGAACGGCTGGGTTCACAGTCCGAACATGTCGGCAAGCAATGTGCGCATACGCCGCAGTTTCGATCGTAGGCCTATATTTTTGTAGAAGGGCGTCACACCAATCTACGACTGCTGTTTTCTCAAGGCAGTCCATCAATGGTATAGCGGGGCGCTCCGAGAAGAGTCTATGCATCAGGTTATGCTCGAAGCTCGATGGCGTAGGTGCGGCCGGTACTTGGCAAGAAACAATATTTTTGGTTTCTCTATTAGTTGTGGCCGTGCAAAATAGTTATTGAGCAAATGGACTTGTCGGAGATCTCTGGCTTTCGCCCGCGCGCAAATCTCAGACTTGGAGCAAGTTGATAACTTTGGAGGTGACTCCAGCTCCGTTGGCGAACAGACTAGAGAAAGGTAAGGTTAATTGCGGATGGTGCAAGGTGTCGTTCGCTATCCATCATTCTCAATGATCGTCCAGGTACCCGTCGTCACATCAGCCTCCACATGTAGAAAGACTTTCCCATCCCTTCCGGCAAAGCAATTTCGTTGTGTCTCCAGATATACTGTACATAAAACTGAAATTCGAGTATGATTGGCATGTATACATATCTTCCAAGAGCTTGAAGAGAAATCGCTTCTTGAATAAACCTGCTGAAGGCGATTTTCGGGATGACTAGCTGGCCCGCTAGGCTTCTCCGGCTACTAGCAGCTGCAGTCAATAACCGGGCCAGGGTCAAGTGAAGTCCGATTATTAATACCGCGCGCCTACTACTCTCAACAGGTATGTACCGTCTGTCTATCTACGAGAGACTACGGGGTCGCTGTTCCGTTTCCTTCGGTCACTCAATAAAGCTACTGGCTTTACTTAAGAGTACTGTGCTATTAAGCCCGGGTCATGGAGCTAAAAATTAGTAACAGAGTTGCACGGTGAGCTATCTTCTTTTGACTGACCTAAACCTCATTTCACGCCCTCCATGCCACGGCTTCAGACCTTTATAGTACGCTAGCCATATTCAATGATTTTTTAATCAGATGTCGGTGCGTTCAAGGTTATGACCATGAAGCGATCGGACCTTTCGATCGCTCTATTACTAGCCTGGGCGTGCGCGCCCATTTGTCACCGATCTCATAATAGATCCACTTTCAAGTTGTGACCCACGCATTCGCCAAAACGGTTGACATCAATATATTCAATGGAGTTCCTGTGCACAGTGGCAGGTAAAATAATGGAACTGGTAGGATGAAACTCCCTGTCATTCAGACACGGACCTTCTTGTGACAGCCTTACCATTCCCCGAGGTCTTTTTTCTCTGAAGAGACCAGGGTATAAAAGGGATGTAAAACTTTGTGTCGAAGCATCTGTCTAGTACGATTTCAACATAAATGGCCTCCAATATTCTGCCCACCAGCGTGGTGAGCTCACTCTCTCCCATTTCACTGTGTTCTCACTCATCCTCCTCTTCAGATTCGCGAAATCGGCGAGAGCGTATGTCTACTGTTAGATCGATGCTCTGTCGATATGCAGACACAGCGAACTATTCCGTCTGACGGCGAGCTCTTTTCGCTGACGTGCGAAGAAGTAGCTCGTCAGGCTCTTATCGTCGACACGGAAACCTTGGAATTATTCAAGCCATACATTAGTCACGGCATCGACACTGTCACCATTGGGTACAACCATATCCAGGACATCAAGTCCCGTATCTACATCGTCCTCTACATGGCCTGCTTCTTCTACTTTGACGACAAGTTCACTCCGGAATATTCTGACTCTGGTCACCTCGCTCAGGACCTTTTTGCCTGCATGATTGGAAAGTCATCCCCCGTCGATCCTCTCCAACAGCTGTTCTGTTACCTGATGACGGAAGCTCCGAAATGCTTCCCTAATCATCCTGCGTCGAACATTGTTATCACAGGCACATTGAATTTTGTGACTGCTGCGAGTCTTGATTATCGCACCCAAGGCATGAAGGTTAGTGTCTATATTTCGAGTCCTGTGTATATAGTTCGACCTCTGATGGATTTATTCATTGCCGATTGTAGATGTCAGCTTCGGCTAAAAGATACGCGACGTTCACCAGAAGTATCTCTGGTGTTGCAGACGTTATGGGAGTGTTTATATTTCCAACTTCGGTCCCAGTGACTGCATATATCTCGGCTCTTCCTGACTTAATGGTTTTCATGTTGTCCGCCAAGTCAGTCCTTTTGCTTACCCATCTGGTACAATTACTCATACCATCTATGTAGTGACGTTCTTTCTTTCTACAAGGAAGAAGTTGCCGGGGAGGAACTGAACCGAGTTTCTCTTCTTGCTTTATGCAACAATTCCACAAAGACCGACGTTGTCAGGCGGCTCGTTGACTCTACCGTCGAAGCTCACAATAACATCTTGGATATCCTTAAATCGAACAAAGAGGCGTTGGATGCATACTTGAATTTTAGTGATGGATATATCTGGGGTCATATCGGATTTTCTAGATACCGTTTGAAAGAGCTCGGTATTTTCGCAAAATAGAGTATTTTAGTTTCGTTATAGCTTATGCGTATTACTTCTCCTCTTAAATTTAGACGATACACCACACGTTGAGAGGGAATTGTACTTAGTTGAATTGCCCCTGTGCTTACTTCTTGACGCGTAGCACGCGTATATCACGTGGACTTCAAAATTGTCTCGTAAGCAGTGAACTCTTTATTTTGTTCTCTCTTTTCACTGAACATGTACGGAGTTGTAAGTAACTCGCGCCTCTCTTTATCCTTTCTTCTATATTTACCAGCATTTCAGGTGCGATTTGAAGATACTGAACTTCTTCCGGCGTCCTCTCCAGAAGACTACCCGAAAATAATCAAATCTGGTATTGACGAAGAGGGACAGCATCACTTGTCACCTGCGATTACAGGACCCAATGGCATCGCTATGCTGCTCTACAGATTAGGCCGCCCCGAGTTACTCGAACGGCTATTCGATGTCGAGGGCACCCACGACTTCGACTTCAGCATGCACTTTGACTCAGATTATACGCAGGACTCCTATGTCCGCCGTCGAGGGAGAAAGGTCGAGGTTAGTTGCCTATTCTACCTTTGTAGACTCCAAATTTTATTCGCGTAGATTGGCTTTATCGATAGATACGGGGAGGAGGCTAATCACGGCGTTCGCTACCTCATCCAAGATCCCGTTCCTCCTTACAAAATCGGGGCATGGAAACCTGTCAGTACATCTGATATGGGTTCATCCTGGGGAGGCTCTGAGGTGTGGGTCCGAGCACAAGGAGAGGCGGTGGCTAAAGGCATCTGGTACAATCGACACTGGAACGGACACTCAATTTCTGTTCTGCGCTGGTCTGGTATGACCGAAGAACAACGAGATTCACTAGATCGCTGGAGAGCTGATTTTGCTAAAAAGTCGGCTGAAAAGAGGCAGAAGGAGACAGACGAGGAACGCAAAGGGCTAGAGGCTTTCGCAGGCTCGGAATTCCCAGACTTGGAGTTTGGTATGCAACGATATTGGAAACGCCAGCTGCGTTGTCGAGCAGACTGTGGTGTGGAGTTTGGCAGGTTTCAATGCGGTCGGTGCAAGAGAACTCGTGAGCGACGTCCGCCGTTCCCGACGATCCTTTCATTCACTTTTGTGCAGATTATTGTAGCGTCAAATGCCAGAATGAAGACTGGAAGGTCGGCCCCCCGTTTTTTCCTATCTCCCAAAGAAGTTGCTGATCTCCTCATCCAGTATCACAAGACCTACTGTGGAACTGAAGAGTCGGTGCCGAAACAATACCGTCGGCCCGACCTATAACCTTACAAGTTAATCAAACTTCATCTTCGTTTCTTACGTTCCATGCCATAATTTTAGGTCCTCCCGCTTGCCCATACATAATAACTTAGGATTTTTTGCAATCAAACAACGCACAGATTCAAGGTCCACGTCGGTATTTTGATCACGGAGCCCCCTCGTTTCATGTGGACCTTTAGATTATCGTACTGACCTAGGCGGGCCTTCATTCTGTCGCATGTTAGATCTGTTCCTTCTGAACTTCCGGATGCTCTCAAACCGTTGACGCCGCATAGGCAATAGACTTCCTTGTACCTCACAGGTGGCGAGTATTGGGTGTGGAACGCCTCGGCCTCTGGAATGAAACACCCTGTCATTTTCAAAGGGAACTTCTTCATGGTGTGCTGGCTCTGTTCCGAGGCCTTGGCTTTCTTCGAAGAGATCAGGGTATAAAAGGACGTGGTATCTTGTACTCGGATACTCCAAACACAATTTCATCGTCAATGTCCTCTACCTCCCTGCCCGCTAACGTGGTAAGCTCAGGTCTCTTCCTTAGTCACCAAATCTTCACTAATCTCTCGTCTTGAGATACGCGAAATCGGAGAAAGCGTACAGCTACTCTTAGATCGATGCTCTGTCGATATGCAGATACAGCGCGTCATTCCATTTGACAACGAACTATTTTCACTGGCATGTGATGAAGTAGCCCGTCAGGCTCTTATCCTCGACACGGAAACCTCCAAGTTATTTACGCCATACATCAAACACGGCGTCGACACTGTCACCACTTGTTACAACCATATCCAGGATATCAAATGCCGCATATACATCATCCTCTACATTGCCTGCTTTTTCTACTTTGACGACAAGTTCATCCCGGAATATTCTACCTCCGATAACGTTGCACAGGACCTTTTCGCCTGCATGATTGGAAAGTCATCCGCAGCCGATCCTCTACAGCGGTTGTTCTGTTACCTGATGACGGAAGCTCCGAAGTGCTTCCTTAATCATCCTGCATCGAACATTGTTATCACAGGCACATTGAATTTTGTAACTGCTGCGAGCCTTGACTATCGCACTCAAGGCATGAAGGTCTGTGTCTATGTTCGACTTTTGTGACGTACTCATTCATTGCGAATTTTAGATGCCAGCCTCAGCTAAAAGATATACGACGTTCACAAGAAATATCTCTGGTATTGCAGACGTTATGGGAGTGTTTATATTCCCAGCTTCAGTGCCGGTGACCGCATATATTGCGGCCATTCCGGACCTAATGGTTTTCATGTTATCTGCCAAGTCAGTTCTTTCGTTTATTCTCCCATCGCGATGACTTATCTCGATCGCTTAGTGACGTTCTTTCTTTCTACAAGGAAGAATTAGCAGGGGAAGAACTGAACCGAGTTTCTCTTCTTGCTCGATGCGACAACTCTAAGAAGACAGACGTCCTGAGACGGCTCGTTGATTCTACGGTCGAAGCTCACAACAATATTTTGGATATCCTTAAACCTAATGAAGAGGCATTGGACGCGTACTTGAGCTTCAGTGATGGGTACATTTGGGCTCATGCCGGACTTTCTAGATACCGTTTGAAGGAGCTGGATATTTTCCCATAATCGAGTGGTTTCGTTTCTATTACAGTATCTTGCGCGCACTATCTACTTTTGGTATTTGAACGATATACCACATATTAACTCGCGCTATGCAGCATCATTCTAGACATTCTTCGAGGTGAAATTGAGTGATGGGTATTAGATAATGTTGCTTACTAGGTGGATATCCTTTGAGCTTGGAACTCATTGCGTTGTTCCAATATACAGCATACATTACGTTGAGTGGGGATTGTGACTGGATTGTTCTCACTGTCATGGCTATAAGGAATATGTTATGCCCTTGAACTTTTAACAAGTGACCTTAAGTGACCCACGCTGAGTACCGATGATTACGTTACTGTGATGACACTGCTTACATCGACCTTATTCATCCATGACCAACGTATATAAGGATGCATTCCGCCCTTCAGCACTACCACCACGCCCCGAATAATGGCCAAATATCCTTCCCCTCTCATTGGATACGAAAATTCTCCACCTCTACCGACTGGCGTCAACCCAGACGGCAAATCGCTGACAAACGACATACTGAAGGATGAGCAGGGCAAGCCGGTACTCAGCAAGGCATACGACGAATTCGTGGATCCAATTGACAAGAAGAACAATGGATTCGACTTTCATAGTGGGTGCTGTCGATATTATCGCTGTTCTCGACGGTATTGAAGCCAGGACGACAGTCTATTATATGCAACACGCCCCGGACGAGATTGAGTATGCCAGGAAGCTGCACGAAAGAATCAGGAGAGAGTTTCCAGAGGTGCACCTTGATTTCTGCTCGCTGTTTCAAGACTAATTTCCTTTTGTGTAGATGAGAATCTATCGATTCTGGGAGCGACCTGTGGGACCCCATCCTGTTTCAATGTTCGAAGTGAATACTTTCACGCCTCACATGACGGGAACGTTGTTCTCTTGGCTAGCAGTTAATCGGGGACCTTGCTCGTGAGTTTTTTCTGTCCTTTTATGCATTTAATAGACTCTCATCTGCCGAGTTTAGTGTTCTCATCCATCCCAATACTGGAGACGAGTACCGTGATCATACAGAGCTTGTAACCTGGATGGGTAGGCCCTGGCCATTGAATACCGATTTTCTGAACCGCCATTGAAGATTGGGTCGGTGACCTTTCTTCGTTGTTTTAGTGTCAGGCTAATCCCAGGCTTCTTTGGATTCGGCATACCTACAGGCACGAGTGCTTCCAGTACATAAGGCACATTGGTTTCGTAACTCGACTCGTCATCTTTGAGAATCGGGGTGTATTTTTAGCAAATCTTGGTCATAGGAAAGGTATCGTGGATGGCATTGAAAGCAGCAACATACATATGTAAATCAGTAAGAAATTACTCATAAAAATTTGTTCTCAGATAACGACCCAATTTGAAGCTCGTGACTTGAAATGTTGCGTGAGTATTCTTGAAATGGCGGGATGCATTCAGAACAAAGAAATGGAACGTTTCGGATGTTCTTCCGCAGATCTTTGGCGATTGTGTTAAAAGGGTCATATCTCGTTCTTGGTCACCTGAGATGTCCGTGGCTCTCGCGCGATGAACATTGGCCATAGAGCATCAAACTCAAATCTTCGGTTCCCTCAGAGAACCTTGAAGCCTACAGGAACTGGCCAGGCACGCATTCGTATGAGGGGATGGCTCTACGCGTGTATTAACGCCTCGTGGACTGAAAGTTGGCTCCAGCAAACTTCCATTGGTCGAAAATGGGTGTCATCGATCAGTATTTATTCTGCTGGTGGGGACAAATCAGAGTCGAAAATAACGACAGGGCCGGTCCCAAGATGAAGCATCTCCGTCTACATTAAGGACCAGGTTAGACGCATCAGATCTGACCAACGCCAGGCTAAAGGGTACTCCAATTTCTCTCCCCATCCGTGCTCTCAGTACTTATCCATGTCTACAGGCTCTCCACCGTTAATATATGTTAGCTATTGCGTCACAGGTCTTTGAATAAAATATGCCCCAGGCCCATGAAATGCGTTTACTAGCTGTCAATTCAACAGAACTCTAGATTCATTGATACGCCAACAATTACGGAGTGGGATTTGTGACACTTTCGTAAGCTAGGTGTATCCGGGCTTACTGGCATTATCACCGGTGTCCCCTAGAGCGATGGTGAAACGTTTTGATGGTGATTCAGTATATCTCTTCCCCGGAAAAACACAGTACTCAATGCGTATATCCAGTCGCAGCGCTGAAGGCAGGTATATATTGCAACATGTTCTTTACAAAATTATCCACGATGGCCCTTTCTACATTACCTATACAAACGGTAAGCCGATTCTTTGCTTCTATCTCTATTGATCTGAGTCATTTTGAGATACGATCTCCCAGAGAGAGCATACATCTACTCTTGAGTCGATGCTCTGTCGATCTCCAAACGCAACGAACGATCCCATTCGACAACGAACTACTTTCGCTGGTGTGCAAAGAAGCAGTCCGCCATGGCGTCATCCTGGACCCAGACACCCCAGGCTCATTCATACCATACATGAAGCAAGGAGCCGACACTATCTCCGCCTGCTTCTCCCACCTTCAGGACATACAATCTCGCGTATACATGATCCTTTATCTCGCGTCCTTCTTCTACTTGGACGATAAATTCACTCCATCGGACTCCTCTGAAAACATGGCCCAGGAACTTTTTAGTTGCGTGATGGGGAGAAAGGCACCAAGCGATCCCATGCAGAAGTTGTACTGTTTTCTTGTGACGGAGGCTCCAAATTATTTCCCAAATCCACCCACGTCGAATATCATCGTTACAGGGAGCCTGAACTTTATCACAGCTGCCATCCTTGAGTATCGTACGCAAGGAATGAAGGTGAGTGTCATATTCTGGCTTGAAATGGGCTGCTCATACGGATCCTAGATACCTCCGTCGGCTGAAAGATATACAAGATTCGCCAGAGATGTCTGGCTTTAACGAAGTTATGGGATTATTCATATTCTCATCTTCCGTTCCTTTCACTACGTACATTACGGCTGTGCCAGACCTGATGGTATTCATAGGATCTGCCAAGTCAGTTCTTTCGGGTGTGATCACCAAGCTCTAACGATAATTGTTATTTCTTTAGTGACGTTCTCTCTTTCTACAAGGAAGAGAGTGCCGGCGAATCAACGAACCAAGTATCTCTCCTTGCTTCGTGCTCAAAATGCCCCAAGATTGAGACTGTCAAGCAGCTCGTGGATATCACCGTTGAAGCGCATCGCAACATTCTAGATATCCTTCGCCCGAACAAAGTGGCTTTGGATGCGTATATGAGTTTTAGCGATGGGTATCTTCGAGCACACATTGGAATCTCTAGATACCGCTTAGAAGAACTGGGTTTTCAGTCTGGATTGGTATTTAACTCTATGGCGCGCATGTAGACAATATACATCTTCCTTTATACTTATTTTGGAAAATACCAGATCATTTGTGTGCCGAACAGTTCTACGGCATCGCACAAGTTAACATGACCATCACTTCGCCTTGCATATTTCATAGTCTTCCTCCATCGATTCGACTGGCGTGCTCCATTTATTCCTGGTAGTTCGGCACTAATGCTTGAGATACAGATACAGTCTGAAGACTAGATTTTACGGCCGCGAGACAGATTGTGCAAACCCTTTTGATATACTTCTCACCGACAGGAGGAGGAAAAGAGACGTATAGCTGTTAAGAGGGAACTAGATACCTCTACGGCGCAACAAGCGGACGAACATCAATGCAAGACTTGAAGTTCAATCTCTATATCAGAACGTTCAGATACAGGCTTCTAGAAGAAGCACTCCGCATTTTCACTATCGATCGTGAGTGGGGCTTGAACCATTGACATGTTCCTGCCATGTCTCTCATGCTCCAGTCGCTACATGGCCCTTCGAAGTTCCTAACTTGCATACCTGAGGTCCTAGGAAACGCCGAATATAAGTTCGCGTGATCCAAATAATTTTAGGATTGATGATACAGATACTAGAATATATCCTAAAACAATGTGAGTGAACTGATATGTCAGACGAAACAGCAGGTATGTGCAGGTGCGGGTTAATATAGGACAAGGGAAACACCAAAGGAACAAAGCACAACAACGAACGAAATGAAAACGGATCGGAGAAGAGAGCCGTCGGATGTCACCGTGATCCGCGTGATGTCATCGACACATTATCCGACATGTATCTTTGCGCTCCAAGGACTGTTCGTAGAGCTAACACCCGGTCATCAGAAACCATCAGTATCTCGTCACGACCTGCGCCTAGTGAATTCCGATTGTATTGATTCACGTTCATGTTGGGATGATATGGCATCTGCTGCGCCTGAGGCTGCCCGTAACCCCCATAACTGAAAATATACAAGTCAGAGGATGTGATTGTACATTGCTTACTTGTAACATACCCAGCTGGATAAGAGTTGTAGTAGGCCGCACCGCCACTATTAATGACAGACGGAGGGTTGTCTGCAAATAGCAACCGTAAATTGGAGCCTTGGATGACTTGCGACATTGCGCCTGTGTCTATGTGCCTTATTTCCACAAACGATGGTTCAAAGGCGAGCACGAAAGGCTCATGCAGTGCTAATTTTACTCTGCATAAGCTAGGCTATATAGATTAGATGACATGAATTACTCACCAAATCCGGTTGGAACCCCCTCCCAATGCACCATAAAGTCCTTCCGTGACATTCGACCAGACTTGTTGACATAAAAAGCAAATTCTGGGGCTTCGTTAGTCGGAGACTCGAGCAATAGAACAGACTTATCTTACCATCGTAGCACAACAGAAACTCGTTCTGTATGCGATAGATCGCCATAGGCTTCAGACCCTCTCTTCTTCGGACAAACTCCAGAGACTCGTCACTGGGATCCAGAAGTCCCTGGGTATCCAAAGTTTCGAGATCCACGATCTCAAAGCCCTTAGGGCACCCAACACACATTTTCGTCTTGAGGTAGTGTATCGACGTGGACTCGACCGGTATGTAAAATTCCTGGGCATAAAATCAGTTTCTTCTAAACCATTTAAGGAAAAGATACCGACCCTGAAAAGCTTCAGTGTATCGTTACCTCCATTGATCAACTTTTTAAACGTCGGCTTGCTCCGTCCACGAACATTTTGATCTATGGGCTCCAGCGTCTTGAAGGTACTAGACAGCTGTGTCGACTTCACAATGCATACCAGCATCTTCCCTAGGCAGTATCCTGCTTTGAAGAACGACGTGTGAGATGATATACGTTTCGCTCGTTTAATACCAGCATTAGGATCCATAGGGTCCAGGGCATCAAGAGGGACGGTAAACACTGATCGCTCTAAGAGTGCCGTTAAACCTGAAAATATACTACCCAAAACAACGGGACACGTACCGGAAAGGATTATGAGTAGCTGATATGCTTCCAATACGTCAATTTGCATGACTTCCAAGAGCGCCAATACTTTTACGGATCCTTAGACATGTCCCTTAAATCACTGATATAAATCCCATCATCCGTCCCATAGGCCATTCTCTTGCCCCCACTCAATGGAGCCACGCAATTGACCTTGTTCACTCCAGTGAAAAAGCCCTCGCACAGTGTCACGGTCTCAAAAATGGTACTCCGCTCTCGCATAGCCTGCTGCTGCTGATAAATATTCTCAAGCCATTTGCGCTGGCCTAACTGGGAATTTGACCATAGGACGAGATTGTAGAACTTCCGACCCAAATGGATGAAGTTGATCCAGTATTGACCTTTCGCTCCTTCCGGAGGGCGGACTGCTATGGAAGGGGCATGAGGCGATCCACGATTGTCCCGATTGAAGGACGTCTTCTTGACGAGCCCTTGACGTTGCCGTGGTCTAATGGTACCATTTCCAGTGTTGGTGTCTTCTGATGCGGTGATGAGGAGGAGTTCGAGAGGTATTGGCTTGATCATACAAGTTAAATAGAGAAAACAAAGAGATAAAAAAACATACCCTACGATAGACTTTGACCTGTTCGTGCTGTTTCGTCTTGACAGATTTTGTAAACAATAATGCGTGATCAAATAGATACACTTGGATTTCCCCATCGCGTTTGTTTAGAGGACCCTTATAAACCATATCTCGGCCCTCTTCCCGAAGTCGAAGATTCTTTAACCCGTGTCACTAAGATCGTGAAAGGCATATTAAGCGAACCACTCACTACTTCTTCTCCAGGTTTGAAGACCAATGCCTGATCAAGTTGGATCAGATTGAACCGATTTTCCGTCTTTCCCGATTCCGCATTGACACGACCTAGGAACTCTCGCACAAGTGAAATGGCCTCAGGAAGCAAAGTCTTGTCTGGGTTGTCCTCAGGCGTGTGTTTTAAAACAGCCTCTAGCAGCAGAGGATACCTTGCTAATCGAGTAGTCGGCTTAGTGAGATATGCATTAAGCTCCAACTTTCTCGACTCGGGCAATCGTTCCGTCGTCTCAACAAACTGAGCAAAGGCCGGATTCGCGTTCTTCTCCTTCTCAAATTCGTACTTGCCATAGAGTTGATGGGCACCATACGATACAAATGGTCCGAAGTGAGGGACAGCTTCCAACAAGATGTCACCAATCTTCTCTACCACAGCGTATGACTTTTGACGTTTGTTGAGCGCGTCTCGAAGACGTGTATTCACGGCAATGATGTCAAATACGTTCCAGAAGACTTGTTCCAAGAAAGCCGTCCGTCGCTCAGGTGGAATTACGTCGTCTTGTTCTTGCAGGCGTTTGATCCAGATCTAGCCAGATCTTGTCAGTTACGCGTTACAATGAGATTTCGGCACTCACATCTCGAAGATATTCCATGTCCCTGACAAAGTCGCGTTCTGTATAAATGACCTCGTTGATTGCTTCCTGTCTTTTCTTCTCTTGGTCGGAAACGCTGTTAACCACTTCCTGTGGCACGGAATGAATCCAAAGGGTTCCGGCATCAGGCAGGTCACCCAAACTTTCTCGGCTAATTTGCTTAGAGAGACCGGGTTGTGGTTTCATGTTCAGCCGTGCTTGTTGTTCAAGTCTACGGGGACAGGCTATGCTGTAACACAACTGATCCCGGGAACAGGTGGGAGAATAGCAGTCGGTGAGAAGGGTGAAGACTCCAGATGGTAGTTCGACCTCATCAGAAGTCACCGAACCTTTACGCAGTCGAGGAATAGAGGTAGATGGAGATGGAGATGAATCATTCTCGTGTTCGGTGAGAATTTTAGGCATGATGGGCTCATTGTTTTGAATACCCAATTCTCCGCTGACAAAAGGACTTGGAAGCTTTGTTCTGAACCTGTAAAGTTCATTAGGGCTATCACGAAGACGGTGATCATAGGTGACATCGTGGAAGAACTTCTGAGCATCGAGAGCACGCCCTAACAGCAAGGCAAGGTTTCTGTCCGTTGTTTTGATAATGTAGGCGATTTTATCGACCGCCTCGCGTCCGTCAAATGCCTCTTTGTACTCCAACCCATCCTTGATACGATCGCCTAAGTTTATACGATCTCGGAAGGCCTCAGCAACGCGGGAAAGAAGGGCCGGGTAGACAATAGGGGACTTCTTAGGGACACGGATAGAGTTTGGAGAATCCCGGCCTTCCTTGTGAGCTGGAACAGGTGGACGAGCCACAGAATTGCGCACTGGTGTCGTGGCAGACATGGACATGGAACGATCTTGTGGAGCCCGTTGGCGGGGACCGCCGACGCGAGAAATATGAGCGGATTCAGAGGACCTACGGGCGGCTACAGTGGAAGTTGATGATTCTTCCATAGAGGGATGCTCAACCATTGTAAATGAAGAAGGAGAGGCGCTAGTGACCGAGGAACGGATGGACTGGGCAGAGTGCGTGTCGACGTGAAGAGGAAATGGACTCTCATTCGATCCATGGGAAAAGCGGCTGTGATGATGGGGCGGTATGGGGGGAGAAGGTGCTGAAACAATGAAACATTGAAGAAGGATCAGAATAAGACGGGAAGCGTGGACTCACTTGGACCCTTGCGAGCCCACGGAAGCTCACTGCTGTCATCAGTTCCGGCATCACTCAAGTTGGAAAAATCAACATTGAGTCGAGAGCTGTCGACGGGAATTCCGAGTCTTGGTGGATCAGGAGTGCGACTCTGGGGCATGGGAGACGGCTGGTAACGCTGTGGACCATTCAGGTAGACCTGGGCCTGGTAAGCCTGAGCTGGGGTAAGGCCAGACCTTGTTAATGCGTCGAGGTTGGGATCTGGCGGCTCTTCGGGAAGAGGAACGATTATGCCCATGCCGTTGGGGTTGCTGGCGACAGATCTCGCGCGAGTGATGACCGTCGGCGGCGCCAAGGACGATCCAGAAGGAGCATATGGATACCCGTATTGCATGGGCGGTGGCTGCCTGTATATATACTGCGCGTTGGGCGGCGGCGGCGGCGACTGCTGGTAAGAGACACTGTAGGTGCGCCGGTCCTGATATTGAGGATAATATTGGGGTGGAGGCAGCGGCTGGTGGTGAGTAGGTCGCCCGAAAATCGACTGGTAGGCCGCATGCCGCTTGTCTGGCGCCCCATCCATGGTCAACGCCGTCGTCGACGACGACGTTCAGATAGAAATACAGTGAAATGGGTGGTGCAGCTAAGGTTGCACCGTTACAGGTGTCACACTAGTGACTATCACGTTCTTGACGCCTTTTAATTGTGTCACCAAGACTCTGCTCTGTTCATCAATTTCTCCAGTCCGAAAACTCACTCGAATTCCTGCTAGCCTCTAACTCACTACAGGACTGCTGGAAATCCAAAAATTGTCTCAAGTCCAGTTGAACCTCCTGAATTTCAACTCGGAAGTTTCCAGGTGGAGCACCAGTTGCTAGCGGAGAGACAGGCTAACATTCTGACGCGCTCTGTTTGCTGCAACTCGTATTTATCGCTACCCTTGGACCCATGCGTTTCGCTAACGTTGTGATACCATCACCGCGCCGGTGACCCCCCCGCACAGTCCCCGCATCCACCCAACGACGGATGATATCATTTATGTTAGGGGCTCTCAACCAGGCGAACGATACACAATAACTCAGCGTATAATTTAATTAAGAAAAGTTCCGGACTCTCTCATGAGGCTCCTGGTATGGCACATTTAAAATCTTAAAAATTTCTTCCTCAGTTTCCGATGCCTTTATGGTACCTGCGGACGATCGTTAGAGCTTCGCGAACTCCTCGATTGTCGGTACATACCGGTGTTCAGCTTCTTCGTGCGGTTGCTTGTATCACGTACTACTCCCTCCCACAACCCCCTCTGGTTCAGAGAGTACTCCATGTGCCTGGCCTTGAGGCGCATAGCCCGGTTGAACTAGAGAAAAATCAGTAATTATGACAACGGATGACTTCCGATAGAGGCCGCACAATATCATCTCCCTATGGCAATCAATTGACGATCAGAATGGCCCTAATGAAACAAGAGATAACGTACAGTATAATACAGCAGGGCTGCACCTCTTGACTTCCAAGGAATAGTCAAAAAGTCGATTCGTCTTTGGCGCGAGCCTTCTTGTGGAAGATGACAAAGACCACGATAAATCGCTTCTAGATCGCGGGTATCCGGAAGCGCTAGATCCTCCGTTACTATATCTGCTTCATGGAGTTTCTTTAGTAACTTTCCAAGAACGCCTAAATTTCCGGATCGGTCAAGACATATCCCGATAACCCAAATTCAAAGTTTCCACTCACCGGCGTGCGTCCTGCCGTCGTCAGGACATCTAGTGATCATGATGTCGATGTCGCCACAATCCGCCTTGCCCCGTCGGTAACTTCCCATGATCTCGACGAAGAGATTGGGGTCAATGGATAATGCTAGATAGGACCAGTCATTCATATATTCATTCAACCTTACAGATTGACAAATCACCTATGGGCTTTATCAGGTCAAACAGTGCTTTAGCTTCTTCGCGGGGCATGCGGCTATTGATGTCTGACATATGCGTCAAATTTCTTGTATGTATCCAACAACCAATGCAAATGAAAGGTTACCGTCATAATACTTGAGGCCGATCTTTTGAGCGTTGGACAGCTTACACCCGTATTTCCCCGTCCTAAGATCGTCAAGGGAACGATTTCCAGTGGCGTACCATTGCAGAGAGATCTTTTTGCCTTGACGATATTCAATTTCTCTCAGTAGAAAAGCACATCATATAAAGACCTACCAACACCGTAGATACCCTGAAAGATACGAGACACGATGACTTGATCTGTCGTTTCGTATTGGATTCGTCGAAGACCTCCCGTTTCCAAGATCTCCATGATCTGGACATCGTTAACAGAATGCAACTCCATTATATAACAGACCCACCTTTTGGGCAGTTTTCTGGCCAATGCCTGAAAGAGATAGTATTTCATTTGCGTGCTTGATACGCTTAGGATATGCGCGTATAGCGGAGATTGCTAAAAACAAATCACGTACGGTAGGAGACATTTAAAACGCGAGATATACCTCTATTATATGTAAAGACTCTCCAGTATTCATCAGATCCCGCTTTCGCCGCATGTAACTCCTTAAGTTCGGAAAGCTACGAAATGTCAGTCTGACAGCATCGCCAATATGGAAATAACGTTACCAGATCGACGACGTCTTGGTTAGGACAGACCTGCCTCACTTGCATCCCTTTGTTATCACAGGCATAACCCTAACTCAGTGTCATAAGACTTTTGGTCCAGCACTGTACGCTGCACCTACGCACCCGTTTCATAGGTTTAGCAGGCTTATGATCCGACTCCGTATCAGTTTCGAGCTGGTCGTCTTCGGATTCCGAGTCTTCGGCTTCGCCGTAACGCGTCCACTAGGCAGGCACAAGACACATTCGATTAATGGTTTGAAGGGTAACGTCTTAAGACAAACCTGGTTCTCATGTTCGGCTCTTGCCTGGTCATAAAATTCCGCAAGAGGATCATCTTTCGACACCTCGAAAAATTTCGACTCCGAGACATCGAGCTTGGAAGTGGAAGTCGCGTCCTTCATGTCGCTGGGAAAAACCTCCGACGATTCCGCCTCTTCTTCTGATTCTGAATCATGGACGGCATCCCGGCTACTAAGAGGGTGGAAATCCTGATTGAAAACAGGTTAAAAGGCTGCTATATGAAGGCTCACTTCTTGGGACACTTCGTCGACGCTGATGCTTGACCAATCCTTTCGCCTGATGCGGTGTAGCCTTCAAGGCCAGCGTAAAACCGCTCATGGTAGGCTGCATAAAGATCATATGACGGCAACCTTACGTTGCGATCTGGCCCTTTTTCAGCTTGACCTATGCAATTGGAGACCCAGTCCCATGTCAAGGTTGGTATATGGTCAGGTATGTCACTTATTCTGCGTAGTCCACATTTGCTGAGCAATGTACCCAATGAGCACGTAGAACGGACAACGATGTGCGTAACGACATTGGGATCGAAATGCGGCTGTAAATTAGCGCCAAATTTCACCAACTACCGAGCGTGTGAGTCACCATCGTAAACCACTGGTCAACTGACTCACTATTTCCATGTTTCCTTGAGTTCGTGGTAAAGCGTAGTCTTGGTCTCCGCCGCAAAAATAGATGTTCTTTCCGGTCAAGAACTTGGTGACTTTCTTGGTTTTGGGATCGGCGTCCAAACGCTTTTGTTCTTCCATGAGATGGACAGCCCATTCCGCGGGAGACATTTTTATTTTCTTATTTTTAGCGCTCTTCCCAGCGTTGGTAGATTTACTGACGACGTTCTGGGGCTTGCTCACGGCCGTCTTCCTGATTGCGGGTGTTGAGAGTTGTAGCGAAGAGGAATCTTGTATTACTGATACCGAGTCGAGAGAAGGGGCAGATGAATTATTACCGAGAGCGGAGGCTTTGTGAACCTTCGGTTGTCGGCTCTTACTAGCATGGTTGGCAATGCATCTAGCTATGTCAGATTCCAGATCGCTTGAGGTTGTTCTTCGAGGGCTTTCCGAAGTCTCGGGAAGTATATTGTCATCGCCAGGCGTTGAGGCAGATGCCGGGCGCCTGATAGCGGCCTGATACGTTGCATGTTGCTTGCGCACGCCTGATGTTTTGTTGGACGTTTGTTGCTTGGTCTTTGCTGTCTTTGTACCTTGATCAAAAGAATTCCTGAGCGGAGATGAAGTGAACAAGGGGAAAATGTCAGAACCAATGGACTGACTTGGATATCTCTTCGATGGAAGATGAGGGCGTGAGCTTGATCCCAGGAGTACGCTGCGCGTCAGACATAGACGGTCGTTTGTACAATGTTACGGAGTTTGCCGGCGGCTCGGCGATTAACGCTGGTGAGATTTCTTCGGAATGGCTAGTACACGCCACGGGCGAAGACGAACTTCCCGTAACCATTAAAATCGTGGCACAGTTACATGACGGAGGCGCTGACCTCATTTGTCCAAAGGCCGTCGGCAAGTGCGGCTTTGGTGGTTCTTGCCCACTTGCTGTTTTTCTGCGCCGCTTACTACGTGAAGGATTTGGTTCAACGAACTCTGACGTCTCCTTGCGCTTTCCCCTGCGTATATCTGGTGAGAAAATGATAAAGGGAATTGGCGGAGAGTGCCACCGAGGAGATTTATCAGACAAGTCCACATCCATATGATCGGGATGTGGCTCTGGCGTAGTACTAGATGCTTCTGTCTGCAGAGATGAAGGCACCAATGAAGTCGACGGCGAAGTAGTAACTATGTTGCTGTTACTTGGCGCGTCAGCCAGGGTTGAGTGTTCATTGAAAGGGGCTTCTGCACCTTGTTGATAGTTTCTGAGACAGGTACTGTTGGAGTGCATCGCGAGCTAGACGCATGTGTTCGTCTTGCTCTGCGAAAAAAGCAGCGAAATCAGGGTTCATCTCAGAAGGTTAATAACGGCGAGGTGAACGAAACAAAACGAGGATGAAAGTGAGAGAACAAGAGCGAGGGGATGATGATCGGGCTGAGTCATCAGAGTAAATAGTGGTAACACAGACGCGTTAATTAAATCACGTTGTTCACGTGATGTGATTGATGCCAGATTCGGGAGGATTCGGCCTAAGATGCGACCCTTGTCACCCCTTGCACTGACCGGTTCGGCTTCGATATCGATAATCATTTGCAGCAAAAAGTAGCCCTCTTCCCATGTCCAGCCGGCGGCCATGCGGCAATGTCTCTATTGAGATTCTGGATCGTTCCAAATCAAGGTCGTACAGGTCGCACACCGGCACCTTCACGCGTGCCGCCTCTTTGACAATAATTTCCGCCGTACAATGCTCACCTGAAGTCTTCTTTTTCGAGGAATGTTCCGGTAGAGAGCTTACACGCCTAACCTATGTCATCAATATTTCTGGTCCCTGATCAGAAGAAGAATGTTGATGTGTTCTATCGTTTCTGACTTGAGATGTACTTGTACTTGCCAGAATAGTAGTTTCTGGCTTTATACCGTAGCGACGGCATTCCCTGAGCTTCGCACTCACCCTGTCACTGTCAATAATTGTACACAAAACAAGCAGGGACCTACATGCGCTCCGCAGAACTTTCCGACATATAACTACCTGTCTGTGGCTCTGTCTCTTTCTCTAGTACCCCTCGGAATGCCAGGACACACCCAGAACGTCTCCTCCTACTCCGCTGAAGACAATTCCTTCGGCTCGGATGACTCTGACCTCGTGGAATTACGTTCGGACGAGTTCATCAATTATTTTGTTGAAAGCAATGGTCGTCTCTTCCATTCTTCGGCCACATCCCCGTATCCTTTACCAGTCGATACCCCGGAACAACAGGTAATATCACCAAGCAATTCAGTCCGCGTGCCCTGACCTGTCGGTGCCTATCTCAGAGGCTTAATGTCCTGCACAACGTTTTGTTCTGTATGATAGGCGCACACTATGTGGGTCCAGTCCCTGAAATCCTAATGTGGGAACCCGGGCGCCATAAAATCGTTGTTGATATGTGTACCGGGACCGGAAAATGGTAAATCCTTTCTTTGCAGCAACATTCTTTTACATCTGATAAAGGGACATCGATCCTTAGGGTTATGGAAATGGCAGAGCAATATCCTCACGTTCGCTTTTATGGCTTTGATATTGGTACTGTATTCTCGCAAGGTATCTCCATATTTACTCCCTGACTTAGCAATTTTTTCTAGTTCCAATCGCCACCCGGTATCCACTCCCCAACGTCAACTTCGAGATTCATGACGTCGGCGAACGTACCAGATACCCAGACCGTAGTATTGATTTCGTACACGCACGATCTGTCTCCATGACGGTCAGTCCTACTCAATATTCGCACCATCACGGGGCCGATGCTGATCCATAAATTTTCCAGATTCGCGACTACCGCAGAATCATTCGAGAAGTAAGTCGCATTCTCCGTCCGGGAGGGATCTTCGTGTCGGGAGAATGGGGTCAGCATCCAACCATCCACCCCAGTTACAACCTCGATCCCGCATCACAGACGCCCTCTTTTTGCCACTTTTTCCAACTTCTTCGCGATGCGCTGGCTCGCCGCGGGATCCCCCAGAATGTGCCGGGAACTGTACATAGTCTGCTTCAAAGCAGTGGGGGATTCTTTGAGGTTACACCTCAAACTCACTACTTTCCTGTTGGGCCCTGGAGCTCAGATCATGCTATACAAAGAATAGGGAGAGCATTTCGCGCAGTCCTATCCAGGTACATGGACTCTGTGCGACCGGTCATTCTAGAACTCGGAGTGAATGCAAGTGACCTTGATGACCTTTACGCCGGCGCTAGAGCTGAAATAGGTAGAGCGCAAGGCCTTGTTGCCGTCTACTATTCTGTGCACGCTCGTCGAATATAAATATTCTAGTTGATTAGATTTCCGGATCATTGTCTGCACCGC
This sequence comes from Desarmillaria tabescens, assembly GCF_030435595.1. NCBI lineage: Eukaryota > Fungi > Basidiomycota > Agaricomycetes > Agaricales > Physalacriaceae > Desarmillaria > Desarmillaria tabescens. The sequence goes on from NW_026848302.1 coordinate 1,151,797, forward strand.
ACCTGTATGGATATTCTATAGTAGTTACATTGTTCTCATACGATCAGCATGATAACACTATAAAATAAGAAAATAAAGTACGGCCAGCGATAAAAGTATACACGAACTCGTCAACTCATCAAAGATCGTTTAAAGCATCCAACATAAGATAGTAATAATAGACACCGCCCACCCGAACCTGCTAGTGCTCTCAAGTTGATACAGACCTTGACCACCATTCTGACTCTCCAACGTTACGCCAGCAGCGGCGGTGGCCGTTTGGATGAACGCCTCCCAGGCCGATCGTGTTGCCGAAGGGAATATGTACGTTGATTGAGTAGTCCCGGCGCCGTAATAGATTTCATCTCCGCCAGGCAAGACGTCGACAGCCAACGCCGAATCTTCCCCTCCGACCACACGGTCGCCGTCCACCAAGCCAGTCTCGTTATTGCCGAGAATGAAGTCTCGAGCAAGAAGGAAAGCCTACATTGAATTCATTAGTGTCGTGGCTTCCATCAGAGCCCCGTGAAAAAGACCCACGGCCTCAGGCGCATCTGTCGTGACGAGATGTCCAGCTCCGTTGACCAAGACGTACTTCCAGCCTCTCTCTTGATGCACGATACCAGCAAAAGCGCCTGACTCGTCGTACCAAGGTGTCGATGGTTTCTTTGTAAATCCTTGGATCCCTCCGAATGTGGTATTCTGCATAAAACCGTCAACTTACATTCTGATGAAGGTCAGGAGACTTACCTGGATGGCAACTATCCAGTTGGGCATAAGTCCGTTAGATCAGTGAAATATACATTGTGACATACTTTCTGTCCCACGGTGCGCAATGAGAGAATCATCATTGCCTGAGTACAGGACGATGGTGATATTCTGTGCAGTGGCATTGGTTGCGAGCTCCGTCAAGAATACCATTGGTCTAATAATAATTTCTCAGCCTCATTCCCGACTTTACTAAGGGAAATGCCGTACTCGGGACCTGAGAAGAACACACGAGATAAGTTCCATACGCCTCAATTATAGGTGAACGCTTACTTGGGTCAGCAGATCCTGAAAAGGCAACTTAGCCAAGTCGTAGCAATGTTAATCGATGATCGCGCACCATTTTGGCCGAATGTGTAGTCAATACTGAGGGCCCAGTCCTTGCTTGTGGGTGCATGGAGTGCAGCCCTGGTCTGATTATCTAGAACATCACAATTTAGTTCGTATAAATAATTTTCGAGGCTAGACTAACTGACCATTCAAGAATACAGTTCCATCTGTAGTCACTTCAGGATTGAGCGCATCCGGTATGTCATACACCTATAGACACCAAGTCAGATCATGCAACAGAGATAACGTTGGCCTCAATCACATTGAAGCCCTGAGTAATATCTAAAAAGAAGTTGTAAGGAGTATCAAAAGGCTTCTTAATCTCGGCTTACTCCAAGGGTACGTGAAGTTGAGGGCATAGTCAATGAATTCATCCAGAAGCAGACAACCATACTATCAAGTTGATCAAGCACCTTCTCATTCGACGAGAAAAGTAGATACGCACCCACGAATCAATTGTTCCATTGGCTCGTCCGGTAAGGTCCCTTTTCCATTCCTCACCTCGAGCTGCCTGATCTCGTCTGGTGAGTGTATTCACCTCATCAGCTCTGCCCGACAACTTGGAAAACAGCTGAGATTTAAATGATCGCATCCTCATCTCCGAAAGGAGAAAAATGACATCACGATCCGTAGGCAGGATCAAGGGAACACTTGGAATGATGCCCCCTTGAGGGTACGTGAGATTGACGTCGTATCCACACAAATTACTCCTGTTGAACATTCAATCCCTGGATACGATGCGATGGAGCGGTACCCACTGTTCTTCAAAGTATTCATACACCTCAGGGTCGTAACCGATCAACTGAGGGTATGTTTGTATCGTATCAAGCTGAGAAACGATGTTTCAGAGGTGTTCCTGCCACAATAATATACTTACAGCAGGCAATAGCTCAAACACTTGCCCAGAAGTGATCGCACCGTTCCCGATTCCTATTCCGGCAAGATTGACGGGCGGTTTTGACATAGAAAAGTACGTTTTCATGATATAGGGCTGTAGAGAGGAATTATCAGAAAGCTGGCACGAAATTTAATGAGAAGCATACTATGTAAGTACCCGCATAGCTTTCCCCTGTAATATAGAGGGGTCTTGTGGCAAGGCTCGGAAAGACTTTAACAAAGTTCTCCAGGAATCCCATGAAGTCCTCTCCCACTTGGTTTTCGTCGGCGACTGAACAATTGTGTGTCAATCAATGATGTATTAAGGGACATCCTATACTCGGAACGCACCATATCCGTCGGCGTCTGCAGTTGCAAATCCGACGCCTCTGCAACGTGTGAATTTTACAAATAAATTTGGGGATGAAGATCTGTGAGAACTTACACCGGCTGGTCGATCCACACGTAGTCCGCAACGTTTGCCCACGTATAATTGTTGCGCGAAGCACTGTAATCACCGCCAATATTTATAGGACCGTTCTAAGACTGAGTGAGCGCGAAGCACGGCTGAAAGATGGAATACTCACACCGAAGAGAAGGCCGTACATACTCGATGACCCCGGTCCTCCGTTGAGCCATATGCCCCACGGTTCCGTGCTGGTGCCGTTAGTGTCCGCGGTAAGGGAGCCTTCCTCTTTTTCGAATGCCCAGAAGAACAGTGTATTATTTGGATGTCCTTCGCGTTGAACGGCGATGTTTCCGGCAAAACTACGCGACACATCGAATGTAACGTTGGGTAATGACTCGGTTACCTCAAAGTCTGACGAGAAATTAGTAGGAAGTTGGCAAGAAAAGGAAGGCGAAATGCTTACAGCTCTGCCAATCAGGACCAAGGTCAGTGGACGGTTGGTTGGAATAAACATGAGGGTATGAGCTTGGAAGGGTATCTGCCAAGACCTTTGCGAAGAGACCCGCGAGTGCCAGGACGATGACGACGCGTCGAATCATGGACATGAAGGCGAACAGAACCTGAACTAACGGCAGTCGCCTTTATGAGGGAGAATACAATAAAAAATCGCACGCTGGTACTGTACAATTGGTGGCGGCTACTTATAAGTCCCGAGCGCCCTGGACCGGTGATAGCTGCGTAGTTAAGTAGAAAAGGGAATCAACGAAAAGAAGTTGATTGGACGGAAGCAAATGACCGCAGTGGTGGACAGCTATTGTTTGTCATTTCGTATGACGTGAGCATTATGGCACGATAAGATACGGATCACCTTGCCTTATTGTTTTTCTTTGCTATGGAATCCAGCGAGGCCATATGAAAGCGCCTACTCATGACTGGCAACTGCTGGTCTCGGACCTACAGATGCAACGGTGCTTTTGTAGCTGGCAAGGAAAACAAAAGAAATCATTGATGGCAAGGAGGAACCGAAGCTGGAAGAATCCTGGAATATCTCCAGGAGAATCAGAGATGATGGTGGTCAAGTCAGAAGAAACGATGGAGGGTATTGTACGCTGACTGCTGAAGCCCGGGTTAGAAGGACCTAAATTAGAATAGCAATTGTCACAAAATTATCGCTCGGCTCAAACCGAGAAATGTCCATATCGAGGTGGGAAAGGCGCAACAGGAGCTCGGCCCGCTGGACTACATCGCCTCGAATTCCCACGAAGTATGTTCATCCGATCGCTGCCTTCTCAGTCTCCAAGAGGAGTGGCCATTCTCGTTTATCTGAACTAGATCTTCCCGACCAGCAGACTCTCTCAAATAATCCGGGACTGTTGTTTCCTACTTTGAGCCTCAATACACTAACTTGTAGCAAGAATCTCATCTCGTAGGACTCGGACATGAACCCTCACTCAACAAGCCACACATAGACAATAATGCGGTGCTGAACTAGCGGAAGGCGTCTTATCTAAATGAGACCATCTGAAGGCCATGCGGGGAGTCTAAGATTCTTGGCAGCATTCAAAAACAGGAGTCGCGCCTTTCCTGTTTCGCGTGCCACCATGACATACTCGCGTCCTCACTGGGGCTGGTTTCTATGTTTTTTCGTCCTTTCTCTCCCCCTCTTTTTTGGTTTGTTCTTTGGACTGAACTACAAAGGTTTGTAGGATAAGTTTACACTGACTGGAATGCTCAACATGTCGCAGAAATAATACGGAACGGTTGGCCCCTGACGACTTGTACCGTCAATAACGCCACGCTTTCTACGCGATATTGTTGCTACTCAGACTGTTCACCCAATTGTTTCACGAGCGCACCAAATGGCGCAAGCACCTGTGGCGACCTCATCAATCAAGTAAATGGTGGTTACAATCCGGCAGCCTGTGCGGCGAACAACACTGTGTCCGGAGGCCATCGGAACTATCTGTGACAGAGGGTAAATTCGCTGCTTTTTATTTCGCGTTATACGCATTGATTATCTGCCCCACCTAATCAAAGCTACCACTGCTGTAGTCAATGTTGCAGCACATGTCAGACATGCACAACGAGGTAGGCTTGCACTCAAGCCCATATCTTATTCTGAACGCCGCGGCCACTATGTAGTTGCTCCGATCCAACGTTGGCATCATCTTGCAGTCAATCATGCACATCGACGTCGTATGTCAATCCTATTTTGTTATTAACGTCCTCATTGTAGAGCATTTCAGATGTAATTGTTATTGCTGCAGCTCTACCAATCATCGCCAGTGCACCCTGCGCTGCCCTACTTGCTATTCCGTCACGCTCATCATGTCCTATTCACCGTACAACGGCTATACCCAATCAAACGTTCCTTACACGCAAGATTTTTCACTAGATTCCAGCAAAGCCGAAACGTTTTTGGGGGATCACGCAGTCAACTCCACGACTAAATGTTTTTACAATCCCAAAAGTTTGACAGAGGTGCGTCAACAATCCAGCGAAGATGTCACAGCACTGGCTAATTGCACACTGACAGCTGTCTTTGGATGTTTCATTCACAGCCTGGAAATGGGCAATAACAGCACTCTTCGGAATGATCCCGATCCTCTTCGCCTTGGGATTCACTGTTTTCCATTTCTGTTGCCATCCATTATATGCAATAGGTCGGCGGCTTCAGCACGGACGTCGACGCGATTCCGGGAAACGGCGCGCACAAAACGTCACGGAGGATGCGGAATCTCGACCAGCGGAAACAGTGAATGATTCAAATGTGGAGAAAGACCAAGATGAGGCACCGCCACCTTATGAGAAGGAACGATGGTATTTCCGTTGTAAATGCCAGTGATCCCTGTATTTCCTTACCCTAGCTGTTTCTTGTGATTTCCGGTTACCTTGGAATCTCTATCAAACAGGCCGCCTAGCCTAGCCAACATCGCTCTAGGTTGATGGCCTTTGCTGTTGAGCAATAGATGGCAGGTTGACGGCGTCTGAATTCAATCTTCATGACGGTCTGAAACGCATTGCATGGCTCTAGAATTATCTTCCACGTTCTGGCCTTCAAAGTCCGCTACGCTCACATTTCGCGGGTAACCATGCACCATCCGTACGTCTCGGACGGAAAAAAACACCGTCACTCTAAGCCTCTTTATATCCATGACTTCGGCTAAGGTTCGTTTTGATACCATCCTCTGCTCAGCCATCCATTTCGAAAAAAAATCAGTCGAGGCTCGGCTCCACTTGTACAGTCTCAAGTGCTAGCACGTAAAACCATAGAATCCAAAGAGATAGCCACGTAATCCTCTACAGCACTCCCAACACCTTCCGCTGCCGCCCACACAGCGTCATCCAAAATGTAAACCAAAAGACCGCCCTTCCCGTCAACCGATGGACTGACGCGAAACAGTGGCATCCTCGACTTCTCGTGTGCACGACCTGTAGGTAAGAATAAGAGGTTATGAGACGCAGCGAACTCCTCCACAATAGAGCGGAACGTGATTTCTTGTGTCCTAGCCGATGGTCTTGGTTGTACTTTCGACGTCCCATTACGTGAAGGAGTGCCCGACGCAACTTCTGCACGGAAATCGGGTTTAGGGAGGCGCGTGGGCGCGTCAGGTCCTAGTTCAATCGCCTTGTTCATCAACTGCAGTCCACGCGTGAACCCGCGTGAAACTCCCGGCATGCTTTGAACACTCTCGGGGAATGTGCCTTTCCAAAACGAATACCACTGAGCCACCTCCTCGAAACTGACGTTCGGCTGTATGAGCCAGATGTGCAGAACATCCAGCCACTTTGGAAAGAATTCTGTCTCAACTAGTTGTGAGAAGATGTTTGGGCGGATGAATTCTGCCCACTGAAGGACGTGTTGCAATGGTTCCATTCGTTGATTTCGTGGGTAGACACGGAAGTCATTTCTCAGCGTCGAACCCAACTTGGGGACGACATATTTCAACAGGATGCTATCCCAGTCGCTCGAATCGAACACCTGTAGTATTTCAAGATCAGTAAAGGCAGAGTTACCGAAGAGATTGCGACGTACGTCTTTCCAAGCAATGAGATCCTTCGGAATGTTGTCGCCCGCCGTCCAGCTACGGAGTAGGTTCCTTACTTTCCGTCTGGCATCACCAATGACTTCCTCTAAACGGAGGCCTACATGAGGAAGCCAAGGGAATACAATGGTCTGAAGAGTCACTGTATCTTGCTTGGGGTTCCAAGTCGCTACAGCTTTCTGAACTTTTGGTAAGATCAACTGATCAAGAAAATTGTCAGAGATGAATGCCGGTAAGAAAGAGGACCACGCCTCGTAAAGTTTGACAGCGGAAGTAGGGCTATGTGCAGACCATTCGTTGTTGATGGATGTACGGACCCGTGGCAGCCATACAGTCCATAGTAAACTTTCGAAGGGAGTCATAGGTTTTTCACTGCATTGGGTCAATTGATGAGGTACTCAATCTGATAATAACATGCAACTCACGCTTCTACCACAGGTGCCCGAGTCACTTGCGTTCCATAAACGTCTACCTGGGTTTGGGGTTTCTCAGGGGGTGAGTTGACACGGAGAGCACGCCGCCAGCTCCGGAAAGTGGAAATGAGGAAAGCGGGGTCTTGTAAGGGATCCCATTGTGACACCATTCGTCGCACCTAGAAAACGGTTTAATAATGTGCTCCACAAACTCCACGAAAAACAATACTCACTGAAGGCGCTATGGCCGCGACAACAATTTCATCGAGTCGATATTTGTCAAACTCATTCGAATACTCGCTCAAAAGCCGGTAAACCAAGGGAGAGAATGGGTCAAGCGATACTTCATAAGCAGCGGCGAGCTCTTTGGATTTGGCATCGAATTCGTTAGCTACAAGCTGCACTTGCTGCAAACGGGCAATGACTGCTTCTGTTAGACTCTGACGGGATATAAATGATAAGGCACTCACGTTCAGCCTCTTCTTCGACCCTCTTCCGTAGCCGTACATCCTCTTTAACAACCCATTTTTTCTTTTCATCCAAAGATTTGGCCTCCCTTGCTAGGCCATCAAGGTCACTCTTACATGCATCAGCTATCAGTCTGATGTTATGGCGGACTTCAGGTATTCGCGTAGGATCGTTTGACGGAGACCAGGTATTCAGAGATATATCAGCTAGGGAGCTAACTTCTCGGGGCTGCAAAAATACAGAGTGAGACCTCAAATAAGAAGCATGAATAATGTCACGTACGACCGCGCCTGTAGCATCGATAATTTGGCCAACACCGGACACTGACGACACGTTTTCTCCGGTATCTGCAAGGATTTCTTCGTATGTCTTGTGTTCTATCTTGGTCTTGATCTTTTTGGGGTTCTTCCAAACGGCAGACCTTTTCTCCTTGGCTTCCTTTTCCTTCCTTCTGGCTCTCTTCACCTTCACATCCTCTTCATCGTCGCTAACGACTTCTCCTCGCCTTCTTGCTTCCATTTTGGATTGCTCCGTCCTCTCCTTGAAACCGCGGAAAGCAATACCCGCTCTGCCAGGCCGCATCTTGGTCTCTACGGGCGTGACAATGCCTTCTCCCGTCGTTCCGAGACCCGTGCCTGCCTGCCATCCCATCTTTGCTAGCATTCGTGCACCAAAAGAGCTTGATATGTTTTGGAAGTGCGCTTGCTCTGCATGACTAAGAACGGGGGGCTCTGGAGTAAGGCCAGAGTTGCGCAAAAAAGACGACGAGCGATTGCCACCAAAGGCTGATGGTAGATCTTTGGAAGGGGGTGTGTATGCAGGAGTCGATGTGCTAGCTTGAGAAGTTGTGAAAGACGCCTCGATAGATGTGGATTTTGCGGAACCGATACTGCCTTTGGCGAAAGGGGAGGAAGCAGCGCCAATACCACCTTTGGCAAAGGCGGATTCAATGGTCGTCGATTTTCCGGCACCAATGCCACCCTTTGACAACGGTGAAGAAGTCGAACCAATACCTGCCTTGGAAAAGGCCGAATAGTTGGATCCTAGGCCACCAAGCGCTGGCGTGAACGACGAGTCATCCTCATCCTCATCCCGAACTCGGGGTGAGGGTAGCCTGGAAGGTCCAGACTCGTCAGAAACGTCCCGAGCATCCTCACCTTCCTCACCCTCGGATCCAGCAGTGTCGGTGTCTTCCTCCAGCTCGTCTTCTTCGTCGACATTCATAGGCAAATTCTCTGGCTCTTTCTGTGAGACAAATGTAGGTTGCTTCTTCTTCATTGGCCGTCGTTGGTAAGGTTCTTCGTCGCTATCATCTCCAAATACACCGTATATAGCGTCCTCCTTGCCATCCTTTCGCCTTCGTTTCCGGCGATACGGGTCATCTTCTATTCCCTCTCCGCCTGATTCTGATCCCACAGAGGAGTCTGAGTCATCGCCGTCCTCAAGGACACGCTTCCTGCGGGCCATGACAAGGAATAGATGTTTGTGGTAGGAAGAGTGGTTAGTCAATTGCCAAATTTGGAATTTGGTCGGATTACATTACTATCTGTTATTACAGATTATTGGATTTTTGTGCAGCTATGTAAAGTATGGGTGTAGCAAATAAGTATCGGAAAGCAATGTAGCGAATACGTGATTACGACGATAGATTACACGGAAGTCTATGGTCATATTACGAAGCTGAAGCTAAAGGAAGCTCATCGTCTGGTCGACGTGCATGAACGTCAGCAAACGAATTCAAGTCATAACTTGAAAGACTTGAGTCAGAAGGAGAGGCTATCCTGTCGACGCCTATTTCTGACCAAGTGGGTGACGCCCGTCCACGAAAAGATGATGAACCCTGCCAATCCTCATCCTCCAGGTCTGGATCAGTGTCAAGGTCTGCTTCGGCCTCCACGGACGAAGTTGGGGATGTGCTGCTAGAGGGATCAGGAAAGTTGTAGTCGAGTCGTGAGCGCGTGAGGGCATGACTGTCATAATTGCCGAGTAAGTCATTAGAGTCGAGGGATTCGTCAAAACCTGGCGGGTCATCAGCTGCAGGAGAGGGTAAAGAGCATGGGGCAGACGAGATTGGACGCCAATGATTGGTTGATAATGTGAAATCGTCTGATGACGAAGGCGTTTTCGGATACACAGTACCAGAGTAGCTATCTTCTTCATTGGGAGGTGTCGGCAACTGCGTATCCACTGTAGTGTTCGCCTCAAGGCTCTCATCTTCTATAGTGAGACTTAAACGAGCGGCTTCCACCTTCGCGTGGGTTTGCCCACCCAACGGAGAAGATGTTCGACGTCGATAGAAAAGTAGATAGGCGTTGGCATTCTAGAAACAAAGTCATCAATAGATCGACCAAAGATACAGAAATCGTGTTGCTCACCACAGCATCCGTTGCACGCGCCAACGTTACATACGAATCATCAAAATGATGCCATTGATCAGTGAGATGGTTCATCGCATAGGCACGGTAGTGACCTCCTCCAAGCCCACCCATATGCTCGTCGACTCCGAAAAGATCATATACCAAAGGCTCGTCCAGGTTGCCGAATTCTAGAGTGTCTGTTGCAATACCACTATCTTCAAGCCTCTTAGCCACAGTCCGTTCCCCAGCCATCGCTGTCAAATCCAAACCCTCCACGGGGAAGTCCACGAATGAATCGATCTTATCACGAAGGGTCCGGCTGTTGCTGAAGCGCTTGAGGTGGACGACAAGCACATCCGGTACCTTCCAGAGATCAAACTTCTTCGAGGCCTGCTGGTGTTTCTTGCACTTGGGACAATACCACAGGTCATCTTCGCCAAGACGCTCCTCCTTGGTAAACTCATCGAGACAGTCTTGCAATGAAATGTCCTTCGGCTTTTTCCCAGCTGACGCCTCTTGCGCTTCCCGGTACTCGGGATGAACGCACATCCCCCAAGTATCCCATCGGGCATGTTCAAACTGCCTCCGCTCTTCACCAAAATAATATGCCTTCAGGTTTTCGTCAAACTCGCAAAACAGAGCATCATTCTCGCGGAGCAGAACGGGTTCATTGTCAATGTCCTCCTCCCTCTTGTCCCAGGATTCATAGGTCTTCGTCTGATAGTAGCCAACCTGAGGAGACACGTAATCCTTGAAGTCGGATTTCAAGCGCAACGTGAAGATACCCTTCTTAGGACCGACTTTTATAGGTTCCATGTCGGATTTGGATTGCAAGCCATTATCGCTCATCGAGTCGTCGTCTTCCCCAATGTTCACGCTCTTGGCGTCAACTATATCGCCCTCTTCAACAACGATGTCCTGGACGGTAACGACATCACCACCTTCGCGAATTTCGGTAAGCGAATCGGTCACTCGGACGCCACTAATCTGGATAGGATCAGTGTCGGAGCCTTTGGAATTTTCGCCCTGCCAATCATACAGATCCCGGGTATTCGTAGTCCATCGCTGTAACCGTTCGATTGCCGCGTTATACATGAGATCAACGCTTTTAGCTTCCTCTCTTTTGAGGACCATGATCGAAGGGTGCCCGAAATATCCATCTCCGCGACTGTAGCTGGGCTTGAAAGACGTAGATATGACATGAGCGTCCGCGAGGAACATGGGAACAATGATGGGGTCATCCGGCTGCTTTTTGTACGTTCGGCTTTGTTGAGCATGACAAGGTAGTTCATAGCAAACGACCACATCGTTGTCCTGTACTTCGCCGCAGAGCACTGAATCATTGAGGTTTTTGTAGAATTTGTGCTGGAATGTTTCGAGAGTAAGAAGCTGAAGATAGTCGTATTAGCAACGCAAAGAAAAAAATGATGTAGCACGTACGTAATCAGGGTTCACACCCATCCATCTACCGAGCAGAGCTCGTAAGTCCTTTAATGACGCGTCTGGTCCTAACTCTACAGGTATCTAACACGGTCCCGTGAAATGGTGGAACACGAAAACGATGTGAACACGCTTACCTTTACGTGAGGCTTCTGGACATCCCAGGGGATATATAAGATTGTGTGTCTCCACTTCTTCTTCACGGGAAGCGGTAGTGTCAAGTACATGAAAGGATCGAATGTAATGGAAACCTGACGAGAACGTTGACCATCTGAGAAGTTCATAAAATAATGCAACTTACCTTCTTGCATTCTGGACAAACGAGCGTGCTTTGGTATTGACCTTGAAACAAATCGACGATGACGCTGTCGTTCCGCCTCTTATAACCCTCCCAGGATTTTTTGGCTAGCTGAACCAGCTCAAGATCACCTCCGCCTTCCCAATCAGGGTTTTCGACGTATGGTTTTTTTAAGACCCGATTCAGGTCTTCGTGCAGGCCGTCGAGGAGGAATGCAACCAGCTCTTGAGAATCATGCTGTTGGTAGCCACTGAACTGAGACGCGAAACGCTGGAGCTGGGATTTGAATTCGCGAGGGGAATAAGATGATGCTATGCCGTTCTCATCCCAGATGCGTTCTAAAAGAGCACCGAAAGCTTCAGCGATGGCCCCATGCATACCAAGGGGGTTATCAGGGTTAAGTTCGTCTCTGAAAACGCCGGCTTTCGGTGGCAAGTCAGTTTTTGAAACTTGTAAACAGGGGATTGACATACTTAAGAAGTATTCTGCAAGTTCTTTAGTATGTGCCAGACATTGTAATGCAGAGTTCATGAAGCAAGTATTTCCCCTGAGCATGCGGTGAGTCTCGTAAGTCCTTAGAGAAGAGAGGAAAGCTTACATATTACCCAACCCTAACGTACCCGGCTCTACCGTTCTATGGATCCTGCCGTTTGGTTTCGATGGCGAGGAGGATACATAATAATCATCTACCGTAGCCCGCGTCTTCGTTGTCGTCACTGTCATGTTGTAGTTATTGCCCATTCGATTGAAAAAACTATCGCTCGAGTTGAAAAGGGGCTTTGGATCTGGCTCAAAAGCTACTGCTGCAGTATTGGGTGTCAGCGGTGTATCTGAGAGCCACCCATTATCTCGCTTGAACTCCACTACAAACGCATCGTCCGTATCAATAAGCCCGTCTGCCAAGGTATCGTCCGTGGGCTTTACTCGTGTGCCGCGGTTGATGTTGAATTCGGATAATGGATATTCTGGATGATTAAAGTCATCACCAGATGGCTCAACTTTCCACACACGATACTCGGGTAGCGGGTCAGGAGACTCAGGAGCAACGACGCTGGCCAAACTCTCGCAGAGTGTTTTCATCGTGTCTTGGGTGGAGAGCGTGACGTATGGATGGGAAGGGGCATCGAGGTCGGGAAGGACTTCACTCTGTGCGAGACGAAGTACTCTGAGGCGAGGCGGCTGAAGTTCCAATGAGACTTCATTAGAGCGTGTAATGGCTTTTCGAGGCAATACACATTGCGGTTCACCATACCTGTAGAATGAGAGGTGAGAAACAAAAACCAGAGCGATATACAGCATTGAATAACCGAGCTTCGCCGCTGCAAGGCATACAACCAGCGAACGCGCCATATAAAAACCTACTCACCAAGCAACAAAATGATTCCATGCTTCCTGCGGGATAAATTCTGCATCGTAGGTCTCAACAATTGGAGACTTGAGGTTACCGAATTCATCAATAAGAGAAGAATTATCCACTGCGCCAAGATCCTCCTCTTGGAGAGGTCCTTCTTTGTCTACAATCCCTAAACAGGCCTTGCGCCATTTCTCCCACCACCCCTTGCTGACGAGGTACCAAGTCTCCCCTTCCTGCATCTTTCTGAGACGAATCTTGTTAATGGTCAGGACTTTTTCCGGAGGTGGCGTCACAGCAAATGCAGGGGTATTTTCTGTTATGGGTTCTTCCATGTCGGTGTCGATGTCGTGATTTGGGTCAGAAAGAGATAGGGTAGACATTTGGTCAGCGCGAGGACTGCGACCTGAACTTTCTTGGGTGGCAGGATCTGATAGAGTGCGTTTCTGGGATGATGATGAGGTATCGGACTCCATGGATTGCGACCGCTGTCGTTTGCGGCTCTCTAAAGGTCGAAGGGAAGGCGAAGGAGAGTCTGCTGGTGAAGGAAGCGACTGGGAAGGGTTCATAACAAAAAGGGCAATGTAGGAAAAAAGAAAGAATTTGGTTTTTTGTTTTTATGGTCGTCAAAGAGTTGCGCTGAACGCGTACTATGCTCAAGCTGTTGCCAAACAAGCCGTAATACAATTTACTTCCGTATACAGCAGTGTTAGGTAATGCAATTGCAATTTGAATTATTTCTCATTAATCGTAGGTCACGTTACAAGGTATGTTTTTACAGGTTCATGAGCGTCACAAAACCCTTTCAGAGTACAGAATCATCCAAAGCAAAAGAGAAAAAAAGCGTGTCCTTCCATGCATTAAACCCGTGGTTTCTCCTCCGAAGCGTCCTCCCTGTGGTCGATATCATGTTTGAGATCTTGACCTTCCGCAATGAGTCTCGCCCGGTATCTCAGTGAGTTCACGGGCATCGTGTGCTGATACATCAGATCAATCTGTTCGAGCGACAGTCCCTTGGTCTTAAAAACAACCCGTCAGCACCATGTGGACGGTGGCAGAAGAGGGTGATAATACCTCAGGGATAAAGAAGTACGTGAAGATAACGCAGCATGCACAGGTGCTTCCCCAGATGAAGAAAACCTTTGACCCCAAGTTTGCATTTCCGGCGCCGGAGTTGACAAGGTAGGGTGTGGCGTAACCGATAGCAAAATTCCACAGCCAGTTGCTTGCCACGGAGAGCGACATCGCCTTGGCACGAACTTCCAGAGGGAAGATCTCTCCGGTAATGACCCAGGCAATAGGACCCCATGTCGATGCGAAGAAGGCCTATGGCACCGTCAGTGAATACAAAAGGAAATACACGACCGTCACTCACGATGTAGATGCAGACAAAGGCAATAAGACATCTCTGACCAGTAATATTGTCCGTGGAGATGGTAACGCCGACGATTGCGACAATGAATTCGCAGATGCACATGCCGGCAGCCCCGTAAAGTAGAAGGGTACGACGGCCCACTCTCTCTACGCCGTAGAGAGCGGGAATGGTCATACTGTTGAAGTTGTCGTTCAAAAAATAAACCAAAAAAGGACGAACTGAGGTGCACGTACAAGACGTTAACAATGGCAATAGCGATACTAATCAAAAACGCAGACTGTACTCCCGAGTTTTTGAAGAATGTCGTGCCGTAATAGAAAATGAAGTTAACTGTAAGGTGGTGTCAACAAGAATAGGAAACATCATCGAGGATATACATACTTCCAGTCAATTGTTGCCATGCCTGAATTGAGATACCTGTCCAGGTTCGCAGGGCCATCTTATTTTTGGTGTTGCGGAAACAGTCAAGATAAGACTTCTCGCCCATAGCCTGTTCTTCTTCGAGGTTAGCACGAATCTCGATGAGATCGGCCTCAAGGTCAGGGTGGTCGGCGGGGAGGCCAGTAAGACGGCTGAGCGAGACAGCCGCCTGATCATCCCTGCCTTTCTTGATCAACCACCGCGGGGACTAAACGAAAACGATCAAGGTTGAATATAAATATCTAAACCGGATGCAATGTTAACGAACGTACTTCGGGGAGGAAAACCATTCCAGAAGCAAGAACAAACGCCCATATGAATTGGACTGCGGTCGGGATACGATAGGAGGCGTGACTCGTATAGTTATGTGTGGCGTTATTGATGACGTTAGCGAGGAGGAGGCCAACGGTGATTGAAAATTGATACAAGGATACGACAGCACCACGAATCCATTTTGGCGCGGTCTCAGACTGGTACATTGGCGCCAAGCAAGAAACGAGACCGACTCCGAGACCAGCGAATACTCGACCAACAACCTTTACGAGGATGACGGAAAACAGTCAAATTTCTGATGATCTTACACATGGATCTGGTAAACTTACGAATAGAGGGATGGCAGTAGACGCTGTCTGCATGGCCACACCGACAGAGAACACGAGGCACGCAAAAACGATACCCCATTTCCTTCCGATATAGTCTACCGCACATCAATCAGTCCCGTAAGGTAAATGAAAGAAGCCGGCATACCAGCGACTGGGGCACCAGCGAGGGCACCAAAGAAGGTTCCAGCAGACAGGATTGAAACGACGAGGGACTCAGTAGAAGAAGAGATGGCGTAGGAACCATCAGCATCGCCTGTCGGGTGCCCGAAAGTGTGAAGCCAGTCATTCATCCCTATGACCCCGCTGATTACACCAGTGTCATAACCGAAGAGGATACCGCCAAAGGCAGAAAAGCAGACCATGACGATGCCTGCGAGCTTGTTCTACACGCAAGAGGTCAGCAATGAGGGACCAGAGGGAAGGGTAGAGATACCTTTGGTGCGTTGGCCCCAATACCGGGGCCGCTAGCTACTGGACCTCCAGCCATGAGTGGTTAGACAATAATTCAAGACGCAGTGATGAAGGTACGATTGAGGTGTCGGGGCCTAAGACCAACGAGAATAACTCCGGTTTATATACCAAAAAAAAAATCAAGGGCTGGGATCCGAAAAAGGTACATGTCGAGACAGTCTAGTAGCTGGATCGAGATAGATGGAAACAGCATGAACGTACATAGAACCAGCGAGTAATTTTGATCAACCCCCGGATCATGACTTGCTTCTGCGAAACCCCTGCGGGGAAGAGTCTTCCTGTGCTTCTATTTACCCCACATTGTTCACCGGGTAGTCAAGACGCCACATTGGTCAGTTTAGTGGCCGAAATATTCGTATTCCTGCGCTGAACGAGTCCAAGACTGAGCATTACTGGCTGAAACGCACTCCCGATGTCCACGCGGTGGTCAGTCTGGTCTAAGATCATGTCGGGGGTCGTCCTAAAGGGTTTCCCCGAAATGAGTTCGTTACGCATGTCTTTTCCAGACCGGCATGGAGAACGCAAAATCCGTCTGTATCATATCAAATCCATCAGGGACGGGCGAAACTCCACATGGTCGAAATCGCGCCAGTTGAGCAAAAAATAAATTATATTCCGCCGGATCTTGGCCAACCACTTTCATTCTTGACTTTACGATGGCTGCATTTTGCGTGGGGGTTAGAGCTGGCAAAAATTACTGGTATATGTACTCATATATCTCGCCTTGGTTGAATGCTGGGTGATGGCGGTCAAGTACCATATGCATTCAAGCGCCAGAGAACCAGTCGTCTGATTGATGGGTACATGTGCCTTGATACACGGACATAGAAACGCAGAATGCTGGTCTATTTCAAGACCACAGATAATTGAGTGTCGTACGTCGTGAACGTCGTGAGAAAACGTCTGTAGAACGTGACCAAGTCCAGGCGGTTGTGAAATGACCGAAACGACAAAGTTCCATGTTTCACGGTGACGAACGCTCCTCACCCACGCCGACGAAGACGTACTCAGACAATGATCGAGGGGTTCGGTGGATCAACGAGTGAAATTTCTCGGAGACATGGGCGGGCAATGATTCGCCGTATGCCGTACTGTGGCTGGGTACGTAGAATGTTCAGAGCACTGTAACAGAGCAGGCCGCCGAAACGGGCAAAAGACTAGATCCGGACACATTTCGCTTGAAAGTAACGCCCTCGAGAGCATGTAAATTTTGCCGCCAGCCGACTCGGAGGGGACGACAGATCGTGGGGAACTTCAGAGAGGGGATGTGGGGGATCGCACAAGGAATGGTAACCGGCATCCGGACCGAGAATCGGACAAATGCGGTTAAAAATCACGTGCTCATCGTGACGCGACCGAAGCCTACCGAGTCCATTTACCAATCGACTACGACCATGGGCCAGGCGACATCAGTGCCAGCAATGACGACAACGACGGCGCCTCCGTCTGGATGTCCAATGCACCAGGATTCGAAACCAACTCAGTGCCCTGTCGACCATGCAAAGCCGGCCCAATGCCCTGTGGATCACTCCAAACCCACCCAATGCCCTGTTGACTCGCAAGCTCTCAATTCGCTGAACCAAATGCCAAATCTCTCCCAGTCACCTGCACCAAATCAGACCATGCACCTGCCATTAGATCGCACCGAGTCTTCCATTCCCCGTGATCAATCTGCCAAATGGGAGTACCCTTCACCTCAGCAATTCTACAACGCGCTGGTTAGGAAGGGATGGGAAACGCCAGAAGAACACGTTGAGGTGATGGTAGAGATCCACAATTTCTTAAACGAGCAGGCGTGGCAGGAGGTGTTGAAATGGGAAAGGAGGGCCTACGAGTACGTCAACTTGTCTTCTATCCGACTTGTTACTAATTTTGCCTCAGTTCAGATGACATACAGCTAGCTCGCTTCAAAGGACGGCCTGGGGAATTGTCACCCAAGGCACGGTTTTGGATGTTTGCTGGCTGGCTATTGCCTTCTCGATTCAAGTACGTTCTATATTTCATTGTTGTCTGGCCCAAGCAAGCTAAACTTTCTCTTGTAGTACCGAACCGCCCTTTGACCGTCACGACTGGGTAGTTCGACGACCAAAAACTGGCGACGAGGTCCGCTATGTAATTGACTACTACTCTGCCCCTCCGGAACCCGACGGTTCGCCAGTTTTCTCTCTTGATGTGCGTCCCGCTTTGGACAGCTTTGGAAGTATAAAGGAGCGCATCGCTGTCGCTACTGAGGATGTCTGGGCAAGCTTCAAGCAGAGTCCTTCGAAACGGACATGACAAAAAAGTATCACCTATATAGACTAGATGTACATTTAAATAATAGGATTTTTCAAGCTCATTTAGCGGAAGGATGCGGAAACAGGCGGAAACTTAAATAAATTTATCTGCGGCACGTGGCAAATTTTTTGGCGATCGGATTCGGAGAACTTACGCGAGCTCTAAGCCGTTCTTGTCGTCTTGACTTGTCGTTCATGCTACCTCGACATCTACAGAGTCTCGTCCTTCGCTCATCTCTGCGCAGCCGTGCAGTTCTCTCTCACCATTATTTGAGGAATTTTCCTTCCCGGATACCACCACCTATCCTTGGCGCACCAAGAGCGAACTTTCACGCTTCTTCGAGACAACTAAATGAACCACCAAAATCTCCATTCCAGACTTTCGTCGATGTTCTGAAGGATGAGCTACGGAAGAACAGGGAACTTCAGGACAATGTCAAACTTCTACAGGGTGATGTTGACAAGTTCCAGGATTCAGAAGCCATGAAAAAGGCCCGGGCAGCATATGAGAGAGCCAGAGTACGTCTCTAAATCATGCGTTTTGTAAGAGGTCGCTAATACTATCATTTTGTAGCTCACCTCAAGCATCAAAGAAAATCCACGGTTGCGCGCAGCCGCCGAAGAGCTGAAGAAGACCGGTGTCAAAGTCGGAGACGCTGTAGGGGAAGCCCTGAAGAGCATGGAAGAAAGCGAGATCGTCCGGGCGGTACGTACCTACCTCCAGCTTTGAAGTTGCCACTCAAGTCAACCAGATATCTCGAGCAACGGGCGCCGTCTCCGAAACGATAAAAAAGTCTACCGAGCCCATCCGGAATACAGCTGCCTATCAATCTCTTTCCGAAACATTGATTGACGCGCTCGACGATAGCGGTAGTGCGAAACACGCCGGTTTTGAGGAGAAGGAGGCGCGCCGTCTTCGTCGACAGCGACGGCTAATCAAAGCCGGGAAAGATAGCGGCTTAGGACCGGCATCCAAACGAACAGCTGCTAATCCTGAGTTCGTAAGCTCTCTTCATTCGTGGTCCATCTTACTGATTCCGTTTCCAGAGCTGGCTCGTCTGTTGTTCTACACAAGGACTCGCCCCGCCAAGAAAAATGGAACCGGCTAAAAGAGACAAACCCCATCCTGCGGACCTTTGTGTCCTTGCGGAACTCGTATGAAGAAACAGAAAATCCTGTCATCTCGTCGATCCGGTCGGTGACGCAGACGGTCGGTTCGTGGTTTGATGAGAACGAGACGGCTCAGGTCATGCGGTTGATGAAGGCGATGGATCCAACATTCAACAGGGAGGGCTTTGAACGCGAGCTGAGGGAATACATTGTACCGGAAGTTGTGGACGCGTATCTATCTGCTGATCAGGAAGCATTGAAGGCATGGTGTGGGGAAGCCGTGAGTCTCTATTGAATCGAGCTGCTAAAGGAAATTGAAAGTTCCTTCTAGACATATAATGTTCTATGGGCAACAATGGAGCAGTACTTACGGCAAGGACTCATCAGCGACAGCAAAGTCCTTGATATCCGACAAGTTGATGTTCGTCATGCATGCTTTCTGTCGTGTTCGTCCTTCTAACACTCAAATCATAGGTTTCTGCCGGCAAGATCCTGGAGAATAACATTCCCATCTTCGTGATACAGTTTAACACGCAAGAAGTGCTTCTCTTCCGGAATGCGAAGACGCGAGAAATTGTGGTTGGTGCAGAAGATCGGGTGGAACAATGCACATACATTGCTGCCATCACGCGATTAGAGGACGAGTTGACTAACGAGCTCACTGGCGGGTGGAAGGTAGTCGAGGTATGTTTTTTTTTCTCCTGCTAGGCAACGTTCTAACAGCCATTTTAGATGGGTCGCAGGAGCGCAAGAGCATACCTATAAAAGTACAGTAGCAATATTATTATCTACGTAGTTATTTAGCAGGACGTTTGATAATCACCACTCAACGCTTAGACAATCTTGACGTGGCTGTGCTACATCCTCATCGCTGTCCTTTTTGGGAATTCCGCCATTATTCCTCTCCCCACGTCGTATGGACAGCAGATCGCCACCAAATCTTCTGTACTTGACAATATACAATCCGACACTACGACCAGCAGATAACTTGCCTACAGATGATGAAGATGCGGAGGAACAAGCGCATATTTTGTTCTACACATCGAAGGAACGGGCCGTCTCTCGCGACAGGATGCTCAGACAGGTCGGATTAGCTAAAGCCTTGGTGAACTTCTCAGAGTGAGTATATGCTGCCGACAGTCAGTGCGAAATCCTTAACGTTGTATAGTATGTTCAACCCAGACGATGCCTGTAACAATATACATTCCCAAGGCAGGCGCATGGTCATGGTGTCTCCGGAGCCCGACTTTTGGATAACCGCAGTAGGTGCCGTTTCTTGCCTGCGTTTGCGGTCATATTAATTCAGTAGGGTGGCATAGTGCGTCGAGCTGGCAAAGACCATTCGTACACCCACCGTTGGACGAAGCAAGGGCAAGCAGAAAGCCAAGACAGGTACCACCAGCAAGGACGTGGCTTTAGTCTGTGACTACCAAGACTCATCTGTTGATGACATATCTCTGAGAACGGATATTTGTCGTGGATACGAGCAATTCAAGGTAGGCGGTTGACTAGTCATTGGTAGCTGAACGATATTCATTGTACTGAGAGCAGCTTACACACGGTTCATTGACGAGTATCCTTTCAGCACTTGGACAGCAAGCATTAGAACTGCAACTAGAAAGATTCTTTACCCCATGGGCATGGGCCTGGAATTTGGATTGCGACCGTGGATTCGGAGACCACCTTGGTACGTACGGTAATATTCACGTCCATCATTGTAAATGACGTATAGTCGTAGGCATACCATTACATCCCCAATACCGCTCCCTGGTACCCCTCTTAGACGATTTCGCATCCCTGATACCCACTACAGCCTCGTCGATAATAGTTACCCCCTCCCATGTGATACCATCCGCGTCTTTTGTCAAAGCCCGTTACCCTTCCTCCTTTCCAGAACACCTAATGTGCCTAATACCTCCCCCTCCCCCACCTTCACCGCAGTTACCACCGGATTCCCCTGTAAAGAAGCGGCCGCCTGACCCAGAAGCAGACACACGGTCGTCCTCATTCCTCGGCATGCCCACGGGGAACCTGAATATGAATATGGATGTTCGAAAGTGGGGTTGGCCTGGGTACCTCACATTTAAGGGATCTGCAAAGCGGCCAGAAATACCAACGGCAGAGGTCAACCCTCCTACACCCAAGGACGGAGGGGAGGTTGAAAATGTTGAAATCGACAAGAGCGCGTTGGACGATGCTATTCATTCAGATGTGATTTCTGTTCACAGTACCAAGCCAATGAATGGCGATGCCGCGGTGAAATCTTCTCATGGTGACGAGAGTGGTGAATCCGAGACTTCGGCTGGGACTTCTCAGAGCTCATCGCCAGGATCATTGAATATGTCGTTATCTGCGGACGAAAAAGCTGTTTCACAGGGCTCGCATGACAATTCTGTGGAGAGTTCTACATCGTCTCGTGATGATGGTTCCTCAACTTCTTCGAAGGAAGGGAGCATTTCTTCACCAAGCCTAGAGCCTCCGCCAGAGCTCTCTAACCTTACGGTATACCTCTCGGACCCGCCTGATGGTCTCAATACAAGACGGAGCAAAGTAGTATACATGACAGTAAGTCTTGACATATTTTGAGTATATATCACTAAATGGAATTTAGCAACATCCTGTCCTTGTTGCAGTGGCTGGGCTTGAAGACGCTGACTACGATCTGAGTCTTGCTGCAAAGGTCCATCAACTATGCATGGAAGTAAAGGGAATCCTCGACGATAACGCATTAACCAGGTACTCACCAAAAACCAAAGAAATTTTGTGACACTCGAACTGATATTTATCTACATTCAGCAGTAGCACGGAAACGTTACCGTCAGCTACTAAGATTCTACAGCCAAAGGATCGACATCTTGTTTCCAGGGCCCAATTCACTATGTCCAACGACAAGTTCGCAGCCAAGCCAGAGCAGTTCTATATCGCGCAACACCTGCTAGAAAGGTGCGATACTACCGATTCTGAAATTCTGCCCATTTTTACTGATAACGTGTAGCGACCCCGATGTCCAAGAAGTCTTTTCTCGAGGCATGAATCCGCAGCACTGGCATATCGCTCAGCGTGCGCTGAATCGAGATACGGATGGAGATGTTTACCTCGAAGTATCCAGAAAGGAAACGAGTTTGTCTGACGTGGATAATGTTTTAGCTGGGGTTGTTCGGAGGTATTCTTCTGTAGACGTTTTTCTACCATAGATGAGGACTTTCGTAAACTATGTATTTGCTTACTTGCTGTGAATTTCAGGCGACTTAGACGATATTGGGGTATCAACGTTCCAGATGAGTTTCCAGGAGACGTCCGCATTCTGCTTTCCTTTATTTATAGGGCAGTGCTTGCAACTTAGACTTGAAGACAAGATTTCAACAAACAGAAGATATGACATTATATTAATTATTATAGGCTGAATCAGTACGTTGCGGCTAAGTAGGTAGGTAAGAGGTGTTGTTACAAAGTTGTGACCATTTAAAACCCTTCACTGAGTCGACCAGGACGATTCGTTCACATTGTTGTGGTAGTTGCCCCAGTCACCTGATCTAGGTACAATCAGCAGAGCAAACAAATTATGGAAGGGGAGAACACACTCCATCGTTCCCGGGATGCTGTTCCACATGGTTCTCATTCTGTCGTAATTTCTGTCATCGCTACTTCCTCCAGACGGCTGTGACCTGGTCGCGTGCGAGTCGCTATCATAAGGGTAATATAACATGTACCCTGGATCATGCTCTTGTCTTGGATGACTGGAGGAAGGCTGGTAATAGTCGTATATCTGAGGGTGTTGTTCGGGAACATTGTGAGAGAAAGTGGCTTGGTCATGGGGATACACTCGTTCCGATGAGTCACTGTTCATAGGAAGGGAGGAAGCCTGAGACTGTGGCCACTGAGAGTATGCGGACGTCGATTGACAATCGCATTGAGGGTCGTTTGTTGGCTGAGAGATGGATGTTGTGCGCCGCTCGGAGGAGGGGGATTCAGAGGGTCCTGGTGCATACGTATCCATAGGCTCGCTGGCGGAAGGATAGTTCGATTCACCATAGGAATTTTCGGCAGCATAAGAGTCCCTTCGAACGCCGGACATTCCGCATTCATTAGGATCAAACGGACAGTCAGAATCTCTTTTACTTGAGACAGGGCTGGGCGGTGGTAGATCTCCAGCTGTCGTCAACTGAAAAAGAATATCCCTAATGAACGGGTGATCGATAAAAACCCAAGTCCTGAGAAGCGGGAGCCTACCATAATACACCAGCAAATCGCCACCTGTCGGTCATTCAATTACTCGATTACTTTTCTGTTTTAAGCAGCATACCTTGATTCCAAGTCCCGAAGGACTCTCATACATTTATAGACATCTTCCATCTCTTTCTTAACGTCAGCCGAAAGGCCAGACTGCTGCCCTTCCCAGATATTGAACAACAGAACAACTGCGGCACTGAATGCTAGAAACTGCGTAGAAAATCAGCAGATTGAACAAGCTTGTAAGTGAATTAGGCTCACACCAGAGAGTGGGAACTTGCCCCCGCGTCGATACTGGATATCCACGATATGAGCACATGAACGAGCAGCATTGGTGCATATTGCGAGGGAGGGGAATGGCCACTTCGATGAGTGGCGATGAGCGGCAATAAACGGCCTGTGGATTAGGATTTGCAGATTATAATAGGCTCCTAGTAATGTTGCAGATTGTTTGCAGTGTACGAGGTTCTCACGATTGGGGTCCCATCGCACTAGGGTACGTAGCGTTAGTGACTAGTTGGATCAAACAGACAAAACGAACAGTGATCTGGCAACGAGTCAATCCATACATTGAGCGCAGAGTCCAACTCTACGACAATTTGTTCTTCCCAATTCTTTTCCACCAAACCGAACATAGCCTTCGGCTTGGCCGTGCAGTACTAGAGGCAGTGAGCGTCAATATAACCTGATTAACTATGATCCACATACGATAGTGCGCAAGCAGATCATCAGAAGCCTTGTCAGTCTTATTTGACAATTAAAATAAGATATGAGTGAAGGTTTCCCCTCGGGTTGCTTGAAAGCTTGCTCTGGATATATGTGATCCCAATATTCATCGTCACAATCGGCAGGCAAGTCAGCATCAATGCTATGAAACTTGTGAGACTGTGTTCAATCAATTTTGACTATTTTGAGCATACTCTTCATCGTTAATCGCACATGGACGGCCCAGCGCAGAGCTGAGGTCCCTATCTATACATAAGAGACACCTGGAATGTGAATCCAGCAAGTCAGTCACACCGTTAGCGCAGAAGAAAAGATTTACCAAAATACTCGTCTCCAGGATTCTGCTTCTGCGCTATTGAGACCATCATGCGCCTTCTTTCGATGAGCTCCTGCCTCTTGTGCCACACGGAGACCAATGCCGGCCATAGTCCAGGCGGTCTGAGGTACAAAACCACTCATGAATGCTGCACTGAGCTATAGACACGTCAGTCTTTATATATAGGAAGACCAAGTCGGGCTTACGCACGTCGATTGACAGTCGTATAGTAGAGGCGAGCTCAAGAACGGAATTTCCCTGCGACACTCAAAGATCTGTTGCATCCACTTCCACCCATTGGAAGATGGATCATTATCGATCAAGACGCGTGGATCAGTCGAATATCTTGAACCTAGAGCGCAAACAGCCAACAGCACTCTAGCAAAAACCGGGTCACTGACATGCGTCGACTCTGAGACCAACCGTTCAAAACTTGGTCGATGCAAAATAGGAAGGAAGATATTGCTTTCCGTAAAATATAGGCCAATCAACGACCACAGTAGATCGTTGTCCGGGAAGCTGTATTCCACATTAACTTGGACCTGTGAAAGACGACCGGGAGTATGCCAGAGCGGCTCCCAGAACTCGGGTCTTCTCAGAGGAATCTTCGATGGATCGCACAAACATGAAGGGCGTCCACACTTAAGGTCGAGTGCTGTCTGTATTAACTGTGCGTGGCTGGACTTGCCAAAGAATCTGCCATGAGTATAGTTCTGAAATCGCCGAAGATTAGTTTCCAGTACGTCATCATAATCATCCTCGGAAACGAAGCGTCCTTTCTCGTTGGTGATGTCCCTGCCAAGAGATCGCATGAGGTTAGGTATCAAGCCATTAGCCTCGTCAGAAGCAGGCAATGTAGCAGGCTCTTTTTCTAGTTGCTCAGTCAGGTCCGCATCGGGAGGGAGCATCTTTAGAACACTTCGAGTGTCAGAGGGTTAAATGGAAAAGACAAGACAACATTCTTACCTTGCGCAGTAACTGTTCCATTTCATTGACTTTCATCTCAAGGCTTTCGACGTAACTATATACCCAAAAGTGAGACGAAATGTTTGGACAAGAAAAGATGAAGTTCACGGACCGTTGAGATGGGATTCGCTGCCAGAATAATCAGAACTACAACTATACAGAAAACACAGGATGATAATCACATTATTAACATCGAGATACGTGCATGCCAAGTTGGCGGCAATACAATTGGAGCACTTCTTTCCTAGCAGTCGGTTTCCATCACCTATGATCATTCAGTGCATACATAGGTTAGTCTGCCGAGTCCTGGTAAGATGCAACCTACACCGAGCTCAAATCGTCCGTCAGGGCCAGCCACGTGATTCACCGAGGAAGGAGACTTACTTTTCTTCCGTCGACAGAGGTCACACGCTCTCTGTACGCGTCGCTTTCGCGTACTATAGACAAGGTCAAGGTTGATACTGTGGTATCGTTGCATGTCAAGTAGTTGGGCGTTCGTAGCATCTTCTACTACTAATATAAGAGAAAAAATTTTCTGGAAGCTGACAGACCCGGCGCCGAAAGATCATATCAGTATTAAGCTGAAAACTCTGCGAACCCAGGCCGGAGAGCAGTTGGATGTAACATTGTATCAGCACAAATGACGTGAAAGTACCAGGGGCTGTGTAGCCGGCCCCGTCGGCAGCGGTGGCGGTGCTTCTGGTTGTCGAGAGCCCTAGATCCAAGCGGCAAGAAATGCCGATATGTTCGCCTTTTTCACTCCCAGCATCATGAAACCACAGAAACTACATTTATCAGCTTCTCGAGATTTTCTTAGAGGCTTCCCGGACGGCGGTACCGGTTGCCACTCGTGAGTTTCTCGATGCCGGCATGCTGACATTGGTGACAACTTTTTGATTGTGCACGTGCCGATGACTCGTCATCTATCATCGATCACGTGTACAAACGTCCATTTTCCTTCTCTGTCTGAATCTCCCTCCAGACCATCCAAAAATGGCGAGCTCGACGACCGATGTGCCTCCAAAGAAAAAGCCAGTCGCCATCATTACCATTGGCATGGCTGGTGCAGGCAAGTCGACTTTTGTCCAGCGAATAAATTCGTATCTACATTCGCAAGATCCTCCGTCGCCGCCATATATCCTCAATCTCGACCCTGCTGTGACCCATGTGCCGTTCGAAGCCAACATTGACATCCGGGATACCGTGAACTATCAAGAAGTCATGAAGCAGTGTGTATATGACTGACTCTACCCTCGCATCCGGTTGAAACGGTCTGTACGAGGTACAACTTGGGCCCCAATGGAGGCATCTTGACCGCGCTCAATCTTTTTACGACAAAGTTTGATCAGGTGCTGGAGCTCGTTGAAAAGAGAGCAGAGACCGTTGAGTATGCATATCTTTTCCCTTGCACTCGTGGTTCTTGATTGTTGATTGTGCGGCAGCTATGTTATTCTTGATACTCCAGGGCAAATTGAGATCTTTACGTGGTCTGCCTCTGGCGCCATAATTACTGATGCTGTGGCGTCTTCATTACCCACAGTCGTCGCATATATTATCGATACTCCTCGGACAACGGCTCCCGCCACGTTCATGTCTAATATGCTCTATGCCTGCAGGTCAACTTGTTCTACCTTGTGTTAACATCGCGCGCTCACCTTTCGTATAGCATCTTGTACAAGACCAAACTTCCATTCATCCTGGTGTTCAACAAGATTGATGTCGAACCGCACGACTTTGCGATCAATTGGATGCATGATTTTGAGGCCTTCCAAGAGGCTTTAGCAACTCATGGTGGAGCCCGAGATTCTGAAGGCGAGCCAACGTACATGAATAGCCTCATGAACAGCATGAGTCTTGTACTAGATGAGTTCTATAGGAATCTTAAAGTGAGTTACTTGTGTTAAACTCATCTACGATAAACTCATACAGCTGTTAGGCAATTGGCGTTTCTAGTGTGACTGGGCAGGGCATCAAAGAATTTTTTGATGCAGTAGAGGCGTCTCGGAAGGAATATGAAGAGTAAGGCAAATGTTGCCCCTAGATCTCATTGCTGATGGTACTTGCACAAAGGGAGTATCTACCGGAACTGGAGCGCGCAAGGGCTGCTCGGGAACAGAAACTTCAAGCTGCCAAAGACGATTCGATGAATCGATTGATGAAAGATCTCGAACTTGACCGACAGCGCAACCCAAATGCGGCCCTGCAAGACCGCTGGGACCCCAATGAAGATGACGACGAAGATGACGATACAGACGTGAATATTATCGATCAAAGTAAGTCTTGACCAGGAAATGCCACAGCAGAACTCTTACTCCAAGCTTGTTTGTAGGTGACGATCCGTGGCCCGGGCAGTATATCGATATGACGCGTGCTAGAAGGCATGACGACCAAGGCTTTACTTGGCCAAGGCCCGGATGAAATGAAACACCACTCACGTCGCGGGGCTAAGAATACGGCCCCACGAAGCCAGCATTGGAAGTATTTTGTATGGTAATGTGTGTAATGTATGTCCTTGTAGCCACATTTCGTGAGATAGACAGACCATCTTGGTGTAAATGTGTGGCAACTCCGCTGGCTTGCTTTGATCGCGGTAACCTTGCGGTCCCTACCCGGCCAGCCTTGTAAAGTGGAAACAATTGATTGTTATGACGGTGAGCAATGATGAGACGCTGAATTACGTGATCAACTCAAGGCCTAAAAGGGAGGAGTCCAAACTTTGTGACTTCGACCCACGCTCACCTTGATCTCCTCATCGCACGGCTGCTGTTTTCTCTGCCGTTCATTCATTTACTGCTGCATCAGAACACGCATACATCCACCGTACAAAGGACTATCGCAAGATCTTACCTCGTCGCTGCTCAGCTCGACAGATGGAACGGTGTGTCAGTACTGCACCATCTCGATGTTATACTGATGAGCTGCCCTTGAAGCTATGCGAAGATAGAGAAAGTCGGTGCGTCGCTGCCACCTACATGCGCCTTTCGGGTTACAGCTAACAAAAATTACCTCTAGGCGAAGGTCAGTCAACCCTTGGAGTGGCCAGCAGAACGTCATCTTCTGCCTGCAGGCACCTACGGTGTTGTATACAAGGCCCGGGATACCAGTTCCAACACTATCGTGGCCCTGAAGAAGATACGGCTCGAAGCAGAAGACGAGGGCGTTCCGAGCACTGCAATCCGTGAAATCAGTCTCCTGAAGGAGCTAAACGACGACAACATCGTGAGGTATATTGCTGCGCCACTCACCTCGGTTCATTTTCGCTGGCTTATAACCCGGCTCAGGCTGCTGGACATCGTTCATGCCGACCAGAAATTATACCTCGTATTTGAATTCTTAGATGTGGATCTCAAGCGCTACATGGACCTTGCCAACAAGAATCAAACACCTATCACCTTGGAAATGTCCAAGGTATGTCGTCGTATACTCTTCCCTGCGGTCCCTGCTGCTGTCGTCGCCTTCTCAACGCGCCGGTTATCGGCCTTCGACGCGTTCAGCGCGTGTGTACTTCGGAGTATCCCGTTGACCGGCTTCGAGCGCTGTTTCTCCCGCGTTCAATATGTCGTTCATAAATGGTCAATCAGCCGACGATAATCTTTGTGGCGCCACAATGCCCCAATCACAGCTGAAGTGGCTCTTTCGCGTTCTTAAGATCACGTGACAGAGACGCGACGCGTCTTGATTCAAGTCTTGTTTCTGTTTTCCTCTGGTAGCATCATGACAGCTTCTAATCACATTCCCAGCGGTTCTTGCATCAATTGAACTCAGGATTGGTCTATTGTCACTCTCATCGGATTCTTCATCGCGACTTGAAACCGCAAAATCTCCTCATTGACAAGCACAATAATCTGAAACTGGCCGACTTTGGACTTGCGCGGGCGTTCGGCATACCCATGAGGACTTACACTCATGAGGTTAGTTCCATCTGCGCTACCAGAATGTTCCTAATGCGGACCTTCGACGTTCTAGGTCGTAACGTTGTGGTACCGAGCGCCCGAAGTGCTTCTTGGATCCCGCCACTATTCGACGGCAGTCGACATGTGGTCAGTCGGAACCATATTTGCAGAGATGGCCTGTCAGGGGCAGCCGCTCTTCCCCGGTGATTCTGAAATAGACCAAATCTTTAAGATATTCCGGTGAGAACCGTACTCTTGTACTGCTGTGTTCAGGCTGACCGAGTGAATGTTATTAGGATTTTGGGAACACCGACCGAGGACATGTGGCCAGGCGTGAGTGCTTTGCCCGATTATAAGCCTACATTCCCCCGTTGGAGTGTGCAAGATGTCTCTCGGGTAGTCCCGGATTTGGATCCAGCGGGGATTGACATGCTTAAAGTGTGTCTATTTTCTTCCTTGATTCTTAGCCTGACATCTCTTGAATCTATCAGCGTCTCCTTGCTTATGATTCGGCTAAGCGTATTTCAGGTAGGGATCATCATTTCGTTGATGTGGTCCGTCACTGACTCTTGTCGTTCAGCGAAACGTGCACTTAAGCATCCTTACTTTGCTGATTATGAGTCCGACTCAAGTTCAAGTTCTTAATTCGCTCTCCTCCCTTCATTCGTTCACTCTTATTGCGACCGCTTTTGGTGTTGTTGTTAAGTATATAGTACACGGTAAACGTATGACCCCACCTTGTTATTGGTCTATTTTTCGATCTTCTACTTATCCATTCTTCATCACGACGCAAGCATACTTCCATTCTCTGTTACATGTCATGATCCCATTTGTAAGAGTATTGTTTTACCAGTTCCTGTAATGTTGGTTCTATCCTTTTATCCCCGCGTAATGGTTGGAGTACCGCAGACTTGACAGGCTGTACTCCGTTCACGGGACGTCGTTATGACGCAAGTGACTACATACGTCATTCATCAAACGTTTTCAGTAACTACCATATTGCTGCCCGTATTGTACTATATACCGATGCCAGTACCTCGTGGAATATTGGAACAGCTGAAACAGCTAATACCGCCTCTTAATGGCACCCTTCACAAGGGCCAATCTGGTTAATAGTGCCTGTTTGACATCCCAATCAATCACTGAATAATTGCATCTCTTCCAGGTCGAGTCGGTGTCCTTGGCGGTGCTTTAGAGTAAGTTTTATCCATTCTGATAAAGACTTTCGACGATTCATACAGCCTGTAGCTATACCGGCGCTCCTTTCTTTGCATCAATCTCAGCGCTGCGCTTTGTGCGTAGAAATGATCCATCACTGCATGACTGATAGATCTTATGTTACATCTTTACTAGGGCGCCGATTTATCTCATGTCATTTGCTCGCCAACCGCGGCTGGAGCTATCAAATCATACTCTCCAGATCTGATTGTCCACCCAATACTTTCCCCAGATTCGTGAGCTCCACTGTTGTACATTTAACTTGGTGTACTTATCAAATCACAAAGGACACTGGAGCACGTCAAGTCTGAACTGTCGTCCCTACTCTCTCGTCTCCATGTTCTAGTGATCGGCCCTGGGCTCGGTCGCGAGTCATACATGATGGACTATGCAAAACTGGCGCTGAATTTGGCACGCTCACGAGAGATGTTTATCGTTCTTGATGCAGATGCTCTATTCATGGTTGGTCAGGACATCTCTTTGATCAAGGGATACCATCGTGCCGTTGTCACTCCCAATGTCGTTGAATTTAAACGTCTCAGCGAGCAGGTCGGTGTGGATCCGAAGACCCCTGCGGGGGAACGGGCAGGGATGGTCTCGCGTGAGCTTGGTGGGGTTACGGTGTTGCAGAAGGGAGCCAAAGACATCATATCTGTCGATACGACCGGCAACAAAACCAGTACTACGGAAAATTCTAAAGAAACGGTGGAAGTTGACATTGAAGGTGGGATGAAGAGGTGTGGTGGGCAAGGCGACATTTTGAGTGGCGCTGTGGGTACGATGTTGGCGTGGGCGAAGTGTTATGAAGATGGAGCATTTGGGTATGTTAACCCCGATTACCCTTTCTTGGATCTCCCCCTCACTCGGACCCTAGAGATAGAAAACTTCCGGTATCACGCATGCCTCTACTAGCAGCTATCGGCAGTAGTATGGTCACTCGAACTGCAAGCCGTCGGGCGTATGCAAAGCAAGGCCGGGCTGTCGTCACGGAGGATATGATCCCAGAGGTCGGTCCTTCATTCGCAGAAGTTTTCGGAGAAAGCGAGCAAGGAAAACTGTAGGATTCGCAATGACATCGTTTCGTATCAATACATGTGTATTACCATTGAAGCATATAGCATCGCAAGTCTAGATCTAGCATCTGGGTCTACGCCTCGGATCTAATACCCCATACTTAGTGACGGCAAAAACTACGAGTCCGCTGTTCCTCCCAGTGATACGCCCGACACAGACCTCCCTAACGCTTGGACTGCCTGGTGTACAATGGCGGTAATCTCTGTTCGTATGTTCACGTCCAAATCGGCGGTCGAAGTCTTTCTCAGGTGTTCAATCCTTTTTTTGATTTCATCCGAAGGAATGGGAGCGCCGAATGTGACGCTGAGGCGTGCGCCTATCCGTGGCATGAAGTTGTATGGAAAGGGACGACCCTCCGGCATGAGCGTGTCGAAACCTGTGATCCACATTGGGATAACCGTTGGTACGGCGGTGGTCGAACCAATAATTCTGCCGCTAGAGAAGACTCGATTAGTTCAAATTGTAAGGTGACGTGAATTACGCGAATACGTACACTCCCCATTTAAAGCGTGGCAGGATGGCTAAACCGTCCTTGTCTTTTTGGTATGTGCTGGGTTGGTTTACTTTCCCCTCCCCGTACAAATGAATCTGGGTAAGGTTAGATACCGGGTTTTCTCTAAAGCACGGTTCTCACCCAATCCCCCTTGTTCAATTTCTCTATGGCGGTATCAACAGACCGCTGGAATATTCCCTTGCCGCGGAAAGTTTCAAGTACTTGTCCATGGGTAAAGAAGTACGAGAGTATTCTAGCTTGGTAAGGTGAACTAAGCACTTCATCACGGCATGCAAGCCTACTTACGGGTTTGTAAACATGATATCGGAAGCACCAAGCGTCCAACGTGTCATCCGCGATCGAAGGTAGTATTTGGCGGGAAGTACCCCCCATGTCACGGGGTCATCAAGTCTGCAAAAATCGTAATAGGTATATGTGGTGTTCTTGATGCAAGGCCGTCCTCACGTCGATATATGGTTGGAAACTTCACGCTGATGGTCAAATTTCGGTGATAATAACTGTCAATGAATTAGACCTACCGGTTACAACGCCACGTCCGTTTTCCCTCTGCGAGCTGTTCAAGGCCTCAATGAGTGTAGGCAAGCCATTTACCGTGACCGCACAGAGACCGGAACTGAGGAATGCCTTACACGTTAGACCAATGGTCGTAACGGTAATGGGAGACATATATGATCGCTGACTAAGCCCGCCGGCCAAAAAAATCCACCCGAGATAAGATAAGACGTTCCTACCGCACCGCCACCTCCTTTAAACGATGTTGATCCAGTTCCCACGGGTGGTGAAATATGTGAAGCTGTGTAGTCTTTTCCAATTAGACCAACGACCAATATATGAGGTCTTAATAGTGATAAATACGTGGACGCTTTCATGTTAGAACAAGCGGTTCAATGGAAAGTGGAAATGGACTACCGTCCACGGCAATCGCGCTTGTGATGCCTCATCGATTACCCGTCTTCGCTTATAATGTCACTCCTGGCAGGCGACTGATTAGTGCTGGTCAGAATGGAAGGGAAACAATTGAAACACAGATAACATCTCTACCTAGGCTTTTGACCACTGCAGAATGTGTTGGCTTTTCCATCAAAGGACTCATCTTGCTATGACCGAAAGCCTTGGTCAGAATTTGATCTATTGTCCATCCATTTTCCCAGGATTTCGTCCGGTTTGAAACTGTCGCTTACAAGGAGTGCATATGCTAGGGTCACTGATGAACGAATCACTAAAAATCGCTATGCGCCTCAGAGAAACTGGAAAGAACCTGAACGGGCTAGTAAAATACTCATGCATGCTCAAAATCCTATCGGGAAGCCAGGTTCTTATGAGCAAATTTGATCTGGATTAAAGCATCACTGAACTCTGAACTCGACCCCACAGAGTAAACCATATGGTTGGCTATTTTGATGATCTTTCGGCATTCAGCGAACGTCTTTCTTCCGCCATGAAAATGACACTATTTGCTCCCTTGTGACCTTTGGTACATGACTTGAAAGGCCACATTCAGCTTGGAGGTTCGAAGGCATGTACGTAGCCGTACAGCTGTCAGCATGACTTGCATACAATCGAAGTAGCAATTGAAGGAGCCCCGCTTTCGAAGCTCGAAGGAATGAATGCCGGGTCATGGTTGAAGACGATGACGTTGGCTGCTGATAATGTTGTCCACACAACTCTTGTGGTGATTCAGACATACCGGATCACCATCAATTAATGGACTCTTCCCGCGAGGTTTCGGCCAAGGGGTTTACAGCTTCATTGTTCACGCACTGGTCTGGTGGAAATTACTCCCAAGGAGATTGAACCTTCCTGTAATTCCTCCGACTCGGAAGATGTTAAGAAAAAAGGGGAGTAATGTGGGTCTCTCGAATCGATATCAAGCAACGTTATCTACCTTTTTGATGCCTGAGGACGAGACCAGCAATACACGAGCATTTGATTTCTTTGAACATACAACAAAGTATACGACCACCGACACATTAAACATTTTCATTGGATTCTTTCATCCTAACCCACAAGCCTGCCTACGACCGAACATTAGGTGCGTGTGATAAATCCATAGTGTTAGAAAAGATATACCTTGGCATACAAAGTTAAATGGAACCCAAGCATAATCTTTTCGCGACCTTTGGTCGTTCCAGGGATCTTGGTCCAGCTCTTGGGAGGGATACCTTCAGCAGGCTGAGCATCCATTGCAAGACTAAAGGACGAAAACGTCTGCAGGAGCCGAATCAGATAATACGATGATTCGTTGTAGGCAAACTATTAAAAATGGACCTCAGCCTTCCCGCGAATGGGAATATCTCATTATGGGTTACCTGTTGACCAAGGCAAATCCTCGGGCCGGCATTGAAAGGAACAAAAATAAAGGGATTCGGAGTCAGATACTTATGCAGGCGGCTATCAAGGAACCGGTCGGGATCAAACTCAAGAGCTAAGTGGGTCGCATGAGTATGAGAAATTGCGAAGCTAGACTTAGTACCGTCTGGTCCCCACAAGTCCGTCCTCCGGTGCATTAAAAACACAGAATATGCCACCCTATTGCCGCTGATTATGAGACTTCATCAAGCCATTGACAAGTGCATAGTACGTACCTGGTCCTTTCGGGAATGAAGTAAGGGGCACGGCCTTTGTTAGGGAGAGTTGTAGCAGTCTTGGACGTCCTGGGATATATTAATCATAATATGAAGGCATGATAACACCATAAAGATCCTGACCTGGAATTAACGGGGCTAGATGTGCCTATAGATGAGCTGAGTTGCTCTACAAGGCCAGAAGAACAAATTCATACACCACCGGATAAAGCCTCAAGGTTTCTTCAATATGATGGACATCAGACACGGATACGCTCAAAGCAACGGCTGACACACCATTCAGAAATGCCCTGAGGTACCTCATGTCGCGGATATCTACATATGTAGGCTGCCTTGTACCGAGCTTTTCCAAAATTTCTGCCCGCAACCGTTGCGCCATTTTCGGATGTTCGCACATCATATAAACAGCAAAAGTCAAGAGAGAAGCAGTCTTTGAACAGAGTCAGAGCAACATCAATGATTAAAATAATGCTCACGGTATCTCTCCCGGCAACTAGAATGTTCACAAGTTCGTCTTGGATCACTTTGGCATCTGATAGAATCATAAGCGTGAGCCCATCTGATTACATGCCATTTACCAACGGTCCTCCTCACGAGGAGGTCAAGTAATGACATGTTTTCTTCATCCTTGTCAGCTTTGATACCCTTCGATTTCCTGTCCAGCGCCTCAGCCAAGATTGGCTGGATAAAGCGATCAACTGCCTCTCGATGAGTTTGAACTCTGTCCTTCCAGAGCTCAAGAAGAGGCCAAGTACCACCACCTTGTACACGACCGGCGATAAGTTCCAGTCCGCGTGAGAAGGCTTTGACGAAGAGACTAGACGGATGGTTCACAAAATTTGGATGATTAGCCAAAGGGGATCCGGCCGGGTAAGGTAGACCTGCGGCGATTGACTCGACGTCCTTCCCAAAGAGAAACTCCGTTGCCGAATCGAAAGTGAAACGAGCAGCGACATCCTGGGATGATGAGATGGTGAGGGGCTGATGAAATTTCGTTACTTGGCAAACAGACCTGGAAATCAACCGGGTAGCCTTCCTCTAGTCTGGTTTTGATTTGAGCGATAGTGCTGACAGCGTGTCTCTCAAAGTTATCGAAATCACCGATTCTGTCTTTATTAAAGAGAGGTCGAGACATGTTTCGATGAAATCTTGATCATATAGATCAGTAAAGAGGCTGAAAATGTGTTACGGACTGGCGCACTTCCACATGTCACCTGTAGGAATATTAGCACGGTTCCTGACCCCAGTGAAAGGATTTTTTACCGTCGGAGTTAAAGACTCCAGCTCCTAGGAGGGATCGAAAAGCCGCGATAGTGATTGGGCCTTCATTAAAATCTTCAATGATCGTGTACTAAAATCACATAATATAATCTAACCTTTCTGAAAATCCTGAAATTGGGTGGCCAGAAGAGCCTAGGATAGTGGATTCAATCAACGACGGCAGAAGAAATACATCGATGACATACCTTGACGTGTTCCGGTTCCATTGTCACGACCTTCAGACCAGATTTCCGTCAGCGGCAGGTAACGCGTCCTGTAAGAAGTCTACTCACCTGACGTTCGGAATAGAGATCAAGAGCGAATGTGTACCCATATGCTTTGCTCCAATTGTGAAAACTCTCCCCTGGAACAGGTTTAGGCAGTATCCGGCGAGCAAACGATGTCAGCGAACCAGGGTATCCATTCTTGAAGTTGTACCGAATGTTTCGAACAACGGAGAAACAGTCCTCCTGAACGACTGGGATCATGATAGCTCCCTTCGCGGCTGCGTCCCTTCTGGTCTTGAAGGTAGCAAAGGAGCTCCGGTATAAGTAAACGATGGGTGGAGTTATCACAGCAACTGAAAGTCTAATCCACAGAGCAATACTAGAGTCCACGACGCGTTGCACATTTCCTAAGGCCCAGTACGCAAAGATACCAAGGAAAAGGAGAGGTAGAGAGGTTCGAGTTAAGTATGCGATTCCAGGAGGGAATGCCATTGTAAAACCAGTAGCTTCACAAGTAATAGTTGAAGATGTAATCTTTTATATACAAGAAAGAAGGTATACTGCATGGAAAATAGATTCCACGCCAAGGGAGCATTGTAATGTAAGTTCGAATAGCTCCGTGGAGGTTCGCAAAGATTTCCGCGTTATCCTCAACTCGGGCTAGCTTCGGGCACCTTACTGAGCTAAATCCGAGTCCGAAGGTACTTAACTTAATCGTATTCATGTGCCCAGGACTCGGCCACAAGCTCGGGTAGCAGGTATTAGATGACATTGTGTCCAAAGATACTGTTAGACCCAGTGATAGGTGCCTAGATTGACTTGTGACAAGGATAAGAAGACGAGGAATAGATTTAAGGGGTCTGGCCAGAAAGACGCCAGGAATTTGATTCCACGGAAGATCTGTAAAGAAGGCTCAAAATAAGCGCTTGAATGTTGTCGTACTCGCGAAGCTGAACTTTGAATCGTGCACGTGACCCACATCGATTCGATGTGACATAGTAACACTGCCAAACAAAGACGACCTTGCTTCCAAACCACCATCACTCAGCAATTATGGCATCTGAAGCTCAGATGAAGAGTGAAATAGCAAGGCTTACAGGTAAAGTGTATTGTTCAATGTTATGTTCAAGAGCTTAATGATTTCGTTAAGCGACCATCAATTCTCACAAAGCAGCATCTTCAGACCCATCAGGATATCAAAGGAGCAATACCTACGTGAACCCCAATTACAAACCATTTTACAAGGCCCAGAATAGCTACATTCGCCCAGCAATACTGCCGCCATCTAGCAAACCGGCATCATCGCATCAAGTAAAGGAAGTTGTTCTCAATGGCATCGCTTTCCAGTCATCATCGCGGTCGCTTGTCCGTAAAGATCGTGCGCTACTTTTTTTGCTCTATCTTATCAAGTATTGAACGTTCTTTTCGTAGTTCCGAAGCCATCAGTACAGAAATCATCGGCACCTACGGCTATGCAACAACCTCCATCGTTCTCAAGAAAGTCTGGTCACCTTATTGCCAACAATCGTGCATACAAGCCAAAGTCCACTCGCGGCCGACGAGGCGCCCTTGCCAACCGGAATATGACTCTGAGCAACAGCCGAAGGCCTTATCAGTCTGTCCCGCCACAGGACTCTCGTCCATGTCCAATCTGATTTTGTTCCCAGAACTCGGAAACCCGCCCAGAAACGCATGAAGTATATCGACAAGCCATGCCCTCGGTTCTCTACTACAGGTGTGTTGTCACTCATTTTCACAACCACTCATCGAAGCGCAATCACTTCGGTTCATGTTCATCACAATTATCTTTTATACAGGTGTCTGCAGCCGCGGTCTGACATGCATGTATAATCACGACCCCAACAAAGTGGCTATCTGCTGGAACTTTTTACAAGGCAACTGTTCCAATACTGCTTGCCTATTATCCCACGAACCGACACCTGAACGTACACCTCTATGTCTTCACTTCGCCAACAAGGGTCGCTGCAATCGTGAGAACTGTCCTTTTCCGCATGTTAATGTGGGCGCTCGCCAAGGCGTATGCCGTGACTTTGCTGTCCTCGGATACTGCGAAAGAGGACTGGACTGCGACAAACAGCACGTTAGGGAATGCCCTGATTTTGCCGAGAAGGGTACCTGTACAACCAAGGGGTGCAAGCTTCCTCATGTCATCAGGGCTAACCGCAACAAGAAACCTGTAGCAAACACAGGTGATCCAGCAAGCTTAATCTACAGTGATCCTACTCCCTCGACAACCCCCGGATCTGGGTCTAATGGTAACTCCCTTGAGAAACCTTCGTTTGCTGATAGCCAGCTTGGCGATGAGTATGTATCACTGACTTTCATCGAAAGTGACGAAGATGACAGCGAAGAAGAGGAGGAGGAGGATGCCGATGTCGATGATGAACAGAACGCTTCTGAATCTGAAATACATCAACCAGAGTAGCTATGCTTGTATTCTATCCAGACTTTTTCAATATGTATACCTTTGAATTCGCGAAAAACGGAACCTGAACGGTTTGACCTGCAACTACCATCCTCTACCCAGTCAAATTACCTTTTGATGCTCTCTTAATACGATAATGACCAGAAATGTCGACCCTACTACCCTTTCACACTAAGATAATCCAAGAAATCCATGACCCGTCTACCTCAGAGTTGGTGCTTCTCGCTCGCGGCTTGGGATTACGACGGATAGTATGCACTCTTATGAAAATATACGATTCGCCGCAGAACCTCATTCTACTCGTGAATGCCACACCAGAGGAAGAAACAGAAATTGGCGAAGAGCTGGGCATCATGGGTTGCAGGAAGCCAGGATTGCGAGTCGTTGATTATGAGACTGGGACGAGCAAGGACAGGTGTGTCGCCTCTTTTCTCTGTTCCCGCCGCCGTCTTTCTCATCGTTGTCTAGGCAGAACCTATACAAGAATGGAGGCCTCATTTCGGTCACATCTCGTATCCTTGTGGTTGATATGTTACAGAATGACATCCCTATTAATCTCATAACGGGCATCCTAGTCCTCCATGCAGAAAAGTGCGTCCTGTTCTCTCTACTTTGCTGCTCATCTTGACGCTCTACAGAGTCTCTCCTTTACATCTGGTTTCATTCATTACGAGATTGTATCGGGAGAAGAACGACAACGGATTCCTCAAAGCCTTCACCGACCAGCCGGAACATATCACTAGCGGTCTGTCACCTTTGAAGAATGTGATGAAGGAACTGAGATTAAGGAAGGTTCACATATATCCAAGGTAAAGGCGCGAGTTTTGTCCGCAATACTTCTTCACTCATTATCGTACAGGTTTCATCAAGACATAAAACAGGTTTTGGAAAGAAAGCGCGCAGACGTAGTCGAACTATCCCAGCATCTAACTACCTCAATGGAAGAGATTCATGGTGCCATTGTACAGTGTATGAATACGACTTTAGCTGAACTCCGACGGTCGCGTACAGAGGCAAGTCGTTATGCCTATCTTGATTCCCGGTAGATTTGACATTGGCATAGCTTGACCTCGACATGTTGGCCCTTCCGGCAGCCTATTTTTCCTCCTTTGACCACATCGTCCGCAAGCAGCTCGATCCAGTGTGGAACAAGGTTGGATCCAGCACGAAAGCTCTTGTGCGAGACTTGGGCGTTCTCCGAAGACTCGTGGGATATCTTCTCACTTACGACCCACTTCAGTTTCACTCCTTCTGTGAAACTCTCATTGCTTCCAACAGTACCTCTGCCGGTGGTGGAGCAAAAAGTCAATGGATGCTCACCGACGTTGCCAACATTATATTTTCAGTCGCGAAGCGGCGCTGTTTCACGTCGAGTGTCCCTTCGGCTCCTCAACTGGACGATGACGATGATGCTTGGCAAGTCTTAGATGAGATACAGGGTGAGAGACCGGATACCAAGAGCGACCGCCCAAAATGGATTCCTCGTGGTATGGATCCTGTGCTTGAAGAGCTTCCCAAGTGGAGTCTTCTCGCAGAAGTGTTGGAGGAGATTGAAGGAGAAATTGTCAAGATCGAAGGTAATCGTGCATTTAATAACGCTCCCGGGACGAATACGACATTGGTGATGTGTTCGTCGACAACTACCTGCAATCTGTTGAGCGACTTTATGGGATCCTTGGACCAGACACGGCCAAAGGGGGAATGGGGCAGGAAGTTGATGATGAAAAAACTACGAGCGTGGTTGTTCTGGAAGAGTCGCGCTGCAAAAGACGGGAAAACACCCGCTCCACGTACGAACCAGGAACAGGGAGGTGATCTGGATGACGTTTTGGATGAAGCGTTGAAGAAGAAGGATAGAGATAAAGCTGATCGGAAAGCCAGTCGACGCAGGGTTAGAGGTGGCGCGCCTGCTCCCGCCTCTTCTGGGAAGCAACCTACCGAGGCACCTGAAACTATTGCCGAAGATCTGTGAGAAAATTCTACTCCTTCTTTTGTTGTCGCTTGATATCTTTGTCCAGGTGGAATTATGGTGAACTCAACCTACTTGCCGATGAAGATGTCATGAATCTCACCGATATCACTTCATTAAATTTTGGCCCCGAATTTGACACACATTATGGTCTACTACCGCCCCCCCAGACTGTTGTCATTAGACCGTACTCAGATGACACGGATGACAGGATGCTGGATGAGATCAAGCCTCGGTTTATCGTCATGTTCGAGCCTTGTATGGAGTTTATTCGGAGAGTAGAGGTGATTACCTTGTTCAAATTTCCTGTTCGAGTAGTGATGTTTCGTGGTAACTCAGGTGTACAAGTGCTCGAATCCTGGTCTATCGGTGCGTGTATACCATATGGTGTACGCCAACTCGTGTGAAGAGCACAAGTACCTGGCGGGAATCCGCAGGGAGAAGGAGAGCTTTGAGCGGCTGATCAGAGAGCGAGGGGTACAGTTGTTACTCTTCTCCGTGAAGATAGGCTGCTAATATCATTAATTTTCAGTCCATGCTGTTGCCGATATTGGAGGACCCCAAAAGAACATCATCCAGCGACGAGATCATCAAGACAATTAGTACTAGAGTTGCAGGTGGCAGGAGAGAACTAAATAAGGACCCTTCTAGAGTATGTATCTCTTCCCATGACAGTTGTGACTCGGTCTTAGTGTTTTCAGGTCATCGTGGACATGAGGGAGTTCCGATCCACGTTGCCTTCGCTGCTGCATGCTACGAATCTGCTTGTCATTCCCGCGACCCTAACTGTCGGTGATTATATCTTGACACCGGAAATCTGCGTGGAAAGAAAGAGTTTGGCGGACCTTGTATCTTCCTTTAACAGTGGGCGTTTGTAAGTCCCACCAAACGCCCTAATATGTTGAAGCTGATGCTTGTGCTATAGATACACGCAGTGTGAACTGATGTCTGTTCATTACAAAAACCCGGTCTTACTCATTGAATTCGAGGAAGATAAGGCCTTTTCACTCGAGGTCAGTTCCAACGGCTCTCCGTAGATAAGCCAGCTATAGTCTTATCGTCCTCCACAGATTGTATCAGATATGAAATCCTACGCCAAAACTAACGCTCGATTTGCCTCAAAGAAAAAGGCCTCTGGGAACGTCACAGAGCATGACTATTCATCTCCATCGATCCAGTCAAAAATTGCGCTTCTCGTCCTTACTTTCCCTCGTGTTCGCATAATATGGTCGTCGAGTCCATATGCAACCGCTGAGATATTTAAAGACCTAAAGGTGGACCGTACAGAGCCTGATCCAGCGAAGGCAATTGCAATTGGCGCTGAAGAAGATCCTGATGCAGGCGCCGGTATCAATGCGGCTGCTGAAGAGCTGCTAAGGTCGCTCCCAGGCATAACAGCGAAGAACGTGAAGTACGTGATGAGCAAAGTTCGGAACGTAAGAGAGTTGTGCGAAATGGATCTAAAACAGGTGCAGGATATTCTAGGGGTGGCGCCGGGGAAGGCATGCTATCAGTTTATACATAGAGGTGAACGATAAAGCAGAAGCAAAATCTCCGCAGTCAGCTGAGCTTGGAATCGGGCGCCGCTCAGGATAAACATGATAGTTTTTAAGAAATGGTGGACCGACCGACGCCAAGGAATAGCCCGTAGCAGTGATGCCTCGAGCTGCCATATTTCGGGAACATAGGGGGTAGCGACTGTCGCTGTAGGCATGCAGAGAAGGCAGGGGAGTGCGGGGAAACCAGCATCATTGATCCGGAACAAGCAGAACGTGGGATCAAGTGATATCATCGAATTCCTCTTTGTACGATTCTCGCATAAAGCCATGTCTCCTTTGCCTCTGTCCTTTCCTGACTCCCGTCATCACCACTTGCACTTGCACTCCCAGTGCTTAACCGTTCTTTTCCCATGCCAGAGTTCTCCAGCACTGCTATCACTCTTTTTAGTAAACGCGCGGCTCAGGAACAGGTCAGGAGACTCCACAGTTGCCTTGTCTGGACCTTTCTGAATGTCCACCTTGTAGGGTGGTCTGTTAAGCGGAAAGGATCCCACAGAGGTCAATATTAATGATCCTATTCGACTGTGGATTATACAAGTTGGTGGGCGCGACGTCTGTCCGTGGTGCGCATAATCTGACTGATCTACTGTTTGTAGGCGTCATTGTCGCGACTGCAAGTTTGCTAAGCCTTGGACTGCGTAAGATACGCCAGCCAAAGGTCATAGCAGAAGTTCTGGGTGGTATTCTTCTTGGTGTGTTGTTCGTTAGCTCGTCCTTTCACTTAACTCATTCTTATTAGGTCCTACTGCATTTGGTGTGTTAGTCGGACGCAAAGCCTTTCCCGTCTCTAATACTACATAGGTCGCATACCTGGATTCACCGAGCATATATTTCCTACGGACTCACAGCCTTACCTATCCCTCGTGGCCAACATTGGCCTATGCCTTTTCCTTTTCCTCGTAGGTCTCGAAATAGACGCGGGAGTCGTCATACGCAATGCCAGGCTCTCCGCTTCTATCGGTCTGGCAGGCATGGTTCTTCCCTTCGGTCTTGGGGCCGCTTTGTCCTATCCCGTGTATAAACAATTCATCACCGAGGATGTCGCGTTCACACATTTCATGCTCTTTTCCGGCGTCGCGTTTTCCATTACTGCCTTTCCAGTTCTTTGTCGCATCCTCACTGAACTTAAGCTCCTCGACACGACAGTTGGCATTGTCGTTCTTTCGGCGGGCGTAGCGAATGACATTGGTAAGAAATTGCATGTTTGTTGTCCTGAAGTCATTCTAATATTCGATAGTGGGATGGACCCTTTTGGCCCTTTCAGTGGCATTGGTCAATGCGGGATCAGGCCTTACTGCGCTCTGGATATTGATGGCCTGCGTGGGCTGGACCCTTTTCTTGCTGCTCGGCGTTAAAAGGGCTATGGCATGGTTAGCTCGGAAAACTGGATCAATCGAGAATGGCCCAACCATGTTCTTCATGACCGTGACGATTTTGCTGGTGTTCGGATCGGCTTTCTTCACAGATATTATTGGCGTCCATGCTATCTTTGGTATGTTGCATTTATAGTTGGCTTATTTCCAGAAGCACCTAAATCCTAATCTAACGTAACTTCGTACAGGTGCGTTCCTTGCAGGAATCATTGTTCCTCGGGAAGGTAATTTGGCCATTCGCTTGACCGAAAAGTTGGAAGACATGGTCTCGATAATCTTCCTGCCGCTGGTACGTTTCCTTTTGCTTCATATAGTAGTTCATTCTCATGGTACCACAGTACTTCACCCTGTCCGGTCTATCGACTGATCTGGGTCTCCTAAATAATGGTGCGCCACGACTGTGGAATCAATGGAGGCTTCTCTTACACTACACATCCAGGAATAACCTGGGCTTATACAGTGGGTATCATTTTATTGGCCTTTATTGGCAAGTTTGGTGGTTGCACTCTTTCCGCAAGGTTTGCGGCTGGATTTGGCTGGCGAGAATCGGGCGCGATCGGCTCTTTGATGAGCTGCAAAGGGTATGTGTATATCATTTCGCGTTACTTCCATTTTTAAGACAGCTACAGGCTTGTGGAGCTCATTGTACTCAACGTTGGATTGTCCGCCGGAATTCTGACACAGAGGGTTTTTTCCATGTTCGTTCTGGAAGCCTTGACCCTCACGTTTGCTACCACACCTCTTGTCACCTTCTTCTACCCCCAGGAATGTCGCGTTCGTGTGGCTGCAACAGGAGCCAACTTTAACAACGTTTCTGGTGGGCTCGAAGAAGGAGGTTCTTCACGAACTTCAAGGGCGAGCGAAGCTGGATTGTCGAAGACTCGGTTCACTGTTGTTCTCGACAAACTCGAACACGTCCCAGGAATGATGGTCATGGCCCAGTTGATTCAGCCGTCTATCCATGCTATCTCTACTTCGGACAACAATGCGTCAGGGACCAAAAAGAGCATGATGAAACTGAAGAGCGCAGGACCTTCCATCGAAGCACTCCGGCTCATCGAACTCTCAGATCGTACCTCAGCGGTCATGAAGTCTTCGGCGGCGGAGTCGATACTGCTCAGCGACCCTCTTCTCTCTATTTTCAAGATGTTTGGTCAACTCAACGATTTGGTCATCAGCACCGCGTTGTCCATCGTTCCGTACGATGACCTCTCGCAGTCTGTTGCGGACAACGCGCGGGATAGTGGTTCTGAAATGATCATGCTTCCGTGGCTTTCCCCTTCTACCTCCCATGATAGTTACCTGCTCGAAAACATGGTCACAACCAAAAGCCCTCCGAATAATCCATTCGAATCTCTCTTCAGAACAAACGCCCCTACAGATCAATCCGCAGTAATACATT
Source organism: Desarmillaria tabescens (assembly GCF_030435595.1). Lineage (NCBI taxonomy): Eukaryota > Fungi > Basidiomycota > Agaricomycetes > Agaricales > Physalacriaceae > Desarmillaria > Desarmillaria tabescens. The sequence goes on from NW_026848302.1 coordinate 1,196,544, forward strand.
CGCATTTCGTTAGAGGAGTTTTCGCTCATAGTAAAACTGACGTCGCGCTCTTCGTTGACCTAAGCACTCCTGGAATGCCCATTGGAAGCTCCCATCATATATTTCTTCCTTTCTTCGGCGGTCCTGATGATCGTTTGGCATTGGACTTTGTTGCTCAGCTCTGCGAAAATCCGAAGACCACTGCGACTATTGTACGTGTGACGAAACGAGACGTAGAAGTTCCTATGGCGTTTGTCGAGGCAGCTCATCTCGGCAATGAGAAGGGAGCAGTTGAGCGCACCGAGCTCACTATTACATCAGTAAGGAATTTTTGTTTATGATCAGCATCATGCTAATATTACTCTCAGGTTGCAAATACGTTCCCAGATACTGTCTACGGACACGCCACGACAGAAACCCGAATGCAGTCCGAAACGGCGGACAACATCATATGGGCCCGCTATGCATCACCCTCAGAAACCTCTGTCTACCCCACCCAAGAAGCACTCAAACGAATGAAATTCCGAGAGCTGTCTTCACCTATACCTTTGCATGCTATCTTAGCAGCTGCAAATGAAGAGATTGAGGTGATGAAGGGTAAGCGCATGCTAACTTTGATTGGTCGCTCGAGGAGACTGGCGGTGGAGAATCATGCTAAAGAGATCAAAGAGTTGATGGATGAGCATGGACATGTCGGACCAGAGGTAAAAAAGACTATCGGGGATGTAGCGACCTCGTTTGTCTTGTCGAGATGTGTGTCGGGCGTAATTGTTGTCCAGGCCGCAGCAATTCAGGACTGAGTCAAATGCAAGAGTATACTTATGACTTGTGACGATTTTACGATACTTATGATGGACGTAGGATGGACGTACTGATGACCATTGATTGTAGATTTAGTTAAGTATACCACCTAATGCTCTGTTTTGTTTGATCAGGTTGCAATGCCTTCCGTTAATAACTCTGAAGCCCAAGCACCTTCTCGCTTAGATTGGATGAAAGACATAGAATCAATTTCGCGTACGGTACGAACACAATGGGTCGAGAACGTTATTCGGGCAATGAAGAAGAAAAGAAAAGATATGCATGTATGTAGCAGCGTCTCATCTTTGAAGTGCACTGCGGCCTTACTGAGAACCCCGCACCTTACCTAGGGGAGTTTTAGCCATGACAGTGAGAACCTCGAAGAGAACCTAGAATCAAATAACAAATCAATTCCAGAATATCCCCGACAAGTATCGAAAAACTTACATCAGCTGCAGCGATAGTAGTAAGCTCTGCATTGGTGTCATATGCAGGTGCGACTTCCACTATGTCAGCCCCGACGAGATGAAGGCCGTCCAAGCCCCTCAAGATTGTGCGAATCTCGCGAGTGGACCAGCCTCCGGTCTCTGGCGTACCTGTGGCAGGAGCAAAAGCAGGGTCGATGGAGTCGATCTGATGTTCAAATGAATCCATGATCGACGTTTCTATGAATTTGAAAAACAACGCTTACATCAATAGAGAGGTAAACAGGTGCCTCTCCGACGGTCTCACGAATTTTCTTGATAATACCGTCAGTTCCTAAATATCGCCGCATTCAATACAACGAGCCTCTTTCTAAAAATCAAAGAAACTAACCGATGGTATCAATCTCGCGGGCTTCAATGCGCTTGAAGCCCGCGTCGTCGTCATTGTCGTAGTCCTCGAGCCCAGAAAGTGTCGTCCGGATAGCCCCGTGCTATAGAAAAAGGACAAACTAGGATCAAAGTACTCGGCAGAGAGAGAAACAAAAATGAAAGGGAGCAGGGGATATGGGGTACGGATCAGAACAGGAAGCACTTGCAATTGATGATCCATTCTGAATAAGACCTTCTTGGCTCGCCCAGTAGAAATATGTTCCATGATTGATGGCAGCGACGTCCGACGGGGCTCCTCCAAAGACAGAAGGCTTCCAGGTATCTGTATATGTTTGCTTCAGTTAGCGTGCATCCAATGGCGCAGAAGAGCAGGTATCTACCCAGATGAGAATCAAAGTGGATCACAGAAATGGGTCCGTAAGCCGAATAAACAGAACGCAAAATTGGAAGAACGATGGTGTGATCACCACCGAGGGTAACGACACGAGGGTGATGTTTGCCATCGATTGAGAGGGGCGTCAAAGCTTGACCAGTCACGGAATCGTTCCCCAAAGGAGAGTACGTTTCACGATGAAGCAACGCCTTGTGCCCTTCTTCAATCTGTTTGATAGCAACCTTGTTGTCGTAGGGCCTATGAATCAATTAGCACAAAGAAAACAGTCGCGGACCCGACCGTACTCACGTAACGGGAATGTCGCCACAATCCACAATTTTGAGCCCGGATTGGAACGGGTTAGAGTCGAGAGGAACATTATAACCGCCATACAATGTCAAACGACGAGATCCAGAACGAATGCCAGCTACAGGGATGGACACATTACGGTCATGAACATAACTGAAAGACACGAGGCATATTACCTGGACCGAAGCGTGCTCCGGGCCTGTAACTGGTACCGGTATCCTAGAGAAAAGGATTAGATACTCGAAATAATCAATACGCTCAAAGGCTCACAAAGGGTGCGCCAATGAAGGCGATGTCAAATGACTCGCCCTTGTCTTTGGTGAGACACTGGACCCACGGCAATTTAGCGAAGGTGGTAATGCCAGAGAAGATGGCGTCAGCAGTGACTGTAAGATGGCATTAGCTTCATGGGATCGATTGGAGAGGTATGGTACTTGCCTTCGCCGGTAGTGGTACGGTACAGAGGTTCAAGAGGATATTTGACATAGTCCAATGGCATCTGGTCTGCATGGTCATGGTGATGATCATGTTCGGCCATAGATACGGCCAAGAAGGTGGCAAAATATACAGAAGAAAGTAAGTACTTCATATTGCAGCGGGTGACTCGAAGGAACTGGGGTGAAGATAAAGTAAACCCCTTCCTCCTGTTTATAAAAGAATGACGGAGGAATTTGAAACCAGACCATAGCTTGGCCTCGGGAAACTGTATAAATTCCGCAATGATTCCGTTTGTATTGCTCCATGTCATTCCGTCAGAGTCCGTCAGTCTACGTCGTGTTTTGCCTTGAGGCATTCCACACGTCCGGAGTGTCAGTTCCGAGTCAAATGCTGATAAGAAAACTAAAAATGACTTCAAAGGACCATGGTATTATTATTACCGGTGCGAGGAGATCGGCTATGTATTAATCCAAGGGGAGAAAGGCCAAGATCTGAGGCGGATAAAGGTGACAAGAGTGAAATTTAAGAGTCAGAAAAGAGCCCCTTACCTTCCTGTCACGCTATGCTCTCCTCCACCGCTGCAAACGAGACGACACCTCTTCTTCAGAATTCTCTCTCGTCCGACATCGAGAATGAGGCCGACTTTTCCAGGTCCTCATCTCCAACCGACGGTTTGCCGGAAGGAGAAAATGTGAGCCGGGCGCTTGGTTGCCACGTGAGCCTTCACCTTTTTGGGTCGCTC